>NC_079539.1:1440000-2847500 GCF_003711565.1 Takifugu flavidus
GACCCCCGGTTGTCAAACACAGCTAAACACAAAGGCATTTAAGACGCTTTCTTTGCCTCGGGCCGGGTGACCAGACGTCTTCGCAATTACGCTGCTGCAACGACAAAAGATAAGTCGAAAGTAGAGAGAAACTGACAAATTGCTTAAGAAGCAGCGACGTATGAATAAAACAGGAGTTGCTGCGGAGTCGTCTTCATTGTCTAACTTGTAAATCTCGCTTGTGACGGACCCTCGAGAAACTGGAATGCAAGTGCGTGACAGTGATGGAGGTGAGCTGCCAGACAGGGCGTCAGGTAGCTGCCACACAGGGTTGATCAGCCCCGTGACACGCCATGAGGCCCGGCCTGTGACATGCCGCTCTTTCCAACAGGTTATGAAGACAGGCAGGTTGGCGTCGGGGTGACAAGAACCAGGGGCTGTCAGAAGGGGAAAAAAATGCAAGGACAAGATGTCATGTGGCGCCACCGTCCTTGATTTTGCTCGGCTGAGACAGCCGTGAATGCGGTCCGTGCGCGGCGTTGATGGACGGGTGTGCATATTGCACGTTGAAGATGTTCCTGCGTGCGCCTTGAGCAGCTCGTCCTAAATCTTGCCACTTTTTTTTTTTTTTTTTGCACCTTCTGTTTTCAGTCTTGTCCAAACTCAACAGTAAAACCTCAGATTTTATCTAAGCTCAGTTTATTCATCGTGTCAGTGGCAAAAAAAAATAATAAAGGCCCAAGAAACAACTTCTGACCACAAAGATTTGGTGGTTTACTCTTCGACAGTGTGCTTCTTGTTTCTGAAAGCGTCCCTAAACCCCTCGGTTTTGGCATCAAGGCTGGAAATTCAAAAATGTCCTAATTATGGGCGGGGCTCCTGGAGTCATTAAGACACGCCCAGCCGCTCTCCAACAGCACCCCCCACCACTAGATTCACATGTCCAAAAAGACACACAGGAGAAAAAAAATTCTAAACACACATCGACATTAATGCTAGCTAATGCTAATGCTAGTCGCACATGTCCACACGTTTGCCTCGTTATGTCCAAATCCAAATGACCGCAGAGAGGTTATTTAAGTTGGAGAACTTGCAATATTTGGAATTCTTTCCCGTGCCTCCAACATGGGATCAGTCTCCATTTCAGCCAATCGCAAAATTCAAGCATAACAACAGGTTTTAACCTATTGAGGGTAGTGATTCAACGTCAATACTTTAATTAAACTATCAAGAGTGTGGCCATAGTCAAACCATTTGTTCAGCATAGAAAATGGTTTGGGGGTCTAGTTACTCTGTAAAGACTGAGAGACAAACATTTGTTTTTTGTGAGAAATCAGAGTTTCTTTGTAAAGTTCTTACAGATTTGTCAAAATAATCAAATAAATAAACAAAGACCAATCTACCGCAACAGATAACAAGCCCTAACATGCGTCCTAAAAACACCAACTGGTGTGACATGCAAATACAGACTAGAAGGCTTTGTTTTGCAAGGCAAATGTAGAAGAGTTCTATTTTCCTAAGGCCAAAGAGCAGTAATTTGTTGCAGTGCTGGACTTGTTTTCTGGAGATAAGAAACTAGTTAAGGAGAAAAACCTGTCTAGCGATGCTATTGCCTCAACGCGATGATGCTAATTACTCAGATTTCCCCATTAGGTGAATAACTTTAATGTGTAGCACCATCCTAAACATCATTGCACATCAAATACACCTCTACTCAGAAGACACACAGGATTCCACCCATGTCCTCGCAGATCAGAGGTGGTTGATGGACAATCTGTGGAAGTATTCATCAGCCTCGAAACGTGACGATAGGTATGATCCAGCTAAGTCAGGCCTCCAGCATGAGAAAGCAAGACAAACTTTGAGAGGGCGTCATCTGCAGCAGCTCCAAAGGTTTCTGATCACAGTTGCTTACAGCCACGTTCAAGGCCTTGTGTGAACTTTAGATAAGGGCCCGCTACTTCAGACATCTTCTTGAGATGCTGTTAGCAGCAGCAAACCCACACAGTTTTACTTGAATAGGCAAATGTTGTGCGGAATAACGTAGAACGCTCCAACGGGGGCAACCTCAAAACCACCCAACTTCCATTAATGCCTCCGTGTTTATCTAACAACTCCTCTCTTGTTAAATCACCCTCTACTGGTGAATTAAACCCGGGGGACATGTGCGGTAATGTCTGCTACGGGCAGCCATTTGTCTCTTTCCTCTCCATCCTGTACCTCTGAAGGGTTAGGGTTGAAGGCACGGTCAGACGTTCTGCGCTTCCACCCATCACAAGACCTGGATCAAGGTCACATGACATTCAGCAGAAGCATAACAATGTTCTCTGCCAGCAGCTAATAACTAACAACAAAAAATTCTTTTTGACTGTATTAACCCGCAAACAGCTTCTGGGCTGCTGAATGACCACAATTGTACTTAAACAAGTCCAAACTGGGTCAGTATTTAGTACTTTTTAGTCTTTTGACTATCCCCATCTGCAAGGTAAAACTGGAATCTACTGAGTAGACTGGCTGGCTGGCTGGCTGGCTGGCTGGCTGGCTGGCTGGCTGGCTGGATGGATGGATGGATGGATGGATGGATGGATGGATGGATGGATGGAAACCCTTGTTCCTCATCGGTGGAGCTACCTTTTGATCTCGGGGACGGCTGTGTGCAGTGAATGCATCATTGTGTCATATTTGAACTGTTGTCTCCATGTCAAACAGCATGATGAATAGAAGCAAATGTGAAGAGAGAAAAGCCGGAGGCTGAATTAGCCTGTGCCGGAGTGCTCCGTGCAGCTACAGACAGATCAATATTTGCAGACACTCCTCTGCTATAGACAGCATTCATGTCAGGATGGACAAATGGTAGCCACTGCAAAGGCAACGTCTGGCCCACACACCACACTCTCTTAGACAAAAATATGTACTCTCCTTACCTCGTCCTCTCCGCCCCTCTCATCCAAACACACTCTGAGCGCACGACAAACGCGCAGGTAAAGGTTAACAAAAGGTCTCTATGGATCCTTTGAGTCACAAAACAACAACCGCTGTCTGCGTTCACCCCGCAATTATCTCCTTACAGGGCTAATCCCAGCAGTTAAGTGGCTGGCTAAAAGCATGTGTACACAAACATTGCCAGAGAGCAAGGTGGTGCACGCCATTTATCTGCTGGCTCCATCACACACCTGATATACACCCATCACCGAGCCTGACAGGAAAGATACCGAGTCTGACCTCATAGGACACGAACCTGACAAACCTAATAATTTATAGCTAACAGATGCAAAACGTATTAGCGAATGATGGTTTAGATATTGATAATGACTTATTACTTATTGGTTCATTCGAAATGTGGTGGCAGTTAAACTGACAACATCTTCAGATAGAATGCTTGATATCGATATTCCCGAGGTGAACAGTGCACGCAAAATCCGACAAGACAGTACAAAAGAAAGGTTTTTGATTAAGTGATAGCAACACAGGAAGCTGACGTAATATGCGCAAATCAGTCATTTAACACCATCTGAAAGAGCATAGCCTGCTCTGAAGGGAAGGGTGGGAGGTAACATGAGCCAGTGTGAATGGACTCATTGTTGCTTTGGCTTAATTAGGCGTGACAAGTGAGGCGTGAACAGATTCCCATCATTAGGCCTCCTAAAAAGCCCATTAGAATCAATGGGCCACACTCCGGTCAGACTTTGTGTCTACCAGGGAGCCAGCCTCCTGCCCCTTCAGCAGGACACTGGATACAGTTACAGCCACCATGTTACGGCTAACTCAAACAAGGCAACACCCAAGATAATGCAATTGACGCCACGTTCAAGGGGAAAGGGGAGGATGATGAGAGAAGCAGGGCCAGGAGTGTGGGACTGCTGGGTTTGGGGTAGAGCTTGTCAGGCTAACAGGAAAGTGTGTGTGAGTGTGTGTCCCAGCCTGTCTGCTGAACAGAGGGCGATACCAGAGAAGAGATCCGAGCAGCCAGCGCGGCTGATAAACTGCAGGGATTAGCAGGCACTTCTGGAACCCAAGTGGCCCTATCAATACGGGACCGGGCCCATTGATCTGTTGTCTGCACGGGTGCTGGAGCTAATTCCTGGACCTTGGCTCTGAGTGCTCCTCACCACGGCGAGGTGGGAGGAGGGTAGTGGCGGGGAGAGACAGACTGGCAGCATGGCGCCATCCGCAGACCCGAACGTATTCGAGGGTCTGCCCTTAACACAGCTCGGTAGATCCCTAACATCAATGCAATTAGGTCGCATGGGGAGAAAGTCTGGTGCAATAAATTCAGTCCATATTGAGTCACTATGGAATTTAGTACAGGGATATCTACTATTTGCTGCTACCCGCTGCAGTTTGTGCAGTGAGCTGGACGTGAACCATGATCGTATCCTAATTATATTTTTACTGTAAGCAAGTTACTCCTTCAACATTTGTCACTGTCGGGTATGGAAATTGCAACGTGTTGACAAATGGGGCTTATCTGGAGGAGACTAGCCCACATTAGCACCTCCACATAATCCCTTTCTGTCAGAGATATGGCCAGAGGAGCGAGGCTCAGGAAAAAAAAAAGGTAAAGCCATAGTATGATAAGAATGGAGGGGCAGAGGGGTCGAGGTGTTGAGAAACTGGGGGGAGCACCAAAGATGGGTATCAATGTGGGAGGAAAGGGAGGAGGACTACTGGGAAAGTAAGGTTTGGTGAAAGTTAACCCCCAAAAGAATGTTCTGCTTCTGCACCAAGCTTCCTCTTTTGAAAATGACAGATTTAAATGACAGATTTAAAGATGGTGCGGTATTACCATCAGGGAAGAAGATAAGAGGAGAATAATGAATGATGGAGAGCTCTCGTAGCCCACTCAGTGACAGCGGGGCTGGAAGAAACGCACACACCGCTTAATATTTCATAACTAAAAGTGACTGGCTGGGTTTTGTCTGATTCGGTTCAGTGTCGTTTGGCCCTTAAGTTTAAGAAATGCTGTCTGTCTGCGATGGAGTTGAATGGAGAAATATACTTAAGACCTATATGAAGTATTAACATGCACTGGAAAGGTGAGTGACACAAAAGGACTGAGAGCACATCATTGTGTATATTCTGTGGTCATTTTATGGATGTTGCGACTTATTTAGCATCTGACAAAGCAGACTTAGGTGTAATTGTAGGCGTGGACCTGCATATGGTACAGAGCTACACTTTTCCATATATTCTATACATTGCCCATGTTAAAATGGATGTGTGGAACTACAGAGAAATGAAAACTGTGCATGTATAAGCAATAAGATTGTTACAGACGCTGAATGTTATTCTCAACACACAATTTCTAGTTCAGGTTGACGCTACAGTAACGGCATCAGGGCTTTGTCAGGCCCTGAATCAAGAATTTGGAGGAGACAGGAACTTGAATTAGAAGAGGGAAGAACAAGAGAGGGCCTGTAATAACACCTAAATCCATTCAACATACCCATGATCACGGGGCACAAAGAAAAAACACAACCCGGGGCGACAGCGATTGTCATTCCAAAAAGTTACGGTAATCAGTTAAGTAATTTTTCAAGATATTCATCTAAAGCAAAGCTGGAGTCAACAGCATGACGTAACCAATCAGCTGATCCTAAAGGGCCTTTTTCTACTAAGCCTGCGGCTTCAGTGGATGTTTGGGGAGAAATTAAATTTTACATTTCCGACTTAGATGCGATGTTTAATTTTTAGAGACAGCTGAATGCTGCTATAGGAATAGAATACAGTCACAAGTTAAGTATGCGTTCTCTTATTTCAGGCCCCATTCCACCTTGTCACCACTTTCCCTCATTTCCCCCTCTCTCTGCCCTTACTGGGTCATCTCCGTCTCTCAATCCACTCTCATCTTTCAGTGAAACCATCCCCCGAAAATCAACTCAAAATAACGTTTCACCTCCAAAATTCCTTCCAGAGACATCCGTTACCTCTCCGCGCCTCTCAGAGAGAAAAGCCATTCATATTTGATTCGCGTCTGAGCAGAAATGGCAGTAATGTCTCCTATAATCATGACAAGTGTAATCAGGCGGGCTTTTGATGGGATAACGGCCGGGTGCGTGCTCCACGACTGGGTCAAGAATGATATTATATTTGGCAGTTGTGTCACATTTTTCTTAAAAGCTTTCCTTTGATTTCCAGACCAAAAGCTCTTGAGATTTCTGCTGACATTTAGATTGATTTTCCTTTGTTTCCATGCTTAAAAACATGGTTCAACCATCTTTTTTTTTACAATAGGACGATCCTGTGTTCTTCAATTGTTCTGCTTTTCTTCATTTTGCGAGATGAGGATTGTTTTCATGGGTTTCAAAAAGTAATAGGAACTTTTTAAGTATACAAGGATGAATAAAAATATAATCTGATACATTTAAAAGTTTCCATTTTTTTTATTTTACCTCCTTTTATTACCTTTTATTTTACCTGTATTTACCAATAATAGCAGAATACGGTCACAAAGAATGAAGCCGCACTTGTGCAACTGTGAAAGAGGGACTTTGTTTGTGGTTGAGCAGAGCCAGTAAAACCTGTCCTAATTTTCAAAATAAAACTGTAGCAAAAACACAGAAATACACGGCAATTCCAGTCCATACACCTTCTCAAACTTTATGGCACTCAAGTGTTTACTTTTTTACAACAAACTCAAGTTTATATTATTCTGGCTTACTACGATACTCGCTACCATTACCTGGTTTTGGCCTAGCATTGTTACTAGCATGCGAGCCTATTACTAATATTGGCACATTTGTACGTGACTGTAGGCGTAGAACGTCTGCCATGACTGCAGAGACAGGAAGGGTGGGTGCGGGGGGGTTAATATCGGCGCTGGAATGGATTTAATGTGTCATGTAATCGCGACACGTGTGAGATCAAGCGGGTTTTGATGGGCTAGCTGTTGAAGTGCTCTCCACTCACACGTCAGGAGGGCGATTCCATTTGGCAGCCGTGTCACAGTTTTCGTAAAAAGCTTTTTTCTCATTTGCTGACAAAAAGGTGCTCCGGGGATCCCGACAGCAGCTACGCCAGCGTTACCCGCGGAGCCTTCCCGGCAAAATCCTCCGACACGAGATGCATTGATCAGGGCCGAGCGGAAAATGGACCGGACATAAACTTCCTTGGTCTTCGTAGGAGTTGGGCCCACAGTTTCGAACAAAAAGTTTCTCCTCTGACCTTGGCATCGTGTCCTGCGTATGTGTTTTCATGCACGTGTGTCATTTTTTTTAGGAGGGTGCACGCTCGCATGTGTCAGGGGGCCCTCCTAATCAAGTCTGACACCACACCAGAGGCCTCATATGCTACCCTACACTAATTTCAACCTTACCAGCAACCTCCACCACCCCTCCATCATGATGATCGGGGCCAGACTTTGGCTCCAATCAATCCATGCTGATGGTAAATAGCTTCCAGAGCCGTGCCAAGCCTATTATTTCCCATCCAGACCCTACGCATTCTCAGGTGAAATTGGCCAAGGCTGGGGGGAAAAAATGACAAGGGTCATCCCGAGGGTGGCATAATTTACCATCACAGACTCAGAAACGTGCAGCAATCAACTCTATTCAGTAAGATTCTGACAACCTAAGTATATAGCAGACATTAATGCTACCATGTGTACTTAAATTTACACACACTGCAGAAGGAAGTGAGGTTTTCTGGCCCAAACAAACCCAGGATGCCACTGAGAGTGGGTCTTTAAACACACTTCCACAAGGGATCGGATGACTTCTGTTGTGCAGTAGTTATAGTTTTGGATATCCTCCTCAAGTGCATCCACATTGCCCTGATAATCATGTGGGGAAGTACCTAAACTCGCCTAATAACATTGCACCACTCATCTGTGGTTATTTCAAGAGGAAAGAAGCTCAATTGAATGAGATTTTTCTGCCCAGGAATGATTATTTCATCATTACAACGTCATACAGTACCGTAAGATGATTTATAACTCATCGTTAGACACATGGCCGATTCTCCGATCTGCTAAACTCATTGTAGTTTTGAAAGGCCAACCAGCCCTGCTGTGATTAATTACAGTTTAGTTTAACACCTCTGAAATGTCAAAGCATGCCGTCCCTCTGTATCCCCGCTTACACCAGCCAAGCTGATCCAGCTGTTCCTTATCTGCTAAATCATCATCTTCAAATGTCAGCGTAAAATGACATGTTTATTGAAAAGAAGGAGTGAGTTTGTTTTTCAGCTTACACCCGAGCCTGTAAATCAGGCCGGTGACTGACACACTGCTCAGCGCTCACATGGACCTCTGTCCTCCTATCTTCTTCAGCAGCCTCGGTTATCTTGTTGGAGAAGATGCTGATGAAGAATTATGTGCTGTTTGTTTTAGTTGTAGGCGAGAACATATTTCACAGTGTTTAGGGTCACAAGGCGAGTTGGGATCTATGTGGCGAGAGGAGGAAATATGAGCTTTTAAAACTCCTGATTCCCTCATTGTCTACCCTCGGGGCTGAGGCTGTACTTGTTTCAACACACCCATATAGAGCAAGGCCTCAAGTTATACATTGACAGGGAAGTGATATATGAAGGGTCATGAGGGTAGCATACGGACACAAACATAAAGAAGGTATGAAACTACTGTAGTTCATATTAGGCTCATATTAGTTGTTTTAGTTTGCATTGGAAATACTGGTTAAACATGTCATTCCTGCAGCTGTCCCACCTTAACCATTACAGAAACTAGCCTGAGATGAGCGGATCCAGTCTGCAGAAGTCAGTTGACACATGCAGAACGGTCCTGACCGAGCGTGGTCTGCTTCTGAATAGCTCCTTTTCTCCCAACGGAGTTCATTTTGGGGACGTGACCTTCTAAGTGATAAACTGCCATTTTTAGGAAGGAGCGGACTGAAAGATGATGACTTGGGAGGACAAAAGCAGCTTCTGATTGGCTGGAATTGTGCAAAAAGAAAACACATTTATGACTGTAGTTTGTGAGCATGCCAGATCCCATGTGCCCATCTTGGCCCTGGACCAGTTCAGCTCAACTGGGTTCTCTGAAAAGAAGATAATTGCTCCAGTGATCACAGTATGAGAGAGATTTAGTGTTGCTGAGAACCATAAATGTCATAAGCACCACCACCCCGATCCCCACAACCCATCAGTTGTTTCTCAACTGGGAGTCTTGTGGTCAACGAATTAAGGGATTTAACATGTGATTATACATGAGTGTTTGCAAGGGAAACTTCCCTGTGCACGAGCACAAAGGAGCACTATTGCTCTGTCTGCTCGTCTTCCCTGGCTGCCGTTCTCTCCCGTCTCTGCTCTCCGTCTGCTTCACCTCATCACCTCTCAGTGTCTCACCACGCCAAGAAGACCACGGCAGACGGATTCGTTTAACCTGCCCACCGGCCCGACTCCGTCTGAGCTCTGCGTGTATGCTGGGATGGAATTAAAAAAGAAGGGAATCCTGAGATGATCGATGGTGCATCATGTTTAACGCAAGGTGTGGATGAAGCAGACAGTTTGCGCTCCATTTTGCTCCTCCCTGACAGCCTTTAATCTTGACTCCCTGTATCTCTGTTTCTCTTTCCCTCGCTCTCTGCATTTTCTGGTTCTGTCTTCCTCCCTCCAGCTGTCTGGATGGCGGGCTTGACAGCCTTGGGGTGTTTAGGCTCTGGAGGGATCCCAATTTCCTCTTCTAATCATGACATCATCCTGCCTCAATAGGTTAAAGATGTGGCCAGGATATTCCCCGCTTCCTTGTTCTCCATCCTCCCATCAAATTACACACATTACAAGTTGCCTGCCATGCTAACCTACCCTATTAGGGTACTTTTTCTGGGGGAGGGGTGGGGGGGGGGGTTTGAGAGAACAAGGACTGAATGCATGTTTGTTCCGGGTTAAAACTCATGTAAAGTTATTATGACTGGTTTTGCACATCAGACCAGTTTCAGTGGAGCCCAAATCCAGGTCAAGGGGTAATCCAATAGTGTTGCTCATCAGCAGTTTGGCGATGCAGTCCCAGTCTCTGACATGATTAAAGGCAAAGGCTGATTCAAAGTGAAGAGTAGCTGTGGTCCGCATGGCCTGTCAATAGCTGTTCACTTCACCCCTCATCTGGTTCGCTCTATGCTCAGCTGCAGCGCTGCTCTCCTCCCGGCTCTTCTGTTTTGCTTCGGCTCTTTGCCGGGAAAAAAATAAAAAAACACTTCGACCGCGTTAAGTGAGTAATGAGAGAAGCCCAGATTACAATCAAACTTTTCATTTTCGGCCAACTCGACAGCTGCGTGCAGCCATGGAGCGCGTAATGAAACAACGGTCCTGGAGCGATGGGGGCCGATATTGGCGGTGCCATCACGGCCTCCAGTCAAAGCAGTTGTTCAGACCTAATACCTTTTCATCCGTGCGTCTTTCTGAGAGAGTCGGGCGTTCGTCTAAAAGCCGCATCGACAAAAGAAGAAGAAGATTTTATAGCTGGGATCTCTGGGACATAAGATTTTAAGAGTTATCTAAATGTGTACATGACAAGTACAAATGATAAATGCATCTGTGTGTAGCTGTAAATAATAATTGACATCTATGTTCTCAACAATATGGCTTTTAGGGTTCATATTGTGCTCTTGGCATACACAAGCTTATATGCTCATAGTCTATGTCTGTTCATTGCAGGGAGGCAGCAACATGAACCAGATCCAGACTCTTGGCCAGGGGTCGCTGCTATGAATGATCTTATTACTGCATATGAAATAGTGTGTTATAAAGTGAATGCTGTTCATTATCTAAAGCAATCCCAGGGCACCCACATGGTAAAGCTGAATCACGCTCTGCAGAACGCTGCTGCCGCACTTCTCCCGCGCGCCCGACTGTTTTTCTTGGGTGAGGAATGAAAAGGAAGTGCTGCAGTCATTTTGGAAAGACCAGCAGATTGCAGAAACTGCGAAAGTGCCTGGGCTGAAATGATGATCCCTTTAAGCGGGCCTCAAAGGGAGCCTAGCACAACCAAAATGGAGCGCAGCCATCAGAAACACCTGCAGTGACAACAGTGATTAAGTTTCAGAGGTGTGACACGTAGAACGACTTGGAGACCCTGCAAAAATGTGATCTATTATGGTTCCTTTTTTGCAATTGCCGTGTTTGAGAAACAGAGTAGCGCAACTGCCAATAGCCTGTAAGAGCAGGAATGTATTATTCCTGACAGTCTGGCTCTCGGGAGTCTTCTAGCTCAACTGCTAACCAAAAAATGTGGTTCCACCAAGTGGTAAAGTTCAAACTATTGAGGTTAGATAACGGACGTCCTTCCAGCACAACGCAACACCGATAAACATGAAACTACTGCAGAAGGTATCTGTTAAATTTTCATGCCGGTGCCGACTTTTCTACTGCTCCAATCCAGTAAATAAGCAGTGCAGCCACGCAGTCTTCATGAAGTGGGATTTTGTGTCAGGTAACCAAGCAGAAGACTGGTTCCATCACTCCCAGCAATTAACATTCCCATCCACCTGTTCCTGCGCCGGCTAATGACCGGCCTCTTGGGATTAACATGGAGAAAGGTTCATTCGCCAAGTGCGAGCCCAGAAACCTGAGCCACGATTTTAGAGTCCACTGAGAGAGCCTTTCAACTGCCAACGGGCAAAAAAGCATCTCCGACCACGAAGCTCTGAATCGGTCCTGATCTCCCCGCTGACGGCAAGTCTTGATACTTTACCTCTATTCTGGGTCTTTTGCATACTTTTAATACCTGTTTTCCATTTCAACTTCCGTCAACGCTGCCTGTACACATCCGCAATTTTTTATTTATTCCGGTTGTTGAGATGACAGCATAGCCTCTTAAAGCCTGTTTACCTGACATTCATTTATTTAAATGCAGCAATAAATAGTTTACAGCTCCTAATTAGTGGCAATGTGCAAGCCAAGTCTAGATTTTCAGCTCATTATCCACGATTTAAATGCAATTATTCAATGTCAGTACAATACCTAACAAGTAATTAAATCCTTTATTCCTTGATTCTCATTAAAACTTAATACTGGCAGCGTTGCATTTGTTGTATCTTGGCTAAAAAACAGCATGAGTGTGTTTCACATTAGAGATTTAGAGAGTGATACTGTGCCTGAACCTGGCAAACAGTAACCTTTAGGGTGGTTTAGAGGCAGCTGAAGTCAACGTCACGCAGCTGTTTTTCATTCCTCTCAATGTTTCATCTTTTGTGCTCGGAAGATTATGCTTTTCTCACCACGGTGACGAAGTAACGGCCCTGGGATTCATCTGACAGCCGTGCTGATTCTGCAAATAAGTTCACCTGACATTTGTGAAGCAACGCTATCATTCCTTTTCTTTCTTTCTTTCTTTTTTTCATTCATTCCAGTCAGCCAAACAACAAAGCTGCTGGTGGATGACTGTTTGGCATCTGCTCTCGGGCAGTTACAAGCACACATCCTCTTTTATTTGCAAAATGAGAAAGGTGGGAGAAGTGTGGAATTGGATTCCTCTGACCCCGCTGTTCCTCGTCGGTGCGGCTGTAGACAGCTGGGCGCCCGCTACAGTTAAGATCAGAGGGCTTGATAAGCTGGGCACTGATTTACAGCGAGCAAAAGCCTCTGCAATCACCTAATGAGCTCGAGGACGTTTACATGTTTATTAGCTCGGCCGAGACGGCTGTATTCATACATGTTTTCAGTAGGAACAGTAGGTGTGTGCACGGTTTCTCTGTGGTGAGCGAGGGTGGGGTGGGGGGGGGGGGTGGTTGGTGATAAATGGTTAAATAATGTTTACACAAAAACAGGCATGAAAAAGCACCAGCACCCATCAACGCTTTCCCCACATCTGCAGCACCTGGAAAAAGCTCTGTGTTGGCCAGAAAGTTAATGCACGACAGACTGTTTTCTCTCTCTGCCTCACACACATACACACACACACACACGCACACACACGCACACACTATTCTGTGTTTGGCCTTGTTAAACTTTCACAATCAAATCCTCTTACCGTTTTTTTTCCAGTATGGCCTTTTTGTTCAAGGGCTCTAAATTCTCTCAGAGGTCGTCCTTTAACGAGACCAAATCTTTAGTGCAGCAAGTTTCTTGTTATGGGTTTTGTTATAATGGGGAGCAGGCTGCGCGTTTGTTCTTTCTGGATTTTCTGATGCCTTTCTGGATGATAACTTACAGGTGGGAGCATCGATGTGGTCAAACACGGAAGGTAAACTGGCGTTGTTCTTCAAGTAGAAAGAGACACGGCTCTTATTAGAACTATTAAATAAAGGGGTGCAAAGTGGACTTTAAAGTTGATCAGGGTTTTAAATGCCACACTCTTGTCCACAGGATTGAATTGTAAAGCTTCGTCTGACACCTTGGCAGGACTGTTAAATTCCTTCAGGGTTGCGTGAAGACAGACATTAACACAAAGCAGGTTTGTGCACCTGCGGCCTGAACGCACCGCGGTAACCCGGAAGCGGCGCCTGTCCTTCGGCCCTACAGATGCTGGTGCTTCTCGACCCAAACAAATCACTCATTTTTTATACAATTAACTCCCACTCCCTTCCTGCGCATGGCTGGATGCGAGTGTCGCCCGCCTGCCTGCCATTGTGTGCTAATTTTAGACCCATTATTCGCTGTAACAAATGAGCAAAGGGCAGAGTCACTTTCACATTAATAGTTTGCACCCAGAGGGGAAGTCTTCCCCCTCATCATGGATCAAAGGTCTCCTCTATTGTATCGAACTTCCTGCTTCCCTTTTTAGCCACTGTGTGTTGTTTTTTCTCACTCTCCTAGCCTGGTCCAAACAACCTGGGCCATGAAAGGCTACAAAATTGGACACCGCTGTGAGTGACAGGTGTGACACGGCACCCCTTGACCTTTAGGGTGACTATGGGAGGGCAGGCAGGTGATTTGTGGGTTGAGGAGAAGATGAGGGAAGACGCGTGAAGTGGAAGCTTACACTCCCGATATCGCGTGTCCTCTGAGAAATCTGGATTCCATTGTTTTACTGTCAGCAGAGGTGTCCGAATTTGACAAAATGCCTCATCGCCTTTCCCCCGTTTCGGCTCCCACAGATGGAAAATGATCGAGTCTGAGCTGCTGAGATTACAGTGACCTTGGTCTGCCCAAAATAAACCTCCTCGGGGTGAAACAGACAACTGCGCGCTCACGACGCGACGTAAAGGTAAAAGCCGCAGCGCTTAATTTCTCGCTCAAAGGGAACATATCACCTGCACCGAGTTACTGCTCAGGATGACGGATGCACTGGAACTGCGTCTCGGGAAGCTTCGCAGCCTCGCGGGCCGGGAAGTACCACATGTCACGAAGCAAAACAAATCTCATCTCACCATTGTGCTGTGAACAACTGACCCAACACATGTCTGCGATGAATCACGCAGACACATTTGAAGGGAAGATAAAAGGCAATAAATAATACGGCAGGGGAAGTCGCCAGCAGTGCCAGAGCCAAGAAAGACATAGAGTCAGACGCTCAGTCGTCTCACTCAAACACATAAGCCTGGTACCATTTTAGCTGCCATTATAAATAGTGCTGTTAGGAAGAAGAAGAGGAAGGAGGGGGAAAAAATGAGTTACTGTCGTAGGTCAACAGTTGGGAGGCAATGGCCACAAATGTTTGGGTATTTTACGGCAGAGACCGGAGTCACCTTGGTAACCCGCTTACCGTGTTGTGTCGTCCTAGAGGGATCGGTAATTTAATATGGCCTCCGGTGTGCAACAGACGGGGAACGGCTTTTAAAATCTAGTCATAAAAAAAAAGAAGCAGAACATCACATGACAATTTGAGAACACTGCATTGCTAACTCTGTGCGTCCAAACGTCCACGAGGAGTTGGTGAAAACAGTTAAAAAAAAAGCAAACCTCCATCTGTATATATAAAGCTATAATAATAATTTTTAAAAATCAATAGGCTGAGGCAGCGTTTCCCAGCTATCTGAACGCTCGGTGAAAAGGATTCCTGAGCGGGCTGACATGAGCGATGGAGGGATGGGGACGAAGGAGCGGCTGGCCTCCGCAGCTACGAGAAGTTGTCGACCTCTGGCGAGTGACGCGTCCACGTTAATGCAACACGTCCCCCCTGGGAGGTTCTGCAGAGCGCGTGGCCCTGCGGACCCAAGGAACGAGCGCTTTGCTCCTGATACTTCAGGTCAAACATTCTGCTCCCGGCAGACAAGCCTGATGGTTTCACAGAAACCGTGAAGGAGGCCACAGCTTATTCTGCACTAATGGGACATCCAAAGGAAAACAGTGACACACACTTCACAATTCCTTATGTGTCGCAGCAGCTTACGTGGCCCAGATTAAACATAACGAGCATTTGCACTCCATATTATCGTTAGCAGTTGTCCATGAAGGTAGCAAAGTATCGACCTGGGCAATTAGAATGTGGTTTCATCCAAAACCTGAGAAGCTGCTTGAACTATTGGATATCATTTTTGGCAATAACAGATTTGTCGCGTACGAGCGCCTCGTGGTGTTTTAAATGAACGAGCAAGCGTCACAGTTGTTCTGGTGCTGAGTCTCCGAGCCAAAGCCAACATCTCTCCCAGTTACCCCGCGATGATACGCGGCTCGAGCTCCCTGGAAAGACCACAGACAAATTGACTTTCTCCTCTTTTTATTTTTAAAGTTCAGGGGTCTGACAGACAGACGGAAGCACACAGACGGGGACAAATATCTGTGAGCGTCTGTATGTCACGGAGTCACGAGGCATCTCGTGGGGCATGTTTAGAGAGTACAGAGCTGGGTTCAGGGGGGGCAGAAGTGGGTCCGTGAGTGGAGGAGCACAGACTGGGGAGGAGGGGGGGAGGTCATCGTGCCTTCGGGCAGGTGGGGGTGGGCTCAGGAGTTAATTGGTAGTTTGGGGTTTGACGCTGAACAGTGATGACAAGTCAGTGTGGCCAGCCCCAGCGAGCCCCTGCTGCATATTCACTGTGTCGCAGGGCATCGCGGCGACCGTCACAGCTCGCCGAGCAGGGCACATCAAAGGGAAACAGATAAAAGCTGCGTTTCTTTACGTTTTCGCCAACATTTGTCAGCGCCGCAGAACCCCAGCGTGACGCCTTTTCCTGCTCCCTTCTCGGCGATGACGTGTCCGCCGTCTTTTGGTTTATTACAGGCTTGAAACATCCCCGTGTCTGGTAAGAAAGGAGAGTTATGAGCGTTTCAAAGCCAGGCAGTAAGTGAAAGAGGGGGCCCAAGCGAGGCTCCCTGGACTCATCAAGCGGGGGTGACTCAGAGGCCCTAATTGTGTCCCAGGGAAACTATTGTAGGTGATGTTGGGAGTCACCCTGGGCCCCGAGAAGGTTACACTGGCCCTCTTAAACCTGTTGTAGCCTGGCGCTCACATAAAAATTACACCTCGTAAATACGTACAGCCCGGGAGTGTGTGAGGCAGGACGGGGTCAGTTACTCTTCTGAACCCTGCCCTTTAAACTCGCAGTCACCTTGGCTGTGCTGCCAACTGCGTGTTAGCTTGTTAGCTCACAGCTTGCGTGGCAGAACGGGAGACAAGCAGCTGTGTGTTGACTGGCTTGTCTTTCTGCTTTTCTTGGCACGTCACGTCGCTCTTTAGCTTACCAGCACGCATGATGTCTCCTCTGTGTATATCTGCTTCTTGTCCTTGTTTGATGTCTTCGAGCGAAAACACTATTACGCCAATTCAGGCAGTCTGGCTCTGACATTGTTACTGTTGTCTGTTGGTGAATTTGTTCCAGCGGTAATGTTATTCTAGCAAAGACATGCAAAGTTAATCACAGATTGTTTTTTCCTTCTTTTTTTTTTAAAAAAAAGGGAGGAGGGGGGGTATTTTAATGAAATCTGCACCACTGAAATAAACTCCAGTGGCCGGGGTGATTGATACGGTGGTTGTTGTTGGCTCTTCTATTCTTGCTCGTATCAAAAGCTATAAAACAAAAACCACTGTTAAGGGGGGAGATATACTGTTAATTTATTAGGTTAGGGACTGCGGAAGTCTGGTTCTTCATTTCTTTTCCATGAATAATCTCCGTCCTGGAGTGGTGGAGCAGGTCTTCCTACAGGCTACGTATGCATGAGGTGAGCTACTCTGTATGCAGATGTGTAGAGCAAGTCTGTTGCAATATCTCTGTAATTAATTTGAGTAGTAGAGAGCTCAGGGGACGACGTTCTCTCCTCTGGTTCTCAGGGTTCCTACGTGGAAAGAGCAGATTTGCAATTAACATTAGCCAGAAACGGGAGAGGGCACGATTGATGTTCCTGTTGAGTGGCCACCGTGCCGAGGAGGAGGACCGTATGTGTGTTTCAGGCTTGTTAAAATTCAGGCCAGAAATAAGTTGATAACAGCTGTGATACAGCACAAATAATGTTTTCAAAGCCCTCATTAACATCCAAAAGCCTACGATGGAAGACACGGGAAAAGGAAAAAAAAAGAAGCTTTTATTCTCTTTTATTGACATTTCAGCTCGGCTCGTGCTGATACGTGCCCGCTATACAGAAATGGAAACTATGGAATCCAAGATCAGCATTATGTTCTTCTGGAAATGTAATTGTCCCTAAAACACTGAAGCTACCACACCTATATACTTTATCTGGATATATGATATATCTATAATAACCCTTATAAATATATGTCCATATATAAAAGGGGGTTATATGATCAATTATGGACTGACATGTTACTCATTCCCAGCAACCGTAACTGTAGCCATAAAAGCTAAGAGCTCCTCTGTTGGAACAGGAAAATTGCTTTTTTTTTCCCCCTTCTGGAAATTATTAACAATAATTATTCTATTATTGGAGAATATGAGTGTATTGAACAGGATAATCAAATGACTATACAATACTTTCTACAGTAGGTAGATGCTGCGCGCTCAACTCAAAAAGCCATGATTCAAAATCAGGTCATTGAAAATTATTACTGCAAAATAAAAATGGAACTCTCATTTCCTTCTGGGAAGGATGTGTGTGTGGGGGGGTCAAAACAACCTGTTCTCCGCCTGCACGCTCCCAATTTCCCTCATTCAGGTTTCTCTGTGGCGGGCTCAGATGTTTGGAGGTTCTTTCAAGACT
The DNA here is from genome assembly GCF_003711565.1 of Takifugu flavidus. NCBI lineage: Eukaryota > Metazoa > Chordata > Actinopteri > Tetraodontiformes > Tetraodontidae > Takifugu > Takifugu flavidus. The sequence goes on from NC_079539.1 coordinate 1,457,962, forward strand.
TCATCACAAAAGAGCAAAACAGTTCAACGGCAAACAGCGAGGGGGGGGGGGGGGGGGGGGGTCCATTCACTGGAGTGGTGGAGCCAAATAAAACCCACATGAGGAGCACGAGCAATTCATCTTTAAATGTGGTCATGAACTGAAAGGACATTCAATTGAACTTGCTGGGAAAATATTGGTGAACCATGAATTGGTTTTCATGTGCTCCCTTGGCAACCTTAGAAATGAGCAGTAACCTTTATGTGGCAACAGAGGTCAGGTTCACGGGCCTCTATTATGAAGGCGCACACAAAAAACAACACATTATTATCCTGTTTCGTGCCGTTCTGCCTGGCAGGCAACGGCAGCGTCGCTAATCGTGATCTGATTGCTGCTTTTTTATAATATATAACCCTTAATTCAAAAGGTCAGAGGTAGGAAATGTTGGAATGCTCTGGACGGTGCTGAGCTGTGCGCGTGCACCGCGTATCCTGGGGTGTAAGGTAATAACCAGCAAGCAAATAAACCATCAAATGTTCCACCTTTATTATGAGGCTGGTTAACAAATCCAGCAGGTGTGAATAAAACATTTGTTTCTGCACAGCTAATGAGGAACAATTGATATGAAGGCTATATAACATATCGGGGTTCTGAAGCACTTGGTTATTATCTTAGCGTCTGAATGAGATCTCCTGGGATTTAAGTGCCTATTTAAATGAATGGAAGCTGTTCTTTTCCCAACTTTGCGTTTGATCTCTGCCATTTCGCCTTTTAACTTTTCCTTTGGCTGTCACATCACTTTAGCTTCGTTTATCATCTCCGGAGACCTCATCCGCCCCTCCTGGCGGCTAATGGAAATGGCTTGGGGGGGGGCGTGGCTCCGAGAGAGGGTGCGCCACATACCGTCGGCACGGGGAACACCTTCATGTGACGGATTTGGTTCTCAACGCCGAAAGACCGGGAGTGGGGAAATGTCAGAGGAAGGCCCTTCATTAGCAGCTTCACCCATTCATGCTGAGATCTTTTCATCCAGACTGATTAAAAACAACAGGACGACCAGAGAACTGATGAGTAATGTGATTTAGTGGTGCCGCCCAAACACACTGGCACAAATCTACTGGAGACAAAGATTTAATCAAAGGGGTGTGTGAGTGCTGCCAGCTGCAGAATTCCATTTGCAGCTGAGGGGGAGCGGGAATAAATCAGCGGTCAGATGCCGATATGCCATCGTCCGACTCTCTCGACCTGATGGAGCACCCGAATCATATCAGGAGACGTTTGGAGGAGAGTCGGCGATGATGCGAGGAGAAAGGACAGAAGAAGTGGCGCCTCCTTCCCTGGTGGGCGCAGGGGGACTTCCAGGGTCTCATTCCCACCCCTGCATGATCCGTGCCATAAAAGTCACCATGTAGGGGGAGTACTGCCCACGAGGGGGGGAGGTGGGGCCCTTCTTCTGCTCTTCCTCTCCTGCACCTTTGGCTGAATGCACCCATGTCACAGTGACACGTATGTGTCTGTAAAGGGCTTAATGAAACATGAGATTCATCCAAAGTACAGTATGTAAGAGTTCCTCACATGACTCATCCGTCACACCCTGCATGTTTAGACAGGGGGGGTTGTTGCACAAGTCATAACATAAGCTATAGACTCCAGTCAGTGCACAATAGGCCATTTGTGCCACCCTAGGCCACAATAGTTCGCTAGCTTTGCAGAGAGACCGAAACAGGACGATAAAAGTGATTCACATCAAACGGTTATTTTATTTCATTCTTATTATGAAGAAATAATCATTATCATTCATTATTATTTGAATATGTGCAGCGTTGCAACAATCCAACCTTTTAATTTTTGATTCTGTGAACGCTGCTGTGTTCCTAAAGTGTTTCTGCGGGCAGATGAAGCTTTAATCTTCTGTGTAAGCGGTGTCAGTGAACGCACCACGCATGCAGCGCCGGTGTCAAACTCTGGGAAGGTTCTGAAATGATGTCAAACGTTCACCTCTTTGTTTGCTGATCTTTAATGGAGTATTTAGCTGTGGGGGTCATACAGCAGCATGATCGACAGAGTGAGACATGGGGGTGGGCTGGGGGGGCGGCATGGCTTCAGAAAACACGAGCCTTTTCAGGAACTTTACCGCAGCCTGTGATTATTTTATTCTTTGATGTTGGGGTGTTTTTAATGGGGTTTGGGAGCCGCAGACATGAATGTGACGACGCGCAGCCATTCAGCGCCGCAGCAGCAGCAGCAGCAGCAGCAGCAGCTCCAGGTAGGCAGGAAGCGCGCACGGCCCGGGGAGGAGGGCCAGACGCACGGCCCGGGGAGGAGGGCCAGACGCACGGCAGGCCTGCAGCTGACAGCGAGATCACTCTAGAACACCTTGGTATGTATTCTTGGTTTTTGAGTTTATTCAATCAAATATATCTGCTGCTCGTCCACGGAGGTCTTGAATGAAGTGGCCCCGACTTTACGACTTTAGGACCTTTCAGTCCATTCAGCCTGGTCTTAACACACTGCGTTGTTAAGCTTTAAATAGAAGTTAAAGGGTTTAGCAGAGCAAACTTCATTAAGACACACGCCTAAATAAAGCACGCAGACTATAATTATTATAATTATTATAATAATAATAATTATAATTATAATTATAATTATAATAATAATAATTATAATTATAATAATAATAATTGAACTATAAATACAAAGCACATGAAACAATGGAACATTATTTTATAGGTCAAATTAATTTCTAACAAAATTGAGGACATCTAAACAAACGTAAGTGTAATATGCTAGGAACGTTTATTATCATTACTATTATTTTTATTATTACTATCATTATTGTTGTTGTTGTGTTGATGTTTATCCCGCGGTTCCTTAGCGCCATACAGTGGCCGTCAGACATTTTCATCGCGGTTTTATTCGTTCTCCGCTGCCTTCTTTATTTCATCTAAGATGATCCTCACCTCGGAATAATTACTTTTTTAAGAATACGCGTCCCGTCTTCCACGTGTAAGATGAGAAAATGAGAGTGAGAAAATTATTTCCTGTTAGTGGCCGTTGAAAATACGGAGGCTGCGCTCTTCCCACTTTTAAAAGAGAAATGAATTATAAAATAAATGAAATCACCTTTATTCCCCAACAGTCACAAAATCCGCCTCAGAGGACAAGAAAGCCCGAGCTCCAACAGCCTAAATGGGTCCATCAAGTCCAATTGATACAATAACATCAATTTGCTCGGTTCAAAGAACGTTAAAAGAAAACCCTGGAACTGGTTTTGGGGGTCTAATGACCCCAACAATTTTCTCCCAGCCGGACACATTTGCGGACGAGGGAAGGAAATATTCCATGGGACCATCTGAGGAGGGTTTTCTTTGTAACAGCTTCTCCAGGTCGCTCCTGAGGGGAGTTGGAAAACATGTCGGCCCTAATTAGCGCCGCAGACATCAGCAGAGGTCCAGGAGCGTCTCTGGAGCAGGTTTAGCCCCGGAACGTGGGTCCGAAGGGCCGCGTTCGATTCCAAATGATACCCGTGAAAAGAGTCAATTGGTCTTGGTTTGGTTTTTATTTATCTATTTATTTTACAATCAAAATGAAATAATTAGTTATAAATGCGAAAATCATCTTTTATTTTCCAATATGCATTTTAAGATTACAACGTATTTTTACACAATTTACAGTATTTTTTTTTAAAAAAAGCAAAAACATTCACACACACACACACACACACACACACACGCACACACGCCCACGGACAAATAATCTGAAAAAAGAAATTAAATACGCCGTTAAATACTTTTTTCAATCTCAGGTTAACATTTTAGTCCCAATAGTTGTGATTTATATGAACAGTTGAGAGCTTTTCAGTTTTTGTTGATCAAAAAATTGAACAACTTAAAAAAAAAAGTCAATATTGTTTCATTAAAATACCCCAAATAAATAATACCAACATTTGGTTTGGTCTCATTTTCTCCTATTTTTTGGTCTAAAGGACGTCAGAACAAGGCTGGCGGTGGTGCCTGCAGCTCAATCACATTACAGCCGTGATGATCCCAGTATCATAGCGTTCGTTTACCACCACGGCCTATTAATCACCTTCCATTAGTGTCTCTGCCAGGCTCTCAGGAGCAGTTCCAGGATCCCAGTCCATCTTCGAGGATAAATGACTCATCAGGACAACCGCAAAAAATACAATACAACTAACGGCCTTTGTTCCGCTGCGTCACTCCTGCATGCATCTTCATTTAGGCTCTGAACACACACACACACACACACACACACACACACTCACACACACACTCACACACACAGGCGGACCAGGGCATCGATTAAAATATGTTTTCCCACCATTAGGATTGGACACGGGACGGTGTCCCATGGGAATCTGAGAGTCGGTGTGGGGAGAGGGAAGGAAAGGAGAGAAGGGAGTTTCATGTGCAACACTTTAAAAAGAGGAGGGTTCTCCATCTTTGCTTTGTCAGGGGGGGGCCTGCTGACATGGGGAAACATCTGCTGCGTAGAAATCGAGACTGATGACTCAAATTATGTGCAGGCCGAGGGGCTGCCAGCAAAGATGGAGAACGTCAAAGCGGGGAGAACGGACAGTCCAAGGCTCGGAATCACAGGGCGAGCCGCGGCCGGGCTGGAATCGGGGCGTTCCACGTCAGCGCGGGCCTCACCTGCAGCAGCCTGGGTTCCTTATCTGTCTCCAGCCATCAGCCGCGCCGCCATTTGAGCTGAAGAGACTGTCTCCGTCTCCTCCTGCTCCTTCTGCAGGTCCACTTGAGAGAAAATAGAATGCTTTCACCTCTCGCTTCACCCCCAGCCAATGCTTTTATGACTAGACCACTATATTAGAACCAGAGGCAATAATCCAGACAGCCTGGACCAGACTCCTGCTCACTCCGGCCCGCTACCTGTTTCAAAAAGAGCCCGGCTGCAGAGAGACGTATGTTGTCATTGATAATCTCCATTACTGGGGTCCAGTGGGACGAGGGGGCGCTGGTCTATGGCGGCGGGACTGAAGGAGCGCGGCGTGGCTTTTAAAGTCTTTCGCCATCTCCTCCTCAACCACGTTGATTCGAAGACAATCGTCCTCTATGACAGCAAAGAAAAAAAGAGAAGGCCCGCTCCTATCCTCAGCTGCAGCCATGCCAGTAAGCTGATTTATGGGACTATCAGATGCAGATCTGGAGAATATCTGAGCTGGGAAAGCTAATGGATCATTACTATGTGTCCCTCACCCCCCGTCTGCCTAATGACCGCAGGGCTCGGCTATTCTTTGCTTTGATTTCGAGCACATTCTCCAATGTGGCTTGAGTGGACAAGCTGAGCTAAGACACAATTTTCAGGATTGCAGGGTAAGTGCCTCTGGGAAGACCTTTCTATTTATATGGCACTTGACTTTCTCTGCCACTCTTTCCTGTTTGAGAGAAGCAGAGCAAAGCTGCTAACTTGGGTTTCTGAAGAGCAAATATTGAACTAGAGGCTAGTAATAAATCATTGAGTGATAATTAAAGTTTGCATGTCGTTAACGGTCATTCCCACCGATGTCAGGTGAACACACACCGATTCTGATCTCTCCTCGCCGAGGCCAAGTATCGTTCTGTCAAATAAAGTCCTCGCCGAGCACGAACAGTTGTGTTTATTCCCGTTTTCTTCCAAAAAATGATTACAAAATTAAGGTAAAAATAAGAAAAACATGTCTCGGGCTTCTCCCCGAATAGCTAACAGATTTTTGATGTTTTGTTCAGTGTCACACAGGGCTGAACCTGGCACTGCTGTTTGTTTGTGCGTGTTTGTCCAAAAAGGCTCAAACTTCACAGGCTTTATTCTGAAGACATCTCCAACAAACACTTTGAAATTACAGCCCAGTCTCCATCATGTCATTACGCTGCTCTCATAACCCCAGCGGCTGCTTGATTTTCCGTCCGTGTGGGACTTTGTGAAGCATCTCAGCAGTGTCCTCCGCACAGTCTGCTACAAAAACACCACCAACGACCCTTTTACCTGTGGAACTGTGCAGGAACAGCTGCTGGAAGCCTGATTCATCTCTTGGCTAACGACGCACCCTTGTGGCCGCGGAAAGCATTGCATGGGGGAAGCAGGAATCTGCCCCAGCGCGGAGAGAGAAGAGTGGAGCTTTGTGCCAATAAAACTACTCAGAAAAACTGATCTTAAAGACTCACTTTTAATCAATTTGATTTGTTTTTTCCTGTAAAGTTGCGCCACAGCTATTATTGCTTCCACACTAACATGCTAAAACAAGAAGATACGTTGAATTTTCATCTAAAACCAAGTCCACAACTGCTGATCGAATGTATAAACCACTGTCAATAATCAGATATTGATCAGTGAGGCCACAGCAAAGGTGAAAGCGGATCAACAATGCGCCCTGCAATTTTCAAGCTAAATGTTTCTGCAGCAGTGTGACATTTAATAACCTAATAATGTGTTATGATAAGGCAGGATAACAGTGAACAAAGCTGTTAGGAAAACACTGCAGTTGCTACGCAACACAAACAGAGGTGTAATTATCTTCGACAGTGATAGTTTTCCATTAGCGTCGGTAGCATTGAAATTTCCTGTCATTCAGTCGCAGGTGTGCCCTTGTTAGCTGTTTTCTGCAGCTTCAAACATGTCCCAGCAAAACACACAGCTGCAGACAGGCACCTCCTCTCCGTAATTAGGTCAAATCGTTAATGAAATAAAGAAAGCGCGGGCCTGGAGAGGCTGTGTTTTACATCTCCGAGGCGTTGATAGGCCTCATCAGGATGCCAGGCCGGGCTTCAACAGTCTGTTGGCATATCAAGAATCGCTGTTTGTGCCGCAGCTTTGAAAAGTAATTATATTTAATTCTGGAAATTACGAGCAGTTTCACGGTGACACGCCGTCAAAAACAGCGTTTTGATTTTTGATCGGCGCCGAGCCGTGTCTGTCTTGGAGCTGCGGCTCATTCGTTAGCGTTTGATCGGGTCGTCTTCTGTCATCGCCCCTGACAAAACATCTTCCAGCTGAAGAGGCTGCAGAGCTCCGAATACACAACGTGAACTTCCCAGCGGAATGCACAAAGAGGTTCTGACGGCGGAGTTTTGGCTTCATCACCGTGTGAGAGAGACTTCTATCATTCAGCCATCCATGGCCTGTTGTTATTTACAGCAGCAATAGCAAGCCTTTGTGGTCCAGAACAAACCCAAACTAGCCGTCAGTATGGTTTAAATTATGACTATCCATAAAAAAATTACTTTCCGTCATATGTTTTACAGAAATTCGTGTGTGACCTTTGACCTGGAGCCATTAAAGGGATTAATATTCTTGTTTTATTATTCTCTATTCAACGGCTAAAATGGTTTTCCCCATTTAGACATCCACGAGGGCGTGTGACAAAACTCCTCCTGGCCTGCCCCCAATTGTCTTTTCTTTCTTTTTTAACAGAATTTATTTATGCAAATGCGGAACGCTGTAGATGGAACGGCTCCCAGATCAAATCAAATGTTTCAGAGCATCTGCCGCGCTGACTTGGCAGATGTTCCCGCGGCTTCGGCGCGGAACCTTTAAACGAAAGGCGATGATGGCCGTGTGCGTGGAACGAGAGCCGCGCTCCCTCCGAGCCATCTGGAAGGTGGCTGAGGAGCATCGCGGACGTGAGGAAAATATATGTTGAAAGGTCCCTATTTCCTCTGATCAGTGGGGCGATCAAAGGCGGCGATGCGGATATACACGTTCAAGATGGTGGGAAGGTTCTGCAACGGCCAGATTGTTGAAATCAACCACAGTCTTCCCTCTGTTGAGGTTTGGAGGATGGAAACCCATTATGGAAATTGGCAAAAGCCAAAAAAATGTGTTTTGGGGATGTATGTAAACTGTTGACCTAAGGGATCTGCGAGGAATGTACTGCTCATCCGCACTGGGGTGGATACTGGGAAAGTTTATCCTCTCCGAGGTGAGCTGGTGCCAGACATGCGAGCAGAAAACATCCCACCTCCCAAAAACGCTTAAAAACCGACCCCTCGCCTCAGCCGCCATGTCTGAGGTCACGCCAGACCAAACCTGCAGTTGTCTGTCCTGCGATGACCCCTCGCAGCCACCGCCTGACCCGCGGACCGCCCACGGGCGGATCGGATCGGGCACGTTCGGGACCTACCGCGTCGTCCAAAGGCCACCGTGACGGGCAGCAGAGCCAGGAGGCTCATTTTGCTTTGAATTAAACTTGTGTGCTCGCCTCCTCCTGCAGAACCCCAGCGTTCGGAATCCTGACCGGGCTCGTGCAACCCCAGCCTGCATCCAGCAGCAAACAGAATTTTTAGAATTCGCCATCAAACTTCAGATGACGCTGCCATTGTTTACTCGCTTCAATCGCTCGGAGACAGACGTGTATTTATTCCGCACAAAACTCGGCTTAGATGCAAAATACCAGTTCTATGGAGATGTTTACGACTATAAAAGGAGAATATCATATAATTTCTATCAAAACGGGAACCAAATAACAATTTGGGGGAGTTTGTGGTCTTTTAGTTTCTCCCTAAATGTTCTAAGAATAACAAAATATCCAAGTTAAGGTTTGAATTTAAATATTTTGTCTGATAATACACCATTAGAAAAACTGCGATGACAGAAAAGAGACCATACTGGCTAATTACAGCTGCACAAACAAGCTAATTTACCTAAACAACTGCTGTTACTAAGCTAAATGTATCCAGGGATGTGTTGAATCGGTTGCATGTATAGGGACCATATGCTCGGCGGTCACCATAAAGATATGATAATATTAGCACACGGTGGCGGCAACCCGGATGATGACACACAAATCCAGGAGCTACATATGGTAACCGCTGGTCTGAACCAATCAAAATTAAGTTAGCAAACAAATCATCAGCTTCAACAGAAAGTGGATTATAGATTTTAAAACATGGCGGATGTATTCAATATTATATTTCCAGGCCAGTCGATGCGTCCTGCCCTCTGAGGAGGCCTTTTTTCCCGAGCAGCCTTGTCGGCGGAAACATCTAAAATGTCATTGACTTCTAATTGCGCTCCTGCTAATGGTCCAGTCTGTAGGACGTTTGAGTGCAGCGGTGCACTCGGGGAGCGAGGTGAACGGCCTAATGGGCCATCTGTGGAGAACATGTCGCAGTCAGTTAAGAGCCCGGTGCCCCCTGCTGTGGTCACCATTATGGAGCCCCACCAACACAAGTGACTCTTCAGTGGCTTTTACTCTTTAGCCATTCACTCCATTTCCATTGTCGGCGTCCTTGAGCTGCCGAACGCTTCAAAGACTCCCTTTTGCTGAAGTTTTGCAGGCCACTATACTTTTTGCCCCATTTTATGTGATTTTTAAATGCAGTTTCCACTCAAGGATATGATGTGACCATGATGTGGAAAAGGACCTCATTCAGCTGCTCCTTTAGCTCACTTATTCTTCCCAATCATATCACACAAATAAAGAAAAGCTCTTACCTTTACTTAAGGGGACAGTCTTTAGTCATTAGAGACACACAATGTACTGATGTAAAAGTCCAAACAGCTCTTTAGACTTGTTTAGTCTATATGTACATATATATGTAGAGATAGAAACTGCTCTGCCACTGCCTTCAGCAGTTATCAATGTGTCCACAGCAGATTATTCGACTTTTAAAAGAAATCAAGTATTGAGTCAAGAAAAAAAAAATTCTGAATGGAGGCGAAGCAAAACCTAGTGCCACTCAGATTTGTGTTTATTCATGTATGTATTAGTCTGGGCATTATAACACACATGTTTCACGGAAAAACTGACGTTCAATTTAAATTGTTTAAAATAAATTCATGTTTGTGTGTTTTGAGAGATGACCGCCTCGTAAAAGGAGCACTATGTGTGATTGTGGCCAGAACTGGTACTACAACTACAATCAAAACACTGGTATCCCTCCGCCTCCCTCCAGTGTAGAGGTTGCCAGTTAAGTTACCGAATCCAGCACGAACGTCTCCGTTTGACCGATGCACGGTTTCATTCATTCATATTTGTGACGCTAACGTTGGGATTTATTCCAACATTTTTTAACTGGTCAATTTAAAGAACAAAGACGCATAATATTATTCGACTGAGAAGCACATTTGAAATATCCGCGCCTACATTAAATTGATTTAAGTTAGCCAAACATGCAGAATCCTACCTGTCCAAGAGAAAAATCAGCAACTTCGGAGTCGGGGTTCAATTTTTTCTTGTCTCCATCTCTCAAAGGCATATCCTACGTTGTTGGGAATTATAACGAGGCTTTTTAGGTTTATTATCGTCCGACATTGGCGTTCCGAAACGTTCGTAGCTGCACCTTAGTGGTAACTGGCAACCCGGTAGTCGAACCGCTCCTGATTTCGTGATTGGTAGATCGGAGGTGGGCGGAGCTACAGGCCAAAATAAAAGGTAAACCTCATTAGTAACGGATCTGACACTTCACAGAGAATATTTTGGCTTTATTGTTGTTGTCAGTGATATGTCTGCAGACATGTGAGGGCCATTTTATGATTAAATGCATTTCCTCACATACAGGTCCATTAAATGTTTTGAAGAGCAGAAAAGATTGGTACACAAACACACCATGTCGGGTAATTCTTTGGTACGCTGACTCCTTTTTGAAGGAATATGAAAAAGTTCTGCTGGAAAAACAAACCAGAGAACTAATGAACTCTCTATGCTGAATGCTGCAGCAGCGTACACTCGCCCGTTATGACACTCCTTGTTTTCTGGCTAGGTGCCATATCCCTATAATATTTTTATTGTGTGTGTGTGTATGTTGGCTTTTGCATAGTGAAGCAGTTTTAATTATATTGTTTATCTGCCTCCCCGCAGTACATTTGCATACAGTGTTTAGAGGACAGGTTATATCAGGTTATAAAACAACTTATGAAAGCTGAATGATGCACAGAGCCACTTTGCGATTTGAAAAACACAATGCTGAAGACAAAAGCATTTCCAAGAGTTTTAATAATTTACTAAAAAAGAGTGTAAAAGTAACAGATCTCTCCCGCTAAAATGGATCTGTTTGATATTCAAAGTGATGGCAGATGTAACAAATCTTTCCAACTTGCCTTCGTGTCTGCGTGTGCACGCTCATTTGGCAAATGAACCTCATGGCTGTAAGTAAATGAGTCTCATACTGTATATACTGTATATTAAAAACAAAACAAAAAAAAATCTCACAGCAAAAAATACTTTGATATGAATCACTTGAAATGAAACCAACCAGCATGAAATGTACAGCTTTTAAAAAAATGCAGCTGACAAGTGTGTATATACAAACATGCTATATGACTGACCCAGAGGCAGGCCTTCTCGTGTGTGACATCATTAAGGACAGCCAATGAAATACAGCATTTGCCTTAAATATTCAACAACCTTTGACCCATTTCATTTGAACAGAAGAGTAATACTTTATAAATATAGAGTATGCTGCATTTCCTCCATTAATTAGTTTAATTCAAACTTAAATAAAATGGTAAAATGAAAAACATATGATATTTGTTCATACTGTGTCCACATTTAAAAAGATGGTCGTGTCCATCACCCTTTTAAGTGCCTGCTTGGAAGAGGTAATATATATTTATGTATATACATATCTATATATATCAAATATGTATCACATGATATAATTTCTATAAATATGGCATCTGTACAATTGCATTAAAATGACATTTTGTAAATTTCAAATCCCAATTACAAGTCAATTGGGGGAAAAAATGTTGAAGTATCTCATTTTGTTCTTTTAAATATTAAAAATAAGTCTCAGCATTTTGCAAATGTACGTATTACACTATAAACAACAATTCTGTCTAACTTACCAACATCTTCATGTCCCCAACACTTAGGAAGGCCAGAAAAAAAAGTGCCTTTATCAAACGCTTCCCCTTCGGAGTAAGTGAGGACATTTGCCCTTTTTCATCAGTCAGACTGCAGAAGGTCAACAGTGCAGCTCGGTACAAAACTGTAAAAGTGTCCTACATGTAAAAAGAGCATGTTCTGTTGGTGGTGTCATGCCGTTCTGCTGGTTGTGCAACTTGGAGTCCCTGGAGGTCTCAGATAGGGCAAAAGGAGAAACATGCAGTGTGCCTCTCTGGAGTAGTCGCCGGAGTTTCAGGAGATTTAAACTGGTCCTCAAACTGGTGTCGGGAGTAAAAGCAAAACCCGCATTTTGCCTCATTGCAGACTTGCCCCATCCTTTATTTGCCCCTTAAATCCACATCAGCAAACGACAGAGGAGCTCTGCTGCCCCCTGTTGTCCAACAATAAGAACGGCAGGCATTTCCTCTTCAGATTTTCTTTTCACCTTGCACGGCTAAAGCATGTTCAGGATGGCATTGTACATTTGGACCAGAACAGCCAGGTGGACAGGCAGGCAGGACTGACGGTCTTGCGTGGCAGGAGTACATGTCAGCCACGAGAGAGCGTTGTACTGCTCCAACACAAACCTACATGCAAATATCAGAAATGTTATATTTACTTTACATTACAAACAGATTTTAGTTTGCTTTGTTCTATAGTTCTGCTGATAAAAGTATCCATTGCGGTAACAGATGTTTCGGATTTACCTGAGCACATCAGAGGTGGTCTTTGAGTCCAGCGGGTGCGGCGTCCTCTTTGTTTTCTCCGACACCAGTTCATCTGACTGGGCGATGGAGATGTGGTGGTGGAGAGAGGCCTGAAACAAGGACACAAGGGGCTAGTCAAGAGCAGAGTTTGGTCAGAAGGAGCAGCTGTGTGGCCCCTTTCATCCCACATAATCAGAAGCATTCCCGCACAAAACCATCGATCAGTATCGCTTTTCCAGTTTTCTTTCCTGGCATTCTCTGTATCTCTCACCCCATCACAGCGGCACATGTGCAGAAGTTCGTACCTTCAGGAAGAGCGGACACTGGCTTTCAGCCTGCGGGCAGGAGGCCCAGAACCAGTGAGGAAGTCCGTTTGCTGGTGCTGTGGAGACGTAGTAACCCAGAGCCAGCGGCTGCTGTTTCAGCTCCTCTGGTGGACTGTCTCTGGACAGCAGACGCTCCCCCTCTCTCTGCGTGCAGGAAAACACCATGAATGAATTAAAAGCATGACTCACAACCCCAAAAAAGTGAACGTTCGGCTCCTGCCACTTTCATTCACCCACATATCATTCATCTGCACGCTGTAATCACTCTTTTTTGTGTTTTACTGACTGTTTAACCTGCTGCTGAACGCTTCGTTTCGCATCACCTGCTTCATAACTCTTTGGTCTGAGTGAAACTGTGTTACAGGCTGTCAAAATCTCTCTTCCCGTGTGCCTCCAAGACAAATTCCTCTGCATGTATTACACTCGGAAACACCGATTCTCTGTTTCCTGATGAAACTACGCAGAGCGGAGTGTCAGTAAAGGCTGCGGGAAGAGTTTCCATTCTTCAGAGAAGAAAAATCAAATCTAAATCTGAAGTATGTGTTGAAGCATCTCCAAAGGAACTGTCTTTTTCCCCACAAGTATTCCATGTCAGTTTTGGTAAGAGGCTGCCATGGGATGGCTGTGGAATATACCACTAATCCCTGACGCACCTTGGTGTGCTGGAAATGTGAACCCATTCCCATCATGGATGGAGAGCCAGGCGAGGGCACAGGCGAGGTGTTTGGAGAAGAGTGCAGGTTCCCCGTGATCAGCATCATGTCATGGCCGATGTCATTCTCCAGTTCATCAGGAAAGGGCAGATCGAAAGGCAGATCATCTGAGGAAGGAGGCAGATGAATACGGATTACTTTGTATTCCAACAGATGATATTGTCAATCGCTGCTGGACGCTACCGTTGTTGTCCTCGGTGGGGTAGGAACTGGGAGCCAGTTGGGTGGTAGCGGAAGTGGGGAAGACGAGGATGTGTGTACAGGAAGCATCCTGAGGTGTGTTCAGCTGCGACGTCTGCAGGTTCAGAGCGGTGCTCCGACCAAACACTGAGCCCATGGTCACTGCATCTGCGAACATAAAACAAAGTTTCAAATTATACTGTTATCTAAACCATCTATTTGATCTGGGTGTGTTATATGTTCCATGTTATTACTGAAAACACAATCCCTGGTGAGATTTGTATTGATAATTTAATGTAGACAGGCCACTAACCAGGCATGACCACAAGAGAGCCCTGTGGCTCCATGGCAACCAGGCAGGCACTGACAATGGTGGGGGACTCAGCAGCTGAGATCTCACACATCCGACAAGCCTCCCTCAGCTGGCGCCCTACTGAATGGAGGGAATGCTCCCCGAGTAGCGAGCTCCAGTCTAATCCAGAGAGACAGTAAATCAGTGGCACAATCTCAAATGAATCAGCTTTGTTCTGCAAAAATACATCAACTCAATTCAATGTTGGTGGTCAAATATGGAAGAGGCATTAATATTAAATATCTTTAATACAAAGAGGCACTCCACAATAACCCGTGCATTTGATTTGGCAGGAATAGCCTCACCTTTCAGCTCCCCATGGCCCAACCGGCCTAATCGGCCAATCACAATCCTCCAAGGCAGTGAGGTCATCTGGATGAGGCCGATGCACCATTCCCACAGCTTCTGCAGTCCCATTTTCCTGGCAGAAACTTTAGGCCGGCGTGCTCTGCAGTTAACAGAGAATAAAATGATTAAATGGGCTGAAAAAGAACCCCGCATGACAACGCGACTAAAAAGCCTGCCCAGACCTGTTGGGTACATCGATGTTGATAATGCTGGTTTCCAGGAGCTCCCCCTGCTGGTCGGTACAGGACACAAGGAGCCACCGTTGGTCGTGTGACAGGCAGTATCCGACGAAGAGCACGTTGTATTTGGAGGGAAGTTCCGCCCAGATCTCCCCTTGTTCGGGTTGTTTGGGACGGGTTGGACCGAGGATGAAGGGGGGGGAGTAGAGCTGCAGTGGGTGGGGGTGCTGAAAGACAAATCAATTAGCAACAGTGCCAAGTTAGGAAAAGACCTTAAGTCTGGAAACAGTTATTTTTATTTGCAGGCCTACCGTTGGGCTACTCAGAACAGAGCTGACGGTGGACGCTGGTCCAAAGCCTGTCAGGGACTTGATGTATGTTTGTTGGGGCAGCAGGCGTCGGCACTGGGAGTAACAGGAGAAGGCCAAGGAGCGGAGACGCTGCAGGTACAAATGGCTCCCCCCGCTGGCCGGCTGGAGGAGGTGCTGGCAGGAAACCACCTGGAAGAAAAAACAAGACGTAAAGATGGTGAGCGGAGTTGTGACGGAGGAATCGGGCTGTTTTTTTTCCAAGGTATGGGTCTACCTGTAGCACAAGTGCAGGTCTAATCCCTTCGGGCAAAGTCTGTAGCATTTCTGTGTAGCACCGAAGTAGACCCAGTAGCCAAATGCTACCTGCTTCCACCTCGTCTCCCTCTTCCTCCACTTCATTCCTTCCACTCCCAGTAAGAAAAGCATCGACGATGTAAATAACAATAGCTGGTGGGTTGGCGTGGCCGTCTATCGTGTCACCCAGGGTGGGGATGCCAATTCTAGACTGTTCAGAAGTGCTGAAAAGAGAGCAAAACGTCAACTTGTACAAATCTGCCCGCGCGTTATTGCCGTGAACTTCTCTGCCTGTTTATGCGGTCTTACAGTTCGGGGGGTTCTGCTGGCGTGCTGGCTGGTGTCGTGGTGCTGGACGGTCCTTTGGATTCGCTGGCTGCACCTTGAGGGGTCTCGCCTGTCTGGTTTGAGGTGGCGCCGATCGGCGTCTGAGCGTTTCCTGAACTGGTGGCCCCTGGAACCTGCTCCCCATCGGCGCCTGGAGGTTGTGGCTGACTTGACGAGGCCGATTGGGCTGACGTTGTGGAGGGTGTGGGCGGCGTGACTTTAGGAGGCACCAGAAGACTGCTGTCCAAATGCAGAGCTGACAGCTGGGGACCTGCATTTACAGGACAAAGAGGACATCTTTGTTAGATCCATTAGCCGTAATGTAAACTTTGTCTGGGATGGACGACTGGAAGGTTCCTACCGAGCTGCTGCTTGCAGGCGTAAGCGTAAAGTTTCAGCTTGTTGAGGTTGTCAGTGTGCTGCTGTCCTGTCCAGGGTCCAGTACACAACTGGTCCACATCCACCTCCTCCAGTTTTTCTGGCTCCACTTGTTCCCCAACACGTATGAGACCATCCTTGGACACCTTGGCGAGAGGACGGTGCTTTCCAAGGCGGCAGGTCTTAAAATGAAAGCAGTTCGGTGTCTCATTAGAAACACTCACATTCAGTTTTTGTGCTAGCAACTCACAATAAATGCTAATCTTTCTTGCTGGAGTCATAATCTGATCTCCCACCTCATAGACAGCACTGAGCTCCTGGAAGAAGGCCTGTGTTGCAGCCAGAAGAGAGGGGCTGTTGGGACACAGCACTAAATAGGCCACGTCTCGCTGCCCACCATAAGGTTCCAGAAGCAACTTCTCCCAGAACGGTAACGCCAAAGGGGACAGCGCCATGAAGTCCCTCTCACGGTCATAGCCCAGCAACACTGTAGGGATGGGTAAGGGCTCCGGAGACTCCTCCGAACCTTTGGCAAAATGAGACTTCTTTAGGGGGATGCTAATAACACGTAAGCTTGCTTACTTCACCCCAGGAAGTGAACACCGTAGGAGCCTCTCCCAGCCATTTTATGGAACTGCTGCCAGGTAAGTGGACCTTGAACGTGCTGGATGTTTTCCCAGGTCCGCCCTGTTCTCTTTTTCTGGATGGCATCCTGCAAGAAGGGCTGCAGAGACAGCAGCATGCGGACCATATCCTGGGACGACAGAGTGCTCATCTCCACCACTGTGAGAAATGACAAGACACACACAAGTTCACACACACTGTAAACGACGCCTTTAATGTGTTTCTATCTAAAAGACAAAAACACACTATTTCTACATGCAGAGAAGTGGTTTAATGTCCTATAAAGATTCCGCTACACGTCAAATGTTCTTTCCCAGAGTGAAAGATGGAGCTTATTAATTAAATGCTGTCACACATCAGTGCATCCCTAATGTAAACCGACGGACAATAAAGATGATCCACAGTATTGATTATAGATAAAAAAAAGACAATTACGGAGATACAAGGTTTCTGAGGATATGATCGCTGACAGTAATAGCCTGCAGACAGCCATCAGCTTAACCTTGAACAAATGTGACTGCTTTGAGCAGCATCCATTCATATCCCAAAGCTATAATGAACTGATTTTTTGACATTTATCTGACCGGACAAAGTGTGCTTCTTACCATTCGTCTGAGGCCAGGAGTGAAAAGCCGTACTTCTGACAACAGTGGAATCTACTTTCCCCCCTGTGGGGTTGTCCACATACAGAAGTCCCTGTTCCAAAGCATTGTAACAGTCCACACAGGCGTCGTTTCCATCAGCCCACTGCTTTTCAGACATCCAACTCTGTAGCAGCGCCCCCTTGCGGCCGTGGCAGGAGCAGCGGAGTGGGAGATGCAGCGATGCCAGGGAGGACATTGGCTGGGAGCACTGCTCCTGCAGGAGGACCATGAACGACGGAGAGGCAAGGCTGACGTCCTGTGCCTTTTTGGCCTTTGGATTCCCCATTGTTGGGTCCCGCCGACACAGAGCCAGTCTCCTCTCAGCCGCTCGGCCTACCTCGGAGGTGCGGCCGAAAATGTCCAGCTCGTCCTCCAGGAAGAGGCCCGTGCCATGTGACAGTAGCCTGTTCACAATGGCACTGAAGCCACACATGCAGCGGTACTGATCTTCACATGTGGAATCAGGGATATACACCCCGACATCAGCTCCTTTCACATTCATATTACAGGCACAGATACAGCAGCTGTCAAAGTTGCGGTCCTTAAAAACGTTGAGGACGGAGTCTGAGAGGAGGAGGACAGTGTACAGGCTGTGGGCCTCGGGCAAGGACGGTCCTCTCCGGGCGAGCGGCTCTACAGAGCTCAGAGGCAGGCTAGTGGAAGGCGTAGACGCTGGCGAGCTGAGCTCGGTGCCGTCCTGCTTTACTGAGCCCTGCCCAGAGCTTGCAGCGTTAATACCCCGTGGAGTGCGCGGGGTGCGTGGAGTGGGCACGGAGAAGCGGGGAGTGGCAGGGGATGGAAGGATGCCTACAGTGGTGCTCACTGAGGCGGTGGTGGCGCTCAGCTGGCTGTACTCATGCTCCGTGTTGACACTGGGGATGTTCCTGCAAAGCACACAGCGCAGGAATTAAAGCCTGATTGTTAGCAGCTTAACCAGATGGTGCCAAGTCCACCTTCCATGACAGTCCTCACAGGAAAAAAACCCCTTAATGTAGCTAATTACTCACGTGTATCCATCTCTGTTGAAAGTGTTTTGCTGCATGACCAGAGGGAAATGCTCCATTTTGGGCAACAGCGACCAGGACGGACGATAGTAACACTGATCTGGGATCTTAAGGGGTGGCAGACTTTGACTGGGCAGGCAGAACAGCGGCGCAAACATGGACGAGCCTATCGGTAGCTGGAAAAAACATATAATTGGGGGAGAAAATTATTAGCATGGATAAATACTTTAAAGGCATCATGAGTCTTTGCAGAATTCTGACTGAATGCAAAGTAGTTACAGAATTTCCACCAAATCTGCACCATCCAAATCCACAAAGTCCTTGCAGAGACCAGAGAAGCTCCGAAATGTCACCCCGGAATGCAATTGGAATGCACATCCTTACAAACACACCCTGAGTTACCCCAGAATAGCTACTTATACAGGCCAGTGCTGCAGCACATGGAAAAGGAGCCTTTAAACCTTCTCACAGACCCAAAGACACAGAGTCTTTGGAGAGCTGAAGGAAGATAACTGTGGGATTACTGTTAACTAGCCAGATTTGCGCTGCATAAACAGCGAGCAAGTGCACCTTCAAGTGCTGCTTCAGGATCATTGTGCTGTTAAAAAGAGATTTGTTGCCACGGGGCACGGCTCAGTCATCCATGATGACAGTTGAACAACTGATCATGAACTGAAACACGCGCTCTCTTTTCATCCTCCAGCACTCTGGCTCAAAGCAAACTTCAATTACATCATTTCATAAGCGCCTCGGTTGCAGACCGCTCGTACATCAGTATGAGAATATATAGAAAGAAACAAGCACTTTTGGTTGCACATGATGTACGTGTAATCAGTCAATTGAGATCTGTCACAACACACTCATTATAATCCGGCGGAAAAACATCTGGAGACGCAGCAGGTTGTCATTAATTTACAGAGATCCAATAAATCCATTTAAAGCTACAGTGAACGTTTTCGTCGTGTCTTTGGAGAATGTTAAGCCCCGCCTCTCCTCACCTTGTTATCCTCCAGTCGGGGACTGGCCACGCCCTCCTCTGTATCCATCTTGTACTCTGGCAGATGCGAGGAGGTCAGAGGCAGCAGGTGGTCGGAGGCTCCTCCGGACACGGGCGGCTCCTGGCTGGGAGTGTCCCGGTACGTGGTGATGGGAGAGAAGGCCGGGGGCTGCTCCAGGGACGGCGGGGTGGGAAACATGCGCTGGAGGTCTGCTATTGCTGGACGGAAGGGACGGAGAGAGGATGAGAAACTCTCCAGGAGGACAGGAATATCTCTAATGAGAGGAAGAGAGACTAACTTGAAGGGTAAGATACTGCAACTCTGCCTTCTTTTCCTACGGGACGATCGTCTGCTGATGCTGGAATCTTAGCGGACTGATGGTTGGTGTAAACAGTCTACAAATGACAAGAAAGTTCATTAAACGGAGTCGACAAATTATTTTTAAAAACCTAGGTCGTTTAAAAACATTTAAAGAATGCTCAGCGGCGAGGGCTCACCCCCAACTCTTCATCATCTTCATCAAAAATGTTGTCTAAGTCAGAGATGTTGACCACCAGGTCTTTTTCCCGGGTCAGCGAGGGGTTGGGTTTGGCAGCTCCGTCATCTGGGCCCGATTCGTCTGAAAGAATAAACAAACATCTAAAGTCAGACTGGAGCAGAAGAGGAAGGACAGGAATCTGACAAAAGTGGGAGAAGAAGAAGAAGTAGAGGATGATGATGATGAAGATGATGAGGATGGTGCACCTGATTTTGGAGCTGAATTAAAAATAGACATAGCATCTTTCCCATCAGGCAGTGCTCCGTTGCTGGTGATTTCATCTCCCTGATGGGCAAATTAGCAGAAAAATAAGAATATACTCAGCTCAAATTAATGACTGATTTTGACTAAACAAACAGCCAAGAGCCTCCTTTTAAGTAACGATTATATGAATAAAACATTTTTCCTTGTACACAAAACGCCTTATTACCACAGATTTAGACTCGTACCTTCAGCTTCTTGGTGGGTTCTCGTCCCTGACTCTTCAACCTCTTGGAAGTGGAGAAAGTGTACTCAATGTCTCCTTCCTTAAAGTCGTAGGGATCATCCCCAGGTTCCCGCAGCGCCTCCACCCCCGGCTGCTGGTAGAGGCCCAGAGTCTGGACGTGCTCCCTCACCCTCACGTCTGAGATCTTATACCTCTTCTGAGTCTGCGTGTACAGCCTGGAGGAAAGAAAATTCCCTTTTGGTGACATTTTCACTTGCTTCCAGAGGTAAAGCTTGATTTTCACCGATGTTCCTCCCTTTCTTACCTTTTTAGGGGGGCATCAGTGCATTTGTCTGTCTTCAAATCCTCTAAAATATCAGTAGGGAGATCAGGAGCTCTGAAGTCAGCCTTATCGGTCCTGGGAGTCCTGAAACCCCTCCACCAGCCACCCCCTGACTCCTTCTGCCTCAGCAGAGCTGTATACACAGCTGTCTCACTAGGGGACACCCCCAGTCCCGAGGGCCCCTCCGGACAGGCAGGCATGTCCATCGGCACATCCAGCACCTCAGGCTCTCGCACTTGTGGATGTGGGCTGAGTGTGGGTGGAAGCGGGGACACGGGCGACTGTAGAAGGGATTCTGGGACTTTTCGGCCGTTGGAGAGAGGTTTGGGGTACTTGCAGCTTGGCAGAGCAGCCAGGGGCTCCTGTGGGGGGTCCAGGGCCACAAGTCCTCCAAGCTGGGGGCCTCCTGATGAGTCCTGCTCTAAAGGGGCCTCCTGTGTGACAGACAGGCGATGGTGGAAGGGGATCGTGGCCGGTCTCTTGGACTGTTTGTCAGCCTTTTCTGCCTTTTCACTGGTCTTGTGTTTGGGGAGGGGGGTGGGGTACAGAGTTTGGTTGGCACTGAGCTGAGGATTTGTAGACGGTGTTGATGTCAGCGCCAGCTTCTGATGCTTTAACCTGCAAAAGGAAAAGGTCAAGCACAATGTGATGGAATTATTCAGGTGCACAAAACCTCTTTAGTTGTCACCGACTCTTTCAAACACGCAGCTGGGCCCAGCAGCCACTTCTGTGCTGCCTTTAATGTCTTAGTCTTTTCTATCCCACAGCACTCAGATCCTGCATGCCTCAGATTTAGACCGAACAGCTTGTGTTCGCCACATACCTGGAACACGTGCAGGAAACTCTCTCCCCCAGCTCGTTGAAGTCCCACGTGGTTAATCCATTTGGCACTTCCTTCTTAGCTGCTGCGTCAGTTGGTTTATTTGATCTGCAGGGGGAAGGGATGAACGATTAAATAAAAACAGTTGAATTAATCAACCCATCTGAGTGTATTCCGTCATAATCATGCCCGCGAGTCTCAAAAAGAGCTGTTGAACTTACACGTACTGAGGCTGGTTGAGATAACATTCCCTCCATGCCTGATGAACCACCTGGCAGGTTAAGGTCTTCCCAGAATGCTTTGGGCTGATGCTGGGGATCCCTATGCTGCTGTCTGGTGTGGGAACGCTGGAGACCGACGTCACAAAGCCGCTGTCCGCTACCAAAACGATTTCATAAAATCCACCGTGAGCACTGTCCCGTTTTCACAGGAGCTGAAAACAGGCGCTTGATCGAAATCCCCGTTTCTTACCTGAGCTGGGCTGCTGTGGTGACGTCGGAGGCGTCAGTGGCACGCTGCAGTGGTTGGGCTCCCTGCTGAGGCCCTGAGCTGCAGGAACAGGTGGGGGCTGCTCTACTGGTAGATCCCCCTGAGCAATCAGCACTAAAGCAGCTGGGTAGGTCATCCTCACACCACCTAACAGGAGGAGGAAGTACACTTCTTAGTGATGAGGCACTGCAGGAAGTGCTGCTGCTCATATTCACTGGAATTGGCCCCGTTGGTAAGAACCAGGAGCTCAGGTTTCTAATTGCGCGGCAGCATAAAGTACATTTGCACCTCATCCACACACTTGGCTCACTCGGGCTCGAGACCACATGTCTGTCATTTTTAGATGTTAGAGCCGCTGGCAGACACGGGAGATGTGATTATAATCAGGTCAAAGCAACGCTGTGGGATCACACTGATTAGACAAAGCTATTAGAATAATTCCACTGGGCTTTATCCACAACTTCCATATCTTCCCTTTCATTGTCTGCTCCCCTGGTTTGCAGTCATTTGCTAACTCTCCCTCTAAAAGCCACTTCAGTATGTCCCTCATCCACTTATTGTCTGCTAAATAGAGCTGATGCACTGACATGTTTCCAAACCTCCTCTGAATTGAGGATGCACTGAATTGATCAGTTAGGATTTTTTTAAGCCGATGTTTTGACTACTTCCACTCTGACGTCGACTCTGAGCTGCAGATAGAATTGCGACGCGCAGGCCATCTAAATTAGAGGGACGAACCAGACAGGCTCCTCTTTTTATAATCCTCCATCTCCTCCTGCTGCTTCTGTCTGAGATAAACACTGCCATTACCATTTGTTTGAGCTAGTTTATATGGAGAAAAAGCAATGGGCTCATTTCAACAATAAGCAAGACTTCTGTCGCAGACACTCAACTAATTAGAAATAACTAAAGCAACAGCAAAATGAGGAGCGAAATAAATCAACAATGCAAGATCGCCCGCGCTGCTAGTCAATTAAGAGTGAGACACTGATCTTCAGTAATGCTATCAGTGATCATTTTTATTGTAAATCCTTAGCTTCCAGCCTCGTCTTTCTTCTTTGAACTATTGTGCTGTGGGATTGTCTCCAGCGTCGCTTTGTTTAGTGTTTGTCACAATGAGCATTTGTTCTGGAAGTCCCTTGGAAACAAGCTGACACGTCTCCAGGGTTTTATTCTGCTACAAGTGGAGCAACATCCCTTCCTTGTAATGTGTCGTTATTGTCACTCTTGTGCTTAAGAGATAGCGGCCATTGTTGTCCAATGTTCCAGGAAATGTGTGCACAATGACACGCATTTGTAAAACAAAGCAGTAAATCGTGTGTGCAGATGTCTCGAACTAAAACTTTCTGCATACCTACGATGACCTCCACGGCCACGTGGCAGCTGCTGTCGTACGACTGGTTTTTACCCTCCGCTTCCTTTTCCGCGCTACCGTCTCTTTGCTGCAGCACTATTGGGTAGAAGTAGCTCCACTCCTCCATCAGCTTCCTGGTGGCCGGGTCGCTCATCTTGTAGGACTGACCCGTGAGAGTGCCGCTCAGACCGTAAGGACTTAGGATCACTGCGGACAAGCGAAAATAATCGACTTTATTAAAATTGCAAGGCAATAACACTCACTGTGGGACAGTTGTTGCCGTTTGAGGCTCATTTCTGTATCTAGTTCTCCACAATGAAAATGGGACACAGGAATTCATTTAACCGCCTCTTTCTGCACCACCTGGTACAAAGCGGTTGTCTTTCAGTGTTACCTTGCACTGGTGTTATGGAGGTCTGCGCGAGGCGAATGTGGTTTCCTGTTGTGTGGTACGCCGGTTGATGCTGCGCGATCTCTACACTGGTGCACACGTTGCTCTCGCCATGGAGGAAGAAGGAGAAGGAGCACGACAGGCGCTCGCTGGGGACAGAAGGCAGAGACGGTTTAGAGCCCTCAGAGGGGAGGAAATTTAGTAGCAACATGCTGTTGTGCGTCCCCTCTTTGTGTCTGCCTTGATCACATCTTATTACGTAGTGTCATTTAATCACACGGACCCACTAACATGATTAAAGTGAGATCTGAATGGAATGGATAAACCTATAAATCTGCGATATTGGCAAAAACAGATGTATGAAAGCGGCACACCGGGCGTGACAGATGAGCCCAAGTTTTCTCCAAACAGCAATTTAGAGAAGACACTCGGGATGTGTCTGTAAAAGCCTCACTCAGCTCCACCCACATTGATCCTCCAGCTCCTTATTGTAGGTATAAATCCTCATTTGCTTTTGACTGATGGTGGTGACTTCATGTTTACATATGCAGCAATCTCTTTATTAAATCGCTCGTGCATTGTTCATCATCCACTGCCTTTTTTTTTTGAGGAATAATTGTTTGGTCTTTATTGCAATCTGTGTTCCAGTGGGTAGGCTGGACATCATTAACTACCAAGACAGCTTTACTGATGTACATTTTTAATCTATAAAGCCACCTTGGTTTATATGTATGTGAGACTGACAGTAAAGTCAGCAGGTACTGTAATCTTGCGATTACCCTGCTTCCAATGCAATATCTCCGGTGCCCTGAGGGAACCAGACCTCCATTTGAGCCTTAATGGATCATCAAATTCAATAAAATGGCCAGTTCCACAGTCACTCATGGGCAGAGCTTAACAGTCATGACAGAGGCAAATATGTGGTTTTGCTGACCGTGATGGCCTCCAGATGGCGCTGAGGGCACCAAAAGATTTTTAGGTGTTTTTTTTTTTTTCAAGAGGACAGATTTTCAGCTTTATTAATGTGCCTGCTGCTCTCCTCCAAAGCAGGAACATGACAGGTGGTTTGGATGCATCTGCATGTTCACAGGAGGAAGACAGGATCCAAAGCCTGCGGCGACCCCGCTCTCCAAATTTCACAAATGTGAGCGGGATTCCATTCGGTGTCAGTGCCCTCCAACCCCGTCCTCGGTCCATCATGGCACTATACGGAGAGCTAAATTTAGCTGCAGCTCAGTGGAACAGCTGCAAGTCAAGAGCAGCAGTCAGGGACTTGTGCAACAGTCAAAATCTGCATCTTTCACCAAGCCGAAACTTCAGGATGTCTGAAGAGGGCCGGTGAACAGAAGTAACCTTGGCTGAAAACAGAATTCTCACCGCTTTTGGTGTCACTCGAAAAGTGACACCAATGAATGTTTTAAACAAAAATCTGAGTATTTGGAACAAACGACCATGCACTTGGCTGAAGGGCTGCCCTGAACTGAAGCAACATTAGCAAAATATCCTGAAGTATTGATAATTCTCTTTGGATTGTTGCTACGGATCTTTATGAGATGTCTGTTTACTGATTGTGACCACTGCTCGGAATCTGCTGCTCCTATCTCAGCATGTCTCCTCTTCATGCTAATTTTCCTTCCTCATTTCAGAATCAAAGAGCAAGATAAGCTACTGTATATAGAATAAAATCCTATTTTCACCTGCATTTTATTTGCATTTATTACAAAGCAAAACTGCAAATAGGCCACAGTACAAAGACTTGATTTAGATAAGTGATAACGGCTGATAAGTATGCAACCAGGATCTATTGTGCAACGATAATAACAACAATACAAAGCAATTAAATGGGAGTAAAGAGCATCAAAGCGCAGACTGATGCAGCGGGGAGATTGATGCTCCCTGTCCTTTTACAAAGGGCATTTTTCTGCACAGTAAGCGGGGTGTGAGTGTGTGGACACACCAGGCTCCTCGGGGGGACAGTTGTGCAGTCGGCAGACGCGCACGTGGGTGTGCGTGCATGTATGTTTGCGAGAGTGGTGTACTTAGATGCGAGGCAGCTGTGCGTGCTGGGCTGTATGAGTACAGGTATTAATAAATGAAGAGGAGTGATGGCTGAGAATCGCCTCAGGGCTGACAGTACTGGAGAGAGATAGAGTGCAGAGAGGTAGAGAAGGAATGGCATGGCGAGGGAGATGGGGGGGTGAGAAATAGAAGAGAAGTGAGCGGAGGAAGCGAGGAGGCAGAGTGAGGCAGGGGGGGAGAAAAAGGCAAGACAGAGCGAGCACTGGAGGGTGAAAAAAGGTAGGAATAAGGCAGAGAGTGTGGATGGATCGAGAGGAAATTAGGAGGGCGAGGAAGAAAGGATACAGTGTAACATCAGCAGTGAGAGAATAAGAGAAAGAGGAGGAGGTGAATAATTCAGTGCCACGCACTGCAATTGCTGCACACACATATCGATGAGATCAGAGCTTTAATGGGTGGCTACTGAGCACACTTTTATGGCGAAATCAATCACCGAGGCTAAGAAGACACGGAAGCTTTACAGCCGGCGCGAGCACGTGCGCGCTCACCTGACTGCCGTATGGGTTAACCTCATATGACGGCAGGTGTGTGACATCTGCAAAGGCACGACTGTGGACCGGCAGCATCTGAACGCGGTTCAAACACCTGAAGTTGTCATTACAGAGGTGTAACACGTGTAATAGGCGCCGCGCGCACGTTTGAATGCCTTCAGAGGGAAAGAGCAAATTGTCTTTTCAGAGTCTCCGCGCTGTAAACAAGCCGGAGGGGGAGGCGGTTAATGTCTGACACGCGTCATGGACTTGGCACGAAACTACAGCGCTTATCTTGATTGTGTCTAACTCAGTAGGGGAAAATATAAAGATAGAGAACAACCAAGGGGATGAACGGCAAACAAACGCATCACAAAGCTTCTGCTCCTGCTGTTAGCATCTAAAGCTCGTGATCGGACAGATATGATAATTGTGCTACGATATCATTAACTGCCTGTGCACTGAACGGGCACAATAACACTTTTTTAGACCCCTGCAAATCTGAGGGATTAATCTCCTTAATCTGTGCCTTAAATTCTCCGCCTGCCCCCACAGCAGCACTGTTTTTGGTGTTATCTTCTCTTCCTTCCCACACGGTCTCCTGGAAACGCCAGAGCGGAGCGCTCGCAGTTGTGGTGTCGACGGGCTGGCGCGGGAGAAGCTGTTTACCCTCCTGAAAATGAGCGCGAGCAGCAGGGAAACAAAGGTCCTGACACACCGACTCTATTACATGCAAACAATTTCAACCAAACCACCAAACAGGCCTAATATTGGTTTGTGCATGCGCTCCTGCGCGACATGACAGCATTAACACAGTCACAAGAGGAGGAAGTCAGCTTGATATATTATTCAATGGCCCCAAGTGGGTGGCTTCAGTCAGAGCCACTACCGCAGCGCTTGTGCTCTATCTATTATTGTGCATTTACAGTAAAAAGGGGGCACAGTGTAAGTCCAGACGCCTTGAGAGTTAAAAAGCCATTTAGGATTCAAAAAGGGAGAAAGGCTCGAGCCAGTTAGGTTCTCTATACGAGCTGCCACAGGGAGCTTGGCTTCACATCTGTGGATCAAATTAAAAAAAAGAGGAACAGGATCTGCTGGCAGGCTGCTTCTCTGAGTTATCACTGTCCTCTCTATTGATCCACGCATTTCTTTTCTCATCTCTCTTTCTAAGGTTTTACCTGAATGTTAGAAACCGAGCGGGGGGGGGTATTAAATGATCCCTTCTGATGAGAAGGTTCAAACGTCTCTGTGGGTTTGTGCCAGCTAACAGCTTCATCAGACTCACACCGACTGAGGTTAAGTGTAACAACATGGGTTTGCGTGCCGACCGCCGCGGACTCGGTCCTTCTTTCGCTGACCCGACGGAATGAGTGGAAAATTATCCATTTAAGTTAAAGTGGCTCTTAATACGCTGTCATCCATGACATAGATTTCACACATTTCTGCGCCCACTTTATTTCAGATGGACCGGTTTCGTCTGCCAAAGACATAATAAGTCAATTTTAAAAAGAAAAGCCAGCAGAATTCAGCAGACGCATGCAAACGCCCCAGAAATGTCCTAAACACTTTGGAGAATTGTTGCAATGAATAATGTTACTTGTCATTAATTGTATTTTATTGATTAATATTTACTGAATCTAACAAATAAAGCACTGTTGCAAAGAGCACAAACACAGCTGCTAATTAATATTTGATTAACTTTATTAATGAGTCTCCGTCTAATGAACTCGGTCCACAGTAATCCATGTAAACATACTCAGCTGTACAACTGTCCCTGTGCCATCTACCATTCCACAATTAATGGATATTTTCCATGACTAACTGTCTGAATCGGGGAGATAATTCCTTTGTAATGCTGGAATGAGCAGAATTCAATGATAAAAAAATGCCTTGTAAATGTGATCTTTCATTAGCACCAAGGCTTAAATATGCAGCCCACATTTCATCGTTTTTATGGCTTTGTTTTTGTAAAGAAAAAAGAAGAGGACAGCTAAATATTTATGCATGAAAATGTGGCTCTTAATGCAAAAGAAAGCTCCTGGATTAGATAGACAGTGCAGTGAACTTGACATGGGCAGAATTGACAGATCCGATGAGAGACCGATTCCAACATGCCCATTGAGCGGTCCATGATTAATTTACAACCCCCCGCCTCCTCTGATCCCCACCTCCCCACCACACACGGCGCGCCTCCTCCCTGCTCCTCCTCTCCCCCCCCCACACTCTCTCTGTATCCCTGTCACTCTCCTCTCGCTCCCCCTCGACGTCTGATGCAATCCGTTACCAACCCGGAGTGCTTCTTTCCTCCCATTCAGACACAAAGGCAGCACGAGTGCTGTTGCTGAGAGAGGAGTTCTGGAGGAAGGTTTGGGAGCGGGTAAGGGGGGGGGTGACAGCGGAGGAGGGGGAGGGTGTGCATCCTGGATGTGCCAATCCTCACATGGCCCCCCTGGGGATACACGCATGATAAACACCAGATAAGTCTAACAAAGACAGCCGTGCCACAGCGCAGGAGCTGGCATGGGTGAGGGGGCACGGGAGGGATTTCTGCACAGCAGCGCCCCCCGATGGGCAACAGCGAGACAGTGTGGGAGTGAAGAGGAGACAAAGGAACTGGTTACAGCTGAGGTAGGAGTAACCTGAGCAATATTCCATCATGGCATGAAAATACTGATGGCCAGAAATCTGCACGCTTCTCACTGTGGGCATCACTGCTATTCTGGGACGAGGGCTGGTGTGAGTGTTTGGGGGGGGGGGGGGGTAAGACAGCATGTGTGCTGGAAGCAAGAGGAGGAGGCACGTGTAAAGAGAAAATAACCACGGTTTATTCAGACCATGTGATGGCATGCAGCAGCCACCTATGATGAGTGCTCCTGTCCTTTTTTTAGGGTTTTATTAAATGCTTCCAGAATTTTTAATAATTTACAGATCTAGCAAGGGGGGGAGGGGAGGTGCCAGCTGACGGCATATTTCTGCTGATCTGTGTGAATAAAGAAAACACACACAGGCCACAGACACAGTGAGGAGAACACCAACACATCTACAGTACAGTATGAAGACACTCATCTAAAGATGACTAGATGGTTTCATTATTCAGTAAACTGCAGTTGTGGCTTAAATTGTATATTATATTTCAAGTTAAACCTCAAGCATCATTGCTTAAACGTGCAGTTCATGGCGATACCGTCTCCTCAAATGCATCAGTCCACACTGTAGGTTTCACTGTGTGACCATGGTAACCACTGCCAACGTCAACTTGGCATCAAATGTTAACATTAGCCTTCTAGTAATAACAAGCTACTTTGGTTAACAGAGAGTCGCATCAATGCATCTGGGCACAACAGCAAGACCAAAAGACGCCCTCAACACCTTCATGCTTAACGACCACAGGTAAATTCACCTTTGATTATCATCCGCCAGCGTCTGCGTTGCTATTGTTACTGCTGCTCTGCAATGTGCGCTGTTTATGTACAATGTATCCAACACCTGACTAATTTCATTGTCAATAATACGTTTTTTTTATTCGTTTTCGTTGCAAAATGCTCACAGAATAACATCGGGAGGAACCTCTTCAGCTTTAAGGGGAAATGAGACTGATGAATCAATTTAAAGTTAAAAAAAAGAATAAAGTTAAAGATAAATAATACATGATGTCGTTTAACAGCTAAGTGGTCTCCAAGGAGCCATTTGACTGGATATTCAGCATTTCAGCATGGATCTCTGAGATGCTGGTTCCACGCCAGCGGGAGAGGCTGAAGTGGGCACACTGAGCCGTGAGGGGGAACCATCACTGAAGCAACAAGTTGAGCTACTGTCATAACAACCAGCCCTCTTTTTACTCTCTTTCACTGTCTCCCACATTGCCACAGCCATCCAGCACGACACACACACACACGTATGAGCTAAAACACTCTGCCCTGAGGGAGAGAGGGAGACAGAAAGAGCTGTGAGGGCTCAGCTCAGATCAGCTCTCACCACCACTCACAGTCCTGGTTTTAGCAGCCTCCCATCATGAGCCACAACATCAAGAAGACACTCGACAAACACTGAATCACAGTGCAGCCATTCACACCGGCAGGCTGACTCACACATGCAGGCACATGATGACACACGCATTCTCTCACTCTCCAGCATGCACGAAAAGCAAGAGACAAAATCCAATCATATGTCCGATGTGCGCGTGCGAGCGTGTTGAAGGTTCCGCTGACCTGCTGCCCAGAGACTTGTCTTTCAGCTCCTGCGGTTTGAAGAACCATTTCCCGATCCTCAGAAAGCCTTTATTCATCAGAGATCTGCAGGAATGAAGAGGAGAAAGACATTACACACGGAGAAAGCCACAACAGGAGTAATGATACAAACAGTCCGAAGGATTAGGGATTACGCCCGATCCCCTAAAACAGTCTGTTCATCTGCAGATGCGCGACTCTCATTTCAGGAAACAAGCCTGAGCTGATCTCCATGACGCAGATGATCGGTTGACACCTTTCGGTGCTTTCTGCTGCTGACCAGAAGGTCGGTGGTTCGAGCCCAGGCAGGGACGGTGGGGATTTTGGGGACAGTGGAAGCTCAGTCTGTACTCACTGGTCTGAGAGGTTGGGACATGTCCAGGAAGCTGCTGACGTGCTTGTGAGCAAGGCAAATCCCTCAAAAGTTTAATAACAGACTTTAAATGCCTTTATTTTCTTTGACAGAGCCACTGTCCACTATTATTATTATAGTCCACTGTTTAGAATACATCAATATTCTTTTAGTGCTGCGATCTCCGAGACACTGAAATAAGTGTTGTCATTTGGAATTACAGTCCCAATATCGTTGGTTATCTTCCATCTCCTCCATTTTTGTTTTCCATGTGATTTATTCGCCGTTAAGGATTTATTTGCCAAAGCTCTGACAGTTGACAAATGTTGCCTCCCCAAGTCTTCTGCAGTAAATCTCACATATTGTCAAATCTCACTGCGGGAGACGCATCACTATTTATCCAAGATTTGTGGATTCTGCGACATCTGGATCTGCAACATCTGACGTGTTTCTTCAGGTTTTATAAGAACCTGGATCACATCACAACTGTATCAAGACGCCCTTCTGTAACCAGACACAAATCAGCTCTCTGACCTTCGACCCCACCGGTCGGTGCATCCCTCCACTAACTTTATTTAGTTTATTATGTTAAATCAGCCTTTCCAGTCCAACTTTGACCCGGTCCAGTAACAAACGCTTCTCTATCCCACACTGGAGATGCGACCTAACGCTGTTTACCGATCAAACACCGCTCTAAATCTTGGTAAACATCCACCCGTCACCCAACACACTCGTTGCGCGGAGTCGCCGCTCGCCTTATTTTTCACAGCTTTATTGAAATTTGCATGACTTTAATCAAAAACGAAAATAAAGTGACAGACATCACATCGCCTGACACGAATGAAAAAGTGCTGGTGATCCCACCAGTGTTGAAATAGTGAGCTATAAAAGGAGTTAGTTTCAAGGTAATAAGAAGGTTAATTCAGCCTGCCCCAATGATGATCACTGATGCTTAACTTAATAGAGAGCAAATATGTGCTGCTTCATTTAACAGATGGCTCTGACTCAGAAAGGGGAGCTTTGGGTACTTGAGCAAGTGATTCAGCACACAGATTATCATTTCATTAAGGTGAGGCTGCTGGAAAGAAAACTGAAGCTGCCACGTGTGACATAAAGCACTTTCTTGTTTACAAAAGGCCGATTTTGTTTATTTCTCACCAACCTCCGGAGTGAAGTTTTTGATTACTGATGATGCTTTTAATAAACACTCATTGGTGCTAAATAATGAGGATGATGAGTCTACTGAAGCACATCTAAGCTTCTCATCTGTGAGGGAAATCTGTGCCAAAAATACACCTGCTCTCATTCTTAAATCAAAATAATAGAAATTATAATTCCGTGGACGTCACCTCTTTGGCACAGCACTTTAAATGATTCCTACTCCTCCTGTTTGCACTGGTTCTGACATGATTTCTGCGCAAGACTCATATATAAGTTTTATGATCAATAAATAATTGAAAAAATGGATTGCCTATTGAGAAAATGTCTGTTTTATTTCTATTTTACTACATTATTTTGTCATGAATTTGTTCATTTATTTATTCTCTCTTGCGAAGCAGCTGCACAGTTTACAGTCCGTTATAAATCATTTATGATGTACATATTCTATAAATAAATGCATCAGGGAATAAAAACGAAAACAGTGCGTAACCTTTGAAGGAAAAGTAAATACAAATAAGGAAACTTGGAAATAAAACAGTAGAAGAACAAGCTGGTAAATGCAGGATTTTAAAATGTTTGCACCCCGTAGAGTAAAAATTGAATTAACAAGTTAAAAACTGTTGCCAGATTCAATATTTAATGCATGAAGAGATGGGTTTTACCTTTCCAGCAGGTTATGTATGGCCTTGAACAGCAGGGTCCTGCACTCATAGGACAGGCCGCACTCCCACAGCCCCTCCTCAGCCACTGAAAAACAAGGACGACATCCAGATCATTCATCTTTATTTTCTGACGCGGCTAAAATGCAGCGAAACAGCTGCACACGTCGGTAAATAAAACAGTGAACAAAACGAGTTTGTGACTAAACACGCTGCATGTGCTGATGAGATAACCAGTGCAGCATGTCAGGAATACCAGGGAGGATCAGGGCGCGCGTGCGTGCGTGCGCGCGTGTGTGTGTGTGTGTGTGTGTGTGTGTGTGTGTGCAGAAGGTGCTCGGCTGCAGCTGTCAGGTTGGCTGCAGCGGCAGCCCGGTCAAACTCCGCGCAGTTGTCAACCTCAGTTAGTGGAAGTGAGGGAAAGAGAGAAGAGAGAGGCACAGACGGGCAGACAGGCAGACAGGCAGACAGGCAGACAGGCAGACAGGCAGACAGGCAGACAGGCACATGCTCGGGCTTGTGCGGAGCTGGAGCTGGAACTGAAGTCCTTCTGTCTCAGTGAAAATCAAAGACAAACACGGTCAAATCAGCTGCAGCGACGGAGCTTCGGACGTCGGCAGCCGCTTCACGTGTGTCAAATGTGATTTCTTTAACCCTCTGACCCGACCCTGCGCTGACCCCCCCCCCCGCTCTGTCATCCTTCCAAAAACACGACACACACACACACGCGCGCACGCACACGCACACAGACAGAGGCCAGTTAACAGTGTTTTTCTTTGTTCTTTGCCATGTACCTGCAGGGCTCCTGGAAGAAGTGGAGGCTTGTGGGTGGGTGTTGTGTTTGCTTATGGGGTGGTGGAAAACAAACCAGGCATCACAGAAATTCACAAAAAAAGAAGGAATGAGAGACAGAAGCAGATCGCCTGGGGGATGGGTGGCAGAAACCTCAGTGGCGGTTTCCTTTTTCCCTCTCCTGTTCTTCACCTAACCTTATTTTTTCATCCCTTCCACTGTAACCCCCCCCCCCCTCCCCTCTGTTGATATCCCCTCACTAATTTCATCTTATTCTCCATAACGCACAGTGAATGAAATTTCCCTACTCGCCAGAATTACCCTGTAACCATGGAAACGCTGCCGGTGAGAACATGGCGCCCTGGCATTCAGCTTCAACGCTGGTCCCTCCTGCCCCTCACCCTCCCCCATCTCCTCCTCCTTCCTCTGTTCTATTACTTCCAGCACCCCTCCGTCACGACCCTACCCCACTCCGCACACACACGCACACACACACACACACACACACACACACACACACACACACGTCCACACACACCCCTCATTTACTCCTGCTTCAGGGCTCAGACAGGAAGCTCACTCCAGCCAGCTCTTCTACAGAGGAGAGAGATAGAGCGAGCATCACGAGCAGAATGCCAAGTCTCTGGCAAAATCCAGCTCATTAGCTTTAACTGACTCTACATCTCTCTCTCCCTCCATACCTCTTAAAAAATGTCCTATCTTCCAGCGTACCCCCCCCCCCCCCCGATCCTCAACAGGCCACCTTGGTTTGCTCATGTCGTGGCCAGCTCCAGCTCAGCCTCTTGGCCTCTTTTTCTAAGAAGACCCTGCCTTCTCTCCAGAGTCCCACCCCAAAGTTAGCATGGCGGACCCCAGAGCAAAGTGTTTTACAAGTTGTAGATGTCACACGTCCTGCCGCTGTGATGGATCAACGCGTTCAGTGACGACTCAAAGTACACAAGGTCACGGAATTGTTGGAAAGTGAAACACTTAGCAATTAAAGGTAACATGGCGTGAAACTCGCCTACAATCGTGTCCGCGAGCAATGATTTGGGTGTGTAGTGTGTTAATCGGAAGAGGGACACAAATGGCCCCGGGGAGAACTGTGCAGATGCTACGTGCAGGGCTAAGTGCAATATGCCTTTAAAGCTTCATGATCCATCATTCCCTGAACTACAGGGAACTGCATCATGTCTGAAAAAAAAATCTCCAAGGAACAGAATCTGTCCACCCTCAATTACATTACCAACTAAAAGCTCAACCTTTTTGTGCAACTGATGTCCCACAAATACAAAAATCAGGTTTATTTCCATTAATAGTTGAGAGAAAAATGCCCAAAGATCCAAATAAGAGCAGATTTTGCACCGGCCTCCGGGTAAATGAATTAAAAAGAGTCCCTCCTGAGCTAATCGTAACCAGAATGCATCAATCAATAATAAGACTAAGGAGCAATTCGAACTACAGCAGAGCCCCCCTGACTAAATGACACCGCCATTCTCGGTATGTACATAAAAGCCTGCAATATTTCAGTTAGCTACGACCAACAGGCATGATTATAGCATCGAGCGACAACAGCATGATTCGCTTTGGACAAAAAAACCTCACGTTTCCGTTGCAAACATTAAATAACAGCGCAGCAGGATACAGTAAAGAGCATAATGGAGCGCGTTTGACTCGTCCTTCCCCCTCCTCCAAGTGCTAACTGTTAATATTGATTTCTCAATTTCATTTAAACCCATGACTTTAACGAGGGGCGTCGGATGAGACGGCATGAGACGCGTTTCAGCCTCACGTAAAAGGATGAAGAAGTCGGCGCGTCGCCGCAGCCCGACGGGACGCCGGCGCCTGAAACTTCTTCCCTGAGCGGTGCAGAGCACGCGCCAGCTCCGGCCCGACTCTGCAGCCGCGAGCGCGGCATGCGCACGCAGCGAGGTAACGCTTGTTTGTTCTAGGCAACCTTCCCACCCCCATCTCCGTGCCTCGATGCTCTTAACTGCCGCACCACCCCAAACACAAACAAGCAGTGATTGAACTGGGTCGCCGCCGCCACAGTCCCTGCATTACCGCTATATTCCCCTCTCTCCTCCACTACATCTCATTCTCATCCATCTCTCTCATTTCCCCTCCCCTTCTCCTTCTTTAGATCCATCTTTCGACCGATTTCTCCCTTTCAGCGGCGTTGATCTGGCACCACGGCGGTGACCTTTCGCCACAACACTGCCGTGTTAACACACCGCAGAGGTGGTATTGATCTGAGGCAGACAGAGACACTGGGAATTAAGGTGTGACAAGGTTCCGTCTCACACGATGACCCCTTTCCACACGTTTCCTCCCTCGTTCCCTTCTCTTTCTCACCTCTGTTCTTTCCCGCTCTCTCCTTTTTCTATTGAGTCCATAGCAGCCGGTTGTCAGGATGTCCAGTTGTGTCTCCACAGAGTGTGTGTGTTTGTGGGGGTGTGTGTGTGTGTGAGAGAGAGACTTGATTAATTAGCAGTGATATGTCAAGTTTGGTTTTCTTTTTGTTCTGCACTCAGGGGGGTTTATTCAGCTGTTTTGGATGAATTTGGTGTAGTTATAAATCATTTCATGGATAAATGCTTTCCAAAACACCTCCTCCTCCTGATTCTGATGTGTGACAATTCAGAAAATTGAATCGACTCCTCGCTGGATATCTGCTGGAATAATTACTGTGATGTTTGCTGAGCGATCCTAATGACTGAAAAATACATTAATAAGAGTTTCAGCTATAAAATGAATGCTCATTAAATGACACGTGACAATAGGTGAAATGATTCAGCTTTAAGTGGAAGATATTCCCTGTTTACGCTGATGATGAGGCCATTTTAGAGTACAACCAACGGACCAATCTCATAAAATGGATACGAGCTCAACACATTCCCATAAAAATAAATATAAAACATA
This sequence comes from Takifugu flavidus, assembly GCF_003711565.1. Taxonomy (NCBI): domain Eukaryota; kingdom Metazoa; phylum Chordata; class Actinopteri; order Tetraodontiformes; family Tetraodontidae; genus Takifugu; species Takifugu flavidus. The sequence continues at coordinate 1,494,194 of NC_079539.1, forward strand.
CAGTGTGACTGATTTGCCACAGGATGTCAGAAGAGCCTTTAAGAGGGAACTTGTTGCTCAGGGACTTCACCATGTTTTACACTTAACAAATCTGCTTCCAATTTGGATTTTTTTTTTTTTTTTGGCCACAGTTTTGGTTTTGGGCGCGGCAGACAAACATGGGAAATCTTTTTAGTTCCTCAAAAACGTCATCGCTGCTTGAAAACAACCAGCGAGAGTCAAAGGGGAAGGCGTCCTTTCGGTCCAAATCCGATCTTTCCTTTTCTTCACTTTTATTAATATTGCATCTGATAACACTGCCGCCATATTGGCCGGGGCTAATTATAGCGGCAGCACATATTAATGAGCATATTTCCAGTGCGAACGGCAACATGTGCTCCTCTCTCTTCTCTGTGCGGCTGACAGATGATTTCCAGGAAACCATTTAGCTAAACACTTTATAAGCTCGCGCTTTTACAACTGCGGCGAATCTCGGACGGGCGGCGCAACGCTGAAGTATCCCGACCCGCTTTCCGAACAGCTGAAGGGTTACATGATACCATGAAAGCATTTCCATTAAACCATAGCAACTCTGTTTATTATCTTCTGGAGGGAGACAAGGACCCAATAACTGCTACCACAGCTCTCTATTAATGCCCCCACATCTGTGTCCAAAATCTGCTCTCATTTGCCCTCAGACATATATTTCCGCGGTACTTAGCAAAGGCTCCATCCTTCAGGGACGGTAAGATCAGACCAGCATGTAGTGTATAGAAATCCCACTTGTTCAGCTGACAGTTTTGCTTGACTCTTTTATTTGAACTACAACGGCAGCTTGTTGCTAACGTCTGTCACGCTAGCAACAAGCTGGCTGATGGGAAAACATCACACCTCATGGACGCTGTCTCTGCCCGTGTGAGTCCAAAAGCAGGAATTACCCAATAAATCCATGTATTTCAAGAAAAGGCTCACTTCAGACGATTCAGGCAGCTCTTTTTTGTGAGAAAACTATAAAAGGACAAAGGTCTGGACCAACAGTAGGTGAAAAACCTCTTCAATGGAGGGATGAATATTCTGCACTGTAACTGGACTGGATATATTTGACTCTCCCACGTGGCCTCCCTCGCCAATATGACACACTCTACAGCACGCTTTATCACCTTTCTGCCATGCTTTTACACACATATCAGCAAGCTGAAACACCGTCTTCTGTCACATGAACCGAGAGCACAAAATGTCCCGAATGTTCTTCCAGACGTTTCATTTCCAACATCTGATATAAAGTTTTGAGCGCTGCGGGTCTGCGGGTGCTCCAGGGCAAGCCTGCTCCCTGTCAGCCATCTCTCTGTATCATTATAAATGGACGGAACGAGTTAAAAGGACGTGTGTCAGGCGCTGAGACCCAGAGAGCCCGGGGAGATGGACGAGGGGAGGGGCAACAGTGACAGCAAAGAGGAGGAGAGTGGAGGGATGTCTGGAATCAATTAGGTGACTGGGCTGCAGTTGCTTGCATAGTTGTGGGAGTGAGTCAGACAGAGAGGCAAGAAAGGGGACTGGGGTGTGAATGTTGGGCCATGAGCGGACCCGTGTAAATACTGGCACACAAATGCCGCAGCAGCGCACAATTAGCCCCTTCATTTAGCCCGTCGCGACAAATCTAATTGCCTTTGAATATATTTTGTCAGTCTAAATGTTGCCGGTGATCCTTCCAGCCCTTCGCCGGTGGCACCAGATGGAGCTGGGGAGTCGAGTTGCAGCCAGGAGAAGCCCCACCTCCCCAGAGCCGAGGTCAAAGTGGAGGGTGAGAATAGGTGGCTGGCGCTGACCCAAGCCCTGACAACAGAGCGCCTCTCAATACGCCCTTACACAGCTTCTGCCGCTAGCTTATTTTTACACGGACCTCCTGGCGATGCCTCTTCCAACAACTGGCTCCACTTATTGGCAGTAGGCGCATCGGGAGCGTTGCGCAGGAAAACTGGCCCCGGTGCAGCTGAGGTTTGCAAAACAAATGGGAGTTTTGCAGCCACCACAATTTGCAGAGCGTGTATCACGTTGCATTAAGTAACACATTCTGAGGTTTGGCGACACGCAGCACTGCCAGATTCGACCTGCTGCGAATTCTAGGTGCCGCGGAATAGCAGATGAGGGGAGGACAGAGGGTGAGAGCACAGAGCGGCCCTGACAATGTGTGCCTGCTGGTGGAAAACAGCACGTTTAGCTGGGGTTTACGCACAAAACGTGTCCACAGAGAAGCTGAAAGACACACATATATAGTAACTTAGGTGTCAGCCACTCTGTGTGCAAACAGGAAACTCACAGAGGATGTTTTACACATGCAAGAGGAGGAGGAGGAGGAGGAGAAGAAGAAGGAGGAGGAGGGCATCATCAAGAGCATGCGGGAAATAAAGAGGTTAATAAAAAAAATTCAAAACAATAAGAAAGTGGAGTTCAAGCTCGTATCAATACAGCCTGCAGTGACAGTGTTGACACTATATTACAGGCTGACAGAAGAGGTCGCGCGTTGGGGTCAACGCAGGAAGGAAGAAACAGAAGGAAGCAACTGTTGAGGCGGAGGTGAAGCTACAAGAGGAGCCGAAATGACGCAATTAAAGCCTCCAAATCTGCATCAAAGCGATTCCTCTGCACGTTTTCTGCGCGGTTGCATAAACTACAGTGAAACGTGGCCAAAAAAAAGTCAGAGCAGAAAGGAAAATTGTATAGTGAGAAAGTTTAAGTGCACGCGCGTGCACGAGCATGTGTGGGCACGGTGGCCTCTTGCCAACCCCCAGCAATCCGAAAAGAGACAATTGTGCAGAGAAAAGCCAACAGAATTATCCCACACCCTTACGTAATTTTGCCAGTCACTTAGCTCATTCAACCCAGCACACACACACACACACACACACGCACACACACAGTTTTGATGTGCTGTGAATGGAGAGATGCTAAGTGCTAAGTGCCAAGCAATTTCCCACAAGTCACCGGCTGATAAATAAATGAATGGGGAATGTTTGTGTGGACTGTTGCCGTAAAAAGAAAAACACATTTTGTCTCTGTGGTCTCACATAATCACAACTGCTTGGATTCCAGCAGAGAATTAACAGGGAAAAAACAATTAAAAGGGAGCTGTGAGGAAGCAGAACACTTGTTACATTACCGGCGAATTTCTGCTGAATCTGCACTGGCGAACCACCAATGATGAGGAGTTGAACTATTTTCTGTCTCGTTTCTTCTCATCATTAATTAGCTGCGTTATCATGGTAACTGCTGTTTGCTGGGCCGCGGCAGCTCCGCACAGCACCAGGCTAGCATGCGCTTCCCATGCCGTTCTCTCCCTGCAACCATTTCTTATTTAATACTTTCAGGGAAACGTGGACGGCGCGTTGCTTAAGCGGGACCGGAGAGTGAAAGCTTGTTTTTTGCTCAGACATCATCAAACAGCCCATCTGCAGATTTCCAGTGAAGATAAGCGTCAGAGGCAGGCGCAGAGTTAAATATCTGAACACTAATACTCCTGATTTTAATGCAAAACAACTGAGGCTGCTGTAGAATATGAAATATTCACGAGGAAGCAGACAGGAATCTCCTCCTCCTCCTCCGGTGATGCTGTTCACCCCTCACACACACACACACACATACACACCTTCCCCCCTTTCTAATCACGCTTGGAATGGGAATAAAAAAAGGGATTAAATTAAAGGAAGGTGGGTCCTCTGGCATTGTGTTCAGTGGCAGCCGCTTGTGCTCCTGTGGTGCCGCGCTGACACATTAGGGTAATTTATTGACAAGTACGCTGGAAAACAATGCTGCTCACTTGATCCAGAGGAGCGAACGGTGAAGTGGACGACTGGAGAGTGACTTAAAGTGGCTGTTTTATTATTATTAGTGGCATTATGACCGCAGAGCCACCTGAAGTGCCCAAGGCCTGTGCAAGACCTCATTATTTGGAGTAGAGTTCTTTTTTCAGGTAAAGTCAAGTTAAGGCTGGTTGGAGCTAAAGTCAGGCCGCTAATAATCACTTAGAGATTACTCGTGCGGGCATTCGAGCTTTCGCCAATTAGCCTTCAACCAAATCATTCAAAGCCTTCCAGGTAACGCAAGAATAAAAACAGAACGTGTTGACATTTTAACACGGCGGATTTCTATTTCAGGACACGACGATATGGGCTGGGATGGACCTGGCGACGAAGAGGGGTCCGTTTCTGTGGCGTTGACCCTCATGTTAAGCCAGAGACACTTGAGCACCTCATTAGAAGTGAATGGGCCTCGAGGTGGGAGACCGGGGAGCCATTGAGAGGCTTAGTGGGACTCCACAGAGCTCCCTAACTGCCACAAGAGGGAAGAGGAGAGGAGAGGGAGGGACACTGAAAGCAAAATAAGCTCTCTCTCCCTCTCTCTCTCTCTCCCTCTCTGTCTCCCTCTCTCTTTCCCTCTATCTCTCTCTCTCTCAAGGATGAGCAGGATGATGGAGAGCTCTCCTCACTTTCCTGGCAGGCCGGGCTGCAGTTCATTCATGGAGGTATTGGCCTCTCGTCTGGTTCTTAGAGCACTTACACAGAATTATACGTCTCATAGCCGTGACATAAATGTTCCAACTGACAAGGAACGAGAGATCAATTTCCCAAACAACATCACAACCAGCCTGGACACTGTAATGCTTTTCTTTCCTCTCTTCCTTTTAAACAATAATGGCACCAGATTTTTTTTGTGTAACATGGGTCAGAATTTCAAAAAAGGGCCGTTTCCAACAGGAATGAGAGCGAGGGATAAAGTCCTTTTTGAGTTTAAAGCTTCCCGACTGAACATCTTGGAAATATAAAATACCTTCACTATAGTGGCTTCTAATTGTTTAAACAAGCAGGTTGACCCTATGGGAGAGAAGAGAGGCATCGATTGTTGGTGTACTGCAACAAAATCAGCATTTCTGAGCTGGTGATAAAAGCGCCAGGGGTGAAAATCAATTTGGTCATTGTAGTGACTCGGCCGAGAGGCCTCAAACTAGCTGTAGATATCAAAGGCAGCCAGCAGATCTTCAGAAAAGAGCAAACAACGGCTGCAGTTATTCCATCCCAGAGCGCTTTCTGCGCCCCTTAAGTTGTGTCTTAGAGCCTCTTTTACTGTAAGAAGCTGCTGCAAGCATCACTAAAGCAACTGATTTAGCAGAGAACCAGAAATTATAATGAATTCAGGGGAAATTATAATGAATTCAGGGGACGATCACCTAAAACCGTATATTTTAGAGCCGCGCGAGGAAGTAAACTACAGTGAAAAATATAAATATCCGTCCGCTTTTCCGAGCTTTCCAGAAAGCTCCATTCTTTTTTTCCCTCTCATGACACCTCCCTTCCATGTTCTACCTCCATCTCTGGTTTGCCCCACCCATCGACGCTGTTTCCAGCAAACACTGATCCCTTTAACTCACCAATTCCCTCGTTTTTCTGGGGTTGTTTTGGGGGCTTTTATACCCTTTCTCCACTCCTCTGTCGCGCTTTTTTACACTTCTGTCTCACTCTTCCTCTTCTAAAACGCACAAACGTGCACACACGCGCGCACAAAGCTCTCATTCTTTCACTTTGTGGCTTTTCTTTCAAAACTGAGAGCTCGCAGAGGAAAAAACTTACACCCCCACCCCTTCTCTGTGCAGCTGGGAAACTTCAACCTTCTTCAATGCCTCATCCCCCCCTCTCCCTCTCCCTCTCTCGCTCTCTCTCACACACACACACACACACATTTGCACACTCGGTCTAGGGTCAAGAGGTCACAGGCCACGCCCTGACAACCCATAAGGGGTGGAGAAGAGAAAAGGAGGCGGGAGAGAAATCAGAGAATATCCGTTCTTCCCTGCAAATTTACAGACAAGTAAACATGACTGAGACACCCCCCCCCCCCAGGTTCTTGGTTTGCAGCCTGGCTTTCCCTCCTCCCCCCATGCATGCGTGCAGGATAGGCAAGGATAGACGTAACCCTTTTTCCTCCTTTTTTCCTCCGTTGCCCTGCGTGCGACAGGCGGGGCGTTCGTACATCTGTCCATCCCACTGAAAACAGTCGCTGCTCCAGAACAGCCGGATCCTTCCTGGCTGCTTTTATTTACTTATTTTCTCCTTTTTTTGAGGGGGGGGGGCGGTGAGAGAGATGTGAAGAGAGAGGGAGGTGTGAAATAAAGATTTCTTTAATAAAGAGTGGGTATTGTTCTGGTGCAGAACATGTGCAGAGCAACAAACTGTGTATCTGACTGGCCGGAGAGAAATCGCAGATGTCCCCCCCCACCCCCACCCCCCCAACTCCAAACAAGCCACTTCTTTTCTTCTTTTTGAAGCATGAATTCCCGTCATACACAACACATGCTCCCCTCCCTTTCTCCCGCTCTCTCTCACTACTTGTATCTCTCCCTTGTCCTACCCCTCCCTGCTCTTCCCGCCCCCTCCTCCCCTCCTCCCTCTTTTCGTGCATGTTTTCCTTTTTTTGTGGCTATCATGGAATTATCGTTTTCCACATGACTCACTTCTCCACCAGCCAAAGCCAGACAGGAGGAAAAAGAGTCAAATGCCGTCTCAGAATCCATGAGTCTGTCTCAGTAGGTGAAGCAACATTCCCTCGCGGAGGAGGGGGGGGGGGGGCTAGTATCAGCCAACGACCTACTTCACGATTTGAAAGAAGGAAAAAAAAAATCCAGGAGGCTAATTATTCATTCCCTCTGTTTGCGTTTTGCTTCTGTGAGCCCTTCCTAAGACAAACCCTGAAGGAATAAAGAGATGGAGTAGGCTTTGATTGGCAACTGTACACCCCCACCGTTCATTCGCCAAGAAAGCGAGCGCGCTAACAGGCATGCGCCACCTGAACATCACAGCAAACGACCCCAAATACAAGAGAGGGGAAAGGGAAAAGAGACCCCACAAAGCCTGGAAGCAGGATCACTGTTTGAAATAAAAGCGTGCAAATCTGCAGAGGAGCATCTCCACTAAGCTGAGATCAGCTCTGTCAGATAGATTTTGATACCGTTTAGAGTCTTAAATGTCAATACAGTTTCTTTTATCTTGGTCATCTTTTAGCTCTAGAAAGAAACATTAGCCAACTCAGATTATCTTCAATCACCTAATAGCAGTTTTGGCTAACGTGGCTCATGTGATTTAAAACTCAAAGTTCAAGTTTTAATAAATCCATATGTAGGAGGACATTCCTGTTGCCATAGCGAGGTTTTCCTCCACTTGCCGCTTGAATGGAGAGATTTTTACAGCAACAGTTAAGTCATCTGCTGAGCCCTTTAAGAAGAATTCTCTTGGAACTGTGATATCTGAGAGCAGCAGGAGGAAGAAGAGAGCACTGGAAGCATCACAGGAAACAGCGAGCGCCTAGTCAAATGCGTTGACACAGAAATAAAGGTTTCAGGAGTGGTTTCGGATCAAGATGGGGTTTTCAAAAATCCAAATGAGGTTATGAGATTCTTGGTATTCTATTATCATTTTTGAATTGACCCAGCAAAGGTTAATGCTCCAATTGTGCAGGTCTAGTTATTTCCCTTTTGTATCAGTTTCATCTGCAATAAAAAAAACACATTATTTTATTATTGCATGTATGCAAAAGGCCAGTGATGATGAATACATACTCAGCATTGTGCATGAACACATGAATAGCAGATTTGTCTTCTAAAGAATGAATATTTCTTGCACGGTTGACCTTTTCATCCTCACAGAGGTGGCTCACACACTTTTTATTCACTCTCTGCCAGCTTTTTTATCTTGTTTTAACCTCATTTACCCGCGTGGTCCTCACACAGTTAAACTTTAAAGCCTTTTAAGCTAATTCCCATCCAGCCATCCACGACTACCTGCCGCAGCAACACAGCTGAACTATTTGGCTCGGTTATCAGTTCAGAAACAGCTTCCTGTCCGCCTTCTCTCCCTGATAACATCCAAAGTGAATCCAGGGAGAGTCGCTTTAACCGTGTTTGCACAACCCTGGCTCGTTTCTGCAGCGCGCCGATCACAATGCTGGGAGTGTGACGCTGCAAAGCTTGTGCAAGACTGAGCGGAGAATTAAAAAAAATAAAAAATAACAAAGAGAGGAAATAAGTCAAGGGTTATAAAATGCAAACTGATACCCACCTACGATGATCATTTGCCGGTAGTTCACAGGAGACGGAGCACTTCAGGGTTCTCTCCGCAATAATCAGGGAGGTGAAAACGTACACTTAAGGTACTCTTGAGAGAAACACTTAATTCCTCTTTGATTTAAGGAAAGCAAAGATTCTAGTCGGTGGCAGCGCGGCCCAGATATGCCGCTATCTCGATAGCTACCCTGATAGCAGATTTCCGTGGGCCTAATAGATAAAAAAGGACTTTTTTGGACATTATTGGATCGTTTCACACCCTGCCATTGTGTAAAGCACTAGTCCAGTATATGAGCACTGCCTTCTTGCATTCATGACATTATCACATGATGACAGGAAGTATCTCCTATATGACACCCAAGAGCAGCCAACCAAGAGGTTTTATCATCAGATGAGACCTCTAAAATGACCAAATCTAGGTTTTAGAAAAGTTATTTAAGGGAAAATGGACCACAAAAGGTCAAGATAAAACACTCCTCCTCACTTTTGAGGGTAAAATTGTATGTCCATCCATTTCTGTGTACTTTATATTGGCCTGCGAGAGCACTTTCATGTATTTCCTTCTTACTTGTATCAACATATATAGCAGCACCACTTCTTTATCGCCAATCAAAATAAGAATTTCACTTCCTGACAGTCACATTGCTATCCTGCATCGACTGAATGAGCAATGGCGCAAGTCCGACAACAAAGGAGACGCTGTTCTGCCGAGGGAAACGCATCGGGTGAGCCAGCGCGGGACAGCGGCCGCCGTTGCAGCGTTCTGTGAAATACAGAGGGATTTATCCGGCTGTAATCAGCTTAATCAGCACCGGGCGAACTTATTTGGCAGGACCTGGCTCGATTCAAACAGATGTTTTTATAAGAAAGGCCCCAAGTCTGGGCATTAAGATGCAGGCAAATGCAAAACAAGCCCAGAACCGTCCCCCATAGTAAAGAGTAAATTATGCACCACACACTAGTCAGGGAGCATCCTTGCCAGCAGATCCATATCAGTAATATAACCTCAATGCAACCTGTATTTCTGTAGCAGGTGGTAAGTGGGGAGGAGGGTTTGTCTCCACAGGCCAGATTACGGGTTCACAGCCAGACGTGGACAGATGGTGGCAGAGGTTAGCCCTCCCTCCTGTGCTCTGATATATACACACATACACACACACACTTGGCAACCAGTTTTTCACAGGACAATTACCTTGCAACCTCTGCCAGCCCTCACTCACTCACACACCTACATGCACACACCCTGCACCAATTATGGACACTCACAAGGAATGATAACCGCCACACACACGCATAAAAACCTGTCAGGGTGTGCGTATGTACACACACTCCACAAGCTCTCCAGCTTTGGGGGGGAAAAAAATATGGCAACCGGTTCTGTTGATGAAGGACACAGCAGCCAGCTGCAGCTTTGAAAACCCCACAGACAGACAGACAGACTGAGACTCTCCTACATATTTGGCATGGATTTTTTTTTTCTTTGCTCTGTTTGTTTGTTTGCCTGAAGTCAAGTCCAATTTACACCCTCTCCCAGCCCTGTTAATTCCATTATCTCTGATTATTTTCTCATAAGCGCTGCTGCACTAATCCACTTGTTGCTCACATATCTTTGTTGCGCCAGCCAACCATCGAGCTGATAGAGGTTGTGCACGAGCCAGGTTTTTAATGTAGTCCTATCTCACTCGCCCTCATTCTCTCCGCCAGGTTCCACGCAACGCAAATGCAACCAATGGCGCCGAGTCATTTTGGCGCGCGGACAGCAGGCCGGCTGCAGGTGAGCGACTCCGAACTTCTGCAAACGCGAAGTGGCGTTTGATTATTTTAAACTTTACAGTTTACGCTTTACAGCGAGGGGAGATCTCAGACTAATGTATGCACATAATTTCTCTGAGAAGGTGTCGTTAAGAAGTCTGGAACAACATTCACCCCCAGCTAGGATTGATTCCAGTCAGAGGGTTTTTTTTCCTTCTTCTTCTGCTGGATTTCCCCTACTTTGTATTCCTCTCAGCTTAACTACAGTTTCCATAAAGAAGAGGAAAGCTGGGGGGGACGCTCACTCTAGCTGGAGAAAAACATGTAAACATTTCATGTACACGGTGAGAAATGTTTAATTTAATCAAACGCCTGACGTGATTGGGATGCGCGGGGTAATCTTCGTGGTGGCGTAAATATGCAAACACCAGCTTCTGAGCTGGAAATGAACGCCGCTCCGGCTCTTCCTCCCGCTGCTGCGTTCACCTTGACCACATGCTGCTTCGGAGGTGCACAGGAGCACCGCCCACGGCGTTATCAAAGTCATCAGCCCTTCCGCCGCAGACGAGACCAGATGAAGCCCGGGCAAATCCACGATCGCTCCTCCTGCAAGTCTCCTTCTGCGCCTTTATGCGCTGACAAATCAAACCGTCGTTTACATCGCGGGGATTTAGCGATGTAGGTTGTATTCAGGCTCATTTGTGAGGAATGCAACAGGGGAGTCATTTCAAACTCATAAATCAGCCGCCCACTGTTGGGGCTGCAGTATTCAGCCACCGCGCAGCACATGTAGCTCAACACAGCGTTCCCAATTTATTATTAAACACATCCGTTGTATTAGATTTACTGGATTTATAGAGTTGAATGCAATAATTCACATTGATTTAGGTGAAGCCCACAACAAAGAAAATGGCAATTCAATAAATAATGTGGTTATAAAGTACTGAGATGATGGGTTTTTTTCTTTTACACTGTCATCAAACTCAAGTGGGAAAGTCATTTCTCCGCAGGGGAGGAAGGGGACAGCAAGGCCACTGCATGAAGGGATAAATAATTGGACAATTGTTTGAGAACAAACAGCACGGACGGGAGTCCGGGTCACAACCTGAGTGTTTTCGGTCTGAACAGCCGTGCACAGACTATGAGTGATGTGAAAGTGGAAATTAAAGGACACTGAGGGCAAATCAGGCCAAAACAGGGGGAATTATGCTGTTTGTGAATACTCCGGTTTTGCCATTTACAGGATTTTGCAATATGAGGCTCCAGCAGGAGGTTGTTGTTGTTAAAGTCGTGGCACGACGGCGCTGACAGGAGGTCTTGCACAAGGTTTGGAAAAAGAAAAAGGTGAGATTAAACATTATCAGGCCCCGTGAGTCGTATTCCCACGGTTCAGAGGAAAGAAAGCGAAGGTGTGGGTTGTTGTTTGACTCAGAGGAAGCTACAACATGTGAAGCAACAGCCAAGGGCTACTGTCAAGTAGGGGAAGACAGGGGGACCCAAGAGCAAACCCTGGAGAACTCCTGTGAAAGCAGCGAGCAAGCAAAGTCGTTTCTCTCTGCAGTCGCTCAAATCCTCACCCATAATTTAAATGCAGAAATACGAAACTGTCATCTAAACTATTTCGTTGTCAACCAGCGTTTCTTGTGTTTATTCCCATAATTGCTAATTATCTGTCTCCATTAAAAAAGGCAAATTTCTCTGTAGTTTGTTGCGTCACCAGAGGCTCCAGTCCCATACGTCAGACTCGCCGCGCTGAGTCATTTGGTGGGAAAAGGATTATTACTGGGAGGTCAAACCACCATTTGCTGAAACAGATTATGGACGAATTATCAAATGTAAATGCGGGCCACATGTCCATGTAAGCATGTTTGTTTCAACACTGGACGTATACTTCAAAAGCTTAAGGGCTGTCATTTGACCTGTGGGCCCATCTTTGGTCGTTGTGATGTGGTTGCACATTTAGTTGTGAGAACACGCCGGAAATTGAACCTGTTAGCATCAGGCACATTGGAATATTTACACCCTTTCAGATTAAATCGCCTTTACTTAAACCACCATCTTCACAAACGGGTTAAGACAAAGCTAACGACAGGGCTTCACATCCAGGGGTGTCACCATTTCTACCACAAAGCATTTAACTGGTAAATTTACCCATAAATTCTTGCGTTGACTATGACCCCAGCTTGTACATGTTTGACATTTTCCAATAGTTGGGAATATACACAAGCAACCGATCCTATTTTCTTCTTTAGGTGCGACAGTTCCAATTTTATCAGCCATTCATGATGAATGACTGTGCCATAACTCCATCCTGTGAGTGAGTGAAGGAGGTGTGGGGTTGTGCGTACCAGCTGGGATGACATTATCCTGCGAGGGGGCGCAAATCTGACAGGGCAGAATGCCTCTGTCACCTAATCAGACCGTCCGGAGTATGCTCAGTCACATGCTACCCATTTTGTGCGTGTGTGCGGGTCCGCCTGCGTAACAGCCTGCGTAACAGACTCCCATCCAAAATATGTCACTTTCATTCTGACCGTGCCAGCCTGACAATAATGACTCGCTTGTTTCAACACATTGATCCTCTTTCTTCTCTGTTCTTAATTCCTGAATACTCAGGACATACGATCCGTGCACGGAAGAGTCGAAACACGTGACACCAAGGCGCGCCTTACAGTGGAGCCCCTCCTACGGCTGAGACTAGTACGAATTATATCCTTTAAACTCGGATTTGGTTTTGTTTCTTTGGCCAATACCCTCAGCTTTAGAGCCTTACAACAACCACAACACAAATCAGCTTAAGGAGTCAGCAAATATTGCCTCGTCACCTCTGATCAAGTGAGCCGTTTGACATCCCTGAAAAGTGGGTAATCTTTGCCTCTGGAGCGGAGTGCACGCAGCGAATATTCTATCACAGCACAAATATCAAATCAAGCTTTTGTGACTCGATGTGAAAACATGTTCGTCAACGTGTCCCGTGACCAGATTGGGTAATCTGGATGTAATCTGGATGATCTGGATGGTGGCTGAGGCCGTAGTTTGGGTGTGAAACCCAGTGGCATCCACCTTGGGAAACTTTAAATATATCCATAATCCCGTTTGCCGGTTTCCTTGTCAAACAGATCGTTTAGTTTAATGATTTCGACACGTTAACATTGCTTCCTCATTCTTCTTACAATGGAAACCCCCTTTTCTCATGTGGGTCTGTAAAAGTGTGGAGCGCGTTGGGGTAATAATGGGCTTTTCTTAATCATCACGTCCATACGCTTTTGAAAAATTCATCTATTCACTTCTCTGGTCGGAGGATAACGCTGAGCTGTCCAGCCAGCTCATTTAAAAACATGTCAATCCACGCTGCTCCAGCAGCCGCTACGTGCCTGGCAAAATAATTATCGTTATATTCTGTTGATTCACAAAAGCCGGAAGCTTTAGCTCCTCGTCAGATGTGTGGGAATCGGCACCAGCGAAGACCACCGTTAAATCAAAACCCCTCTTAGAAATCACCGCAGTCAAGACGCCGTGAAACAAACGATAAACGTGTGGAAGTGTCGTGATTAACTGTCAATCTGATATGACTAATATCCTCGTTGAAACCAGGGAGGGGGATGGCGTGAGCACCCAGATTATGCCCCAACTCCAACGCTGTAGGTGGTGGCGTGCAGCCTCTCCGCCTGTAGCATCAGGGGTATTTCCAGTTTATCAGTTACATCACAGATCAAACTAAATAAGTCAGGAGGCTGAGAAATGAAGCGGTTTGACAGTTCGGTTAAAGTCGGAGGACGGAACTCGAGTTTTCCCTTCTGATGTCAAGTAACGTCTGGGATCGAAAGACTCCGGGTTTTCTGCGTTTTCCCTCCCTGGGTTTTCCCTGAGTACTGTCGCCCTTCTGTGTGCGTGTGTGTGAGTGAACAGTGTGTGTCCTGCTATGGACTGTGACTTGTCGGGAGTGTATTCCTGCCCAACGATTGATGGGACAGACTCCAGCAGCCTGATTAGGAAAAAAAGGGGGCAGTTAAGCGAACACGGGTGGACGTACGGAGCAGAGTAAAAGTACCACAGCCCCAAACACCCAAGGGAAATGACCCCAGTTTGAATATGTGTACATGTTTGAGATGTTCTGAAAGTGCTGTTAGTGTTCTGTGACATTAGTGGCAGTTTAATCAGTTTAAATTGAGTTATTGTAAGGAGATTAGTAATTTCCCCTCAGAGTCACATGATAAAGATATGTGACAGATGAAGAATGGAGGAAAAATATATATGGACACCCATCGAATTTAATTATTCTTCCCACATTTGAAAATGCATCGCATGATTATTTTAATAAGTTTGGGGGTTTTCAGCCTGTTAAGCATCAAATGACTTTACAAATGAATTTAATCTGTTATGTTTTCTAATATACAGGATTGTCATGGGTTTATGTAAAATGAAAAGCTAAATACAGGAGAATAAATTAAACTACGGTTAAATTAAAACTCAGAAAGACAAAAAAAAATAGCCAACCCAAAATTGTTTCTCAGTATTCTGATATGAAATATTAGAATGTAACAAAATCCAATTAACACAGTCAGTTTTCTAAAAGGAAAGGGCTGAAAGGCAGGTGAGAGAAAGCTAACAATCAACTATTCCCACAGCAGGAATTCTGCTGCAGAATTCTCATAAGACAAAAGGTAAAACAATGATATTCCTGGCTACAACCGACTGTAATTTGGAAGAGATTCAGCCTCATTTCAATAAACAATTAACGACTCCCTCTCACACCCCGAGTGCTACGCGTTTAAAGTCCAATATGAGATGCAAACAGAGACTATTTATATAGACCATCATCATAGTTTCTGCAGCCTGTGTGAGACCACGAAGCAGCCTAATATCAGAATAGCTATCAGACAGGTAAGGATCCTCCTATCACCTCTTTTTCAGAGGATTTCTTCTCCGACTGATGTGTGTAATCATTAGAATCAGTCTGAAGTGGACAGTAAGTCACTTTCAAAAAGGTCAGTTGCTGCAAAATGGCTCCATAAAAGTGACTTTGAATGAAAGATTTATATTTATTTGAAAAGGTTTCATTATTTACTGGCCCAATATTCAATTCTGAAAATCCGCAGGACCATTTTCACGCCTTTTCTCTTCGACTATATTGATTTGAACTGTATAATTATCTGTGTAAACGTGTTGAACAGGACATATCCTAACTATCAGCCATTTCCAGGGTTATGGCAACGAAATCCTTCGACTAGACGTCACAGACTCAGTCTGGTTGGCGTCTAAACCGCTGGAAAATTGAATTAAACAGGTCGGGATTATTATTAACTTTATTAGACCCGAAAAGTCACGTCATCGTTAAAGCTGCAATTAGCCGCTCGAAAGGTGCTGCTCGCGCCGCTCCTCCATCCTCGCAGCGACGCGGCTCCGGGTAGCGTTGTGTTGACGTGGAATCCCTCTGACTGCAAACTGGCGATAACAGGGAAATTACCGCCAGGATATAAACATTGCAGTGGAGTTTAGCAATTAGGCAACAAGATGATGATGATGATGATTGGAGCCCTGGTGTGGAGGTTTAGGGAGCGCAATGACACACACCTGTTTACGCAATCTAAATGAAAATGTGCATCGCGGCTACTGTAAATGACACGTTTGTGCAATCGGAGCAGCAGCATTGGCCTCCGTTAGAAGGAAGGTGCCCAGAAGGCTTCCTCACATCACCTAAACTATAACAGGTAACAGAGGACTGATATTCTCACGATTGTTTCCGCCTCTCCAGCCAATGCTCAGGCTTTCTTTCTGTTCCGCGAGGCCAAACTTGATAGGACCCCGCACCCGTTTCTTCCTCTGCCCGGCCCAGTCAATACGCGGGACTTCTACACACGTGCGCGGTGAGATAATGAAAATGTTTCTATAAATAGGGACAATACTGCTGACAGCAGCGATCTCTCTCCAGTGAGACATCGCCGCGTAACTTTCCCCAACGCAAACACGCACAGACATTCCTATAGTGGCGAGAGCAACGGCCTCCGTTGTGGTCTGCTGCAGACCTGAAGCGGCATGTAAACACCAGTGTTGCAAAGCAAACACGCGAGATACGCCAGGTCCAAATATAGGACGATGTTACGCAACACGGATCGATTTTACACGTCTTGAACAAACAGCACGCTCTTCGCGCTGCAGCGGAGACGCACGAATATACAGAAGAACTGACTGAACAGCCGTCAATGCAGCCTCGTAAAAGTTTATCCGCTGCCCTTACAGCCTAACAACCACGTTGCCTGTGATCATTCGTCAGGCTATAAAACCTAAAAACAACCACAGAACGCTTCAACGTCTGGGAGCGTATTTCTCACTTTTCAGCTCGTGATGGATGACGTCGGCGAGGTTGGGCTCCTCGCCCCACCAGAAGATCCACAGCTCCTTGGCCTCGGGCTTGACCTTGCGGCGCCACACGCAGAGCAGGTTGGCCTGGACGCAGCGCATGAAGCTGCGCAGCACCGGATCATCCTGGGCCGGAGCCGAGATCACCGGTCCGTACTCCCCGCCGCTGCAGAAGCAGTAGCAACGCCATTTAATGCCCGTCAACTCCGCCTGGGAGAGGAAAGAACACAGACATTTGGATTTTCAGACATATGCTAATTTCCAACTGAAGCACCCAACACATATGAACGCGTAAGAGACCTTAATAATAAATCCATAAGTGACAGCAGCTTTGTTGTGTTGCAGCCATTGATTTCTTCCACATAAGAGACATCAGACAAAGCTGGTTCAATCAATAACCACACAGGCCTTCTTTTTTTTATACCTCCCTGATGTGTTGTTTTAATCAGCGCTTACATTCTCCACCATCGGCGCCGTAAACTTACAATAAGTGCGTACGCAAACGCTACAGTAAACGGCTGGGGGGCGACAGCCAGACATGAGGGACGGCTGTGAGCCAAGCACACGGGCGACGCAGGAGGGACGGCGAGAGAAGGACAGAAAAAGTAGCAATGGGGGTCGTCGGCTGGAGCCTGGCCAAGGAAGTGATATCTACTCCATTTAATCTGAGGGGATGATGGGTGTTTATGCTGGGTTGCGGAAGACTTGGAGCCACTCCACCGTGACCGAAGCGCTGTCGCTTCCTAAAGTAAGTGCAGTTCTACAGGTTCACGTGGGTATTTCCTTGTCTCTCCTGAATGGGACGGAGATTTGGCACGGGTCGGGTTGGGGGATGGGGGGTCTCCTGCCGTGACTTCGTGTGACAGTGGTGCCACGAGGGCTGATGCCACGCAGCCATGACCAGCTGAGCGAGCACAGCGCTATTTCTTTTTTTACAGACAGAAACATCTCATGAGCGAGTGCGTGCAGTGTTTTGACCCCCAGGAAATGACTTCAGAGTACCAACAATTACAAGAACCAACCCCCCCTGCCCCCGCCCATAATGATAGTGTGCATAATGGAAGATACAAACATCAACACTGTGATAAACCAGGCCCTAAAATTAGCCGTGACAAGGTCAAGGATGCCGTTTCTCCCAAAGCAAAGAGGAAGACATCTGCTCGCGCTGCCTCGTCACTCCCAGTCAATGTCAAAAGTTCTCCCACTGTTTGACACAGCTGTCTGCTGCCGCTGCCGCTGCCGCCGCCGCCGAGCGCACGGCGCCGAGGAGGAGCGCAGCCATGTCAGAAAGTGTATTCACAACACGGACAGACCACTTGTTTTTTTGTTTTTTTTCCTTTTTTATGACATCATGTGCTCTCTGGTAAGTGGGCTGCCAAAGATCCCCCCAAGAAAGCATTTAGGAGAGGAAAATACCCAAATCCAACTGAGTTCATTTTCAAAATAAAGTCAATGCTGCCATAACAGCGCTGCATTTACCAAGGATTCATTGAATTAACTGCTTTTACACTCTAATCCAATCCATCTAATATATCAGTAATGCATGTTAAAGATGCACAATTAATATGGTTGTTTACTATTGTTTTGGATTACATTTTATTTTGAAATTGTACATCACGTCGGTAAGACCACGTAACCCCCGAAACCACAGGTGCAGAGTGTTTGTCCGCGGTGCGTGAAGTCTTGTCGTGGATTAACCGAGACAGTTGCAGGAAGAGGAACAACTCTGCAGTCACATGCTCCGAGGCAGCTCCAAACACATGCCTGCACGCACGCCCACGCGCGCGCGTGCACACACAACCACAGAGCAGCTGTCGTGACGTGCTGACCAGAAGTGCTCGGAAACACCGACATGCATCAGGAGGCAGACGCGCTTTTCAGATGATGTCCGGCTCTTTTTCAGCGGTGACAGCTAAAATCTGCCTGCCTGTCGGTGGATTTCAGGGGGAAACGCTCTCCAACGCGCATGTGTGCGCCACAGCAAGGAAATGATTACAGTATCATGGTCTATAATCAATATATACGAGCCTTGTTGACCAACTAATTCACTCTTCTTGACGTGAGGCTCAAAAATAAGACAAGAATTTTAAGCAAAATGCCGATATAATCCAATGAAACAGATTAAGAAAATGACTAACAGGGTCTGGATGAGCTGGATTTTGTGTATGTACAATTTACAGCGACATTATGCAATATCATTAATAAGATTTTGATTTATCAGCAGTAAAGGACAGAAATAAGCCAGCAGCAGCAGGCTGTAGAAGCAATGCACTAAGAGGAAATTGCATTTACAATTTAATTAATCTAAGATCATTCTGAGTCCACTGTGTTTGTGGGGCAGAATATTTGTCAGCATAATAAGCAAATACGGGGAGGGGGGGGGGGGGGGGAATGTATCTAGAGCAGCAGCTTTCTGCGCACTAAAGAACAAATCAACATTTATCCTGGGCATCCTCCTCCATCTCTTTTAAAAACTACCACGGGGGTAAGAAGGTGACAAGGTCAGGGGACGAGACAGCAGATTTAGTTCCTCTGTCAATAGAGGCAGCGCTCCTCTAAGCCCCCCCCCCCCCCCCCCCATCTGCGGGTTGGACGGTGCAATTTCTGATTGAGTGCAGGAGCAAAAACAAGAGCTTTTTCCTTCCACGGCGACGGCGGACCGAAGCTCTGACCTTGTTCTCACCTCTATTATCTTTGTTGTCTCCGCTCGCCGTCTCATCTCTCAGAACTCTCTCACTGTCACGGAGGCCTATTGAATACAGCCGTATCTCACGCTCCCCCTCTCATCTTTACTTTTATTCCCCCTCTTTTCTCTCTTATGGTCTAGTAAACAGAGGAAAGATAAGAGCCGGCTCCCCGTGTCCAGGAGATCTACTTTTTTTCTCTGCGCAGACGAGGCGGAAGATGACACGCGTATTCTATTATCGGCCTTCGTTATTATTTCAGACGCTTTTTACATGCTGGGAGATTGTTTTCCGATTATAATTCTTTGAACCGGAGACGAACTGACTCAAAGGAGACGAGGTCAGCCCCGGTGCACAGAAATGACTGGATTAAAAAAATGAAAAAAAGGGAAAGAAAATCAAGGCAGAGCAGAAAACAAGATCCCATTTTCAGGGATTATGTCTCCATATTGCATTTGCTAAAAGAGCCACACATGCAGCGTATATTGTTTAAATGTGAACAATGCAGAGGAAACCGCAGTTACTTAGCCGAGCTTAGAGGAAAGCACACTTGACATGCACTTCACAGGAATGCTTCTGCAGGCTGGAAATATTTTTACTCCTTCTGTTCTTTCTCAATAACTTGAGGGGACCTTTTAAGCGGATCTCTCGAACTTCCCCAACATGCAGCTGCACGCGTGTTTGTGTTGGACGTCCACGTAGGAAAAGGCGCCCACTTCGACGTGTTTACACACTCTTTTTTTTTTCTTTTCTTCCAATCAGGTGGACCTGCCTGGAAAATTAACTCACCGGGGAAGTAAAAGGACAAGTCAGAATGTGTTTTTTTGGGTTAAGCCTTCACTCTATTGCTCCCCATTTGTCGGAACATTTGTGTTAAATGGAGCTGGTGTTCCAACAAAGTAGAAAATGCATGAGTGCAATAGATTGTGAGACATTCTTTTCTGTTTTCTGACAAAATGAGACACTTCAGGCAGTTGAAGGATCTTAATACAGCGCTCCCTCCGACTCTTGCTCGGGTAAAGCTGTTATTCTGCTGGAGTGGCGTGGCTTTCTCCTCAGTGTCAGATCTGTTTACACACCTTGACGGGCTGCCTATAGATGTTCACATTACTTGTGACACCCGTCAGTCTTTAGATGTCTCAACATGCAGCACCTGCATTCAGTATCAGGCAGCAGGCAAAATATCCTGATTACTGGAAGACCTTAATCCTTAAATTGTTAAATAATCTGGGTTTTTTAAAGCAACTTTAAGGTTTGCATTTGCACCAGCCACATTTGCCTCCCTGGGAGGAACAGTCCTTCTCTCCTCTGACTGTGGGTTGATGTTTTATTCGTATCTGATTCACATGTAAATCCATAAAGAAGAGTTTCCTTTTTTTCTTGCAAATCCTGATATTTAAAGGCTGCAATGAGGGAACAAAATGGACGTGTTCTCTCAAGAACTGCGGTTCATTTCATGTGCAATCCTCATTTACATTCAGTATTTACACTGAAAATACCACATCTGTCCTTTAGAGATATATTAAACGACTCTTTATTTGGATTTCATCGTACAGAAGCCAATAAAGTATATGCATGGAATTTAATGTTTTCTTTTATCCCTCAGCAGGTCATTAGGAGGTTCTCAAAACATGATTTGTATTGGTGCTAGCTAAATTCGTGGGTTTTTCCACTCTCGGTGGCCTGCAACCTGCTCTGTTTCGGAACCGAAGCGTTCGCAGTGTTCAGTGTTTCAGCTGATATCTCTGACATCAGCCACAAAGTTTAGTCTCCACACAGCTGCCTTTAAGATGCTGAAAACCTTCACGGCTCGAGCTTGCTGACATGAAAAGACAACATCGGGATTGCTGCTACCGTTGGTTACGTCACAGTTAAACGTGCTGTAAACATTAAACACCTCTCCCGCTGTAGTATTAAACCACATTGTAAGAATGGTGTCAAAACACACACGTGTGATATCTTGAGATTTACAGCTTGTTTTTCCTGGATACTTCGGAGCTGCAGGTGAACGCAGATTAAAGGGATAGGAGATGCCAAAACACAGACAAAGGCAATGGCGCCCGTGTGATTGTGCTGCCAAGTCAGCAGAGCGAGGGCTCGACTGTTGGAGGAACGCATGGCAGGAATCAAAACAGGCGATGACTCCCTCTTCATCAATTAACCCGCTGAAATCAAATTAACCCACTAGGAGTCACACTCCCCTCCGGCATTTTACACCGTAAATGAGGAGCGATGCACGTTGCTGCACCGGCGAGGTGAGCGAGAACGCCGCAAAAGCACCAAACAGGTGTAAAAAGGAGGCCTCGGGGGGGCGCGGACACAAAACAGATGCTTCTCCTTTTGCGTGCTGCCGCCACCTTTACGCGTCTGTGCAAAAACGAGGAGCCGTCATTTGATCTGTGTTCTGCTGGAGCATCCAGCCCTGGGAGGTGAGCAAGCCAAGCGACCTAATTAGAGCACGGAGAGTCCCGGGGGCTGAGTGACGGATAGACCTGCCAATCACGTGGCAGAGAGCCTCCATCAAGCAGCGACTTTTCACCTGACGCGAGAGGAATGAGCAGGGGGAGACCAATAAGGACGGCGAGGCACAGCATTCCGAGGCTGACGAGATTCCCGGCCGTTTGACAAATAAAACAACACAAAGCCGCGGCATCAGCGCCGAGGGAGAAGCTAAAGCGCTGGTCCTGCTTAGCTTAAATTATTAACGTGCAAATAAATAAACCAGTCTCTGCTTTAATAGTGTCTCTGGTGTAACTTAATTAACTGTGACAAGCCCCGGGAAGGGGAAAAATGGGCAAAAGACACAGACAAAGACAGAAAATCTGACTCACAAAGAAGGAAAATCACAAGTAAAAAACAGTTGCTAAGCAACATACAACACACGGTACGTAAGAATTCGGCTAGGTTTTTAATTTTTTTTGAGGTTTCTGTCTCCAGGGCTACAGTGGGACTACAAGATTTCACATTTCTGCTACCCTCGCCTTTAAAAATCACAAAGAAACTGAAAAATCCACACTTGCTTTGCCTCCTTTCAGCTGAAATTCATACACTCAGCTTTGGCAGGCAATATTAGCGAGCACACCGAACATTCATCTGCAAAGTCCTGGATTACCAGAGGCAAAACTTGGCACGGGATTGCTCACCGACTTTCTTTAGAGAAAGAATGAGACAATTCTGTGCAGTAATTGCACAATTAGCACTGCATGGGGGCTTCTGACATGCCTACAAGTAGTTAATAGTCTGATTGTTCCTGAAATTGGGCAAATGGAGTATAAGCACGATGAAATATAACTCAATTCGCTTGTAATTTCCTGCATTGATTCTTTCCACAGGGATGCGGTATTAGATAAAATGACGAGCCAGCATGACTTTTCCTTGTTTCATTACACACACCATGAGCGGCGTGTGTGTGTGTGTGTCAGATAATATAGTCAGATGTGAACAGGTTGTAACCAGTAACTCACCCGTAATATGTGGTGTGTTTACTTAATGGGAGCGGCAGCACAACAGAGCTTTAATGCTATGCTAGATGTTCATTGTAAATGTGCTAAACACACCTGATCCCGTTCCAGTCTTTAACGTCTGGACCACGGCCTGATCATATCTCTCACTAACACCTCCTTCACTCGGCCATGCCCGGTAAATAAACTATCAAACTTTCCGGCTCTCATTTTTACACCGTAAAGTCCATTTACCCCATCAGGCCAGCCGGGACTTTAAATTGAGCTGTGCAAATTCCCATTAGCATCTGAAAAATCATGGGTGTCTCCCTAATTCAAGATGAGAGAGCGCGCTGCTTGGCAGTGCAGGGAGAATCAATGCAGCACAAATGGCTGTGAATCAACAGTCTGCACATAATGTGTTTGTTCTCATCAAGTGCCCCTCTGATTGGTTGCAGATAATCTCTCAATGGAACATGAACACATGATAATTAGAATTTGCAACAGCACAGCAGACATTAATGTTTTCTCTCTGCCTTTGTTTTGTGCACCCTTTAACCTAAGTGTGCTCTAACTGCAATTGAATCCCAGCCAACCATGATATTGGCAAAAGCTGTCTGGCTTGCAGAAAATATTTGCTCAGTTAGCAGGAGGGCAGCGTGTCTCTCCTGGAAGACATTACCTTTGTCAAGGTGTCGGCAGTCAGGTGAAGAGTCTGCGCGTCGATTTCAGCCCGAGAGCAATAAGGTCAGCAGACATAAAGATTATTTAGTTAAGAGGATTTAAAAGGGATGTTTTATATAGACGAAGCTAAAGGAAATTCTCGCTATATAAATATCTGATTCGCTTGAACCTTTTTGGTCTTTATTACCTCCACTAAAGGGCTCGTGAGCTCACCCAATTAAAGGTCCGGTGGGTGAGAGTTGGCAGTGCCGGGCCGTGAGAACACAGACCTCTGGAGCTGAATACCTGTATTCAGCCCTCCCAACCTATGCTGGGAGTGTGGGAGAACCTAGAGTTGCTGCCAGGAAACACAATTCATAACATCTTCCTCTTATCAGAAAGAAAACATGATTTGTTTGATAAGGCGTAAAGGGACTATATAACTATATAGTTGATGTCTAGTAGGGCGATCGAACAACTGATGCTGAAAACAAAAGCAGCTGCTTTAAAAAGACAATATGTGAATATTTCAAACATTCGAGCCATATTTTCTTCAGCCACCCTCGATGGCTACTGTACTACTCTGTCCCACCGATCGGCCGGCCGTCCTGCTCACATCGGGGGAACAACCAGAAGACACCGAGAATAGAAAACAGCTGGCACTGCAGGGCTTACATACTTCAGGCTTAAGCCAATGTGCTCCAAAATACTCCTGCCCATCCTGTCCCATTTCCAGCTCCGAGACCAGCGGTAGCTTCCTCCCGCCCTCCCACCCTTCCTCTGCATGCTTGAACCATTCCTCACCTCTGTGGCCGGGCCCTCACAAGCCTTACTATTCACACCAGATCCACGGCTACAGTCAGGAGGGTGGAAACAGAGGAGATATGTGTAGTAAAACAGAGGGAGGAGGTGAGGAGAAAGCACATCCTCCTCCTCCTCCTCCTCCTCCTCCATTGGCTCTGGCAGAAAACCACCTAAGGAAGCTGGGCGGCCGCATCTGAGAACGTCTCGTTCACACAGGTGGGCCGCAGTCACGTTGGATCCAATTGCGATCACAAAGGATTCCCGCAGCAGCGACAGCGGCAGATTAGTGGGAGGCGCCACACACAGACTGGAGGTGAAGCCGGCGGTAGCTGTCAGAATTGCGAGCGAGCGGAGCCAAAAGCGCAGGTTGGGCGTAGGGGGTGGTGGACTGTTTAGTGAGAAGCAACCAGATGGAGCTGCTCCATAGGGCATACAGAAGACGGGGGGAGTAGGTAGGGGGGGCGGGGTGCCTTGGAAACCAGGACTGACTCTCTCCCTGTGCTGCGAACTTCAATGTCTCTATGATTCATCGCACTATCAACAGTAGATCGCCGTTAATATGTACGCGTCCTTTGAATAAGAGGACTTATACACTTACAGAAAATGTATAGTGATTAATCCCGTGCGGCTCCGCTCGCTGTTGTTCTGACAAGACTCAACAACACAACAACATAATTACTGCATGTCATTCCTATTAAAGCCTGCGACAAAAACGCTAAAAATATCCAACAACACTGTCATTCATGTAGTTTTCTACGTGTACTTCCTGTTAATTACGCAACTCAACCCGGGATTATAAAGTTTAGTTATTCCTTAGGTAAAAATATAGACATAGAGCATCATTATTAGTGCCCTTAATATATAAGCAATTTTTAAACACCAAACACAAGCAACAGGGTAAGAATCTGACTATCGTCTCGGCAACATTGCTCCCAAGTTAATGTCTTATTGCTTAGCAACATGCAGACCAGAGACGATCTACAGCGTCTGTCACCTCTGAATTACAGCGGAGACATTTGTGCTGTGTTACAGCCGTAAACTCTACAGTCAGACGTGCCCGGCAGCACATCAAAGCAGAAGAATGGAATTCTGCACGGCAGCGGGATTTTGCTTTATAGTGATTTACCGATACAATTTTGGGGACCTTCAGGTGGAATTAAGCAAAAAAAAAAGAGGAAAAGAAAGCAACCAGAATGCAGGTTTTGTAGAGATGCATAGTGGCAGCGCGAGTGCCGACACGCAGCCGCGTAAAATAGAAAAACAAACCCCAACTTGAGTGATTGTTTGGCCTCTCTTCATCCGGCCGACACCTATTTTCTCCTCCCTCAGCAGCCTCGCCGCATCCAGCACCATTAATAACAGAGAAATGCAAACAGTCCTTATTAAAAAGGCCCAATCCTTGATTACCCACCTCTTCTTACAAGGTGTGGACACTCACCTGCCATAAATCACAACACCTCCATTAACGCTATTCCCAAAGCCTCATCCCTGAGCACTTTATTTCCATGCCAGCCGGCAGCATCATTATTATACATGCAGGATCTCTATTGGAATACAGTTTGGCTAATGAGCGCCTCTTGCTTGATCACATTAGACCTGCACTTGAGGACACTTAATTAGCAGTTTTGCACTCTGTGTTGAGGGGACAGTGGAAGTGCTTTAATTAAGGCCACTGCTTCCTACCTACGTTGGTGCAGGCGCGCAGCACTGGCGAGATGCATCCGCTAATAAAGGGGATAAAACGTGCGCTACGTGTGTGAGAGCGAGCGCCGCTGGAGGAGGGCGAGCATCTGCACTGCACTGACATGTTTGCACGCATGCGATCGTTGCCGCTGTTGTCTGGGAATACGTGTGTGTGTGTGTGTGTGTGTGTGTGTGTGTAATGATGAGTATTTGAAGTCTGACTCTTGAATCTGAGATGTGGGTTTACAGTATTAACCACACACACACAGACACACACACACAGTCAGGCTTTCTATGTCATCAGGCTTTTCATGGTCTCTTTACATTTCATATTCAGGCTCAGGGACTCTGGCCCCAGTCCGAGTCACAAGAAACGTGCCCAGTCCACAGAAAGGCGACTGTTTCCTCCAACCCCCCACCCCGTCTCTCTCTCATTTGTTCCTACCTCTTTAATTTTCTCCCCTGCTCCCTCTCACCCTCTCACTCTCCGGAACAGGCTGAGGTTAGCAGTCAGGAAATGCACATAAGTTCTAATACTTTCCTAAAATGAAAACAGATTCCACTGCAGTCCCTCAGTCTCTCTCTCTCTGAAAACATTCCTCTGTTTCTCCCCACGTCCTCCACCCTTCCCTCCTTCGTCATCACCCCTCCAGCCCAGCTCACCGGCTCGCTTCCTCCTCTCACGCCGGCCTCCTTTGCTTTCCGCCACAGACGGATGAACGCCGGCGGATGGAACAGTTGTTTTATGGGTTTCGGTGAAGCTGTGACGATGCACAGCTCAACGTAAGTCTCAGGACACGGGACACTTAAGGAACGTCTGTCTAACGAAGCTGATTGCAATCAGAGCGAGTCGAGTGTTGTGAGGGATGAAAGCAGCGCTAGTAGGAACGCTGTTTGGCAGGCGGCGAGCGCGCTCGCAAACTCCTCAAAGGACCTTTATGTAAGCTAATACGACCTGGTTTCGGAAATTAACAAGGCGTCATGAGCCTTTGTGACCTCAAGACAGAGTTGACATCGTCACGGTTCCAACAAAGGCGCGCACAGACGAAGGTGGGAAAACTCCTGTTAAGCAATTGGACAAACTAAAACCAATTATCTCATGAAACCGTCAACCGAGCTTATGAATTCGTAGCTCCGCTGAGAATAAACAGCAATCGCGAAGGCTGTCAGGGTGAGCTCGACTGGAATGGCGTCGAATTTCAAAAGGGTTTTTTTTCCCCCAAATTGATCAGGCAATTATTAAAATCTTTACTCTTATTTCATTTGCTGCAACAATGACACCCCCGCAGACACAGATTTATCCTGGGGACAATTCTCACAACTGCTGCTGGGGCAGTTCTCGCCAACGTCCTGTGTCAAACAGGCCACGCAAAGGACACATTTTGAAGTCTAATACTGCCGGATCAATACTCCCACATGATGCATCTACTCACTTTAAGTGCATCAGACCCCACTTCCTGTTCTTACTCCGCGCGTGTGTCAGTTCAGACATCGGGATGCGATCTGCGTCCCCCCCCCCATCTATTTATCTCAGTCACAGCCTCTAACCAGGACACTTGATGTGTCATTAGTGTTTTGCGCTGTCTTGGACTCCCGAGTAGGATCCCTGCCAGTGAGCAACCGCTGTGGCACCAGCCAGTCATAAATATTCTCAACAAGCCAGCTGATGGATGGTTTCTTTCCCACTCAGTCTGAAAAAGATGTTCACACGGGGGCCGGCGTGATGGCCAACAAGGCCACGGCGAGTGAATGAAGGCTCCGCGAGGGAATAACCTCAACTGAGGAGTTGACAGAGACGTAATCCACTGTTCTGTGTCAGACTGGGTGAGTTTAGGACATCTGACGCTGCTGCTCCGGCACATTTGTTTCAGCATACAAATCTGAAACAGATGGTTTCAAGTCATTGTTGTGAATTGGTTTTCTCCCTGTCTGCACCCTTGAGGGGGAGATACGACTCTTCGTATGACCGTTTAAAAGCAATCAAAAATGACTAAGTAACGATTGAATCACGCCTGACTCTTAATCAGCTGCGCACTGGAATGAATGAGGAATTATTCGCGCGGCACCAACAAAGTTTATTTCTTTTCTCAAGACGCACGAAACGCAATGAAAGGCCTCCGCATGAGACACGTGTCGCTTTATCTTTGTTGTGGCATGTGTTGAGTAACAGAGGCCTGTTGTTGTCACTGGCAGACAACCTGCATAATCACCAAAAAAAAAAAAGAAAGCCCTCAGGACCCCTATGTTGTTGTGGATCTCAGCAGCCTACTGCCTGAGCTCAGGCTACTGCATGCCTTTCCACTTGGCTGCCTGCTGTAGTAGGACAGTTAACTTGCTGATTGCAGGGCGAAAGCGCTGTGAAAACACATTGTCGGATTTCCTCCACCCTCTAAACCATAGTTCTTTAAAAAAAAAAAGGAGGGGAAAAGGAACTGCCTGTAGCACAAAAACCCCCTTTTAAGATAAAATGAGTGTGAAAGTGTTGTCTCCACTGCACGTCTGAATCATGCTGTCAGTGTGGTGGCATCATTTCGGCGTTATTTCTCATTAACAGCCCCAGATCACCCCTTCCTGGAGCTTCCTCCCAACTTAGTTGCTTGGCAATGCAACAGCATTATTTCCAGTGAAATGATCACCGAGCTGCTCTGTATTTTTCTTCCCCAGATGCCAGAAGAAGTAGCATACTTCATTCATGGCACCTCAAGTGTGCATTTTGTGCGTCGTGAGACGTTTCAGGTCACAGTTAAAACCGAAATTCGCAGATGCATTTTTTTTTTTTGCATATAATGCATGCTGATGTAAGCATATTTACAAGGTTTGGCTGAGAACTATTGTGCTGGTCATTCTGCACCACTAACCCCTGGTAATGATTACCTAATAACGCCAGCAGTGGGTTCACCTTTGTACGGCAGACGCGCAGTAAAGCCCCCCCCCCCCCCCCCATGACCTGTCCATCCACACTGGCTGGCGTGTCTGTGGCGTGCAATGATTTAGTGATACTGTACCAGAGAAAAGATGTTGGAGTGGCAGTCCTCAAGGCTTGCCCCGTTCGCCCCCCAGTTCGCTGCTGTAGTCATAATCGTCCGCCGTTGGGGTCGTCAGCGCTGGGCATGTCGAAATCCTACATCGGTATCAAAACACCGAGCTGACTAATCGGTTCCCCTCACCAGGCTGCCAAAACACGCAGGCTTATAACCTCAAAAGAGCAGCGAATAATAGACTCTGGATGGATGGTCGCGCAGAGGAATGGGCGTATTCACACAGAAGTGCAGAATGCATCCAGAAAAGCTCCGGCGGGTATAATGTTGTAATGTAAATCCGAGCGTGTGCGGGGATCAAAACAGTGTCACAATCCAGGTCAGGCGAATTGGAATGTGATCGTCGTCAAAGGCGGGGAGCAGAGAAATCTATCCATTTCAGTCCTCTCGCAGGGGAAGATCAGCCCGTGTCCGTCGTTCCGCTCATAGTTTCACCGCTAATTGAGCTTAATCCTTTATAAGAAGCCACTCGTTTGTCCGGCAGCAAAAACCAAAAACCAAAAACCCAACAACCACCCAAAAATGGCAGCAAAACTTGTGCGTTTGTCTGTTCAGAAAAGATAACAGGCACTCGCTGCTTTGTAAAGCAATCCACTCAAAGCCGAGACATTACGCGCAGGATATCTGATTCCGTCTGCTCCACAAGCTGATGCACCACTTGTGATAGTTTTCGAGAATGGCATGAGCTATTTTTAGCCCTCTTTCTTACCACAACCGTTCCTCTCACAATGTAACCCAGCCTGCCGCGCACAAACAGGAATGTTTAATCCTCCTCTCGCCCTCGAATTCAACGGATCGCCAACGAGGGGATGGTTCTAAAAGAAGCCCCCGCTGCTGCTCCGTGGTCGGGCGGACAAAAAGTCCCAGGAACCCTGAACCATGAGTCAAAGCGTTCAGACAGAAAAGAGGAGAGAAAAAAAGTAATTTTACACTCCGCCACCAGGAAAACGACAGCCAGGCTTCTGAGAGGTTAGAAAAAATCCTTCCTTCCTTTTAGTTTTATATCATTACGACACGTCCTCTCACGGTTCCTCTCAGTCGTGCACAAAAAAGACGCGATAGTTTCTTTTTTTTTTTGTAAATGGACAGTTCAGTAAAATTGAAATTTAAAAAGAAAAGTGACGCTCCTCGCCTGGCGACGACCACTGACGTGCAGAACGTTGCATGCTGCAGAATATTCCTTTCTAAGCGCGTCCACCTCCTGTTCTCTCACAGATGATGGTTCGATTATTCAATTAAATCCCCCAAATATGTGGATGGTTTCCAGAGAAGCGCAGCCGGTCCTCACTGTTTAGGCAGCCATTCCTCCCGGAGCGTTTGATCATCGGCAGTATTGTTCCAGAGGTACATAACCGTGCGTGTAGCCTGTGACATTCTCACCCTCCGGTGTCTGTTTGCTTTACGCGCAGCGCCGATGAAGCGTTTTTTTCTCTCCTTCCTTCGCGCACGATATGGTCCAGCCCACCGCGCATTGTAACGTAATGGCGGTCGGAAGCGAACCGCCGAGGCTCGCCTTCCTATTTGGCCAAGTTTAAACCCACGTGATCAAAGTCTGAGATTACAGTATTGTTTATTATCTTCCATAAAGACCGTGGATGCGACGCCCGTCGTGCGCGCCGGTTATACCGTCTTTGTTGTGGCCACGACGTGGGGTTTTTTTTTTTGGTTTGTTGGTTAGTTTATGCCGCTTCGGGGTATCAATATATTAAAGTCCACGAGGTTTCTTATGTTTCTTATATATTTCTTGTATTTTATCTTCGTAATGATGCGCGCCGTCTTCCCGTGGCGTCTTTGTTACATAATGGAACTGCTCTGACAACAAAATAGAGGTCAGAGTGACTTACTGAGCTCATTCTGCGTTTCATAAGAGGCATCTATGTAGGTTAGATTTATGCTCAGCAAATTCATTACATCGCTGCACTTGATGCTTGATGGCTGCCATTGTTCCCAACACCCCCCCCCCCCCCAAAAAAAAAGGAGCCACGTTTTGTAGATTTTAGGAGGGTGGAAAAAAACATTTTTAAAGATTTATTGTCTTAACAAAACATGTCTGCCCATTTCTGTTGGCTCCTGATCACATGACAGGAAGGATGTGACCCCCAAATCTCAGCCGTCGACTTTCACCACCAAACTCTACTCTTGCTCTCCGGTTGGTGTCGACACCAAAGACCACTTGAACCGGCTCTCTGGTGTTATTCGTAGAAAGCAAAATATAGTTTGACTCTTCCTGCCAAGCTGGAGCATTGTTGTACGTACGTATACATTGTTGCTGGAGGTCTATAAAAGGGAGCTTCAGATGTTCCCTCTTTCCTCCACGACAGCAGGTGGTGCCCTTTGAGGCTGCAGAACAAAAGCTGGAGCACGGAGCCACAGTTTCACCAGCTCGAGCGAAGAGGCCATCCAGAAGTCAGCCCATCAAATATTTGTGTTATTATTAAAAATACATAAATGCACAATGCTTGGATTTCCGACGCGTTCTTGAAAAGGAGCCGCCGGTTTCAGGGTCCAACCTGCTCCCCTCCTTCATTTCTTAGCTTGATTCTTGTTTGATTCATAAGGAAACCGCTTCTTGGACTGTAAAACAACTAAGAGAGACTGGAGCGCGGGCCGGTTTGTCTCCAGAGTCATTTCTATTCATGAATAAACATGCAGCACGAGTAGCTACAGACCTTTTCACGAGGATCTCCCTCAAGGTCTTTGAAATATTCAATCAATCCGATTTCCTGCCTCAGTCACAGAGAAATGAGTGCGTGATGTTGAATTGAATGTTGTTTCTTTAGTTTGCTCTCATGAATATGCGGCGATGTTTAAACGCCCATCACGCCGCGGAAATAACCTTTTATCCTGTTTATCAGTCTCTTTCCAGGGATTTATTCCCACATCAGAGCTGCTTGATAACCCGGTTGAGATGAGATTTAAGACTCGCGACGAGCGATGATGTTTTCCGTCTACCGGCTTTTCCGTGGAGCCTGTACAAATATTAACGCCACTCTGGACGAGCTCCTCAGAGCGGCGAAGGCTGGAGTGTCATCAGCAGATCCCAGAGCTGCTGTGATCAAAGGATGCAGCCTTCAGGTTAGTCAGAGGAGGAAATAAATCATGTAAGAAGAGCTCTGGACTGTACCGATGCTAATGCGCATGTTTCTTATTAGCTAATTACTGGTGACAACGACAATGAGTTATTTGACTGTGTTTAATAATCTAATGGTGCACGAATGAAACAGCAGCCGCCGGCTTATTTTGCCGGCGTTTTCTGCCTCTGTCAGAAGCTGATTTTATGCAAATGTAAACATGAAAGGAGGAAGCCTGGTCAGGTGGCGCGTTGGCGGCGGCGTTGTCGCGGCGTCCCGTTGACGTGCCGCTGTCACAGACGTGTCGTGGGGATGATGTCGATGGGAGATCGTTTCATCTTGTTTCTTCTTTGAGGCGTGGGTCCAGCGTGGCGTCAGCGATCGTCCCTCATCTGGATCCGAGGGCCCGCCTGAAACGGGCCAAACTTCCCCGGCGACGGCGCCGACCTCCCGCCAACATCAGCGGGACGACGGCGATCAACAACATCAAAAAAATCCAACGGAATTTGATGTCATCTGGTGCGTCCTGCCGAAAGACTCGTACATAACCGTTGGCTTTTCTGGATTATTGCATTTTAATTCAAGTGAAAGAAGATTAAGTGTCACCACTATATAGGCTTCATTAGCAAAGCCACTCACACGTCTGCCCCTCCACCAGTCTAGACAAACAGATTATCTTTAATCAGAGCAGCGATGCGTCTTTTTGCCTCCACACACAGCTCAAGTCAGCGGGAGCCTGATGAGGGGAAGTATGTAGCATATTGGAATAGATCTATTCAACCGATAGCATCTCATCCCATCAGCTCGGCGCCAAGTGTGCCAAACTGAGAGCGCCAGGGTCCTTTGAACGCCTTTAAGGATGTATCGAACAACAAGAGGGAGGGGAGGGGAGGGGAGGGGAGGGGGGAAAGGGGGGGGGTCTCCAAATGAGCCCTGGATCATTCCTGAAGCAAGAGGATCAATAAGTGCCGGGCTAAGCCCTCGCTCATCCATCTGATTCATATCTTTCCCCCTCTGCTTTTCAGCTTTAAGAGGAATCACTGAAGGAAAAGCTGCTCCGTGGCGCCGCGTTCCAGCTGCAAGCAGTTCCTCAAAAACACACCCCTGCGTTCATGTGATTAATGCCAGCGTGTGTGTGTGTGTGGTGTGTGTGTGTGTGTGTGTGTGTGGGTGCACTCCACACTGACTTATGACACTTTAAGAAGTGCATAAATATACTGTAGACAAAATGATTGCATAATAACAAAAATAAGACATAATTTGGCCAGAATTAGGTCACTTTGTTTATTTATTTATCTATTTAGCCATCCATTTAAAGAACCAGGCCTGTCTTGGTGCATCTTCATTAGTGGTTGTTGGATGAGTCCACACACACACACACACACACACCCAGAGCAAATTCTCTCCATAAAATCAGACGAGCGTCGGCCCTCTCTTCATGGATCCAATACTTCTCCGGCATTTCCTGGAGCGCAGAGAGTCTGGCTGAAAAGAATAGATGGTATGCATTATAATGAACATGGGCTGACACCGCCTCATCCATCACCGCACCCAGGAAAATTATAGCAGTGCCGGCGCGAGCGAGGGAGAGAGGCGGCAGGAGAGCGGAATGACGGAACCAGCGCGGTTCTGTAGCTCCCCTCTTCCTGTCATCGCATCAGCGCTGTTGTTGTCTAACCACCAGGTCCACTTCTGAGTCTGCTGCCTTTGTTTCCTGGTGGGTTCAGCTGCCTTAACTATGGATCCGCCCGTTCCTGCTCATATACCTTCACGCCTGTCTGCTACATGAAGGGACGAGGCCGCCCGGGAAGCATCTGCTGTAGAACACACCTCATATCTTACATCTTATCTTATCTCCTCTCTTCATCTCCATGATTCCTGGCTTGCCAGGGAGGCCTGCAGGGAATTTCCTCTAAATTACAGCCACACACACACACACACACACACAGCAACAGGAAGCGGTACGCCTCCTTCCCCATGCAACGTCATAACCTTCTGCAAAACGCCATCGTTTATGACGCACAACCAGCAGAGGGGGGATTGTTTAACCAGACCCTCGGGAAGCGGCGCTTTGAAGAAGAGTTGCAGTTGAATTCCGCTGCCGCCTCCATCTTAAAGGCCACTCCGCCGGCCCAGGATGCGTCGGTGACCTTCTCCTCCGTCCCCTACTCAAACGCACCCACCAAGCTTCTCATTGGGAACACGTTTCCCATCGTCCATCGTTTGTTTCTGGCCACAGATGCACGCTCACTGTTCAGAGCTCCCATTTCAGCCTCCTTTTTTTTTGGCGTGGACTCAAAGGACAGAGTGGAGGTGAGAGTTTGTTTACCCGCCGCCTTTGAGCGAGCCTTTGTGCGATCTCGAGCGGTTCACTCCGGCTCTGTGAAGACTGTTGTAATGGCGTTTCCACAGCATATTGATTTGGCGATGAGCAGACGATGTCTTTGTGAGATTACTCCCGAGATGGCAAATTAGATGTTATCTTGTCACGACAAAAGAGAGGGAATCACACGGCGCGTTATCTGATCTGGAAATTATGTCAACCCGTCAACTCCACTGACGCTCCAGAGTCGTACAAAGTGCAGATGTTGTCGGTATCATCTCAAGAAGAGGAGAAATATTTATTGATTTGAATTTAAATTGCTAATCGCGGCTTAAAGTTATGCAGGCGCGATCGCCTGAAGGTTAGAGCGAGGCCTTTAATCCCCCGCTGCTCCCAGTAAACCTCCTGTGCGACCACGATGGAGAACCTGGTTGAGTTGCACATATTCCAGAACACGGGCCTTCCCCCTGTGCTGCGCTTTCATGTCAAAACATTACCACAGATATTGTGTTTTAAGCGACCGGCCAGCATTTCCACTCGGCTGCACCGTTTGATGCCACCTGAGCAGAATTCAGCAGGAGCCTCCGAGCTCCTCATACATAATGGATTGTTGAAGGTCTGCTCAGTTTTCATGTTCTCCTAATTCACTTCACAGAGGGAGGAAGAGCTCTGCCGGCGTACAGACGCCGTCAGAACATACGTGCCCCATCCAGCCGTGCCTCCGCGCTCCACCCAGGACTGGTTTTTAGGTGGAACAAGCGCAGTTACTTTGGGTTTAAAGGACGCATGATTTAAAATAAGGCCCCGGCTTTCAGAGTAAAGGTTCTGACTGTGTTTCTCTTGGTTGAATTGTAATGGTTATTATTAGATTAATGTTCATTTTAGCCTCTTCTAGGATCAAGAAAGGAGTCTGAGCATGAAAGCGCAACCTAATAATTTTCCTCATTTCAAGGCAAAACCTGATGCGGGTTCAATGCTCGGCGGCGCCGCTCTTTCCTTCTTTCCTTGCCCTCCTTTTTTTAAGCTTTTCCTTATTCCTTTTGTGGCGTGATCTGATGTGCCGTGATTGTCTTTTGTTTCCTCTGCTCACAGCATAAAATCATTCATGAAAATCAATCCAAACGCGGCCCCGCGCTGCCGCTTCTCAAAACGTAGCCTTCTGCTGACCTCAATAAATCGACCAGCGAGCGTCAAACATTTCAGTTAGTGCCCTTAAAGTGGCCTTTCCACAAACACAGTCCTTCACTAAAGGGGGGCACTGACAGACCTGTGTGTGCATGTGTGTGCGTGTGTGTGTGTGTGTGAGAGAGAGAGAGAGAGAGCAGCTTCTGTAATAAAATTGCTTTTTACAAATGATCATGCCCATAATTTGATTATTATTTCAACAGGAGGGATCTTGCTCTCTTTGGCCTTTACAGGTGTCAAATAAAAGGTCAAGAAGTCAAAGGAAATATGTCTCCTATCTAATATCCAGTCATGTTTCTATGTTAACGAGTTGAGTAATGATTTTTGGACATGACCAGGACTCATCATGACTGCGCTGAAATTCCACCAGCAATCAGACATTAATCAGCCATGATTCGGTGTCGATGGAGGGAAAAAGAAGTCTTTTATTTTTAAATCCTGGACAATTATTGGATTGGATTTATTGGTCAGAAGGGTAGAAACACGATAATTAAAAGCGCAAGTTGGTCACACACAAATAAAGGCCCAAATGAACTACCGTAATACAACTTTTAATGCCCAAAATGCTAATTTAACAGGCTTGTGCGTGTCGTCGGGGGGGGGGGGGACGTGATCCCTGCTGAGTCTCGACGTGTTAGCACCCTCACCGTGAACATGCTGGCATGCTGATGCGAGCATAAGAGGATATAGGTCCTGGATGATGGAACCTGTGCGGAGGCCACGGTGCCCCCCAAACATCTGCCACTGCGCGTTCTCCTCTCAGCCAAAGAGGCTTCCACCAAGTGCCACCGTTGGCCCGCGGTGCTCTTTTCACAACAGCTACCGCTTTAACTCCCATCCAACAGCTGCAGCTTCTCTGCAGCCCTCTCCAGTATCCCCTGCCCTCATGCAGCAGATATTATCGGCTCTCACTTTGTAATCCGCACATAGCTGGAAAGCAGAGAGGAAATGTGAGCTCTCTCCTCGTAGCACCTGTTGAAGCTTACAGAGCGAGGTAAACTGGCGGGGTTAAGTGAATTAGAATATTAGCTCGGATCATTCTTGTTATTAAAGCTTATAAATCCGAGCAAGGTGCCTCCTGCTCGCTCCTCCACCTCATATGGACCTCGACATTTAAGCAAGAAAGGCGGATTACCGAAACGTGAAATTGTGGTGCAATCGTTTTAATTAAAGAATAAACTTTGTGCCACCAAAGCAGGCGAGAGTAAATGTAGGTTTTTGCACTGTGCAGATTAGGGATTTATGTTCTGCCCTGAGTAATCCAGTAAAATCCAGCCCCAAAACAGTGAAATAACAGATGGCGTGTTAAATTAGGGGAGAGTGACAGAGATCCAGGCTCGCTTGTTCTGAGGTTTTGTCCTACCGGTTGTATGGATATGAGGGTGGTTTGTGTGGGGGAGGAGCTGGGAATTCCTGAGAGAGGGAGAGTGGGACAGAAAGAGAGACAGAGAGAGATCTTTTGGCCACTTGTGGCCTTCACAACCCAGGCACAAATCATAGAGGGACATGGCAATCTGAGTGACAGATGAACAATGCTCCCATTTTCCAACCCCCTGTGAACAGGCCCATCCATCATGGGAGGGGAGATTAATTCAATTCATCAGCTTTTTGTCTCCTTGGGCCCCCTAATGCCACCTTATATTGCTCAGGAGGGGGGGGTTATAAATGTTTGTGGACTTGATCCGAGCCCGCTTGCTTGACACCGAATTAAAACATTACTCTTTTACTCTTACCCGAACACCTTTCGCCAGCAGCTTTTCCTGCCACTTCTGCCATAATTCTGATCAAGATTAGTTGTATTTGGCGGATGGAGACAAAAGCGCACTTTGGCTGTGCGGACAGGAGAATTCTTTTTCAATGCCAGATAGTATTTCCCCCCCCCTCAGAAGACAGGAACTTTTTACAAAAAGATAGACAATTCTGATCCATATGTTTGATGGCTGATAAATGTTTTGGAATAGACAATTCTAAATAATTGAAAAGATTGTCTCCCACCTATGATACCTTATCACGTAGAATATACTTCTTTGGGGTAAATAAGCACTATGATAAAAAGCTTTAAATCTGTGCAGAGTTCTTTGTGTTGGAACGTTGCACCAACTCACGATGGCACCGCCACCCTGTGGACAGTATAAGTACTGCAGCATATACATTTGCCTCAAACAACATGGGGAGACAACAGAAATTCAGCCCACTTTGATTTAATATTGATCATTTGATATATAACATTTTAATCCACTTGAATTCATATGGTGCTATTCCTTTCAGGAGACCGACCTTAAATATTTTAAATTCCTACAAGGGAGAAATCCAATTTACTGCTTGAAGAGAGCTGCCAATTCTCAGACATGCTGAAATAGTTTAAGATCACATCTTTAAGCCACAGTTTGAGTTTAAATAAACTAAATGGACCCCATTTGCTAGGAACCATCAGAGAGATGCATTAAAGATCAAAGCCAATAACAGGATTCTGTTGGGTGACACCATCAGAAAGATCCAATAGATGTGAGATCAGAATGGTGACTTTATTTTACACAGAAATGTCCTTCTGTAGGTCGTAGTAAATGCGGCCTCCCCTCCAGACACACATGTAGTAGGCCAAGCTCAGGCTGGCCAGCAGAGTCATGAGCAGGATGGTGCCCACCAGAGCCAGTTTCCAATTGGAGAACTCATTTGGATCTGGGTCTAAGAGAACAGTCTGATTAGCTGCGACAATCTGTGCCGATGGACCACGAACGCACCACCCACCTTCCTCCACCGTGTATGGTGTTGGAGTGCTCAGCACGTTCTGGTCATCCACCTCCGGTCCATCATACTTCTCTGGAGCCGTGGGCCACAGATCCTCCTCATGTAGATCATTGAAATACTCATCCAGCGACGCCTCGTCAGGTACAACCCACTGCTCAGGGAGGACTGCAGCTACCAACGAGCCACAAGAGGATGGTGAGGGAACAGCTTAAATGGAGCTTTCGCAATCCTCCTCTTACCTGAGCGCGCGGCTGCAGCCCAAAGAAGCGAGAACACCAGAAGATGCATGACTGTGCCAACCTGGACTCCCACAGCTTTTCACTTCCTGTGCACTTCATCTACACAAGTGGCAGCAGCTGCGGCTTTTTGACTCAATCAAGCTGAACCAGGGCAACAGGCCGGCCCTGATGTGCTCCTCTCTGCTGGCAGCTTATTGGCCAAAATACACTTTGACTGCA
The DNA here is from genome assembly GCF_003711565.1 of Takifugu flavidus. Taxonomy (NCBI): domain Eukaryota; kingdom Metazoa; phylum Chordata; class Actinopteri; order Tetraodontiformes; family Tetraodontidae; genus Takifugu; species Takifugu flavidus. The sequence goes on from NC_079539.1 coordinate 1,532,489, forward strand.
AACAATTCATGCCTGCACAGTGAGCTATTATGCTGCATTAGGGGGAGGGGGGGAGGAAGGTGTTACAGCTGCTCTAGCTTACAGTTTTATCAATATTTATGTTGTAAAGAATGACACCTGCAGCTATTTCACAATTACTTGGCAGGCTTTCCTGCCATTCACTTAGAAAATTGCTGCTACGCTCGCTGACGTGCAAGCAACACAATCACACACGATGCCGTCAAACACATTTATTTCACGACGCAGCATTTGCCTTCGGTGCTTTCAGAAGTCTTAATGGCCTGCTGATATTATTCAGCTTTCTGCAGTTGCTCTCACATTCTGAAAAACAGGGGGTTTTTTTCTCCCCGTCTGGCTGGAAATATGACTCATAAAACCCACATCCTGAAACACTGTCATGTAAGAAAAATGAGATAAATAAAAGGAGGAAAACAAACATTTTCATTTCCTGCATGCATTGACCAATTTCCAGAGATATTTACTGTAAAATGTGAAATGCATGGTAAAATATACAGTGTTTAACTGCAGGAAGAGCTCAGATATATTCAGTATTTATTACAGAGCTGCCAAAATTAGCCAGTTCACCCAATTGGTTGCTACTTTAAAGTAAAGTGTAAAGAACTTTGAAACTTTCTGTTTTCGGTCATCATCTAAAACCATAAATGAAGACAGGTTGGTATTTTGTAGACAAGCCATTTCAAGATTTGTGGGATTCATTTGTGTTAAACACCGATCCCTGCTGAATATTCCACCCTCACATGATGAAGGCATCCTTGTTATTTGAGCCTGTGCTGCTCCCGCTCACACTAATCCGGTGGTCCAGGTGAGAAAGGGTCCACTAAAATAAAGTGCAGCCAGTCAAACAGCCAGTAAAGTTCATGTAACCTTGTTAAATACAAATCATGCATCACCACAACCAGGAAATAAAGTCCACTCTTCACTAAACAACAATAAAACAAGAATAATTCTACTGCATTTCTCTTGCATAGATGATAGCTCAGATTATTTGGCTCCTTTGAAATTGCATTAAAATAAGTCACTCAGGAAGTAGAACGATCTGAACTATCCGTTAAACTCTACAGATGTGCGATAAATTTGGCATAATTAAGACACTCAATTATAACCCCAGTGAAGTTAAGCGTTAAGCTAATTATTTGCTCTTTTCGGGAAAATTTCAACTTCAAATCTGGGTCTGATCACTCGGTAGTTTTTTTTTTAATTAATTCAGTCAAATACTGAAAACTCTGCTGGTATCTAAAAATCTATTTATCAGGCATTTATATCATATACAGCTAAGAGAATGAAAAGACTTGTGAGGTACACCGTTCAGGGAGACCTTATTGCTGCTGCTGTATTTCGCTCATCTGGGCTGTTCTATTTGTAACTAGGGTGTTAAAATGCTCCCCGTGCAAACCTTGGCTCCCGTGACCATTAATAATGTAACATACACATGACAAAAAGTAAAAGACATCATCTCTGTTTCCTGAAAAACCTAATAAAGAAAAGAAAAGTTAATTCATTACAGTCACAAAATGGACGTCATGGCCCGTTACAGCACTGCTGGAAATGCCTCATTTGTTGAAGGTGAAGCCCCAACCGTCGGCCGTGAGCCTCCTCGGTCCCTGCTGAAGGACACGAGGACAGAGGACGAGGACAGTGGGGTCCTCTTCTCTGTTTCTGCCCTGAGAGGTTCAAGTTCACATAGAAGGATCTGACTTCTCACAACCAAACGTACTAAACTAAACCTCCTGGTTCTTAAATATCTCTTGTCAGCTGTGTCGTTGACTAACTGGTGTTTTGGGGGGGTTTTCCCTCCACGTCAACCTTCCTTTCACATCGGTGGAATCGTGACGAGTCTGCATCAAGGGAGGATTTCTGCTGAATGCTCCTTCCTTATTTGTGCTTCTCTCCCTCCTGATAGACCTTGCGAAGGCTGGCGTCCAACAGGAAATCCACTGACCTGCAGGGCAAAAGAGGAAGAATGCATTGTTGCGTCAGGCGGCGCAATATTGTCGTACACTAGAGAGTAAAAAGACAGGGTTGGACGGAAAAGGACTAAGGAAATTAGCTACGACCCCGGGCTCACCTGTCTATGGGCGTGATGATGAAGGGGATCGTGGAGAGGCCGATAGCTGTTGTCATCCACTTTCGGACAGGCAGGGGCCACTTGGTGCTTCTGCCCATCATGTAGAGTGATGCAGCACACACACGGTTAATGGTGAAGCCCGGGATGATCACAGAGGCCAGCGCCTGCCACACGAACGTGTCCACCACGGCAACAGCCACCCGCCCACTCTTCCCCGGATTGTCCCCGTGAGCCTGGAGGAAGAAGTCGAAATTAAACGGCGGCAAACGATCACCTTCCAAACCTCTTTGACGTTTGGAATTGATCTCCTCAACTCGTGAAAAAGCGTCTTACCACAGCGGCTTTCTTCCCTTTGTCAAAAGCGTCGGCAGTGACATACGCAGTGGCCACGGCATAACTGCCCCACACAAAACTCACTGGCACCAGGGCACGAAAAGCCTCCCCGACCTCGTTGGCATAGCCTGTGGACGTCAACAGATACGATGTTAAACCTTCAGCAAATGCAGGACTGCGCTTAGACCTTCAGATTGGTTCAGACAGAGACGCTGTCCAGACAGTTTGACTCAATAATCTGGCAACACCAGCAGAAATGTTAGTTTATCAGGTGTCAGGTGCGGATTCATTTTTGTTCCTGCTACATACACCCCTGTGCGAGTCCTGATCTGAATCATTTACTCAATCCACCCCATAATACCAGTATTAAAAAGACACGCCTGAAGAGATTAGAGATGCAAGTGGAATGGCATTTTAAAAGCCTTGGACATGACATAACATTTAACAGAGCAGGAGATTAAGGTAGTACATTCTGAATTGGTTTGTATATTTTTAAATCCCTTCCAGGACGGTGTATATGATGACAGTGGGGGGAAAGAGGAGACCTTATCTTTGATAATAAAAGAGGAACACGGGGTTCTGGTAGTGAAGCGGCTCCTGGTGCGTTTGCTATGGGCGTCTCCGTCTCTGGCTCATTTACCTGTCGAAACTTGCTGAGCAACTACGTAGACACCGAGTTATTCAGCCCAAATCCTGGGACCAACGTTGGGGGGGAAAGCCACCCTTATTCAGCCCGTTTTCCCGTGTCTTCGGGAATAAAGTTCCTGCTGTCCAACCTTGAGCTAGCTAGCGCAGAGCTCCGGGGTCAGAACAGCCCGGGGTAAGGTTTCAGTCTATTTTACCGTCCTTTCACGGGTAAGACAAGAATAAAAGGAACACCTACCGAGGAAGCGGACCCACGTATCGCGGTAAATGTCCACCGGTTTGGTTGTTTTTTCTTCCATGTCTGCCTACCTTTACTCCATCCCCTAATACTGTACTTACATAAAACATATGAGGGTCGGGATGTTCGAGATTGCCGACTTCCTTTTCCTAGCGCGGCGACGGAATGGCACATCCCACCCGCGCTCTGATTGGCTACTGCTTCTTCTCTTGGATCATTTGATTGGTCAAGATAATGGCCAGTGTCCCGGTCAGCCAATCAAAAGCCGTGAGAGGGCAAGGGAGGCCGTCGCCATCCTAGTAAACGTAAAACTACATAATTGCCACACCGCAAGGACGGTGAAGGAGGCGTGAAAGCCGAGCGGACCGGTTTGTTGGTTTAGGTCTTCTTTTCTGGTAGCCGGCCAACTACTTTTAAGCGCAATAGCGCCATCGTGTGAATTAAAGTGTGAATTACAACAGCTACGATACCACCAGAACTATTTAGAAATTTAAAACACATCAGACAAAATAAAAGAGAAAAACAAATAGGGAATAGTTTGTAGTCCTTTAATTACTTTTATTGCCATTCATTTCTACACGCGTAAATGATCTGTACTATAATATGTAGGCAATCTTGGGTTCTATTGCAGTAAAGAGGTGGCGTTAGGATGGATTGTGGATTTATAGCAGTTCAGGTGTCCTCCATTCCATTTATTTTCACTCATACAGTATATAATTAAATTTCACGACGTGTATTTAATTTCTTTTATAGGCGTTAAATCTGGAAAAACGCTTATCTATGTATTCCCTCCACCAAAAGGTTATGTGACAACGTTTAGCTTAGGTTTCAGCAGTGCACAGTGTGTACAAAACTTGAATTTTGCTAGCCAACATACCAAATAATCTTGAATAACAATAGGACGGGACTGATTTAGACAACCGTCTAATTTGACTTCATTACTTTTTCGAACGGGCAATTCATATTATCGCTATCGCTGCGCGGACTGTCCAATCAAATGCATCATATATGATTGACAGGGTAAATAGCCAATAATATCGGGCCATGTAACTCGGTGAACCAATCGAAAGGAAGAGGATCATTCAGTGGGCGGAACCTTGTCCTACGATGGCTGCAGTCTGTGGGAATCATCTGTATAGGGAGTCCAAAATTACAATCCTGCGGAAAATAATGCCTTTAAAACCACGATGGGCCTTTGTTTTTCTTATTATTACCACAAGCCTGTGTTCCGCCGATGATGACCATGAAATGGAGGAGTTTTTAAAGCGAGAGTATTCGCTTTCTAAGCCGTACCAAGGTAACGCTGCTGGACTCATGGGGGAGAAGGCGGCGGATGTTTCCAGAATAAAAAATATTAACTTACATTATTATTCTAGTTTGATTTAACGGTTTGTGGATTTAAACGTAATCGTGCCGAAGCCAAAGCAGCACTCGTTTAGTCAATAATCAGAATTGTGTTTTTTCTTTTGAATGAATAACAACTCAACCGTGCTGCGTCAGCTGTTCTGGTGGTCAGTGATGATTGTGTACCCAGGTGTGGGCTCCTTAAGCTCCTCCCACTGGGAGCTGATGGGCGACGCCATGGTAACCACCGAGCAGGTGCGCCTCACACCTGACATGCAGAGCAGGCAGGGGGCAGTCTGGAGCCGGATTGTGAGTATTTACCTCAGCCATGTGTTCCCGTAGTGAGGTGGCATCGAAAGGTAGAATCCTTAGCAAGTTCCTCAAGCTAACTAATGCACTTTACAGTGAAAACGTGCTAAAACGTCGGCTTGTTGGCAGCATTTTCTTGCGTGTGTTTCCAGCCTTGTCATCTGAAAGACTGGGAGATGCAGGTGCACTTTAAAATTCACGGTCAGGGAAAGAAGAACCTGAACGGAGACGGTCTGGCCATTTGGTACAGCAAGGAACGCATGCAGAAAGGTGAGCGCTGTAGGTCCGGCCGTCCCCGCGGTGGTGATGTCAATACCTTGTGTTTGTGTTGTTTTACAGGTCCTGTCTTTGGAAACATGGACAACTTTACCGGTCTGGGCGTGTTTGTGGACACGTATCCTAACGAGGAGAAGCACTTAGAGGTACGCAGAAACGGCGCTGCTCAGATTTAACACGTGGTGGCGGCGTTAAGACGGCTTTGAAGCAAGCGCGACCGTGACCGAAAGCTTTGTAAAAGGGCTCTGTGTTCTTTCCTGCAACCTTTTGGAGACAGGCACAGAAGAAAAGATACACTCCTCGCACACAGGTAACCTGCCTTCGGAGCGTTTAAACCCAAAACACCGAGCCCGTTCCTCAGACTCCCAGCATCCTCTTGTCCTGTTTCGTCCCTGCATGGTTGCCGTGTGGTGTTAAACTAACATGCTAATAGTGATCAATCTGAAATCGCGCATGCTAAAGCGTTCTCAGCTCGTGGGACGACGGATGTTATTTGGTTTGGCGTCAAGCCCGAGAAGTTGTGGAAAGCTCGTCTTCCTGCTTGTGGTTTTTATGAGTAGATGTAGATAATGAAGAGGCGGTTTAAACTGACTCCCCTCTCTCTGCCCCCCCCCTTCCCAAGAGGATCTTCCCTTATGTTCTGGCTATGGTCGGCAACGGCACCATCGGCTACGACCACGAGCGGGACGGCCGCCCCACGGAGCTGGGCGGCTGCAACGCCATGGTGCGCAACCTCAAACACGACACATTCCTCTTCATCAGATACGTCCGGCGCCGGCTCACGGTGAGTGGCGCTCTTGGTTAGCACAGCGGGGGCCCGGCCCGGCCCGGCGCTCACGCCGTTGAGGACCACGTAGAATGAGATGCCACAGGCTTCTGTGAAGACCCCTCTGTTGCCCAGGTGATGATAGACATCGATGGACAGCACGAGTGGAGGGACTGCCTGGATTTACCTGGTGTTCAGCTTCCCCGCGGCTACTATTTTGGTGCCACAGCCTTGACTGGAGACCTTTCGGGTAAATATACGCTTCAGTGTCTTAAACTGCGTCGGCACGTGGGCGTTGGCACGTGGTTTTTCTGAAGGTCCGTCCTCGGTTCTGTCGATAGATAACCACGATATAATTTCCCTGAAACTCTACGAACTGACGGTGATCCGGAGCGAAAAGGAAGAGGAAGAGGAGGAGGAGGAGATAACAATACCCAGTGTGGACAACTTTGAACTGCTGAGACGTAAGACAAACGCACACCTTCAGCCTCTTCACCGTGTTACTCTTCTAACGTCATATGTTGTGTTCAGTGGTTCCAGCTGAAGAGGGGATGAGCACCGTGGCCATTTTCTTCACTGTGCTCTTCTCCATGCTGGGCTGCATCTTCCTCATCATCATCGGTCTGGTGGGCTACAACCAGTGGAAAGAGAGCAGACGCAAACGCTTCTATTGATGAAGAAGCTGGAATAAACTAGATGTAGAGCGGAGTCAGTACTGGAGTCCCTGAGAAGTGAAAGGCTGCGGCGCACCAGCAGGGGGCAGCAGAGCTTCGTGTGCGCAACTTGACTGACAGGAGCTGATGCTTCAACTGTGACTCAGTCTTTTAATTTATTTAGACTTTTTAGTGGTTGCTTTGTTGTTTTTTCCCCAACCAAAACTTACAATCAAGCCTTCTGTTTTTAGTTTTTTTTAAAAAAATAATTTATCTACGTTTTTACCCAATGAGGCCATTTTATCATGAAAATAAATGATGAAAAGTTTTTTTTTTTTTTTAAAAAGGGACATATTTAATCATAGAGGGCTGAGATACAACTGTTTATTCATCAATGTGCTTGCCTGTGTTGTGTGACCTTTCACCTCAGAAGCCCACCTCGGACCGTGGCGTTGCCGTGGCTTCATGTTTGCGTTTCCTGTGACTTTTACAACATACTGCTGTACTTTTGTCAAATTGCTGTTTTATATGAAAATGTGCCTCATGTATTTCACATAAGATCAGTAAAGCCAATCCTGAGAATCCCCCTTAATTATTAATCAACAGCTCGTATTGGACGTACGGAGAGTAAACACAAGACCCGGTTAAGTGCCAATGTTGGTTTTATTAAAAAAATAAAATACAAATGACCCAATGAGTACACGCAAATGTCTCCATAAAGCAGAACATTTTATTCATCGTTCGCCTTTTTTTTTTTCCTCTCTTTTTCTTAAATTATCATTTTGGCTTGTAGGAACGTCTTTCACCTCCGAAGATGGTTCCGATTTTGGCTCCGTTTGGTTGGTGTTGCCCACGTCTCAATCTGTCGCGATGTGGATGGGGAACCGATAAGGAGGCCGACAGAAACAAGGATTCAGCTGACAGACAATAATATGTCAGGAGTACAAAGAGTTAGTGGTTGAAAAGGGACAGGGTAACACCAAAAAGGATGAAAAAAAAAAAGGCTTTTCAAACTCAAGCACTCACATCTTTATAGTAGCATTACAGGTATTTTTAACAATAAATGTACACAAATTAACTAGATTACAGTACAGTGCCACGCAGACTTCTATTGCTTTCAACCGTGCTCAGACAAAATGACGGCAGCATTTACCAGTTTGTCCTTTTGTTTGTTTTGTATTTGCATAGCCTACTTGAAGTGGGGGGGGGGGGCTACAGAGATGCAGACACACGAGGAGGCCACGGCTTTGGTTTATGACGGTCAGAAATGTGGTGAACCTGGAGCACTGGTTGTTAAAGAACCCTGAGACTGAGGAAACAATAGAGACTAGATCTCTCATGCACGCGCACGGGCGCGCGCGCGGAGCGGGAGCGGTAATGACGTGTGTAGTGTGGACACGGCGGTGGCTTTGGCTGATCATCGTGTTGACACTTCCGCCCGGTTGGACGTGACCTTTATGCGGTTTGTGATGTCGCGGTCCACAAAACAGCCCAAATAATAACTCCTCGGGACGGCGGGGAGTCGCGTCACGCACGTGACTTTGCCTATAAAAATATATATATATTCTTTCACCCATATACAATCAGTTATTGTTAAATATGACATCAGAGCCGGGTCTGAGCACATTCTCACACTGGGTTTTGGCAACTGTGGTTTCTGAAGGAACAGAGCAGACGGATGGATGGATGGACAGAATGGATATAGCCCTTAATGTCAGTAAACATGTCAGCAGGCATGCTAGCTGCTAGAGAAACGACACGTCTCCATTTCACGCACTCACTTCTGCAAAATCAGAACACCTCCACCCTGCCCCCAGATTCAGCTATGCCAACACACGCCAGCGGACCTTTGAAGAGAGCTCAACGGTCCGTTTCGTCCTGCACAAAACAGAACACGCCCACAGAAAAGGACGTTCATTTTAATGCTAACCGCTTCCGATTCGCTGGGAGAAATTCTAAATCTTCACAAACAGCAACGACGCATTTTAAATCCGATCCCAAAAACGACAGCGAGACCGAGCCACTATTGTTTAAATGCCTTCAAACCACATCCTCTTCTCAAACAGCAAGCTGAGCTAGAGCGAGCGGGTGCTTGGGTCAACACAAACGTCATATTTCAAAGGTAATCCACAGCATAATCTACATCAGATTAAATAATAAGGCCGTAGCGCGTCGGTTTTCGGCACAGAGTTATTAACATTTTATCTTGCACCTCCGAAATCATCAACGTTGACTAGAGATGCAGCAAGGCAGCTTCAGGTGTGTTGCTGGGGGAAGAAAATGTCTTCTGTCACTAATGGGAGTTTAAAGCACAACAGCCCCTCTGAGGAGCTGGCCGACATGTTTGCACCAGGGCTGCAAACCTGCCAAAAAGCATGTTTCATTAGGCTATTTAAATGGACACGGAATGAAACTTTAAACCTCGGGGAGCCGCACATCAGCCGCACACGCTCGTAGCGCTTTGCTAACCTTGAGCCAAGCCGGTATGCAGGGCAGCTAAAATTGTAGCTCGGGGACTCCAGAAACCGAAGCACGGCCGTTCCAGCGCTGCAGGTTTTGGTAGGACAACTTTACATGCAGAACTAGCAAGCAAAATGTTAGCATTTGCTCCCAATGTGGTTACATGAAAATATATACAGTACCAACAGTTTGATTTTAAAACGCACCATGTTTGGTGATAACACTTATATTGCCGAGATGGTGAATTCAGATGAAGCTTATGACGCTGAATACATGAAAGCAGATGTCCAGCTGCCCTGGATTCACGCCGATGTCAGTAAGTTGTGCAAGAATGACTGAGCTGTGAGGTTTTGCACATTTGGGCGTTTTAGTAGCAGAGCAGATTGAAAGCTGATGAACCACTGTGAGCAATGAAACATTGGCTGAAATAAAGGGTTCCTATCCAAACACACAGCTGCTATTCTTAAATCCATACTTGTATAGAATACACACAGAAGCATGCATTTTAACACTGCAGCTCTGCCAGCAGTGAACAGAGCCTGCGTCTGATCGTGCTTCCCCCCCTTGGCTGCAAACGGAAAATACCACCGCAAATCCCCCCCAGGCCGCAAAAAGCTGCAGGGCTCATCTAGAAACGAAGGCAGCCATTTAACTACTGTAGCACTGCAAAACACAGCCACACTAAAAACACACCCAAATTTAACCTCAGGCCACTTCACCCCGGCATCTGGGTGCACGCTTGTCTAGCTACTTTCGGCTAACACCACAAGGACAAACCCATGAGCAAAGAAAACATGCCTCATGCAAGAGATACACGCTGAAGGATCAACTCCCTCCTGCCCCGCGGCGCCCGAGCCGCCCTCTCCACGGCTTTGTTGCCATTAAAAGCCAGATCCACGGCTCCCAAATGACCACAACCGGTTATGAAATGGTAAAAAAAGCTCATACATCCTTTGTTAGAAACATCAAACAGACTATTAGTAGAAATGATCAAACCGTCCACTCTGAAATGCGCCAGCACGCCACCATAAGGCTGGTTAGTTGGTACGGGTGGCGCCGCCCTCTTGGCCGTAAAGCAAGAGTTGCGCGGCAAAAGACATCTGTGCAATTTCTGGATCCCCCCCCCGCCCCCCCATTCCAGATGAGAACAGCTCCACAGGCTTCACGCCAACGTTTGCGATGACATCAGGAGCTGACCTCACCCGTGCAGCTGTGCCCTACATTTCCCAGCGCGCATAAACGCTCGCGCGGCGTGAAAAGGAGCCGCGGCGAGCAACCGTCTGCTGGTTCTCGACGGCGCGGGGGGGGACGAACGTCAACCGTGTCCGCGTCCATCCTGCCGCAGGCGAGACGCCGGGATGGACGGAAATGTTGCGACCGAAGCCGAGCGCAGCGGCGGGAAACGCAGAGGGCCGGAGTCAGGAGACGGTCGGGTTGTGGTCGCCGCTTTTCTCGCTACAAAACCATCGGAGCGGCGGCGCCCGTTTGCTGGTTTCCCCGGTGATGAACAGCAAAGCCAAACACAAAAAAGGAGTTTCTGTCCACACGCCGTGCGATCCGTCTTCCACTGAAAGTAAATTAAGGGTGGTTATCATCGCCATCCTGACACCAGGCCTGGTCTTTGCTTCCTGGTGATGGTGAAGATGATGATGGTGATGATGGGGATGATAACGGCAGTCTTAAATCACCCTGTGTTGAGCAGAGCCACATCGACGGGCTGCTTGGTCTTGCTGGGAGTCACACGATGTGGTCCGCAGTGCTGGTGCTGGCAGCCTGGTTGGGCAGGTCCGAGGGGGGCTCCTTCTGTTTGAGGGTCTGCTGCGGTCCAGAGCAGCAGTCCCGCCCGTTCGTCTTGCACGTGCGGTGCTCGTCGTCGCTCTCCTCCTCCAGGCCCGATCCCTCGTCGACGTCGAGCTGGCAGACGCACACCTCGATCCCAGAGTCGCCGGTTACGTGGCGGCGGCGGGTGACGAGCTCCTCGTCTTCCTCCTCCTCCTCCTCCGCCGCCATCAGAGGAGCTTGCGCGTTCTCCTCTGCGTGGCGCTCCGTCTGGGACGGCGTTGACCCCGCCTCCTGAGCTGGCGGCGGGCCGACCTCCTGGCGCTCCACACCGGGGCGCATCTCATCCAGACGCTCCGGGGCGGAGGCGGTGCCGATCTGGCTGACTTGTTGGAGCAGCGCCGAGGTCACTACAGGCGGGGTTTCAGAGTAAGGAGGGGGCGGCGTTGGGGGGTGGCCCACGACTTCTTCGTAGTCGGGAAGCATGCAGTCATTCCAGAACCCTGGAAGACATCGAATATAACAGCATTAGCTTTTAAACATCACCCGTAACAAATACAATTAATCAGCAGAACACAGAAGAAAAGGTGGCAGAAGACAGGCGCCACCACAGCCACTTCCTTCCTTGTAGCCGAGCAGATGCGCAACAATGCACCTAAAACGCTGCAGCACTATTGTTCTAGAGGCAGCTGCAACGTTCGGATTTTAGCCTGGAAAAAAAAAAAAAATCATAACAAAACTGAAAACTGAAATGAGGCACGTGAGCGGACCAGAGCAACGGAAGCTCGTGCCTTTGAAAGCTCTGTTTAGTTTTGTCTGAAGCTTCCTTTTTCACTCCCTTTTTGTTGGTATTTATTATTTACTTATTTAGCCGCTTTAATAAACCCCCCCGTTGACATCAACAAAGGGCTGATATCTTGGGTTTCCTTCTGTTTATCTGTGGCAGCCAATATCTATTTTGGAAGCGCGGCAGAACTCTCGCTCATCAGCCGTCTTTAAAACACACAGATACATCGGATTAAAACATGGAAATGTGCTTCCAGAGTCACTTCTGTCGCTGTACTTCTCATTGCAAACAAAAAGTATAATTAAAGCATTATTATCCAGACTAACACTGATTGGGAAGTGTTGCTTAATCATGTGTGGATGGTCTTAATGAGCCCGGCTGGCTGCCTCCGTGTCTCATCATCTAAACAGTTCATGTTTCCATGAAATGGAAACGTTGGCTGCGAGCCTCAGACGCTGACATGCGTGCGCCTTCCAGGGAAGGTCTGATATAATCTCTAATAAACTGCATCTACGGCTGAGGATGAGGATCAGCGCCTTTATATTTGACTTTATGGCTGCCCGCCTTTCTCGGTAAAAGGAGGCCATTCCAGTTTATAGAGCAGAGCGAAGCGTGGCGCGGCTTGCTGCTTTATTGTCCGGGGTGTGTTCCGTGTGGGTGGAAGGGGGGCCAAAGTTCAAACACATGGCAGCACAACCTGAAGTCAAAGGTTTTAATTGAACCACGGGGCATCGTAAAGCAACTCTAGGACACAAGCCGGTCTCTGGTCCCTATTGGGTGGTCAAACTGCACCTGGGGGAGCTCTGGAAAACTCCTACGGATACCAAATGCACTCACTTGGGTTTAATGGAGGAGGAGAAATGAAGGAACTGGAGGCTCCCTGGTAGGCCATGAGGCTGATCTCCCGCTGGCGTTGCTCCTGCTGAAGTCGCATCTTGACCCTGCGGTGTCGGTAAGCACAGCAACAGCTGAGCATGATGATGAGGGTCCATACCAACCAGAACCCTGTTGAGGGGAAGCAAACAGGCGAGTGTAAGCAACAAAGACCGCAGGGGAGGAGGTACCTTCCTTAATAAGATAGAACTGTACAACACTAATAAAAGGCAGTTGAAAATTCCTAACATGAAGGATTGTGGGCGGCTATGAAGTGTGTGATTATTAAAAGCTGATGGCAGAACCGAACAGGTGGATTACTAGAGCCCGTCCCGATGTCCCGTCATGTAAATTCCAGCTGGCGCCCACCCAAAACAACCAACGCCATCCAGGAACTGCACTTTCATGGATTCTGAGAAGCGTGGCAGAGGTTCAAGTGAAAGTCTTTGGCTTCGTAACCGTGTCATGAACCCAGGAAACCTTGGGAAATTAATCCTGATATCTTTGCTCCAGTTTTCTTATCGCACCTACAAAGCCCACGCTGCTTGGCGCTTGCAAAACATCGTAAAAATGACACATCCTGGCCATGTGGCCTTATCTGCTTGTATCATCTAGTTACCAAAATATTTCTAAATGACAGTTCTTGTAGCCAGTGTCCATCTCTCTCCTTTCATCTCAGCACTTTAACCTAATTTCCAACAGTTCTGATTCTAGTTGGGGACTGAATCTAGTGTGGATGCATCTGATCTGCAGAGTCTGAGCGCACACACATATGAATGCAACACTCGATGCATTTAATTGTCTCATGGCGTATCGTGCACGTTTATATAGAGTGAGGGCAGAAGAAAAGCCCCTGCAACTTACACCAGAGTTCATAGTAGTATGTGCAACACTCCGTCTCTCCGCAGCAGTAGCCCATCTCACAGCGGTACTGCTCGTTGTTTAAACCGAAACAGAAGTCCTTCCCCTGGAAGACAGAAGCGTAGACGACATGAAACATCAAGTGACCGTGCACACCTCCCAGGCTCACCTCCGGCCGTCTGAAACCCGTCGCCATCACATTTGAGACGTCGCTTTCATTTAGACAACAAAAGCACCTGAACGCAACATCGAGGTAGCGACAACAGAATGGGGTTGGCGTTACTGGAAAAGAGCCCCGCAAAGTGATCGAATCTTGGTCAAACTTGTTTTTAAAAGTACCACTGTGGAGAAAAATAGAAGTTCAAAGGCGAGAGAATGGCGTACTTTTGTTGCCTGTCCACCTACCCAATATCAACCTCGCTGAATAAATACGCCAAACACCGGGTACCAATTAGCTACGCTAACCTCGATTTAAACTTTAAAAAAATAAGATATCACGCCCGTGTGTCTTTTGAGTAACTATCCCAACCTTCCGTCCCAGTCGAGCCCGAAATATAAGTAAAAACTTTCAGTAACTGACGTCATCCGCAGTGTACAGTAGCGGACCGTGGCCCGTTTCCTTTGTGGAGGAGACAAAAAAGATCGGATGAAGGCCTTCACCCACCCCAGAGCCTCGGCCTCGGCTGAGCAGCGCCGGCCGACAGCAGAGGCGCGGGCGCCGGCTTACCTGAACCAGGCTGGTCGCGGTGCAAAGGAGACCTATAATGGATCCCAGTGTTTTCTGCGGCATGTTTCTGGGCGGTCAGCCGTCGACTCGACGGGAACCATATAGCAGTCGGTCGAATCGTCGAGCTGCCGGGGTGACTGGAAGTCGCCGCGGGTGTTGTTGGTTACCGGCGGTGGCTGTCGGACATGTTTTTGTTGTTCCTCGTCTCACAGACGGCATTAACACTCGGTGAACCGGAGGCGGTATTTAAGCGGTAGGGGGCGCTGTGGGCGCACGTTTGAGGGGACCAGGACGCAAATACGAGTGATGGTGGGAAGGTAATAAAACCTTTATTTTAAAAGCGTTCATAAAGAGACAGCACAATCAGAATGAAGACAACCGATGTGTGATTTTCGAAATAGAATATTTTCCATATCTAGCCAGGATTTACAGATTTAGGAATTTAATATTGTCCCTCATCTCCTATCTTCTACTTTTGAAACACATCATAAATTATAGATGAAGACACTCAATACAGCATGATTTACAAATGCCCTTTCTATGATATTACCACCAACATAACAGCTAAATTCATTTCTAAACGATTTGTGGGTATAGCAATGTCCTTGATCACTCTAATTGCTTAAGAATAAACAATTAAAATACAGTACAATAATGCACATAAATCAGTTCCATTGTAAAAAATTAAAAATGACAGCCTACATGTTTTTCAGCTACTATGGTATTTGGAACTATTCTGTATTGTTTACACTGACAGTGTGGTTTCCATGACAGCAGATCTTGACAGCTGTTGTCTCACGGAGCAGCAGCTCTGTGGTGACATAGATGTTAATCCCCTCAGTCACAGCAGGGACCGCAACGTGCACAACACAAGAGAGCATGGTGAGTTGAAGCAATTCACACGGCTGCTTTGGAATTTGACGTTTTAATATTTGTGTTTTTACCAACGATGTGACTGTTGTTGATAAATGTCTCAGGGTAGGTAATTCAGACAGATTTTATTATTTCCTGGAAAGCTATAGCTCATGGAAAAATGCCTTCAATAGACCAAAACAGGCTGATTGTGATGAAGTGGCTCATCGGGTCATTTAAATGTCTGTAATTCCTTCTCTAGAATGTTGTAATAGTTTTTTTTTTTTTAAATGTAAAAGTGTTTTATCATCAAAACTGTTGAAATAGTGCAAATGGTCTCTAAATGGTGGACACTGTCATGGGCTCAAATGCAGCTGTGTTCTGCTTCAAATGTCTGCTGTAAATTTTCTTTTTGACACTGAGGACAGGCTGCATTAGCAGAACACTGAACCCTAAATAGGCGGCCACATGTTGGACGGCAGCCACTCCACAGTGCACAGGCCTAATCTCGGCCCGCCGAACGTGTCAGTCGCTGCACGCAGCCAATCGCTAAATCTGCAGACGGATTCCTGTGTGATTCCTGCAGTGTTGCATAGCATTGACCTTGTTTACAAGCTGTCTCGGACTCTTTTGCCACCGTGCTGACCTCTGACCTGTGCTGATTTACCTAACCGAGCTGGTTCGGCAGTAAAAAAAGAAAAATCTCTGCCTGAATCTGGCGTTTCATTGAATTTCATCAGCTGCCGCTGTTCCACAATGCAGGGCCTGTTGTCCGTTTTCCGCAGGCTGAAGCAGTCTCCGGAGCAGGAGGTGCACTTGTTGCTGCTTGGCTTGGACAACGCTGGCAAGACCACTGTGCTGAAACAGCTGGCAGCTGAAAACATCAGCCACATCACCCCAACACAGGTCCTGATGTTTTCCCATTCAAAAGTCTCCCCTCATAATGCTTGGATTTATCAAAAAGTAACGCACCTTTTGGTTATTTTACAACAGGGCTTTAATTTAAAGAGTATTGAGTCAGACGGCTTCAGGCTGAATGTTTGGGACATTGGAGGTCAGCGCAAGATCCGACCCTATTGGAGGAATTACTTTGAGAGCACAGATGTCTTGGTGAGGTTCTGAAGCCCGGCTCTGAAAGTTTAGAACCTTTTGTGATTGAGACGTTCTCTGCTGCAGATCTACGTGATTGACAGCTCAGACAGAAACCGATTCGAAGAGGCAAGCCTGGTGAGCAGGATCCTACATCTTCTCTGTCACACATCTGGATTATCGCATAGATTTTGGTTTCAAAATGAGCATTTTAAGGGTTTTTCCTTCTGTTACCCCCGAGTGTGTGTTTTCTTCCAGAAGTTGACCGAGTTGCTGGAGGACGAAATGCTTGCCAGCGTGCCATTATTGATCTTTGCCAACAAGCAGGACCTGATGACGGCGGCTCCTGTGTCTGAGCTGGCAGAACTTCTCGATCTGAACACCATCCGGGATCGTACGTGGCAGGTCCAGGCCTGCTCCGCTGTCACTGCAGAGGGGCTGCAGGTACAAACCGCACAGCAGCCTGCACAAGACCTGAGCTGGAGAGCTCAGAAATGATGTAAATTGCTGCAATTTATGTTGTTTCTTGAAAGAAACAACTTTACTTAAGATCAACCTAATTAGCCTGGATTACTTTTGATCTGATTAAGTTCCGCCTGTGTTTAAACTGCGTGTATACTATTTATACAATTACCTAGATTAGAAGTCCCAAGTTAAGCACGATTCTTTTTAAAACCCAAAGAGGATTTGCTGTTATGTCGCTCCTTTTGTTTTCCTTATGTAAGCATTAACCCTGATGTTAATCGGCATAATCAAAACAATCACTGTTAAATAAGTCATTAATCAGATGCCAAACTGATTTTCTCTGACCCTCAGCGCCAACTCATGACCTACACCTGATAGTTACATACCCCTGCGGTCTGCTTCTTTACAGGACGGCATGAACTGGGTTTGCAGGAATATGAAGTTTCGGAAGAAATAACTGAAGGAGCAGAAGTGCAGCATTGCAGTCGGTCTCACCTGAATGCGTCACGGATCTTTATCTATTTTGGGGTATTTTTTTTCCATCATGTTTACCAGACATACACAATTCAGTGATTGAACACATGTTCCCTCTCAGCTGAAAGATATGTTTTGTATATAATGACTATGATTCCTATTTCTAATGTAAATATAAGGCCTCTGTGTGGTAGATTGCGGTACGCCTGTAAGTCTCTGTATTTTCGGCTAGAGGGCGCTGTTGCGCTTGTCTTGTCTGCCAGACTGAAGCCTAAATGATTAAATCGTCTTCTTCATGTGAACGATGCCACCCAGTGCCCTAGTTTATAATGTCCTTTAATAATCGTAATTTCTTTATTATCAACACAATATCACCAACACGATATTGTCCTTTCGTTGACCTATGTTTTTAGATTCAGCTAAATACAGTCACGTGTGCTCAGGTCCAATTCGACACACAAAAAAAAATTGATATCGGAAAAACCACCTTACATACGGTGAAATGAATTCAGTAAATCTCCTGAATATACAGTACAATAAGCCAACAGAAGCACCTTGGCCATTCAATTACTCAACTGCTCACCTTGTTCACCATGATTTACCACAGGTCAATTGCGTTTTCTGAGTATTTTTCTATTTTGTCTTTTGCAGCACATTTGCCACAAACCCCACTAATCTGACCTGGACGACTGCTCTGCTGTGGTCCTATAGTGCATTTACATACAGACCTTTTTCAGGACTAATGGCTCGCCAGTACAATTTGCATTTATATAGTCCCCTACATACCAACACGATTTGGCGCCTTTGCCTATGATAAAAATAAACCTCCTCTCTTGGCCTTGAGTCTCTGCCACGCTGCCGGCATGTGTGCCGGTGTGTGTCTCTCCATGTAAGGTTGGTTGGACTTAATATTTCTGACTCTGATCAAGACCGAAACAAGTGCATAAATTCTCAAAATTGACCTCTTAATGATTCATCCGCTGCGCCATGCGTGTGGTCTCACGTGATGGTGAATTTCTAGCGTGTAAATTTGAATACTGTCGACACGGCAGAGTGGGACGTTCGGCCTGGGCAAACTGTGTCAAGGTAAATATTAAACAAGAACTGGCTTTCTCGGGTAAACCAAAAAGAGGGAGGACCTGTTCTCATCTAATTTGCTCATACAAATACACATATTTTAATCTATGGTGCACAAATTCAAAAATAAAGGGAATAAAAGCCTGGATAAACGTGTCTCTCTCTCGGAGGAGTGCTTAATCACTAACATCTCACCCACCTGCAAAAATATGCCCAACTGATGATGAATCTTCCCTGTTGAATCATTCGACAGCATTAGGGTGGGAAAGGCTGCCTTTAAACCCAACTGCAGAGTGGACTGTAAGAACCACTCCTCCTTACCTCTGGCTCTATCTCCAGCGAGGTGAGAGGCAGTCAGGCCTGCAAGAGGCCATAAATCATGGGACTTTCCCAGCTACTCAGGCCAGCACACTGGCCTCCCACACAGGGGAAATGAAGGGCAGAGTCTGATTGAGTCACAGGGGGAGCGACAAAAAAATTAAAGGGCAGGTACGATCCTGTGACTTAATTAAACTGCTGTGTTCACACTCACAGTACTCACATTTACCTCTATATTGTTATTTTACACTGCAGACAAAGTGTAGCAAAGTGCTGCAGTGTGGGGCAGTGATTACTAAAATGACCGTTTTCCCGTGTCTCCAGCATGGGAATTTATTCATGCTGCATGCTGCATTAGCCAGACTGCTAATTTTGTTGTCCTGCTGATGTTATTTTATCCTCATTTCTTTTCTATTTTCTGCTCTGTTGAAACGCCCCCTCCCCTCCATTCCCCCTCCTCTTGTAAATTTGCGACCAGACTCATATCATGGTCACAGTTACAGTGTTGGGGACAGTTTATTTGGCTTATTTGGTTAATCGGAGTCCTTCTAGATTAGGACCGTAAGTGATGTTGCTGAACGATAAACAAACACCAAATGTCCACATTCCTCCCATATCTGTGTGTGTGTGTGTGTTTAAACTGTAGAGTCATAAACAGGGCGGGGTGGCTTTAAAGATGATCAGCTCTATCAGCTAGTGAACAGAGGTTCACACCTCAGGGGGGTAGGTGCCAGGGTCAGCCCAGCAGGGGGTCCTTGGTTCTGTTTGATGCTCCAGAGACAGAAAGCAGAAACACTAAGGTGGTGTCAGGATAAACCCTGATGCTACCAGATACGACTGAGTTCGGAGTTCCGTGCAGCAGTTAAAGGGAATGAGATAAGACTGAGCGCAACAGCACATTGTTAGCTTTTTCCTTTTCAGTCATATGTAGCATCTAATACACAAATATTGTGTACGCGCCTGTGCTGCTATATTTACGCATCCTTATTGTCTCTATGACGACTGTAACTCCCTGTAATTGGAAAGCTATCATGTTTAGCAGATAATAACATGAGTAAACCTCGCTGAACATGAATCAATAACTCCTAGCTAGTGGGAGGTCAGGGGTCATACTCTTGACCCCTCACTGACCCCCGACCCCAAACTGTGCTGGGAGGAAATAGCACTTTCCTCCGTCCAAGATGTCCTAGATTGACTGATTGCCCTAATCATTTGTCGGATCTGGTCCAATTCTCCTTTCCCTGTCTTTGCTCCCCTGCACTCTCTTGTCCCTCCCCGGCACTCATAATTTGACTTTTTTATCACCTCTCGCTGTAACGGAGACCTGGCGCCATCCGTCATGACAGCACCCGCTGACAGCTCCTCACACATGCATGGATTTTTACATTTGACTCAATCTGGGGGCTTACTTTACTGTAACCGATTCAATATTCCTCAAATGAGCCAACTGATCTATATATATATGCCACAGCGGATGGGATGATCTATAGCGCGGCCTTAATAGGTTTCCGAGTCTCAGAGACTGGCTAGTTTCGGGGGGGTGGGGGGGGGGATAATTGGTGCAAATATGCATAATTATTCATTACATATTCTTACACTGTTCAGCTTAGTTTTCATTGTACCACCATAATGGGTTTCTTTGTTCATTAATTCCAGAAAACTCCTCAGAAGGAAAGTTTTTACCTTGTTGATGTTGAAATACTGTTTTTATGGACCAGAACAATCAGTCATTATCAGGACTGCCAGCTTCAAAGATTAAAAAATAAAACAAAAAAAATCCCAACTGGTTGTGAAATTGCAGACACGAGGGCTAAATCTCTTTTGGGGACTCAAACTGAAGGAGAAAAGCTTCCAGGTCCAGGAAAACGTATGTCATGATGATATGACTCGTTAAAATGTTCTCAGTGGCCCTCTTGTGGTGGGTTACAGTACAGCAAAGGCTTGTGCAGCGTTAGACATTCTTAATTTAGTGGGTTAACTGATAAATAACTAGCTCTAGGCTTGATGATGGGAACCTGTTCCATCTCTACAGTCTTTAAATAAAAATCCACATTTCCTAAAGCACTATGGGTAGAATGTTCATGTACGTAATGGTATTGCTGCATTATAAATAAATTACAGCAGGCTGCAGAACAGCCGTGTGTGTTCTTCTTCCTGACGAGCAGCGAGCGACAGGAAACGCTGTTTGTGTTTTGGTTTTCTTTATACCTCTCTGCTGTGTCCCTTTTCTTTTTTTCTTTAAAAAAAAATGGCTGCACTCACGCTTTGGAAGCGGCAGAGAGGGTAAAAGAGAGGGAGGGAAACAGAGTATTCTCAATTTCCTTCTAAAAAGAAAATTCATTTGCAGTTGCTAATGTAATGTCACCGTTGTGTTTACTGAGCGTGGATGATGTATAGGGGATGTTGCATTGAGTGAGACTGCTTAATGATGCATAGAATTAAGTCTGTGGCTTTCAGCTGAGCTCCCCACTCTTTCTCTCATTCTCTCCCACCCCTTCTCTCTTTCACACTCCTTTCCCTTCCTCTTTTCTTCCCTCCTTTTATTTTTTCCAGCCTTCTTTGCTTTTAAATCCCACCCTCCTCCTCCTCCTCCTCCTCCTCACCATCGCCACCAGCCTCCTCTCCTTCTCCCTCAGATGCAGGCTGTCTTGGACTGCTGGCCACACGTTGCTCCGTGCTCCGCTGCCGAACTCCATCAATCACCGCGAGGGAGGAGAGCACTTGGAGAGGAGGGGCGCAGTTAAAAAAAAAAAAAAAGGAGGGTAGAAATAAGATACAGTTAGGGGAAATGAGGAGGATGGAGCCGCACATTGGGTGGACAGGATCAGTTCAGAAGATCACCTCAATGATCTCGTGTGCAGGACGCCGGTCTGAAGTGAATACTCTGAAAACGCGGAGCTTTAGCCGAGACTGCAAATGAGGCAATAAAGGAGGGATGGTGATAATGGCGGTGATCACAATGATGATTATGATGATGTGATTTTAGTGCTCACGCTAACGGTTATTACCTGCGTAACAGGACGACCTGGGAGCTGGCTGGCTGAATCATAACTGTGAATGAGCCCAAAGAGCTATATTTTTAGATTACTATGCAAATGCACACCCCCATTTATCCTTCAAGGACTTTCTTAGAAAATGTACCTTTTGAATTTAAATACACTAAATACGCCTCTGCCTGCATTCTTAGGGCATTTCCTTTTGATTGTTTACTTTCTTTTAAATACTCGAGGATCTGAGGCGTCGGCTGCACAGTCAAATGATTAATTCACTTTGCAAGAGGTGCAAAGTCACAAAAACTCCCAGGACAGGTTGTGAGTCCGTTAGAGGGCCCACGTGCACGGAGGAAGCATTTCGTGCTGTGTAAAGCTCACCGGCAGTGTTTACATTCTGTGCTTTTGTACCGCGTAGAGATCTGAGATAAGAGCGGATGATCCACAAACAAGGTGATAAGGGTCACGTTTGGACGGAAAATGACACCTGCAATGTTTGTGTAACCAGAAGAAGATTCTGGTAGATTCTTTCAAATGAAGGCTGGAACCCAAAAGGAAACAAATAGAGCTGTTCTTTCAATTTCAGGCCTGAAAAGAACATGCAAACCAAATGTCCCTGAGTTATTTAGCTAAAAGCACTGGATGTGAAACCTTTAAACGATCTGGTTTAGAAATGAAAGGGTGAAAGGTGAAGTATTCTGAGAGGTGTAAACCTCCACTGAACCCCTTCAGCAACTAACTGTGCAACACATAAACGGACAACTACATCTGAAGGCCGAGCATTGTGTGTGTGTGTGGGGGGGGGGGACAACCTCACAGACGGCTGTAACGTTCAGGTGACGGGGAGACAGTGTTCCCACTTGTCTGCCCCACGTCAGGCCGTTCCTAAACATGACTGTCTCAGTCAGATGTGTGTGTCGATGGTACACTTTCTTTCACGCTCCTCCATCTTTCCCTCTCTCGCTCACTCCATTGCTCTGTTGTGATCCAGCTGTCCACCCCATTCATCATCCCGCCACTCTCCCCCGCACAGAATTATTATTTCTTTGATGTGTTACTAGTTGAAAACAAATCCATTTCTCTGGCCATCAATTTATCATTTGGAATGGGAAGTCACACTTGAGTTGTAGGGGCAACTGCTTTTTTTTTTCAACGGGCACCCTCTGTGTGTGTGTGTGTGTGTGTGCGTGTGTGTGTGAGTGTGAGGGAGAGAGTGCACAAGAAATGCATGTACAGTATGTGTTTGATCAGGACGGTGCAGGATGGGAGATGTAAACAGAAAAATGAACAAAGCAAAGGAAGTCTGGAGGAGTGAGCGTGGATGGGAGAATGGAGTGTGTGCGTGCACGTGTGTTGGAGAGAGAGACAGGGCTTCCCTCTTCCACCAATCGCCCTCCTTCACCTAACGTCTGTGATAATTTATCACTCCTCCTAGCTTGGCTGACAAACTATTTGCAGGAAAATGAGTTTTTCCGCCACGGATTTGTCCTCTGGGAATAGAAAAGGGAGCCGCTGTGTTTTTATTCCATCACACACACACGAGTGCGCGCGCCAGTGAGGTTGTCGATGGGCGCGCACGCGCACTCGAGGATTGAGGTCTGTAGTATTTATTGGGGGAAGGGGGGGAGGTGGTTAAGATAAATGAGGTAAATTAATAGAGTCAGTGAGGGAAAGGATCTGCTTCCGCACCAGCAGATCTGCAAGTGACACACAGGAGATGAGCGCACACACCCTCCCGTTCACTCTCCTCCGCGCTCCCCTCCTTCACCTGCCACAGCATCCCTCCCTCTCTCACTTTACTCCCTCGTTTGCCCTCCCACGGATGACAAATGTAACAGTCAGACAAACAGCGATCAGGGCCATACAGCATAATGTCAGCTTAGATCAACACGGGGGACAAAAGCAAATATCACAGCATCTACACTGCATCACAACCACTTTGTCCATGTGTGTGTGTGTGTGTGTGTGTGTGTTGGTTGGGGGGGTGCTGACCCGGGTCACTGGATCCCAATCTCGCTTTCAACCTCATCAGCCCAGCTATTGACAATGTGCTTGACGGAGAATTACATGGCAGTAAAGGCCTAATTACGCTGCTATTACTCCGGGCCGTCCATAATCGTCAAACACGACACATCAGTGGGACATCGCAGCACTAAATCTGCAGGCGCTCCCTCTGTCTCACTTAATGTCTGTCACCATCTCTGTGCTAACATTTCCTTCCATTTAATCGCTTCTTGACAACAGGGATACTGAAGCCACGTACTTGTATTAGCCTCTTTAAATAAACGGTTCATCCCTTTTCATCCTCCCCTGTGTGTAGTTTTGGGAGTAAACGTCCCCTTTTGATGATTTCTCATCCATTTTTTAGTCCTTTATAGAACTTTTTAGCACAGAACAGTTTCAGAATTAACTTTGTTAGCAGTTAGCGTGTGTGTGTTAGCGCATTCAATCGGAACAGGAGCAAAAATTAGCGTGAGGTTTCCTTGTGTTGGACGTGTCTCTCCTGTAGACGTGTCTCCTTCTGGGTCTCTTTAGGGCGTTAATCGTGTTTAATGAGACAGACGCGGCGTGTTTCGGTTTCCTCCTCGCCGGCGTCGCCTCCGCCTGCTGACAGTGTTGGTATTTTCAGCCGGTTCTGCTTGTGTTGCTCGGCGGATAATGAGCCTCTTCACGTTGACTACGGGGCCCGCGTGTCGCCCCTTGGGACGCCGAGGTCACGTGTCGACGTGCGCCCCCCGAAAACGTCACGACCGCTCGGCAACTTTGTTTCTGCGGAAACCATCTCTGACTGGCAGGCACGAGGGAGAGGAGTCCCTCTGATCTTCAAAGTCTTCTGAAATTACCAGTGTGTGTCAAAGGGTGTGTGTGTGTGTGTGTGCATGTGTGTGTGTGTGTGTGTGTGTGTGTGTTGTGTGTGTGTTGTGTGTGTGTGTGTGTGTGTGTGTGTTGTGTGTGTGAAAGGCCAGTATCACACTGAATTCATCCAAAGATTATTGATGATTTTGGTTACTTTCATACATTTTAGTTCCAGTTTTAGAGGATTTTAGAGGCTCTGGTTTAAGCACATGGCTGGCTGAAGGTCTGACCACCAGTCCAAGTCGCCCGTCTCCTAAACACAGCTCAACGCCGTTCACAGGCCAAACCCCTTCTGTTGCTAATGGCCATTACTGCCTGTATTCCATTGTGGGCCCCACAATAGCAATCATGCTGGGATTTTGTGTGGGGCTTGCTGGCAACAGTTATTAGCCACCAGAAAAACTTTCAGGGGGAGCAGTCAAGAGAAGAACAAGAAGATTTGGGGTCCCTGTCAGCAGGAGGGACGGCAGGGGGGTGCGGAAAGGGTGTGGGGTCAGAGGGCATCACCAAAGCGGAAATGGGAGTCACGGGGTGAACAATGAACTGGGTTGGACCGGGACAGACAAAGCCGAAGGGAGGGAGGACAGTGCACAAAACACAGGAAGGTGTAGAGAAAAAGATGAGGAGGGGAGCCAAAACAGATGGTAAAGGCTGGTCACAGAAAGAGGTGGTGATGTGTGTGTGTGTGTGGGGGGGGGGGGGGTCTGTCGTGATACTGGCAACACACGCATCATGACAGTAACAGGGAGGGAGAACAGATCAACACCTCAACGTGGCTCAGTCCATATGGGAACAAAGAGGCGAGACCACCACAGACCTGTCCATTCGCCCTCACGTTTCCACGGTGACACAGAGAAGGTTCCCAAACTATAGCTAAGTTTGAATTACAGAAATCCTTTTTTTTAAAAGAACATTTTACTGGAACTAGTCTGACATCGCTCAAATGTGAGATTAATAATGAAGCTGCCTGCAAACATATTTTTATCATGTCTCCATACTGACTTCCTGATGTGCGTGCGTGCGTGCGTGAGCAGGCAGGTGTCGGTTGTCATTATTTTTTCCGTGAGATGAGAAATGGAAAAAAAAAATGCAGGTTTGTCTAAGATGAGGAGCTCATCAGCGGTGAGTTGTTTCCTCATCAGGGCCTCATTATGAAGCTCATCTCGACGGGCTGACCAGGCGCGTGCTCGCTCGCTTATAAAAGTTGTCGTTAAATCTTTGCGGTGAGCGCGCAACGGAGGCGGGAACGCGCACCACAGTGGAGGCGGAAGAAAGGAGTCTGATTGTTTCATCCTTCCACCTGTTGATGATCACAAATTCTGAGACCAGAAAGAGGGTTTTGAGATTTAAGTTTAAGATTTAAGACGCACGACCACTGCAGTGGCATCCCTTCGGGCCCCTTTGGAGGAAAATTCCAGCAGGAACAGAAAAATGTCCCTTATCTTTGACGTCGGAAGTGTTTGTTCTGACCTTTTCGCCCCATCTCTTGTTCCCACCTGTCGCCGCAGGTCACGGTGCTCAATTTTATTTAGAAACACTGAGTAAATCCGGAGATGCGACCGGCAACACACACAAATGAGATCAGAACAGTCCTTTCTGTATTTGACGACAGAAATAATGAAACACCTCGTCTTCACTGTCGGCCTGAAAGACGCATGTCCTCGAATTCTGTATAAATCGGAGGGAGATAAAATGTCTATCATCTTTTGTTGCACGCACGTTTATGTAAAGCCATAAATTCACCTAATGTATTTTGGTTTTATGACGCAGGTGGTGCGTAAAGTGGAGGGTGATAAATGATTTTTTTTATAATTCGCGTCCTTTATGTCGTAGCAAATGCTGATATTTAACCTGAATAACCTAATTTACCCCAGCAGCGTGTCCGTTGTCTTTTATAATAGCAGAAAAAATAAAAATTAAATATTTTACTCAGCAGGTTCATTTTAAGGTTTGTATATTACAGAAAGGTGCCTTGTTTCCGAAATTAAGGCTATCGGTTTTAATAAAAGCATTTATTCCAGAAAAAAACATCAAAGTAAGAATTATATTTCACTGAGGGGGGGAAATGTTTTTTATTCAGTGTCCAGAATTCGCTGCAGCTTGGAACGCCATATTTTTGGATATTTGTGCGTTATGAGAGTCCAGCTTCGAGCGCTTCTCTCGTCCCCTCTGGCATCAGGCGGCCATATAATTAAGCGCCATTTTAATTCAGAGTATCATCGCCAGATACCAATCTGTGAGTTTTAATCCCTTGTTAAACTCTCTTTAACCTCTCCCTTCCTCTTCTGTCGCTTCTCCCTCCGGGCTCTTGTCATTTTCTCTGCGCTCTGGTCACTTTACAGAAGGACTGTCTGTTTCCACTGCCGCTGCCATCATTCCCTTTAGTCTCCTAGCAGTTTTATTTATTTAAAAACACTCCTTCCATTGTCTTCCAGTTGCTCACAAAGACTTAAAGGACTTCAATCAAGCTGACTGATCAGATAGGACTGAGGATTGTGGCTTTATCCTCACCATTTTGTGAATTAATGCGTAAAAACAGAACCGTTTGGATTCGTTTTATTTATTTCTTTTAATCTTTCCAGGAGTTGGTTGCGGAGGAGAAACTGCCTCCATATATCACAGAGACACGGTGCCGAGGCTGAGTGTCATTAAAGTTGTTGTGTTTGTTTTACAGGCTCCTCAGAACAACACGAACAGCGTTTTAACTCGGAGGGGTCCTGACGCCCTGGTGTGACATCACGCAGCGCGCAGAGAGTAAAACCAAGTTGCTTCAAAAGGCTCCTCAGACAAATTCGCGAGGCGTTTACTTTATATTTTAGGTTTATTTTGGGGGCTCCGTCCAAATTAAATGTGATTATTTAACTTCTGACCTTAGATTTCACTGCGTAAAAGACACTAATATAGCATAAATTCGAGGGACTGATTTATTGATGGATGGATGACGGCGAGATTTACAATAATCTCTTAGGGTCGCAGGATTCAGAACAAATCTATACGAAATGTTCAATCTCCATTATCAGGTATTGATCTTTAAACATTTAGAAATGCGTGTTTAAGACCCTCCCGTCTCGTTTCTTCTGTGTTTCTCAATCAGATTATGTTTTTTTCCCCTCCTTGTTATGGAGAAACTGTGACGGATTGCTGCAAATAAGCCACCAAAGTGGCTCATTAAGGCGGTGCTGGATGGAGGTGAATGGAAACAAGTCTCCTCTTTGACAAGTGTTTCCGTACAGTCGCTCAGCGGGTGTAATACCATCACAGCCAGGCTCAGTTTTTCTCTTGTGTGTGTGCGTGTGCGTGTGTGTGTGTGTGCAACATTTCTTTCCTATCAAGCCACACCCCCCTCCTCCTCCTCCAATGGCTGCAGGGCTCCATCCTCCGCGCAGCCCCGGTTGGATAAAACCCGGCTGGACGTTGGCGCCGCGCATCACACCCGCAGCCACGGACGCGCAGCGCACCGACACTCCGGCATCGTCCTTTGGATAATACCGCGACACACTGGAGGAACTTTAGACCCTTTTTCTCGTCTGAATTGTTGAAAGGTAAGCTCTTATTTCTATTTTTATAGCTGCGTTAAGCGAGGTGTGAAACGTTGAAAGTGTCCTGACAAAACCAGAGCTGCATGTTTGAACGCTGTCGCGTTTGGTTGTAACGGGGAAAATCAGGCAAATAATTCAAATATTAATAGACTATGCTTGTTATTATTACTATTGCAATAACAAATGGGGGGACGTGACAAGAAATAGCTGCGAACACCGACACGGTTAAATTTAATTTCATTTATTTTATCTTCGTCTGAGTTGCGTTCAGTGGGCCGGAATTCGGGGCTGATAAGCAAAATATTGCCAGCTAATCTGTTTTCACACACACACACACACACACACACACACACACACACACACACACACACACACAAAATAAAAGCAGAGCTTTTCTTTAACTTTTGAAATTAAACTCTTTCTCTGACGCGAAAAATCGAAACATTTTATAAATAAATGTTAATTGTTATCATTTTGGAAAATTAAACCTCCTTTATAAATAAACATAATTGTCATAAAATCAAGCACTAAGAAGAAAATCTTAAAATTCAGCTAGTAATTAAGTGAATCAATTATAAACTCTCAATAGATGTTTGCTTAAAATGCATGAATGATTATTCAAGGAGATATTGATGAATAATATTAAAATATAGTCACCTATTTACTTTTGAATATTACAGTATCATATAAGCACATAATAAACATGGAAACATCCATTAATTTGATTTCTGCATTTCCTTCTTTTGATGATCTGACCGACTTTTATTTTTCTGTTTTAATTTAGCCAAGAATCAACATTTTTAAATGAACATGTTTCGAACTAATAAAATTAAAATACTGGTGCTTTTGAGGACACCTGGTTCATCCCAAATAGCTGAAATTCAAATCATCAACTGAGGAATTATTCAATTTTCCAACAATTTCCCCCAAAGATTCATTCTCAGCAGTCTGAAGGCTCAGGGAGGTTTGTCATCAGGGCACCTTTTAATTTTCTCTGAGGTTAGTTTGGACTCCATGTTAACAGTCTGTTAATTGATTTTTCTGAATTTAAGAGCAACAGTAGAAAATTCATCCTTATTTTAGCGCCAGACAACCAAATCCATATTCTCTCTTTGAGTCTGAAGGTGTTCTCTCGCCGTGTAGCTCATATTTTCTGTGTTTCTGCTGCTGTTTCTGTCCTTTTCCCCCCATTTTGTGTCCTGTAATGTTTTGCACTTCAGCATTCAGGCTCGAGTTTGGCCTGACAACAGCAGACAAATATCCAGAAATCCTCATATGTCTCATCTCCACAGTTTAAAAGAACAAATCATCCTTCTTTTAATGCCGCCATCACCTTTTTAATTGAGATTCATTGTATTCATTTGTGGTTTGATTCGATTTCAGCTAAAACAAAATCCCTGGTTATTTTTCAAAATAATTCTTTGACCCTAAATTAAAGAAGAACTCAAACAAATGCTGTCAGCTTTTAATTAATGGTGATTAATGATATCTGTCAATCTTAATTACAAGTGGCTAATGAAGGCATATTGTATTAATGGTGTGAGCAGCCATCTGTGTAGGCTGAAGGGGGGAAAGATGCTTCATGTTTTCAAATAAAAAATGGATTAAATCACAGTATTTATACGTGCAGAGCTGCAGGTACAGAGAGTGCACTTTATTCTGCACAAGCTGTGACAAACAGCCGTTTCATTTAGCATTCTGTGTGTGTGTTGGACAGTTCAGGTGTATACTAATGCCAGTGGAGGAAGAACAAGGAGCTTAAACACTTTAACTGGCATAGAGAGGAGGAAGAGGAGGAGGAGGAAAAGAGCATCATTTTCAGCTGCAGAAGCAACAGTCACAAGCTCAGGGAAATGTCCAGCCACACTGGAAGAGGTAAATACACAATTAGAGTTGGCCGGTGCGTCTCACAACCTCAACAAAGTAGCTACAAACATTCGCTGTCAGAAAAAGGTTCTCAGGCGTATTTCAGATCAGTTTAGGACTCAGCAGTGGATTCGATAACACACTTCAAAATGTTGTGAGTGTGATACTTTTATAACCTTCAACATTACTTAACGTTATTAAGTGGCCTGAAATAAGAATAAAGTGAAACGCCTTTTAAACGTTGTTACTGTCAACGAAACTATAATAACAAAAAATCACAAAGAAGTTTGAGAATCTGTTATCTTAAAGTGTTGCTTGAGTTTGTTGTTCTGCCCTTTTTAAATCTCCATCCCCCAAATTTGCACAGCCCAAATTTAACATTTGACACGTGAAAAGTTTGGCTCTCAAACAAAGTTAGGAGAGTTTTCTATCTATCTATCTATCTATCTATCTATCTATCTATCTATCTATCTATCTATCAGGGTAGGGTCTTTTGGTTGGGGGTGCACATGTCTGTGCACGCTGTTCGCGCGTGCGTGCGCCCCCCCGCCCCTGCTCGGCTTTAATATCCTGCAGGTTGATGAAGCTTGGCGGGGAGATTTTTTTCCACACTCGGCTGGCAGCGTTAATAGAGCCCCCCCCCCCCCCCCCTCCACCTCCCCTCCCGTTCCCTCCCCACCCCCACCCCCCCGCTCCTGCCTGCCTCCCTCCCTCGGACTCCGTCCGGCTGTTTGATGTGGAAATGAAAGCTGGGAAATGGCTGAGAAAGAAAAGTGTCTCAGTGGGTTAAATTAAAGGCGATGCTGTTCTTGCAGCGTCACCGCGGCGCAGCGCGCGGAGACGCTGGTGCGCGGAGACGCTGGTGCGCGGAGACGCTGGTGCGCGGAGACGCTGGTGCACGGCGAGCGCCGCTTCGGCTGCACTTTATGGGCAAAATTGAGAACGAAAACGTGTCGTTCGGCATATTTTACAAAGCCAGCATCATGTGTCATAATCACAGCAACAGCTCATATTGAATTAATGTTAAATGATCGTTATTCTGTGTCATTTACATTATAATTTTACTGCAAATGTAAGAAAAAAATCTTTCCACTTTAGCTAAAACCAGAGATGTATGACATTTATTTTGCCTTCTTTACTTTTCGCCATTGTTTCATTGTTATTTCCACTACAACGCTCACCTTCACCTTTGTGTTAATAATTAATGGAAAGAAAAACAAGAGTTTGTTCTCATTCCACTCAAACTCATTAGAAATTACAACCTGTTCATATGAATAACCTCAATCTAAACTAACAACATTTTTAATCTATCCCTTTAATTGGCCTAGAATAAATGAGGTCCTTTTCCTGAGCCAGGTACATTTAAAACCACTTTTAATTTTCATGGTGATGTAAAATTTTAGTGACAAACAAAATTTTCCACTGGGAAAAAAAAACAGGTTTATATTGGTTTTTTTGTCCCTCAGGCAGCATATAACTTTGTAATATATCCTGCAAATATTCTCACTTTTATGCTGTTTCTTCTTTTGACAGCTACTTTCTCACAATCTCTTGCAACATTAAATGAGTTAATGACTTAAACGTACATTTTACCGCCTTCGCCTTGCAGTGTATTCGTGTGTGTGTGTGTGTGTGTGTTTGTGTGTGTGTGTGGTGTGTGTGTGTGTGTGTGTGTGTGTGTGTGTGTGCTATTCAACTGGCTACATTCTTTCCCTCTAGAATCATCAGTTTTATGATTGGTGATGTGGTGTTCGTGACATTTATGAGTGTTCATCCCCCTTCCTCCCCCAGGTCATGGGGGTCTTAACCAACTAGGTGGAATGTTTGTTAATGGACGCCCGCTTCCGGAGGTGATCCGGCAACGCATCGTGGACATGGCTCACCAGGGCGTCCGGCCCTGCGACATCTCCCGGCAGCTCCGGGTCAGCCACGGCTGCGTCAGCAAGATCCTGGGACGGTGAGGATGTGCGGGAGCGTCTTTTTCCGCTCCGATCCACGGTTCTTTCTAACTCCTCCTCCTGCCTCACCTCCTGCAGGTACTACGAGACGGGCAGCATCAAACCCGGCGTCATCGGCGGCTCCAAACCCAAGGTGGCCACCCCGAAAGTGGTGGACAAGATCGCTGAGTACAAGAGGCAGAATCCCACCATGTTCGCCTGGGAGATCAGAGACAGGCTGCTGGCCGAGGGGGTGTGTGACAGCGACATGGTGCCCAGCGTGAGCTCCATTAACAGGTGGGCTGTTCTTGGAAACACAAATTCCAACATTTCCCCTCTGTGCCAGGCATGCGTCAGGGGTTAAATCATTGTTTTCCTTGCAGAATAATTCGAACTAAAGTCCAGCAGCCGTTCAACCTGCCATTGGACGGAAAAGGCCTGAGTCCCGGACAAACCCTGAGTGAGTCTTACGGGCCGTTTCAGCAATATTAATAAGAATTATCACATCCTAGTGAAGGATTAAGGTTAAAGATTAAAAGGCGTGGATTAAGGTTGTTCCCTCAGGGTGTGGGGGGGGGTTACAGTATCGGTTCCACTCTAAAAACCTGCTGTCCATCTCCCTCAGTTCCCAGCTCAGCGGTCACCCCTCCCGAGTCCCCTCAGTCAGACTCTCTGGGCTCCACCTACTCCATCAGCGGCCTGTTGGGAATCCCTCAGCCCACCAGCGAGAGCAAGCGGAGCCACGACGACAGTAAGAGAGCACACAGGCGCCGCTATAGTTGTACAATAGCAAACTCCTCGTAGGTTAATGAGTGACTGGCGACCACGTGAGCTGCCCACAGCGGACTGGAATCCTGCCTAAGGTCATTTACTTAAGCAGCGCCGACCTCTTCTCCTCTCTCCATCTTCCGTCTCAGGTGATCAGGAGAGCTGTCGGCACAGCGTGGACTCTCAGGGCAGCGGGGGCGTCCCCAGGAAGCAGATGAGGCTGGACCACTTCGCCGCAGCGGCGCAGCAGCTGGACTGCGGCTTCGATCGCCACCACTATCCCCCGGACTCATTCGGCTCCGCCTCCAGCAGTAAGACGGAGCAGGTAAAGGACGCCCGTGCACGAAAAGCATTTTTCAAATGGAGATTTTTAGATTTCCCCGTCCTTTCCTCGTAAACAAAGTTCACAGCTTCCGCGTGTCCCTGTTCGCCGCCTCTAGACTTTGTACCCGCTGTCCCTCATCAATGGGAGTCTAGAGGACGCCAAGACCAGCCTTTCAACTGCCAGCTCCGCCATTGGACGCAATCTGTCGGCACACCAGGGCTACGCCATGGTGACTGGTGAGGCTGGATGACACCCTCTGACCTGCATGCTGACCCCATCACACACACCAGCCTTGAAAACCCCCTTCCTCCTTTATTCGATCTGACATTTCACTCCTAAGTTTGTCGTTCGGCTCATTCGCCATTTTTGCTTTTCGTTTCCCCACCTGCCTGGCCATCGTTCGTCCACCCCTCCCTCAGAGCCCCTGCAGCCCCTGCCGCTCTGTCTGAAACAGGAAACGTCCCCAGAGGTGACCAGCACCAGCCCCTCCCCAAATATGGCACCTAACCTTGCATTCGTGGAGCTGCAGAAGCCTGTTTCTGTTAGCGGCAACAGCTGCGGAAGCAGCTCCAACCACTTCCCCAACCATTACAACTCATTCTCCCATCATGCACCTGTGTACGGACAGTTCAGCAGCCAGCCTATCGTGTCAGGTAAAGCGATCATCCACCTAATTCATCTTCACCCGCATTCTTTTTGCACAACTCATTTAAGAAAAGTCTCACAGTTAACAATACTTTAGTCATTTTTAATTTTCTTTTACAGGGCGGGACATGGTGAGCTCCACCCTGCCGGGCTACCCACCTCACATCCCCTCCCCTGCACAGACGGGATACACCTCCTCTGCCATCACAGGCATGGTGGCAGGTACATTTTATTTATAGTTTATCTTTAAACATATATATATGCATATCAAAAAGAAAAGAGAGCAAAAGACAGAAGGAAAGAGACAGAGAGGCAGCGATGGAGGCTTGTAGATTAACAGATGGAGTCAATGAGTAGCCAGGGCGGTGAAGTGCCCGAGCGTGCACGCGTGCGCGGAGTGTATGCAGGTGCACATGTGCCCAGGGGGTACATGGAGCAGGCCGGGGGGTTCCGCCCTGCTGCCCACACCCCCCACCCCCTGCTGCAGACACCTCTGACCACACATCGCCATGGGAACCAGGGGGCCCAGGAGGGAGACGCAGGGTGGGCGGAGGGGGTGTAAAATCAGAGCATGAGCGGCGAAGAGGAGGTCTTTGTGGTGTGCGGTGTGTTTCAGTGCGTGTGTATCAACATCAGGATGACTATGAGCGTTTGTGCGTGCGCATGCGTGCGCGCGCGTGTGTGTGTGTGTGATATGCTTTTTTATTTGAAGTCTGCCCTCCGAAGCGCGAAATGAGAGGGTCTGATTTATTATTTTTTCTGGTGGGCTCGCTCTGAGGAAGCTTTGCTACACAATTACTGACTGAAGGGGGGGGGGTTAGGAGAGGACAGAGAGGTGGTGGGAGGGTCCAGAGATTCATTCCAGCCAACATAATTACTAATTAGATATTGGAATGTTTTGGGGTTAAAAAAAAAAAGAAAGAAAGAAAGAGAAGATGATGAAGGAGAGGAAAAAAGAAAGAGGAGTGCCAGAGAGACTGAAGCAGGAAGTGCTGTGTGGGGGGGGGGGCATTTCAGAGGGCAGAACCACGCGAGGGGTCGAGAGCTGAGGGCGTAGATCTCCGCGCACGCACCACTGGGCAGAGGGATTTCACCCTC
The DNA here is from genome assembly GCF_003711565.1 of Takifugu flavidus. Taxonomy (NCBI): domain Eukaryota; kingdom Metazoa; phylum Chordata; class Actinopteri; order Tetraodontiformes; family Tetraodontidae; genus Takifugu; species Takifugu flavidus. Next base: position 1,566,925 of record NC_079539.1, read on the forward strand.
AGCCATCCACCTGCACCACAGATTAATGGTTTACAGCCGCTCTAACTGCTGGTGAATTATGAGCTCAGCAGATGCACAAGAGCAACATCTCAGCCCTCTGACGCACAATGCCGCCTGTTTCGCCCACGCGTCAGCGTGCTTCACCTGCGTCTCCATCTCCCGCAGCAGGCGCAGACTACTCGGGTCAGACCTACAGCCACTCGCCCTACACCTCCTACAGCGAGGCCTGGAGGTTCAACTCCAGCATTCTGAGTGAGTATGGGCTGCTTTCACCCCTGGTGACCTCCAGATTTAAGCACCTTCGCTGACAAAGGTGCCTGTCAAGTAATTATGGATGGAACTGAAATGGGAAAGCTGCTGAATGTTGTGAGATTACAGCCCCGACAGGGACTTTTGTGCTCCACATTATAGGTGGGAGAAACAAGATCAGAGCCCAGATTTATAAAATGAGTGCAACACAAAAGAGGCTCAAATAAGCATATTTCATGGGAAAGGTTATTTCTTTAATCTTATGCTCTCCTAATTTGAATGTGTCCTACAAAATGGGGACAATAAAGCTTTGATTTGGATGTTTGTTAGTTAGTTATTAAAGGGATCTGTCAAACAGAGACCCTCAGCGGTCTCATCCATGTTTTATCTGACATCTGAGACCAACATTGTGGTTTTTTTACAGAGACACTCGTCTATGTTCTTTAACTTGTGTTCAGTTTTCAGCCCGACTCTAAAGGCCCTGCTCTTGCATCTCCCTCCCGCAGGTTCACCTTATTACTACAGCACGGCCTCTCGCACAGCTCCACCGTCTGCAGCCGCCTACGACCACCTCTAGTCGCCGCCGGAGACACAATCAGTGCACACAGGCTCCACTCCATCTGGAACCAGAATGTTGAATCGCTTCCCGTCTGAGCAGAACGTCCAGAAAAGACTAAAGCAGGACGTTGATATCTCCAGCAGACCCATTGATATTATTTATTTATGATTGCCCATCGCCCCCGCAGGGTACCTCAGCCTCATGTTTACACCTTTTTAAACCTAAACCCAAACCAAGCGGCCCTACAAAAGTCCATATTTTCAGTGTAACATTCTGTAATTGTCTGTTTTTGGCCAAAGACTTTGGTTCTCGCAGAAAAATATGGATATTCAATTTCTTAATGTTGAACTATGCTTTTGTTTACAGTTTCCTGTCAGCACAAAGTCTCTGATTACAATAATCCAAAAGATTTGTTCAAATCACCACCGTCAGATTTGCCTCTCAGCAAAAATTTATGTATTTGTTTATCAAAATGTACATACTGTAAATGATGAATTATGGATACGTGATGGAGTTTCTATCTGGAGAAGGAGGGCTGGGGTGCTTTGTGATTTTGGCGGAACCAACAAGGCTTGAAATACGTTTGTTTTGCATCAGATATGTTTGATTTGTTGTCATGCGGATATTCTTAAGTTTGGTAAGAACTGTGACCTTTTTCTTTCTTATACTGTCATTAATATTATTGCAGATGTAAATATCAAATTTTTAAAGAATTATTTTAATTAAAGCATGGAAAATTTACAGTTGTTTCCCCCGTTTTCTTTATATTATCATTATTATTATTAGCATTACATATAGCTGCAGCTTTTTCACTCATTTAAAAAGAGCAATGATGCTGAAAACGTGCATCTGTTTACTCCTCTTTTTTATTTTCTGCATCATGTAGTTTTATTTGCCATTATTTCGGCCCTCTTTGTGGCTGCGTAATTGCAGCGCGTTAACGACAGCACGGTTCGGCGGCGCCGCGGCCCACCTGGTGCCGCCACACGGGTGCGCGGAGGGCTGCGCGTTGGCTCCAGACCCACTAGCACAGCAACTGCTGCAGCAGCAAAAACCCACCATGAATGGGGAAATAATGAAAAAAAGAATTGAGGTCTTACAAACAAAAACGCCGGGAAAACGTCTTTTTTAATTGTCCAAACTTGTGCGCGGTGCGTGTGGCCCCGCAAATCCCATGACATAACTCTGGAAGCTTTTGTCCCACAGCCCAGACGGTCGCTTAAAGTCCTCAATATCGCTTTGGTGAGAGCAGCATCTGTCTGTTAATGAAAATCAACCGTGACATCTTCCTGTTTACAGTCTGCGCTCCTCTTTCCCCCCCCCACTTGCACTCCTCAACTCTTTGCATCCCTCCGCTGCCGGACCGGCCACGTACCGCCCTGTAAACTTTAAACAATAGATGCATTTCGCCCCATTGTCGTCGGAACGGCTTGGCCCGCTCCAGACGTCCCATCAACGGACCGGACAATCGCTCTTTCTGGTCCCCTGCTCAGGCATGCAGAAAACACACGCACGTCCATACACAATCACGCGGAGGAGCTTTCAACTCAAAGCAGGAAACAGGCGAACGTGTCGACGAATGTCCGGTTCCTCAACAGTGAGGCAACGGTGAGTGTTAAACATGACCAATCTTACAGCCAAAAGAAAGAAAATATACCCCTACGCGCGCACACACCACAGCAGAAATACCTCCTCTGTCTCTTCGGGCCTATTAGAGAGGAGCTTTTGGGCCGCAGCGCTTCCAGTCTGGTAATGAGCCCGGCAGCACAATACAGGCACCGGGCTGGAACAGCTGAGGGCAGACAAAGCTGGCAGGATGGGGCGACTGGGACTTACTACATTTAACACACGGCCATACTGGCGCATTTGTGTAAATGTGTGTAAACTGGAGAGAAAGGGCAAGAATGTGTGTGTGTGGAAGGGAAGGCATGTGTCCCATTATCATTATGAGGACAAATTCAAAGACAGAATGGGGGCCCCTGGAGAAATTGCTGCCAAAAAGGCAGCAGAGGAGTGTGTGGCAGTCAGCGGGATGATGGGTCAGGGTTGTCCCGCGCCAGTCATCTGGAAAGTTCAGCACTTATCTCAGGGTCTGAGCCGCTGGACAGCCAATTCAGCCCGGAGGACCGGTTCTATGTGTCCTGGAATTGGTCCTGCTAAAGGAGCTGAAGAAGACGCTGTTGTTTTGAGCTGTGAAGGGTGGGTCCCACGCTGCGGCCCATGAGCAAATCAATAAATAGTCATTAAAAGATTTTAAGCTGCGCCTCAAAGGGTTTTTTTTCTTATTTAATTGGGAAAAATTGGAATTTTCACCAGATTTTTTATCATCTGAACAGGAAGACCCGCAATATAGCTCAATAAGCTAACCCAAAGCATTGTTTCCTGCCTCAAAAGAGACGAAATATTCCCCAAAAATTGTAGCAGTCATTCTGTAAAGGGGGGGGTGGACAGACAAATGTACAAGCATGGAGTCATACATATAGATCCTGGTATAAATGACACCTGAAAGAACAAAAAGAAAGCCTTGGAACACCTGAAGAGACTTCAAATGACATTACCCCGTCCTCGGATTTCAAGAGGCCATCTAATCTCTCCTCTCCCTTTAACCATAATGCACTTGGAACAAATGTGGCAGTCAAACAGAGCAAAGTGGTCAAACAGAGGCGGTTTCTGTGTGCGGACAGGCGGAGGGTGGAAACACAGGTGCCCTGTGTCCGAGCGGCCTATTAACCACCACACAGGCCCTGCAGGCAGGAAGCTACTATTGACTGGAAGACATCAAGAAAAACGCACCTCTCAAAGCACACACATATTCAACACTACACACACAGAGCGGTGGATAAAATCTAGCAGGTATCAGGTACCGCCCCGAGGGAGGGGGCTGACCTGTGGAACACACACAGCTGATAAAAAAAAAGCTCATTCCGCAACACACACATCTGGATATGGATTTAAAACGCATTCGTGTGTGTGTTCGGTGAGATAAGAGCGGCAAACACCCGCGCCGACGTCGGAGTCTCGCCGCACGCCGGCTCAGGTTCATCCCGCATCTTAAAAGCTCCCAGGATCCGAACCCGCCGAGTGTTGTCAGGGGCGGGAGAGCATGTGGAAGAGGAGAGGCCAGAAAGAGGTCATGCGTTGAAATGCCCTTAAGCAAGGCACTTGCTTCAACCCTCTCAATAAAGGGCTCTTTTGCGTTAAAAGGGGAGAAAAATGTCGATGGGCTTTAAAGGGTTTCTGCTAATGAAAACCGAGGAGCGACTCACGTTCCGAACTTCTCGTGGGAACAAGCACAAATAAAATAATTACGGCAAATCAGAAAGAAGTCAAAGGAAGAAGAAAACGACACATTTAACTGTTTTTGACAGTGTGAAAGACCTTTAAGATGATGGTCTGAACGCATCACTGGGTGTTGTTGTTGCCTAAATACAGGGATTTAGCATCCCCCCCCCCCCAAAAAAAAGAACACAAAAAAATGTAGCTTTTTAAAGAAGTGTAATGTGTTAAAACATTTTCATTATTTTCAAATTGCAGTTCATATTTCAGTGACCTCTATGACCTCTACACTGTCGGGGTTGTGAAGGAGAAATTTATGTACATTTCTGGACGCATTGTTATCTTCCTCAGTTCCAGTTGCGGGTTCTCAGGAGGAGGAGACGTGAGCCAGAGAATCCACACGACTGAAGGGACCCGACAGAGTCTCCAAGGTTTCTGGCGATGGAGAAAGAGACGAAAAAAAGGAGCGGCTGAAGCGCCAGGAGATGGAGAAATGGAGGGTTTTTGTAGATAAGAGGGTGGAAACAAACAAGTGGAGCGTGCGAGGCGTCAGCAGCAGATGGAGAATTCGCATCAGCGGGAGGAGCAGAGGCGAAGGAGCCAGTTTACCTTGTTATCCTTAAATCACTAGAGTAGAAGTAAAGATTAAATCGGAGCTGTGTTGTGACTTTTATTTCCCGATATTTCAGTGTCGGCTTGAAGGGGAAGAGCACCCAACACTAGGAGCAGATATGCTGGACGAAGCCCATAATGATCACAACTTGAGCTTTTGCCTTTTTAATTACCCACCCAGGCCTGACTGAGCTGCACAAAGCTCAAGAATGGAGTAGCGCAGACGGAACAAAAACAGGCCGGCTCCTGGGTAAGTATGCCCTCTGAACCAAGCAGCCAAAGCAGCCCCCGCTGCTCCAGTCGGTCATTAATGTTGTTGGAGAGGAGGAACGAGACGGCACTCCAAAACAAGGCCACCGCCGCGACCACTGAAGTCATGGTCCGCAGGCCATGTGAGAAGAGCTTTGTGTCGGGGGGGATGAGGCCGGCGCGGCCAGCACTTTAGCCCAGATTAAACATTTGGGTTTGATCTCGGGACGCGGGAGTCCGAGAGCGTGCAGGTTAGCAAAGATGGCGTCACCTTTCAGCGGCGGCGCCTGTCTCTCAAGGCGCGGGGATGGCCCCCGGGGGCCGCCTGTCAATCACCTGGCCCATCCGTCACCTTCATCTGCGGCATCTGACTTTATCTTAATGAGCTGTTGTTCTTCCTGTGAATGAATGGACTCTTTCCACTCACAGCACAAAACGTTGAGCATTGTCACGCTAATTAAGCGGTGAAGATGATGAGAGAGGGAGAGAGGGAGAGAGAGAGAGATTAGTCCCACTGACAGGGGCCAGATTTTGTTGTTTTGGGGTGTGTTGTGCAGCAGTCAACCTGGCCAAACACATGTCTGGTACACACACACACACACAGTTGGTATAATCAAATAAGAACAGCTTAACTTTTTAGCGTTTGATGCGGAGAACTGAGCCTGAGATGGCTGCTAGTTAAATCTGTAAAATATTTTATATCAAAAGTTAAAATCAAGACTCACAGACCAAAGTCAATAAAAAGAGAAGCTATGTTTAATTTTTTTTTTTCCCTGCAGAGGAAAACAATACTTTGAAATGAACTCTTCATCTGGAAAACAGCAAAGCAAACTTCAGGAGCACTGACAAAAAAAACTCACAATTTATATACACAGTATTTGAAACAGTAAAAGTGCCATGAGGATTCTTTTAATACAAATTTAAATTAGCTGACAACACATGTCGCGCGCGCCCTGAGATCTGCTGTCAAATATCGCCCCCTAGTGGTTGATATTTTGAGGCATCTTCCCACGTTTTAAAAAAAGTTTCTTACTTCAGCTTTTGTTTTCTCCACAGTCAAACAAAACGAAATAAATTAATTCCGAATAATAATAACTTTAGAATTCCCTGAGGTTATACGATAAAAGTGCATTAAAACAGAGAGAACCTTTCAGGCTTCTTGATTCAAACGGGGAATGATGACCCTGCGGTAAGTCCTCCGCTCTGAGATGTTGCGCTTGACTTTGATGACTGTCTGAGGAGGCAACTCTGGCAGAGCAGGGCTGGAGTGAGACTTTGTCAAGCCCTCCTCCTCGTCCTCCTCTCCCGCAGCATCGGCGCACGCGGCTTTGTCAAACAGGCTCAGGTTTGTGACGCTCAACGCGTCTTCAGCAACGTCCTCCTTCTTCACGCTCTTCCAAGCCTCCAGCACTTGGATGTAGATCTCATAGCGACGTGTCTGCGGGGGTTGTAGACATCCAGTCACTATTCGGGGGACCTTTTGCAGTTTTTCATGCACAACGCCTCGATTACCTCGTAGTGAAGGTACTCTGCCCTGATCCGATGCTCCTCCAGCTCCTTGGCTTTGGCTTTTTTGCGCTCCGGAAGGTTCTTCTCCATGTATGAGATGTCAGCCCTGAAGGACTCCAGCATTCCCGAATGAGACTGAAGCTGACGATCCTGAGCACAAATGAGCCACAGCTTTTTGTCAGAGCTAAAATGAGTCAATCTGACAACATTGAGGTGGATGCTATTGCTTAAATCAGTAAAATGTCCGACTAACACCTCAGAAAGCATTCATAATTCAAAATAGCAGCACTGAGAGGAATATGAGCTGATACCAGAGTGTGAGCAGACTGCAGGGATGGCAGGATCGGCCTGAAGAACCTTCTCTGACTGCCCACGGCAGCTGGAAACGGAGGCGAGGACTGAAGAGCTGAGACCAGGTTGATGCGGCTGATCCAGGAGTTCATCTCCACTTTGCTCCTGCGAAGACAACAGTCCAAGATCAACTCGCTCGCTGCTTTGCACAGATGCCTAAAACTGTCGCTGCGGCTGACTTACACGGCCTGGAAGAGGAAAACCCGCCAGTCGGCTGTCTGCAGGCGGAAAACATGCGGCTTCTTGGTGTAGTCGGCTGCCGGCTCGGCCAGAGAGTGATGCACACTCACCACCTCCTCGTTAACTGGCTGATCCCTCCGATAATCCACCTGGCAGACACGAGAAACCCCGAATCCCACTCAGTACTCTATCGCTGCACAGCGGGGAGAAGATCAAGCAACACTGAGCTCCAGACCTTTTGCAGGTAAAGAACCATTCCTTTCAAAACCCCATTGAAAGTCCTCCAGCCTCGTTTACCCCAGGGAACTGCCAGGCAGCGGGTAGAAGGAAAAGAGTAGTCAAATTAAAAACCTCTATATCTGTTGTGTGAAAATGTAGGGGATTGTTTTAATATGACACAGTCTTATTTACTGCAGCCGATGCCCTTATTTCCAGTTACACGCAACAGCAAATGGGCAAAAAACCACTGGGAAAAAAACAAAAAAACATTGCCGCTCGTCTCACTCACTGCGCTTCCCGTCAACGTCGGCGTGGAGTTTTCTATGAAGCAACCCCTCTTTGATCTTGGAGGCCTTTTTGTCGTGGGGGACATCCAGGAAGGGGTTGGCCGTTGAACGCCGCGGAGCGTCACTTCCTGCGTCTTCATCCACTAACATCAGCTCCCCTTTGTCGCTGCACGTGCAGAGATTAAACATGTGAAGGCTATTTCATAGAAACACGTCATGGTTCAGACACCTGCACTTACACTGCCCACTCCAGCGGCTCGCTCTTTATAGAATTGTAAAGGCTCTGAAATAAAGTCAGGGAGATCATTTTAAAGAAAACCTTCCTGCAGCGACACGACGTTGCTTTCCAGAAACCAACAACTTTCTTACTTTTAAGAGGTCTTTGCTGAAGTTGGTTCCTTCATTCATCCCGTCCAGATTGGACACAAACTTAGAAGAGGACATGGACTTCCCCACATTCTGTTAAAAACCCAGACGTAAAGATAGATCAGCCACGTCAAAACAAACTTTAAGATGTCAGTACATGGTCCACAGACACAGGGAGCGCCCACCTGACCGTGCAGGTCGGTGTTGAGAAGCATCAGGGCGCAGGTGAGAGCCAGCACAGCCCCTGAGGAGAGAAAGAGACCAGCGAGAGTGGCGCATCTGTGCGGGAGACACCCGTCTTTGGCCAGAACGTACCAAAAATCACCTGAGGAGGAGTAAGAGTCGGGGTTGCACTGATGGAAGCGGCAGGCGAAGTGCTGCAGGACGCGCTCCCGCTCCTGAGTCTCCCCGATCAGCACCACCACTTTCAGGAACGACCTGGGAGGAAAGGACGGCAGCAGCGTTTTACAAGCGCGTTTTCGCCGGAGCCGCCCGCGACAATCATTCTCACCTCAGGGCGCCGTCGAGGGTTTGCCCGGTAAAGTCAAAGAATTTCAGGTATTCCTCCCCGACAGCACGACTGAAGTCGTTACTAGAAGGGAGCAAAACTCTCTGTCAGCAGGATAAAGTGACATTATTGCTTTAATAGCAACATTACGCCGTCGCCGAAGCAACCAAAGTAACATTATAAAATAGTGTTCGGTGAATTCAACTTACTCTTTGTCCAAGTGCTTCACCACGTCCACACGCTGGAACCCGTCCAGGTTAAACAGCCGTTCTGCAAGTCGCCGGGCCATCGCGCTGTCCACCTCGCGTCCATTCGCGTGAGGTACTGCCGTCTCAGCGGGTTTCGCCTGCTCCTCATTGGCCAGAACCGTGTCTGCCGAGCCTCCCTCGCTGACTCCTTCGACCTGACGTGACGTCGCGGTCCGTTTGTCCTGACTGAACTCTTCCTCCGCCGTCTCCGGCGTGGCCTCGCTCTCCGCGGGCAGCTGCTCTGTTATTTCAGGCTCATCTGTCTCCCGCGGTTGCACAAGCTGCTCCGGCAGCGTCGCCAGAGACGAGCGGCTCGTTTGCTCTTTCTGCTCCGACGGCTCCGTCTGCTGCTCGGCTTCCACGGCCAAGTCTGCGTCTTCAGGTCGGGCCGCCTCCGCTGGCAAATTCACAATCTCTGCTGATTGTTTTAAATGTTGCGGCGGCTCGACGGCTGCAGAGAGCGGCTCCTTTTCTTGCATCGGCCTGTCAGTCATGTGGATCTCATCAAAGTGTTCGGGACTCTCTGGGGTCTGCGGGTCACAGGTGTTACCCTCCAAACCCCTCTCCTCCAGCGGGTCACACGTGTTACCCTCCAAACCCCTCTCCTCCAGAGGGTCACACTTGTTACCCTCCAAACCCCTCTCCTCCAGCGGGTCACACTTGTTACCCTCCAAACCCCTCTCCTCCAGCGGGTCACACGTGTTACCCTCCAAACCCCTCTCCTCCAGCGGGTCACACGTGTTACCTTCCAAACCCCTCTCCTCCAGGGGGGCAAACGTGTTACCCTCCAAACCCCTCTCCTCCAGCGGGTCACACTTGTTACCCTCCAAACCCCTCTCCTCCAGGGGGGCAAACGTGTTACCCTCCAAACCCCTCTCCTCCAGCGGGTCACACTTGTTACCCTCCAAACCCCTCTCCTCCAGCGGGTCACACGTGTTACCCTCCAAACCCCTCTCCTCCAGGGGGGCAAACGTGTTACCCTCCAAACCCCTCTCCTCCAGCGGGTCACACTTGTTACCCTCCAAACCCCTCTCCTCCAGGGGGGCAAACGTGTTATCCTCCAAACCCCTCTCCTCCAGCGGGTCACACGTGTTATCCTCCAAACCCCTCTCCTCCTCCCGTGAGTCTTCTACTCCCTCTTCATCATGCTCAGTAACCACCACAAGTTTCTCCTTTGCAGCCTCACACTGATCCACATCCTGATCCATATCGTTCCAGGTTTCTGGCTCTTCACTCAGTCCTGTGGGATCTTCATGTGACTGCTGGAGTATTTCTAGGTCCTCTTCACCCTCGGGGCACTGACTTTCCCTATTTTCAGTAATGAGCACTGCGGCGGCGTCAGTCTGTTCCGCCACAGCGGAAACCTCCCTGCAAAAAGTGAATGAAATGGGGAAGTTTAGAATCCAGACCACACGACAATCACTTACGATTTACATAATCTACCAAAGATAGAGCATCCTGACAGCCGGGGTCATTATCTTAAAGGCCAAGAACATGTATTGTAATTAAAGCCGTTCTCAGACACAATCAAAGTGTAATTCTGTCAGAATGATCCAAGTAAATGTAGAATTATGTCTCCTCTCCTCGTTACTATTGTTAATTTACTGTGACATTTACTGTTCCTGCTCCTGAGACTCACCCTTGATTCACACAGCTGCTGAATTCTGACTCTTGTTCTTCCGTGTGAGTGAGCTCCGGTACAATCGTCTCTTCTTCCTCGTCTCCTTCCTCTTCAGTCCCGGATGAAGACGGCTCTTCCTCAAAGTCTCCCTGCCCAGTCAGCAGAGTACAGGGCTCCTGCTGCTCCTCCTCCAGTTTTAAATCTACGAAACTGCCATCCTCCGAGCCCTCGCTCTGCTCTAGGATATCGGCGAAGTCTGCGGTTTCCACAGGGCCCGAGGCTGTCGAGGGCTCCTCCTTTACGTCCGACTCCCTACCTAAAACGTCTAAAAGGACATTATCCAGTTTTGCTGTTGGCCAGATAGAAATCATGAAGTTTCCCTTCTACCCACAAATGAACTGATGAAATGAAAAAGCCAGCTCGGCGACACACGTACCGTTATCACCCGGCAACAGCGCGTGTGGCGAATGTTCCTTTTCCTGTGCTGTCGACTGTTGCGCATCTGCAGCATCACATGGCTGGAAGTTGCAACACAAGCGCATGAGTTGCTCCAGAAAACAACTCAAACAAGTCAACATGCATCATCATTCTGGCATTTACACAACCATATGTCCAAACTTACGGGGTGAAAGCCCTACCGGCTGAGGTCCAGTGACGTTGTGATTCCCATGGCTACGTCCCCCTACCTATCCTCAAAGGATCCAAGCAGGGAGCTTTGTTTTGTTTAACCACTGTTTATGACTATATCTTGCCTTAGTCTCAGCTACATTCTTTGCGTTCTTTAGTCCAGACTAAGAAGCACTAGGGAACATGTGAGCGTGAAGATATGATTAGTTTTACTTGAGGTTTCTGACAAATAATTTTATAAGATCAAAAGTTTTAACGTGTCACGCTTGAGTATTCGACTCTTGCTTTTACCACATTCGTTTTCCATTTTTGGACCTGTCCCCCCCCCCCCGCGGTCGCTCAGACACGTGTCTGTGAAGGGGCGAGCTACAGTAGCAACGAGGAAAAGGGACAATAAAAGCCTAAAGCCCACCTCTGAGTCGCTTCCTGTCCTCTGCAGAACCGAGTTTAAAAGCTGCAGATCGATCCTCCAGTCTTCCTCGCTCTCCTCCTGATCTTGTGGAAGTTCCGGAGAGCTGCTGCCGCCGCTGACCTCATCGTCCATGTCGGCGTCAGTCACGAAGAATGACATTTCAGTGGCGGGATCGGGCACGTCCCACTGGACCATGGCGGAGGAAAGTCGGGGGCTGGTGCACGTCATGGGGCGCAGCGGCCATATTATTTGCTCCCACTCCTCCGTGTCCTCCGTGGGCTCTTTCTCCACATCGGCCGGTTGGTCGTTCACAGGATCCCATGAGTCTCTCCGAGGCTCCGCAGCGTCCCGAGAGGAGGGAAGGATTTTGTCGTCCATCGCCGCTGTGGCACGTCCTTTTTTTGGGGTGACTGTGGTGAAATCGGTTGTAGCTGTGAGTGACGGATGGCTACAAAACTTCCTCCACTGCAGGATGACTGAGGATCATTTTGCAAGAGCCGGAACATGTGAACAGGGAAGCCCTTTACAACGTCAAATGTTGCCGCGGACGGATCTGCAACGAGACAAATGCACATAAAAAACATACATACAGGAACAGTAGTCGTGCATTTTGTCGTAAAAGCGCATTTGAAAGGGAAATCTGACATTTTCGGTGAGGATCAGCTAAATAACGACACTATGAGCCGTGTACAAGCACAAGAGCAAATATGGAATTCATTAAAAGTTGCACTGACATATGAAGGCAGTGGGCCACAGAAGTGAAATAAATTAAAAAACACAAACAAAACAACTTGAAAGCCTAAACCAGGGGAATACTTACATCTACCAAGCAAAAACAGTCCAGCAAAAGCTCCTTCTGCGTTAATATTTTCACCTCCTTTCAGTGCAGAGATGCAGTGCGACGCTCATAACTAAAAGTACCTTTTTCTACTTCCTGACCACAGACAGTTAAAAGGAGAGCAGTGGAGGGTAGCGCCGATTCAGTTTAACTGTGTGTTCCCTCCTCTGTTTATCCTTTATCTCCACGCTGCTGTGTGACACCGCGCAAAGGAACCGCATGTTGCCAAAACACAGCAAGGGCATCTCTTCCAGGAAGACCGAGACTATGAACAGAACGTCAACAGCTAAATATTAATCACATTATGAGGAGCAGTCAAAATATCACTCACGGAATTGAGCACATCATTTCTGTCTGACTCTCTGCAGCCTTTGCCCTTCTTTCTTTGGTATTCTGTAAATGTTTCTGTCGGCATCCGGCCCAGAATTTTACCGCATTTCCTTTTGTGGGTGCTAACTTCTCAGTTCCTGTCAGTCTGCTAGATGATTGAAGAGCATTAACTGTGAAGGCATTACCCTGAATATTCTAAAATATTTTTAAACAAACTTCTATGTAATAACCCCATCCCGGTTGTGATTAGTGATTCCTCGTTGAGGGAAATATTGTGTGTTTCACATGATAACACCATGCTGAGGGTTGATATATGCAGTGTTGTTGATAACAACTGTAGACCTAATAGACTGATGACGGAAAAAAATCAAAACGAATGTGTTGGGAGAAGCAGAGAATGACAGGAAAGGGTTTACACCAAACAACCCCTGGATGATAGAATGATTGAAACAACAGGAAAGGACAAGTACAAGACTTAGCTGTAGGGTGCAAGGAAGACGGCAACAAAGATGTGCTCAGATAGTAAAATAATGTCAATGTTAAACCACGAGTGAAGCTGAACCGTGTTAGACTTCACACAAATGAGTAGATTTTCAAATGTAAAGCATGACTTACCCCCTCCAGGGTTTTAAAGCAGCATCATATGATCAGCCTTGTGGGAGGAAAGGACAGCTGGCTGCGTTATACTGGGTATAAAGAGCTGTGTCTTCTCAGACATATTCACCCACACACAGAGACACACACACTAGCATACAAATAACCCTGACTTCAGTAGGTCTGAACCTGCAGCACGCAGGGGGGAAAAAAACCCAACTTCCGCTGTCTTTAAACAGAGCAGAGCAGAGCCGAGTCTGTGCTCTTGCATAAAAAAAGCACATGCCAGAATCCAAGTTTTTGGACTTGAAAGTGACCTGCTTCGTCTGCTACTTGTCCATTAAGGATCAGATCAAGATCAGACTTGCATCTGCCTCAGACCCTGCTCGTGTCTCAAGACATGGCTGAGGCTGACAGGGGAGAGGGCGGACTGAAAAAGAAAGCTGCAGAGAGGCAACAAAGAGGAAGAAAAGACACATTGTGATTGGCAAATGACTCAAGACCTCAGAGATACCTGAGAGGTCTGGTTCCACACCCACAGGCCTGAAGGCATGCAAGCAAACACATCCAATGGGGGAGTGCCTCAGCTTGGTTGCTGCGACAGCAAAGAAGCGGTAAAACCAGATGGTACTCAGAGCCAGTGTGCACAAGGTGCACCTCTTTCTATTTGCTTACTCGCTTAGCATCTACCTGCAAGGAAACTAAAAACAAACCTCATATTCCTGAGCTGCAAAATCCTTGGAAAACACTTGCTGATGCCTCAGATTAGGTAGATACGAAAGTAAGTAAGTTAAAACAACAAACGTAGGGATTTTGTTAAACTTTGCAACAGTTATCTGATTATTTAGCATAATTAGCCCATTAACTATTAGTCCAAACTAAATTAACTGCAGCATCTTAACGTAAAATACCCCACTGACAGCTACTATTGAGCTAGATTGATAAATAGTGGCGGTAATAGCTCCAGTATTGATGAATGACCATCTTCAAACACTATGAGGGCGCTACATAAATTAAAGTGTCGCTATTAAAGCATCGCTCTTACCTTACCATTGATATGGGTGTCCTTGTAGCTGTTGGAAAGGTTATATTGGCAGACGTAATAATGTTCGTCGTGACGTTTCCAAATAACTTTAGTCCCTCTGTGCTCATTTGTGTCAACAGTAGTGCGTTGCAGCGCCACTTACCTGCTGTTCTTCTCCGCGCCGTCAGGGGGCGCAATGCACCTGTAAGTCGTTCAACCAGCTGGTCGCTGTCGTCATTTTCATGCGACGCTCTCTGCTTTGTTTGTTCCGTACACGCAGCAAAGCTGCGCACACCCACCTTTGTCCACATACTTTAAACCGTGAACAAACATCTGGGGAGCTTGTTTGTGTTCCCCATCGCATGACTTGAGATGGCCAAGTCGAGTGATTTGAAATTCCTGCTGGAATCGTCTCTGAACGAGATTTTTAAAGCGACAGTCAGCGACATCCTCGACTCAGTGGACCGAACCCTGTCTGAATACCAGGGCACAATACATAGGATGGAGTCTGAAAATGAGGACCTAAAACGGCTGCTGTTTGCACAGAGTAACCCTGAAACCGCTGTGAAAGGTATGATAACATAGACTTTCAGCCATTCGCGCACTCGATTCCTTTTTGTAATAGCATCCCCTTCATTTAGTAAATAAACCCTTATATGTTGATCTGTACAAAGGAAGAACATATAGAATCGACGGGTATTAATAATCACAATCCACGGAAGAGTAACCCATTCCCAGTCAACTGTGCAATGCCTGGGTGATGTGGGGTGTACCAGCAGAATGGCACTGTTTGTTTTGGTAACTAGGTGACCATATTCTGCATTATTCTAATTATTTTCATCTTTCTTAAGCAGAAACAAGTGAAGAAGATGGAGATGACAACTGTTTTGGCTCCGAATGGACCAGTCACCCCAACACCTCCACCCAGGGCAGGTTCAAGATGTCCATTTGCAGCAGTGACAAAAAGAGCTGCAGAAGGAAGCACACAAACAGGATGAGGAAGAGCACATCTCCATCAGCTTTACTGTCAACCGAACTCATGCTAGAAAAACCTTGTCTGAACGCCACGGAGGTATGCATCGCTACCCAAGACATGATATCTGTCAAAACAGAGCCTGATATAGAGGAAAGCGTTGCCATCGACCTATCGCAGCCGTTGCCCCTTCTCCACATGCCGGTCAAACAGGACAGCACAAGTGTTACTTATGAGAGCCGTGATGAATACATGTCTGTGTCGCCGCCTGGAGGTTTGGAACCAGACGCCAGAGACGACGAAGGGGAGCTCAAAGTCACTATTGTCTCTGACACGTATATGCGGGAGGGGCACCTGATTAAAGATGAAGAGGAGGGGCAGGATGCGGCGCTGCGGCGGGACGATGCGGTCACGCGAGAGTTGGCCTACAACGCCGGAGCCGAAGGTGCTGGAGGAGGAGCAGGCCGGCGGGTGGAGGCTGGAATATCCGAGGAAAGCAGCTCTCCTGCTGAAGAGCTTTTGGAGAACAGCGACAGCGTTCTGCAATGCCCCTCATGTCCTAAAACATTCGACCAGGCGGCGTCACTCAATGTCCACATCAAGACTCACAACCGGGAGAAGACCCACATTTGCAGCTATTGTGGGAAGTGTTTCAAACGGGCCGATCTTCTCCGATCCCACAAGCGGACCCACACGGGAGAAAGACCATATAGCTGTAACATATGCAGCAAAACATACGCCTATCCAAGCCAGCTCAAAATCCACAAGCGTCTCCACACCGGCGAGAAGCCGTATTGCTGCTCACACTGCGGGAAACGCTTCAACGAACACAACCAGCTCAAAGTCCATTTGCGGACTCACACCGGAGAGAGGCCGTACAGCTGCCAGGAGTGCGGAAAGACCTTCAGCAACGCGGGCAACCTCCGCATCCACGAGAGGATTCACACCGGCATCAAACCGTACTGCTGCACTCAGTGCGGCAAACGCTTTAATGGCTTGGGTGACCTGAAGACCCATTACAGGATTCACACCGGCGAGAGGCCGTACAGCTGCGAGCTGTGCAAGAAGACTTTCAGCCAGGCTGGTCACCTCACCATACACATGCGGATGCACACGGGAGAAAGGCCGTACAGTTGCAACGAGTGTGACAAGAAGTTTACGGTGGCCAGCAGCCTCAAGCTGCACCTGCGGACTCACACGGGGGAGAAGGAATACTGCTGTTCGTACTGCAGCAAGAGCTTCAGCAGGTCTGGTCACCTCAAGAGACACGAGCTGGTCCACACCAAGGAGAAGGTGTTCCTCTGTAACCAGTGTGGGAAGACCTACACTGACCAGTCCTCTCTTAAAAAGCACCTGAAGGTGCATGTAGCCAAGGAGGGGAAAGCTCAGAGTGAGACTGAGAGCAGTTAGAATCTTGGAGAGGGGTCACCAAATTAGTAACTCATAAGCATTTAACGTAAATCAGTGGTAACATTTTGCCTCTGTTGGAGCTTTAATGTGGACTTATAGCTCATCTATGAGACTATTATCTCATGCATTACAGTGTTTAAAGCACCTTAATTTCAAGGCTTGCGTAGTCAAAGATGTGATCTGGGTAGGTTCAGATGTTGGCATATTCAATAGGATTGGTTTTATTTATATTTATCTGTTCTCATAAAAGTTAGAGAAGACGGGACCTAACGAAGAGCCGTTTTAAATAACTTTTGTTGTGACTTTGACTTAACAGTAGAAATAAAGTTTCTCACAGGATACAGAAGGAAATATTGTTTATTTTGATGCTTCTGCACATATTTATACATGACGTAATGCAATTTGTAGTAATTAAATAGCCAAACATATTCAATGCTACGGTCAGCAGATCCCATCGAGGTACGGTCATGTTTTGTAATATCACTGCACACTTGGCAGTAAAAGCGGAATCACCGTGCAATAAAGCTTTAAAATAAAGTTCTGACAAATGCCAGAACTGGACAACCTGGGAGTCAAACTCAACATCCTGCTCTCCTCAGAATGTCGATCGAGTCGATGTTTTAGGGCGTCTGTGTTTAATCGTTAGCATATGTGCAGCTAACGTAGAGATAAGACGACCACTGGTTGTTGTGATGTTATACCCGCACAGGTCTGTACAAAATCTTCGGACATACATGCGTGTGTTGTAACTAAATTAAAGAGTAAATTTGACCAACATGTTGTTTTTTTTAAAGCTAACTCTTTTTTACATATTCAGCTTCCAAGAAGATTTCATTTTATTTCGAGATTCCATCATTTCCGCCTCAAATGTGGGACATCGGCAGACACTTCAGGGAAATCCTTCCATCCACTTCCTGTTCTTATCTCTAATCGGAGCCGCGGGTGGTGCTGGTCCGTATCCCAGCACTTCCAGGGTGAAATTTTCCACAGATGATTAGTTTAAGATGTAAAAACATCAAAGACACTAACTGAACCTACATTTTGTTTGAGCCTTTTGGAATTCCGAGAACCAGAGAGCGTGGGTCTAACGCAGGGGTGGGCAAACATTTTGATTCGTGGGCCACAATGGGTTCTAACACAAGGGGCCGGACCAGGAGCAGATGGATGGATGGAGTGCTTTGGTAACCTCACCTCATTGGAGAAAAAATACACATCTTGGGATATGGAGAAAACATGTGCTTTAATTTCAAATGAAAATGAAGAGAAGCATTACAACAAAATATCTGACTTTGGAATGAGTCTTAAAACACTTAAAATCAAATGAATAAAATGTGCCTTTTTAAAAAAAATTAATAACCATTTCTAATTTAAAGCACTGAAAGTTCTGTTATCCTTCAGGATGTCACCATCACTCTCCTCCTGACTGTCTTTTTTCTCGTGGGAAAACACCAGAATTGCAGTGAAAATATAACATTAACAAGGTTTATTCATTTAATTTTTCAAGTTTGACGGGCCGGATTAAAACGTTTAACGGGCCGCGTGTGGCCCCCGGGCCGTAGTTTGCCCATGCCTGGTCTAACGTGTATCCCTACTGGAGGTGCTGTGGCTGCCCAGGCAGCAGTTGTGGCTGCAGGGCTTCTCCTTAGAGAGGTAGAGCATCGGCTGGATGCTGCTGCTGAAGTCCATGAGGCCAAAGGCGATGTAGTGAACGTAGCAGCGGAACACGTCGGGGGAGAAGTACTCCTGGAAGGGGAACAGCGCGACAGGCGGGAAGTAGTTGAAGACTATGATGGCCAGGATGATGAGGACCATCTTGAAGGCTCTCTTCTTCACCGGGTGCATCTCGTCTCTGCCGGGTCCGGACTGCCGCAGCGCGCACAGTATGGCGATGTTGCAGAACACCATGAAGGCGAACGCCGCCAGGATCATCGCCGTGAAGACCTTCTCGAAGTTGACGATGTTGCCCACGCATTTGGCGGCGGCGTAAGCCAGCGTGATCACCCAGACGACGGCGGCCAGGACGGCCCTGTGCTGGCGGTCCTTCAGCTCGGTGAAGGTGATGGGATGGACCACGGCCATGTAGCGGTCCAGGCAGATGCAGGAGAGGAAGAGCGGCGAGGTGTCTTTAATGCCGTAGAAGAAGCGCAGGACGTACCAGGTGCTGCTGGTGGTGAGGAAGACGATGTTTGCCAGCTCCAGAGGGGGGATGAGGCAGAAGAGCACGTCCAAAACCGCCAGGTGAAGGATGAAGATATCCGAGGTGGAGGAGTCGCCCTTGTTTTTGTGGATGAGCCACAGCACCATGACGTTGGCAGGGATGCCCAGGAACATGTTGAAGAACTGGAGGCCCAGGTACCAAATGATAACCGCGGGCATGTCTCTGCAACCCTCGTACACCGTCTCCTCCGCAGAGGTGTGGTTGAAGGGCCTGTGGGAGATGAAGAGCGCCGAGGAGTTTGTGTAGAGAGTCTCCATGGTGCTCAGATCACAGGGGTCAGCAGAAAGGTCACGTCTGTGAGAGGAAGTGGGCAGAGAGTGACTGGAGAGGATCTGTCAGGGGGGGCAGATGAAACAGTATGCTCATGTGTAGAAAAAGGTCAAATCAAGATCATTGTTCTAACTAGAGAAAATAGTCAGTGATTTTTAAATTTAAGAATGCATGGTGAGTTAATTTAAAGATGGCAGCTAACGCGTTAGAAGCAGCAGCCGCCAAAGTCTCGGATTCCCCCAAGATTACTCATTTATTGGTCAGAGGGTCCCCGTAAGGTCGCACTTAGAAGACCAGACTGCTGGTTTCTAATCTGGGACCCCCAACGGTGTCCTAAAATAAATCTGAAAGGTCACAAGATGATTAAAGAGATAAGAAGATTCACAGGTTTGTGAGCTTCCCCATCAGAAAAGGACATAACGTCTGGAAGCTGCTTTTACTCACACTGACATCATTTGAATTTAGAAATCTAAGATTCTTGTTCATAAACCAACACCATTTTTACAGATCATATGATAATTCTATAATCATACTAACACACCAGTCTTGGAAAATGTCTCTTAAGTCATGTTACTGTAGTTCTTTGGCAAGATCCCCTAAAACTACCTGATAGCAATTTGATTATTATTAAACTTCCTTGATTCTGTTTTTCCCAGACAGCAGATCACTAGTAAACAATGCCTCTTACCTTGATTTTCTTGTTTCATTAACTGATCCAAGTGCCTCAGATCCAGACTCACAGCGACCTGACTATACGTTAAAAGGAGTTCTTTGAAAAATGCAGAACTTTGCATGCGTGGCTGACCACAGCCGGAATAAAGCTTCTCTTCAAGACCAAAAGGCTTCAAAGCTTCAGGCTACTTTAAGAAATCTCCTTTACCTGTTCCATCAGACGCTGCACCGCCGACCCTGTAGCGCCACCAGTCTGAACCAACTCACCTGAAACCATATTTTGGGAAGGGACCCAACACTACAGGGAGTCGATCATCCAATCACGGCGTTGGCATCATGGCGTGTGGGCTGAGCATCTCCCCCCGGAGCTCACAGCATCTCATTTGGGCCCTCCTGAACTCATCACACGTTTATTTTTTAGATTTTATTGATTGATTTATTTTATTACTTTAGGTGGACAGTATGGGGACAACTATAAAGCCTGTGTGGGGGGGCTTGTTTTTGGCAAGAAAGCCATCATCCATCAGGACGATTGGCAGTGATGCAACAAACTGATGTTGCCTGACGGAAAAAATCAGCAGTAAACAACTGATGCAACAGTCCAGAAAATCATGTCTGTTTCCATTTACTGCAACCAGGTGTAAGATGTTACGTGAGGCGCGGGGCAGGTCGGAGGTCCGTCAGTGGGCTCGCACTGAACTCAGCATGCAGAAGGAACCCTGAGCCGAGGGTCCCCTCGACCCATTGTGACAGCTGACCTTTGTGTTCTGATACAGAGGACATTCATCCTTGCTGCCGTGGCAGGGTGCTGGCTATTTTAGCCTCCATCTCTTTATCATACATCTGTTTAAGGGGGTGTTCTCCTACGGTTACGTGCTTCTCTCTGGCTGTTGAAATTCGACCCAGGCTTGTTTGCCTTCATGCAAATGATCTGTATTGGCTGGGCTTCTAGACTCTGCAACAGAAGCGGAAACTCCAACCAGTACACACAGGCCCAGCAACGGGAACTTTAATTAAATGGGTCTAATCAATTTTAAATTCCCATAAATGCATTAAAGACAAATAGAAGCACCATGGAAAGACCTATCATATGGTTGTGGGCAAATCACTGCACATTTGCACCATTTATTGCCACCTTCTATTCTGTGTGGTGATGTTTATGGTTTTAAGTTGCCATTACTGAAACTTTCATAATTTCTCTGTTTTTGTGTTCCGACTCGAAGACACACATTTGTTGAGCTGTGTTTATTGTTTTACATCTCATCTTATATTTGAGTACTCTCAAGACCAAGTAGAAGGAAAAAAAGTTCACACGTAATGAGGTTTGAGCAGCAAAATAGAATACAATCAAACAAATGGGAAACGGACACCAATAATATGATAAGTGCGGTTTTCCCAGTGGTACCATGCAGATCCTTTATAAAACTACCCTTTTCTTTGCTAATGTCACCCACTTCCTATATATCTCTTCTGTAAACTTGTGGATGGCTGGAAGATTTTACACTTTTAATCTAAATCAAAGGAGGAGTGTTTGTTTCACGTGTGCTGGGATTTAAACTCCAGGTTTTCCAATTGAAAACTCTTTAGAACATAAAATATGACCCATGCAAAATAGAACATTGTAGATTTTATGCAAGCACTGGCCAAATTGATGACAGAATGCCTCCACGCTGAAGAGCTCAAGCATCATGCTCCAACACATTCGCTGTCTACCGTGTGCGCCGTTCCACGCTCCGTTCGTCGTGCAAACTTCCAAACTTCTCTCAACTGTCCAAACTCTGCCTCAACAGGGCAATGGCTTGTGAAATCTCTTCCCATTTCACCAAAAAAACCAGCTCTGAACATATAACATGCTACCATAAAATGTAAACCTTCTAGCACTTCCCGTCTCTCAGTCACACCCAGAAAGTCAAAGGTCGTGGAAAACGTATTCAAAGAGGGTAGTTTTAGAAACAGAAAGAAAGAGAGCTGCTGTTTCTATAATAGAGCAGAGCTCTTTCTGATAGGAGTGTCTCTTTAGGACTATTATCACAGGAGAAGGCTATAACAAAGTGTTCAGGCTCCCAGGTCCGGTCAGGTTCTCCTCATCGGGGTAGTGCATGTGTTGCTTCGGGGGAGGAGTGGTCACGTGCTGCTGCCGTGTCATGGCGGAAGGTGCGTCACTGACACAGGCTTGGGTAAACGAATCGGCTTCAGTCTTTGGGACAGAGACGGTGATTCCTGCGTGCTGACGTTTCTCAGATGAAGGTCGAATCCAACGTGCTGGTGTCTTGCGCGCCGCGGGCTCGGGCCTCAAACAGCTGCTTTATCAAGGCGGATTTCTCCTTCTCCAACTGGGCGATGCGCTCACTCTTCTCCGTCACCTCCTGAGAACGGGGAGAGGGATCAATGAGCCTTGGCTGCTATTAGTGACACGTGTGCTTTTGCAGGATGTGGTCGGTGTTACACCTGTGTGAGGAGCCGGTTCTGATCCTTCAGTCTCTGGATGGCCTGGGGAGGAGCTGGACCTCCTGGACCTGGAGGCTGGGGGTTAGTTGAGACTGCTGCAGCCTGAGTGGCACCAGCAGGGAAAGACTGCTAGGAAACCATGTTATATGTTATTATTGTTGTTGTCATTGTTGTTGTTGTTGTTGCATGCAGCACTCACCATCCCAGTGCAGGTGATAAGGTCGTTGAGACAGCGGTTGACCTCCTGCAGTTTGGGAATAAGAACATTCATGCGACTCTGAGTGGCTTCTGTGAAGAAATCCTGGGAAGGAGAGGAAGGGAAAACGATCTCAAGGTGCGTGTATGGACAGGTATCGTTCAGGGACCCTGTGTGCTGTACAGACCGTGCACTGGGAGTTCTGGCCAACCTGTCGCTGTCTCTCTGTCACGTTATGGATTTGGCCCTGGTACCAGTCTCGGGCCCGCTCCACCGCCTCCAGGCCTGCCAGCAGTGAGTCCTTCTCCTGCTCCAGCTCTTTCATTTGCTTCAGCTGTGTGTGAAAAGAAACGGGGGGAGGAAAAGTTGTAAATCAAAATGAACAAAAGCCGTAAAACATCTCATTAGAACGACCCTCAGCAGGAACAACATTTAATTTTCATATTTCTCAGCGCGCCACTTAGAAAACCTTCGGACTGGGTCCGGGATTAAATCTAAAGGCTGGTTTTGGGCTGCATGCTAGACAAACTCCCGTCTTTTCACAAAGACATCTGCAAACTCTTTTGTGTTTGGGGGAGACAATGGCGCCATAGCAATTGTGCCGGACTCTCTCCCATCCTGAACAGCGTGTAGAGGAGCCATCGGAGCAGCGCCATAGCAACCACCCAGCAACCTAAGAATGGGGTAAACAGCAGACCCACTTTAGCTATGGCCAGTGTGTGCGTGCGTGTGTGTGTGTGTGTGAAAGAGAAAGAGGGAGAGATGTGTGTGAATGTGCATTGAGTTGTGCTGACCAGGCTGTCCATGCTGCACACAGGCCAGGCCTCACTGCTGGCATTCAGCCACCTGATGTGTCATCTTTCTATCCACAACATCACTCCATTCCTCCATCCCCCCGTGGAGCTCAGTACATTCCAGAGATCCTCGCTCACAAGAGCTGTTTAGAACGCAACACGCAGGAAGTAACCTAATAATGGACACGTGGTTTGTTTAACAATTAAGTGCTCTTCCAAAGATCACGCCAAGAGAATAGGCAGAGAAGACAGGAGAAAGGGATATGGAGAAGAGGAGGTCTGTGAGTAGGGGGACACACAAGCCAGTGTCCCAGTGTCAGGACAGCTCAGTGTGTATTGGACAGAACAAAACACCTTAAAAGGGGGGGAAATGAAACTGGAAAAAACCACAGCAGGGCAGCAGAGCAACAGTTAGCTTTATGGAAGTCTTTGTATGTACACGTGAGGGCCAGATGAATTCACACAACAATACACCTACAAAACCAGCAGTGGACCTTGCTTTTTAAGCTGAAAACACAAAGAACAGAACAGCCTTTCTGACAGTGAAACTCAGGAGTCTGAACCTTGAAGCTCCGCAGCTGCTCAGACCTCCATGGGTCCACAAAACAATGAGTGATGACATTATTCTGTGACTGCACAGCAAAAGAAAGGTGAGGAAAAAGTTCAATATTTCAGTACAATCGGGAGCATCCAACAAAAAAGTCTGCCAATATTTGTCAGTTCAGGATTCCAACAACAGAAGCAGAGTTTTCATTTTCACTTCAAACAACTTGAGTCCTCTCGCGATCCGAGTCTTCGTCATGGTTCAAATCCTACAGCTCTACAGAGCAAAACATTAACGCTTTCAAATCCTGACTCGGGAATTGTAACTGGGATATCTCCCAGCTTCTGCCGCCATCTCTGCTGTCGTCCTACTCACCCAGAGGAAAAAGTGCAGGGCCCTGCTGCTGTAGAGGCCACTGCTGAGGGGGATGAAGACGATGGTGTAGGCCGCCCACACAGCCGTCCAGGCTGGGCCGGGCTGCCCCAACGAGTCCTCTACTCCTTCCAGGCCCCTGGGCCTGACCCGGCTCACTACCATCAGGGCAGCTGTGGGCCAAGTCGGCCTGGGTGGGAGGGCCGCGGGGACGGGGGAGGAGAGGGGCAGGGAGGGAGGGACAAGGAGGGGAGTCAGTCAGTCTCACAGAGGGGGTTAGAATAATAGAGATGAAGACATGGAAGAGGAAGAGGCGAGCTGCAGAGTGTGAGAAATGTTGTGAGGCAGGGGAGAGAAGTGAAGGGAGGCATGGGCTGTGTGCTGGAGGGTGGGAGGGGCAGAGTGAGGGGGGAGGCAGCAGACCCAGGGATGGGAGGGGAATGAGGGGGCCAACAGAAAGTGAAATGGAGAAGAGCTTGAACCAGAAAGCCTGCCTCTATTGTGTTTTCCTAGCTGTTTGCCTGGTCTTGAACGTCCCTTTACATCCAGTCACTCCTCAGCTCATCATCAGTCCCAGCGACACGTTCACTGCTGATGTCCCGCTTTTCCTCTCATATTAAAGCATGAAGACCAAAAAATAATCACTCGAATGAGGTGTCTTGGTGTGGCCAATGAAAAAAATTCTCTCTTGGTGATTAACCAGCAATACTCCGGGAATGTGCGGGAACATCACACTATCACAAACCAGCTAAAACTCCAGATAAAAATGAGGGACAGAGTGTAGTTGGATTAACGTGGCCTCCAAAACAGCGAGAGCGAGGATATTTGTCCTTACTCATAAACATTCAACATATAGTGTCCCATCAACAAGGGGGGAAAGGTGAACAACATCCCATATGGCTTGATTTAACAGTCATTCCGGTTCCCGATGGTTGTCAAATTTGTTGTGTTCTTGAATGAATGGTCTGATGGAATGCGGTCGTCTGGTGTGTCAGCAGCACGTTGCAGGACTTTTTATTATCTGAACCTTCAACCTTCAGAGCCTCGCTGCTCTAAGGAACGGTACAGGAAGTCATTCCTGCCGTCCGCCATCAGACTATATAACTCATCCAAACCCAGCCAAAAACAATAACTGTGTAATGCTCGTGTTGTAATTTTATTTCTAATTTATTCTATATTTATGTATATATGCTTATAATGCCTATAATATGTATATATTATATATGTATATATATTATATATATGCTTATAATATATGCTGTATATATGCTTATAACATTCTAATCTTATCTGTATTTTTTTTTTTTTTCTGTCTCTTTACTCTGCATACGCTGCTACTATAATTCAATTTCCCCACGGGGATGAATAAAGTTCATCTTAATCTTAATCTTCATCAGGTCACGCAATGCTTTAAACAAAAGAGCTTTTTTTTTACTCTAATTCAACACAAATCTGGATTGTGAGACTTGAAAGAAAGATCAAATCAGAATTCATGTGTTTTCTTCTCCTGTGCACAGGAGCGGACCTCTTACATTATCTTGGGCAACACAGAAAACAACTGTCTGGCGGCTACAAATAGCTGCTAAAACAGATAACAGGAGACATCTGGCTTTCTTCCTTCTTCCGGACGTCATCACCTCCGACCAGCTAACCACAAACATGTCTCCAATCAAAATAGCGCTAAAGCATAAAACGTGTTGTCACGCGTGTGATCAGAATTATAACTTTTTTTTTTTTTTAATGGAGAAAAACAAAAAAACAATGGATGATGCATCGGTAGCTGGAGATGGGAGGATGTGTTACGGATTTAAAATGATCCAAACCAGGAAGAAGCTGACTCATTGCTGTTTTCCAAAAACCGTTTCTCATTGACACAAAGGTGTGGCACCTCTAGTGAAACCTTTAACACACATTGTTATTATGCGTGTGTGTACCAACCAGTCCATAGTCCACTCCGTTGGATATGGTATGTCTCCTCTGCTCTTCTCGAGTCCGCCCGTTCCGCCTGGAACCTCCAGAAAATCCTGTTGCTGATTCGCTCTGAGATCTCGGCAAACCAGATTTCCCACCGCCTGAACCGATGCAAAGAGACTGAATCAGATTCAACACCACTGTAATGCACACTGGAATTGTTTTAACTATGAAAAGAAATACGCTACAATCTGTTCAAAAGAATACTTATATGACTTTATTTTGCTCACTGGAACTGTTGAGCCTAAATATGCTGCAAAACACTAATGAATGTATATTTAATTTTAAAAAAAGACAAATACATCAAATCATTCCCAAGTTATAAAATATAAGATTCTATTTTATTTTGCCAAATTTGTAGACAGTTATTTCAACCAAATAATTGCGTTACCATTACTCGCCACTGGGGGGCGCTATATCCCACAGATTTGGCTGCCATCAACAAGAAAGCGTGACTTTAATTCAACACCCAAGGCTGTTTAAAAATCAAAATGCATGACTAAAAAGCAGACAATTAACTCTGGCTTATTCTCTAAATACAGGAACAGGACTAAGAACTGAGTAACGGTGCAATCCACAAACTCTGACAGAGATTACAGATGGCCCTAAATACCACAGAGGAAGGGATAATAACACACGACAGGTCCTGAGTAGCACAGGGGGTCTGGTCATCTCATAGAGGAGGCCATGTGTTGTGATTTATAGATCAAAAGATGCTCCTAAATTGAGGTGGGTTTTATTTAACTGTTGCAAACTCAAGAATGCCCTTGGAAAACCATCTGTAACAGCTTCCCTTCAGATAATAGCACACATCTAGTGTTTTTCTGAGAAGCTCCTGATCTGATGGGGAAGTGGCTGCCTCCACTGTCTAATAACAGATTATTAGACAGCAGCATTCTGCAAATTTTCCCAAACTCCTGAGGGAGTGACAGAGTTAGCCGGCTGACACAGTGGTGACATCCAGAGCTTTGGGCCTTTTGCCACTGCTGTATTTCTGTGAGCCCTGGCCTGTCCGCTGTAATCTGGCCTAATCCAGCAGAGTTTGGCTGCATAAAAGGGATTACAGCACGGTCAGCGGTGGGCTGTCTGTCTTCATTATACGGCCACTGCATGAATATGACCATGTCCATAATATGACACAGAAGTGTGGTTTTTGGATGCGTAACTCATGAAATAATGTTTGACAGACAGTTTTAAGCAAGTGGCTGGTGGGATTTACTCTCATCCAGCAATGGTGAAAGTGACGAGGGCCGATTTGTCCCAAAGGTGGCTGCTCTGGTCACGCCGATCCACAAGCTTCCCAGAATCCATCCGAACAAAAATTTTGCACGAAGCAAAATCGGTAACGGTGATACCGTCCCCCTCGGGGCACAGAAAAGGCAGTGGCACACAGACAGGGCTCGGTGTAGACCAAAGAGACGGACACATGGGAAGATTCTTTTGTCAGCGGATCCTGCAAACTTAAACCAGCTCACTTGGGTTGAAAATAAAACCTTAAATTTAACCATCTGACAGTAAAACCTTCAGAATGAGATATTTCTGGAGGAATTACTGACACGACCTCTGACCTGACCCGGGGTCAACGATGGGAATCATTCAGCCCGTTGGATACTGTTTCAGTTTAGCTTGTTTAAGATGTGATCTATGTCTAATGCCTGCAGCGTTGGGGGGAGTTTTTTGTTTGTTTTTTTACAGGTTATATGTGTAGTTTCAGGCCCGCTCTTCTTTTAAGCTCCCTTTCTCCGTGTTTTGTGGTTGGCAAAGGCTGATCGACCCTGACGCGGAGGAACCCTGCAGACATTGTGTATTCTTGTGTGAGTAACATGGATCTCTACATCAAATTAGATTAAAGTGTGATGCTGTGCTTGGAGCTGGTAAGGCACTCGCTTATGCATGCAATCAGAGGGGGGAAATACAACAAAACTGGCCTGGATGACATTTATAGAAATGAATAAACTGGAATAGAAGTGTAATTACATGATAACAACGGGTACGGGTGAAGACGAGTATGCTTCTGGATTTTGACAGGCAGGATTTGGAATGATTGTAAATGAGAGTCCCCGGTGCACTCTCTGAACTGTCCCCGAACTCACGCACGCGCGATGCGGCTTTCACTTACTTGGTGCGTGCAGTTGGGGGGACTCAAGCGCGAGCGACTCGATGGACCTGACCCGGCTCTGCTGGGGCTGAGCTGGTTTGGTGGTATGGCCCTGCTCGGCCCGGTAACACCCTCCCACGGGAAGGACGGGATTCCGTTCCAGACAACGCCCGGACCTGTCTGAGCCCGCGCTGTACGGGGCCGGTCCACATACGGGGTACCCGCCCCCCTCCTCCGGCCTGGTTCTGTTCTGCAGGGAGGACGAGCGGTGCGGCTGAGTGTTGGTCACATTGCTCGGCCCCAGTGGGCGCACCTTGTTCTCCACCCGCGTCCCAACACCGCATGCGGACAGCGGCGCGGGTTTGTGGGGCTGCTTCGGTGCCTGTTGCGGGTGCACGGCCGCCTGGGCCTTGCAGTGCGCGCTGTTCTCCGGGTTGAGCATGGAGTACCGCAGCCCTGCAACGAAGCGCTCGAAGGTGAGGCAGCCATGCGGCGGCGTGACTCTGCGGAGGCAGTTCAGCACTCCTCCGGGAAGGTCCCGGGTGTTTGCACCCTGCCACCGGCTCTCGATCTCCGAGATGTGGACGTAGCCCCGTCCGGCGTCATCCAGGATGTCAAAAAGGGTCCTTAAACTATGCAGGAATGCTTTCGGCAGTCCATTTGTTGAATACTCCGTCTCTTTGGGTTGCATGTTGGGCGCCTTAAAGCTCTCCGCTCTCCCTGGATACGGCTGTTTTGTCGGCGCGCTGTAAATCGCGGAGGTTCCGTCCAGTTTGCAGCTCTGGTCAGCGGTTATCAGAGCCATGGATGAGCCGCTTATCAATCAAAAACACACCAAAGCAAGCTTGTTAGCTTTAGAACTCACTCTGTTGCGCATGCAAAGTGACTCACGCGGTTCCAGTTGAACATGAATCGAAATAAATGTTTCCAAATCTACTTGAAACCCTGAAATATCCCTGATATTTGACTGTTTTGCCGCTCTGCCGCCCCACC
Organism: Takifugu flavidus; assembly: GCF_003711565.1. Lineage (NCBI taxonomy): Eukaryota > Metazoa > Chordata > Actinopteri > Tetraodontiformes > Tetraodontidae > Takifugu > Takifugu flavidus. Next base: position 1,595,943 of record NC_079539.1, read on the forward strand.
GACACTATGCTGCTCTCCGCTCCACACTCTCCTTTTTCTGGCGAGGACCTCCCTTCAAACGACTGTGCGCGAGCGCTGCGGGGGATCCTATTGGCTGCGGTGTGCACGAGCTCGTCGCTGATTGGTGCAGGCCCGAGCTTGGCTCCAGTTTGAGTCGCGCTTTTGTTATTACTGATGTTGAGACGTTATTTATATAGCCTGGATATGATTCCATATGGTGACAAAGAGCTGTAGGAAAACGTTACAAAACAAGGAAAAGGACAAACGTTTGTGGAATAAAAGGTAGAATACAAAACATTAACGCGATGTTATGTCTAGTTTGATGTCTAAAATATTACCATGGAATTGAATGCTTGATCGTAGTGAATACAAGCCAAGGTCATTATGGTACTTTTGGAATACGACCACAAACTGGTACGTGCAGATTGTGATTTGTGCTTTGTTTTTTCGTTTGCTTGTTTGTTTTTTAAAGCTGAGGCTGATTCTACAAATAAGAGTACTTGTGAAAACTAACAAACAACCCAGCTTGCATTACATTTGACAGCACAGTGTAAGAATTTTACTCTCAGTCACTATGGAATGTTTAAATCCTGCCCACAGCTTAAATCAGTTCAGAGCCAACAATTCCTGCACTCCAGAGACATGCCTGCCTTCTCCGAGTTTTGTGACACCTCTGAGAAATTCCCGGTCCCTGCATGCAACAATATTTATCCCTAACATGCCCCGACTTGAGCTGCACAAAAGCTTAAGCGGTAATTAATGTTCAACATAGCGTCATACCTTGACAAAAGGCCCCATATGAGTCATTGGGAGTTTAAGGCATATTAGGACAGATACCCACGCTCACTGTCTAGCACATTGTGTATTCCGAGGCCAGTGTTGGGAATCACTCAATAAATGCCCTAATGAGAAATGTCATAGTCAATCACACACCAGTGGTACTGGTTAACACATTAATTTAAGCAATTGATTAGCCTTGGAGAGGAGTTCAATGAGATCGGATGGTCAAACAGCACAGTTTCAATGCAGAAAGATCAAAAATGACTTTCTTTTGGGATGAAAGTTATGAAAACGGAGTATTGTGATTTCTCAGTTCTTATATAACCAAAGGGAGGCAGACAGGAAATAAGATAACAAGCAGAATTGCGCGTGCGCACATACACAAGCATACACACTGATTTCCAGCTCAGCTCAGCATCACAGGGTCAGACAAATGAGCTGTCCCCCTGCTCTCTACATCTTTATTCATGTTGTCACGCACACTGCTCTCATTGCTGCACACACGACTAAACTCACTTACACAAAAACACACACTGTTCACTGTCTAAAACAGAGATAAAGTGATCTCCAGCTCCTCTGTCCAGTCAATCATTGCACCACTCTTTCTTTACCTCTTTCCTGCAGCAGCAGCATGTGACCACGGATCAGAGAGCTTATCCATTCATACAGACGGGAGCAAGACGCACAAAAAGAGAATTTAAAGCTTTACAGTCTCACAGGTGTTAAATAAGATTTAAATTATGGTGGGAGGACGAGGAAAATGAGAGGAAATGCAAGTGGGGGTGGATTCAAGCAAAATACTGTGTTGCACAGACTGCATTTAAAATTAGCGTAACCATGGATAACCAAGATTTATCCTATACAAACTCTACTGCTTCGTGGTTTCATAGCTACCAGAATTAGTGTGTTCTCTGGGAATCAAAGGTCAAGCATGAAAGATTCTATTGTTTCACTAGGCTGCGCAGCATGATTCAGAATTTGTGTCTGCAGATATTTTATTTTACAAACTAGATCAGCCTTGTTTTGTTCCATCTTTAATATATGGGCTGCTCTTTATTATAGGTTTGCATTGAGATGCATCAAACCTTAAAACAAAGAATTTTAAAGAAAACCATGTTCTTAATATTTTATAGGGTACAAAGAAATCATTTGCTCCATTTAGCCCAAAGCATGCATGATGGTCATTATTAATAGGTAATGTAGAATGATGGTTTGGTGCGTTAACTGGTGCGTAAATACAGTTGTAAAACCGAGTAGGTGCACACTGACAACTAGTGGTCAGCTGAGGTAACGCAGCTGTAATACCGTTGCATGACGAGTGAACACGACCAAATAAAAATAATACTGGATCGTGAGCTTAGCATCAGATTCCACCCCTAAAAATCCAAACTAATTCCTGATATCTGTTTTAGGATACCCATATGTTTATCCACAGTAATTCTGTTATGAAATCTCGATTCTCAAACTGAAAAGCGCTTCAAAATCACAGCCAGTGCACAGCTGATGTAAATATCTCCACGTTATATTTTCTCAACATGTAGTTTAAAACATTAAATATACAAGCTTTAAATGTGCTTATTCCATATCATCGCCATATTTTGTCTTGCTTGGCTTCTTCAATTCCTCTGGTTCAGACACTGAAAGACAAACACCGGGAAACATTATTTGGACAATTTAGTTTAGAAGACAGCTGACTAGCTCTACGAAGGTGCCATGCCCTCCTCTATGGCATGCACTCCTTCAGCCAAATACCGTACTCACCCCGCGCTGGTGATCTGTCTACCACTTTTCCTGTCTCCAACAACACCCAAAGGTCCGAGCACTTTTGTGTTTCCCAGCGAGTCACTGCATAACTCCCAAATGATGATGCCACTGAGGGGGACATGATACACACTATCAGGACCATGGTGGATGCAGGGCAAGCGAATGTCTTGTGTGTATTCGGATTTATTTCCCACCTATTGAAACAAGGAGGTTCCATTGAAGAGCGTAAGGAAGTTTCCTCTGGAGGACTTTCTGAATGGCAAATAAACTGGCAGCGCCTGCAAAATAGTAACAAGTCTCAGCAGGCTCGACCTAAAATTACACAGTCAAAATGAAATAAAATGTCCTTTTTCAAGTTAGTAAATAAGCCATGGCTCACCAAGTATAAAGGTTCCAGTCCCTTTCATGAAGGCATGAGACTGACATGCAGCATAACTCCCTAGACCCTTTGAAATGACACAGGAAATGTCAGTTTTTATATCCATCCTTAATATTTCAGCACCAAGGTTATGCTTTTTCACTCAGACTTCAAACAAAACCTTACTGGGTGCTTTGCTGCCACCGCATCGTCAACTCTACTGAGACCAAGATTGACCATTGTGACGACTGTTCCAAATGCCAAAGATAAATATATGTTCTTCTTTAAAATGTTTCTAATCGGTAACGTTTACACAAGACTGTTGTTATAAAACTTCCGCGCTGAAAACCAAGAAATCAACAAGAGAGGACTGACGATTTAAAAAATAAAAACTAGCGCCACTTAAAGGCGGGGAGGTGGTACTGCAGCTCATTTAAACCAAGTCTCTCCCTATATACCGGTATTGAAACGGGGGAAAATATATTTTTTGTATTTTAGTTCTTTACATTTATATTGTATAAATCCTATGCATATGGTCTTGCTGTTATAGCTGTGAATTACACAGGACGTTCAACAGATTCACATGTGAAAGTTGGTGATTAATCACTTTTATCTCCTGTCAGAAGAGCACAAACCACTGACCTCGCCTGCTGATCTTCAGCTGAAAAGTGACCACAGCAGATGTATTGATTCTTGAGTGAGCCAAGAGAAAAAGTAACAGATGGAGAGAATGCAATGATTGCTCAGACACAATTAACAACATGGAGGCTTAAGTTACCGGCAGCAATAACAAGAGCATCTGGACATCTGTTTCTGGTTGTAGAAAGCACAATAGGTGGCTGTCACTGATAAAGTGAAGTTTCCACATAGCTTAAACTGGATATGCCAGTTCTCTTTACGCAATAGTTCATGGGAATACATTTCTAGAAGTCCTTATGGGAAACCTTTTTTTCTTTCATTTTAAACTTGTAACTAGAAATACCAATCAAGTCTCAGTCAGACTAAAGCTGCAGCCAAGAAAGGAAACAAAAGGCAAAATCATAGTTGCAAATATTATTTGAAAGATCCTGAAAGCTTCTCATCAAATACAAATCTGGCTACAAGCGTTCTTTTTGTGATTCTCTACACCAGTTACTATGCACATGAGCTGTAGAATTGTTTCACATAATAACACAACACAAAGCACCTCGAGAAATGAGGTCCATTTAATTTATAACTTTACACTGGAAAACTGTCAGTTCCATTCACATGTTGTAGCTCTTAGTTGATTATTAATGTTTATATTCTTATAAAACAAGATAGAGTCCAGTCTTTACACTCCAAATCCTAATCACACCCCAGCCCTGACAGATGTGTTAACATTGGAACCACATTTTAGTGGTCTTAGAAAGCACGTTCACGCCCATACGAAAGAAACAATCAATGAGTCGCACGTACATCTGGGAGTTACATGCCGTAGCGTCTGGACACAAGCGGACACGGGCAACAGGTGAGCATTACAGTTAAGGAGAGGAAAGCAAGTGACTTGGGATGAAGACGACCCTGAAAACAAAAACCACCCCAAAATCTAGAAAATGTGTGGGGGGATTCAAGTTTCATACTTCCAGATGTCTCTGAGACGAAATTAATCACAGAGGAGACATTTGAGTCACAAAACTAAGAGAAAAGAAGCTAATGTGAGGGGGTTGTCAGGTTCTCCCCTCTTCTGTTGCCTAAACGTATGAGATATAAAGGTCCCGTGTCAGCCGCTGACATTGTTAATCTTCCAACGCCACCAGGACAAAAACAAGTTTCACATCAATACTTGTAAATAAATAAAGCTCTGTTCAGGGCATGTCACCACCCTCAAAGACACGTGCAAACCACAACTCTGCAGACGCAAAACTCAACTGGAAGGACTCAAACCTGATGTGGAACAAACCTCTGGTCAAACTCTGGTGGACAAGTTCATGCTTTGTTCTTAGAATCATTCGATAAAGGTCAGTTCTTGTGACCACTGCGAGTACAGGTTCTAAAACTCCAACAAACTAAAAAAGGAATATTACAAGAGCATTTAAGTCTCGTTCTGTCTGTAAAACATGTTAGTCCTCAACAACCGAATAAGTCCGAAATTCAGAGACATTTGATCAAGAAAAATTAAAGCCTTTATTTGGCAGCCACTTTATTATAGAACAGTGAAAATAGTTTTAATTCACCAATTTTATTTAAATATGCAATTTAATATGGCCCCATTAAGAACAGACGTACGCTTACCCTGCCATTGTTGACCATGAATATCCTTCAGTACATACTGCCAGCACATAAACATACATACACACAATACTGGTAGTGTGATTCAATCAGTAAAATCTATGTTGTGTGTCTTCACTGGCTGTGCAGGGGAATGACAGCCAAAGGTGGGGCTCACTTCTCAATGAAAGTCAGCAAGCCATGTGCACCAGAGGTCAGTAAGGGAGTGATACAGTGAAAAGGTCCATGTCCCCTTGTACCAGATGAGTGATGGGTACTGTAGGCAGGGTTGTTTGCACAGAGGTCACCACGACCGAGGCTGGGCAGAGCGGACAAGTCGGTGACGACGCTTGTCCGTAATGTGGTCCAAAGAAGCTTGTCCAGTTCATCAAGGGAGACAACTTTTCTCTCTCACATACAAAACCATAGCAGCAGGTAGAACTCGAGGGCTTTCCACCTCGAAAAAAAAATAAACAACAACAAAATAAACCCCAATAATAATTATAATAATATTACCTTTCCCAGTAATCCACATGAAAAAGCAAGCTATGGAGATTCACCAGTTCTGGGAAGTGGCAAATGTCTTTAATCTATTCTCCTTCCCCCGAATCCAAACCGTCAAGCAACCAACATTGTCCTCTGTTAGTCTCTTGTCAGCATTTCTGCACCGGGTTGCACTTCATCCCCGCTACTTTCCCACAGATCTAACCCCAATGCCCCCCCCCCACCCTTTAATCCTCCTCTCCCGGGCGAGGGTGAGAGCAGATCATCGCTCCGGTTCCGACTCCAGGGCCAGCACCCTCTTGCGCTCCCGACACTGCTTCTTGTGAGCGGGCCAGTCCCTCTGCTGGCACTGGGAGCCGCAGTAGCGCGCCACCTGACAGCGACCGCAGATGTTGAACTCCCGGAGCTGCAAGAACACACCGTCAGATTTGGCCTCCAAACTTTGAAATCCAACATTTATGAACAAAGATATGCTCCTGAATTGCTTTACAGATATTCACCAGTTAAAAAAAAGGGTTGTTCAAGGTTTTAGATTGCTGAGCTCTTTTCCAAATCCAAATGACATTGAATGTTGTTTGTGTTATTTACCACTCCTTAATATTGAATAAAAAACTTCCTATTCCTAGAAATAAAGTGATACATTTCAAAACCCATGACCATATAGTGTACATACCCTCCTCTCTATGAGTGAACAAGGAGGATAATGACACTCATAGTAGGTGCAGGAGCACTCCTCCTCCTCCACCAGCTCCCCGTTAGCATTGTAGTAGCGTGTGCGACTCAGTTCCAAATACTGCTCCTCCACTGGGTCAGCTGGTACCTGCTGGATGGCCAGCCAGTACAGAGACTGCTCTCTGGAGAGGCAGGACAAGATGAGGAAGAAAAATAACTTAAGTAATGATCAAACCAGCCTTTAAAGGAGAAAATGACAGCTCCACAATGTTGGCTATTGAGTATTCGCACCGATAACAGAAGGGGCTTCAATCTTGAATTTATCCACTTTATTTTCTCACCACAACATACTGTGGCACCAGCATTCATTAGTCAGCGCTACCAGCTCCGAGCTCATTTATGCTGCTTATTTAGACATTTGAAAGACGTGATTTAGCAATAACCTGCACACCCACCTCTGTTTGCTGGAGAGCTCTTCTGGCTTGGGGCTCCAGCCAACCGGTACCAGTCGTAAATTGTCTAGCCGATTGTCCACCGTCACAGAGTTAATGTGGATGACTTGAAAACTGGGGGCGATTCCTCCTCGGTGCTTCTCCCTGAACCGAGACATTTATTCATAGCACAAGTTGATTTTCTGTAACACTTTGTTGGCTGAACAACAAACAGGACTGCAGGGCCTCCATGATCTTTAGAGCAGTGTTGTGTTTAAAGCAAACTGTCCCAACTGCAGGCAGGTTTAGGCTGGTTATGCTCAATATACTCTAATGGATACACTATCAGCGCTAAACAAAAGTTCAAAGCGCCGAGTCTAAGACTGTGCTCAAACCAGACGAGATAAGGTTCTTACCAGAGGAGCTCGTGTAACGGTCTTCCTGCCCAGCGGCCTTTTCCAATATCAAAAGCATAGGCAAAAATCTTTGCTCCATTACCGTCAGCATCTACCTCCATGCGTGCCTGGAAAAGGAAAATACAAATGCTTAATACAGGCCCTGGACAACAGCAATACCCGAGATTACATATTTATTTGAAGCTCCTGTACCTCAAACGCATAGTTTTCCACCAGCGGTATGTCCTGCTCATCAATCAAGGTGTATTTTGTCTGGAAAAAGAGAATATGTTCACTTGCTTGTTTTTGGTTTTATTTTTAGTACTACAACCGTTTAATAGAGCCGCTCTAGATTCACAGGCTGATGGTAACTCATTACAACAAATGATCAAAAATTCTTTCCAGAGAAGGTACTTCCACAGCATGAGACCACCTACAAATAGCTGTTAACACATCATGGACTAGTGGCACAATACCAAATTTGCCTAACCTGATATTAAAGGCAACGAATTTGCTTTTTATTAGACTATAATAAAAGCAGATAAAGCAAATTAAGAACAAGAAAACGTGGGGGAGGGAATCACGTGTATAACCAAGCAGCAGGTGTTCTGACAGTGAAACCAAGTGTCTGTAGGTTATTGCTTGAACTGAATGAGATACACACATCTGATTTAATTGTAAGACTTTTTTTGGCATTTGCGCCAACGTTCTCGACTGGTGACCCTTGAAAATGAATCGGTGACATGGCTTCAGAGCTAAATCTGGTGCTTGAAGGCAATGATGACTTATACTCCCGATTTACGGGTGATGGTTACATTTCTTGGGGTGTATTGGTGTATTTTCTGAGCATTGTGAGGCTTTAAAATTCACGTGATCCCGACAGTCACCCCCCAGCCCTGCACCGGGCATGGCACACACAGCAAGGGCGGCGTTGCCAGCATACCAAAGCCTCGGAACATGCAATGTGACACTTATCTCATCTGCCAAGGATCGTTACAAGACCACATTCGTATAAATCAGTTGTAGGAACGTGACTTAAAACCTGTCACCCTGCAGACTGAGCCAAACAAACGGGACACGCTCGACACCCGGAGGGTGTGAGGAAGACAACCCACATCACCCGTAGTTGAACGGCATAAAACGAGGGGCGAGTTTGCAACATACCACGGGGAACATGTTAAGTTTTTGGTCAAGGCTTTCGGGTCCTGACGGTTCTTTGTCATGTCGCACAAAAGATGGACAATGGCTTCCTCATTAGCCGTCACTTCACGGTGTAATCCAGATAACGTAGCTAGCCTGGTAATGGTGGCTGCACCGACGTTTCAGTGAACCATAATAAACCCCGCAAGAGAATGCACATATCGCCGGAGAGACCGTTGAAATAACGCCTTACGTTTACATTTGTTGAATGGTTACACTGTTTACTGATGAACGACGTTAAAGCCGAACGGCTACATGCTAGTTAGCATTAGCGCCTGAACAAGAATGCGGTGGCGGCGGGGATACAGAAGCCAATTTGGCTCGACACGGCCGGCTTCTCTAATCCGTTCAAACGCGTCTAAAATGACAAAAACTCACGCACACCCGCGTCGACAACTGCGTGGTAACACTTAAGGATGTGAACCCAGGTCAGTTCACTGCACTAAAAGCGGTTTTTACACTATATTTCCTGGCCCCAGTGGGCCCTTCCCTGGCCGCACATGGCAGTCCTAAGATCCAGCTCACCTTCCCGGCCACTCGGCCGAGTCGTACGATCCCAAGCTTGAAATCCGACATCAGGAAGACGGGCGGTGGTGGCGGAGAGAGGCGTTGGATCCAACCTGACCTGTGTTCTGGGTTAACAATCGCAGGGGCAGCCCCTCAGCCCCGCTGCGATGCCAGTGTACGATGCCAGTTGGTTATTTGACCAGATTACAGGTTTCTTCGGCGGCAACCCAGCCTCGGTGACACACCGCTGGTGGTGGTGATGCAGAAAAGCCGAACCAGCGTTTGGGGGCGGGGCGAGATGAGCCACCAACAGACCATCCAATCACACGTGATGTTACTTTGGCTTAATACGCCGCGTTTGATCACGTTGTCCAATCAAAACCATGGATGTCTATGCCCCGCCCATTTGACGTATTACGTCCGACACTCTCGTGACAATTTCCAGCCATATTCGCGCGAAATCCTTTGCGTTTGTGGAATATGGAAACACTGATTTGATTTTCATATTTAGAAATAAGACCTCGAAAGGATTAAAAAAACATATTACAAATGATTCAAATGCCTTGATTGTGTAATAGTGTAAATAAAGTTGTCACAATTCCCACATTCAAATCTACAGCAGTCATCCCAACAGTTTAATGACACCCGCAGTAAAAAGTGTGCGAGCTCCCTCTGCAGATAAAGATCTGTACCGCCACATAACTGACTCGGTTTGTTGCGGTTTATTAGCCCATTTAATCAGTTCAACTATTCATTTCGCGTGCATAAAATGCAAAACTTATTTCTTGTGATAATTTTTTTCCAATGTAAAGTTTACTGTATCGCCATTTTTGCATGTGTATTGAAGTGTTTTATCGGATGGAACCCCTCTTTTGGTCATGTCACATCCACCTGTTTACAGTTGTTTTCATGGACTAACAAAACACCTTTTTGTGTCTTTGAACAATAGCAGCCTTGTTCCATCACTGTTCTCAGTGAAATTAGTAGAGTCCTATTGTTCAAGCCAGAAGGCGTAACTCTTCTCTGTCAAGGACCACTATCCAGTTACCTAAAGATAAGGAGCTACACAGAGAGAGGACAGAGATAATCTGAATTTCTTTATATCCATTTCCTGCTTCTAAATTTTCAAAGTTAAATGAAAAAAGTGGAGAAAAAACTGGGCAAAACCAAAAATGTTAATAAAGAGCAACAAGACATTTATAACAAGTCAGCAATAGAGGAAAGGGGGGCATTCTTTCCCCTCCCCTAATTTCATCTAAGATATTTATTGTGGCCTGGCTGGCCAGAACTACAAATCATATTTCATAATATCTGTCTGGTTTCCCGGAGTCTAGAAGGGCATTTCCAAATGGATGTTGCTCAACTGTTGAAAAGCTCTGCCCTTCTCTAGGTGTGGCTGCAGAATGTCTGCTATAATCTGTGGGCAAACCACATGATGAAATTCATCCCACCTTGGAAAAGTAAATCATCTCTTCTTGTGCCTCACAATGGCACCTTTAAAACAACTAAATAAAAAAGAATAAAACAGGATGATGATAGAACAAGTGCACAAACACCTTAAAAGCAGTTTTGACTCTTTAGAAACTAGAAGTAAAAGTATTATTAAAGTCTGCTTGTGTTCTGAACTGAAATAGTTATGCGCCTTTACATCAATATGAAACTTTTCCTCCTTTAGAGTTGGGTCAACAAAAGCCTGATGGATCGATTTGGAGCCTGTTTGAATTAATAATCCTGCAATTTCAGACAAGGTACCTTTAGCCTACAAAGTTATAATTGAAAACTTGACAATATTCTCAGTAGCCTGAAGTGGTTCCATGTTTTTACAGCTGAAGTGACCGTTCAAAAGCAGAAAAGTACAACAAAATAAGATTGCCAGGATATTAAAATGTAATATGAACATAGTCTGCAAATGGTAACCAACCACTGAGCTGACAACCAACTCAATAGCTCCAGAGCCTCTCCCCCTTGTCCAATCAGCTGGGACTTCACCTCTCACTTCCGGGTTTCGCTCACCTGTTACACCTGCGTTACAGCGTCGTCCCGGGCTTGTGACTCCTGTTCTGCCGGTACACCTGTTGCGGTTTCATATCATGACAGCAGAACTCGCCACCTGCGATTTAATAAGCTCAGGGTCCCCGGAGGAGACCATGAAGGCACCGGCTGATTTTGAGTGTGAGGGATCCGCTTTATCCGCGTTGGGCGGCGCCGAGAAGCAGCAGGTGTCGATGGCGGCTGCGACCACCGCCGATACCGAGTCTGGAATCTTCTCGGGTGAAGGTGATCTGTGTGTGGAGCACGAGTCCGAGCTCGACTGGTTCTGTGGGACCGAGCGGAAGGTGGTTTGTTTCCATTGCACCGTTGTGGGCTCTTGCCAGGGCCACACTGTGACCCCCCTGGCCGACAGAGTGGCCGTGGTAAGGGTGAGTACTCTGCGTTTCTTGGCTCCATTCAGCTATTACTTTATAAATGAGTTAATTAGTATATCTACATGGTAAAAGATGCATACGTATGTAAATATATAGTGCACTTTACTTCTATTAAGACATATTTAAAACTTCCTGAAGACAGAATTATGTCATCCCAGTTTTGCTAGTGTGTATTTATTTAATGCACATCTGTTTTTAATCCTGTCATGGGTGTGTCGCCTCTTGCCACAAAGCTTTTTTTGCTGACCTATTGCGAGGTATTTTAAAAGACAGGATTTTCTTGTTGGATTTGCAGCTAATGTTCAAGGCTTGAGAGCCTCATTCTGTGTGTGTGTGTGTGTGTGTGTGTGTGTGTGTCATTGTGCCCAGAACCAGCTGGTGGATGTGTGTGAGAAAATCCAGCTGCAGGCACTGAGGATAGAGAGGTTTATTGACCAGACATTGACAGCCAAAGAACAAAAGCTTCAGGTAAGAAGTAACACCCGCTCTGCCACACACTAATGATCACAAAAACACAGTGAACATGGAAGCAATCAAGCCACCGCACACTTTTCCAGACGTTTTACCATCATTTGTTTATAAGTGGTCACATGCTTTGCAAGCACAAGTTTAGATTCTGGATTCTGCCCTCTCTGGTTTTGCATCAGGGCTGCAGCTAATCATTATTTCAGGATGAAAATAAGTTATACCTTCATACACATACCAGTAAATCATTAACATTTATATTGATGCCTAATAAATAACTGTTTTCTTTCAAAAGTGTAGAGCTGGAATAGCTGGTTTTCAGAGGATGTGAGATTTTTGTAATTCACTTGACACTGAAGTTAATTTGTTTTTTTGTGTGCACGTGCATCACTGTGGTTAAAATTTACCTTCAATTAATCATGTGCACGCATAAATGCACCAAAGCGGGGGTTGTCCCTCATGTGTCCACATAGTGTTATTACAGTTGTTATTGATGTGTTGTTAAAATGAAACAATGGAGAAATGTTTATAATTTCTTATAATATGTTCCCCTTTTGTTCTAGATTGCGGCGAACGGGAAGAGGGAGCAGGTCGTCGCTCAGATCAACGCAGCGCGCGAAGCCCTGGAAGAGGAGGAACAGCGTCTCCTGGAGGAGGTGCACAGAGAGGAGGAGCGGGTGGAGCAGTGCCTCCTGACCCAGAGAGCCCACTGGAGCCAGGCCCTGGAGAGCCTGTCGCAAACACGTTCCAGGCTGGTGCACATGCTGACGCACGCTGCCGACGCTCAGCTGGTGGTGAGAGCCATTTCCAGAGTCCAAGAATATCAGGGGTTTGGGGAGGGCGTCGAGCTCTTCGTGCTCTGAGAGTTGTCAGAAATGACTGATGTGATGTCTCCGTGTGTCTCGTCTTTCAGACCAGCAGCCAGGAGATTGCTGAAAGGTGAGCGCACCCACATGCGGGGTATTCGGTGATGTGTTCGCGGAAATATGTAATCATGGCATTACAGAGAGGCGATCTGTGTGTGTTGGCGTCAGGGTGGAGGAGACGGAGGGGGTCGGGAAGCCATGTGACACGGACAAACTCAACCTGAACCCCAAGTGTGGTGACAGCAGGCTGCTCAGAGGTCTGTGGGCTGCTGCAGTACTGCTGGGGCCAAACGGTCAGTACTTCTAGGTCCATTAAGTCCTGATGTATTTGTCCTTTTTTGGGTCAGTTTTTATTTGAAGCAGTCGGTGATGACTTTAAATGGAAATTTTCATCCCACAGCTTATGGATCGCCTCATTTGAAGTTTGACGAGCGCACCGTTAGCCCTCTCCTGTCCCTGTCTGACGACTTCTGTACTGTGACCTTCCTACACAAACGACCCAGCCAGGTCTTGTGCTATGACCCGGCGCGCTTCGACTTTTGGCCCAACGTCCTCGGCTCCTTGTCCATGTCCTCTGGCACCCACAGCTGGGTGGTGGACGTCGGCCAGAGCGCCGCTTTTAAAGTCGGCATTTGCTACGCATCTCTGGAGCGCAAAGGGTCTGGGAGCGAGGCCCGGCTGGGCTACAACAGTCAGTCATGGGTGTTATCGCACTATGAGGGCGACTACTCCTTCTTTCACGCGGGGAAGAAAGTGCCCTTGCAGATTGTGAAGAGGCCCCAGAGGATCGGTCTGCTTTTGGACTGGCCCACGCAGACGCTGTTGTTCTACGAGGTTGACTCCGGTGCGGTGTTGTACACTCTCAACCATCCTTTTAGCGCCCCGCTGCTGCCAGCGTGTGCAGTGACTGACTGCAGTGTCACCATACTGCACTGATGGACATTCTAAAGGGAAAGTGAAATCGTTGCCAGAGGAAGATTTTCTGACATGACTGGAATGCTTCTGTTTTTAATTTATTTGAAGTTTTCTTACTTTACTGTAGCTATTGATTTGTGTTTTTACACGTTGCAGTCTGTCGATCAATAGTTTAAAAGTATTTTTAATTATTTTTTTTACATGTTGTTATCACTGGTTGATCCAGGGTTGTTTTAAATGTTTTTACAATAACAGTGTTGCGGCTTCCATCTTTATCCCCATATTTACAAGTCAGGAACCAAAATCATCGAAGCTTTTTCTTGTTATTCTGACACGCTGGATGTCGCCACCAGGTGGCAGCAAAGTAGAAGCAGTTCTTCCGGCTGATAACGAGTTAAACAAAGTGAAACTGTGCAGACTGTCAGCAGTCAGATGGAAAGTTATAAGTACTCCTCCAGTAAAAACAGTAAGTCTAAGTTTTACTTTGAGAAATCATTTTCAAAATCTGAAACAAATCTGAAACCAGAAGTTTTTCTTTTAAATTTTCCTCAATGCAGAATGAAATACATTCAGTAAAGACTTGTTTGGACACTTTCATTATTGGTAACAAACTGCTTTTGAGAATTAAAATCATTTCCTTGGATCACTACTTTTAAAACCAAAGTATATTTTAGATGCTTTATTTCCTCTTGTGATAAAGTTTACACGTTATCTTCCTGATAACATCATCGTTACAATAAAAGGCCAGTATGTGCATTCACACAGGATACAACAGGGTTCACACCTGAAGGTTAAGTGCCCTTTTCTCACAAATGCCAATAAAAGACAATCATCAATGTCTGCTTGAAAAGAAATCAGGCCTCTTGTCACACACGCAACAGACAATAATGGCGCTGTTACACCAGGCCCGCTGTCTTAAGTAGCCTCAGAACACTGAATTATCAATAAGTCTTTTTTTAAATAAATATTCACATCACTGCAACCGTTGGCTCAACACAAATAAAGACACATTCAGAAAGAACTTCCCTATTTTTGTAATCAAGTAAATCTTGTGCAACGCCTCAAAGTGTTTCGGGATTGTCCACATTCTTGTCAGCAGTGCCAGAATTACTCTTCCTTCTCCATTTTTCCCTCTTCACTTTGACACTCAGTGTGACCGGAGGCGCCTCGATGTTTAATTCTTGTCGGAGCTCCTCGAGACTCTGCTCCCATCGCCTCTCGTAGAAGATACTGAGGACGCAGCGGGACCGCCAACCATTCCGCAGAGCCCAAGGACCCAAGGAAGTGAACAGCGACTGTAAGCGGCTAGGAGAAGGTAGTAGGAAGGAATTAACATTTCAGTGTGATGTAACAGGAAATCTTTTTAAAGAGCCCAGTTTCCTGATCAGTGGCTATCAAAATGGAAATAATTAATCCTTTAGAGATAAGGTAAGTTCAGTGCCTTTGTACATTGATCAGGAATTAGGATGTTTGGTTATTTGATGTTATCAAGGTGACCTATTTAAAAAAAACTTTTTTGGAACAGGTTACTGTTTTTGGTGGTTTTAATTCTGCACATAAATGCTAAAGTTAAATATCATGTGCTCTGTAAGGATAGAAGCGCTGGCCATTTACCTTGTATTTAACCTGAGGGGCCCCAGAAGTGCCCCAAGAGTGCACATAGGAAGGCCAGTCTGAGCAGCTTCAAACCACTTTACCGCCACCTCACCTGCAAACAGAAAGAGAGCCAGATAAAACAACGTGTGGGCGTGTGTGCGTATATGGGAGGTATGAAAGTGAGTCAGAAGACTAAATGCCATGATGCATGGATGTACAGATATGACTCACCCAGCATATTGGTGGGCATGCCCAGCAACGTGTGTAGCAAATCATGGACCTCTCTGTATCTCTGCATGACATAGGCTAACTCTTCATCATCCACAAACTTCACATCTGCCCTTGAGTCAGGCGTCACATGCTGACAGACAATCAAAGTCAGCCAACGAGTGAAGGCAAAAGTGAAAGGATAAATGAGCACAGTCAGGGGTGAAGGGTCCCTCACATTGTCCTCAAGGAAACGGAGGTATTCCCTCCCAAAAGTGCCATCGGGCATGGAGGCCATCTTAGTCAGATCGAGTGTAGAAAGTCTTATTCGGGGCCGTTCCCTGCAAAGGTCGTCACAGGTAGAATTAAAAAAAACATCACCTGACCTCAGAATACTGGCTCATTGGGTGCGTTGACGGCCTCACGTCAGGACAGCGTTGCCCTCAGGGTCCTTCCTCATCCTGTCCCTCAGATTGATCAGTGCTAAGTGTCCAGTTGTCTCCCCGAGAACAGCGACCATATCTGTCATGACAATTTCATGCCATATTAAATACAAGAAAGATTTATTTTATTAAACCGATTAAGCATTTAAATAAAACTATTTAAGATAGTGGAATACATTTCTACATATATTTAGGTGGCTTAATAAAGTAATGTATTGACACACCGTCAGGGAGAAAAACATCAATGATTTTCTGTGGGAATATGCAAATATGTCTACAGTTTTCCACTCTCTTCATTTATTATTTTTTCAATGTAATTATACATCAACTGAGACTAAGAACAGAGGTGTGGGCATGCAAGTGGAAGGATGTAAAGCGAAGGCTTGGAAAATTACTCGTAGGAAGATATAAGACTTTCCACATCACATATATACCAGCCAGCCAAAAGTGAAAAAAGTAGTTGAAAATACAGACAGAAAAATATTTGGATTTTCTGTGACAGCATAGAAATCCTGCATTGAAATGGAGGTTGAACGCTTCTGTGGTTTGCAGCAGTTTCCATAGGTCTTGCAAACAGAAGCAGCTTTGATCCTCTGTGCTTTACACCTGCGTCAGCTTCTACAACACATCTCCATCGTGACGCCAATGTGTGTTGAAAAGACTATATTTGAGTCAAGTCTTATAATATAATATAGAATCATATCAATGCACCAAGAACATTGTATCAGACTAAGTTGCTGTGCTATATTTTTGTAGAAATATCAGCAATTTGAGAGCTCAAGAGTTAGTGAATGTATCGGTTTCCACTCTTGAAATCCCCAAATCTTTTTGTTCCTTCCTGAAACCTTCAAGGTTTTGATTTACATGTGGTTGCAATTTAAACTAAAGGCATGCACAGTAAATAACCTCACCTGGAAACAACGACTTAAGAGCGAGAAACAGAAGTAGATTAGGAACAGCACCTTAACAGCATCACAATCTAAAATAACAGAGACACCAAGCTATAAGTCAGGGGTGTCCAAACTACGGCCCGCGGGCCAACTGTGGCCCTTCATCCATTTTTAATTGGCCCGCAAGACATTTTATAAATAAAATAGAATATGGCCCGTACTTCAACTTTTGCTGAAGTGTATTGGACTTTTAACACCAGGGGAAGCTACTGTTGGCGTCAAGGCAGTTACTCCACCAAAAAGGAAAACCCTGCTTTTGCGCATCACTTTGTAATAAGCGTTTTTCTGGTTAACACACAGTGTACACACCGCTGTGTACAGCGCACACACTGCACACGCAAAAGCAGCTCATCTCATCTGATGCAGATTTGCTTCTTGATCAAGTGACATTTGTCTGGGTTTTTGGCACGAGTGGCGTCAGATCAGGACCACAGCTTGATGGCCCGATTTACATACCCAGCTGATACTCACCAGAATAATTTACTAAATTTATACGCACGTCCAGTTCAGTCTGTTAATGTTGATAACCATTTCAAGTGAACGTTATTATGTGTTCTCCTAAGCCTAATAACTCAAATAACAAGCTTGAAATCTACCAGTTCCATTTTCCCCTTTATTGTTTTTTCTCTGTACTGTAAATCTTCTAAGAAGAAATCTGAGGCTGCTGTTCTGGGAATGAGCTACCAAAGCTTTTTCTGAATAACTCAATAAAGATCCATTTATGGAAAGCTGTGATGAAGGCAGTTTTGTCTTTAATTATATTCAACAATATAACATATTTGACCACTTTTAATTGATTTTTCTAACTTTAATACACTAAAGTTAAGGCTATATACCTAATTTCTAGTAAGTGGCCC
Source organism: Takifugu flavidus (assembly GCF_003711565.1). Lineage (NCBI taxonomy): Eukaryota > Metazoa > Chordata > Actinopteri > Tetraodontiformes > Tetraodontidae > Takifugu > Takifugu flavidus. Next base: position 1,613,508 of record NC_079539.1, read on the forward strand.
AGCCCCTCCTATATTTTTATGTATTTGGCCCTCGGTGAAAAAAGTTTGGACACCCTGCTATAAGTGAATATATCATACTGCAGCACTTGCAACAAGCATCCCGTGCTGATGTTTGTGTATCTCACCATGTCTGTATGGATTCTGCAGTGCAGCCACACCCGATCCAACAGCCAACAGAGCCTTCTGCATGGCTGTAGTGCGGATGTGTCCAGGATACAGGCCATCGGGGCAAACGTGCACGTCACTGCTGTGCAGCTGACGAAAACACACTTCAGGGACATAAGCAGGACATTATGAGAAACTCAACAATAACCCGGAAAATATAAAATCAATTAGATCTAATACCGGACCTTAAGTCTCTAACTCCAAAAACGTATTTTTGTTTTATAGCCATTGTCTGTGTAGATTCTCAATCATCCAGGTCATTGTAGAAAACTACATAGATAGACATAGACATAGAAAACTACCTTGGATTTTATAGCCATTTATAGATAAAGTGGCTGGTGTGATGTCATACCTCAACCCTCGCGTCTGATTGTATGATGTTCTTTTTTTCTTTCTTTCTTTAAATCAAATGCTGTTATTTCTGTGGCAGATGTAACAGGATGCACCACAAATTCAATGAGAGGATGACCAATTTTTAAATGAGGCTTTGTGTTGTTTTTAGACAGCAGGGGGTTTTGCCTTCCATGGGTACTATATAGGGCCAGTCCCTTTCATTTTTTGTAACTGGTGTTCTGGACAAGTCATCGATGCACTCTTGGAGTAATTTTGGTAAGCTGACCACTCCTTTGAAAGCTCATCACTGTTCCCAGTTTTCTCCATTTGCCCATGGTTTAATGGAGTCTCAATGCCTTTGTTTTTTAATTTCCTTCAATTGTGACATGATGTATTTCTTTTCAAGCTCTTGAAGCGTACTTCATGTCATCCGACAAGTTCTGTTTAAGCAAATGAAACCAGAATTTTCGTATTTCAATTTGTGTCTACTCGGATTATCGTTGTCTGGTCTTAAACATGAAACAAGTGGGATAAATATGGATGAAAATAAGAAATCAGGTAGAGTTAATTACGGCACTATATAACCAAATATAGCTAATAAGACAAAATAGTATAGTTTTTCCCGACGTATCTGGATTAGGTTCCGAGAGCGCAGCAGAAATGTATAAACTATTTTTAAACTTTTCGAAAGCTTTAAATTGTAATTTTAAACAGGCACTCTTAAGGTTAACCTGTTAGGACCCCTATTGCAGTATTGCTAGCATAACAACGCTTACTGCGTACAGTGCTAGAATCAATTTCCATTTATTTTATTATTTTTTTAAATTTATGTGCGTCTCAGCAATTACATCCAAAATGAATTAATACAGCCGTGAGCAGTTTAAGAGCCGGTGCTCTGGGACAGAAGATTTCAACAAGATCTGACACTAGAGGGCTCCGTATAGGTTAAACTTCACAACCACGCTACTGTACATATAATTGCAACGCCAATTAAATTGGCGCTGAATTAATGTGACAGCCATTTCACAACTTTTTTTTAATTAACTAACGCCAAGGTAGAGACCATGCAGGACATACGTATGTGAAAATAAATTACCTTTGGAGACTAAAACACCTTCTCGCTGGTTTAGACGATTTAAGGATTTGCACAAATTCGACCACATCGTGACTCGCGTTTTTGCGCATGTGCGGTATTATAAAACTACGTTTTTTTTCAAATTTTAATCCACTTGTTTTGTTCTCTGGAGTCGCCCTGACAGGGCGGGGTTTTTTAATCTTTTATAGCTATGATTACGGCAGCGTCGATAATTGAGCTAACGGTTAAATTGCCCTTCCCATCTGTTGGGTAATGGACACTTTAACGTTTGTCATTTGTGGCAAAGTCAAGATTTCAAGGTTAGCTGGTGATTCTGAGTGCCCCCGAAAATATGTGTGCGTCTTCGCTAAACTCGGGACTACAGGTTTCTCCAAACGACCCCGTTTGGAGAAACCCACGGTGGGGATTACCCACTAAATGTTCAAGTTAGCTTTACCCAGGAGTGAAAGTACGGCATAACTAGTGTTTCGTTTCGCGTCTTTTTACAGAGACGAAACGAGTCATATGTACGCCCCAAATGTATTTTACGGTAGGTGGCTGGGTTGTATGTGCTGACGTGTAGCGTGGGTGTGTGCACAAACTATGAAGTGCTGCCGTGGGATTTTTCTCTAATACTGAAGCGGACGCGCACTTTTGTTAGCTGGGTGAGTAAAGAGTTTACTCTGGTGCTCTGGTGCAGGACATGCGGAGTCTCGACCCTGAATTCTCCGCAACATTACGGGGGAACATGGCGACATGGCCGCGCTAAGGGGAAGCAGCTCTGCAGACAGCTGCGGTTTGAAATTTGGGTGTAGTTTGTAAAAGTTGTTGACACTTCGTTTTTAATCCGCCGGAGATTGAGATTATTCGTTGCTAGTCCAGAAGACGCTTTCACACCACGTCCCAGCCTCTGTTTGCATTGCAGACCCCCCGGACGCGTTTAAACTCAACCATTTGTGTTGAAAAACTGTTTCCACACTGTCCGAGTTTCTTGTGTTCCTATTTTAAGATTCAGAAATGTCAAGTGTGTGATGTGTATCACGATAATAATTCTAAATAAAGCGGTTAGAGGTGTTTTGGAGCAACTGAGCGATTTGCTGCGTCCTGAGCTTTTCGTGCGAAACGTTGTCTTATTTGATCTTTGGCCTGTTTTTTTGCAGTGCTTCAACATCAGTCTGGGGGTTTTGTTTGTGCTGCTCTGAACTAAATGATCCTGTTGTTGACTCTGAACACGCATGACATGCACGAAACCTGTAAAAGAGGTTTTATGTTGTGTGTCAAGGGTGAAGCCAGAGATCTTAAACCAGATAATTGTGGTGTCGCTGGAGTCTTTTAAAAAGATAGTGACTTGTATGTAACTTGAAATGTATAAATAGGTATTTGGATCAGACCGTGCTGTGTGGTTTTGTTTTTTAGAATTGTTTTTTTTTTACGGAACAGGCAAAAAAAAGGGTCATATGGTTGAGTGTTTAAGTCTCATGATGGGTAATTTACGTGATATTTAAGTCATGAGAATCACGTCATCATTGCACATCCTGCAGATGTTGTTTGTCTTGGAGATCCCATCTAGCTCATCTAGATTTATTAAAAAAATAAAAAAAACTTTTTTCCTAGAACCAGAAAATAGGAACTTGGATGTTTTGCTTATTTTAAGAAATTGCTCATTGTCATGGAAACCAAACTGCATCATGGGAAGAAAATATAGTCTCTTGATCAAAGTTAGGAAACCCTGATGAGTGTAGAGTACAGCAAATATCTGAAGCTACATATGGATCCTATTAGAATGTTGCAGGTTCCGTTCAGGTAAAACTAACCAGGAGTCTTCTGTGAAGCCACCCAAAACTACCTGAAACCCTCCTCCTGTGGCTTTTCTGAAATCCCTGCCACTGCTGACATTCCTCTCAATAAGGTCACATCGAGAGTATAAGAGCAGTGGGGGGGTGGAAACAACATTTCAGCTTTACGGTATCAGCACATCCTTTACCAGTAAAGCAGATGTAACACCTGACAGGGAATTTCTATTTCTCTTTTTCAAAAAACACTCGGGTGACCTGAATGTGTCAGTAAGGAGCAATTTGGTGTTTCGTGAATGACTTGAGAGCTTTCATGGCAGCAAAAGCCAACAGCTGCAGCCGTCCAGCACAGAATTTGCATGTGTGACTAATGAGCAGTCAAATATGGTCTTGGTTATTCAAAATAATTCATTATGACATTTGTACAGGGAGTAACGCTCCTCATTCCTTTTCCCAAAAGTGCTTTCATGGTCACATGCATTGGTTCCATTTATAGGAGCTTTTTGTGAGGAGTTACGGTCCATTAGGGAAGTGCTCGGTCGTGGTATCGCCAGGTCGAAACGGTTGCAGGACGAAAGAGATCTGTCTCTAATTTGGTAAAGAAATGATTGTCATAGTTTTGTGGGGTGTGTAGTTGCTCCAGTGTCTCATCTTTGGCCTTGTGGCCTTTATTTAATCACAAAGCTTGAGGTTAAATAACTGCTGTTAGACTTTTGTACCCTTTGCTGCACTCAAAACAAGGTCCCTCCTTTATAGAGGACGGGTCAAAGAGGAGGCGTTTGACTCTATGACTGAATATCTTCTAGCTTTTTGGAGCCATAGAGGAACTGGTGGCACAATAATCCTTGCTTGTCGTTAAACATCCATTATCTTCCTTGACAGGAACTCACAACAGATTGATGGGGGAGAATGGCTCGGATTTCAATGGACTGCTCCTCATCTTTGCCGGGGATTCCCCTCAGTGTGTTGTCGGTGCCCATGGAGAACAAATATAAATGTCAGCAGTGTCTCCAGGTGCTGAGGAAGCCTGTCCAGGCTCAGTGTGGTCACCGCTTCTGCATCCATTGCTTCAAGGAGCTCACCAGGTAGACTGGAGGTCCTCGGACCACCCACAGCCTCGTGCAATGCAAACCTCTTCCCTGTCCGATGCTTATACACTAATGAAACACGCTTCCGCACACCCAGTGGGCTCATTTCTGCTCAACTCTGAGAAAATCTCGGCCTCCAACGTTCAGTTGCTTTATTCCAACTCATCCTTCCATGACTGGACTCTAAGATTGAAGTCAGTGAATCAGAAGGATGTGACCATCCTGGCTCATTCTTAAGGTTTCTTTTTTTACCTCTTTGTCCTGTCATTTTTACCTCAGATGCATCCTGAGTGCTTTTGCTTTTCATTAGTTTAAACACCAACCAGCAAATAAAGATGCTGGTTCAGCAGTTCCTAATCTTGTTATCTCCTTTTACAAAGCATGTTTATCATCTGAGGTTCAAATGTCACATCATTTTGCACCTGTACCAAGGAGCAATTGTCACTGACCTCATCATTGGGATCATATTGAAAATAAATTCAATTATTTTCTTTTTTTTCTTAGTTCTGGGCCAAAACCATGTGAAGCCTGCCGCCAAGAGGAGATATACGAAGAGCCCATTTCCGTTCTAAATAGTAACGAGGTAATTATGTGGTTCTGATCTTGCATTGTAGCCCAATGAGACATCTTCCTTCCCACTGTGACTCAGTCAGGCTTCCCCCTCCTCACTGACTCCCACAATCACGCCTGTTATGTCTATCTGGTGGGATAACTCATAGCTTCCCGGGATCACTGTGTTCTGACTCCACCACCAGGTATTTCCAGACAACGCCGCTGGACGAGAGATAGCAAGCCTCCCTGCCAGGTGCTTGAACCAGGGCTGCAGTTGGACCGGCTCTATAAAGCAGTATGAGGTGAGGGACAAAAAACTGTTTGAGGCTGTGGTCGTGGCTTTCAGCTGTCTTTTCCCCTAAACTGCTGGTCCGAATCAGCCTTTCTTCCTTTTCAAACCACCTGTCGCAGTCCACATAGCGGCCTTTTCTGTTCCTCTCAACCCAATTTACAGCAGAGGGAAACAGAAACAGGAAGTGGAACCTTACAGCCTGGAAAGTCCCTGCATGTCCACATTTCCAGCTCAGCTAACAACAACAAATCAGTGGGAAAGTACCAGTGTAGTATAAAAGGCCATTCAAGTCCAGATCAGTTCCTTGACTCGTGAACAGTTCCTTGACTACTGCAACAAGCCGGAACCACTTTTTCACGGTTTTTCACCAAAAGTTCACGCGGGAACTCCTCGGAATTTGGTGTAAAGGAGAAGGTCCCGACACGAACTGTGTCTGTTTGAGCGGGAAAAAAAGGCTCAGCTGCATTTCTGAGACCAGTTTGTGTCGCCCTGGTCGAATGAGAATGAGTGTCCTCCGATTGCATCTGTGTGGACTCTAAATAGTGCAGACAGCAAGGTTGCCCCACCCCACTGCTGTCACGGCATCTTATCATGCTGCGCCTTTCAGTTGGCGGTTTGACTAATCGCAACCAAATGCAGATGAGCCAGCAAGACAGGAAATATTGAAATGATAGGTGACGGCGCGGCAAGAGCTGGAGCTTACTTTGTGTGTCTAACAAATAAGGCTCATTGGGTTATAGTTTGCCAGTTTTGAGCCGAAAGATGAAATAAATGATCAATGTCGGCGCGTACAGTTGTGGTTTAAGGCCGGCAATGTGGAAAGAGCTGCGCTAGTTAGCACGCTGTTTCGAAGACCGAGCAAGGCGAAGCAACGTGCTGCTCAGCAGGATTGGTGGGGCTGGTTTTGGTTTAAAGATGATTCATAACTAGTTATGGTTTGTCGATGTGGGAGTCGGCGTTGACACATTTCTTGAAATAGTCAAATATGAAAAACAGGCTTACCGACTGTAGCCGCTGCTTTCTGGCTCCATGTGCACCGCTGTTAGTCATCCAGAAACATTCACTTCCGGGGCAGTCGGCGCGCATCACAGCTCTGTGGTCATTTCCTGTTTAGTTTTGGAGCTTTTTGTTTGTTTTGTTTTTTTTAATGAATATAGATTTTTGCGGGCTATTTTCCCCAAATGCTGTGACACTTTATTGCTTCAACAGTTTAGTATTTCTGCTTTTTATGTTGAATTGTTAGGAAGTGTGAGTGGTGTCTGTCCCATAAGTCTGACGGTCGCGCTAAAACACCGCTGTCCACGTTGTAGGCTCAGCACGAAGGCCGCTGCGAATTGGAGCAGATTAAGTGCGACGCCTGCCAAGCCTCCGTCCTCCGTGCGGAGATCGACAGACATAACGAGAGAGAATGTGAAGCCCGGACGCTCAACTGCAAATACTGCAAACTCACCTTCCATTTTAAAGACATCAAGGTGAGACAAAGCTGGTGTTTGAATGCAAACCAAAAGGGAAGATCTCACGTTTTCTGATTTTGTTTTAGGCCCACGATGACATCTGTTTGAAGTTCCCCTTACCCTGCAAGGACTGTGGGAAAAAGAAGATCCCCAGAGAAAAGGTTCGAGCCGCGCTCTGTTTTGAGCTTGTGCCAACGCGGTCTAAACTATAATATTTCAATGGCCACGTTTTTGTCCTCTCCACCTTCAGTTCAACGAGCACATCCGGTCCTGCGCCAAGTCCAAAAGTGCCTGTCCCTTCAGCGAAGTGGGCTGCAAATCTGTGGTGGGTACCTGCCCGTTTAACAGGAAAATCCGTTTCTGAAGTTTTGTTGAGCGTCAGGTCTGTTTTCCTTTCCCAGGTGGAGAACGGAAAGCTCAGGGAGCACGAGCACAGCAGCACCGTGGAACACCTGCACCTGCTGCTGCCCATGGTGCTGTCCTTGACCCGGACGCGGGCGGAGGCTTCCGAATCCGGGGAGTGGCAGGAGGATTCTGGTCTGGGCCTGTACCGGGCTCCTGAGGAGGGAGTTAATGTGGGCGCCGGAGCTGCAGCCTCCGTGCACCCTGTGGACTTAGAAAAAAAGGTGCGTCTGGTGGCTCGGCGCCTTTTTAGCGTCTCGATACTTTACGTGGCTTCTCACACATCGGTTGGCGTTTTCGCGACAGGTGACGGCTCTAGAAAACATCATCTGCGTCCTGAACCGAGAGGTGGAGCGCAGCGCGTTGAAAGTGGAGGCTTTCGCACACCAGCATTGTTTAGACCAGGAAAAGATCGAGAACCTGGTGAGCAAAGTGGGTCAGCTGGAACGGGCGATCGCCATGAGAGACCTGCAGCTGTCTGAGACCGAACAGATGGTGCGAGAGCTCCAGTCCTGCACCTACGATGGGATATTCGTCTGGAAAATCTCCGAATTCTCACGTCGCAGGCAGGAAGCCGTGGCCGTCCGCATGCCTACGATGTTCTCGCCAGGTGAGCGGAGACGCGCATGCAGTTATTTTTGTTGGCGAGGATGCTTCAAGGCTAACGTGACACTCTGGTTTTGTTCCACGCAGCATTTTACTCCAGTAAATATGGCTACAAAATGTGCTTGAGGCTGTACTTGAACGGAGATGGGACGGGGCGAGGGACCCACCTCTCACTGTTCTTTGTGGTCATGAGGGGCAAGTGTGACGCGCTGCTCAAATGGCCGTTCAGTCAGAAGGTAAATGGATTTCCCAGGGTCACGAAGGCTCCCAACGGTCCCTCAGAGCAGCCTCTCTATATGGCAGGCATGTCCAAACCCAGTCCTCGAGGGCCACAATCCAGCCGTGTTTTCTGTCCTACCAGGCTGAAAATGCATTCAGCGGGATCGAAAACCCGGCTGGATCGTGGCCCTCGAGGACTGGGTTTGGACATGCCTGATATATGGTATTCGTCCCTGCCTCTCCAGGTGACCCTGATGCTCTTGGACCAGAACAACAGGGAACACATCATCGACGCCTTTCGCCCTGATGTGACCTCCAGCTCCTTTCAGCGGCCCATCAGTGAGATGAACATCGCCAGCGGCTGCCCGCTCTTCTGCCCGCTGGCTAAACTGGCCGGCAAGAGCCCGTATCTGAAGGACGATACCATTTTCATCAAAGCTATCGTAGACCTGACAGGCTTATAGGGTGTGTACTGTGGAAGTTAAAGCACCAGAATATCAAAAACCAATATGAAAGAATAGCAACTGTGGCAATAATAATAATAATAACAACAATAGATTTATACATATATATCACACATAAACAACTATTAAATTATATAAAAATGGTGATCTATGGTGGCTATAGTTCTCCATTTAATAAATTATTATTTTGTATTATATGTTTTGAAACACGTCTATAACTAGAAGTATAAATTCTATAAACTATGTAATAACTTATAACTTTGAACTAAAACTTAAGCTAAAACTTTTTCACGCATTTAGAATAATTGTCCTATATGCATCAATATATTAGCTCATTTGTTCATTATTGGAAAGATCTTTAAACAATCTTTATAACATATATTTAAAGATACTTATTTATATATAATCTTTTATCTCACTCTAAACTGTAGATTTAAAGAATACATTTGACAACAAACGGCTTTATACAAAGGAAATGTGCTTGGTAAGCTGTTTCTGCTGCTGAATTACACTTAGAAGTGATGATAATTACATTTAGATTTAATATTACCTGGTTGACGAGTGAATGAGCCCGTCTACTACCTGTTCAGTCTTTTTAGTGTATCTTTAGAATGTAACCTTAAATGTTAAATATCTTCTATTGGATTATATTCTATGCAAGAAAAAACTAATAATCACTTTGATTAAATGTTGGAATTATTAGAATGGGGGTTAACTGTTTCACTTTTCAGTGACTATATAACTGTATTTAATACAGAAAATACTGTGTGTTTGAATCTATATTGATGCTTCACAGTTTTGTTTTGCCAGCTAGAATGTGATGTTGTGATGGAAAAACTGGGTTGTTGCCATAGCAGCATAAAGGTTCCGCCCCTCCAGAGAAGATGTAAGGACTACTTTGGTGTGTTGTTTTTAGCGTGAACATATATTTATTCAATCTCTTTTCAGATGTGACGTTTCACTTCTTCTTTTTGTCTGATGTGATTTGTAAAATGAATTTTTTTCACAGTTCACCATGTGCAAGATTAAAAAATCATAAGCGTTCAGCTTTGGACTTCACCGGGTATGAATATATTTATTATTTAGAAAGACATTTGGGTTGTTTGGACATCAGTACTGCTGCATCCTGGTCCTTCAGGGCAAAATCTGTGTCTTTTTTCTTGTCGTTTGTCTTTAGTTGAGTGATTTTTGCCAACTAACTACTCATTTCCACCTCTTCAGTCATCAGCCTTTAATTCTCTTTCTTACCTCATATATGTCTCACATTAGAAAACAGTTTCTTTGTCATCTTATCTTCCAGAAAATAGCAACAGTTTTTTCCCCCGGACCCAATAATTCAGCAAGAACTTCACTCTTCCTCTATGAAATGCTTGAATTTATTGAACTAATGCTGAGAAAACATTCAGAGCTTTAAATCTCCTGTATTGTGCAGAATTGGAGGTAGTACACGCACAAATAGTTAAGTTTGATGTGAAAATGAGATCTGAACAAAAATCGTGCAATTTTGCACCAAAAATACAAATATGTTTCTCTGGCACCAAATCATCAAATACCAAATATTTCTAAAATTATAGTATTAGAACAACAATAATAGAGTTGCTTTAGGCAAATTGTTGGTGTAGTGGTTTAAAGCAGTGATCTTTTATCCAGTAGGATGTTGGTTCAAGTCCCCAGAGGCCCCTTGTCCTACTCTGTGAATGTTCACTTTCTTCTAGTCGCAACGTTTTTCTTTTATTTATTATAGTCTGGAAATAGAAATTAACCTTTCCTTTCCAGTATAATATTAGTGGGTTATGCAGGTTTTACTAAATCATAATCATAAAATGTCCTGTATCCGCCCCTGGGGGGGCATTTAAATGTAACACATGCTTGTTTCCTTTAATTAATCATAGTTTATATCTTTATGTTCATGCTTTCGTTTTTGCATGCGATTTCTTTAGATAAACCTGTTTCCTTATTGTCTACATACGCACAGGAAATTTCATCAAGGATATTGAAATCCAGAGCCAGATTCCTGCCAGGATTTCTGTCTAACCAGGTGGAAATCTCTTAAAAATGGGCCTCTTAAAAATTTCCAGAAAACCTGGCGGGGATTGAGGACCGGGTTCCCCTGCAACACTTTTGCGTCACTTCTGCCCTTTTATTACACATTGGTGTATTACCATTTAACTTATATCACCTATATAAAACGTTTTTAAAGTTTATTGTATCTAGAAAAAATATGGTATTCCTCTATTTTATGCAAGAAGCATCATTATTATTTTTCGTATGATGTGTGTGTAAACAGGATTTTTATTTGATGTTTTAGGTCATTTCAACATATCTACTTTGCTTTCGATCAAAATAGCTGTAGAAGTTTATTAATGACACAAACTCTTATTATCAGCAGTGGACGTCAGATGTAGTTTATTTCTAGAAACAAACATCACTTTTTGGCTTTCAAGACATGCTTTTTTATTACAGGGGAGCATTGAAATATGGAATATTTAAAAAAACAACAGCTTCAAAAACAGTAAAAGTGGTGACGCTGGTGATTGATCACACACGCCGACCTTGAAATTTTTGGAATACTGTTCAGTGTGTGTTGGAAACCCAGCTGGTGAGCTGAACCGCGTCAAACACCCAGCGAGCAAACCCAGCATCATCGGGGGATCTGTTCCACCGGAACACCAAGAAGGTCGAACTCTTGTTTGTGTTCTCATGCTTAATTCCTTATTAAGACATGTCCTGGGAAGAGGCAATGAAAGATACCAAAGATAGCTGCAGGCAGGACGGGAAGTAAACACACACATAAACACAAAAAGCTCCACAGAAAAACACGCGTTGCTACTGGGCCTTGCTCAGATTTTCCTTCAGCTATCAGAGATGATCACAAGGGTCTGACGTGAACGATGTTGTCATGACAGCCATGCTGACGCACTTGACCACAGCAGCTAAAATATTCAGTTCTGATCACCATGTAATGCAACACCACTTATTATTCGGTTTACTTGACGCTGGGGGATCATTGTGGGGTTTCATGGACGGGACGTGGACAGCGTCACGCTAAGATTGTACCTGAAGGTGCACAGAACACGTGTGTGCACACATACAGTGTTGTAGGTTTCATAATGGTGAAAATTCCTTTTAAAAAAAAAACATTTTGTTATGAGACTTAAGGAAAAAGTTCATTTAAATATGATACCGCCTCCCCAAAAATGAAACCCTAATAAAAACAAACTAGGAAACCTTTGTTCTGTCACGCGTCATGCTAATTAAGGACAACTTCTCTTGATTAATCAATAATTCTACCATGAAATAAGTGGCTCACAAAGAAAGAAAATAGGACGTGTTGTAACTAAAGTCCCCAGCGGGCTGCAGTAAAAGCTAAATTTCACCCTTTTCATTCCCTTTTTGGGTTTAAATGGATTTGGAATCCACTGAAACGCGCGTGACATCACTAATGTGAATCGGTCCTCGGCTCGAGCGTTTCGTCTCTGTTGGACAGACACGAGCGCAACGTCCCGCAGCTGCAACTCCACTCACATTTACACCTCAGGTCCAGGATTTTTTTGCGTCAAGCCTGTTCAGACGTAGATTTAAGTTACAAACACAAAACGTCTCCTGGGCAACGCGATGGGATGTCAGTCCCGTGCACAATGATGACATTTATGATTCCTCCGGGCCGTAGCGCAACAGTCTGTGGTGATTTGTGTCCTGGTGGGACGCCGCCGCACCACAAGTGTCATCGTGACACGGATGACGGCGCCGTGAGCTCGGGCAGAAGCCGCTGTCGGAGCGAACTCATGGTCTTCCGTTCACGCAGTTCTTGTTGCGACTCAGCCAGGACGGGAGGAGGCTGCGGGGCCTCGACGGCCGGGCCATGGCCTGCGACAGCCGCACCATCCGCGGCGAGCGCCACACCTTGATGGTGGAGTCATCGCTGGCAGACAGCAGCAGCTCCTGGTCAGCCGGGCTGAACGCTACAGAGTTCACCACGTCGTCGTGCGCCAGACGTGCCAGACAGATGTTGTAATGGCGATCCCAGATGTAGCCATGCTTGTCCTCTGCTCCGCTGTAGTTAAACACAACAGAGTCAAAATAACATTCAGAATCGTATTTTTTATGTGTAGTTCCCCTTACCGCCAGAAGGGGGAGACAGAACAATATCGCTAATGGGTAAGACCAACATGCATATAAATATTTAAAGGTAAACACAATTAATAGTGGTTTGCTTTTGAAACTCACCTGGCAACAAAGTCCCTGCTGACGTCGAGGAAGATAAAGAAGCACTCGTCGTTCGGTGTGAAGGCTCGATGGGCTCGCAGAATCCTCCTTTCCTCCCTTAAACTCTTCAAGTCGATGACGTGCAGGTCTATTTCTTGGGCGATGGGGGGAGGACACATGGGATCAGAGATCTTGCAGCCTGGTGGCCAAGCCCTGCTGTTCACGTAAAGGTACCTGATCAAAGAGATTAAAGACATTTGCACACTATAACAATAATCGTTGCAGTTGAGCACAAAGAAAGCCACAATTGTATAAATGTGCATATTGAAAAATGCTAAATATATGCGTCATTTTCTAACCTGTGGTCTGGAGAAAGGCCCATCCCAATGATGTGTCCGTGGATATCAATGACGTGGTCCAGGGAATCAAAAAACTCAGAATTTCTCTCTTCTCCTAGAACTGGACCGCTAGTGGTCATCTGGTCTGGCTTGATGCATTTTATACCTAAAATAGAAACATTTAAACAAAATAAAGGAGGCATCCGACACTGTGAGGCTGAGCTCTATGTTCCTTGGAAAACTGTCCGAATTACCTATCTGGTGAGGGGAGTATGTAAGGCTGCCAGTGGTGAAGAGTAAGTAGGTTTTGTCCTCGCCGTTCCCAGGCTCCGAGGGCTCCAATAGGCTGGAGCCGGGCGCCTTGGTGTGCGCTTTACCCAACATCTGAGCGACCTGCGTCTCTATCTCCAGCTCCCTGAGCCCCATGTTTTTACTCTGAGAGCCAGAAAGAGGAGGCAGATTGGCAAATGGTATAAAAGTCATCGCCAACATGAGCCCGACGCCTCACTGACCTGCAGGACGTGATCCAGGCCCGAGAGGGTGGGCTGAGGGTGACGGCCATTAGGGAGTCCGGGACATCTCGCCTCCTTCTGCTGCTCCTCATCCTCGACGTCCTCGTCGCCGTCCTCGCTGCCAGAGGCCCCCAGGTCAAACAGGAGGGGCTGGTGGTGCTGTCGCCACCCTTTCTGCTTCTGAGCCTGAGACTGAGCCTCGTAGTCCAGCAGCAGATCTGGGTTGTCGTGACGTCGGCAGTGGGCCACCATCACAGTGCGGATTGTGCTGGCGTTGATGTTCTGGATCTTGAAAAGACGTTTGACGACGTTGACGTTCTCTGACTCCACGTCCTGTCGAGAGGAAGAGGAACACACACACTCCAAGATCACAACATCCCCCCAACAAAGTAATCAATGGGGTCTTTTAAGAAGTGATCAACGCACTCACCTGAAAGGCTTTATTTAGCCAGAGCACCGAGCAGGACGTCATGTTGCCGATCCAGTGCAGGTTCCCCGAGATCAAGTGGGTCTCATTGAGCCAGCAGCCAAACACATCGTACGGTTTGTTCCTCACGCGTGAAAGCAACGTGTAGTTTTCTGTGGCGTGTTTAGAGGACGAGGTTAAACACACACTCAAAAATCACTTCCTGTCCACTTGACATTGAGTTTGTTTCCCCCACCAAGACTGATGACGGCAATTTCCCCCGACGAGGAGTGGTGCGGGCCGAGGTAGACACCAGACACCAGCAGCAGGGTGTCGTCAGCGTTGAACTGGGAGAACTGGGTGTAGCCCCAGTTGAACTGCCGCATGCTTGAGCTGTGCACCAGCGAGATATTTCCATCTGCGCGTTCTGTGTCCCACAGCTAGAAAAATACACAACAAGTAAAAAGGATTGATCAAACACAGCGGGAAAAATAGATGTCTGAAAATGTCTTTGGTTCTTTAGGCTCAGTAAAGTGGCCAATCAAGCTCAAAACCAAATACACAAATTCAATAACAATTATTCTAATGGAACAACATTTAAAAGCCTATTGAGTCCAGAGGGAAAGAACATCTTCAAACAGAGACAGAAGGCAAAAGAATGTCATAGCTTCACTTCTTCAGAGACTGTGAGAGGACGACAACAACAGTGGACAAGCAGATGTGGAGCGTGCAAACGGGATCTGTGAGGAACATCTACCTTGACAGTGCAGTCTTTAGAGCACGATGAAAACCGATGACCCCTGTGAGAGAAAGCCAGGTGGAGGACCTGGTCACAGTGCTCCCTCAGTGTCTGAACCTCCACGCAGGGGATGCAGTCGAACAGACGCCTGAACTCTCCGTGCCACGACACAGACGCTGCGTGGGCAAAGGCCCAGAGTAAATTAGCACAAGCAGCAGATTATTGTCGTCAATATAATGAAGCCCGAGCGTGGAAGATGTTTAGAATGACTCACAGGGGTGCCGTGGTACAGAGCGCGGGATGCGATAGTAGGTGTAGAACAGCTCCCTCCAAAGGAACTCATCTCTGGAGACAGCCAGCCACTGCCTGCAGGTCAGGCCAGCTCTCAGCACAGCATCGTGGGGCAGTAGCATAAAGATCTCCAACACCAGGCTATCCGGCAGAACTGGGACATACTCCATCCTAACATCCTGTGGATCCAGATGGGGTTTGGGGGGGGGGGGTAGAATAGCTGCTGCACCGTTTTAAAGGCATAATAACATGCAGATCTTTCAAAATAAACAGGCAACAAAATGCAGATTATCGAGGTCGTTAAAATAGGGGTGATGCATTTATATGGAATCACTAAAACAGCGGAAGAAGGACGGTGTTCCCCTTCAGTTCGCTCCGCCTGCGCACCTATAAAAAACTTGAGGCCCCAACCTTCAGTTCCAACTAATTTCAGCCTGACATCTGAGATCTGTTTAAATGGTGAGGACGGGGAGCTTTGGTTTGAGTTTTTCCCATTGAAAAAGCAGTGAGAAGCAGGGATTTGCTGCGTGCAGGAATATCGCGCTCGCCGGGAATGAGCTGTGTCACCCCGGCAGTTTCTGCTTAAGCAACTAACTAACTAACATTTCACCGAAATAAAACAGCTTCCATGTCGATCTGACCTTACGGAAAAACACGTTTGCAGGGAACCAAATTCACAAGCTGGTGCAAGAAAGCTTTTGTAAGCGGAACCAGGTCGTCGGGTTGTGATGACCAAACATGGAAATGTTCTTTGCTGTGCGTAAAACTCAGTTTACAGTGTTTACAGGAAAGGCTGGCCGCCGATCTTCCAGAAATAAACCCGCAACCACCATTTCCACACATGACAGGTAGCAATATTCGTTCTCGGCACTAAAAATCGAATGCTTCTACTAGGCTCCCCTTAAACTGGCTCACTTGGTAACAACCCGGGCTAGCAGTTAGCTTGACATTTGTTTTCAACTTTTAGCCACAGCACCAAAACTGTCATTTCGAACGGCAGTCGTTTATTTTAAAACTCTATTTGATGAAAAATGACCTGGCACAAAACAATGAGGCTGACACTGGCAGAACCTTACCTGCTGTATCAAATAATGTCGGAGAAACCCTCAAGTGGTCCGGTAAGGCTGCAGCTAGCTACTGAAAAATGACAACAAGCCGCAGCAGGCAGCCGTGAAACGGCCAGACTCGATCAACAGACGACAGCACCGTCGCTCCGACAAGACCAAAGCAATCGACTGCATAAAGAAAGATGCCTAATTTCTGTTCGCGATTTAGAATAATTGTACTTCCACTGAAATGTTTTTTTCCGTTTTTCTCTAGGAAGATTTGCTACGTTTATCTATAGTGACGATGGGAAGATAGATCGGATGCGCTTCACAGGCTAAATAATGAAGCTAAAAACAAAATTAAAAAAGTAGATTTGATGTTCATAACAATAAATTCCAATAATCTAGTAACAGTGATTTTATTTGTATATTTCTTTACCAGCTTCAAGAGAAAAAAATTAGACTAGCAAAATTTGGGGACGTTTCTTGAGACCAAGATCGTCAAAAGACTTAATTAGGCTACTCCCTGTATCTGGGGAGTCATTATCTAACGTTGGGATCTGGTGTCTCTTCGTACGTGCGTGGTGATGCCATGGTGACCATCTCCCTGTGCATCAGTAAGTCACTGGAGGACCAGTCAGTCACTGGAGGACCAGTCAGTCACTGTGTCAGAACACCAGGACTTCCACTCTTAGCAGGACTATGCTTTGATACATTTTCTCTGGTAAGGAAGCCCATTTTTTATATGAGTAATTATTTTATTATCATATCATTGAATTATTATTTTTTTAATTCCACTCCGCAGGTGTATTTTTGCCACAAGGGCCGTACACTGTACTGCATAAAACTCAAGCAGGGGCAGATTATGTTACCTGCTGCATTATCTCCCCACAAATGATCTTTTGCTTGTTGTGCAACCAGATAAAGAACAATTTCTGCCTGATTAATTAGGGAAGGGGGGGGGGGGGTTGTTTGTGTTTTTTTGTTTGTTTTTCCAGCTGTGTGCAATACTGCACAGTGGCTTTCTTCCTGTCTTGGATGCTCAAAGAAGGACAAGACAACAGTTGGATGTCAGAACTGGAGTAAAGGTGGGTGAATTTGAGCCGTCTTGAAAAAATAATGACTTGTGTAACACCGGTTGCTTAATCCTCTCCTCTTTTCCTTTCTGTACAGGACAGAATGTGTGGACCGTCCCACCATGCAGTCTAAATGAACCTAGATGTGGAAAGATGTGTTTCTCACATTCCTCTTAACCACCCTTCTCTGCAACGTTTTTGTACCTGTCTTGATGATGACTCGTCCGAAAACTCCTTTTTGAGTTGGATTATGTTTGATGGTTGACAAGTACAGCAACTACGCAGAAGTGGCCCAATAATGCATGTAAAACCTATAACTATACTTATATTATGTACCACGAATAAATGCTACACAATAAAGCGTGACGCATGTGTACTTACACCATTCCGCCGCTAGATGTCAGTCCTGCTCTTCCACGTGTGTCTGGCGCCACCAAGTGGAAGAAAAGTAAATGTCCACTGAAATGTGACTGATGCAAAGATCTGATGAACAACCCCGATGAAGTGACACTCGTTTAAAGAGGTTTAAACTAGGTCTCATGCGTATAATTTATTCATCATTTTACTTGACTCACTTCGACAATCATTTTATATCTAACCTTTTTTTGATGACGATCCAATATGAATCGAAAACTTACTGAGTCATCAGCACTTAAAATACAAGTAAGAAATAATAATAATCGTAACAATTTATTTTAACCTGCAAAGTAATTTTGTCTTGTTATATTCAGATCCTCTTTCATTTTTACTCGTCATAGATCAGTTGGATTTTAGCATTTTTATTTTATTTTATGATTTCATTTTAAAATCTGTGCTTTTCTGTGCATAAAGACCTCGATTTTCACATTAAAGTGATGCCAAAATCTTCAGATAACACATGATATGTTTAAAAATGTGAAGCTTTAACAAGAAGCAATGATTTATAGAATACTGCGGTCTAAAAAGCCTTTTTAAATAGACACAAGGGTTAAAATTTCAAGGCCTGATAATCCATCGTGCCGAAATCCTAATTCTTCTTCAAAACAGAGAAAGTGTGCACTCGTGCATTATTTAATACGATAATATTTATTTAGAATAGAAGAAAGCACAAGATTATTTACATTCACATGTACAGTGGCATACAATACAATTTTACAATTTCACAATATAGCACAAGCTATGTGTGCGCAAGTTTAAAGTGACCATTTCAGTTTAATTCGCTGACACGTGTGGGCGAATTTCACAGCGCATCTTTTCACCTGAGCAGGTGAAGATGCGTCTTAAAATAGGCAGTGTAATACCGGCACATTTCAGCTCTCCAGGGAAACACGTTTCCAACCGAAATGCAGTCAAAAATTAAAAGCAATACACGTACTGTGAGAAACCCAAAGGAATGTTGTGAAATGCGTCTTTCGTCTGCTTTGATGCGGGTCTGTGCCACCAGCAGCGCCTCTTATCTAAAGTGCAACGTTGTCTGAGCGTCGGTGCTGACGTTATCAAAGCACCATGGTGGGGATGTGGTGCACCAGGGGCAACTGGTGCTGGTGGGGGATCGCTGTCATCTGTGGGGGAGGAGGGGAGACCTGGGACGGCACCTCCGCGGCGTTCATCGCGGGTTTGTGCCGTGCGCTCTTCTGGTGCGCCCTCAGGCCCGCGAGTTGCGAGTACGCGCTCTGGCACACTTGGCACTTGTAGGGCCTCTCGCCGGTGTGCAGCCGGACGTGGTTGCGCAGCGTGGACGACTGACTGAAGCGGCGGTTGCAGAAGCGGCACACGAAGGGCTTGTCCAGCGTGTGGATGCGCATGTGGGAGCGCAGGTTGCTGCGGGAGTTGAAGCCGCGGTGGCAAATGACGCAGCGCATGCGGCCCGCCGAGACGGAGGAAGGGGAGCAGGAGGATGCCCCGTCGGAGGAGTGGGTGTCATCTGGAGGAGGGAGAGAAAGGGATCAAGCTTAGTTGCGAACGTGTGGACGTTTTAGAGCTGGTGGAAGGATTTTAAAGGGTTTCGTCGTTCCTACTTTTCTTTTGTTGCTCCTCATCAGTTCCTGGAACTCCGGGGATCCCAAGAAATGTGTTGTGGGTGTTTCCGTACCAGACTAGAAGCTCCTGGTCTGGTGGGATGGTCTGAGACAAGAGGAGGGGAAAAAAAGATGCAACTGTCAGCAAATTAACGACGCTACCTGCCAATTAGCCAAGCGGAAATGTTCGAATCTAAATTCTACCACTAGATGGCGACATTCGTTCGCATAAAACACCCAATAAAAAGACTCACAGGAAGTTTTTCTGTCGACAGACTGCAAATAACAACTAATTCTCACCTCCACCGCTTTGTAGAAGATGCTGCTGCCAATTTGGACCACCTCCAGGTTCTGTTCCTGTTCGTTCCGGGCGCACTTGATGTAGGTCATCCAGCTGCGCTGGTCCTCCTGGCTGGCATCGATGAAGTAGCGCACCGTTCCATCCTCGTTGAACACCTGACAGAGACGCACAGGAGGACAGGACTGGAACTCGGAGCCACCAGGGACGGAGAGGACACCAAACAACGAACTGGGAGATGTCTCTGGGATTTAAGGCTATGGGCTCACCTCCCACATTAGGTTATTATTCTTCAGCAGATCCACATGCTCCGGGGACAGGACTCTCCCGGTGAAAGGCCCCATCTCTGTTCCTGCTTTGATCCAAGTCTTGGAAAAGATGCCAAGTCCTTCTCCTGGGATCGAGCTCTGGGCGATGATCACCTCACTGGGCAGCACCAGGCTGGACAACTTCTGCACCTCTGTAGATTTAAAAGAAAAGAAAAGAAAATGAACACAAAATTTCAAAAAAATAAAATAAAATTTAGAAGCATGTACATTTTAATTAATTTACGTAAAATGCCATTCAGACCAGGCAGAAAGTTGCGGTCAGGTGTCATAAAAGATCCCTGAAAGCGGCAAATGGACTGGATCTTATTTTAGTCACGAAATATTAAGCCCGGGCTTATCCCCCGTTTAATTCGATTATCTGGCTGAATTGAAAAGTTTTGTTCGGCAGAAAAGCCCCATCGAAAAGCATTTTCATCCGCATCAAAAAGGAAAAGAAAGAAAAAATCTTGCGCTCCTTTAATGTCAAAATCAAAGTTTTTTTTTCTTTTTTATTGAGGCTGCGATAAAAAGACGGAGCAAACGGGGGGTTAAATGGTCCTCTATTGCTCAGGGTCCAGCAATTTGTCATGCTTCAGATGTGAAATTCATTAATGTTTACTGGAAAAGAAACGGCTAATTCCAAATTCATTATCCTTTTAAGAACTTTGTAGCAATAAATTTGCGCTGAATGAGACGAGGACTTGTTAAAAAGACTGAGGAATTTCTGTAACAAAAAAATGGAAAGGCGATTAGATGGTTGACATGCAATGAATAGCATTAGATTTAGCCTTCACGGTGCATTATGCGAGGAACAGCAAATCTTTTAAGGAGAGAGAAAGAGAAAAGGGCCGGAGCCCCATAGCTGCCAAGAGAGGAAAAGAGACTGTCCGGAGATTGATGAATGCGGGATAAAACCCGGGACATCTCAAAGAAAAGAAAGTTTTCTCTCCTCGAGGTTTAAGTGGAAACTTTCCCAGGTCAAGCACAAAGTTAACCAAATGAATTTAATGCCCCGCGTCTTTTCAATCAGCGGCAGTTACACGCCTAACGAGCCTCCCAACGCAAGGTCTCGGAGCTCTGGAAGGGTTAATGCGTTAAATGGATCGAAATAAAAGCAGCAAAATGGGGGGAAAAACGGAGACAACAGCTACGAGGAATGAAAGAAACTCTGGGAAATAAACGCCTGAGAAAGACTGAGAAAAGAGCTCTGCGCGGAAGTTTGAATAAAGGTGCAGAGATGCGAGGAGTTGCGCAGGAGATCACAGAAAGGAATCATCTAAAACAGGTTCGTTCGGATCAAATCACGGGACGATGCCGGTTTTAAACATGCACGTGATCTGGATGGATTGAAATAATAATCCCAAACGCACCTCCGGTGAAGGACTGAGCCAGCACCTCGGCGGTGAAGGCGGTTTTGGGGGCGCAGCCGCCGCCGTTCTGCCGCTCCTCCGTCAGGTGTTCGCCCAGCACGTTCCTCCACCTGCCGTACAAGAAGCTGTGGAGGATGTCCGAGGTGATCACGTCCGACAACGAGCGAGTCGGACACTTAAATCCAGACTTGAGAGCCAGGGTGTCGGCGGGAAGCACTGAGCCCATGTCAGGAGACGACAATTAATCGTTTTTGAAGAGGAAAAAGAAAAGAAAAGCTACTTTGGGTTGAGAGAAAGATGCGATGGAAGAAGAGGTGAATCAGAGAGCTGCTCCACCGTCCGCCCTGCGCGTAAAAGCACCCCTGCCTGGCCTGCGAGGGTCTCTTATATATCTGGCTGGTGTGACCCCCAGTCTAATTACTTATTAATGTCACACCCCTCACCGCGTGGACCAGAGGGAGGGAGAGAGAGAGGGAGAGAGAGAGAGACTCCAGTAATATACCGGTTTAATGCTGTGCGTAAAAGCTTCGCTTTTTTTAAACATTTAAGCTGCATTAAATGGCTATTTAAAAAAAAAAAAAAAAGAATACCAAAATAACACACAACAACAATAACAAAAACCTGGGAAAAAAAACATACGACCAAAAACTTTTAAGACTGGCAAGTGATTGAAAAAAAAAAAGTAGAACCAATTACGCACAATTAAAGAAAGCGACGCCTCGCGAAACGCGAAAGAAAAACCTGTCAGTTGTTGATCACAAGACTCTTCTAAGTGGGTCAGGAAGTCTGGGACCTGGGACCAGTCTACTTCTCAGGCATTTGGTATTCATGCGTTGGTATTATTATTATTATTTTTTGTGCGCACTTTAGCGCGGGAATAACAAGAATGGAAACACGTTCGGCGTGTTTTTTTCTTCTCTCCGCCGTATTGTTCACGCTGGAAAAAAATGCAAAGCTGCTTCGACGTGGTTCACTTTTTCAAGCCCTTGTTGAGGTAAGCGGTTTAATATTCATGGATGTTCGGAGCCCCCTCGGTATTGTGACGACGCTCAGATGAGTATATACGAGCCCTTTCTTCTCTATAGTCTCAGTCCTCTCTGTTTTTTCCTCTCTTGCCTATTTTTCAGGCTTGATGGACTGGGGCTAAATGGGCAGTTTTCCTTCTTTTCCAGCAGAGAGGACATCTTTATTCCATCCCCGGCTCACAGGTTTCCTATTCAGCTCCCCTCCAAGTAATGTCAGGGCCCTGAAAAGTGCTGCAAATCAATCTTTCATGGTGTTTTGAGGGCAATTTGACATCCATGCACTCCTCCTTTCACTCCAACAACTACAAGGGGATTGTCCGAAAAAATGGGCAAGTTGTGCGGACTCTTTCTCTCTGTTTCTCGCCTGACGAAAATGGCAATGTAATGAGAAAAGATATAGCAACTAAACACAATAGCGGTGTCCCCCCCCCCCTCTTCTTATTTTGGGGTGGGGGGGTGCAGAGATAGTGAAAAGGCAAGGTGAGTGACAGGGCACGAAAAAAGATTACTGTGAAACAGCTGCTTTTTATGAGCGGGCCCCTCCTTCGTTTGTCTCCTTTTCCCAGATGAAATTTCGCTGCTCTTTCAGTGGGATTCTTTCTCATCTAGATTGATTTACATTTATAGCATTCATCGCACAAATCCGAGGTAAATGGTGGGGACAGCGGGGCGGGGTCGCTTCTTTATTAAAGAGGAATTAAATGAATTGAATTGGGGTAACGCATGGATTTGATTTGCTTATTTATGCATTAACCTATGGCATTATCCGGAGCTGGTAAAGCCGCGGGCATGTCAGCAATAGCAAATCGTGCTGCTTAGCTGTTCCATTGTAAAACAATTTAAGCTATTATTCTCTCCATTTAAAGCTTATCAATTTAATGTGGATGATTGACAATTATTGCATAAAGAACTCGGTAATTGTTGTATTTCAAAGAGCCGTTGGGAAACCAATCAAAGGCGGGCATTTGTTTGTGGCTAAATAGGAAAGTTCACGCTCAAAAAGGGAGAAACTGACGGCCTGGGGGGGGGAGGAGGGACGAACTCGACTGGATGATCCGAAAATGACGCATGTGGAAATTTCACGTCTTGAGAGTGAGAAACCGGCTGCAGGTTCGTTCTTTTGTTGGGGAAATTTCGCTCCTCGTTGCGCGTTTGGTTTCGTTTTTTTTTTTTTTTTTAAATATATATATGTGCAGGATCATTGTTACTTCTAGCAAAATGAATATATGCATCTCTCCTTAAAACGCAGGACACACACACTTACACACACACGTACACACGCACGCACCCGCACCGTGTCTCCAGGGCTCCTCCGCAGCGTCATTAAAAGCAGATTAAGGTAGCCGCCGCTGCGTGCGCGGTCCCGAGGATCTGCTCATCTGTTGCAAAGGTGAGAGAGGTGCTGCCCCCCCCCGTCCACGCCTTTTATTCTGGCCCCCCCACTCTCCGGCTGCCCCGGACAGAAGGTGACAGGACACCTGAGGCGCTGGAAGTGTGTATGTGTGTGTGTGTGTGTGTGTGTGTTTTTTTATTCACGCAGCAAATGTGACAAAGACATTGATCCGGTTACAGCAATTATTAAAGCGCTGCTATGATCCGATTGTAGGTGGGTGGAGGCTCATCCAGGACGAATCAGCGGCCACTTTAATTTGATTTACAAGGGAATGAATAATTATTTCAAAAGAATGTTTATTGGAAACAAATTTGGCCACATGTGCTGAGCGTTTCCTGCATTTAAAAAAAGGGTTTTGTCGAATTCTTTGTGTTTAGATCACGTCAGGCTTGTTGTGTAACTGCTGTGACAGTGTCACTGTTTTAAGGCCTCATCGTCATTCCTGAATAAACTGGAACACAGATCTACTCCCAACGGATGCGTCATTGCTTATATTCTATAGGACTAATTGCCAAAAATGCAAATCTTTACCATTTACCCAGCTCTTAACTGTGTGTTTTTACACAAATAAACGTGCATTCAGGCGTGTGTAGACCACTTTCCACTGGACGTGGTGCTAAAGCGTTAATTTACCCCCAGAGGAGGGCGATTTAAGAAGAGCCCAACATATTCAATAAGGAGCTTTATTGATATTGTCCCCTAACCTCCTCTGAATGATCTGGACAACTGAACTATTGCACCAACACAAAAGACCACCGAGACTGAAGTTCCCTTTGGGGCCATATTTAAAAGATGGAAGAGGATCAAAATCAAGGGCTGGATTTGGAAACAGCTGCAGCGCATCAATGCGGGGGCTGCATGGGGCCGCGCACGGTCCGCCGCGGCAGCGGCATCGCCCCCCCCCCCGCTGCGCGCAAAGATGTGCTGTGACAAAGCTGGAGGGGCTCCGTGCAGCAGGCTGCTGGGGGACAGTTAACATGTGGGTGGAGGGGGCAGAGAACTCCGAGAACTCAGAATTCCTGTCGGGGAAAATGCGACATCAGCATCCCAAACCCGGGAAGAGCAACCAAAGCGTTCCCATTTTCTCCATGACGGCTAATCGGAGGCATTCAAGGACACTGGAGACAAACAAACGGCATCAAAAGTTGAACCAGGTTTATTTCTGACTTGTACAAAAGCAGCAATCCGTATTAACCGGGACGCAGCCGCCAGTCTTGCCGTTAACACTTCAACTCGACCACAAGTCTGGCCTGCGCAGAATTTATTGGAGTTTTGAGAACTGGCAAATAGACTATAGAAAATATATTTTCAGCTTATAAAACATGAAAACATACAGTTGGCCTATCGTATCCTCCATGTTTAGCATCCGTTAGTATGTACACAATAGAGCTCTCAGAAAGCTTCTTTAGTACAACAAAAGACATCCAAATGTTTAGAATTATGTCAAACAGAAAAATCAGCCGCAACATTTGCACAATATAGTCTGGATGTTGGGGTTTTTAATACCACTATATGGTTAACTGTACACAAAGGAAACAAAACACCATAGTTGATATTTTCAAATTATATCCCTTTTCATTAAGAAATTACATTAATACCAGAATCATCTGTCCATAACGATGCATCATTTATACCATTTATATTAGATCACAATGAAATAAAAAACGAAAATTAAAAGTTATTAGCACTGACGCCGAACGCCCCGGCGGACTGGGAGGTACCAAATAAGACGAGATTTTGATCATTATAGTTAAAACATAAAAATACTACATTAATCATTACACAGGTAGAAGTTCAGAGGCTTAGCAGTCTTGAATAGTTCAGGTACACAAACAAACACACAAAAAAAAAGTTCATTTTGTTTTTTCTTCAACAAATAAGATGCAACATCGAATTTCAAATCACACATTCATAATCTTTGAGCATTTTCAGCATGAAAAACAGAAAATGAGGGACAATTTTTCCTGCGACGCTGCTCGCAGGGCAAACAAATTATATAAGTATGCATGAAACATTTTAAATTAACAGTCAAATATATGAGCATATATACAGTTTTACAAGGTAGCAAAGGCAACAAAGCTATTTGCAACATCCCCCTAAATCCTATCAGATAATTGTAATAAATTATCAATGACATTTCCATTTGAAAAGACAAAAACAAATATCTTAAAACTACAAGTTAAAAGTCTGTCAAAAATATTAGAAAACCCATCTTTGTTTCAAAAAGAGAAATAAGATATTGCACCTTTTTCTTTTAAACCAGAGGACAATAAAATGGCAATGAAAAACACACAGCATACAACGCACGAGAGGAATTAAATTAGAACTATTGCCACTGGCTGACGTGAATTCTTATTCTTTTTTAAGCTTTGTAACAAAAATACATTTCCTGTAACAAAACATCACAGTTTCATCTCACTGAATCGCATAAAAAGGAAAAATTTTAAACAGTTTTTTTTCTTTTTAAACATTACGACATGACGACGGTATTCAAGACTGCTAAGCGCACGACCATGGTCTCGTTTCAACGTAACTAGCAAAAATAGAACATATTTCTGTGTGAAATGTTACAACGTTTGGGTTCGTTTTGGCGCAACAATCCGAGTCAGAGACAGGAAAATACAGGAAAACAAAACGGCTCTCAAGTCCAAAAAGGGATCCCAGATACTGTCTATAAAATAACAGTGTACACAAGCATTTAGTAACAAATAAATCTTCCTGATTTTTAGAAATATTACTTTATCATAAGTCATTCTACAGCTAGTGTTTTTCCACTAAGAAGAAAAGTCTTGCAAGGCGCTGCAAATCTAAAACCCCCTGTTTATAAAAAGGGTTGTTTTCATCCTCTAATTCAAGTCTTTCACCCGGGCCGTCTCCTAATGATCCTGTCGGGGTCAGAAACAACAAGGAAAATGGTAAGAAAACCGGCTGCTGCTGCGGGATCTGAGGGCCCGGAAGGCTAAAGGGTCGCCTCTCACCTGAAGACTGGGGGCCTGCGTCTGCGGCGTGCCCTGGTTGAAGTAGGCCATGGGCTGCCGGTAGAAGTCCACCCAGGCGTTGAAGTCGGGACTGGAGTTCTGCTGAGATCCAGGACCTGCTGTCTGGCCTGGAAAACAGGGCCAAAGTTACACAAGCGGGTTGGAGCTGGTCACTAATGTTGGATGACCAACACTGACCCCAGGATTTGTTGTATTCAGGAGCGCTGCTCTGGGCCGCCTGGTTCTGCTGACCTGCTGGAAGAGAGAGATCCGTTCAAAACCTGCAGGGGGGGGGGTTCTTCTTTAAATTTCTTTTAAAATGCAAATCCTAAATTAGAGCTTTTTATACTGCCGGAGGATTTATGCTCATAAAACGCCCCGTCCACCATTCGTTTCTACGTTGACATGCTTGAATGGCACTTGCCGAGCTTTTTATAATACTGCTCCCAGTCCATCTGGCCCGTCTGGGACCCATTGTGAGCTGAAACCAGACACAGACAGCGCCACCAGTTACTGAGAGTGGGACTGATTTGGTCCTTTTTCCTCATCCTTTGCTCTAGTCGGCCACCGCTTCATCTCGTGGCGAGGAGGATAAAATTAGCACCTGTGTCTGAGGGAGGAGGTTTAATGTATGTACTCACTATGCTCCTGTTGGCCCTGAGGCTGCCAGATCTGGAAAAAGGTGCCCCAACCTCCGGTCATGAACGTCTGAGGACCGCTGAAAAAGAGTCGGCAACTTTGTTGCAATTCTCTCCTGACGGCGTTGATTTTGCATCAAAACAGTGTAAAAATAATGAAAAGTTGATTTTAAAAAAAACATTTTTACTGTTGAGGAGGAGTGGCTGGTCCCTGGTTGTAGGGATTCATACCAAAGCTGCTGTTGCCCCCCATGACTGGACCCTAAATGGGAGGAGAGGCGAGTGAGAGACCACCACACTTGTGTTTAAAGGGAGCCAACAGGCAAGGTCAAAGGGCAGGGCCAGCCACCGATGCACTCCATTAAGTCCATTTGATGGATTCTTCACGTTTAACCTCTGGCGACATCCTGCTCGCCACCAGGACCACGGCAGCCCAGCCTCACCCCAGCGGCTCCCCGCATTGACACGTATGCTCATGAATATCAGACCGGACAATGGCCGAGGTGGAGGGGGGGGGGGGCTGGACCACCTACCCCAATTCTCTCATCGATCAGCTGACGGGCCTTCTCCAACTGTTGAGGGGTGCCGCGGATGGAAAAGATGCGCACGCTGGGGTCAGTGTTGGGCGGCGGGTTTCTCTGCAGCTCCACATGGGCGCGAGATTGCTCTTTGATGTTCTTGATGGTTTCTCCACCTGGGAAATGATCGGATCAGAAGCGTTTTCACAAACGGGTGCTTCGTTAGCGGTGTAAAGTCCTGGCGCCGATGACGACGCGGAGAAGTCGGCGTCGCCCGGCGCGCCACCTCGCTCGCCTGAAGCGGCGTTCTACCTTCTGGGAACGCTGGCATGCGTCTCCCCACTCATCTGCCATTCTGTGCTAACATCCATGCAAATCAGTAAACAAAAGGAGACATCTCCTGCACCCCCCCCCCCCTCCAGGGCGTCAGATGCCAACTTCCCGACGTGTGGGGAGAGCAATTACACCAGCGGGGAGAAATGAAACATAGCTGGCAGGAGAAAAGAGACGAAATTGAAGCGTATCCTCCTTCTGGGATATCGTTTGTCTCTTTTACCCTTTTCATTCTTGACTTGGTGTCGTCCGCTGTGAAGGGGGGGGCACATAGTTCTCGACCCCCCCCCTCCCTCTGCAGTGCCCATCTGAACGAAAATAAAAAAAGCTGAGGGTGCTTCCCGAGGGGACACCGGGGCTGGCCCGACATCAATTACACATTTGTTCACTTGTGGCTGACACTGGAGTGACCCTGGCTGACCCCTGAATGAAAACGCTCATCAAAACCCTCTCCCCTCCCGCAGCCCTATTCCTTGTTGCCAACAGACTGCACATGGGCCATTAACCCATTGTCAACCAAATGAAACTTCTGCCTTAATGAAGCCATTATGAGCTCTTCTGGTCAGACAGCAGAGAGCAATGAAGAGCCGGACTATTCATTTCATGGACTGGTCTGAGTGAGGACAGATAATACAGGCCTTATTAATGGGACTGGTTTACTGAGCTGGAGAAAGGGGGGGGGGGGGGGGGGACAAAAGTGCAACTGGTGACAGCATTGACGGCAAAGTCAAAAGGACTAGTTAGCTGCTGGTGGGGGGAAAACTCAAGACCTCAAGGGCAAGAGGCATTAATTTATACCACATTAAGTTGCCATTTACATTTTGAAGGGGAGGGGAAGGGGGGGGGGGTCCAAAAATGTGCGCTCCTGAACATAAACATAACCAAAATCTATGCACACACACACACACTCACTATTGTTCAGAAAGCTTCTATTAAAAGTCCGTTCTGACTGCACATGAATGTGAGCGGGCAAATAAAGTTCTTCTTCACCACAGCGAGAACCGTTGTCCTCATCTGCCTGGTTAAAAATAAAAAAGATCAAAGGATCTTGGAGTTGGGACCATTTTAGGCCACGTTCACCCGACAATGTAGCAACCAGGCGACTGACTTGGCGGTAGCGAGCTCGGTAGGTGAGTTGATGGTACCAACGCTTCCTTCCCCCCCCCCCCCCCCAGAGGTTCAGCGTATCAACGCAGCTGATAACAACCAAGCAGTCAGCAGTGTGCACGAGGCTCGGTCGCCGGCCGTAGCTGCTGCTACGAAACCAGCCTTCCGATTAAAAATTAGGGATCCTTTTGCTGATTCCTGCACTAAATTCATGCCTGTAATCACGTGTGATCGCGATGGTGGGTGGCTTTTTCCATCAAGCTTTGTGTGTGTGTGTGTGTAGGGGGGGTCAGAACGGAGGGGCAACGGGCTACATATGGCATCGTAAAGATATTAATCACTGCACCCTTTAAGCGACGGCTGACAGCACCCAGACCCACCGCCATATTGGTCCACTTCATATGCTAATGCACAGAGAGGGGGACGCAACGCCCAGGTTTATTTGTATCCCTTAGCCCACTACATGCACAAAAGCCACTTGACATTTCTATTGCCATGTTTTTATCTTAGGTAAAGAGGCCCCCTGTGACACCGCCCACCGCCGCACACACACGCACACACACACCAAGGCAACCTGCACGCACACGCCACACACACTCACAGCTCCTTCCATTGCAGTGGTCAATGACTTTTAAATAGCTGGCAATAGAGTGGGCATGAATAGCCAATAAGCTAATTCCTCCTATTCATTCCGTCGCTGCACTCTATTGGGCTGAAAGACCCTCATTAGATGCCAGGCAGCCTTCCACATGATTGAGAGCTGTTATTATGCACCTTTAACAATTAATGTCACATTACACGCATTATCCCCGTCATTAAGCCTTTAGTGAAGCCAATGAATGCCACTTGTGCTGTATACATGAGCTCTGAAGAGAGAATAGGAGGGTGGTCACTTGTCCCCCTCTTCTCATCAGTTTCACGCAGTGGTGGAAGACCCAACGGCATTCAGTTATTGAAATGGGAAAGGAAATCTGCTCAGATGAATATATACTCTTATAGGGACCATTCATGTTTTTATTCAAATAACAGCGAGATTAGGGAGACAATGTCACCGCCTAGAGACGGGGAACGCCGGACACTTTCCTCACCTTTGCCAATGACCAGTCCGCACTTGTCTGCTGGTACTGCATAGGTCACCTCCTGCAGGCCTCCAGAACCTCCCATGTTGCAGTCACCTCGTCCTCGGCGACCCATTACGCCCCCAAAACCATCTCGCTCCTGTGCGAAAGGCAGGAAACCACGTGGTCAAATGCTTTGTGTAGTTCACTTGTAATGAAATTTGAATTTTAAACTTTTATCGAGCTGCGTTGCTTTAGCCAAACTCAGCTAAATGAGAATTCTTTCCCTGAACGTCTCATGTTCTCTACAATTTCTCAACTAAGACAAAGACGAGGGACAGGACACAAACAGACCTGAGCAGTCTGAACCAGTTCATTGATGATATGGACCGCATGGTGACAGTGGTCGAGCTGGCCCATCACCTGAGCAACACGCTCTGGACTGATGCCGTCATCTGGAGCACAAACAAAAGAGGTTGCAAGTGCGCTCACACGTGGACATTTGTGTGACACGTACGAATTAAAAGTGAAAGTCATTCGGGATTCCACACTACAAAGGAGCAGCTGTGCAAAAATAAAGGCCTTATTTCAGCATCTAACCTTGTTTGAATTGAATCCTGACACCCGCATCGTTCTGAATCTTTCTGATCATCTCGCCGTTCCTGCCAATGATGATTCCAACAGCAAATCTAGGCACAACCACCTGGACGGAATGTGGCCATTTTAAGATGACAACTAAAATCATTTGAATAATATTTAAAGTGAGAGACAGAAGGGCATCACTTACATCAAGAGTGCTTCCACCCATCTTGGATCCAAAGTCTGCTCTGCCAACCCTGAAGTCTCCTTGGTCCTTGTCTCTGATGAGCTTCACCACGAGTTCACGGGCTTGCTGGAACGGACGCAGACGTCTAGATTTAAAGGGCTGCACCTAAAAAGGCCTAAAACTGGGCAGAGACAAAGCTCCCCATAACTGACCTGCACTTTCTGGGGATCCCCGGTGATTCTCAGGGGCTTATCGGCTCCAGTGGGGAGGGGGTCATCCTGAATCATTATCATCTGCACTCCTGTTCTCTCCTGGAGGGGTGCAATCAGACCAGAAACGGAGGCCAAAGGGATTATTTAATCATTATTCGACAACAAATCCTAGCATCCTATTGCAAATGTGTCCTGGCAAAACTGTAACAGGTGATGCAAGCTCATGATATTAGCCAGCAATTTTAGGAGAAATTGATAGTCTGATAGATTCCTGCTGCTGTGGGTTATTCAGTCATTTAGAGGCAGCAGAATAATTCAACCGCTATCTTCAAGACGGCCACATTAGTGGGGTGGAGTAAACAGGAAGTGCTCGTCATGCTCACACCTGCAGCTGTTTGATGGTCTCTCCCTTTTTGCCGATGACCAGGCCAACTTTGTTGGCAGGGATGAGGATCTGCTGGATGGAGCCGTTGCCGTCCATGTCGCAGTGGAAGCCGGGGCCATAACGACACTGTTCCACGATCTCGTTCAACAGTCTCTTGGCCAGCCTGTTCGGGGGCGGGGGGGTGGTTACATATTTTCATTGCCATGTGTGAATGAGGCGTTCAGTGACTCGGTGAGTGATTAAGGAGAGGTGAGAAGGGACCTTGAGTTGGTGCAGCGCGACACAACAACAGGACACACTTGACAAACCTCGTGTGCAAACTGACGGAATGGTTCCGGGCTCAGAGGAGACACTTACTCGATGTTCTCCGGGCTGCCTGTCAGGGTGCACGGCCTGTCCAACATGCCTCCGCTGTCTGGAACAGAACAACGACGAGACGTTACTGTTGTCCAAAACAAAGACCGTTAATAAGCGCTCAGTCCCATTTGACCAGATTCCAAAGGTCTGATTGAGACCTCTGGTGAATTAACTTTAAAATGTGGACAACAAAATGGACACAACTTTGAATAGCTGTGAAATAAGTGCAACTTCCAGGGATTTAACAGACACCTCAAGGGTTTCAAACTGCCTTTTGGCAAACGTGCGAGTGGGTTTTCGTCTCATTCGAACCCATAAATGGCACCAACTCAAGAAGAAAAATACTTCCAGAATGTTCTGAACAACTTACCTGAAGCTATTTGGATCTTACATCCAGATTCCAGCTGAATTCTTGAGATCTGCTCACCTCCTTTTCCAATGACTATGAATGAGACAGATTTAAGCCTTTTTTGAATTTAGACAGGGGTCTGAGGCAGTGACCCAAACACCGAGTAAAACATCAATACTGATGATGACATTCATGCTGAAAATAATGAACTGAAGGGCTCCTTACTGAATCCGACCATTTTATCAGGCACTTTGAAGTCTTCTGTTGCCAGAGCCCTGAAAGGGATTAGAATGGGATCAATAACTGGCAGACCCGAGAAAATAATGCAGCTACGGACGCAAATGACTGCACGAGTCAAAAGGTGCGACATCCTCCCCAATCGGCTGATTGAGCGAGCTCAGTTTATACAAATAACCGATTCTCAAAGTGAAGCAAACATTAAAACTATTCGAGCCGCAGTGAAACCATTTAAACGTATTAAAATAAAACTGCCTCACCTTTGATGTACCATTGAACCGAGGTGGTTCCCTACTGAGAGGAGACGGAAAAAGAACCCAATTAGCACGGGAGAAGCCATTTGATATCAGAGTTGAAAACAAATGCATTAAAATACATGTTTGAGTGAGGGGACAAAGGCGGCGCTGCCAATCTGTCGTGTTCGTGTCTGACCCTCGGCGGGGGGCCTTGGGCAGCACGGTAATCAGGCCTGCGAGTGTTTCAATCACAGCCCTTCAGACAGAGAGGCAGAAGCTGGGTCAGCGGCTGCTGCTCCTCGATTGAATTTTGACAGGTAGCGCAGAATAAAGGTCCTGCAGGGTCAGCGGAGGATTGGGCCGGCGTGGACGCCAAAACCGGAATTGATATCTAGCAGCTTCCATCAATTTTATGCTCGTTTGCTACGATTTCAATTCTTCTGGAAAGGCGCCGGGGTTAAAGCTCGAGATCGGAGCGGCTATGAATATAAAACAGGGGAGCTCAGTCAAGGACAAGACGGAAACAAAATGTATACATTTAATGGGAAGAGCTAGCAAAAACACAAATGGACATTTTCTGGCATTGCCCACTTAAACTGGGGACGACCTTGACAAAGAAACTAAAGGACAAACTGCTGTGAACAGCAAACGGAGCATCAAACATTCTGAGATTGGAGAAGCGTGCGATTTATTCATGCATTCGAGTCTGAACTATAATAACTGACAAGAGGATGGGATTAATGACAACTGTTGCCACTTCAAGGCTGTAAAACGGGTCCGATTCTCGATGCCTTTCCAGGACGCTGCGATCAGACGCGCCCGCGCTACAACCGCGTCAGATAACCACGCAAACGCCAGCCGTGCCGAGTCACTGAAGGCCCATTTTACTGCAGACTCGCTCAATTTTAAACAACCTAAAAAATAAAAAATGGGCAAGCGGAAGAGCCGCCTACAGCCAAAAGATTAAAGTTAAAGGTCCCGTTTGGAAAACAGCTGCAGTCTCAGGGTCGTTGAGGCCTGTTTGGAGTTGATAACGGCCCTTTTCCACATTTCAGAGTGCTTTATAACCGTTTTAACCACTCTAATGTTGAGTTTCCCCCAGAAGAAAATAGCCTTTGTTCACTAAAAGTGACACCATTCACTGAGCTGCACCCCGGCCGATGCCCGGCGTCACTCTCACCTCAACAGCACGAAACCTCCATTTGCCTTTGGTATCGGGGAAATTAACTGGGGAAACTGGAATCCAACATGAACACAAACCGACACGCCTCCGGCGCCACCACTTTGGTACGAGACCAAGTTCCCCGAGAGGCGACGGTCGTCCCCGAGGTCCAGCTCAGTGGTCTCAGAAGACAAGCGCCACGCCGGAGGAGCCCTTCTCTCATTTAGATAATGAGGGGATGGCTCCTCCATGTGGCGGCTCAACACCACGCGGCTCAGCCCGACTCAACAGCTGCGGTCACTTCAGCCCTGACGGGGAAGGTGTGGGCGCCGCCGCCACTCGTGACCAATAAGGCCGTTTTACAGAAACTATACTTTGTCCTTGGGTCTGCGTTTCAGGCTAAGTGCTATAGAACGGTCAGGACCAAGATAAGGTTTTTGCCTGGCGTATGTGCGGATGGCTGACCTCCATTGTCAAGGGAGCGTTTCTGGCCTCCGAAGCCATACAGGGAAGGGTCGATGACCGGAGAGGAGCTGTTCATGTTGGGCTGGTCTCCCATCTTGGCTGCCATCTGAAAAGACAACAGACAAAGGCGATAAGAGTTTCTGCACCTCTTATTGCCAAATACGGAAAACAAGAAACTGATGAAGCAGACGATCAGAAGTGTCTCGCCCCTAATTTAGAACGACAGCTGCAGGTCGTCGAGGCTCATGTTGTGCAGTAATGGATATTTAAATCTGTTACTTTGCATAAAGAGCAGCAACAGCAGTTTCCAGTTTGCATTAATACGTATGGGAAGATGTACGAGGCTACGAGATGGCTTTTACCTCAAAGAGAACAATCAATAGATACGTAATTTGGATGAAAAACGATCCAAGTCAATCTGTTCATAACCTTTGGAGTCACTCTGCTCAGTCAAATGGCTGTCACAAACTCCTGGGAGGAGGTAAAAGCCCACGGATCCGATGTGACAACAGAACTATTGTTAGACAGCTAAACTGGTGTTTCCAAGATGTCGCTTCTGCAATTCATCAATGAGATGCAGGTAACGGGTGATTAACAACCTCTCGTTACCTCTACATATTTCTGCGGTCCTACTTAAAAAGGTCAAAGAGACTACTGTTGAAGTAGCTGCTGCAACATAAATATTCATCTGACATGCATCGACTGCTTGCTTACATAACCGTTGGGTCTGGTTTACAGACGTGCAGCCCAGGAAACCTCGTGGAAAACCTATCCTACGGTAGAAAACCTTCAATGTCCACCGAGGCCTCTGGGCAAACACCACTGCGGCCTAAACCGCCTTCCAAGACCAACTTACTTATTGAATGCAATCTTTGCTGTGAGAACATACAAACAAGATATTAAATAACAGCAGTCAGTAGATTTCCAACCTTTGGGCTTCTGAAAACATCTAGCCGGTCGAGAAAAATATAATGACACATGGACAGGTGCACAAATGAATATACAAATGTTGAAATATAGCAGTCAACTCCTTTAATGGGTGATTTCAGTATGTTCACTGTATAGTCGAGACAGTCCTGTCTGTATAATGACAGGCATTGCTAACTTGTCTGGGTAAAATGAGACTAACTGGGGTAGAGGGAAAGAGAGAGGGGCAGATTTGCCAGGTATTTTACACAGGCCAATGGAGAAAAGAGTCCAAGTGTGCTCGGCGGGGGTGGAGGGGGGTATTTGAACCGATGACGTTACCTTTACTTACATGGCCTTACTCCAACGCAGCCAGTCATGATGCATACCATGCAAGCTAGCCACCTAGCCCGAGTGCTACTAGCTTACTCTGACGCATTATGTACCACATATGTGCAAGACTGGTTCAAATCTCAAATTTGCAGCGTGTTTCATAGTCAAATAAAAGAAACTCACGGCTCAGAACCTTGGTATTGTGCGTTTGATTACCGGCGGAGCTCAAAGTATTTAGTTCAGGCAACAGCCAGTTTCACTTAAGCTAGCTGGTGAATTCGAACCCGACAAGCGAGCGTGTGTGTCGGGCAGCCCGGCGGTGGGGACTCGATGTCGAATTTAATATTGGTGTCACGCTTTTTTTAGGAGCTGCTGGATCTCAAACTTGGGATGCCAAGTTGGGAAGCTAGGCTAGCTACAACTTCTGTCAGTTGACAACAGGTTGCAGCGCCGTCTTAACTGGTGAAACTTGGAAACTTCTTTTTCGGGGAGGTTATACGTTATCTCAAACGGGCGCAACTCCTTAACGCATCTGAGCGGCTCTAAAACGTGTAGTTACCGCGTCCTCTCCGCCGTGTAAACTATAATCTGCTCCCTCAGCTATGCCGTCTCGGCTATTTAAAGTTAGCGTGCTAGCTCGCTGTGAGCGTGAGTAGTTTGTAGGTTCCCCGGGTGCCAGACCAAAATTCGGCACCGCTCCACATGCAAGTACGCCGATTGTCGACCGAAACTACCGACCCCGTGTTCGCTGGTCGACATTTACCTGTCGCACTCGGCGTATAGTGTCTGCGAAGTCATCTTTAGATCCGGGCTGAGCCACCGAGGCCTGTTCCTGAACCAGCCCTGCCATCATCACCATACGCCTCGGCAGCTGAGAGTGAGAGCGCACTTAAAAAAAACAGGAACAGCACACGTGCCAAGCCTCAGCTCCGCGAGCCAGACGATCTCGCGAGTTGACGGCATCATAGCCGCCATTGCTAATAAAACCCACGTGATTCATTTGGGATATTAGCATAAGGGCTAAGAGTCATTAAAACCTGTGCTATATTGTGTCTTTGTTGCCAAAACGGGTGGAATAGTTTACTTTAAAAAAAAAGAGAGAATATATATGCTATACAACAAACACCAAGGTTTAATAAAATAAATAAAAAAACTAAATGTCTCATGTTGGGGGAAAAGTCACAAAGAATTGTGTCGTAATGTCAGGCCAGTCAAGATAGCTCTTAATGAATTTGGAAATAATTTCTCTTTATTGCAATTAACAGTGTTTTTCAGCTGTCCATCTGGCATGCAATGCCCTGTTTATATGGGGTGGCCTCTTAATTCAAGACAAATTAAGCGTTTTAAGACTTTCTGGATGATTTCAAGTTTTGAATCGATATCCTCAATATGAATCCGGTCAATGGTGGAAAAACGGACCCAAAGAGCTCCTTGAAACAAGAGCAACAGGTTGGAGCCAAAACATAGCAAAAAAATAAACGGCAGAAAAATAGTAACCAAATCACACAGGTAAATTTACCTTATTAAAGATTCGGAAGGCGAAGAAACAGACTTGTCTTCAATGTCCCCAGTGTCTTCAATGTTCTTAGTCATCTGGTATCATAGACAAAACAGCAACTTTGCATTTGTTGAAGACAAAACTGAACATGGAAAGACACCACAAGCAAAAAAGCAACTGAAAGTGACTGTAAGGCCGGAAACCCAGATCATAATATGGTAAAGATCACGTGTTCCAGACTTCAGCTAAAGTTCATCTTGACTGCAAAAAGTTTACATTCAACGATCAAATCTGTGTTTATTTCATCACCATTCTTTGTACATTTACTCAGTGCTCACAGAAAAAGAACAAAAAAAAGTCCAAATCTTGCAATGTTCACTGACTAAAACAACAAAAGAGGAAAATTCTCTCTGTTGCTACACAATCCGAGCAGGAGCTGCACATGTGGAAACATCTACTGCACATCTGGAAAATGCCCGTACCCAGACAGAAGACAGTGAAATTGTTTTAAATTTCCAAACTCTTTATGCAAAACAGTTCCTGCTCCATAAATTGCCCCCAAGTTTGGAACAGCAGATATCAGGACCTTAAGGAATAAACAGTCAAGATTCAAGTTCTCTCTCTAGTTAAGCTGAAAAAGATGAATTCTATTCTAATTAAATGTAATGACCTGCCTTTAGAACAATGATTGTTTTTTTTTGTTTAACATTCAGTGGAACTTTTATATATTTAAAAACATGTATCGTGTCTTAACGCTTCATTCTACTTGACCTGTCAAGATTGACCTAAAGCTGAAGACAAGTGTGTTGGTGTGGGGCGTCTTAAACACTATTTTCCTAGTCTGTCAGCCTCTGGGCATGTTAGCACCTCTCCAAGCAGACAAATCAGTTGGGAGACGATGGCTGTTTCCAGACTTTTGGATGAAGACCTCCAATTTAACATGAGTGAAGCATGAACTGGCCTCCGACATATTGCTACCATGTGCTGTACAATGAGTTCAAGGTGGCTGGGAAAGCATTTGAGAGCTCTGGTATCAAAGGGGAAGTCAGACGGGGCGCTGCCACACACACACACACACACATGCGAGCACGGACACACACGCTGAGGATTTCTAATAAATTCTGCCTTCACCATTGAGTCAAACAGATGATGAAGTCAGTTAATGTAGGTGGGTGTCTGGCTTCCTGCCAGTCAAACAATGGGAACTGAGTAACTGTGTGCTTGCATTTGTGTGCGTACGCGAGTGTGTGTTGCGGTTACCACCGCAGGCCGATCGAGTGTCAAAGACAAATTCAGCTTCCTCTGCATCGCTCTCTTGTAGAACACAAGCACTCGTTCCCAGGGTTCACCGGAGGGGCCTCTCGACAATTG
The DNA here is from genome assembly GCF_003711565.1 of Takifugu flavidus. Lineage (NCBI taxonomy): Eukaryota > Metazoa > Chordata > Actinopteri > Tetraodontiformes > Tetraodontidae > Takifugu > Takifugu flavidus. The sequence goes on from NC_079539.1 coordinate 1,651,865, forward strand.
AGTGCACATGAGCACTTCGAATAAAGACTTCGAGCAATCGAAAATATGCAAAAGAAGTAATTGAACCTTTTTTTCTGTTGGCTTTCATTTTGTACGGATTGCTTCTGATGTTTTTGTGGTCAGCCAAGTGGAATACACACCCAGCTGGACCATCATGATTTTCTAGAAAAAAGCCAATATTGACCCATCTTTTTTTATCTTATTTTTTTTAGCAACTGAGCTTTTACCTCCTACTTTATCCTCCAATCTGCAATGAAATGGCTTTATGAAGCTGTAATTGCTCTATAATCGCCATGGGTTCAAGAAATAGATGGTGTTTTGAGTGCAGAGGCTGTAACTATATTTGGAGTTGAAACTGGGGAAAGGAGAAATGTTAAAAACATTAAAGAGCCGAGACAGAGCGGGCGCTACTGTTTGCTAGGTTGCTTACTTATTCATTTACTCATACCTTTTTCCTCTGAGGTGTCACTATTGATTCTTTTGTTAGGCTGTCTCATGATTGATTTACAGTACAACCCCCCCCCCCCCCAGCTTAAAACAAGAATTTAAAAAATCCATCACACGGAGTTTGTGCCGTATAGGATCAATTAACTAACATGGAGAGTAATTGGGATTTACTTTCACACCCCAACCTGTTATCAACCTTGTCTTGTCCGTGGTGGCGGTAGGATTAGGTTTGCTTCAGAGGGGTGAAGAAAACCAGATGCTGGAATAACAACAGGAGTTAAAATGTGATAGAAACGTGAGAGGAGAAGAGCGTCACCAGGACACACAAACAGCCCGCTAACAGGGATCATCCTGCCTGACAGAGGAGAGTGACAGCCGAATGGGATAAATTTGCTCCTTGTCCCCCCCCCCTTTCTCCCATCGATGCCACTTTTGCTTTGTCACTTTCTGCTCTTCCCTCCTCCAGCCTCTCTGCTTTGATTCTGCTCTGTATCTGTATTTTAAATGACTCAATTACACAGGATCCTGCAGTGAAAATTACGGATGTTTTCCACTATTTCTCTCCGCCGGGACACCGTGACCCCTCCAGGGCTCCAATAACTCCCCCTCCTCCCTTTTCTCTCCATTCCTTTTTATCCACCTGTCTTTATTTTCTTCCTCTCTCACCGTCCCCCCCCCGATAAACATTCTTTTGCCTTTCTGCGACTGAGAGGAAATAATAGCTAAATGGTCTTGTTTGTGCGCTCTCGGCACGGAGAGCTGACAAAAAGTGTTTTCCTGGTAATTCTTCTGTTGTGACCACACAACAAGCTGCAGAAAAGAGTCTGATGACACACAAAGATGTTCAAATCCAAGCAGCAGTCAAAGAGAAATAAAAGCGCATCAGTTGGTGGGCCAGAATATTCTTTTCTTTTTATTCACTCAAAGCCGAGCAGTGTTACAACAGCACTTTAAACCTGTTTTGTTTGGGGTCTGGGGGGGTTTAAAAGTGGATTCTGTCTCTGATGGATCCTGCTGCTGTTGAACATACCCTCAAGATAAACCCTTAACGTACTGCTGTGCTGTGAAAAGTGATAAGAAACGATCAACTGGAGCCAAAACGTGCTCATTTGGTACGAGGAGTCAAACATTTAGGAGGCGACATTGTTGAGTTTTGCATTGCGTTGCTGTATTACAGACTGTTACATGGGAAATGTCTGGAAATGACATTATTCCACACATCCTCACAGACTGGGCTGCATTTTATAAAGGTGCAGCCGGCATTAGCGCACATTCGATCAGCTTGCTGCTCATAAACAGTTTAAATGATGTCATAAAACCTATCTGAAGGCCAGTTAAACACCCAGCCCAAACAGGCTGCATACCCAGCGGTGTAATTCAAGCACAATCGGAAAGAACGTACACATTACCGTCCATCATAACTCGTGCCATAACAACCAAATAACCAATGTTATTAAACATTTAGATTGTCCAGGGGATTTCCTGAGAGCAGGGCAGACAAAACTAGCAGCACCGGCCAGCGTGAGCCTGATGGGCCTCTCGGCCATTCACCACCTCAAACGCCAACAGATCGAAGAACATAAGAGTGAGTGGCAGCAAACAAAACCCACCAGTGGACCCCCCGGGAGAGGGGGGGGAATGGGAGAAACAGGAGCCAAGCCTCCTTTAAAATGAGGGAGATAAATCTATTGATCTGAGATCAGCAGGTTGCACCTCTGCTGCCTGAAGAGATCTAATGATGATGAAGATGGCGGCAAATGGGCGGAAATATCCAAACAATAACCACGATCTGAGTTTGGAAGCCACTTGCAACACAGGACTTTTTGTGAAATATTTTACTTTTTATTGATCCCAAATAAAGGGGATAGGGGGGGGGGGGGGGTTCAACTAACCACAAGTTCAGCTGTTGACCTGAGGAGAGTAACTAAATCCACCTGCAAAGTTGATCGATTCTCGTTCGCTCCACAGAGCCTTTTGATTCCGCTCCAGTCGATGTTAGTGGACGTTGTGTGGCGACGTTTTGGTTGTAACAGGAGACAGGAAAAGTCTTCACACACATTAACCCTTTTAAACGGGCAACACTGAGCAGCAGGCAAAATATTTCTATTTTTCCATCAATATTTCATCACCGGCTGAGTCCAAACAAAGCCGGGGGCTTTGAGCATAATGGTCCCATCTGTCCATAGATCTTAAGGACATCAGCGTATGGGTGTCCTTTGACACCAGAAAATAGGCTTCGACGACCAAGGTAAACAGTGCACTCACACCCACAGGATCCATGGATGTTAGCTGCAGCCTGGGAGGCACAGAGTGGATCCTGCGTCAGCATGAAAGCTCCTCACAGATGGTCTCTTGATCTTGTGGCAGCAGATCAAGTTTCAGGAGAATGAATGGACATTTCAGCTATTAGGACAGATGACTTCTGTCGGAGGGCAGCACTGACATTTCCGGCAAAGCCAACTCGCGCTGCCTGGAAATTTTTGGCAAAACCTAAAATTCGCCATCCGAGCTTCGGATCCTTCACAGGTGAGCTGGACATCTGGTTTTATCATACATTTTTGTCTTATCCCCCTATCCATTTAAAATATGAATAATGTATTTTATTAGTCCACCTAATGGCCCAGTTTTTGCCCGTTACTTGTTTATTGTTTCTTAGTCATAAGTGGGTGACCTCATCATCCCCAGCAGCCATTAGCATCCTATATAAAGCTCAGGGGACTGGGGCAACAACCCCTCACTGGCTAAGTGATGCAGCATTAAGCCAAACATGGAGACATTAGGCATAATTGAGAGTTTCTAGAGATATCAGAGTATCTTGAGGCTCGTGCACAAGGCTGGTGTGTGACAGTAGGAAGTATCAGACAGTTTAAAGCAGGAAGCTCAGTTACCTGAGATACTGAGAGCCCAGATAAGCGGCCGTGTGTGACCTGGGTGAAACGCGCAGCGTGGAAAATGGGGTCGGGACAGCGGGACTGACATGACAATAGAGCCTTAAAAAGAGCTCGCTGAGGTTGAGTTACATGGATAGGAGCCACTTCAGCTTCTGCCTCTAATTGGCGGTAATTAGCCCCCCCGTGGTCATTGTTCCCGCATCAGTTTGTTTTCAGAGATCAGCTGACAGGCAGATGAAAAGCACAGATTTACCCTGATACACTTTTTCTGTGCTCAAAATTACAAATGACTCTCACTGTTACTGAGCAAAAATTGACGTGATTGTGTTTACAAGATCAATTGAAAAGTGTCTGTTTTCTAATTAGTTACCATCCAATAGTGACTAATATCCTTTTATTGTTGCATTACTAACCGCCTTTTTTCAGCCATTTCCAGCTTTGGTGTTGCGTTCACTGACGCCTTGATGCTTCACCTCCAGAGGTCACGGACGGTGACCCCGAACAAGGGCCCCTTTTGTGCGTCTGCTGTTGTAGAACTTGAAGGTCTGCTGACCTGGGCTCCCGAGGAGATGCGGACAAGCAGGAGCATCCATTAGGGCTGTGTGATGCCACCGACTTTCATGTCGTGCTATTGTTACGTGGCGCTCCCCAGAGAGGGGGCCAGAGTGGGTAATGAGGGGTAATTGGTCTTGGGTCAAGGATGATTAATTCCCTTGGTCAGGTGTCAGCCAGTTTTCATACCTGACTGGCTGTGGAGACAGGTAAGAGGGAGGCGGAGGAGAGCGGAACACCAGACAAGCCACCTGAGATCCAGGTGTGCACGTATGCGCACGCACGCACGCACGGGCGGGCGATCAGAAAAGAAAAACGGAGCCTAAAATGAACATTGATCGTCCTTGAAACAATGAGCACACCTACGAGTATTTCTCTGGATCATATCTGTCCGGATATAAATCTTGAAAGGTGACCACGATCCGCCTACTTCCAGCTACTGAAGCCAGATTGAGATTGATAGCTGCCCCTCCCCCCCACCCCCACATCCCTCCTACCTCCCCATTCAGCTTGACTGACTAATCTGAATACCTCTCCATCCATTGCTTCATTCTGAGTGAGCAATTTTGGACACTGATTATCTTGCAACCTGTGTGTGCATGACAGTAAATGTAGGGGCTGGCTGGTAATTGACCAGGGAAAGACTGAGACGCCTGCCGTGTAATTGAGCAGAGGCTGAGGCGCCCTTTAAGGACTGAAAGGGTCCGAGGAACCCTCATTGCCCATTAGACCTGGCGGGGGGTCTCCCGTGTCTGTGGACTCTACCTTTGGACCAGCGCTACAACCAGGAGGACAGGAGTGGTTGCGGTCAGATAGCAGGGAGGCGTCTGCAGAGAAACAGCTGGCACATTATTAAGATGCTGGTTTTAAGAGGGGAAAACCAGTAAAAGGATCCCAGCCCATCTTCAGGGCTGTCATTGTTGCTACAAACTGGAGAACCGCTGACCCTGGTCACTTTTCTGTGCAGCTGGCCTTAAACTGGGTGATTTCAATTCAAAATATTGAATCCTTTTTTAGGTTTGTGTGAGCTGAACCCAGAAACGGTCGCAAAATATGAAGAGATCAACCTTAAATCAATAAAGCAGAGGACTATTGTTCCATACAGGTTTTATCAGGTTCAAAAAGAAAAAAAAAAAAGTAAATGCTTCAATACTCCACCTGTTCCTTCAAAAGGCTTTTTCCATTTTCTCTGTTCTCTCAAGCCAGAGACCCCTCGCAGAGCCGAGAAATATAAATATATGGTCAAGTGGTTTTCTTTCCATCTTGTGGCATTTGAGCTCAGAAATGGCTGCAATTACTTTTGCTCCAGCGGCGATCTGAGCCACCGTGTTCACCTCAGACGAAGCCAAACGCGCCTCTACCGCCTCATCTACATAATGTAAATATGATACGGTCTTATTGGTGCCCTGGAGTCTTCACGGGGCAGTAACTGTAAAAATGCCAGGAGTTAAACAGGCAGGCTTTAATAAATGGACTGTGCTCACCTATTCAACAGTGATGATAAATATTTTCTTTTACTGCTGTAATGAATCCAAAGACACATGAGTGAGATTTTATTTGCGAAGCAATTAACTCTTTTTTCGCCCCCGCGGTTCAGCTAAACGTTTACATTTTAGTCATCAAGACGCAGACGCTTTTGTCCAAAGCGACATATAGTGAGAGACACAATCAAGCCACTATGCAGTCGAGACCAAAATACTACCTTACAGTCCTGAACTACCTAGTACAAGTGCTACTAGCAACTAACAGTGCGGAGCTATGGAGAGGCAGTGAAGAGGGACACGAACAGGAGAAGAGAGTGGAAGTGAGTAGAGATGAGGAAGGTAAAGCTGTGAGGAGAGAAGTAGCGGTGACAGAGCTCAGGAGGACAGTTTTGCCCGATGACGCTCATGTACAGAACGTAGTGGACGAGGGGTAGCATGGGCTAAGGCGGAGCGGATCCAGCTCGTACTCTGTAGGTCAGCAGAAGTAATTAACTTGATGCGGGCAGCTACAGGTGGTCAGTGGAGCTCCATCAACAGTGGGGTGATGTGGGCCTGCTTCAGTTGGTTGAAGACCAGACACGACGCCCCTGTCTGGACCATCTGGAGCGGCTGCAGACAGGTGCACACGGGGGCACCGGCAGATGGGTGGCGTGCTGGGCGAGGAAGAGCCTGATTTTTCTGAGGTCAAATAAGGCAAAGCGGCACGACCGGGACACCGAGACTACACGATCAGACAAAAGTCATCAATCGTGACTCCCAGTTTTTGAACAGCCTCGCTAGCAGCAAGAGACAAGGTGCCAATTTTGATGTCCATGTTGTGGGTAGAGCTGGGCGTCATCTGTAAGCAGTGGTATGACAAGCCGTGTCAGCCGAACGCCGACCTGGCTACGACGCCCTGGATGAGCCCCGGAGAGGCAAGTGCACTGCCAGCGGCGCCCACGCCGGGGAGAATGGAGGGAAGGATACGGTGGTGGGCTGCATCGAATGCAGCTGATAATTCAGGCAACATGAGAAGCGAACAGTTAAAGCAGAAAGACACTTTGAAAACACTTGCTAAACCTGTCCAAAAGGCTGTAGCTATCCTGATGCGAATTAGACTGATGGAACACGAGGCGACTTCCTCTTTAATTTTTTGTGGCGGACAAACCCTGCAGGCGGTGGTGTTCTCTCAGCCTGCGGAGACGAGGAGACGGTAGGACAATTAGAAAAGCTCCATTGATAAACTGCTCTGTGCAGGCTGGGGTGATGCTAACCTGACAGCGTTGATCCGGATGAATCCGGAGGCATCGCACGGGTCGTAGTCGCCCTGTACGTCCATGCTGGAGGAAGAAAAGAGACATTCTGGTCATGACGTGACTAAAAATGTTCGGTGCCAGAGCAGCAGGGATGAAGAGGCCCCCTGTCGATGTCCAGGAAAACATGACTTTTTAAAATGATCTGCTCTTTTTGAAAATGGCGTTCTCATCGATCTCCGTCTGAACGCGTCTCTTTTGGGTTTCTGGACCATTGTCTGTCCTGAATAGAATCAATGATGTGGAATAAAAACAAGCACACTAAAGAGGCTTTTTTTTCTTCTTTTAAAAACAATCCCATCATATCAACTCCGAGCTGTCATGTCAGGATGATTTTGTAATCTGAAGTCGCAGGTTTATGTTTTTATCCGGCTCTTCTATTCCAACGCTGAAACCATAACTCGTGCCTTGGCGTGTTCGATTTTGTTTTCGGCCGCTCGTTGTGAAGTCATTTCTTCTTTGCGTGCGCCTCACAAAGACCATCCGTGCGCTGTGTAATTACAGCAGTTTCTACCTGCAGTGCTTAATACACTCCCTCACCGAGTCCTCTCCTCCCCGTGACACCCCCAACTCCTGATGTACAGCTTGCACTTATTCTTCAAAAGCACTTAGCAAAGGAGGAAATTGCCAACAAATGATAGGATAAACACTTGAAAAAGAACGAGCGACAACTAAATCATCAACTCTCAATACAAGACTCCCTGCCCGGCACCTGAGAACCATTATGAGTGAGTGGCTTGAAAGAATATGGTACCCCGTTTGTGTGTGTGTGTGTGTGTGTGTGTGTGTGTGTGTAGCAGGGGATATTTCATGTACTCCTTTAAGAAACCCTGCAGTCTAATTGAGAGCGGAGCCAGTGGACGAGGAGGAGGGTGACATTTGTGACTCAGATGGGCGCAGTGACGGACCGTGTTACCACTGTGTTAATGACGCCGTTTACTGTTACCTGCGGAGAGGCAACAGGGTGTCAGCGGGGGGTTCATGCCTAATCTGCTCTGTGTGTGTATTAGAGCGATTGTGGCAGGCTGTCATGCCGAGACAAGTGTGTGTGTAAGGTGAGATCGCTGCTTCCAGGTGTATGGCTGCCAGGGAAAGTGCATATACTGCAGCTTATGTCTCATTTCCGATCAATAGAAATTAGCATTCAATTCATATTTCTGGTAGAAAATCGAGTGTAGACCTGCGTAAAGTTAAATACTTGCCCACGGCTTCAAAACTTCAGATTTATTCCCTTCCTATATCATTGTCTGCTCCATTTTATGTGCATTTAGCAGTTAAATTCTCTCTGCTCAATAGGTAGCGGTGCAGGAAATGTTCACATTTTTACCAATATGGTAAATATGGGGTAGGTTTTATAAAATAAACCTTTTCTAATAACTATTGTCTGCCGCCATCCTCTGTGGACAAAAGCAGCTTTTCAGCAGCAGCGTGGCGCCACAGTATGACGCTGGCGTGCAACAACAACAACAACAACAACAAAACATCAACTAATTGAAACGACAGCAGTAAAAAGATCTCAAGTGGCCGAACATCTGCATACAGGCTTGATCCATCAAGCAACAGAATCGAATGGTCGACTGTGCGACAGACACCCTTTTCTTACTGCTCCTGACCTGTGTAACTAGCGTCATGCTTGTGAACTTTCCTCCTAAAATCCCTTCTCTCTCTTTCCTCGCTGAAAAATGCCATTAACTGTCTGACTCAAGGGTACAACTGGAGCGTGTGTGTGACTGAAGGGGAGACACGGTGGCATATGGACGGGTTTTTACTTTGGTCAGTGCTGAGCCTGCCCAGAGGGCATCAGGGGTCAGCATCCTGAACAAACCCACTGTTACCACACTTAAGAGGCCACGGGGGTGCAGCGGGAGGAGGGCTGGGGTTACGGTCTGCCCTCCAGGAACTGAGCCTGACACATCTCTGATGTCTTTGTGAGAAAGGGCCAGTTTAGTGTGTTGAGGAGGTCAAAGAGAACCCGGGCAAACTGAGCAAAGCAGAAGGTATCTGGTGAAAACGCGGCATAGCTGAGCTGCACCCGGAGCAGCCAGAAGCAGATGTCACGTCGCAACGAGTGACGCACGCGTGTTGATTCTGCCCCCGCTCACCTGACCAGCTCCTCGTTGTAGAGGGACTTGGGTGACTCTCGTCCCAGGATGTAGACCTGGCCCTTGAAGATGGACAGCTGGACTTTGCCCTCCACGTTCTCCTGTGATTTGTTGATGCAGTGGCGCACAAACTCACACTCTGGACTGTACCAGAAACCTGAAGACGACAAGGAAATTACGAAAAGCACAAATATAACACAAGAATATCCATCCAACATTGTTAATTGTGTCTTTAGGAATATAAAAACCCTTAGAAAACGCAGACGTTTTGTAAAATTTAAGGGCTTTTATAGCTATTATACCCGATTTAGCGACACCTAGCGGTGAGAATGCAGATCACACCCATTTAAAACCTTCCCTCACTCATATTTATTTTTAAGACTGTTGAACAATGATGACAGGGAAAATATAGAATTTTCCAGGATTATTTCGCGGATTGTCGTATAAAAGGACAAGAGACGGCTACAGTTTCTCAACACAATGTTGTGCAGTGAGGACAAATTGAAATAGACACCGCAAACCCTCCAATTAGCAGCAGCGGGCTCTAAAAGGTGGTTACTGGGCGTCGGCGGGCCAGGTGAAGTTCATCCAGCCCGTTTCTTTTGTCCCATTTTAGAGACGTGGCCATCCGTCTCTGAGACAGATGGTTCAGGGATGCGTCTGTGTATGTTCAGAGGTCAGGCACGCCTCGCTCAGCAGGGGTCCTCCTCTCATCAGCAGCTGACCTCCACCTCATCGTCTGGCCACGTTCAAAGACAATCTTTTCCCCGCTTTCATTGGCACCAGACATAACAACGGCGCGCAGTTTACAGTCCAAACGGAAAGTGTAACAATGACGGTATGACTGAGTTTAAATAGATACAGGATCATTTTGAAGATTTTAAATCCAGAGACTGAAGTGCACCACGGTTAAACCTTTACGCCTCTACTTCTTCGGATGAAACAGATGCGAGACAGAAGGCTGGCTGGGGTTTATGTTAACAATCCACCTGCCATTTCTCTGCACTTATAAATGATTTAAATCCACAATGGGTTTAATCTCTGCCTGCGTTTGCTTCTCGTCTCTGGAGGGTCTAACCCAAGTGGCCCAGTAGCCGGTCTCTAATGGCGCTGATCCTATTATGGGGATAAAAGTACAGGAGGAGTGAAGACGGAGCAGAAGGGAGGATTAAGACACCTGAGCCAAGAGAAGCTCAGCGCACACGTGCAAACACGCGCCGCGGGTGCAGGTACGCTCCAGCGTGGCGACAACAACAACAACAACAACCACCACAAGATGTAAAACCCGAGGCTAAAAGAAGTGAAACGATCTCATTTAGGTGATGCATTCGAGGGTCTTACCGTTGTACACCAGTTCAGAGAACTTGATCCCCAGTCCCTGTTTGATCCGACGCACCTCTTTGTCCATGGTGAAGGTTTCGATGTCTAAATGGGCCTTCAACAGAATCGTACCTCCCGGGGTTTCATATATCCCTGACGCAGAGGGGAAACACAGTTGTTATTGTTGCTGTTAGCAGAGAAATGCTCGTCTCTACTAGCCCGTCTCTCCCAGCGTCATATTTAAGCTCTAATATAGATCGACGCATTTGTGAGACCCAAATAACGCCTTTTCGTGGAACACGCAGAAAGGGTGCGGGTAGTTTTCTCCAATACATCTGCTAATTTTGTCAGAACCATAACGCTCCATCATCATTATCTCCATCAGAGGCAATTCACAACAACAACCAACCCGAGCTCTTACGCAACCGCGAGTGGCTTGATTATCCATCAGCTGTCTTGACAGACAAGCCTTCACTGAACCACGGATGAGCCTGTCCTGGGTAAATGACAGGGTAGGAGGCCCCTGCCAGCCTGGAGCCCGGACCAGGACTCTGCCTACCCTGCAATTTACCCCCTCTGGACAGGAGGGGGGAGGGTTGAGAGGAGAAAAGATGAGGTAGATGACAGGAGAAATGAAGCCGTCAATCAAGTGTCAGCAAAAACAAAAGGAGGGCAAAGGAAAATGCTGCCAGACGCATCTGACAACCCAAATAGGAGCTTTATCAATGACATCCATTTTAGCTCGAGCTGAAACGTTCAAAAACTGAGCAATGATTCTGAAAACATGGTTCTTCACATTATGTGTCAGTCTGTATGACGGTGACCTCCCCCTCAATTCAAACCGCGCTGCCAAACAGACATCAAAACTTCAAAAGCAATCTTTTCAGAAAACTAGAACTTTTTACTTGACTCCATCCGGATTTATGAGTCCAAATCTGTCTGACCCCAAATACTACAGTGCCGGGGTCTGAAAATGGAGAAGCCTTTCATGCTAGTGGCCAAAAGCTGAGCTTAGCCGAGCTGCTAATTGTCTTAAGCCTTAAAAGGTTGTCGCCTGAGTGACAATGGCTCGTGGCTTTTAGTGATTCAGGTCCGCACAGGACACGTAGGGACACTTCCGTCTGCTCTATCAGATAAATAAGTTAAAACTGCCCTCAAACACAGCTTGGCTTAACAGCTCCAAAGAGCTAGCTTAGAGTGTGGGGCAAACAATGAAATGCTATCTGGCTAAGCTCCATCTGAGGCTGGCTAGTTAAGCTGAATGGAAAGCACCTCCAGTGGTTTTTAAAGTTTTAGTCTTTTATACGGTTAGTGCAGGTATGCTAACCGCGCTGCAGGCAAGAGGTGGTTCGGGTCAGGGGGGATATCTTCTTGAGCTGATGACCTCTGACCTTTGGAGCAAACTGGCAGTCTGATATCAAAGGGCAAAACCTTCACATTTGGGTAAAAAGGATTCACTGATGTGAATATTTAGTCCCGAGGTTTAAATATGAAGCATCTCTATCTTTCTTAAGGCTGATCAGACCTGGACTGATAAGCAACCATGATATTGGTGGATGCATTCAATTTTAAGATGTACAGAAGAAATGCCTGGAAAGTTTTTAGCTTTGACAACAACTTGATTTTGATTTTGACAGTGGACATCGACGGACAGAGGCATTTCCTGTTGCTGAAAGGGGCGACTCTTCCGAGACGCACAGGTCACGGACCTGACAGCCCGCTGACAGGTGGGAAAATGTTAGTCTGTCGAATGTTTTGTAGCAGCAGTGACAACATTCTTGACAAACCATTTCAGCGCTCTCCACCTCCCTGACCCCTCACAAATAGGTTTGACATGTTCCCATTCAGTCCCTCCCATCGTCTTTTGTGCGTATAGGCGACTGCCATTACGCAGCGGACTGGCGGGTACACGCCGCGGCAGTCATTCAGCCGGTCGGACACCTTGAGCACCACCTTTCGATACAGCTTGAGATTGGGGGAAAAAAAGCTCAGAGCTTTTGTTCAGCCAAAGGGCTCGAAATGTGGGCTTCCCATTTTCCAATTTCTACCTGCCAAGTTTTTCTGCAGCCGCAGTGCGTTGGCCGGTCCATTTGGCAATCACAGTGTGTGTGTGTGTGTGTGTGTGTGTGTGCCCTTGTGTGCTGTCCTAACGCATGTAGAGACCTCGGAAATAACCTTTCGCTGCTGCCTGTTGATCCCAAAGACAGAGACAAAAACCTCCCTGTGACCGCGTGTGCACTTGCACCATCAACTGCGTATTTGTTTGTGTCCAGCGGCGCACAAACATTGATACCTTGTTCACACTGTGTGTGTTTTCTTTCTGTGTGTGCATGCATAAGTGATGGGAAGTCCATGATTCCAGGTGAACCAGAGGAACAGATTTCCTTTTGAAAGAGAGCGCGTGTTTGCCATCCAGCCGGCTTTTGATGGAAGCAGAATAGAAAGTGTGACACCTAAAGCACTCATGTAAAATAACCGCAAATTGCGTGAAAGCCCGGCTACTGAAAGGAAAGCTTTTGAACCGATGTAGAATTAAAATGTTCTGGTGTTTTTGGGACTCGAAGCCCCTCTACCTCGCTGCACTCACGGCGCGTAAATGCAGGCTAAATTGGCACAAATTGAGAAATGACAAACGAATTGAAGTATAATTTTCGATAATTTCTTACCGCGGGACTTCATGCCAATGAAACGGTTCTCGACGATGTCAATCCTGCCCACGCCGTGGTTGCCGCTGCGAGACAGACAGGCGGGGACACGTTAATTTCACCTTTAGGACGGCCATTTCACAAAGAAGCACTTAGAGCTGGATAAGAGTTCAACTCGCCTACAAGTCAGAAACAACCACAGCAACAGCACCTCCAGTACCGATACTCATTTGCACATGAATCCAGTCGGTACCACCGAGGTGTTTCAGTTATGCTAATTAATGGGGGGGGGGCTAATATGAGATGTAGTAGATCGATTCTCACCCGATAACGTTGAGATATGAAAAAATATCCAGCGGAGAGCTCTTGGAGGTGCCCTGCTTCACATCGACCACTTTGATCGGCACTCCTGAAACAGAAAACAGCCGCATTATATGAAATTTATTTAAAAAACAATAAAGAAACGTTCATGAACCCCTGAAATCAATGGCCGTCAGCGAAAAGTGACAACAACCAGAAAAAGGGGTCAGAGAGAATAGCTAATAAATTCAAAGGCTCTGCTCCTTTGAAAGCTGTGAAATCGTGGGCAGGCCTTTACCTAATTCAATTACTCACGCGGCTTTGTTCGCCGAGGCGTTTTGGGCGCTGGTGCACGTTTCTGCGCATGTGCGGCCTCATCATATTAAACGCAGCCTCTTGTTAGCGCCTTGTCTCCAACACACACACTTCATCACGCATCAATCACTGTCAGGACCTGTTCCGTTCATGGCCTTCAATGAGCCACACGGGCCAAAGGTGGCGGCAAAGCAACGACTCGTGTGCGTGTGTGTGTGCGTGCGTGTGCGTGTGTGTGTGTGAGCGAGCTTCAGAGGAAACCTGCTGATATTCCCTCTCCTTGTATACACACTTCCAGCTGTCAGGCTCTTCTGCCCCCACATGTGAGTGACTTGAAAAATGCTTTGTTGCCGACCCATTCTCGTATCGCGGGAATCCCGGCGCTCCCATGGACGTGAAACGGGCGCCTCAGAGTGCACGAAAGGCCCGTGCGGATGACGCGCTGCTAAAACACCCTCCCCACATATCTAATAATTAGATTAAAAGTTTAAATAAATCAAATGTCTAAACGTGGGAGTAAAGCGGCCGGCCTCTCTTCCTTGTTTCCATCGCTGTCTCCATCGTGCGGGTTCTGTCATTCACCGAGGGCTCTTTTTTTCCCCCCCGGGGTCCTTTTCTTCAGGTTCTCGCGGCCTAACAGTGCAGACAATAGGAGCGCAGACACAGCTGTAGGAAAAATTACTGCTTTACATTTTTCCTCTCTACCTCTCTGGCCTGAAAGGAGGGAGGGATGAAAATATTTTCCTGAAAAAAGGGGGAGAGGAACGGGGAATGGAGTGTTTGACAGGGGGAAAAGGTTCCTGTTGTTAAATATTCTTTTTTAATCAGTGAGAAAACTTTGGTGAGAAAGGGCAGGGATGAAAAGGTGGGAGGGGGACTGCAATGAAACATTCTTGTGCTGATCTTGTGCTCAGAGGGAGGAGTAGGCTCCAGCCTTTGTTCGGACAACTAAAACAGCTTTTGTCATCGGGTGCTCAATAAAAAAAGCACAGGGGACGTGTGTGAAAACAGCCCGAAAATGCGGCCCAGGCGTCGCCGCGCCACCGCAGACACATCTGATCTCCGGCTGCGTTTTTCCAACGCTCACTAATGCTCCCTGCAAATCACCATTACAGCTCCAGAAACTGTCCAGCGAGTCCTCCAGTGTCCCTCCGCCGAGTGATCTCCTCGCTAGAGAGCAGGCGTCTGTGCCATCTGCCTCAGGCGTGGACGTTTCTTCTCCGTCCTCCCTTTGTGCAAACATGTGACACTTTCCACTTCCCGCCGACTCTCGTGGCGAAGTATCTGATGAATGTTTCTCTGGCCCCTCAGGGCTTGGTGTATTAGCTGGACTTAATGCTTCCGGCCTGTTTGTGCCCCCCTGGGCACAAACACAGAAGCTTAGGGACGAGTAATGTCATGTGGAGCTGAGGACGAGTCTGGGTGGCCAGGAATGGCGATAATGTGCAGCCGGGTCAGCGCCGGAGCCGTCGCCCCTCGGCGATAAACGCCACCGTTGACCAAAGCCAAGAGATACAAGGTGGTGAGACCCCTCTTATGGAGCTCATGTGTGTGTTACATGGAAAAAACAGAATCTTTTCTTATTAAAGTGTTTTTTGTTTTTAAAAAAAAAACGAAAAATTATTTGTACCGACCGTTCTTGAACTCAATCTCAAGGACATCGGCGCTATTGGGAGAATCTTCCGGGTTCTTGGTCATCATGTACAGGTCAGCCGGGGCATGTTGCTGAAAAACACACAAATTCACTCCATTTCACACACGGTGGCGAGAAGGTCGCCGACGTCTCCAGAGAAGGCGGAGAGGAAGAGAGGAGGATGGACGCAAAGGAGAGCTGAGAAAGCCATCAAGAGGTGGGAGGAAACCCACGTTCTACATTTTTCTCTGGTTGGTTTCACTTTCCTCACACAAAAAAAGACTGGGAATACTGGGAGGAGACCGGGAAACACTCCAAACACACCTGCTGTTATGACAGATCCGTCCCCTGAATGATCTATTCATCCTCTCTGATGAAATTTAAACGCGCTTGCATTTTTTTTTTTTTTACACATAGAAACAACTTTGTTCGCTCCTGGTGGGGGAGCCGAGCGAGGGTGACAGGCCGACGCGTGTGCCCAGCGATGCGGCCCTGCAACAATTACACAGCATTAGGACAAGACGGCGGCCAATGTCCTCTGAGCTGAGGCAAATTGCAGGGGGGGGGAACTATGCAAAATAACCACTGGGTGCATTTAAATGGAAAGCTTTACCAGACAGTAAATCATCATACAATAACTAATCGGCATCTGCTCGTCGCCTGTCACCCAGGAGAAAACGAGCGGCGCAATCACTTTCCTTTCCTTTTAACTAAACACCAAAATTGACTGGGAAAGGGCCCATCTTCCTTTCCTTTATTTTCTGCCTCAGCGCCTTGAAAGATGCCAAATGAGAGCAAATCTACAGGGGGAGAAAAAGCCTAAAAAGCCTTTGATGGTTTGGGGGGGAAAGGATCTGAATTTTAAATCCTGAAGAATCTAAAACTTGACAGTTGCTATAGGTGTCCCAACGCGGTGTCACGCAACATCCTGTGATGGTATTTGTTGTGGATGATGTCGTATCCATGTGATTTCAGCTGCCCCAACTACAACCAAAATGAGTTTTAGTTGACTTAAAATCCAAGAAAAATCCTCACTATTCTCGAGAAGCATCCAATAATTTCCCTTTTCTTGCTAAAGTTAAATACATATATGAACTTGGAACACCTCGTAGAAATGCCTTTTTGATAAATAATCCCGGAAAACACCCGCTTGAAAGGAAAGCGTGCACTCGTGCACTTGATGGGCTTTTTGATACAAAGAAAGAAAAAGGTGGAATAAGCTTGTTTCCAGTGAGCGAAAGATCAATGCATTTCAATTCAAGCCCCCCGCAGGTGGACCTGTCCCCAAGCCACGGCCCAGAAACAGAGGGAAAGGTAAAGAGAAAGAAGGCGGGAGGCGAGGCGAGGCGAGGGGGAGGTTATTGGTGAGAAATGGGGCATGAAGCGCTCCATCGTGTAGCACCGAGCGGCTCCTTTGGACACCTTCGCCTCCGAGACATTGTTGTGCTAAACGTGGAGACGGCTGACGCACGGACTTAAAGCAAAGTAAATTTCTATCTTTCCACACATTAGTTGCCTCATTGGCTTTCAATCGGAGCCAACGGAGCCCAAAAGAAGCTGAGGTGACAGGAGGGAGAGGGGGAGGCAGGAGGAGGAAAAAGGGAGAGTCGAGAGGGGAACTGGGGAAAAGACGACTGTGGCGCAATGGTTCGGAAATGACGCCTAAATCACCATGTTTCAAGTCTGTCCTTCTCCCTAAAATGCAAGCGCGGCAAATTGAGACAAACACGAAACGTTCCAACGACGTTCCGGGGGTATCGCTCCATCCTTAACGCTGGGGGGAATTTTCACAGCCACGCCAGCGGAGTCAAATGACAGTAACGGCGAGGTGGACGCGGGGCGCACTCGCCGAGGGAGACGGGTCAGACCAATCAGACCCGAGGGCAGCGAAGGCACCCGACAAACGCCGGCCGCTCCGCTTCAAAGCACACATTCACGTGCACACATCCACCTGCAGGCCCACTTCCTCTCCCCACAGGCAGTCCTCTATCCATCTATCTTTCCAGCCAGCCATGCGACCAGGAGAAAACAACTTTTCATTTCCTCTAGGTGAGCGGGGGGGGAAGGGGGGGGGGGGGGGGGGGGGGCTGTGCGTTACGCTTCTTTATGTCTGCTCGCCGGCGAACTGATCAAAGGGGGCGACGGGCGCGGGGAAGCTCACTGACAGAGGCTATAATTAAGACTGAGGTGATGTTTTAATGACTCGGGACAAGTGTCAGGCTGCCTCAGGCTGGGAACAACTGCTCATGCATGGAGGGACATGGGGGGGGGGGGGTTAGGGGCTGCAGCGAGGTCCAACAGTTGGAGCACTGGATAAACATTCTCAAAGATGGACAGAAAAGCCACGGTGAGTAATAAAGCTCTGGGAAAAGGGCCTGAGATAATGTCGAAAAAACAACAACAGATGAAGGAACATCTAACTTGAAATACTGGGAATACTGTATGGAAAGAATTCATATCTGATGGAATTCTATTGGAAACATTCCCAGAATTTCAACGACTTGAGTTGCCCGTTCTTCCCTAAATTAGCTCTTTTCTGCCGTTTTCAAAGTTCCACATGACACTAATGGAGGTAAACATCCTCTACATTTCAAAGGAAATTGACCCTGACGATGCGATATGGATGAAGCTCGCTGTTCTCTTTAAATAAGCCTTTTACTTCAGAACCACCTCCCCAAATGTGGCGCACGTCCCCTCCGAGGGAAAAAAAACGCCGGACTGGAGGTGAGCAAATAAAAAAAGGAATTGTGCTGGTGGCGAGATGGTTTAGGGTGATCAGGAAGGATGCATTGTTAATCACTGAGTAACCAGAGCTCCGAGGACTCTTATCTACAGCAGAACACGTGAGCGACCATTTGGACGTTTCCTAATCTGAGTATATTGAGCAGAGAGGGGCCTTTGTAACACAGGTGGGGGGTGGGGGGGTTCTGAGGGGCTTGAATAGTTGAGGTCTGCCCTGAGCCTTAAGGGCTGTAACCAGAGTAGGAACAGGGGCTGATATGGAGAAGAGGGCTCTTAGAACAAGGTGAACTATTTCAGGTGACCTTCTAGGTCATTCAGAATCTTGAGAATTTCACTTGTTTTGCAATTATTGTGTTCTTATTGGTTTCTGGTTGCAGCTCCTTCATTTAAGGTGAAACTGCCCCCCAAATGTGGTTCCTTTATTCAATAAAAGTACGCAGCAAACGTACCTGTAAAGACATTAAGCAGTGGCCGTGGAACCGCTTAATTATTAGTTGAAATTATCATTTCGTGCCCTGGATAATATATTCAAATCCTTTTACCACTGCGGAGTCCTGCATCATAAATATTTCATTGAATTTACTGCCATCAATTGATTCAAAATTGGAGTAAATGGACCCCCCAAAAAAGAGGGAGGGGGGTAAATAAAATCGCTTACACAATACTGTCATCGTGCATCGCTATGCTATTGAGCTGGCTCATCTCATTCTTTTCAAAACATTTCTCAACAGGCCGACCACTAAAGAGGCAGCGGAGGGGTGGGAAAGGGCCAGAGGAAGAGCGAGAGGGATGGAGGTCTGAGTTACAGCGGCCCTGCCCCTGCATCCCCGCTCCATTTGGGGACTCATCTGTCTGGCGCGCTGTCTTTGTACTTTACTGTTACTGGTGACATTTTGGTGTCACGGTGTCACGGTGAAATGGCTCCCCTCCCACGTCGCAGCCCGCGGCGGCGCAACCAGTGGAACAATAAGGTCCCGAAGAGTTGGGGCTAGAACTCAGGAGGCCCCAGCTGGGCGCAACGCCCTAACCCTTCCCCCTCCCTGGCTCCCATGAAATTGGGAATTAGTCGAAGCGTTGCTGACGACAAGTCAGTGTCTGTGTGTCCCGGGCTCTTCCCAGGGCCCGGCGAGGACCCAGGGTGAGGACAGACACATACACAGACACAGCAACCAAAAGATGGGAGCTCTGGGGGTCACAGGGGCCAACCTGTATGTAGTGCTCTGACCTTTGACCCCGCACAGAGATCAAACTGTCTCACCCATGAGACGCAGTGTGGGAGTTTGTACCATGGCTGGCATGGCTCATCTGGGGGGACGGAGGCCTTACCGCCTACTACTGTTGCTCACCAACAGATAAGAGCTAATGTCCAGATGTTCATGGTGCCTAAAATACAGATGTTCATCAAGCGAGGCAGCCTATAAATGGACGCATCTGTGCAAAATATAGTGTAATAATATAATGTCCGATTATTATTAATTATTACTTTTTTTGCTTCAGGATTCACAGCTGGTTTTTTGATAAAAGTTTTGAATCATTTAAAAAAACCAGTAGGAACAAGTCTTACCTTGGGATTCTCCAGGATTCCAGACTCATAGCTGCAGAGTAAAATCATTTAGAGTATAAGAATGTCATGATTTCCAATTGACTTTCAGAAATAAAAAAAAGATGCAACCAGCCCACCTGATATGCATGAGGTTGGCATCCATGCTCCAGGGTGCTTTAGGAGACACAGGAACAGGGATTCCATGTTTCTACCGGATAAAAGACAGAGCTGATATGTTATATTCATCTCAAAGACCTCACACAGCGCTCTGAAAGCTGCCAACGAGTACCAACGAGATGATTTTCAGACTGGTTTTATGGCATACCGTGTAATAAAAATGCATTTGTCCCTTCAAATAGAGTCTGCAGTAAAAACAACAAAAATATTTGGCAAGAAAAGCCCGTTTTAGACGGGTCATTCACTGGTTTATGAGGGAGACGCGAGGCAGAGGTGTTGTCTCACGCGACACGAGCTCCCTCTAGTGGTGAAAAACGGGTACTTAGTAATATTTCGATTACTTTCTTGTTTTTTTGTGGGGGGGTTTTATAAAATTGAGAGATTTTTTACAGGCTGCAATGATAAAAAATTAAGTTGGGGATGAGGCCGTCTGTGGTCTGGCCTTACCTGAGCGTACTCCATCAGGTCTTTTCTACCCTTGAAGCGGTTGTAGAACTCAGGGATCCTCCACGGTGCGATGACCTGAATAAGAGAGGAATGAAAGACTTCAATGTTCGAGCCAGCAGCACAATCTTTGCAAAAACGGTGCTGCAGACGAACCTTAACTTCAGGGTAGAGAGCGTAGCACGAGAGCTCGAAACGGATCTGGTCATTACCCTGAGGAGCAGAGATTTAGCAGGAGTTCCATTGATTCATTCAGTTCATTCCTGTTAATCCATGAATTTAACACGATTGAGACGCATGTCTCCATCTAGAGGCCAAACATGCGCACTGCACTTCAACTCAACCCGATTGTGCTCATTTGACCAGAAATTGAAGAAAATTCTGATGGTAGCAGATCCAGTTTAAAAAATTTTTAGGTTCTAGAGCCGACAGACACAGATATGATTGGCGCCAACCCAAGCTCAAACTGGTTGTACAGCCCAGTTAAAGTGTAACAAAAAACTAGACAAGAAAAACAAGAACAGTTACTGTATTAACATGCATAAAAAAACATGTGTGTTTAATTCAGAAAGGAACCCTGCAAAAACAGGCTGGATGAATGTGAACCGAGAGTGTTTTACCTTTCCTGTTGCACCATGGGAGATAAACTGGGCGCCCTCCCTGCGTGCAATCTCAACTAGCTTGCGGGCGATACAAGGCCGCGCGATGGCGGTGCCCAGCAGGTATCGGTCCTCATAAATGGCGTTGGCCTGCAGGGCCGGCCAGATGAAGTCCTCCACAAACTCAGCACGCACGTCTTCAATGAAAACCTGTTTGACACGTGCGCAGGTGTGAACATGAAAGGCAAGCTTAAAAACCTCAGCGGAACAACACACCAATCATTTTCTGGTACCTTCTTGGCGCCCAGAGTTTCAGCCTTGTCCTTCGCAGCTTTAAAGTCTTCGTCTTGCCCGACGTTGGCCTGGAGAATCACAGTTTATTTCAGGAAAGCTCGTCACAAGACGCTTCTTCGGAGAATTTCGTAACGCGGGACTTTGCAGGAGCGTGATGCAACTTTGGACATTTTCTTTTAAATTAACGACTTGAAAAAGTTGTGGCTTTACTGCACATCGATTACCAAACGTCTGCACGCGCTGGTGCCTGGGAGGAACAGAAAAGGGCCGTCTGGCTAAAGCATACATTATACAGCTTTATCAACAGTTTCTGCTCTGAGGGAGAGGACATTGTCCTACATTACTGATTGTCTGCTCTGCTGTGGTTGAAAATGGACTGTAAACCTCTGCCCATCCCCCCTGGACCCCTCACTGAAAGGTTACACAGTCGCAAAAATCTGCCGGTCGTGCAGTTTAGAACTGCACAGCTGGCAAAAAAAAAAAAAAAAATCAAACCCAAAAAAAAGACAAAAAACGCAGCAGGCAGCTTCCACGAAGGGGAGCTCTGGGGGGACATTTTGGGGACTGTAGGGAGCAAAATAAAGGAGCCCAGATGAGGGGAAGCTTACCAAGAAGGTGATGACATCATAGCCTTGCTCCTTCAGCCAAACCAGGATACAAGAGGTGTCAAGACCTCCGCTGTAGGCCAGAACCACTGTTCCTTTAGACATGATGTGGCGGTGGGGGGGCTGTGGCGGAGGGAAAACATGCTGACACAAGTGACAGACTGGACCATTAATGCAACATGCTCTCAGAACACAAAGTTCTTTCTGGATTTAAAGCAGCAAAACCGGCTGTGAATATAATTTGCATTTGCTGCCTTTACTTTAATAACAACAGCAATCCTCCCTCGGCTTCTATCCCATTACATCAGAGGACATTAGATTCTACACAAAATGGAGTCTAACTGGTAACTCAGCCGAAAAATGTTGCGTTATTTCACTGATGAGTAAAATCACAACATCCCTCCAAGCGGACCGGCCCAACCCAGGTTCCACGCAGAATTTCAGTTTAAATCAAGAGAGCGCGTTTTGTTGAATCCACAGGTCTTTTTGGAAATTCGGATCAAACAACACGAGTCCGCACCGTTTGCGAAGATAAAACCCCAGAAATGACAAAAATAATAATAAAAATAAATTTAAAAAAATGTCAAAGACCGGCGTCAAAGCTTCGTACTCACCACAGTTACGAGACTGATGCAAGATCACGTGTCCCTGTGGCCAGAACCGGTTTGACTCTTTAAGCGAATAAAAGGGCCCATCCACATGATGACGTCACGCGCAGCGTAAATGTCACATGGTCAAAATAAGATCTGGAGGATCCCCCGCAGCTCGCGCCGCGCACGGCGCAACAGGTGGAGCCCGGGTCCGGCGCTGCAAAGTGCGATTTGTTTTTTTTGGCAAAAGACAATAAACATCACCGTCAACGTGGCTCTGAAAATGGCGGTCACGCGTCGCGCAGAGTGACACGTTTATGGACCGGCGAGGTCGCGGCCTTGGGAATAAAGAGAGCTCCCGATAAAAGACTGACACCAATTCAGATGCAGAGAGCTCGACTCAAGATCTAATAGGAGTGCAGCGTGGTGGTGACGTAGAATCAACGCGACGCTGGCGCGCCATGATGGCCAACATGAACTTTAACAGGAAAACAGCTCCATGATTTAGTCCCAATACCCATATTTATTATTCTCAGACACACTAAATATTAATGCACTTAATTTTAAGGCCTCATTTTTTTTTAACTTTAAATATTGAATATGTGATCTTTTGAGGAACATCTGATACCGTTCAACTGTTTTGAGATTTTCTTCATTTGTTTATTTTGTAAGTTGCTCTGCACATCTAGCAGTTATGAAATCAAATATGGAATTCAAACTTAAGCTTGTGCAAGTTTTCACTTTAAAACGCTTACGTGCACTGATTTCTTTACCTGTAACAGTGACGTCTTTCAGCCCCTTGGAAAGAAACTACTGTAGTCAAAATGGTGCTTTAAATCTTTTTGTTGTTTTTTTTGTTGTTTTTTTATTTCTTCGCCATGAACTTCCAAAATTCAAAAAAAAAAAAAGAAAAACAAATGATACAATATAAACTTCTGAAAACGAGTACAATGAATAGTTTTTCTTTAAGTTTTACACATAGCAAACGACACAGAGCAAAGATCATTTCCTGCTGGATGGTGACTCTGCCGAGTGCACTTCTTTTTCCCCAGGTTGCGGAATATGGCGTCTCACAAACATCAACCCCCCCCCCCCCCCCATTAACCCCAATCACATACAGTTCACTAGTTAGGCGTTGGCCAGTGACTTAAGAGTACAAAGTGCCTGACAACAAGTCCTGGATCTAACAAATGTGATGACATTTTCAATCAAGCGTGGCTGCGTTCCACCACGAATGTTCCCGTCCTCCCCGATTACGTCCGGGGGTCGGTAGAGACGGAAGGTGTGCGGATGGATGGGAAGGCTACAGTGTCCAGGGAAGGGGGGGGGGGGCTGGATGGGATGCGGTCAAACCGGTCCGGACGTCGTTGAGGAGATCTCAGACACGATCCACCAACAAAATGTTCCGTGTCTTCACGGGAGAAACAAAACTGCCGCTCTTCATCCAATTTGCAGATTTTATTGAGAAAATATGAACATTAATCTATTATAACTTATGGTGCGACACCCATAAAATACAATAAATTACTTTTGTTGCCCCCCCTCGTACACAAAACAAATCTTGCGGATCTTAAAGTATCATTTTGAAACACCTCTCATGTTTGTCAAAAACAAAAAAGCCAAAAAGGGGCTTTTTGACTGTTTTCTTTACAGATTAAAAAAAAAAAAGGTAATACAAATAAAAAGTCCGTGGATGAATTTGGAAAATAAGCGGACCGTGTTGGGGGGAGGACGACAGGAGGACAGAGAGGGTCTTTGTGTCCCGGTCTTTGTGGGAAGTTAGTGGCGTTCCTCGGATCTTACCGCGTGTTGCCTACCACTCCTTCTTCTTCTCATCCATCGACACGCCGCCGGGGCCCAGAGCCACCACCAGCAGCAGGCCGCCGATGACAGAGGTCGTCTGGAAGAAGTCGTATTTGAGGAAATCGTGCATGGGCTTGTAGGCGGGGATGGTCCAGAAGGCGTTGAAGTAGACGTTGATGACCAGGAGCCACAGGACCAGGGTCAACGCTGCAAGTTTGGTTTTGAAGCCGATGGCAACCAGGATGATGAGGGCAGTCCCGACCAGGTTCTGGAGGATCTGTGGGGGGGTACGGCAGGAGGACGAGATCAACAGTGAGCTGCACACTTAGAAATGAATAAAGAAATGAGAATCTGAGAAATTAAATGTATTTATCAATGACTGGAACCTCTTAAAATCGTCTCATCTCTGGCTGATAAATTAGCATCAGCCGTTAGCTTAGCTAGTCCGGCTCTGTTACATCTGAATTGATGCACCCGTGACCTGGGTAGAAGGTATTAAGTGGCTCACAGGAAATAGCAGATCTATCTACCAGGGAAGTGCTGATAAACACTGGAAGGCAGCTGATGGTTCGCCGAGATACAGTGAATGTTCTGCAACGTCTGTTATCTGTTGTTAAACGGGGGCCGACTCGGCTGTCGGGACTCACAGAGAAGAAATTGAAGTCAAAGTGCAGCAGAGTCATGAACATGAGCACCAGCAGCACTCGGCCGCCCAGCTGCATGTACTGCTTGGGCGAGCTCTCCCCCATGGACGGGACTCCGGCGAACATGCTCTTTCCTTCCGATCGGGACTCGGCCAGCAGCAGGAGCAGGCCGCCCCCGAGGGCGAGGTTCCTGGGTGAGGGGAGAGGGTGCGTGGCGGGTTAGCGGGGACGGGCCTGCGCGTCATCAGACCGAATTGCTGACACCTACCTCATCAGAAATTTAAGGTCCCATAAAATGCTGTATGCGACAGTCTGGTGGAGGAAGAGGAGAAGTTTTCAGACCACAATCAAACACATTTCCTGTGATAATTTAGGAACAACAGGGGGGGTGTCTGACCTGTAGAGCTATGATGCCGAATAATCCAAAGCAGGCGTACTGTACAAAATTTCTACTGAGGATGAGGACGCAACCACCTGTGAGGAA
Source organism: Takifugu flavidus (assembly GCF_003711565.1). Lineage (NCBI taxonomy): Eukaryota > Metazoa > Chordata > Actinopteri > Tetraodontiformes > Tetraodontidae > Takifugu > Takifugu flavidus. The sequence continues at coordinate 1,676,771 of NC_079539.1, forward strand.
ACAGACGCAGCGTTTACACTCCACCACCAACGGGGAAGTTCTGACATTTATCGACGGCGTTTTTAAAGCAAATACAGAGTAATTGTGCAGTCAGCTGTCTGTCATTACTGTCAACATGCACTTCCTCTCCCGTCCTTCGCCATAAACCCGAGCAGACATGTCCACGCACCCAGCTGTCCTATGAGGTTAAGCAGCACGAAGCACGTAGCCAGAAAGTAGCCGCAGCTCCAGGTCGCCTCGATGTAGTCTCTCTGCTCGTTCCACTGGAACCACATGCGGATGCCATCTTCCAGAAAGGTGCTAATGAGGCACAGGCGCGCCAAGTGGGGTAGGTACTGTTTGGTTACCCGCAGGAACTGGGCAAGAGAGGAGAAACAAGGAACATCATCACATCAGGGCAGACAGGTGGAACGGGACGGCGATTCTGAGGTGCTGCGTGTGAAAACTGCCCCCCCCCTTAAATGTGACAACATATAAAGTGAGAAGAACGTCGAACATCCTCTTTTCTCTCCACCTGCACCAGTGACGGGTGATGACCGCGACCTGCCCGCTGTCACGCCTCCTCAGCGGGCCACATCAGCACTGTCAGGCCCCAGCAGCCTATCACGGTCCACCCCCCCCCCCCACCGACCGCTATGCGGGGCATGAATGGAAGCAGCCAGAGCCAATCCGAACAAGCCCGAGGAGGCTTCAGCAGCCTCGAAATAGACCATTTTGTCGGCTAATTTATAAGTTCGAGCCCCATTAACTTCTGGAGTATTTCTTTCGAAACACCCCCGATCCGCATCATTCCTCTTTGGACCTAAATGCAGAGCATGACTCCATGTGTGAGGTGGGACAGCGGGCTTGTTAACACCGGGTCTGTGTGTTCCGAACCGCCAGCAAGCTTCGAAACCACCACATAATCCCACTTTACCTTCCTGGAAATGGCTTCAAAAATGCCCCCAGGTTGACCCAGTATTAGAAACACGGCCGCACCTCGACACCAACGTCTTGTGCAACCACAAAAACAAAGGTGGGGGGGGCGATTTTGTCTTGGAATATCTTGTGAAACCGGACCCCAAATCGGAGCACCAACCGGGTCGCTAAAACCCAATGTGACTAATCACCGCTAGCAGCGAGGCAGACCGGGCTTAAGGAATTTCCCAACACTGTCTGGGACTGTCTGTCCTCCGCTGATTCATTCTTAACAGGCCGGGACGCCAGCGAGATGCCCCCCAAAGCAACTGCCCCAAATCCCCCCGTTAAAGCGGTCGGATCGCGGCTTTCTGGAGAGACGTCAGCTGTAAGCGACCGATGCTAACAGATCTGGAGACACATGACACAAGCAGGCAGCTATTAAAACCCCCAAAAGTTTTACGAGAATGTCGCGTCATGGTAGCTCCTGACGAAGCAACAATAACCGAAGCCAACTCAATAACGGGGGTAACCAAAAAAGTGCCCCCGTTACTTTTTTCTCCTCCCACCCCAGCAGAGAAACTAGTTAGCAGCTAGCATGCTAACAGCCGCTAAAGCTAACAAGTGAAAATCGAACTTACCTGGTCTGCCACGTCTTCGGCCCTGTTCATCAGGTCTTCCTGCCCCATGTTCGTGCGGTTCGGCGTTTAATGGTAGTTAAGGCTCAACGCGACCCAGTTTGTGCGTGCTGGGGTTTTCTCTTCGCAGGCTGCGCTCGCACTGTTCCTCGGCCGTCTCCGCCCCACAATGCCCCGCGATTTGACGAGCGGAACAGAGCCCCCCTCCGCGGAGCTGCAACCGCTGCATGCCACGTAGACCGATCCGAGGAAGCGGCTCCGCGAAGCTTTTAGGCATGTCAACAAGCACACGCCTGTGCACATGGCCTTGTTTCCCCCTCTGATCGTCGCTTTTTAAGCGTCCAAATGCCACGCGCAGGGAGCAGATGCCACACTTGTGGCAGATGTTCGTCCCGTTTCTTTTAAAGTGAATCACTCCCTGGTGGTTCGAATAAAAGTACATAAATGGAACTGAATGGTGGGCATGGGAATTAATAGGGGAGCGGGGGGCAAATGGCTGATATCACACATCTGGGAAATTCAGAGGCACAAGAAACAATCTGAATATTACAGTCAGCTCTGCACAGCACGTAGCAACACCTGTAAACTGTCCTAAAATAATCACCATGGAGATTTGGCGCGTCATCAGCAAAGGGTAGTTTCTCCCTGTCATCACAGGAGATTATAGGATTCCAGGATTGCTCAACTATAGTGGATCGTAACAGAAGCCTCGTGTAGACACCCAGGGCCTCGGTCCCTTCATGTGTCTTGAGACATCAGGTAGATGAGACACATGGCTGCTGTGACCTCTCAGAAAAGTGCCACAGAGCGGCACGCTGGCGCCAAAACCCAGAGTCTACCAGCTGTTCTGTGGAAACGGGGCGTTATCATCATCCTCCAAATCACATCATGCTCATTGCTGTTTGTTATCAGCAAACCATTGGCTCTGATTTTGTTTTATACACACACACACACACACACACCTGGAGTTTTACATTGCCCTGACAACAGCCTGTGCAGATCAGCCACACCTATTCTGAACTTTGAAAATAAAAAGAGTATTTTTTTTTAAAGATCCCCCGTCAGCTCGGACGGTTCTCTGCTAACGTGACTTCATGTGCGACCGGACGAGACACCCTGTCAAAAAAACAAAAACAAACCCAGAATAAAATACCAAAAAAAATGCAGGAAAGCTCGTAGCTTTCATGATCAAACATTTGGAACGTGAACCCTCCCTGTTGGTCAAACACAGCAGCCTACACGCAAAGTACACAAAGACACATGGTGAGATCTAAAAAGCAAGCTAGCGCTCACTGGTTGTAAAGATTCAGCAGGTAAAAACTGGAATCAGTCTGTAAACTGCTGTAGATCAACAACACCCCCCCCCCCCCTCCAGAAAAATCCACAAACCCACTAAACATTTACAGAGCAACTGGAAAAGCCACTTTCTAAAATATACAGGAATTTAAAAAAGAACCATCCATACTGTCCATGCTAATAAAGGAACACAGGCTCAGTGGAGTCTATGGTGGTTTGTCTTTATATTGGGGCTCTTGGTCAGAAAATACAACTTCTCTCGACACCAACCAGGAAACACGAACGGCCTGAACACGGTTCCTTACACAAACTTTCGTTAGCTTAGACACCGCAACACCACCTCAAACTGCTTTTCAGGCGTTCACTTCACGTTTCTTCCGCCCAGATTTCCAGCGGTTATTTCGGAGTTTCTTCTGCGTTCCACCACCCTGCACCTGCAACAAGTTATTACAGGTTATTCAATCAGGGGGTCCCGGCAAATCCCCCGTCAAAGAGAACGTTGATCAATCTCACGCGCACTTTTTTGCGTTTCTGCAGCGCCGGCGTGTCCACCTCCATGTCCTCGCCGTCGTCCGTGTGGAAGTCGTCCTCCTCCTCATTCCCGTCGCCCCCCGTGGTCGCTTCTGTGGGGTTTTTTAGCGTGAATAGGTGGGCTGTGGGAGCACAACGTTCCAAAAATGAACCGGAACACGCGGTAAACTGATGCGTTTGCTTGGAATTAGAGCGACTGACAGGGGTAGAGGTCACTCATGCTGTCCTCCGAGTCGCCGTCCTCCTCGCTCGAAGAGGGCGCCCACGTGCCGTTGCCCTGCTTCGAGGTCCTCCCCCGACTGACTTCCTCCCTGGCGTCTTTGGGCCTCTTCTGCATGAGTCGAGCTGGGATGAATTCAATCCCTTTCTGCACGCAGTCTTCATCTAAAGCAGAAATGAGACCCGTCAACCAGTTGCACAAGTGGCCAGGATGAAATAGCTGCGGAGGAAAAACGACAGCAGGTTGGATTTCCCTTGCCAACGGTTGTGTTTTTGTTCCCACAACCTCAGTCGGGTCCCACAGGGAGACCCTAGAACATGCGCTGATGCCAGGATTCAGAGCAGACCTGGCACCAAACCAGCAGCAGGACCAGGATCGGCTCATTTGTTGTCATTGGGAGCGCTGCCAGAGCCCTACGGACCGCTGCAGGGCTGGGCGATGTCGCGTGACTGGAGGACTGGAGCCGGCTCATGGCTCAGCTCAACTGGGTTTAGTGGAGAGCGCCATAATTGGCAAAGGTGCCGTTAGGATCACGCTGTCTGCTCAGATCCTCAGGATCCAGCCCAGTGAATGTTGTGATGCAGGCAACAGCACCCTGCCGCCAAGGTGCATCGAGTCCCGCCGGCGTCCTCACGCACGCCACAACTTCACCGTAAAATAGTAAGATGGGTATTTCTAATAAGAAGCTGCTGGTTCAATACTGACACTTGGAGAGGGCTTTCTTGAAACGTTTCCCGTTAATATGTCTCAGGACGTGATGTGGCTGCCGGTTGAGGTGTCTCAGGGTCAGTTTACAGAAGAGCTGGTTGCTGGAGAAACAAACGACACGATTACAGGTGTCTGCCCCCCCCCTCCCCCCGTGCAAATAGGGAACAGTAGCTCCTTACGGCTGTTTGGTGCTTGCCACGATATGCGGCTCATACTGGCTGTAGTTGAAGTCTGCGGCAGCGCTCAGCTTCTCATACTTCTTCCCTTGAGTGAACTTCTCAAGCTCCTGCAGGTTGCACGGAAACTCGTGGCCGTTTAGCGTGCACTTGATCTGGAAACAACAACGGCACAAACGTGGCTCATTTAACATGATGACTTGCGTGATTCAGCCCCGTGCAGCATTAAAACTAGCAATCATTGACAGGGTCGTTGCTCGGTTCCTGAAGTAAGTAGCACCACGGCTAGCATCACGTAGCTCATTTACGGCTGTAATCTGCTAACCTTTTTGCCATCTGTAAGCTGAAGGAAAGGGTGGTTAAGGAGAAAAGCTTTAAGATCCACGGGTAACTCGTCCATTTCTTAAAATTTGGGGTTTTCAGCTCGTCAATGACACCATTTTAGTCCAGGATGTGTCCACACGTGCGTTTAGCTGGAAATGGTTGTTGTCTGCACGCCCTCCACTGGTCAAAGTGGGGAAACAAGATCGGTATTCTAATCAGCACATTTGTCCTATACAATACATGTCATACTAAATAACAAAATTATATAATTTTCGTCCACGTAGTGATTTTAATATTCTCAAGATTCTACATTGCTTTCAGTCAGCTGACTGACTGAGGTCATATGACAACTCACAATCTTAGACTTAAAAAAATCCCCAAGAGACATCACCACACTACAGAAGATTTTCAGAAATCTGACGGGTCAAATCTGGCTGGTTCAAAACAACTTATTTTATTTTAATTAGGACGAGAATATTCCTGCTTTCTCTCCCCTTGGAATCGATATTTTATCGACAGCTGACATTACAGAGTGACGGCTCTTCGTTTATGAATACGATCTTTTAGATTCTCCCATGATGCATCAGGGTGGTAAACAAATCTCTGACGTCACTCCGTGTCAGCTGACACATGCGGATGTCAAGCTAGCCAACTAAGGCTTCCATTCATAGAACATACATTCTCAGTTATTATCTATCGATTTACATTAGTGTGCACATTCGCACCTACATTTTTTTAGTCAGAAAAGTTGCTGCTTAGTTGGCGGATGCAATATCTTGCTAGGGAATCGACGTTTTAACTTCTCGTCGTTATTATTACTAGCGTAAGGCAGCCAAACCTAAATTTAAAATAATGTCTGGTCCAAATGGGGATCCCAACATCTCGGTTGAAGATGGTCTCATAAATGACGATGATGATTTCGGCAGTGAAGGTAAATAAAAACCGACCGCGTCAATTCACTGACACATCATATAAACGCACTTTTGTTCTGATTCTTAGTATTAGTACTTGCGCATCTTGATGCGGGTTTGCAGGATGTAATCGGGATTTAATCATCTCATTATAAAGAAGTGACTTATCTGTCCGACAAAAACACTAATCCGTCTGTGTTGCATTCAGAGTATGAAGCCATCAACTCCATGCTGGACCAGATCAACTCCTATCTTGACGACCTGGAGGAACGGAATGATTCACTTAATGGCAAATTGCATGAACTAATGGAATCAAATAGACAAGCCAGACTGGAATTCAGGGCCCAGCTGAGCAACCACACGCCCCAAGAAGACAGTGCTGATGGGGAGAGCAAGGAGGAGCTGGGTGGGGACGCCGGGTGGGAAAATGACAAGAAAATAGATGAGGGAAGTTAAATTCATCACAAGGCTGGGTTATAAATATTAAGCCCACTAGACTCCTGACTTTAGGCCCTTAAATATGCTTTCTTTGTGAATATAAAACCTGTTAATTGGTCTTAGTAACTTGTTTTTTGTTTGTGTGTTTGAGTCTAAAGTCTCGTCCCTCTGCCGCCTTTTTGTGTTGTATTTATATAAAAGCACCTTTCCAGATGTGTGATTAGGGTTTCATGTCATGACCGTATGAGAGTATGTAGAATATAACAGGAAGTATTTTATAGCCACTAAATTTAAAAAAACTTTAAGCCAAAACATAGTAATTGTCAAACATTTTAATATAAATTAAAATGACCCCCCCCCCCCCCCAAAAAAAAAAACAAAACAGGAAACAAACATTCAAAAATACATGAAACTTCCAGCAGTTAAAAAAACCCAAAACATCACCTGGTTGTTTCTTATTTTGTCAGTAGCTGAATAAAAATACGATAAGAAACCTACAGCTTCGTTTGAAATGCAATCTTTGCTTCCGCTCCGGACCGAAAAAGGTGGTTCTGACGATGTTTTCCTTTAATCGTGTTCATCGGCTGCTGCCGTGGCAACAAGAGTTGCTACATGGGTTTAATATCATATGGACAATGGGGTATTTCCATAGTGACATCACTGAAAGCAGAGGAAACGTGTCCTTATTTACACCTTGTGAATGTTGAAGCGCCCAAACCTGTAAGTTCTATTATTTGTTCAGTGTTTTTACCGACATGATCCATTGAAACATCGTTTAAAGCTTCAAGCAGCATCGACTCGTCTTCGCTGACCAGCGGTCAGTTGAGCAGAAATGTGTCACAACCGGAGCCACAGACATGACAGAACCTGTTGGTGGGGGCGCCAAAGGACACGCGTCAAAGCTCCTCCAACTTCTTAAGGACAAATTCTTTCCACGCGAACGTGTGCTGATGATTTTAGACGCTGAGGTTTTTCAGCTCAGGACCTGAATGTGCAGGTTTTGTTGAATTTAGTGAGTCAGCATTTCTCATCGTTTAAGCCAAAGGTCCAGCAGGTCAAACACGTAATACGGTGATAATTCTACCATTGCTAGAAGCCTGTGCTTCACAATCTTTCATCACATCTAGCTAGAGAATTAGGACAAGCCGATCGCCCCCCCCTCCCCACAAACCTCCTGGTCCCGACAGACTTCAGGGTGGGAAATTAACCTTCAGTTCTAACCCAGCCCGGACAGGGTCCGTTTAGAGCTCCGAGGCAATTATAACAACTTCAATGCGTGAGAATAGCAGACATATTAAATTCAAAACTAAATAAATAAGGATGCTGAATCCCCGTTTCCCTCCCACAACTGATACCACCTTTAAGTGAAATCTTCATTCGTCTGCATCCCTGTTCAATTTAATTGCACTTGTGAGACTGTTTCAATGTACAATAACTAAAAGAGAAGCCATGCTACATCCAGGCTTTGTGAGCTTTGAGCTGAGCCAAAACGCCCACGAAGCTGCTACACAAAGGAAACAGGTACCTGTACCAGGGATTTCTTACCATATTAGCATGCTGAGCATTGATCATGGTCATTAAACGTGAACTATTTTGCAGGTATATCTGCAATCGCTGAAAGGATGGATGCCTTTTATCTTGAGGTTGTTGAACATTTCCAACCACACTGGCACTTGAGGAGAATAACTACACTCCACTTAGCTGTTTCAGCTAAACTTTACTGTTTCGACTTCTGTTTGATGGCTATTAATTTCCCACCCTGGTAGAAAAAGTAAGAAGAAAATCCCCCACGGTCAATAACCACTCAGCATTCTCATCTTATGCTCTTCCCTTCTTGGTCTCTGTTACTTTAAAGCACCTCCTGACAATGTGATAAATCATGTTTTATTACCTCAGCGTCTGTTTGTGACCCTCCCTGACCTGCGTTTGCGGGCAGCTTTCGCCCTCCCGCCGTTCTTATTTTTCCCTGGGACAGCAGGAACTTCCTTCCCCTCCTCTTCATCGTCATCCTCAGCGGCAGCTCCCGGTTGCGGCTCCTCTGTGCTGCCGGCGGGATCCTCGGCGGGCGTCTCCTGAACTCCGCTGGGCAACGATACAGTCTCCTCCTCCATGCTGAGGAGCTCTTCCTCTGCGCTGCTGCAGAGGTCCTGTGCTGCTGCGTCAGGCTCCGCGTGATCCTCCGGTCGCTGGGCTTCAGTGAGTCCGCAGACTGCCGCCGTAGACTGCTCAGAGTTTACATTTGTGGCTGCGCCCGTGTCCTCAGAGGAAGGCTTCTCCCCTGAGGAGCTGCCGGGGGATTCCGCTGGAGGCCCGGGGCTGAGAGGTTCTCTGGGAGACGCGTTCTCTCCCTCTGTTGGACTCAGCGTCTCTTTGTACTTCTGAGAATTAAAGCAGGGGGAAAAAAAACCAAACATCACAGTGTCTCTACAATCAATGTTTTTCAAACGCTGAGAACGGATGAAAACAAAAAGAACCAACCTTGAGCTTCTCAAAGTGTGTCACTGATTTGCAGTGTGTGTGCAGGGCCGAAGACTCGAAATGGAAAAATCTGTTGCAGAGTCTGCAGATGAACCCGGCCACCGGAACCAGAAAGCTGGAGCCTACGGGACGCGGAACCACGGTCAAATTACAGAGGACGACAAATGGAGGAGGGAGCGGCGGGGTCGGGAGGTACCGTAGACTGTGTCGGGGTCATACTGGTCATCGCTGGTCAGGTCCCTCAGAGTCACTTCTTTAATGGGGGACCAGCCATCCTGCAGCACCACAAACAGGCAACTATTACAGCGGGACAAGCCTGGAGTCTTTTTAGAATTAAACTGAAGTTAAATCACCTGTTTTACAGAGGAATCCTGCTCTCCTTCACCCAGACTTTCCTCTCCTTCCTCCCCCTCTTCTAAGGAAAGGCCATCAGCTTCCATGGCAGGCAGCTTGCTCGAGGCCTCGCAACCCTCATTTTCCTTTAGTGAGCATATAACAACCAAGTTAAATGAAAGGATTATGGGAAGTGAGGGGGTGAGCGAGTTCCTGAGTTGAACAGTAACCTTTTCCACTCTCTGTCTGTGCTCCAGCGACTGTAAGTGCTCCACAAACTCCTGAGAACTCCTGAAGTGTTTCTTACAGATGGTGCAGGAGGAGATGATGGCTCTACTGGCCAGCTAAAGAGGGAAAAACAGCAGAAATTCAGTTTTAAAACGTGTCTCTCGCATACAACCTCTGCCCACGGTGGTTACTTTGTGCTCCTCGGTGCGACGGTGCTCTCCGACGCTGCTGGTGAAGTGGGTGTGGCAGGTGGGACACCACTGCTTTTGCTCGTCTCTTTTCTCTCTGGAATCGGGACAAAAATCCAATTTAACGTACAACAGCAGATTTCCTGTCGCTCCTGTCGTGGACAAACCCAGGATCTCATCCTGAACTGACCCCTCTTTGCTCGTCCCCTGTAGAGACTCCTGCACTCGTGGCAGAAGGGTCACCAGGCATGCGTTGCTCATGTGCTGGATCTCCATCATCCTCTGCTGGTGGGAAACGCTGTTCATGTGACTCCTGAAGTTCTGCAGACACACAGAAGAGTCCAGAGGTAAATCCCTCCTCCTGCACCTCTCCCTGTCTTTGTGTCTTTGAATGCGACGCACTTGCTGGTTGTGGCAGGTGATGCTGCAGAGGTAGCAGTAGAACTTGTTTGCACCGTCTGCTACACCCTCCTCTCCTTCCTCCTGGTTACTGGGTGAAGCCAAAGGAGCATCTTTGACGTGCGACATCTCCTCCAGAGGTAAATGATCCGGTTGGTCATATTCAACCAGTCTGCCGGATGGAGACGGACCTGAAGGGAAGGTGTGAACCTGCAGGGAGGCCAAAGTTAAGGATTAATCCCAGACTTATTCACTTTCATGATCATATACAACAAGAAATAATTTACGCTATTTAGAGTGGTAAAAGCAGGCCAAGCTAATTATTAACTGTTTGCTTTAAATGGAAGCACTAGTAAATTACATCAGCTGGTGTATTTACTTTTGATTACAAAGTTAGACAAGAAAAAGGGGTCAATAAACCAGAGTTTACTCTCTGGAGTGCACTGTCTTTTATGCTGCTGTCATAAATCCTTCTCAGGTGCTGAAAGATGAAGAAAAGTGCTTTCAGGGGTCTGCAACGATGCTTGTTCCCTGGTTTGGTTTCCAGAAGGACGAGTAACTTCAGAGTAGCCCTGCTGTGATTCAGCTGGCTGATAAAATCTCCACTGACCTCAGATGCTCTGCTCTCCTCCAGCATCTCAACATTCATTTCTCCTGCAGAGCCTTCGTCCTCCAGTAGGAGGTCATCTGGGAGGCCAAAAGAACCTCAGTTAGTTTTTGTCCACTGGAAACCAGTAACTCTGTGTTTCGGCCGGCGTTAAAGTACCTTCAGGCTGGATGTCGTCTGTGTTTTCGCAAGAGTCTGAAGAAAGAACTTCCTCATCAGCAAGTGCAGCGACAGCCTCAGCAGCACACTGCTCTTCCGGCCTGAGGAAATAAATCCATCTATTTACACCTGGATCTCTACCTATTTATTTATTTTTGTGGTTATCCATGAGTTGGGGGGCTTGTTTGATTCTTCCAGCAGCGGCAACAGATCACGCGTGGCCACAAGGTGGCGCACTCTGCTGCAATGCCTCATGCCTGCACTTCTGTCTCCGGCTCCATGAGCTCAATAGTCACTGCACCAAGTTTATGACTGACTGACAAAGATAAAGTGAAGATATAATCTGATAATATTCCACACCCATCTGTCCTCTGCTTCTTTAACACAGGCTCTTCAGCTTGGTCCTCTGGGGGCTGCGTCTGTCCTTCCACTCCTCTAACGCTACCTTCTGTTTGCAAAAAAAAGGGAATCAGCGATCTTCTTGGTCTCCTAAAGACACTCAAAGCACTACACGACACCCTCTCGGGTGCTTTACCTGTTTCTGACTGAAGGGTGGTGTCGGTTCCTGCTTGGTGGTCATCACTGCTCTCTGTTGCCATCTGTTCGCTGTCCCTCTTTCTGTCCATCTCGTGAGCAGCAGCAGCCTCCTGCAACAAGAAAAAGGCAATTAAGTTGAAAACTGACAAAAGAAGATTAAAAGAGAATTATTAAGACATCCTGTTTTGTTTTGACTCCTGTTTGCACGGCATTAAACCAGAAATATACTTCTCCTGCATGCAGATTTGCATATAAGGGTCTCGCCTCAATGCATAAGCTTTGCATATGGTTCCTGAGTGACCTGTATACAAATTACCTTCCATTACAAGCCTATGTTTTTTACAGTCTAGTGCTTATGTCAGCACATCTAGGGGAGTGAAAGCCTATGTGATATAGCTTTAATGACTGTGGTAATTACTGTGGTGGAGATGGAGGAGGAGGAAGAAGCCGTGGTGGCAGCAGCGGCAATGTTGTTGTTGAAGAAGCGAGCGTGGGGGTGGAACGGTCGAGCAGCTGGGAAACCCATGATGGGGGATTTTATGGCCATGCCCATGGGAACAGGACCCAGCAGAGAGGACCTGTTGGACGCTGCGAAGAACTGACGGAACTGCTGCCCACCCATTCCAAAGCCCCGCATGTTGCCTGGGTGACAAGAAACCACGATCAGTATTAAAACACGGAGGGCAGGTTGTGTTTCTGCCGCTCATTAGGACGAACTCTACCCTGCATCTGCTGCATCAGCAGGGCCCCCTGCAGCATTGGGTTGGGGGCAAGGATGGTAGTTTGGGTTGCCTGGCACAGGTTAACCATTCTGGGAGGAGGAGCTGTCTGGGGAGGACCTGGAATGGGTCTGGGTAAAAGAGAAAGAGAGTTGAATATGCAGGTGTATTCTCAAAAAAAACCAAAACTGAATCAATCAGTTGTGACCATGAAAGTCACAATGTGCCTGTTGTTAATCATCAAGGGGGAAATAGACCAGTTGACCCGAAGCAGCAATTATTGGCACAATAGCGTCGATTTTATTCTGTCATTCCGTCTGGGGCCAGTGGCACCGCAATCTGGATGATTTGCATGTTATCTGCGCTACCTTTGATCAGGCATGATCGCAGAACATTGGGTTGAATTGGCTAAATTCTTGAATTACAGCTGCACAATTACCCACTTTGAATAATCCCCGCACCAATACGCATCCACCCACCCCCGGGTTGCAACCCTGGCGCGGCTACGGCCAGACAAACGCACCTAACCCGGCGGGCCTCGCCTAATCCCCGCTCTCGAGTTGACAGGCTTACCGTGGTGTCTGGTGGTGGTGGTGCGGGACATGATGCCCCGGAGGCGGCTGTGGCGGAGGAGGAGGCGGAGGCTGCTGTTGCTGGAAAAGTTGCTGGAGCTGCCGCAGGTGCTGGTGGAATTGCTGCTGCTGCTGTTGCTGTTGCTGATGAATGTGTGGGTTGAACATCACGGACTCAAATAGCTTCAGTTGCGACGCGAGTTGCAGATGACAGTCCTCGGAGTAAAAATATCCCTGGTTCGAATGGGAGGGAAGACACTTGTGATGAAGCCACCGATTTTCCAGAACCACTCTTTAGTGTGCGTGCGTGTATGTGTGTGTTTAAAGACGCATGCAGCAACAGTGCGCAGCTCCGGGGACAACAGGTCACGCTCCTATGACGAGATAACACCTAGCTTGTGTTAGCACGCAGGATAACAACACGTCACGTTGACGCTCACTTCTGTTATATTAACTCCTCGGGACGGTTGACTAACGTCGCCATACGGACGTGTCGTTAAACATGCATTAAGCACAAGAGCAGCGCGCCGTCCTGAAGCGAAAACCAAGGAGGAAATCGACATCAACAACCAAGCTACACCTGCCACGAAATGAACGCAGCTACGTTAGCCAGCGCGCACTCACTAAACAGACGAGTTAGCTTAGCATACGGCTGAGGTAGCGGTCCCCAGTTTAGCAGGATTCGTGAGATGCCTTTCCGCCGTTGCCAGGATTGTGTCTAGACTTACCTCAAGGAGTGTTTTTGAGCGGATTATCTCACAAGAATCATGGCACACGGTGAAATAATTGCTGTCAGCCCAACTGCAAGTTGAACTGTGGAAAGACGGTCGCAGCTTCCAGCGCACCCTGTCGCCCCCTGGTGGGCGCCATTAGGAATCGTCATTGAAAATATTAAACCTCAGTTTAAAACAACCAGTTTTGCTCCAATGTAAAGCGGCTTATTTGAAGGGGGGAAAAAACAGCTATTTGATTTATGAAACAATGTGCCAATGCCTTGCTCTAAGGTAGCAGGTTGTGCATGCAAATGCTTTGTATTGTCTGTTTTCAGCTGCAGCGAAGCCACTTAGATGTGATCGCTGTTGATACTGACGTGATGGGACTTGATTAGCATGCAATGTCTATTTCCAGTAGTAACGGGTTCAGCACCATGGACAGATCTATGCCTCGCACACAATTCTCCATTTTCCCGTTAATAATCACAGACCAGGACCCAGCCCTTTTCATTCACGCCATTTAATTGGCCTCGAGAAATTTGAAGAGGTGAAAACAGCGGGATTTAAAGGCGCAACATGGAAGACAACGCGGTCGCATTATGCTGTATAAGAATGTCACCACCAAGCGGTGGCTGTGGGGAACTGGGAGATCATCCTCGTCCTCCCCCCCTGCGGTGCTCGGTGGAGGAGCGGACGAGTCCTCTCCGAGGTGATCTGACAGTCAGTGAAGCAGAGAACCGACGAATGAGCCCGGAATAACCCGAAACACCCTCTGTAAAAGCGAGGGTGGAGGTGATTATAGGGAGAAACACGAGGAAAAAATCCATCCCCGGTTTCAGGAGGAAGACAGACAGCTCGGTGCGTCGCCAAGATGGGCAACCGGGGAATGGAGGACCTGATTCCTCTGGTGAACCGCATGCAGGATGCCTTCTCTGCCATCGGTCAAAATGCGAACCTGGACCTGCCCCAGATCGCCGTTGTGGGTGGACAGAGTGCGGGGAAGAGCTCGGTGCTTGAGAACTTCGTCGGGAAGTAAGTAGCTTTTCTCCGGGCTGTAATGCGCGTCGGTGCGGCCCGGTGCGGCGCACCAGCGCTTTCTTTCCGTCACAGCTCCCCCCATCCCCCTTTCCTGCAGGTTTAAATCCACCACACAGGCTCCACGGACATTTTATAGGCGTCATTGGACGGTCCTGCTGGTTTCACCTGTCTTATCTCGGGGATACACTGAGTGTGAAGGCGAGGAGATTATTTTCCACGGCCTAAATAAATCCCTGCCAGGTTCAGGCTCACTGCTGAATGATGCGTTCACGAACCAAAACAAGTCTCTTGGGTAGCCTGGGAGTCCATATGAGAGGCCATCTTCAGTGTTATCTGTTCCAACCAAATCTGCGTGTGATCCTTTAGTTATCAAAGCAAACGTCAAGAGTTATTTACCATTCTATCTTGATTGGCAGCCCTCACTCTGATGCAAGGATGCCGACTTCCTGTGCTGCACACACACACACACACACACACACACAATTGGACACCAGTGTTGCTTTGAATGTCCTTATGGCGCTACCAGTGTTTTATAATCCCCAGTATTTAATCCTCCTGCTCTGCATGGCTGCAGGGAGGTCTCGTTCTAGTGTCAGAGCTGATGGTGCAGGGGGAACAAATATGATCTGCTGCAGCATGACCTTGCAGAGTGAGACAAAGAGAGAGAGACAGGGAGACCATCTGAGCTCCGAACCCTTCCTGCTCATCCTTTCCCACTGCCTGCCAGTACTTACACCACAGGTGAAGCTTTCTGCATGCACAGGTGACCCCGGGCAGAGCGTCAGGCAGCCCTGCCAGCCTGTATTTGCCCTGAAGAGACAGTTTTGTGCTGGTTTCAGCGTGTGTTGTTGGCTGTCCTGTGGCTCCACGCCAGCCCAGTCTCCCACTGCAAGAGTATCCTCGCGCTGCAGCTCGGAGACTGTTAATGGATTTGTCAGGCTCTCTCTGGTCCATCTGAAGGGAGCTTAACGCACCAGCATCGCCACCTCTTTACCTTCACTCTGGTGTTTAGCATTTGTCTGCCAGCAGAGGCGACTGTTTCACCCTCTCTACAGGTTGTGTTTGTGGTGCACGACGCTGCATCTGGCGCGTGTAATGACAAGTTGGACTCGGCTGTGTTTGCACAAATTTCCCAATGATGACGCAAATCAAACATGAAAACCTCCAGCAAGATGTTCATTCATGCTTGTTTAATGCCTCCATGCCCCCATGTGTCTTTAGTCCCCTGAATATAAGTCACTATTTTTTAAAGAGCCCGTCGAGGCGGAGATGATCTCAAAATCTTCGGCCGGCGGGAGCATCGGAACCTCGTCATTTACGTCCAATTCATCGCCTTCGTTTTGCAGAATTTCCCAAAGAAAAAAAAGATGACATCATGTTTGCAGAGATCTCCAAACACGGAGCGTCAAAAACATATGGCAGACATGATTAGTGTTGTCACGGGGTCAGGTTTCGCAGTACTCAGTGGTATCCATAGTAACAGCGTGTGTTTAATTAGCTCCATCACCTGACAGAGGAGCAGTTAAGAGGATGCAGACAGGGAAGGAAATTACAGCCCGCGCGGGTCGTTAGCAACAGAGCTGCGGCCTGTTGTTAGTGCAGAATATCTGCATTTGTGTGTTTGTGCAGCCGCACTGACGTCACTCTGGTCTTCTACGCTGTCAGCGATCTATTGCGTGCGCGTTGTCTTCTGCCTTGACGGCGTTATTTCAGCGGAGGATCGTGAATGTGGTGTTTGCCCCTCCGGCAGACATGACAGAGACAAGGACGTCCATCCTTAATGGCTTTTAAAAAGCGTGAAGGATCTTTAGGATCTGTGCATTTTGTCCTCCTGGAGGATAAATGATAACATGCAGCCGATTCTATCAGCATATTTTGCCTCGATTTACTTTGTTTCGGGCGTTTTCAGCACCCTGGACAGCTTCTTAAGCCGAAAACAGGACAGAAACGGGAAAATTCAGATGACGTTTCCTTTCGATGAGCTCATGTAGAGCAGAGATCAGTCACCCTATGTTGCAGGGTACTTCAGGGCAGGAGGCTCTTGCAGCAATGTAAACACTCAATTTCTCTCTCCTTTCTGCCATCGCAGCTCCCACCCCCACACAGAGATTAACTTGATGTAATATTGCTGGTTTTCACGTGTTACATAATGCAGTAAAGGCTGCGGGCATGTGAAGAAGAGCAGCAGCTTCTCCCATGCGAAGGACGGGTCTTTTCTTGTTTTAAATGGAAATCTGGAGAGAACAGAAGAGAAACATGGTCTTTTAAGAGTCTTTTAATGGCAGGATGACCTTCTTTTCTGGCTGCGATGTTCAGCTTAATTCGATTTTCAACTCTATTTGTGAAGCAGAACGTTTCAAAGTCTGAAAATTGCTTCATAAAATAGCAAATAATTCTCCATTTTAAAGCTTTGAGCTGTGTAATTAACATTCAAGTGAATTTCCTTAATTTCCCTCTTTGTTCAAGCTCAATTTCTGCCAATTATGCTTAATTGAATTGAAACGAATGTTGAAAATATGCTAACACTGAAGCATTTATGGCCACAGTGTGTGTGTGAGAAACCATTCTGTATGAGAAGAGGATTACCGCTAATCTGTGTTTGGGCCCCTCTTTAACTACATCCTCCTATTGGAGGATCTGTTGGTTTAATCTGGATCTCCACCATCCAACAACCGACCATTTCATTGGTCACAGTGGCGTCAGTGTGTGTGTGTGTGTGTGTGTGTGTGTGTGTGTGTGTGTGTGTGTGTGTGTGTGTGTGTGTGTGTGTGTGTGTGTGTGAAGTCCATTCAGTAGTGAAACAAGCTGAGGTTAATGCTGGTGAAGTCTGTTATGGCTGTGTTCACGTGGCTTTAGATAATTCTCAGCACCTTAAACCATGTAAACCACTTAAAATTCTAAGAAACAAGGTTTAATTCTGATTGCAAATACAAGTAAATGAATTTAAAATAAACCCTCACATTGGTACACACTGTAACAGCATGTAATCTGCTTTGGCTGAGTAAAAGTGCAGTTTCTGTAAAAATGAAGCCACATGGATGTAAACAAACAGTAAATCATGTCGTAGTGAATGAGCTACTCCTTCGTTATGGTGCCAGATTGAGAGGAGGAGGAGGAGATAGTGGAGGAGAGAAAGACCTGCAGTTCGGGCCATCTGTCTTTTCTAGTTGGAAAAGAGGGTCACACACACACACACACACACACACACACACACACACGCACACACACACACACACACACAGGTAGAGCAGCAGATGGACAGATAAATATTGGGATCAGAGCAAAGGATTTCCCTCAAAGGCTAAATTAAAACCAGTTTTCCAGCTCCTCACTTGAGCATTTTCATTGAATCACTTTCTTAAATCATCATGTGAAAGTGTCCTTGAGCTGTAAACAGTTGTGCTAAATTACGTTGCTTTTAATGCTGTCTTTGTCTGCAAAGGTAAACACAGGTAGACACACGTGCACACGCGTCCCATCTCCGGTCCGTTCGAAGGCGATGACACAGTGGGCGAGGCAAAATGATCCCGGTTATACTCATCCAAATGGTCTGCGACCTTCCCTGACCTTTGTCCTTGCTACCTGTCCATTGTGTTACAGGGATTTCCTTCCCCGCGGCTCTGGAATTGTGACCCGTCGTCCTTTGGTTCTGCAGCTGATGAACTGTCCAACAGGTACAAACATCTGTGCAGGCTTTTCTTTGTGTTCCAGGTTGTTCTTAGCTTGTTGTTTCAGACTTGTTACGGCTTTAATGAGAACTCCCACATACTCCTGCAGTTATCTTTTACTAGCTTGTTATGAGCCCTGCCTGCAAATCTTTTCGAACAGGGTCATTTACTTTTAATGCCTGATCATTGCCTGATGGCAGAGGTGGGCTTTAAAAGTCCTCAAAGATTGCTGCAGTTTGTATCAGAAACGTTTAACGTCTTTATTGCGCCGCCCGTGGAAATAGTCCATCCACTGAAACTCTTCCTTTCTACCGCCCCCTAGAATATGCAGAGTTCCTCCACTGTAAGGGCAAAAAGTTCACAGATTTCGACGAGGTGCGGCAGGAGATCGAAGCGGAGACAGACCGGATCACCGGGGCCAACAAGGGCATCTCTCCAGTCCCCATCAACTTGCGGGTCTATTCCCCTAATGGTGCGGCTCTGCTGTCGTATGACGCCATTAATAAACTGTGGGGCTTTGCTGAACACAACCAGAATTCCCCCCTTTATTTTCTTCTCCCAGTGCTCAACCTGACCCTGGTGGACCTGCCGGGCATGACCAAGGTCCCAGTGGGCGACCAGCCCATTGACATTGAGGCCCAGATCAGAGAAATGCTGATGCAGTTCGTCACCAAGGACAACTGCCTGATGCTGGCTGTGTCCCCGGCTAACTCCGATCTGGCCAACTCTGATGCTTTAAAGATTGCCAAAGAGGTCGACCCTCAGGGTAACACACACTCACACACACACACACACACATACACACAGTACTTGTGTTTCTCTGTGCATTTCAGCCTGTTTGAGCCACTGTTTCTATTTTTCTGTCACACAGGTTTGAGGACCATCGGCGTGATCACCAAGCTGGACCTGATGGACGAGGGGACGGACGCGAGGGACATCCTGGAGAATAAGTTGCTTCCGCTCAGGAGAGGTGAGGGTCCTGACGCGCTGTTTCCCTCTGGTGGAAGCAAAGCGGCTGTACGCGGAGAAGGCTGACAAAGAAAACAGAGGGAGACGGCGGCGGAATGCTGGAAGGTTATTATAAGAAGTCCAGACAGAGAGAATAAAGGAGAAGCCAGGAAAGGGTGGTGGGAGAGAAAAACACTGCCTTGGAAAAAAGCCCGCATGAAGCTTGTGAGCTGAGCTTTATTTCAGTTTGCTGATGCAGTGATTTTCTTTTCCATTTGCACTTGGTAAGAGACCAAGCATGTGCTTTTGACTATTTTCCACGTCCTTTTGTTTTTCCTTCAACTTCTCTTCTACCCTGTGTGTGTGTGTGTGTGTGTTGATGCTCGAATTTTACAAGGCCGCTGGCTAGCAGTTGCTTTGGTTATAGGGCATGAAACGGCCTTTTACCAAGTAATGCATGAGGGAACTTAACCAGAGGTGAAACGGGATCAGTGTGACCTCGACTTTTTTTTGCCGCGTCATAAAAACTCAGTCGCACACATGCAGACGTTTATTCATCCATCTACTCTCTATTCTTTCCTTTGAGCTGCCTCCCTTAAATGTGGTTAAAGTCCGTGAGGGACCCGAGTGCAGCTGATATGCCAAAAGCCCAGAACATTACTCAACATGCCGGATTAGACCGTGTTCAAGTTAAATTACCGCCCGAGTGTTGAACCTGCTCCAGTGTGATCTTAAATATTCCAGGAATCGATAAAAGGAGTTGGATCCCTTCTAGAATACAGGTTGACGTTGAGCCATCCGACGCTCAATCATAAAGTCGTGCTCAGAAAAGAAACAATAACGACTTTCTCTTGGAACCCCACCCTCTTATGCTTCTGCCCCTCACTTGGAGGGGGAGTGTTGCCTCCTTCCTCGTGGTGTGAGACGTGTGGAGGTGTGAAACTGTCCCTGGAATCGATCCATCAGAATTGTGCCTCCATCGATGTTTCTGCCTCACCGAATCTGCCTCTCCCGCTGTGTCTGGATATAATCTTTCCTGCTGTTTGACCCGACTTTTCCGAGACTTGCAGCAACAGAATTCCCCGGCCGTGAGGTCGACCGCCTAATTCAGTCATATGACTTGTTGCAGTTCATAAAAATCCCACTCGGGCACGTTAAAAAGTTCCAAAAACATCATTTGGACTTCGCCGCCTTTGTCGTAAAGGGACTCTCTTGAAACCTTGCTTCCAGGTTACATCGGTGTGGTCAACAGGAGCCAGAAGGACATCGATGGAAGGAAAGACATCACGGCTGCGATGACTGCCGAGAGGAAGTTCTTTCTCTCACATCCTTCCTATCGACACCTGGCTGACCGGATGGGCACCCCCTACCTGCAGAAAGTCCTCAATCAGGTGTGTCACCTGCCATTTGATTGAAAATTGGATTTTGAAGCTTTATTAAAGGTTCATTTTCTTGAATTCAGCAACTGACCAACCACATCCGGGACACTCTACCGGCTCTGCGAGCCAAGCTGCAGAGTCAGCTCCTGTCCATAGAGAAGGAGGTGGAGGAGTACAAGAACTTCAGACCCGACGACCCGTCTCGCAAGACCAAGGCTCTGCTCCAGTGAGTACGAGCTGGGATAGCTGGTTAAAGAGGGCTCAGGGCCTCACTCTTATCTGCCCCTCCGCCTGCAGGATGGTGCAGCAGTTCTCCGTGGACTTTGACAAGTGTATCGAGGGATCCGGGGACCAGATTGACACGGCCGAGCTTTCGGGCGGCGCGAGGATCAATCGCATCTTCCACGAGCGCTTCCCGTTCGAGCTGGTCAAGGTGCGCTCGTGCAGGCTGCAAGTCAGTCGCGTGTTTCACAGCAGAAACAACCCAGTCGTCACTTTTTCCTCTACTTGCAGATGGAGTTTGATGAAAAAGAGCTCCGCAGGGAGATCAGCTACGCCATCAAGAACATTCACGGAATCAGGCACGTCCGCCCTCCAACCCTCACCCCCCCAACTTCACTTCCATCTCTCTCCCCATCTCCTGCCCATCAGTCCCGGTCTAGTTGACGAGATCTCGATAACGTAGAGGTTAAGAACAAATAAAGAGTAGAGCTTTGTAAAGCTGCTCGCTAAAATCTCACATCAAACACATCGACTCTGTGGCTCCATCCCACCCCCCCACCCCCCGTCCAGTTTGTGTGTGTTGGATGAAATGAAACCGAGGCGATTTCTTTGTAATTAACACTCTTCTCTTTGCCCGTCCCTCCTTCTGTCTTTCTCTCCTCCGCCCTCGTCTTTATTCGGCCCCGTGGCTGGTTCTCTCTCTGACGGGCAGAACTGGCCTCTTCACCCCGGATATGGCCTTTGAGACCATTGTGAAAAGGCAGATTGGGAAGATTAAAGAGCCTTGCACCAAATGTGTGGACATGGTCATTTCTGAGCTAGTCATTACGGTTAGGCAGTGTACCAAGAAGGTAAAAGAAGAACAGGAAAGAGTGGTCAGAGCTTTTGTTGTTGTGCTCATCCCTTATCCACAGAGTCCCTGTCTCTGCCCCTGCGCTTTCCAGCCCTCGCAGGGAGGGAGGGGGGGCCCTGGAGAGGCGGGGGTGGGGGGGTTGTGGTGTTTCTGCCTGCCTGCCTACTGTGCCGCTGTGGTGCTGGTCTGGCTGGCTGTGGTAGAGAGCTGTGCTGATGAAAACCAGTTTGGAGGCTGAGCTGTCGTCCCCAAAATGGCTGCCTGCGAGCTTCTTGATTCGATTTGTTCCTGAGGGTTTGGTGGTTAATCGGGACGCTTAACTGGGGGAACTGTTGCATCTTCGAGAAACAGTTAGCAGTTCTTTTTAAACCCTCCCCCTTTGCATCGGTGGACGTCCACCCGTCATTTGGTGGGACAGGCAGCCATGTGGGATGACCTCAGGTTCCGGACCGAGTCGTGCGGGAGACCGAGGCTGTGCCCCCTGCAGAGGACTGCCGAGACCTCCGGCTGCATCCAGGCTGTGTCTGGGCTGGATGAGTGGGGTCCAAACCAAAGTGAACTAGGCTGAATCTGTTGTGGGTGTCTGTGCAGGACGTCTGGGTGCACAGCCCGGCCTCTGAGTCTGTGGCTGGTGGAGATTGCAGGCTGGGATTTCTCTCTGTTTCTACCTTCTTCTCTGTCTTTTTTCTGTCTTCTCTTGATAGAGAGAGACTCCAACACCGTCCTGTTTTAAACTGGCTTCCAGGGAAAATGTCTCACTTGCATTTTCTTCCATCTGTAGCTGTTTCCCTCCAACTCCATGACTCCCCCCTTTGTCCTTTTTAAAAATCACCATTCTGTTATTTCTTCTGTTCTGTTTTTTCACCATCCTCCTTTGTGCTTGACCACCCCCCCCTCCGTCTTTTCTCTTCCTCCTTGTCTTCATTTGTTGCTTTAACTTTCCCCATCTTTTAAAGTCCTTCCTCCTTCCATTATCCATTTATTTAAACTCCTGTCTCCCGTGCCACTTGCCTATCCTTGCAGGACGGGGCTCTTCACCCCTGACCTGGCCTTTGAGGCCATAGTGAAAAAGCAGATCCAAAAGCTGAAGGAGCCCACTCTGAAGTGTATAGATATGGTAGTGAGCGAGCTCACCTTCACCATACAAAAGTGTAGCCAAAAGGTAACAATCTGAAAAGAAATCTGCCACTTTTAGTTTCTGTGTCAGCTGCACAGGTAGGGGTAGACCGATGTTTTTGTCAATGATTTATTTAAATCTTTGTAGTCTAAAGGCTAAAAAAACCCATCTTTTCTAGTTTAATGTCAGTGGCATAGTAATGCTTGACAGTATTAAACGCAAATATCCATATTCTGTTGGAATTTTCTCCAAAACCCGTGTGCAACTGGGTATGGTTGCATTATTTTTTTGAGATTATTATAAATTCTAAATAAACAGAACAGGTCATGTTTGCTGAAGTACCATAGGTGACCACTAGGCTGTATTTGGAGGATGAATTTTGACTAAAATAATGCTAAAACTTTTAGTCATTAAGTTAAGACAGGTGACCTTTTACCTAAACACGCTAACAACTACATTAGCATTATCATTAGCATGTTCATGTAGATTTTTAGCAGGTAGTTTAGCATGAGAGTGCTAATTTGGTAAAGACAAGTTGATCATTTTAGTAAAAACGAGGGAAATTATTAAATAACTCCAACGACATGTCTTGCCTCAGATACCCCGTTCATTACCGCACATATCGGTCTATCCTTACTCCAGATTTTCTCGTTAAAATATGTCTTTTGATTAAGCTTTATTTTTTTTATTTGTTTATGTCTATTATGGGCCTCGTATCAACAAATTGACCAATATTTATTTCTTTTTTTGCTTTTCGACTTGCATGTTAGATAATGTTATTCGGTATTTGAATCCATTATGTCTAAAAACTTCTTTATAAGTCTTTTTCAGTCCTCTCACTCACTGACAAATACTTGAGCATCGCTTCCCCCCTCCTTTTATTTCTGTTTTGTCCTGTCCATCCCGTCCTCTAACCCTCTGAACCAATTTCTTCCTCACAAAGCAAATGACTAGAAAGAAGCCGTGACCTCCTTTGGATTTCTCCGTCCCACCGTGTAGGCTTATATCTTTATTTCACTTTGACAGACATATACCTTTAAAATGAAGCGTACTGCATTAAACGGGGTTTGGGAAAATCCACAAAGGGGTCAGTTTGAAGTCTTCTGCCATCATCCCTCCTCCCTTCTCACCTTCCCGCCTCTCATGGCTCCCTGAATCAGCCTGAGCGCTTCTGCCTGCCGCCTCATTTGCTAAAAAGTTGATTTCCTCTGTGCCACCATCTACAGTACGTCACCAACACGCTTTGCAGCCTTCGCGTGTCTTCGAGTTACAATGCATCTTTGCTTTGGTCTATTTTCTTTTATAAAGTACAACAGGCCTCTTTTCCTTTGTCCAGAGGCAGGAAGTGGAGATGTGTCATCACACCCACCGTGGCTCCAAATCAACAAGCCAGGTTCCCCTTCGTAAATATAACTCGTCCACTTCCTGTGAGAAATTGCGTGAATTCAAGACGCACAATAGGGCGGCCGACTCTTGCTCTCCGATGAGTTCCGTTTGCGGTTTTCAGCAGGGATTACCGCTTTAAAGGAGAGAATATCGCTTTTCAACAACACTGGGCGCCTGGAAATGTTCTCACAGGTTTCATTTCAAAGGGACTATTGTTTTAAATGCCAAGAAATTATGATAGCGGTCAAACAGCGTTTCAGTCCACCAAGCATGCTCTCGCTGCCACAAAGTTTTCATCTCAGGAAATAGAAGGAAAACTGACTGTCATTAAGGCAAAATCCAGCTTTCCCAATTTTTTGGTCCTTTGTTTTAATTTAAGAAACAGATTTTGTGAACATCCGCTCGCTCACAACACCTCCATCGAAGCTGCATTGTAACTCGGAAGAACACTGCACAACGTTCCCTTTTCGCATTGTGATTTTTTTTCTTCTTCTTCTTTTTTTCCCACATTCCTCCAAACGTGTCACATTGGAGGCTCATCAATGTCGGCGTCCGTGGGTTCGGAATGAGCTCATGGAAAAAGACCTGCAGTGTTACTGGGAAAGAGGCTTTCTTTCTGCCAGGAACACTGTTTGTTCTGCTCTTGTGCCGTAATATCACAGACTCCGCGCTAGTCCCCGACATTCGGCCCGTTCCGGCAGCTAATTGACGTGCACCCGCAGTGTTGTGCAGAGTCTGTGACATCAACGCCACCCCTTCGGCCATGTTTCTGTACTGCATTTTGTCGTGCCAGTGAATCTGTGGTATTGTGGTTCAGTGAGATAAACACTGTAGTGATTTACGGACGTCTGAGTGTGCGTGGACTGTGTGCTGGCATGTGCGAGGCTCTTTTTCTTGTTCTTTCCTGCCTACCTACTGTGTTTCGTGCTCACAGCTGGCTCAGTATCCCATGTTGAGGGAGGAGATGGAGAGAATCGTCACCCAACATATCAGGGACAGAGAAAGCCGCACTAAGGACCAGGTAATTGTGCGGAATACGCCGAGATTTCGCAGCGTCAACCGCTCCAATAACTAAAGGGATGTGCTTTCTCCCTGGTCAGGTGCTGCTGTTGATAGACATCGAGTTGTCCTACATGAACACCAACCATGAGGACTTTATTGGATTTGCCAAGTGAGTTCTCGTTGTTGTGTTATCGTCTAGCTTTTACCTGGAGCTCCTTTAAATGTCGTCGTGTGTTTCACGTTGCAGCGCTCAGCAGAGGATAAACCAAATGAACAAGAAGAAGGCAGCTGGCAACCAGGTACGGCACAAAACACAACCAAGATGGAAAGGTCACATGGGTCTCGGGCAAGGTTTCGAGTGACGCCGTTGCCCTCCTGCGGCACGTGCACGTGTTCTATATTTCCTTTAATCGTTTTCTCTTCAGCTGTCTCTGTTTTTCCCCTCTGAGTGACTTCTCTGTTTGCCGTGTCTCGTTTCTCTTCTCCGCTGTGTGGTCCTCCTGTCTGTGGCTTCTCTGCTTCAGGATGAGATCATGGTGAGTAGCGTGCACGAGTGCTGCAGGCGTGCGTGATCCCGTGCATGCGTGGCGGCGAGCTCTGGCATTAGACCTCGTATGTGCCATCGGTCCTGGTTGGTTTATTTTGTGAATGTACGGATGTGAGATGAGCTTCGTACCTGGAGGGGCAGGTGGCTGTTGCTGGGGGGGGGGGGGTGTTTGGCTGCCTCCCTTCCTTTTGGTTTTCAGCTGCGTCTTCCCTGCAGGCACACACGTGCACGCACACACGTGCACGCGCACACTGACGCTCGCTTCAAAACTCACGACAAGATTTGCTCGACTGTGGTGTAATTATTTAGTACAGACGTACAGTTTGGAGATGCTGAGGCCCCCCTTGCAAAAACAGTAGTTTAAAGTGGAAAAACACTCATGTAAACGGTGTAATTGCATTATGGGATGGCCGCAGCGTCAGTGCTTCTTCCCTTTGTCTGCCCTGCTCGTTGTCTCTCTCCGCGTCGCCCAAAGCAGCGGCAGATCTGCGGTTATTCGTCTCTGCAGTCGTCAGTAGTCATAACAGCCACCCAGGTTGCGGGTCAAAGGTCAGAGGCGCAGTGTAAACAACGTGGCGATGCTCACTTCCTGTTTACAGATGGATGTGGTCGACCCCTGTGGCTCCTGTGCTCCAGATTCAACAGCGGGCTCGACCTCCGAGCTGAAAATTGCCCTCATTGTCAGACGTGCTGATGGAAAGACGTGTTGTTCTGTGTTCACTCATTCGCCCAGATAAAGGAGGAGGGACGGCTTTAAATATTTAGATATAATACGCCTCAGCTGATAGGCCGGCAAAGCGCTTTCATCTGTTTAATCATAGCTTCATCTAAATAGAAAGGATTAAAATAGACGTGCCCTCTCCACAACCTCGCGGCCATTTATCAGTGTTTTAGTGAATAAGATGCGTAAAAGCTGCCTTGCATGGGAACACTGGGCCGTTCTGGCCGTGGCACCCTTATTTCCCTCTGCCGCCGTCCCGCATAGCAACCTCACCCCCCCGCTGCCCTCCCCGCAGCCAGCTGCTGTTCGCTGTGACTTGACAATCTTGTGTATTGCCTGGCGATGGCACAGCTTTGTAACGTTCTCTCCAAATTCTCATTCAGCCTGAGAGAGGAGTTAACGATCGGTTCAAGGTAAATCGCACCAACTCTGTGTTCAGTCTGTGTGAATAGTGGAAAGAATGAAGCCTGACGGAGGAAGAGATCTAAAAAGAACGAGAGGAATCCCCCCTGTGTTGCTTCACTAGACCCAGAGTATATTTTCCTGTGCTGTCACATATATGAATGAGTGATTAACATACACAGGTTGACAGATGTGGTGTTGGGTTTTTAAAAAAAAGGGAGTTTTTACCAGTGATGTGATGATTCTGACGCATCTGTGCTTCCCTCAGGTGATCAGGAAGGGCTGGCTGACCATCAACAACATCGGGATCATGAAGGGAGGGGCCAAGGAGTACTGGTTCGTCCTCACCGCCGAGTCTCTGTCCTGGTACAAAGACGACGAGGTGAGACGCTGCACGTGAGCCGCACGTAAAGCACGTACACACTTTTAATTTATTTGATAAATCCAGAATGTTTACTATGGCGCAGTTTAATAAGACATTATCATTTTCTCATTTTGGACATCTGTATTGGCGTCCTGCGCTGCAACGTGCACTGAGGCATTAAGAGCCCCTCTGGGGGCCAATAAACAAATCACAATACCAGCGGAATGATTTCAGTTGGCTCTGGGGGTTTATTTTCCTTAAGGTCAGAGTTTCTTTTCCACTTTCTGGTACAAAATTAGTTCCAGTTCATCCCACTGGCAAAAGCACAACTGTTGATCCTCTGCCCACTGAGAAAATCTGACCCGGCGCTCTTTGTTACCGGTCAGAGTGGTATCCCAGGATGCTTTCCAGAACTATTAGGAGTTAGCCACAGTCTTGCTGTCTCCAGACGTTAGCCACAGCTGCTATGCTTGCTGACATAAGTTTGTATAAGTTTTGGGTGTGTGTATGTGCGAGTGTGTGTGTGTGTAGGGTACCAAGAACTCCGTTCACAAAAAGTCAGGACCCCCCACTGTGTCGGACGCCAAAGCTGGCACACACATGTGCATACCAGAGCCCCTCGGCCTGCCCTGTTCCCAATTACACACACACACACACACACACAACACACACACACACACACACACACACACACACACACACACACACACACACACAAGCTGCTTCTAATAAACTCATTTAATTTCAAAGCGTGCAGAACAGCAAAGGAACCTGATTGTGGGGAGGGGGCAGCAGAGAAAGTGTGGGGTTGGGGAGGGTTAATAGGTGTATTTGGGGGGGGGGGGCTGCATTCACGTCTCCTGTATTTGCTACTTTCTTCCTCTCACGTATTATTACTCCCATATGCATTCCCAGAGGTTTATCCTTTCTCTCTAAAGCAGCATGTTCTTCCATCTACCCTCACCTCATCTGTCTCTCCATTTATCTTGTATTATTCCCCCCCCCACTATTTTCCCTTTACTTCTTCACTCACACATGCACACACACGCACACACACACAGACACACACACACAGATGGGTTTTGGGTCTATAGAAGCTTTTAATCTCCAATTCTTTTGTCAGATTTTAGCCAGAAACTTACACTAACTTGCAAAATAGCCCAACACAGTTTTATTGACTGCCTCCCGTCCTGGGGAAAACCCTTGCCGCAGCACACACACACACACACACACACACACACACACACACACACACCACTGACTAATAATAACTTTCAGCCTAACTTAGGTTGCCAGGATGTTTTGGTTAGTGCATGTGTGTGCGCGTGTGTGTGCGTGTGCTTTCCTACACATGTGGGGCACAACTCGGGGGAATTCCAACCAACTTTCTGGAGCCAGAATTTTGAACCCCATGACTTTTCCACTGGATTTCAGAGTTAAGGCTCATGGCAACGGATGAGGTGTAAATTGAGGTTCCATTAAGGTTTGAGTTGCTCATGAAAAGATTGGGGTTTGGGTGTGTGTTTGTCAGAGGCTGGGAGAAAGGGAGGGTAAAAGGGTCAATCAGAGAGACCCGCCGAACCAGGACTTTAGAGACTTCGACCACACGCGTGTTCAGAAGTTCATGTATGCACACAGGTAGACCTTTGCTATCTTGAGTGATCCGTGTGTGTCTGGGTTTCCCTCCTCCTGTTGTAAAGCTGCCAGAAAGCCAGACTTGCCTGGTGATCCCAGCTGTAAACATCCTGGGGAGAAACAGCAGACCGCCGCTTTTCAACGTGCTCACCAGAAGCGCTTGTGTCCGTGCGCGCACGCCTGCCCCCCCCCCGCCCGCGTGTACCCGTGATCCCGGGGCTGTGACACGATGGTAGGGCTGTAAATGGAAACAGGATGGTTTTGCGGGTTGTTTTTTTTCAGACGATGCTGTGTGTTGGGAAGAGTTGCTGCAGTCGAGGAGGAGTTTAAAATGGCACGCTGCGGTCTGCTTTTATCAAAGACAGCCGGGCTCGGAAACAGACCGTGGCCCTGCCGCAGGTAGAAAAGAAAACATAATGGAAAAGACGATCAGCGGCGGGGGCGGGGGGGACGGGGCTAAACTTGTAACTTTTTCACATGACGTCACCTGCAAACACTTTAGCCACAAGCCGCTTTCTGCCTTTTTCTGGGACGGCGACGCAGCTGCTCCTTCAATATTTTTGCATGGCGGCTTCCTGCCTTTCTGCAAATTATCTGGTCATTTGAGGTGAAGCGGCCACAAGCTGTTGCAGCGAAGGCAGAAGCATAATTGCACACTTTGGTATGTGATGGGTGGGGGGGGGGGGGGCGGCTCAGATAAAAGCAGTGTTTTCTAGGAGAATGGAGCATTTTTCCTATTTTTAGGTGACAGTGGACGTTTTAAATTCCTTTCTAACAGAAACCACGACATCAACCACACTTCCATCCCTTTTATTCCAACTGTTTCAGAGTTTGCTTTGCTTTTTGTTTTTTTTTACAATAAATCAAGGTACAGTACGATAACAACAATTAATTATTTTTTTCATTAATAAATCCAGGTGCCGGGCATCTGTGGTGGGTTTTTTTTTTTTTTTTGGGACCGGAACAAGGGTGGTGCTGCATGTTTCCGCGTCCTGACGCTCTTGTGCCTCTGGACCTCTCAGAGGAACCTCCCAGCTCGTCCTGCGCTTACCCGGGCCAGCCTAACCAATGTGCAGACTACTGTACAACCACTACTTCCTGAACAGGTAGTCTGAACACTGGGCAGGCGGGCTGGGTGGAGAACCTTTGTCCTCGGTGGCGTCGCGGGTCAGCTCGGCGCCAACCGTCCCTTCAGATTCAATCACGGGTTTCATACTCACTTCAGTTTGGGACTCCAGAGTCACGCTACAAAGTGCTGATGGGGGATGATCCGCGCAGGGCTGGAGGATGGCTGAGGGGGGAGGGGGGGAGTGAAGGGGAAGGAGGTTAGACAGATGTGTTAGCCACTGACAGGCAGATTCAATGACATTCCCTCCTGTTTCCTGCTGTGAGAATCTGCATTCCAGCCCGCAGGAAAAACACCAGGCAGTTTTTGGGAACGGTGCAGAGGTGTTGAAACGCATCCGTTCCATGAACCAAATCCTTGATTGAATCAGCTCTGATCGCCTCTTTTGAGGCGTTCGTGTACAACCGTTTTGAAAAGATCACCACGCCAAACGTCCCGTTTAGTACAACCTGCTCCCACCCGCTGTCAGGCAGAGCATACGATCATGTAAATTGCCAGATTTAATCTAAAAACACTACATTTCAAACCAAACGCTCCGGAATACTCCGAGTATACACAACACCTCCCACAGAGGCCCCTGAAAACCCAAACTCTTCACATGCTAAACAGGAAAGGAGCTGGAGGGAATACCTGGAAGACGACATCTCTTTGGCACATCTCCGATGATGTTTGCCGTCTTCCCGTCTGGCCCAGCTGCCCTCAGTTCATCTCCCCAAATCCAGACCGCCGCCGTCGTCGTCGCGACGGGGCAACCGGGCGGCGGCGTTCGGACCGGCTTCTGAGACAGCCGAAAACGTCGCTCCTGGACGTGAGCAAAATGGACCGGCTGGAGGCGCGACGTGGCAAAGGACTGGCCATCAAGTTTCCCCCCTTGGAGAAGCAGAAGGAGAAAAGTAAAGGGAGAGAGAGAGGAGATATGGAGCGAGGAGGAGGAGGAGCCCGCCGGCCCCCCATTTTTTCCTCTCCTCTCCCTCCTTCCCTCTCTCTGCCCCCCCCCTCTTATGTTTTTTTCCTCGCTGTCTTTCTTGGAGAAAGTGGCAGGTCAGAGTTGAACAGGAAGTGTGACGCCTCGCTCTTGCGCGTCGTAACGTTCGGCTGCCCCGGCGAAGGGGCGCGCATCGGCCCGCGTGCGCTCCCGTGGAGGCCGTGCACGCCTCCCGCCCGGCACTTTCGCACATCCCTGCTTCTGGTACAGGCGGTTTATCAGTGATGGATGTGCGTGTAGGAGTGGGGCTGGTCGGGAGAAGAGGCTCAATGGCCTTTGTAGCGAGGGCAGGAATGTCTGCGTTTTCTTGGCGAGCAGGAGGAAGCCTTGTAATAACTCCAGATGTGCAGCCCTGTGGTCTCCATCTCTCTCCTGCTCCCTCTGTTTTTACTTCTAAAGCTGATTTCCTCTCCCTGTCCGGCTCGAATAAAGGGCCCTTTATGCAGCTCCGCAGCCTTCCCAACACACCGAGGGGCGGGGGGGTGCCGGTGAAGGGTGACATACTACTGGTAAATCAGAACCAGAGCGAAAAAAGATGTGTGTGTCTGTGTGTGTGTGTGTGTGTGTGTGTGTGTGTGTGATTCATAGCTGAAACATAAAGTAGTCGGAGTTTTCCTCTTTCACCCTCTTTGTTTCCCTCGCTCATAAACGTTCACATCCAGACGGGGGTAATCAGTGCCTCCATGAAATGTCGTAAAAACCACCTCAACTCTTATTCAAAGACTAAAAGTAAAAAAAAAAAAAGAGTTGTAAAATTACCTGGTAAAACATAAAAGTCAGTCATAAATGTAATATAAGCAAATTCAAGTAGATTTTTTTTTTGCTTTGAACGCGGATTAGAAGATTGTGAATATTGTATTTTCTAAAAAAAAAAGAAGGTTTATTTCATATGATCCAAGCAGTCAAATCCTATAAAGGGGCCTAAAAGTGCTCTCCGGTGTTTCATGGGATCTGCAGAGCAAGCCTCCAACTAAAGGCCTTAAATGAGTAACAGGGTAAATAAATATCGAGTGTCTCGCAAAATGTAGCAAAGTGGACGTTTGAAGTGGCAGAAAAATGATCTTCTAATACAAATACCTCAAATTGTCCCTCAGTGAAGGCAGCTACGTTCCTGTACTGATTCCAGGTGAACGTGTGCGTGAGCAGAGGTAGCCGAGGCCGCCTGTTTATTTTAGCTACGGTTTCTGAGCTCCAAATCAAAGCAGGCCCAATCCCAGGAGAGACCAGTCAGCAGGAACTGGGAGAGCTGGAGGGAGAGTGGGAGCAGAGGAGGGGGGAAGCAAATCCCCCCAAAAACAGGGGCTGAAATGTAACATGAAAGTGTAGGAAAAGTGAGAATTAGCTCAGGATTAAGAGTTTTATATGCTAAGTCATCACTGAAGCCTATAGATTTATTTACGAGTGTGTGACACACCAGCCAAATCCATCAATTTCAACACCCAGAACGCGATCCCCCGAGTTCACACCCGTCAGCTGTCACACCCGAAGGCCACAATTTATCGTGTTTTTCTTGTCAGACGACACATAAATGTCACAGAGCGCCACTCAGCACGTAGGCAGACATTTACATTATCTTCAACGTTCGACTGACGGACGGGTGACGATAAATCTGAGGCCATAGAAAGACTGGAGAAACCTCAAAGAGCTTTAGGCATCACACACACACACACACACACACACACACACACACACACACACACACACACACACAGAGATAACAGGCATCTATCTCCGCTGTCTTTAAAATGCAAATATCAGAGTCGGAGATAAAATCCTCTTATCTCGTCTTTATTCCTCTTCAAAGAAGAAGAGAGAGGAAGAGGGCAAAAGAGGAAGAGTCTAGTGGGGGGGCTGGAAAAGAGGGTGAAGAGCTGGTAAAAGGGAAGCGAGAGCTGCGGAGGTCGTCTGTGGATCCTTCATTTGATCCCTCTGCCCACATGAGTTAAATGACTAATGCATGTTTTGTTTTCTGTAAATTGTCCCCCCCCCCCACCTTGATTGTTCCCCAAATTTTCCAGAGCATAACGTCAATACAAAAATCATTAGACAAACAAAGCCTGCGAGCGCGTGCGTGTGTTTGGTTTGGTTTGCAATTTTGGCGCGTGCACGTGAGACTCTGCAGGCCCGCAGGAGGAATGTTTGACAGGCGGCTGCATTTGTTTTACAGGGTGTTCAGCAAACTGCCGCAGTGCTTTCTAGCCTGGGCAGTGAACTCAAACGTGCGGCTACTTCTTCTGTATTTATTCCAAACAACCTTTCTCCTCCTTTGATTCGTTTTCTAGTTTTTCTGCCCAAACTCGATTCAGCTTTGAGCGGCGGTGGCGGCTGCATCTGTGTTTCCGTGCATTTATCCGCCTGGAACCGCGCACCACATGCTAACGCTTTAGCTCATGCATTCTGACATCATCACACCTCAGATGTGTCCCAGGTCCTCCAGGTTTACCCCTCCCCCGCTGCAGGTTGCCTCCACTTTTAACGGCTTTCACCCTTTTCTATGAAGGACTTTGAGATCTTCTGTGTGTTTCGAGCCACCGTCAAAGATCCCAAACAGCACAGAGGTATTGGGGTTTTTTTTGCACTCATCAGTGGACCTGTGGGGATTTTCACATGTTTATGTGGTTAGCGGGCTACGGTCCGTTTCCCCTCCGTCCTTCACTCTTTGGTGGTCACAGGGTGATTGATCACACGTCCTGCGGAGCCCCCGGGTTGTAAGACTGAGCGTCCACAGAGCGGATCATTAACCGGCCGCCAATTAGCCTCTAAAACAGGAAGGTGTCAGCGCAACGCCAGCTCGGGTTTGACCATCGGGCCTCCGTCTGCGCTCGCCACGGCTGCCATTTCCATTTTTATTTTATTTTGTAGCATCAGCGCAGTCGGCTGGGATTAAACGTCTGGGAGGGAGGACGGCGAAGCAGCGAAAAAGCAGCCAAGCTAAATATGTCAACCCGAATATTTCTCAGAGGACGAAAATGTGACATTTGTTTTCTATCCTTCGCGAAACTTCACATTTCAGAGCCGGTTTATTTTCCCGGAACGTTGGTCCGCAGCGAGAGGAGCGCGTGTGCGTGCGCGGCGTTATCTCGTGTCTCTTCCCCGCCACATGTGAACCACGCCGACACCCGTGATTTGTTACCAGCGCTATCGCTCGACCCCGTAACTTTATATGTGAGTCATTAGCAGCTTTCCCCTCCCTGAAATGGCTCCAATCTGGCCGTCGTTATTCTCGCTGTTAAATGGTTCCATAAATAAAACCAAGTAAACCCGAAGTCAAATTCGGGGCCTTTAGATACAGTTTCCCAGACGTCTCATAACGTGCGCTGAAGATATCACTTAATTTAATTTGGTGCAGATTAGAATGTGGACGCTAGGACAAACATTTCCCCGTAAGAGTTCCAGCTTTTCTTTTTCACGTCTGCGTTTAAGAGCGAGATCTCAATGGGGAAACGGCAGGAGGATGGAGGGAAAGAAAGACGGAGGGAGGCGAGGAGGAGGAGGGTTGTGAAAATTGCCGTTGGCTGCCACCCAGGGCCCGTTCTTTGTGGTAATGAAGGGTTAGAGGCAGCGTTATTGCTCCCAGATGCCGTGCGGCTTCTCTGCAGCCCTTTGATGCACGGCCCAAGTCACCAGGACTTTTCTATCAGCCTCCCATCAAGATACACAGAACCACACACACACACGCACGCACGCACACACACATGTACCAACACACCAACGTTCAAATGACCCTTTTTTTTGGTTTCCCCCAGCAGAGAAATCTGATTTATTTCAGTGTTAACTGGATACAGTTTGAATAAGATCACCACAGGTGTGTGTTTTGTAGTGTTTCCTTCTATATGTGTGTGTGTGTGTGTGTGTGGTGTGTGTGTGTGTGGAGGGAGGAAAGGAGGCCATATTTCATCTGCACTTTGGAATCGTGTTTGAGACTCAGATTTTTCTTGGATGGGGTGCTGGATGGTGAAGTGGCTTCATGAATCCAGGAGTGAACTTCCTTTACCTTTTTTTTTTTTTTCTTCTTCATAATGAGCCCGCCATTACTCACTAACAAAACAAAACCATGGAAACTCGCCTCGCACGCAGCCCCAAACGCCACAGGTTGAACACGGAGTGCGAGTGCATGGGGGACAAACCCAGGATGTGTAACCGGACCGAGATCTTGGACCCAACCATCAAACTCCGCCCACAGAGTTGAAATTAAACGCAGGTATCGCTCATTTAAACTCACTGGATTAATACTGCGAACGTCAACGGGCCAAACATGCACCGTCAAAATACCACAAAGTCTCTTCGCTCCAGCTCGGGTCAACTGCTTCCTTCCC
This sequence comes from Takifugu flavidus, assembly GCF_003711565.1. Taxonomy (NCBI): domain Eukaryota; kingdom Metazoa; phylum Chordata; class Actinopteri; order Tetraodontiformes; family Tetraodontidae; genus Takifugu; species Takifugu flavidus. Next base: position 1,711,552 of record NC_079539.1, read on the forward strand.
TCAAAATCCAGCTCCTTTATGTTGACAGGATTTGTTCCACATTTCCAAACCTCCCCTTCCCACTTGTAGCGCACGCCGTTACGACCGGAGAGGAAGTTTCCTCACAAACCAGGAGTGGTTTAGCCATCACGGGTCCATACCGCACCGGCGGTGTGTTCAGGAACACCCTTCCCTGTGTGTATAAATGCTCATGCACATGCATGACGTGGAGCATATCAGGTGTGCATCAACATGCATGCCTAGGTCTGTGTGTGTGTGTGTGTGGTGTGTGTGTGTGTGGTGTGTGTGTGTGTGTGTGTGTGTGCCCTAACATACATGTTTGCCCACTTCTTGCAGACAGCTTTTATGGGAGCATATGGCAAAGTACTTAAATTCTCTCTCTCACTCTCTCACACACACACACACACACACACACACACACACACAGGACAGAGAGCAACTTTCCAGAAATGTGAATTGGTCCAAGGTTGCTCACTCACAGTGAGAGGGGAAAGCCAGACAGAAGGGGATGGGGGGGGTTGGGGTGGTATGGGGGGGGGGGGGGGGGGGAGTGAGAGAAAGGACAAGGGGAAAGATGAAGAAACGCTGAGCAGAGATGGCGCTGCAATAAAAGACCGTGTCAGCGCGCAGACTGCTTGTTCGGGTTCATTTTGTTCTGTAAAGAGGGTGTGTGTGTGTGTGTGTGTGTGTGTGTGTGTGTGTGTGTGTGTGGTGTGTGTGTGTGTGTGTGAGATTTTATGATGAGTCCATTTGGCAGTGCAGCTCATAAATCCTTTGATAAGAGGTCACACAGGACCAGATCCTTCCTATTTCTCTCACTCTTACACACACACACACACACACACACACACACACACACACACACACAACACACACACACACACACACACACACACACGATATATATATACATACACACACACTTGGTTGGGCAGGGCAGGTCTGTGGTTTTCTATCCAGATGGTTTTGAGGTTAGTTAGAGACTTCACTCAAAGGTGTTTGCAGCTAAAGCAAGCCGTGCACGCGTGTGCACGCTTGAATATGTTTAAATCAACTCTAAAATTGGTGTTTCATCTTTATTATAATAAATAGAAACTTTACTGTCAGAATTTTCACAACATTCAAATGCAGGATCTTCTGTAAGTCCAGAGACTGAACCACTCGCGCCTGTGTGTGTGTGTGTGTGTGTGTTGTGTGTGTGTGTGTACGCGTGCGCGTGAGACACCGGGACAGAGGAGGGACGGTGCTGGCGTGTGTCAGAATGAGTTGACTTACTTTGAGGTTCACTGATTCATAAATAGTTGCAAGTCTGGAGTGCAAAACCTTTCAACGGTGGAATGCAGGTTCCTTCTTTCTGTGTGTGTGTGTTTCTCATTTACTGGCTTTTTTATTTTTTTTATTCTGCATAACTGTAATCAAAACCACAGATGGGGGCTGAATGCACTACAGCATGAATTTTCCATTCATCCCCTCTTTGTCTTTTGTGTTGCTTCTTTCTTTCTCATATATTGTCGATTTAAAACTTCAGAATCTACTCCCGTTTACCCTGGACAATTTAATTGTTTTGTCATTCGACTTAATGCCGTAATATGCTGAAATAGACACATAATCACGTGGCAACCCTGATCTCTCTGATTATGGCTTGTTTTACTTGGATCCACAATGTTGTTAAGGTCACTTTTTTTACTTGGGAGAACAAAATCAGCTTTTATAAATCGCCTCTTTTCGAGCGTTACAATAATTGTGTTGGTCTGTCGCCCCCTGCAGGAGAAGGAGAAGAAGTACATGCTACAAGTGGACAACCTGAAGCTGCGTGACGTGGAGAAGGGTTTCATGTCCAGCAAGCATATATTTGCCCTCTTCAACACTGAACAGAGGTATACCTACATAGATTCCATAGTTAGGTATAAATATGCAAACACAGGGAATAAAATAGCAATGAACCTAAAAGAGAAATAATTACTGCAGTTGTAGACTGACTGGTTTTAATTCATGGGAAAAAATGAATAAATAAAAATCACCAAGCGCTTTGATTTTGGCCTGACAGGAATGTTTACAAGGACTATCGTCAGCTGGAGTTGGCCTGTGAGAGTCAGGAAGATGTGGATGCCTGGAAGGCGTCTTTCCTCAGAGCCGGAGTTTATCCCGAAAGGGTCACGGTGAGATTTTTCGTGCGCCCGCTGCTGTGTCTTACAAGCTTTAAACTACTGGCAGGCTGTTGTGATGTTTACCTGTTGTCTGTCCGCCGTTGTCAAGTCTCTCTTGTGACTCTGCGTTTGTCCTTTTTCAATGTTTTCTTCATTGCTGTTTGACACTAAAGGAGAAGGAAGGAAAGGTATGTTACTGTCCTACATCATGATCACATTTAAGCTTAACTCAATAGTAGTTTCTTGTGAGTCTTAATTGTAGACGACAGTTTAATATCTACAGCCAAGGAGGGTAGAATTAAAATTTCAACTGGCTAAAAATACATTGGAGAAAAAGCGACTGTTGTTTGACGCTCATTTCCTCCCCTGCAGAGCGACGGCGGTGACGAGCACAGCACTGATGGTTTGATGCACAGCATGGACCCTCAGCTGGAGCGTCAGGTGGAGACCATCCGCAACCTGGTCGACTCCTACATGGCCATCGTCAACAAGACCGTGCGCGACCTGATGCCCAAGACCATCATGCACCTCATGATTAACAACGTGGGTCCACAACCGCCGGTGTTTGGTGGGGAGTTCCTCCCCCTCGGTTCCCCATAATTTCACATTTGTGTTTACCTTTTTGTGACAGACGAAAGACTTCATCAACGCCGAGCTGCTGGCTCAGCTGTACTCCTGTGGCGACCAGAACACGCTGATGGAGGAGTCTCAGGAGCAGGCGCAGCACCGCGACGAGATGCTGAGGATGTATTTCGCCCTGAAGGAGGCCCTCAGCATCATCGGCGATATCAGCACCACCACCGTCAGCACCTCCATGCCGCCGCCGGTGGATGACTCCTGGCTGCAGGTGCAGCGGGGCGGCTCCGGGGGAAGGTAAGAGGGGAACCGGGCGGGGGGCAGACAGAGACTCAGGAGGTTACAGGGGCTGGGACAGAAGACAGAAATCAGTCCAGGGACGAGTGCTGGTTAGTAAGGCATGAAAAACACCGTGCCAGAATGTGTGTGTGAATCAGGGGTTTAAATACTGGGAGAACAGGGGTGTGCGATTGGGCTGATGACCGGGAGCTACAGGTGGAACTGATTGTGGCAGAGATGATGGCTAAACATGGATGGATTCAAGTTTATTTTGAATATGAAAGACAAAAGTAAAATAAATTAAGACAAAAAACATTCAACACAAGACATAAATATATCCAAAAAACAGTGAGAAGTACTCTTATAAGCTTCCACCCCTCTGGAATAAGAAATAACAACAACAAGCTTCCTGGGGTAAACACTAAAGCCTAATGATGGTAGTTGATGCGTTAAGATGCCCCCATATAACATATATCCAGTGTAAACACATACAGGCACCTATGGAAATGAAATCAAACCGTATAAAGTAAAAAAAAAAAAGGAATTAAAGGAGAAAGATGTCCTCTCCTCCTCCAGATCTCCGGCCACCAGCCCCACTCCAAACCGCAGGGCTCCACCAGGACCTCCGGCACGCCCAGTCTCTCGCGGGCCCCCACCAGGACCTCCTCCGGCCGGGGGACCCCCCGTACCGTCTCGCCCGGGCGCTTCTCCAGACCCTTACAGCGGCCAGCCGCCCAACGTGCCCTCCCGGCCTAACCGTGCGCCCCCCAGCGTGCCGAGGTGAGCGAAACCTTCCTGGCACGCGCGCGTGCGCGTTACCTGTCGTGTTATTCATCCGGCTACACCGTCCAGCTTGAGCCAGGTTGTTCTTTTTGGGGGGAGATATTGGACACAAAAATCTTTAAGATGACATGAATATTCCGACCTGGCCGATAAGTAACACCACAGGTAGGATAAAAGCTGTGAATGCAAAGCTCATCCTTAAGTGTGGCTCCTCTGTGTCACTAAGGGGGATGTGAAGACACCTGGATGAGGGGATCAAGGAGGTAAACAACAGTGATAGAGGAGTAGATCCCTGTTTAGACGTAGAGACGGCGCCTGATGGACTCCAACACCTGTTGTTACATCTAAATAACGAATCTATGTGCTGTAAGCAAGTCGGGATAGAGCTTTACTGAACAAACCCTGGATGTGTAGAAATGCTCCGGAAAGCCACCCGTCCACGTCCTGGATGTTGACCTTCCCCATCACATTCCCTCTCTCCGCCCTGGAAGTCGCGCAGCCACACCTGACCGGCGCTCTAACTTGTTTGCCCTCCCTCTCTTTTCTCTCTCTCTCTCCCCCACACTCCTCATCCCTCTCTTCCTCACCTCACCTCCGCCCCGCACACGATTACCGTTCCTCTTACAGAATCACTATCACTGACCAATGAGGAGTAACGTTTCCGGTATGTTGTGGGCAGTCCGCCATCATCGGCATCGCCACTCTCCTCCTTTCTCATCCTGGCATCTCTCATTTTCTCTTCCCAAAATGCTGCATGGGGAAAAAAAAACACACACCCACTTCAGATGGCGTGTGTGTGTTTGCATCTGTGTTAGGAATGGTGTCGCTCATGTGTCTCTGTGTGATCTGAAGGAGATTCGTGACAGGATTCAGCTCAAAACACACATGTGTAATGTTGTGTTGTGTGTGTGTGTGCGCGTGTGTGTGCGTGTGCCAGTATTTGGTGTCACATCCCACCTCTCATTCCAAACTTTATCTGTTGTTTTTACCGCACTGATCTTCTGGTATCAGAGGTTATAACGCAGCTACTGTCTCTCAACTGAACCGTTTTCCCAGGAAAACACCTCCAAACCTGCTAAAGACGACACTTTCAGTGCCCTAATGTAAACACAGCTAAATTTCTATAGCTCGAGCCCAGATGTTCCGTATATAAACCCATAAAAGTGCATGTTACTCTAACACGGGCCTTGCAAGACAAATTCAATGTTCCGTGTGTGAACTGGAATGGGAACACACCTCTGTGTGTGTGTGTGTGTGTGTGTGCGCGCGTGTGGTCAGGTCATGTGACCTGAGCGGCTGAGGACCCTCCATGTGTCGTATGTCGTCGGTGGTTGTCTGAACCGTATTTCTGTGGATGTGCATGAGTTCACACACGGGGCCCTGGAACATGAATAACATGCGCGCATAAAAAAGAGCTCGGAATTTTCTAATCTGACCCCTGATCCCGTCTCTGTGTCTGTGTGTCCCCGGCAGTCGGAGACCCCCGCCTTCTCCAACCCACTAAGACTTCTGAGCTCCTTCCTCCTTTCCTCTCTCCTCCACCCCACCCCTGGATAAGAGGGCAACAGCGCCGCCTACCTGCCGTTCCCTGCCACACCTCACCTGAACTGGAAGAAGCCCCTCCATCTCTTGCATTTAACGACCCCCTCCACCCCACTGAGACACACCTGCATGAGAGAATTTCAAACTTATAGCACACTTTAGAATCCAAATAAACCTTGAAGACAAAAGGGGTTTAATTTCTGCACATATGGAGGGAATCCATACAGACTATTTATTCCTGCTATTGAAGAATAAAAGCGAGGCATATGTGCAAATTTAGCATAAATATAAGCAGTTTCTGGGTTATTTTACTGCTTCTAATTAAAAACACATGACATTAGAGCTCCCAGGAAGTAGAAGAGGTGGCGTTAAAAACAACGTTTAAAGGAGGTTAAATTCAAATGGGATTTTGATTTTAGTTTTTTAAAATCGTGTCGTTTCCACCGCCGTGGTAGATGCGTTAAACGTCCAAATGCTCTTGAAGCAGCGTCATGGTAACCTAGCGGTGGCCCCCCGACGCTGCGAGTGCGTCGAATCACGTTTCCACTGGTCATGAAAGAATCAGGTGGAGTCATTTTTCCGGAGTTTCTTCATTATGGTCATTTCCTTTTACGCTTTTCACCAAACAGCAGGCCGAGCAGAGGCGGGTCTCCTCGCCCCGAGAGCCCCCTGCCGCCGTTTGACTCTTAATGGAAACCTCCCATCATCCTTTTCACCTCCACCATCCATCAATCCCTCCCAGGAGGAAGGCTGCAACACGCTCTGAACCCCCCCGACACAGACAGACTCGCCGCTCTTCATCCTCTCCTTGTTTCCCTCCCTCCTCTTCTTCCTCCTCTCGGATCAGGACCGCAGGAGGACCTTTTTTCTGGACGTTCCGACCTTGTTGTAGCTTCTTAGACGCACACAGGTTCACATAATTATAAAGCTGGTCTCAGTGTCGCTTCGAGAGGACCTATGCAACAACTCTAAGGGTTTCCTGCTATTTACCGGCTTAAAAAGGTGCCTCTTATTGCACTTTTCCCACGCAGGGAAAGGTGCAATAACTCCACCCGCCTGTCCAGAATCTGCATTTCATCCTCTGTTTTCTTCTTCTCTTTATCTCTCAGCGGTCACGGGGGTGAGTGAGAACACAAAAACGTGTCAGTCTATGCACAGAACTATCAGACGCTCCTCCTGTGTCACTCCCGTCTCCCCCGAGCCTGTGATTTCAACCGATCCCCCCCAGCGACATTTTTGTGCCACAGAATTCTGCTGTCAGTGTGATGTGCTCCTTGCCCCCCCATCAAAGCCATTAAACAAATAACACCTCTTGTACCTCAGTTGTCATCCAAGCTTTGAAAAAGCCCTTTTCCATAAACCCTTGTGCATCTTAATTCATCTAAAAGCTAAATAAAAAAACACACACACCATAAAAGGTTATTTAAAAAAGTGGATCTATATGTGTTATTATGTATATGTGTGGTGCATCCTTTCACTGTCTAGAGATTATAGTGGGAAACGTACGGAATCTATGAATATTTAAACTATGAATAAATGAGTATATGTGAAAAATCTGTGATAAAAGCTGTCTGTGACGCACTGATGCGTGTGGACGCTGGTAGGCTGTTGGTGGTCGGCGGCAGAGAGGGTCGGATGTGTGGAAGTCCTGCAGCGGCCAAGACCACAGACGGAACCAGAACCGAGTCTTTGTTGTGCAGGACCGCTGTGCTTTGACGTCACATTAAAAGTCTGTGTATGAGAATCCAGCTGTGGTTTTTGCTTCGTCTTTCCCAACGTGATCAGAGCAGCTCGTGGAAGATTTCCCTAAAAGCATCTACAAGACGGACGAAAGGGGCCGACATCTAAGATTAGGCTTTGATCATCTGAGGCTTTGATTTGTGCCAGTACAAATCCCTTTAAGGAAATGTGATCGAGACAACATTTTTTAAGCTGCTCACTGTGTTTTATTCAGGAAAAAGGGGAGAAAAAATCAATTCAAGGAACCCAAAAAAATAAATCAGCAAGCTTCTGTCAGAAGCAGCCCCCAAATAAATCAATTCTGAGAATCATCCTTCATTTCCATCAACCACACCCAATTTACATTAAAACTGATTAGTAGAGATGCTAATGTAGTCAAATAAATAAAGCATTATAGTGAACCGATGTCACCCCCCCCTCCACTCCCACACACACACACGCTCGCACACGCATCCGGTATAATGAATATACAATATGTTACAGAGTTACAGTATATACACCACCTTTTATAGCAAAGATGATACGTTTCCAGGTCAATCGTGTTACAGTGAAGCTGGGAGGTCGTCACATCCATCATCGTTTCATAGCTTTGAAAACAGCAGAAACAAAAGGACTTTTCTGTGACCAGATATTTTAGTGATTTTTTAGCCCACTCCTAGTAAACTCAAAAGAAAGGAAGAAACATGGACTTAAAAAAGAAAAAGAAAAAAAAAAGATCAACCAAGTGCTACGACTGAAGACAGAAAAGGTTGGCAAAACTTCGCTGTAAAGAACTTTAATTCTAATTATGTATTTTTCTGCTTTTCTTTCCAAATATACTCTTAAATAACACTCCGTCCTGCTGTAATGCTAAATCCTCAAGCTGCACTACTTAAACAGAACAAAACTTTTTTTTTCCACATCGCGTTCTTGTTAGCGCTTTTTTGCCCCCCCCAAAAATAAAAATAAATCTGATTTAGGTTTTGGTCCTCCACTTCTGGGACTGAAAAGCCCCCCTGAAGCCTCAGCTTCACCTCCTTCACCCTCTTATTTACACCTTTTTACCCTCCGAGTGCAACACGACACACAAAGGTCAGAAACGGAACCCTCAGCCTCACGGAGCGGCTTCACCGGGTTCCCCTCCTATTCCGAATGACGGGATTTGTACAAGTTTAGTGCAATCTTATTTATAGGATATGATAGAACTCTAGAAAAAACAGCAGAAACTGAGCCACACATCCCGTCCAGTCGTACAGGATCAGACGTGTAACAGAACTGGTTCTTACTGGACTTTAATGTTGGACAGCGCGAGTGAGGGGACGAGGACTGAGGACACTGAGCATCAGATGAGGAAGTAATGCCCTGGTAACTTTCTCTTCACGTGGTCTTTCAATTGCATCTCTCCCGCCAAGGACTTGGTAACGACACAAGCATTTCACATATATTAACATTTCACGGCGTATAAACAGAATTTTCAGTGTTTGGAAGAAAAAAAATAGCTGTTTTTTTTAAACCAATCGACAGTTCCTCCGTCCCCCGTGTCAATAGAGAGCTATCAATTCAAAGTTATGTGCACCGATTTTCCACCTCCTTCCTCCTGTCTTCACCTCTTTTTGCTCACATTTTCTCATGACACACATACGGATAAATAATTTATTACATTCAGACGCGATGCTCTTTCTTTTTGGCATTTGAACAGTGAACTGAGTTTAAACCAAAGTTGCACATAGCATGCTGCTAACTGTTCAACGTTGTTAGTACTTTTAATCAGTGGGGGGGGTTCAGAAGGCCCATTTATTGCACTTAAATGTAAGACAGGACATGAGAGGAAGGATGGAAATCACACATTTTGTATGTGTTAAGGAGAGGAATTCTTCTCTTTTGCAGGTCAAGTCAGTCATTTTTACACACGGTAACGTCGACAAATGAACAGAACGGCCGTCCTAATGTCACAGGAACAAACCCAGACAACTCTGAGCCAATTCTGTAAGTGTTTCTGGATATTATATGCTTATAGCTAAAGCTAGAGTTTAATATCTCCCACAATTCAGTCCTTTCACACCCGGACACACACACACCTCAAACGACAAGGATCTTCACTTCATCCTGTTCATCAGGCCTGTAGAAAAAAGGGATGCAGGGGTTCTCTCCAAGGAAAGGGGGTGATCTTGCTGTTCCCTGGGGGTTTTGGATCTCTTGGAGCAGCTGCATGATCTGTTGAGCTGTGCCGCCCTCTTTTGGCCCCAGGGATTTGGTATCAGGGTTGGCTGATCCAGATGAAAACAGCTGAGACGGTTCCGAACCTGTTGTGGGCTCCGACAGGGGGATGATCTCCATGGCTTCTGCAGAGAGAGTAGAGAGAGAGAGCCGCCATGAAAAACCTCTTCATTTCTGTTACAGAAAGGTTCAGGTTGAAGCTGTTCCTGTACCTGCTCCACCCACAGCATTGGGCTCTGTCTGAAAGTGCGCTTGGTACTCAGACCCAACGTGGTCCTGCCCGACAGGAAGCAGGTCGGGGTTCACTGTGCCCGAGCCGGCCACGGCGCCGGTGTACCGGCTGTACCAGTCGTTCCTCTCTGCCACCAGTCTCATCACCAAATCCTGCAGTTCTGCCAGCTTCATCTGAGAGGACAGAGGAAACAAAACATGAATGAAATCACTCTAACAGTGATTGGGAGGCATAAAAAGAGGTGCATCAATATAATATTTTCATAATAATCCAAATCTTTGCAGTACCTTCATCTCCTCCTTGTCCTGGGCCAACATGTTAATGTACTGCTCCTTCTCGTGGTGCTTCTGCTTCATGATGGCGCGCTGACTCTGGTACAGTGCTATATACTCCCCTGGAGACAGTGAAAGTACCAGAAGTTATTACAAAAATGGGGGAACAGTTGCATTGTGGTTGGTATACGACAGGATTCCCGCCTCACCTATAGTGTCGGTCTCTCCGGACAGCTGGATGCAGCGATGCTCCAACTCCTCCACCCGCTCCTTCAGGTCAGCCTTCTCTTGCATGAGAGAGGTGAAACGGTGCTGGAGCTTCTCCATGGCAACCTGCAAGGCCTGGTGAACTTCCACCGGCACTCCTCCTTCTGAAGAATAAATCATCACCATCTATCATTACTAGTAGGATTACAACACCAGCAGCCAGCGGACAGAGTCAAAAACAAGATTTTCATTTTTACACTTCTGAACAAACAAAACTTTGCAGCGTCCTCACCAGAATGATCGTGATCGTGGTCGTGGTCACAGTGAGCGTGCTGGTCGTGAGCGTGAGCGTGATCGTGCTGGTCGTGATCAGCTTTGTGGCTTTGGTGCTGCTGCTCCAGTCTGAGGGCCACGGCCGCCTGGTGCCTGGCTGCCAGGTGAAGCCGACGTTCTTCCTCCAGTTGTCTCCGGGCCTCGTCCCTCTCTGCTTCCACCTGAGCCAAAGCTCCTCGAATAAACTGTTCCTGAGGTGGGATAAAGGAAGACACTCCATAAACCCAGGTAATAGCACATTTTTGAGGGCTAATGTCCTAATTAAATTAATGATTTACACTAGTGCAGCATGAATCTAATTTTAGATGGACCAAACTGTTTCAAGAAAAGAACATTTGGAGGAATAATTCTCACCATCTCCTTCTGGCTCTCAAAGTCTTCTGGGATGATGATGGAAGCTGATATTGAGTCCTCTTGCTGAGGGCTTTCTCTGCCTTCTCCTGAGGACATATGAAGTCTGTTAGTCTTTGTGAAAATATATGTAGATATTTCCATGAAAGCGAGTGATTAGTTCTCCGAATGTGACATTTGATTTAGATCCTTAGGGATGAAGGGAAGTTGAGTGTTATTTTGCCTGGAAAGAAAACCGTTTTCCATCCTACCATGGTCTAAGGACGATGAGGCAAGAGCAGAGCTGTTGAGCAGCTCTCTCACTTCACTCTTCAGCTGCTCATTGTCTCGAACCAACAGCTCCAACTGCTCCTGCAGGAGACAGTGACGAGAGCCATGATACATGAGGAATGATACGTACAGAGAAAAGGATCAATTTTACCCTGGAATGCTCAAGGAACATAGTGAAGGACTGAGACGCTCGTGAAAACCTCACCTGTGCTCGCTTGAGCTGACTGTGACTGATCTCCAGCTCTACCCGGCCTTGGCTCTCATCATGATGCAACCTGTCCATGAGCTGGACCTGCTGCAGATACTGGTGATGAAGCTGTTCCCGCTCTGAAGCAAGAGCCTGGTAACCAGCAGAATACTGCTGCAGGTGGGCCACAAGCTGCTCCCTCTGTGCCAGGAGGCCCTGAGACTCTTGACTTTTCACTTCCAACTAAGACCAATAAACAGATGAGAATCTACTGTTTCCATGAAGGGAATTTTGTTTGGCTCAGGCATAAAGAAATGTTTGAATGTACAGTATATCCTGAATTCTCTGGAATGCATTTTATTTTGTCTGTGATCCCTTTGGTAATTGCCTATAAATGACTCCACCTGCTCTTTGATGTTGTGCAGCTCCTCCTGCAGCTCACCCATCCGACGTGCCAGCTCCTTTTTCACGTGCAGCTCTGACTGGATGGCATTAGTCAGCTCCATGTTCTCATTAGTCTGCATAAAAAGGATTTACTTTCACTCATTTACCTACTATTAACCCACATGATTAAAACATGTGGATATATTTACCCATTAAACGAGTCATACGGGGAAAAAAGACCGCCTTACCACTTTCACAAACCCGTTCTGTAACTCTGCCAACTGGTCTTTTAATGTTCTGTTCTGGGTGAGAGCGCGGCTGATTGTGGCCTTGTCAGACTGAACATCTTCCAACATGCGCCGGCGATCCTCCTCCTCCTGAACTTGGTTCTCCACCCGTCGCTCCAGTTCTCCCAGACGCGTCTCCTGCTCTGCACACAGGCGGCTCAACTGCTCGTTATCTCGCAGCTGGAAGAAAGATGGCAAAAGCCCATTATAGACGCTGCAAACTGACATTTCAAAGTTCTATTTTAATCGTTTGAAACAAACTAAAATCAGTTTCTTGTTAATGAGTAAATCAGGAGTGATTAAGCATGAAGTACTTTAATGGCTACCTGGGCCTGGAACTGTGCAGTAACAGCATCTTTGTCCTGTTGTAAAGTGTTGAGCGCCTCTTCCAGAGCCAGCTCGCGCTCCGATGGCTCCGAGGACTGAGGTTCTGCTTTGTTCTGGGCCTCTCTCTCCTGAGACAACAGTGCTGCACAAATGGGTTCAGAAATGAATTAAACACACGGTAAATATGTAACAAGACTATTATTCCAGTATCCTGGGTATCCATGTGGAGAAAGTCAACAAGACCATTTAAATGTTTTACCTGCAGCACTTTCCAGCTCTGTGATGGCAGCCTCTAGTTCCTGAACTCGGCTAATGTTTTGGTCCCTCTCTTCTGCCACCAAAGCCACCTGTACAGATACAGAGATGATGCGTTTGGCTTCAGAGCTGGCCAACACCAGTGACTCCGCTGATGTGAGCGTAGTCTACCTGTGTAAGCAACTGTTCTGTTTTGTCCTTCCAGGCACGACCCTCCGCCTGGATCTGTTCTGCATAACGATCCCTCTCTTTCTGCAGATGGCCTATGGACTCCAACAGCTACGACAGGGAAACGTATAAAGAATGGGATCAAAACAGCACTTGCGGATGGCGGCTGCTTGGCTCTCGTGTGTACAGACCTGATGATTGTGCATTTCTAGCTGCTGCTTCTCTTCAAGCAGTAACTGGGCCTGTTGGGTGGCACTGGTGGGATCAGACTGACTGGAGCACTGACAGAAAAGAATAATCAAGGTTGACTTTAATAAATGGGGGAAAAAAATGGCCGAACAGTCTGCAAATCTGCATCTTTGTATTACTGCACCTGTTGCAACATGAGATCGGCTAACTCAAGACGCTTGCGAAGGTCCTCCACCTCAAATTTCATTGCTCCTTTCTCCTCATTGCTCAGCTTTATCTGCTCTGACAGCTCAGAGTTCTGCTGCTTGGTTTCCTCGCTTACATTGCTGTGAATGGAGAAGCGTGAAGACATTTAGGAATTGGAAGGTGTGCACGTCTACTGTATGGCAGGGTTTGGGTAAGTGACTCACTTTAGTCTAAACAGCTCCAGTCTCAGGGAGTCTCTCTCCTTTTCCAGTTCTTTGTTGTGCTGGGTACAAAAAGTAAAATAAGGTGACTAAAATGACGTGAACAATAACAAATGATGATTTACGCCGGTGTCAACATTCATCCGTCAGTGTGTTTTTTCATTTGAGGGGATTGCTAAATATGAGGGTGTCTCACCTTCTCAAACTGTTTCTGCTGTGTTGACACGGAGGAAAGCGTTCTCTCCAGCTCCGACACTCTCTGCTTTGACGACTGCAGACGATTATTTAACTCCTCGGCCTCGGCTGCACAGAAAGACAGAGACGAGGGGACATGTTGCTGACCTCTTCTCCTGTACATAAATGCAGGCATTAAAAGAAGTGCACATTTACCTGATTTCTGTCGAGCAGCCTGTTGTGTGTACTGCAGCGCTGTTTGCAGCTCGGATTTCTCTGACACTAGTATGCCAATAGTCTGAATGTGAACCTTGGGAGAAGAGAGTCAACTTGTTTTATATCAGGTCACCCATCAGATGGACAAATTATAACCTTTAGTTGTCAACAGGCTGGAGGTTAGCATGGAAGGTAATATAATTGAGCTTCATTTCTTTCTGGGATGATTCTCACATTCATCCAATTGAACTCAGCTGCTCGTCTTACCTGCAATTGCTCCCGCATGGCTCCATGTTCTTTGAAATGTTTATCTTCAAATTCTTTGCGTTCCTGAAGTAATGAGCACAGAAATGTAAGAAAAAAATGCATGGTTTGAAAATGACAAAGATCAGCATCGATATACCTTTTGTAACTGTTCTGTCAGTCCTCGAGTTTGCTGCGTCTGCAAAGAAGAGAAATAGTTTCAGAGCAACAACTGTTTCCGGACCTTGACAGTGTTACACAATTCTGCTTGTGGAGAAAATGAAAATGAAAATCTGGCACATCAAGCCTCCTCTGCACGCCTGAGAGGACAGAGGTGTTCAATGAGTGGACATGCTCTAGTTCTTAATTTTAATGAACCTTGTGTGTCTGTTTAAAGTTTTGAAAGTATTGAAGGCGAGTGAGGAAATGTCAGAACAATCAGGCATCAACAACCCGATTAGGACTCCAACTTAGATGTGCAGCCAAGTATAGTGGGAGGATAAACAGGCCATGCAGAATGCAACCGTTCAATGAACCGAGGAAGAAAACGTCAGATTCTGTACACAAAAACTAAGAGACACGCAGCTTCTTACCAGCTGGTCAAGCTTGGTATTGAGCTGAGAGTTTGTAAGGTTGCTGGACTCCAGGGCGGCTGCCAGCTCCTGGTTCCGAGTCTATCACGTGCACACATGCATCACAAAAAAGGGGGAAATATAGGAGAGAGTGCATACAGTGAAATGGTAAATGCCAAAAAAACACAAGGAGAAGGACAAGAATAAAGAAAACAAATCAAAGATGATTCTTCGATATGATGGCAAGCAACAACACTGGAAAAGAGTGGAGCTAAACTTTCACGAGAGCTGAGAGGCGAATGATTACAAAGGTGGGATCCTCAGGATCTCAATTTCATACGATTACTAGATTTCAGATTGAAAACATACACATGCCATTTATAACTTAACATAGATATACCAGATATTATATACCAATCATTTATTGAATATCGAAACACTTGAGCTTGAAATATTTATTTAGTTCCACACAACCCACAATTGGGAAACGGTCACTCCCGGATGTGTGAAATATTACAGAAGAGCCCAGAGCTGATAACAAATCCTGATCAACACCAGGCAGGTTACAGCAGCATTTATAGCAGCAACTAGCTCGATATTGTATAGACCAAACAGGTGTTATCGAGACACGATGAGATTCCTAACTTACCTCTAGCTCCCTCTCGTTGCCAGAAGATCCACTGTCACCGTTCACATAAGCAACAGACGACTGAAAGAGAAAAACATCATTTTGAAAAATCCCTTTTTGAATAAACAGACAAGTCTTCACCTCAAAACCTAAAGAAACTGCTGCGCTGAGTAAAACGAATGTTTCTTGTTCATGAAACTGTATTTTAGATTTGTTTAATGGAGTAACTGATATAACGAGGAGTGTCTCACAATCCCAAAAGCATCACAACCAAACTAGGTTATCTAGTCTGGTGGACCAGTAGGATGATGTTGAGACACTTGTGGCCACTCGCAACAACTGGCAAATCTGAAAATGCCTCAAGTGAATTCCTGCCCAAAATAGATGCGACACACCCCCAGTTGAAGAACACACCAGTGGCTATATGACAAAGCGCGATTTGACCAGAGGAATGAAATTTGACAGAGTTGAAAGTGGTGCTGGTAAATACCCCAGAGACCAGGCCGTTCAGCTGCTGGGAGAGCTGCCGCAGGCTCTCGGTGGACGACAGCGGTCTGCAGGATGACACGCAATCGCATTAACATCCTGTCTCATTCCATTGAATTTAGAATAACACGTGCACCTTCCTTTGAAACACGCATGCGTGTCAACGCACCTATTTTCTTCCATGGAGTTGTCACCACCATTGGTATCATGATAGTCCTGCAGAGGAAGTCATGACAAAGCAAAAAGAGAGGAAGCTCAAAATGAAAGAAGATAAAATCCAGCGTAAACAGATTTAATGTCTGAGCTCACTTCTACAAACAGGGAACTCTGCTGTTTTCAAACACTCATGTGTCACACACGTACAAAAAAACACTGATTGTCGGGCCGGGATATTTCTGAACATGTATTATTGCTTTTCCAACACAAGCTGCATAAAGAGTGTGAAGGACAGTGGGACACACCTGTGGTTCAGTGTGTGGACTGACAGGCTCAGGGTTAGTAGCTGTGTTAGTATTAGCAGGGTTAGACTCGAGCTCGCTCTTTGGCTCCTCCAGCATCTGGGAAACAGACGACCCGATGGTGGCGGCTTCTGCACACGTCTGAGGTGACACAACAAAAATGCACACTGGTTGAGTGCCAGGAAGCAGAGCTGTTCCAATGGAGGAGCAACAAAAGGCTTTGGATGTGAATCAAACACAAAACCAACAAACACCACAAAGTTACTAAAAAAAAAAAAGGGAACAGAAGTATTCTTCAGTTTGGCTCATTGATCACACGGCAATGCACAACACGGTGTTCATGCACGCAGGCGAGGTTGAAAATGTGCATGCTGTTTATTCAGAGTCAACGTTTCGAAAGGAGATTGTTTGATCTGGAAGATGAGCAAAAATGCGCCAGTACACAACAGTGGAACGAACCAGCCTAGGTCCGAAAATCTGAACACACAGAGATCTGCATTTCAATCAATCGATAAATAAATAAATCAATAAATAAAGCAATTATTTAAACAGCTCTTTCTCCTCCCACAGAGCAAACTGCAAATGCTGTAATTCTGGAGAGCAAATCACCTTTGAGCAAACATGCAAACCCTCATCAGCTCAGGGGCTGTGTTTCAGTTCAGTCTCATCAAAATTAGTGACATTTTTGCACTATTTTGCTTGAAAACCAAAAAAATGTATCCCTCACATTACTTAGAACTCAAGAGAACTGACTGCACCTGATCGAATCAAAGAGGATTTCTTGCAGTATTATGGAATATATTAAATGAACGGGCAGTCACATCGCAGTAAAAACACTTCTGTCAATACAGCCAGTTAATAAAATGGTAAATTTGATGACCTAAAACGCACTGACGAAGGAACTAGTGATTAAGGAAGAAGGAAGAGTATTAAAAGCACATGGGGAGCAGTGGAACGTGGTGTTTAAGACAACAGAGAGAAAGAGAAAGCTCACCTGACTGTTGCTATAAGGAGGCAGGGCTACTCCATTGCTTTTTCTAAGTGCTTTCAGAATATTGTCAAACTAAGGGAGAGATGAAAAAAGCAAGGAGAAGGAAATTAGAAAGTGACAGACATAAACACACAGGGAAAGAGAACCAAGCAGGAAGGAAGGAGCTAAAACATGGAATAATGAAATGAGGAGGCTCACAATGAGGCACTAGTACAAAGGGGCCGTGCACATCACATTTTGAGGAATTACGGTACTCATCTGTGTCTATCGATGGACCCTACTAGTGGTTATCCAGAACAACTAAATAAATCAGGGTTAGGTTACAGATTCCGCACAAAAAAACCAACAGATGGATGCTATAAACCAAATGTGTGACGTAATCAAATGCCTAATTTCATCCCACTGGAGCTACCAATCAGTTTTCAGACATAAACACCACAACATTCCTTGCTTAATTCATTGTTACCAACCCTCGATTAACCCGTCAGTTCTCCAGTGTCTGACGCAGACTTAGAGCATAAAAGCAATGGGTAAAAATCAACATAGAGACTAAAATGTCAATAGATAAACCAGAAGGGCAGTTGACTGGCTGCCTGACAAAGGGCTGAAATACAGTAAAAAGTACCAACCCCCCCCCAAAAGACTGGGACTTACATTGTCCGGAGAGCTTCTGTCCGTTGAAGGCGCATCAGTCTGGCTTTGCCCCTTGACCTTCCTCTTCTTCTTGGCTCCTGCTCCCCCCGTACTGCTCCCCCTTTCCCCCACCATGCTAGCAGGGGAGCTCTTCTGCTGAAACTCTTTCAGCTGACCGACACACAGAAACAGTCGATATATAAGAATTGCATGCCTGATCATATTTTTCCCAGATGAACAGTTGATACGCCATCTAATACAAATGTGCATCTTCCAAACCTTAAAATACAATCACCCCATCTGGCATGTTTGCATAAAAGCCTCCTGTTCTTGCACAAACAGGATGACCTTCTGGCAAATCACAGTGCGGTGATAAAGTTTAGCTTATTATAGGAAACCTCCAGTTTCTGTATGCATGGGGATGGGGCCTGTCAGCTGTCGTTGGGGACCAAAGGAGAACAGCTGAGGACCTCCAATGTTATGCCCACGACCACTGTGTAGGATAATTGCAAACTAAAGCAGCCGGAACCGTTGCTAACCTCTTGCTAAAGCATTGTTTCACAGCTGATCGGGCCATGTTTCGAATTAGCCTCTTGCTAAAGGACACAGCAGGACGGGGAAGAGGGGATGCCAGCTGTCAAAACAGGCTCCGTCATTCCCCCGAGCTGAAGGCTCAAATGTGAGCCCGGGGCTTGTGGAAAACTGCTTCTGGTTGCGCATTTTGGTAGATTTTGAGCCACCGATCAGATCAATCAGAGAGCCACCTAAATATAGGCTCCCATTCCTGACACTCACACAGCCAACTTCAGTAGTTAGCCAAAAGCTGCTAACGTCAAGTTGCCTCTTAGCATGCTGAGGTTTTTTCCCCATTTTTAACAATTACGCCAATAACGACACATGATAGTTTTGACCAAATGAATGACTTGGGTCAGTTAGCAAGTAGTTAAACGGAATACCAAACATTACGGGCATTTAGGTGCCGCAAATAGTCCCCCGTATCAAGAAAAGTTAATGCTAACAACAAAGGCCCGGAGAAAGCACCGGTCTCCAGTAAATCTCGAGGCCTACATGGGAGCGAAGGAGGCGGCGCTGGCAACAGCTCAGTGGCCGGTCGACGTGTAATGACAACACCCCGGCAACGTCAATAGATTCATAGCGAAGAAACAGACACAATTAGCACAAACAATCCACCAACACAGTGGGAATGTGACCCATTATTCCGTAAAACAACGGATCACTACTTTGATAGAAATATACATATATTTTACCTTTTTCTTTGCTGCTGCGAGTTTAATTTGCCTGCTCTGATCGGCCATACTGCTGCTCAGTGGTCGAAGGACCGAACCACGTCATCAGTTTGGCGTCTGTTGACGTCTCTGCCGGTAGGGGGCGCTGAGCGCAGACTTCCACTCAACAAATGCATCAAACGGATCGAGAGAAGTTGCATAAGCCTCCCAAAAAAAATCAATTAACTATTATATAACGGGAAGATCACGAGATCCTGTCAAACGTAGATTTTTGTGACTGTATTTTATTGAT
This sequence comes from Takifugu flavidus, assembly GCF_003711565.1. Lineage (NCBI taxonomy): Eukaryota > Metazoa > Chordata > Actinopteri > Tetraodontiformes > Tetraodontidae > Takifugu > Takifugu flavidus. The sequence goes on from NC_079539.1 coordinate 1,730,624, forward strand.
CTGCCATAACAAATGAATTAATAACAGCTATTACGTTTAAATATTTCTTGCATCTTCCCTTCTGTGCAGGTCCGTCACTAATGGATGATGCATTTCTGGCCACTTACATTCCTTCCTGTGGAGACTGAATCGCTCCTCCTTATGGAGCAAGGTAAATAGGATGCTCCACCAGATCCACACTTTAGAGAGGAAATACTCCAAAGTATTTAAGAAATGTTGCAAAGCAACCACTCACATGTGTAAATTAAAGAAAAAAACGCACTCAGTGCATTACTACAATCACATACTTAGTTATTATCGCTTTATACTTGGTTGTAATAAGTAATACATGATTGTTTTATGAGCCATTTCCGTTCAATTAAAAGCATCATGACTAGAAACAAATTTAAAAAAACCCAGATCTTTAAATTTTGTTATGTTATTTTGCCGGAATATTGTTTTAGGAGCCACTAGTTAGACTTGTCAATCTTTCTGTTAATCAGCAGGTGGCAGGCTAACCACTGATGGTGGCCAGATTATTTATTTAAAACGGGACAATGCACGAAAAAATATTAACCTCGTGAAACAAGAAATGCTGTCTTGATGGGTGGAACATAAAATAGATCATTCAAGATCAAAATACATGCACCTTATCATGGAAGAGGTGGATTTTTATATCCAAAATCTATACATGTATTTTTTTAAAAAAAAACCAAAACAAACATTGTTACATTCATGAACTTTGTATAACTGTCCCGTATTATAACAAGATCTAAACAACTTTTTACATGAGTAAAAGCGGTACATTGTGCGTTAAAGTTCCCTCTCAGATGATTTTTTTCAGATGATTTCGCACATGCTCTTGTTTGGAACTAATACAAAGTATCAAATGTCAGCAATCGACAGATATTTTGCATTATTTTCCTATATTTATAACCATTGTGTCGTTGCAGCGGCAGTTTTAACTGCGTGAGGGGGGCCACACTATCTCCCCCCTCTCCGCACGGCAGGAGGGAGGAGAAAGGGAGTGTTCGGCTGTCTGACGCAGTGTGGGTGAGCGGCTGCTCCCGCCTCGCTTTCATTCCCAGTTCCCAGCAAGGTTCGGCTGGTCGGGAACACCGTGCTACGCGCCATAGCGCACAGATCCGAGAAGGGGGCATGTTTTTGCGACGTGGAGTCCAGGGTCAGAGGGAGCGGATGCGCGCCATCGCCCCGTGGATATGACCCGGAGCTTCAACGGCGGTGGATTGTTTTCATTGTGTGCTGAGTTGCGCAGGAGAAAGGATGTCTCCACAGCCTCGGACCCTCCTCCCGTCCGCGACTGAAAGCTCGCCGATTTCTCGACCCAGATCGACTACTATCTCCTCTGCGCTGGAGGCTTTATTGTTCGGGAGCGCGCTGATATTCGAGGCACACCGTCCGACATGCCGCCAGCTCAGCATCCATGAAAACTCTCAATGAAAACAAGGAGGAGGAGGCGGAGGGTTTCGGCTGCAGCGCCATGGAGGATAAGGAGAACAAACTGAAAACGGTCAGGTTGTGGAGGGATGCCGCCCTCCGCTCCAGGAAGCTGAGGAGCAACCTGCGGCAGCTCACACTGTGCTCCAAAGATGACCAGATCGTTCTGCCGGAGGACATAGCTGAGATAGAGCTGCTCAACCTGGGCAACAACTCTCTCCACGAGCTGCCAGATGGATTGGGATCCACCCTCAACAACCTGCGCATCCTTGTCCTCCGCAGGAACAGGTTCACAGCGGTTCCCCGCGCGGTGTTTGAATTGGGCCAGCTGGTGGAATTAGACATGAGCCATAACTGTCTGAGAAGCCTGTCTGAAGACGTGGGTCAGCTGAAAGGGCTGAAGAAGCTGTGCATCAGTCACAACAAAATCCAACACCTACCGCTTCAGATCGCAGCGCTTCAGCTTTTGGAGGAGCTCGACATCAGCTTCAATGACCTGCATGATATCCCCAGGTTCTTCTCCAGTCTCGTCAACCTGCGGACCCTGGACGCCGATCACAACAAGTTGAACCAGTTCCCTCCTGAAATCCTAGCCCTCGGTAGCCTGGAGGAGCTCGACTGCTCTGGGAACAAGTTTGAAAGCTTACCGGCTGATATCATGAAGTTAAAATTCCTTAAAATCCTCTGGCTCAGTAGCCTTCACATTCCAATCCTACCTGACACGTTCTGCCAACTCCAAAACCTAGAGAGCCTGATGCTGGATGGAAATAACCTTTCTGCACTGCCTGTCAATTTTGGTCAACTGCAAAGTTTGAAGATGCTCAATTTGTCCTCCAACAAGTTTGAGAGTTTCCCGGATGTCATTCTGAGCATCACCGGATTAGAGGAACTTTACCTGAGCAGGAATAAACTTTCTCATATTCCCGAGGAAATCGGACACCTGGAGAAATTGGACAATCTTTGGCTGGACAACAACAACATCACATATCTTCCAGATTCCATTGTGGATCTGGAAATGTTGGAGGAACTTGTTTTACAGGGTAATCAAATAGCCATACTTCCAGATAATTTTGGGAAGCTGTCCAGAGTGAATATCTGGAAGGTGAAAGATAATCCACTCATTCAACCACCATATGAGGTCTGTATGAAGGGTATCCCTTACATTGCAGCCTACCAGAAGGAACTCGCAAATTCCCAACTCGCTGTAAAGCCACGGCTGAAACTGGTTTTGATGGGGATGAAAAGTGCTGGGAAATCCCAGCTCAGACAGAGCTTGGTGAGCACACAACAAGACCCGAAAAGAATCCAGGGAAACAAAGGCATTGAAGTCACTAACTGGGTGGCAGACACTGATAGCCAGCTTACATTTCTAGTATATGATCTGTCAGGGAAGCAAAACTATGACCTCATTAAACCCTTCTTCCTCTCTGCTGGTGCTCTGTACACTCTTGTGGTGAATCTTAAAGCATATTCTCCCAGGAACTTTTATGCTCATGTTGGGTATTTCCTCCACCTCCTGAATGCAAAAGTACCCCATGCAGTAGTGTGCCTCGTGGGAACCCACACAGACTTGTGTACAGAGGAGGAAGTAGAGGAGAAGACTCTGGACATTCACAGACAGATCGGCCTACAGGAGCAGAGGGACATCCAGAGTTTGAAGAGTCTGGCCCTGCTAGTTGATCAGGCTCTGGAGCAGGGCTACAGTGTCCGTTCATCTAGCCCTCATGTCCTTTTCTATGGAGTCTCTGACAGGAATCTGAGGCGAAGGAAGTCCCAGCTTCAGTACATGCTGAACCACCGGCTGCAGATTTTGTCCCCTTTACTTGGTGTCAGCTGCACCGAGACCCAGAGAAACATTCAGAGGTTAAAGGAAAAACTCATGTCTATGGTGGAGAACAGGGAGATCTTTCCTAATTTGCATCGCGTCCTGCCAAAGTCCTGGCAGATGCTGGAGGAGTTGCACTTTAAGTCCAAAGACCTGTGGCTGTCATGGTGGGACTCAGCCCGGTTGGGCCTCCAGTCAGGTCTCACAGAGGACCGCCTTCAGAGCGCCTTATCCTACCTGCACGAGAGTGGGAAGTTGCTCTATTTTGAGGACAGCCTCACCCTAAAGGACTATGTATTTCATAATCTTCCAAGGTTCATTGAAATTCTCAATGTTTTCTTCCAGAGGGATGAGTCAACTCTGTTAGATAGGCTCCTCTCTGAGGGAGAGAGGGGGGACAAGGGGAGGGTCAGTTTAGTTATAGAGGATGAGAAGGGGGAGAACCTCAGGGTGACCCATCTGCAGCATCTTGTGGAAGGCTTCCTCCAGCAGGGGCTTTTACCATCCAACATCATCCGACTGCTCCTCAGACCACTCATTCAGACCCAGCAGGATCTCCACCTCATCATGGAGCTGCTGGAGAAGATGGGGATCTGCTACTGCATCAATAAACCACGCAGCAAACCCCTGAATGGATCCACAGCCTGGTACAAGTTCCCCAGCTACATCAGCAGCGATGAGCCCGAAGTGGAGGCCTCCAGTGCTGGCTCGCTGCCTCTGTGCCACTTTTTCTCTGTAGAGCAGCTGCACATTCAGTACAGCTTCCCTTTCCTGTTTCCTCCTGGACTGTTTGCACGCTTCAGTGTGCAGATCAACAGCCACGTGGTTCAGAGGTCAGACGGCAGGTATCAGATCTTTGCCTATCGAGGTAAAGTCCCTGTGGTGATCAGCCACATGCCCTCCAAAGGGAAACTACAGGCGGAGACTCTGTCCATCGCCAGCCAAGCCTCGCTGCCCAACATCTGGACTGCATGGCAGGCCATTACTCCACTGGTGGAGGAGCTGAACACGCTGCTGCAGGAGTGGCCTGGCCTGTATTACACTGTACAGATTCTGTGTTCCAAGTGCCTGAAGAGAGGGTCGACCAGCCCACATGCCTTTCCAGGTAAGTAGATTATCCTAACTTGACGGGGAAGACGTCATGTCAGTAACCTAGGCGTAGTTTCTGTAAATTCCCAAAAATGATGAAAGTGTTTCATATGTGATTCTTGATTACAACTCCAGACTACACTCTTGTCTGGAGTGGCGCTCACACTGGTCCGTGTGTGTAAGTTAAGTAGTTTCGCATAAGAATTTTGATGATGATAAACTCTTCTGGGAAGCCATCATTGTGAGTGGGGGCGTTAGAAAGGCAGGCTAGTGATATTGGGTTAGAGGAGGGGGTGGGGGTACAGGGGCAGAGATAATCCTGGTGTGGTAATGGATTAGGTCATCATGACGGACTGGCCTGTTTTTACTGCATGCTTAAAATGAGCCTGGTTATGATGTCATGGCTTTAACTTGAACCCAGTGTTGATCTCAGACCAGTCATGGACCAGGCAAATGTGGTTTTATTTCATTAAAACAAGGAAGACCTTAATGAGTTGACATGTTCATCGCTGAACTCAATAAAAACACGTCAGTCTTATGCTGGTTCTGCGATTCCAAACATTTCCAGTTCGGCTCCAACAGAATCCACCCAACTGTTTTTCCAAAGATCGCAGATTAACATGTTGCGTCTTGTTTAAAGCTGATGTGTAAAGTCAACAATACAGCACAACGACGACATTGTTTGCTCAGCTATGGTTTTTACTGCACCAGAGCTGTTGCTAGGCAACAATAAAATGCCTTCTTCCTCAAAAAATAAAATCACATGGCTATGGTCTTTTATGTCATGATGTTAGGATAATTTCCTAGCTTAGCTTTCTTTAGCTCCCTTCACATTGGAGAGTCTCTCCTCAGAGATGTTCACACTGCTGCGGATCCTCAGATGGACTTTTTCTGAAGTCCTTAAGCAGAACTCTTCCGTTCCGTTCTGCTTTTCTAAAGGGTCATGATGGACTCTTTGGAACTGGGGATTTTACGAACAGGCCGTGAATGTTTTATAGCTTTAACAAAAGTGTTAGTTCGGCAGAAGGGGCCCATGTCTGTCAACATGACAAAGAAATGTTTCTCTATTGTGGCGTCTGACCCCGGATGTGGTAAAACGGTTTCACTATAAACACGCAGTGATAAGAGCAGTGAGGTTTAATGAATCGCTTCATAGCTGCAGTCCTCTCTGGAACTGATAAGAGTCTGGATCAGAGAGATTTCTTTTTCTTCCCGCTCAGGCAGTGAACGAGAATCCTTTATAGTTCTTCTCGTAGGGGCTGAAGAAAGGAAACAGCTCAGCATTTAATCACAGATTGTTTGCAGGCAGCTGTGCAGGAATTTCCTCACAGTGTCATGTGATGGATTAGATCTTAATTCAGTAGAAACCTCACCGATTAGCTCAAGGAGACCTGCTGCGGGGAAATAAGGACTGTGAGGTCGAGTCAGTTGATGGAAGGTCTCATCACGCCATCCTTTGATGTGTGATTTCAGAGGCGATGAAAATGACACCACCTTTATTAATTATTGACACACAATGATAAGATTTATCTGTATTTCTCTCCTCTAATCACCACCACGCAACACAGACGCTATTTGTATGCACGGGTGGGGCGACACATTAAATTCTGTATACTTACGCCTCATGAATCACACGTTCAAATAGTTCCCATTCAAATAGTTCCTATTTTTAAAGTCAGGCCCAATGTTTTAATATGTACCGGTTACTGTACACGTGTATCCTCTGACTCTCTCTCTCTCTCTCTCTCCTCACACACACACACACACACACACACACACACACACACACCACACACACACACTTCTGTAACGTGCAGAGTGTTTAACTTGGCCTTTTATGGACAAGATCTTTGTGTGCTGCCCGCTGATGCAGAGTTTGGCTCCCTGGCTTCCAACAGACCAAACACAGGTCGTCTCCTGTTGGAGTTTCTAGATTCTTCTGTCAAACCTTTGATTTTTTCTATCCGTTTTATCTTATTTATGTGTTTCCTTCCTTCGGGCTTTCTCAGCCTTGCTCCTCTGTGTGTGATGGTGCAAAGCGCTGGTGAACCTGAGGAAAGGCACCAAAGCCGACCTGATTTAATTCTAATGTGTTTCAGCAACCTGGGCTTTTTCAGATCTTTTACTCTTTCGCTCTGTTCATCCATACATGCAGAACAAAGCAGGTGTACAGCATCCAGTAACAACTCTCAGATCTGTCTATCTAATACTGATGTGGTGACACGTGATGTCATCTAACTACCAGATCCCAAACTTAGTCAGCACTTTCTCGGTGGATCTCTGGTCGACTCTCCGCTGCGCCTCTTAATTCTGTTTGCCAGATCAGTCGGGATTAAAGCGAGCCGCAGCTTCAGTGGATGAACAGCAAGCCAGAGCGGATTGAACTCACAGCAGTTTAGAGGACTGGCCTCAACCCCAGGCGCTGTGTTGTTTTCAGCCACACATGTGCAGGTTGGTGGTAAATCTGGGCCCATATGGATACGTTGTCCGGTACCGACTTAGAGGAAACCCGAGGTAACAGTGGCGATGATGCAAACTGAGAGGAGAGCAGGAGTCAAAATAAGGAGACAAAGACAAAGGTTGAAGCATCCTTTCTTGTCATGGTCACTGCTTTGTCCTTTGAGCACATAAACTCAGATTAAGGTGTAAAATATAGCACAGGGTGAGAGGGGATGAGGGACCATCTCACACAAGGTTTCATAGATGAAAGATTTGTAGACCCTGTATGGGGGGGCGGGGGGTGTAGAGCACAAGGAAATTGTGCTCTGAATTTAGCAGAATTGTGTAAAGTGAGTTCTTTGGCTGGATGACTTTGCATTAGTAACTCGTGGCCACGGGCATAAAGGAGCTGTTGTTACGGAAACAAAGTCCTGGGGAAAAAAACAACAGTTTGTGGATCAGCTGAGGTGCTAATCTTCCTTCGCAGTATAACGTCACAAATACTGCCAAGGTCCTTTTACTCTAAGTATTAACGGACGGCCCAAGAAAGTTTACTAAGATACATGTGGAAAAGTGGACTTATATCATCTCAAAAGGGGGGTCAAAGCATCTTTGACCGCCCTCTGGTGGCTGACTGCCGTAGTGGAATAGGCTCCGCCCTCCTCCCATATTTTAAACATCTCCAATTTTGTTTTCCGTCCTCGTCAGTAGTCATTATGTCGCGGTTTATCTGGATATATGCGTGAAAGGTCATGATTGACAGGTAAACAGAATTAATCCGTGCGTAGGTGTGGACCTAATAATAGACATGACGCTAGCTAAACCTTAGGGTAAAAGAGCCAGATCGCTGTGCGCCGTAGCCTTTGCTTAGCTTAGTTGTCCGAGCGTAATGTGCTGAGGGGTAATCTTGTAGAGAGGATCAGAATCCTGTTACATCACCCCGCGCTGAGGCCGTTGTCTTCCCTCAGCCACGTGACAGGAGACACCGGATCAATGGGTGGGTCCGTCATGGCGGTTAGTTGCTAAACACCTCTGCCGACTTCACCTGAGCTGTGATGTCAGAGAAACACAAGCTTCCCCGTTTGTTTTGGTCTGCAAATAGACACATATTTCTGGGACTATGGGATATATCGCATATATATTGAGGAAAGGAGGCTGCTGCTGCATATCGAATGTACCCCTTTGAGACCTGAGACACGATTTCGCAATGCCAGAGGGCTCAGCAGTCAATGAAAAGGGAAAACAATGCGAAATATTTGAGGGGGAAAAACCCTCTACTACAATGGAAGTAATTAGTGCCACCAGTTCTGTGCTATGCACCATACATTGCATGGTTGAGTCTGTAACGACCAGTCAACATCCTCCTCCTCTTCCTCCGCTCGTCAAACAACAAACCTTTTGTGCGTTGTACATCATTAACGCTCGTTGCTTGTTGTTGTTTTAACTGAACTGTGGAAATGCAGTTTATGAGGACGTTGACCAGGCTGTCGGTGTCTTGCGGTCATTGTCACTGCAGAGCTACTGTGAACAATGTGCACAGTTGTGCTCGAACAACGTGGTTTTTATAACGTGTGAACTGGACAATATTGCTGTTGTCAGGGTGACCCACAGAGAAACAGTGTGCAGCAGTGCTAAGACACACATGCTAACATGCTGTTTCAGCACGACTCGATATGTGCGTCCGAATAAAAGAGGTTTGTTTTGTCCATTTTAATGATAATAAATAATAATAAATACACCGACTGGAGAACCTTTGATTACAGTTTATTCGATGCAAGATTAAGTTGTCGGCTTTACTCTGCTGCTGACCTTTTTGGCCTGAGTTTAACACCATCTTCAGTGGTTTCAAATCACAGTTTCTATTCTTATGAGGGAGTCCTCGTGGACGTGAGGACGGATGTGTCGTCCCTGTCAACAGGCCTGAAGCCGTTCAGCTGCCACCGGCCGAACGATCTGTCCTCTCGTAGCAACGTGCAGCCCGGTCAGGTGACATGTTGAACGTAGCAACCTGATAATCAAGTGTCCAGAAGTTAGATGACGTGGCAAATTAAAGCATTTGCATCTCATTTATTGGACAATTTGCAACTTGGACTTGTTTAAATCCCTGGATGTGATTATGTAACACCCCTGCGAGCTCATGTGAACACAGGCTGCAGGGTCCAGAGGTCAAGGTTCTATTCTAAGTTCTGCAGATGGAGTTTGAAGACCCTGTGGACCGATGATGCTCGTTTATTTGGAAGTTGGACAGTGAAAAGTGCTGTAATGACGGCTCTGCCGCTAAAGGCAGCCTCGCGGCTAAAGAAAAACCGTGAATGCAATGACGAGTCCACAAAGCTGCATTTATTTTGCCGTGAAGCTACTCGAGCGGAGAGTGACTCACAGATCCCGGCTAACCACCACGATGCCGTTTATCCTATTACAGCACAGATGTTCTAAACAACGGAGCACACACACGGTTTTCAGAGCAACCTGGAGCTTTGTGGGGACGGACAGACGTGCATCAGACTAAAACCCGTGTTTGTGGTCAAACTGTGAGTCTTTGGAATGTCAACAAGCGGGTTATTAGTCATGAGCGCCAAAAAAACCCTCCTCAAATTTCAGTTCCCCTTTGAAAGCCTGAGAAATTCCTTGAATTCTTTGTCATTTTCGCAGCCTCTCAGATAAAAGGCTGTAATTTAAAGGCTCAATCCTGATAAAAGACAGCGCACACGCAGGTAGGCTGACCTCTGGGACCCTTGAGCGACTGGTTTGAGATATTTCTGGTCGGCTTTCCACGCAGTGGAAGGAGGCCGCGCATTCCTGAGGATCTGTGGCTGTACAGCTGCTGATCACAGGGGATTATCAACTGTAGTCTGTTAGACACTGACCGAGGCCGAGTCTCTGAGCCTAATCCAGGCGACTGATTCTGCTCCATTTCACATATCCCGTCTTCTTTTTTTTCCCCCCTCGCTCCAGCCTGAGATCTCAGCTGTGTCGACACATTCACGTTCACCCTGGGTTCGGCGAGAGTCGGCAAATATTTGATGTAAAGTGGCGCTCGGCCATTATTAAAAAGGTGTCCGGTTGACTGGTTTCTGTGTAATGTTGACCCTGTTTACGTTGATTTGAGTGCGGGTGCACACTGGGGGCGCCGAGCTCCTGTTGCTCCCTGTTATTTGAGTTGTGGAGCTGCAGTAAAAGGCCACAGCAAAGCTCCAGGAGATGTGTGAAAGATATCATTTCATCAGCGCTCCCGGAGCCCCGCCGGGGTGTGCGGGAGCCTCTCCTGTTAGTCTCTGTCTCGGGTTTCCACAGAACCGTCCTGTAAGCGCGCGGATGAGCCCGAACGACTTGTGAGCATCGTGGCTGGTGGTGGAGAGGCGACTGCTCGCCGCCGGATGTTCCACAAGCTGTAAAAAGGCGTACGAAGAACTGCCATCTGAGCACGTTAGCCTTTTTTTGCACGGCGTTGATTGTGTGCTGGGTTTGATCCTGTTTCAACACATTACAGCGTTAATCCTCCAGCTGAGCCCTCGGCCTCTGACCGTCTCCCGGCAGCTGCTGCGCCCTCCGCTCCTCCGTCCGTCCGTCTGTCGCGCCGCAAACTGACACGTATAAACAGACCCAAACCAAATCAAAGATTCCGAACGGTCCGGATTCTCTGTGCCGTTTGTGCGTCTGCAACCGGAGCTGCGGACTATTTGTAGAGCGACTGGGTGGCGACTGATTACTGACTGTCAGGTCGGGTTTGACTGGGGTCAATCTGGTGGAGGTGAACTCGCGTGTGTCAGGGAGGTCAACCAGGTTCAGCTTTCAACATTGGACAGAACTGTTATACTTTAGTTACTCAAGTAAAGGAAAATACCACATATTCTGGAGGTGTTCTGAGTCTTGTTGTCATGTATTTGTCATGTATGATGCAGCTGTGCTGTTAAAGGCACGCTGAGATAGCCGTCAGCAGCTCGCCTTCGTTTCACCATGTAACCATGGAAACAAAAAGATATCCCGCAGATTACTTTTATTAGTTCCATCCTAGATGAGGCCAGAAAAAAATCAAGTCCACTAAGTTGGATCAGATTTTTCTCTAAGCCGATTAAACACATATGATTTTTCTATTTTTTGTTCTTGTGGCCACCTGCCTAACAGGATGTTTCCATCAGAACGGAGGACCCGGCAGAGGCCGACGTTGTCACCACACTCAGGCTTCCTCCTCCTTCAGATGGATCGCTATTTTAAGTCAAAGAGTAAATATTTAAACACCAACAGGGGCTGCAGGCGTGATACTACACCAGGGTTTTTTCATTTAAATTCACAGAAGTTGAGATTTACCCCCCCAGCACCTCTTTTTTAACCCTCTGATGCTTTTGAAGAGCATGTTGGGGATGTGAGCCCCCAACCTCTAAAGCAGGGAGGTTGGTTGGATGTTTTTTTTAGCTCAGAATTCCTTAAAATCCTTCGGTTCCTCCACGCCAGACCCGTCACAATAGAGCAGGAAGTTCGCTGGGATGCCTCGGCTCCGTTTATGAATGAAGCTCAATGTGATTCTTTCGCTGTTTTTCTTTTCCAACTATCCAGCGTCCCAGTGGGAGTTTCCTGGAGGCAGGAAAAGGGGAGCCGGGGGTGGCGTGGGCGGGTGGGGGGGGTAGTGTAAATGATGTGAGAAGTGTGCATTCCTGCTTGGTCCTGTCAGGTTATTGTCAGTCACTGAAAGGCAGACGAGGTGGGGAGGAGGAAGCAGTTTGGAGGATGTGACCCAGTTCAGGACACACAGCTGGATGTGTGAGCTGTCAGCTGCTTCCACTAATGAAAAACACGTTTGACTCACGGCGCCGCAGGAGCGGATCCTCCGCCGGTGGTGAAAGATCGACCCCACCCAGGGTGAATTCATCAGGTGTCAAAGTCTGAAATCACCCTGGTGAACAGGTTCATCTAAATTCTTTCTGGAGGTCGTTTCCTGTGAAGAACACCTGCAGACGTTAACTCAGGGCTCAAAAATCCTCGCCGCATTCCTCTGTGCTTTCAGGTGAAAACCTCCGTCGGGGTTGTTTGGGGTGAGCGCTGTTTGTCGTATGTTTTCCACCTTCGTAGAAACTTTCTTTCCAGGCTGAAGCTCTGACGATGTCGACTGGAACATTTACAGTAACGGCACAAGTGAAGCCAGAGGGAGCTGAAACGATCAATAACGCTAATGGTATAAATGCTGCTGCAGACTCTCACTGTGTGTGTGTGTGTGTGTGTGTGTCTGTGTCTGTGTGTGTGAGATGACTCCTCCAGAGTGTGGTTTATTCCATCAGGAAGTGTTACTCATCAGGATATAACAGCCAGACAGTTCGATTTTAATGGTGTTGCATATTTATACAGGCAGACTTCTCCGTGTTGAATGTCCGTGTGTAAAATGTACTTGCTTTTCCCTAAATTAAAGCTCAAATTACAACAAATAATTCAAAAGTGAAAAAAAGTGCCACATATTTTTCTCTGAATTTCATGATGTTTAAGAAGCATCTTGCAGTTTAAATGACTGATAGATTTATGGATATGATCCATACTGGTAACACTAGTGATTAGTAATATGATCCTTATCAGTCTTGAGGAGAATAAGCCACGTGGTTTGAAAAATTCAGAGAAAAAAAACAACTCCTCATTTCTGAAGGTCACTGGCGGTCGCGTCCTCTAGTGGTGGGCGGTGGTACCGACCCGTTTAATGCAATTCAATTCTTATTTCGTATCCTTTTTGCCTTGGATTTTATTCCAATTTTTAATAACTCCTGGAATAAATCCGGGTTATAATGATCTGTGCTTTTGGCTCTGCAGACAAACTGGAGGAGAGTCAGAGGCTGGATTAGAATGTGTGTATGATTTTGGTTAAGAAAGCAGGTCAGTGCATGTGTGTGTGCATGTGTGTGTGTGTGTGTGTGTGTGTGTGTGTGTGTGTGTGTGTGTGTGTGTGTGTGTGTGTGTGTGTGTTTGATAAACCCCGATCAGAATGAGTCCTGTTGATTTTGTCACTGAGCTGCACATGTCCTGGAAAATCAAGGTATTAATGTAAATATAATCCAGGCTGTGAAGAATAACCTCTGGTATTGAGCCGCTCTCCGCGTGACAGTCAGATTAGTAAATAAACTGCACTTTGCAATAAAGTGCAATGAAACTAAAACACCTTTAAACAGCAGGTACGCGTAGCACCTGATTAAATTGGCTTCGTTAGCTTCATTAGCTCCTGAAGCTTTGACGCTAGGTTGCGTGTGATGGAGGATTCAGCCTGGTTCCTGATGCAGGAGGTACATGGGCAGATGTAGCCGTCTGAGACAAGGGCAGATTAAGGTCATTAAGCCGGGACAGCCCTCTTGTTTGATAACACGGACCGCTAAAGGAAGAAGAAAATAGGCCAGGGCGTGTGTGTGTGCATGTGTGTGTGTGTGTGTGTGTGTGTGTGTGTGGTGTGTGTGTGTGTGTCTCAGCCTCTGTTGACAGAAGCTGTCTGGGTATTGTAGCTCAAGGAAAAGCCCCAGGAAGCACCAAGAATTAGGGGATGTGCTTTAGTTTATACTGGTGTAAACTTTCTCATATTTTATCTTATTTCAAACTTAAATGGAGCAAGAATGTCTAAATAATGGATATCTGCTGTGACAACTCCGGACTCTGTGCACAGGAAACTAGAGATGAGGCACACAGACGACTCAGGCTGTCATCTTAGACATCATCTTTCTACATCAGGGCAAAATATTTGATCCTCATTTAGATTGATTGTCATTTTTTATACTCTTTTACTTGTTTTTGTTAGCATACATGTAAAAGCTGATATGCTGCAGAATAAAAAAAGGGTTTGAAGGAATTATACTCCTATTTGAGTCCTCAACATGGTCCAAATATGCAGGTGTGCAGCTGTCAAATCATCTGTGCTCTTCTGTGGTTGGTTAGCAGAGCTTGTAGAAGCTAATTTTCTGCCTGCAAGTCTGAGAAGAGGGTAAATAAATGAGGGTTTGCTCCTCAACTCTGCCCAACATCTGTGTAACGACCAGCTAGGAACAGTCTCTACAGACATAGGGCGACGCAGCGCCCCCTACTGGGAAATGTCGGGACGCGCACACGTTTGTAAACAGGTCGATAGCTTTGGGAAATGCTCGTGTCTGTCCTGCCCGCTCATTGTAACCGTGTCTTCTGTGTTGCAGGTGAGCTGCTGAGCCAGCCGCGGCCCGAAGGGCTGACCGAGATCGTTTGTCCAAAGAACGGCTCCGAACGCGTCAACGTGGCTCTGGTTTACCCACCGATGCCAACCGCGCTTAGCCCCTCACCGAAATGACCCGAATGTCCGGACTGTGGCTTATGGGCCTCCCCAATCACCAGGGCCTCTGCCTCCGCTTCCACTTCAGTGTATTCTTCTAAGCCTTCTTTATTAGACTGCTTCATGCACCTTCAACAACCCCTCCCCCCACCCTTAATGCTGAAGGCTGCACAGCAACGCTGGCTAGTTCCTAAAAATGTGAGTTCACCTGTGATTGTGTAGGAAACTAGTCGGAAAAATGGAATCGATATTTAAAGCAGCTCTAGTGGCTTCAGTTACAAATTGGAGGTCGATATTAAGTGAACGTTTTGCTCTGTTTCCAGGTTCCGTCGGGTGCCTCACGCTGGCGACGCCGAACCCAACAAGCACAAAGTGCAGCTTGAGCTGGGCTGTAGTCCCGTCACTGACCCACCGTGACCCACCAGCTCCTGTTTTCGGACCTGAACCTGCTGCCTCGACTATTTTGCATTTGAAAAATGTAGCTTGAACATTTTGAAAAACAAATATCTGTAAACACTTTATGGATTTTCAGTTGTTTTGAGCGTTGGGAAACTTAGAAGGAGCTGACTGGACTTTCCTGGCGCCTCCCGGCTGAGAAACGTCGCAATATCTGCAACATCAACATCAACTTCATGGCCGATTCTGAACAAAGCAGGAAAATGTGCAAACGTGCTGAGTTTCAGTTATCAAGGAGATCCTCTGCTGCTTCCACGTGTACATATCTTGTCCATGCTCACATTTGAAGACAGACTGGGGCTGTTATTGTGTCTGTATTCACTTAAATGCAGCTGCAGGAATCATTCCAGCTGTCAAAGAAGCATGGAGCCAATGTAGCCTAGTTAGCTTAGCCTAGCTTAGAGAAAGACAGAAAATTCATGATCCTGATTGCAGCTAAAATCAATAGGTGGACATAACTATGTAGTTGCATACTGGGTTGACCTTTGTTTCACCTCTGCTGAATTCTTGAGACAGACGAAGGTGGACGTGGACTGACACGGCTACGTCTCCCCTCTGGGACGACGGGGGCAACTGTCCCTCACAACACATACATTGATTCACAACTACAGTCATTCACTCTGCTGCACTGTTGCTTGGTCGAGCATGTGATCAGCTGTTCCCTGAAAAATGATGTAAAATTAAAAAAATCTTTTATGCAAAAGATGAGGAATTTGTACAGACACTTATTGACACGGTCCTCTAGGAGCTTCGATCCTGAAACCGTGGGAAGAGGTGGAAAACTGCATCAGGTCTTTTTCCAGGCTGTTTTTCTTTTAATTATATTTCTGGATGTATCTCACAAATGCTGAACTCTGTTGGGAGGACTTTTTTGTCTGATGTAAATAATATCTTTATTTTTGTATGTTGACCCCCTCCAGCTTGGACATTATTTACAGTGCAATGTTGTGCCTGACTCACGGTGAGAGTGCACATAAGGTTGTTTTTTTTGTTTTTTTGTAATGTAGCTAAATCCAACATTTCACAGTGCAACATGAAATACCAAATAAAAATAAACCAATAAATGCTTTAGTACCACTCTAGAGTGTTTATTAATATTATTTATTAATACTGCGTTGCTATTACTGTCTACTGGTAATTATTTCCCAGCTTTTTCCTCTTCAACTTTACCGTACCCTCCAGTATTTACTAATACTTATTTACGCAGGCTGCAGGCTTCACAAACGCTAAATATAAAGTCGTTTTATAGTACAGATGTCGCCATCTAGTGTCCAAATAGCGTCATTACATGCTTTTACATTTCCCCTCCCATCCTGCAGGGGGCAGTCAACCCCACGAGAATCAGAATAACCGCAGCGTTGCCCTCGCTTCTTCCTCTTCCTTCTGCGGCCTCAGAGGTAGGAGACTAGTCCAGCATATGAAGACAAGAATCTATGTTTAATCTTTACTAAATCTTTACCATCCTGCTTTCACGGCGTTGCTGATCTATACATCAGTGTTAGACGCATCAAAAGATGTTAGATGTTTCGATATAGAGCCGGCGTTTCAGTTTTAACTGGGTTTTTGTGAGGATGCCGGTTTGGTGGTTTTGGCGTCATGGATCCGCCATGTTGGCACGATTAGATGATAAATGAACTAAATTAAGACTTCTTTACTGTTTAACCCGGGTTCTATGGTGTTACGTCTGCTCATAAAATCAATCGGCTCGGTGGCAATCGCGACATTTGGGTTGCGCTGCCAACTCAAGCTAATGCTAACGTGGCTAACATTTATGCAAACCTTGGGAGTTTTCCTTGAGTACTGACCACATGTTTTTCTCCCCGCAGATATCTGAAAATGGTCCGCTACTCTCTCGACCCCGAGAACCCGACGAAATGTGAGTAAATGTTGAGATTCATTTGCTAAAACCTTTGCGCGGATGCCGTGATGACTTCTTAGGACACCTTTGGATGATCCATGAAAATAAAACCGAATAACCTGAGCAAACACGTGTTGCAAGAATATTTTTATGTTATTAGAGCTCCTTCTAATACTTCACATGTATTTCAGCATGCAAGTCGAGGGGCTCCAACCTCCGGGTTCACTTCAAGGTAAGATTTTTTTGACATTTGGTCCTATTAGGTTACTAAACCTCAGGTTCAGGTATTTAAAACGATGTTTTTAAGTATCCATTTAAACTACTAACATGTCAGCTGCTAGAATGTGAGCCAGCTGTTGTGTGTATTCTATGTACTGTATCATTACCATTCATTTAAAACTCATCACAGCAGATTCTGAGAATGTCCCCTTTCCATCAGAATTCCTCACCTCCTGCCTTTTCTCTGTGCAGCTGTAGCTGATGTTTGCTTGTTTTGACCCACCAGAACACCCGTGAGACAGCCCAGGCCATCAAGGGCATGCACATCCGCAAGGCTAACAAATACCTGAGGGACGTCGTCGTCAAACACCAGTGCGTCCCCTTCCGTCGCTACAATGGCGGCGTCGGCAGGTGTGCCCAGGTGGGTTCAAGGAGTTCTCTTTAAGACAGGTTATTGGTGTTTGAGGAAGCTGCAGTGATGACCATCTTAGGACACCTTTGGATAAAAGATGAAACTAATCATTTGTCTGAGCTCCTTCTGAGGACAGGCTGACTCTTCCTGTCACAGAAATGGCTGCTGACATTTGTTCTCTTCTCAAGGCCAAACAGTTCGGTTGGACTCAGGGGCGCTGGCCCAAGAAGAGTGCCGAGTTCCTTCTGCACATGCTTAAAAATGCTGAGAGCAACGCTGAGCTGAAGGTACGGCAACACGTTTCTTATTCTAAGCTTGTGAATCTCGAGGAAACGGGAAGTGTTTAACTTTTTGCTGTTGCGAGACATTTGTCCCACTCTGGTTCTCACGGGTTTTCTGGACGGGTTTGTTTCCAGGGCCTGGATGTGGACTCTCTGGTCATCGAACACATCCAGGTCAACAAGGCCCCCAAGATGAGGAGACGCACGTATCGCGCCCACGGCCGCATCAACCCCTACATGAGCTCTCCCTGCCACATCGAGATGATCCTGACCGAAAAGGAGCAGATCGTCCCCAAACCAGAGGAGGAGATCGCCCAGAAGAAAAAGGTACGAGTGCGTGGGCCACCAGGACGTCCAGACGGGCCGTGTCCCACAGATGTTGCACTGATGACCACTTAGGACACCTTTGGATGAACCATGAAAACAAACCGTTGAACCTGAGCAGCACGCCTGCGCTTTGAACGGGCGCCGTTTCTGCCCGTGTGGCCACTAACGCTGCGTTTGCTCCGCAGGTTTCACAGAAGAAGCTGAAGAAGCAGAAGCTGATGGCACGGGAGTGAATCTGAATAAAAGGCAACACTTGTTAATAACAGTTGAGCGTCGGGCTTTTTATTTTTACGCCTTTTGACCAACTCGGCTGCTGAGATCTTGAGTGAACTTTAATATCAAACGCTCACAATAATGGACAAATTTAGAGGTGAATAATATCCACAATGTTTCTTTCTGTTTAGACTAAAATTGACCACTGGGTTTTTCAATGTCCTAAACTTATGATCAGAATTTCAATGCACTGTTCACCCACTTGGAGTAAATGCTCATTAAGAAACGGCCCTCGTTGGCCATAATTTTCAGACAGGAAATAGGTTTCACCAACGCAGGTGGGAACACAGGTGAATATTCCTGGAAGGTCAAAAAACCTGGTTCTGACAGCCCTGTTTAAAAGTAATGCGATCGTCTTGGAGGATATGTCCCCTGGTAAAAATTGCTTTTTGTCACGTATTGCAAATAAGTTAAAATATTAAATGTTGGTTACGACAGTTTTACGGTGCTTCGTGGTCATGTGTTGCCCCACATTCCACATAAGAACCCGCTTTGCAATATCTCAAGGCTTGAATTTTTGAGAATGATTCAGGAAATCTGGGCGGGTTCGGTTGGAGATTAAAATAAATATATTGGAATTGTCCGGGACACCTCAATTAGATCGTAAATTGATGGTTTTCTTGGCGTTGCAATCCTTCAAATCACCACGGGGGGTCGCCATTGTTCCAAAGTTTGGCCTTTACTGGGGCAACGCGCTTTTCTCATGGAGAGAACAACACGATCTCCCACTGATAGTGAGAGATTGTCACAATTACACTAATTTTTATCACGGTAAAATAATTGATACGACATGATCAGCTGAACTGAAATAGCGACGTTGATTTTCCCCTCTTAACCGTTTTAACCTTAACAAAGGGACGCTTAAATCATTAGGTGATAAATAGCAATGTCAAAAGCTTTTGAATTAAACTGCGTTAAAAGTGTATTGAAAGTGCCTTTTTTGCACTTAGAAATACAGTACAAACATTTCTGTTTGGTGGTAGATTTTACTTTACACGCAATAAAAATATTAATTTCAAGACTTCAGGCAATTATGAGCTATGAGACATGGATAAATTACCTGAATGTGCAATAGTTACAGCTTCATAAACCGCGTTATTGGCTTGCTCTTCTATTTTAAGCCACGTATACATTCGAATAAAAACCCAACCAACTTAAAGGATATTTGTCCACGTTTTTTTTTAAACTTTAAATTCCCTTAAACTGTTTCATGTGCAGCACACAGGTGACATGATCTTTAGGCTAACATGTTTTAGTTGGACAAATCATAGCTTTGTCAAATAATTAGAAGATATATTATTGAATTCCAGAAAACTGACTAATAAATAATCTGTCTTCACGGTGGAGTAATTCAGTAAAAGGACAAAAAGGCCTTATAATCATTTATGCTCTTTCTCCGTTTCTCGACAAAATATGTGTCAATGTAGAATTAATTCTTTAGTTCTTTATTTCGTATTGCAAATACTTTACATTTGAGTGCCCTAGAAATCTAAAGATAGAACACCGATGATTTAACGTAACTTAAGTGTTTTAGTAATCATATAAATCGGCTTGATCATGATCATTAAGTAGTTTGCTGTCTCCTTACACATAACAGCTAATGATGCTCATTCAAACATCATCACGGTTCTGCGCTGACCTTTAAAAAAGACCCACAAGTCCATGAAATCTTAAAGATTATTTCACCTTCGAGTGTCCGGGCCGATCGGCTCAGCCAATCAGCGGGCTCGCAGGGCCTGACGTCACCGCCCTCTCAGCCAATAGGAGCAGAGGGAGCCCTTGTGCTCCGCGCTTCCTCCTCTGAAAGTTTGGACTTGGAGGTAATAGACAGAAGGAGCAGATGATCATGTTTTATTATCTCACACAACTTGTTCAGCTGAGCAGACAAAGTGTGTTTTCTCGCCCCCTTGTAAAGTGGACCCGGAGCCGCCTGGCCCTGCGGAGGACCCTCACCCATCACCTCTTTCGGCTTCTGGGGTTTGCGCGTTGAATATTTGTGATCGGGCTGTCAGTTTGATCTTGACATGGGCTTTGAGAGCGACTCTAGAGAGGATCTGGTCTTTGTTTAGTCTGGACACTTTCAGGGCCCTAAAGAGCCAGAGAAAGCTGCTCCAGAGCTCCCGGATCCCGTAGTGGTAATGTTAGCGGTGGGTCAGATGGACGGGTCCCGACAGAGCGCCTTCCTCCTCAGCACCCCTCCTTTGGCAGCTCTGCACAGCATGACCGAGATGAAGACCCCGCTGTACCCGGCGTACCCGCTCTCCTCCACCGGCCCCAACTCCTCCACCTCGCCGGCCACCACCTCCCCAAACCCTGGCGGCATGGCGGTGTCCTCCCCCGGAATCAAAAGCTCCGCGGTGCTGTCCTCGGGGCTCGCTTCTCCGCAGCAGTCCTCCTCCGCCACCCCTCACGGGATCAATGACATCCTCAACCGGCCCGCGGCCACCATCGCCGGGGCCACGGCCGCCGCGGCGGCCGCCGTCGCCGCCGCCTCCTCCTCGACGGGGATTCTATCGGGGCTCCCGCGGTTCAGCAGCCTCAGCCCGCCGCCTCCTCCCGGACTTTACTTCAGCCCCGGCGCGGCGGCGGTGGCGGTGGCCCGGTACCCGAAGCCGTTGGCGGACCTCCCGGGGAGGACGCCGATCTTCTGGCCGGGAGTCATGCAGAGTCCGCACTGGAGGGACGCCAGATTTGCGTGTTCGCCCCGTGAGTGTGTGTGTTGGCTGAAACACATTCCCGAGCTTCTCATAAATGAATGTGGTAAATTAAAACCAGATTAAACGAGATGATATTTCTATCGGGATAATCTCACCCCCCCTTGCATCCTTTTATTTTGTCTTAATATAGTAAACTTAATATAAAAGTTGTGAATCGGTGGAACTTCTATCTGATGCAGCATCTTGTGTGTGATTTCAGATCAGAATTCCGTGTTACTGGACAAAGACGGCAAAAGGAAACACACGCGGCCCACGTTTTCCGGACAGCAGATATTTGCGCTGGAAAAGACTTTTGAGCAGACGAAATATCTGGCGGGGCCCGAGAGAGCGCGGCTGGCTTATTCCCTGGGAATGACCGAGAGCCAAGTCAAGGTAGAAGGAAGATTCCTGATCATTTCTGTCGTCATTTCCCGAATATCCCCACAATTATCCAAACGCACAACGTCGTTCCTTTAATTAAAATGCCATTTTACGCAGGAGGCCTCCGCGCTTCCATGTGATCGGGACGTTTTATTTCCCATTTTCTACGTTTTTCAACTGTCTCCCTTTGATGTGACATGGAAAAAACGATGATGCGTGTGTGTGTGTGTGCGCAGGTTTGGTTTCAGAACAGAAGAACCAAATGGAGGAAAAAGCACGCAGCCGAGATGGCCACGGCCAAGAAGAAGCAGGACTCGGAGACCGAGAGGCTGAAGGGCAGCTCGGACAACGAGGACGAGGACGACGACTACAACAAGCCTCTGGATCCCAACTCGGACGACGAGAAGATCACACAGCTGCTGAAGAAACACAAACCGGGCTCGGCGCTGCTGCTGCACACGTCGGAGAACGACAGCTCCTAATTCACGGCGACGTTTTTATATTTCGTGGTGGAAACGAGACGGACTCTCGGAGCGGGACGCTTCTGGCTTTCACCCTAGAATTCAATTTTTATTGTTATTATTATTATTAATTTTTTTTTTGCACGTTGACGGGAACGCTAATGTATCCGGACAAGGTGAGGAGACGAACCAAGATTTTGTGGTTTCGTTCTGAAAACGCGGACTGAGGACGAAACTTGTAAATATAAAACGCGAGTCGTATCCATAGAAACGATCGGCTGTGAATAACTTATGTTTCTTTTTTTCTGTACCTTCAGTTATTATTATTTTTCTTTTGCACGTTGACGGGAACGCTAATGTATCCGGACAAGGTGAGGAGACGAACCAAGATTTTGTGGTTTCGTTCTGAAAACGCGGACTGAGGACGAAACTTGTAAATATAAAACGCGAGTCGTATCCATAGAAACGATCGGCTGTGAATAACTTATGTTTCTTTTTTTCTGTACCTTCAGTTATTATTATTTTTCTTCGTAAATAACCGCAAGTCTTCTTTCCGAAGTCTTGTTTTCGTGGGCCAGCGAAGGCCTCTCGACGCACCAATCTCGGACCCTGAACGCACCGCAACGCACCTGTACACGCAGATAATTCCCGCATTTTTATTTATATGTTTTCAGTTGTGACCGACGCCTGCGCACTTGTGTATATTGGCAGGTTAATGTAATGCACTTTTATTTAATAAAAACTGAAAGGTCTGCTTGTTGTTTCCAGCCCGTAAATGTTAATTAATGCAGGTATAGAATTAATTGGTGACAGATTGATTAATGAATTAATTATCTGCGGGCTAAAATAAGCACAGCTCTCATTCGCTTGGCTGTAATTAATCCTGATTATTATTATTATTATTATTATTGGTTTTAAGTGTCATATCTCACTACCCACAGGCTTTTAAAATATCTTTACAAGATGATCAAAAATCATCTAAAATCGGCCCGTGCGTGATTTTAGCTTCTATTTTCCTCCAGAAATTGAAGCCAGTGAACATGACAGATGTTGTTAGGTCGGTGATCTCATTCCCAGTCGATCACACGCGGATCCAGATGTGGCTGCAGCCGCAGGTCACGTGTGCCAGCATAAACCAGCGCGTAAAAGCCGTTTTGAGGGACAGACAGATGTTTGTGGCGCGTTCCCGTCGGGCCTCAGCCGCAGATCGGTGCACGTTTGCGGGCTTTTGCCGCAGAACACGCAGGGAAGGTTTGAAGCATTTCGATTTTATTAAAGGACGTGAACAAAAACACTCAAAAATTGGCCACAAACAAACAAAAAAGCTTTTTATACCAGAAAAACAGCACATTTGTTTGTTAGGAGGTGCAATTTCCTTCACTGAAGGACGTTGGTATTTTAAAGAAGACAGTCGTTTTATTTGAATTTATCTGATTTTAATCAGATTTTGAAGGGATAGTTGTTGCTAAATTGTATTTTTCTGATTTCAAACAAAGTTCCGATCTTCTAAACGTCATTTTAAGATCTAAAAAGATGCTATTGGTATCTAACTGATGGAATATATTCGAACCTAAAACCCTGATCTGTTGACCAGTAGGACAGAGTTCAGTGAGTTAAACACGAACATAATTTGAAATAAATTCCCTTTGACCTCACTACAATTAAATGATTCTCCAGCTGAGTCGCTTCCAACCAACTGATGCTGATCTTTCATGATTTATCTTGTTCCAGCTCCAGCTTTTTTGTTTTTGGTCAAAATCTGAAAGGCCACAAAAGCTGGAGAAGCTTCGTGAAGGCTGGTGTCCACTAAAAATTAGGATTTGAGTTTTTTTTGTGGCAAACACAAATTATTTTGTATAAAAATACCAATTTGCTAAATCATTGATGATTCTATCAAAGTACATCGAGGTTATTCTCAGCTTGTCCTTAATTCAAGTTAAAAGTTCGGTTAATTCACCCACTTATTTTGTTTTTCAGCTTTCGTCGAAAGAAATATTAAAATAATAAATATTATATTATAATATAAATAATATAATAAAATATATTTTAGCTCTTTTCTTTAAAAAAAAAGGACACAGGAAATAAAGTATCTATATATAATGGTTAATATATTTAAATCAAAAATCCCATTAAGAACGTGCAGACGTTTCCATGGTGACGGTTATTAACGTGTGTCTCCGAGGATGAAGAGCAGCACAGAAGAACTTCAACAGCTTCCGTTTATTTGGATACACAACAAACTCGACTAATCTCCATCTAAATGAATAATAACAACTGTTATTTAAATATTTTAGCCCATTAATCTCATTAATCTGAATCTTTTATTCTCTCATAAGTGTATGAATATATTTGCTTCTTTTTTGTAAATAAAATTATTTATTTAAATGTTAATGTTTTCTAGCATTTAATATTTTACATTGACTTTTTTTTCTTCAAACAAACAGCTTTTACAGATTCGGCCAAAATTTCTAAAAACATAAAAGAATGTCGCTGCTGAGGTTTGTGTTTTTAAAGCCAAAATCAGTTTTTTCTTTGCTTCACCGAATTTTATGTTTGATTTTAAAACAACAACAACCCTGAAATGGCAGATTCAAGCTCGGTCTTTTCTTAAATCTCAAATAATCTAAAAAAACTCACTTTAATTGAAGCCATTAAAGCCAGGGTTGGTCAGCGAGACAATAAAAAAGAAATGATCGTATAAATGTTTTTATATTACTGACAACCTCCAGCAGAACCTAAACAGGAAGTGCTCCTTTGAAAGGACATAAAATGATACACTCTTGAGTTAACCTCGTGTTTAAATGTCCAACTTTTAGCGAAGGCGCTGTGGCTAATGCTAAGAATTAGGGAGCGTCAGTCAGAGCGCCATTCCAGCCGCCATTTTAGACGGCGACGGCGGCGTGTTGGATGTTTCGGATTCACTTTTGTGAGACGGCGGAGACGCATCATTTAACTTTATGCGTGCCGGTGCTGCCAAAGTCGTTTCCGAAGCGCTAACGTTGACGCCGTCGGCACTGTGCGTCTCCAGGCGGAGTTAACAAGCTCTCTGTTGACTCCAGCTGTGGGCGAACATCACTTTTATGTGTTCCAGGTGTGACCAGCACGTCCCCAGCCCCACGGTCACCCACCGCGCCATCTGTTCCGCCACTTCCTGTGCCATCGCTAGCTTTTCTCTCCGCGCGCCAACGCTTCATCCCGCGTTTGTGGATCACATGACCTGGATCACTGGGGCTGGGCCCTGATCCCCTTGGTTCTTTCTTGAATTACATTGACCATAAAACAAATGTAAATCCGAACCCGCTGTCTGGTTTCGAACTCAGATTAGACCTCCAGCGTGGGAGTGGGACAACCTGTTGTGATAAACAGCCGACCTGTTAGCCGCCCGCTGCGCTACCTGTTGACTCTGCACTAAATCTTCTCCTGTTTGCCGGCATGACTAATGTGTTAGCGTTGGCCGATCTTTATAAAGAGCCCATTGACGGGCTCTCGGTTGACCGTGTAGTACAAGAGATTACACACAAGGACATGTGTCGCGGTGGGCCGCAGATCCCACAGTCATGAATGCTGCTCTTATCTCCCGGTGCCGCCTGGAGTCCTGTGATAAGGAGTGCCTTGGGATCCTCCATTATGAGAAGCTAACAGGCCCGGCAGCAGCATCCCCTCACACGGCTCCCTTTAAACACACGTCCACGCTTCAGCGAAAACATTGTGGAGCCGCGTTCTTACAGAATTAAATCATTCCCGCTCCCCCGGTGCCACGATCAACCGCCCAGAGGCTTCCGCCAGTAAAATCACTGTTAATTGCTGTGTTTGCTCCGGCAATTAAATGACAACTTATCTGAGTCATTAAGGGAATCCAGGGCTGATGTGGGCTTTAATAGCAGGTGCTCCTCCAGAGGAGGAGCTCACCTGCTGGCTGCCGTGGATCAACTGATGGAGGAGATATAATCTGTTATCAGCAGGTCCCTCAGCTCTGGGTGCTAACCTCATTTAGTCTTTATTCGGGGATAATCTGCTTTAATGATGTTTCACCTCTTCTCCTGCGTGCTGGTTTGTGAGCAGGTGTCCTCACACGATGAGACCCACCAACAGAAACCACACGTTTGTTCTGACAGACCATCGGTTAACATCTACACACACACACACACACACACACACACACACACACACACACACACACACTCAGGTAAACTCTGTCTTGGGCTTATTGAATCAATTTCAAGATCCCAATAAACACATTTGTGCACCATGATGGAGTTGAAAATGATTTTGGGTGGTTTAAGAGGACGTTTTTGTAATTTGTTTTCCATGATGAGCATATTTTTCAAAACTACTAATGTCCTTGTGGCAGTGCATTGTGGGTAATTATAGCAACGACCTCTCCTCACGGAGGCTCAGTAAATATCCCAATTATTGCCACAGCCCTCAGAACTCCCACACTGGCCCTCAACTCATTTCAGCAAAACTGAGAAACAGTAACTTATAAAAGTGACCTTTTTAAACGTCCAGACTGCTAACCGGCCGTGTGTGAAGTCGCTACTCCGCTCTTTCACGGCCTCCTTTGAGGAGGAAGTTGCAAATATTCCTCATGCTGTGGGAATGAGGTTTGTGGGGGGGAGGGGAGGATGAAGTAATGACACAATGAGCACCTTCAGCAGACTCTGGCAATAAAAAACCCGCCCTCATCACCCGAGTCTTTTGTTCGGAATTTTATTAGCACTAGCCACGCTAAAATAACCTGCTAACGTGTATCACTGTGCAGCAATAATAACCTCCTCAATCATATTTTAAAAGTCACGTCAAGGCGTCCCGCCGTAATTCATCTCTATGCAAATATCTGGGGGTCGGCCCATTAGCGTGTCGCCGCGGGGTTTTTATTAAAATGCATTCTTTGCCGCTCTCTTCCTACTCTGGTCTTATAAAACACGATCCCTGTTGCACAAGAATTATAGCAACTATTAACGTAACATATGGACACCATGCACTCTGCAAATAAAAAGCAACAGATAAAGTGGCAGGGTCAGGCTGGTGGGGGGCAAACACTTAGGAGATGGCAGTGAAGTAATAGATTCCTCCTGTCTGTTGGACGCCGACCACAAAATCAAAGCCTGATTATCCATTCATCTCGGCAGGTGGAGGTGGGACTGGGGGGGCTTTTCTGGTACCCCCCCCCATACACACACACACACACACACACACACACCTCCTTTAGCCTCTCCTTGTTGGCACCTCTGCCAGTGCAGAGTGGTTCTCTGATGACACTCATCAGGTAATAAACTGAATCGGCCTTAAATGGAATTAAAGCAATGGAGGCCGACGCTGATGGACACTGGGGGGCCTCATCACGCTCGCCGGCGTTTTTATGACGACTCAAGTGTTATTAATCCTTGGATACACAAATGCAGAGTCACTCCGGGCTCGCTCCAGGGGTCACGTGTTGGGTTTCTTGATTGTAACAGATGCAGCGTAAATAAAGTTGAATATAAAGTGGAATGTGTTCGGCATCCTGCTATAATTACAGTATCGGCGCACGCCTGAAATCAGGAAAACAAAACTTCATTTTTAGTGTTTTGATGGATTCAAAGTGGAGTTGAACAAAAGCAAAACAAACA
The DNA here is from genome assembly GCF_003711565.1 of Takifugu flavidus. Classification (NCBI taxonomy): domain Eukaryota; kingdom Metazoa; phylum Chordata; class Actinopteri; order Tetraodontiformes; family Tetraodontidae; genus Takifugu; species Takifugu flavidus. The sequence goes on from NC_079539.1 coordinate 1,757,651, forward strand.
CCCCCCCATCTAGTTTAGTAAAACAATGGTAAGAGCCAGTGACCGGCTCCATGCTGCTGCTACTACTACTGCGAATAACAACAATTAAATACATTTGAAGCTCATATGATCCGCTCACCCAATAATTTACTGCGTGAATGCAGCACAACTGTGCAACAGCGGCGGAACGTTGCCCTCTGATGTTCGGTCCTGTGGAGGGAGCGAAGGGAGATGTCACCTTCTCCCACGGCTGAGGGGCTGCGGGGGCCCGACGAGCCGCCTCCCAGCTGATTATCCGCCATTTGACGGTTTATCAAAGTCAGAGGATCTCGTCACGCCCGCGTGAACTGTGGATTTTTCGACTTTATGGACTCATTAATTTCACAGGGATCATTAGCCCCCCGCACAGATCTCTGTTTTGACGAATGCAGCTCCGCACAATGTGCCCCCCCCCAGTCCAAGACTGAATGCTTCACATGATAAACAAGGAGGGGGTCCCATTGCATTAACCAAATGTTTGGGGAAGGGGGGGTGTTCATCACTCCATTACAGGAGGGAGGGCTCATATGTGGGTGACACATGAGCATTGACAAGCTTTTCTGTGTGACTATTTTGGGGGGGGGGGGGGACACAACATTAAACGTAAAGTTCCCGGATGAAAAATGAAGAGCCGCTCGACATCATTCACAGGAAATGCTCAGCAGGACACCGAATTACAGTATGTTGCCGGGAGAAGTGAGATTTAAGAGGCGTTTATTGGAAAAAATGTGAAACTTTCGATGGTCTTTTAGAGCAAACAATAAACCACGGCGAGGAGAAGATCAATCGCTGGCCCACATTAATGAACAAGCCCCAGAATAAATCACTTCGAAGCCCCTAAAGGCAGGAAGAAATCATCCTTCTCGGTGTTCCTGAACAATCGGTGTGCACGTTTCGAATAAACACACAAAAATAACACGATACAAGAACTGAGGGTAGGGGAGGAAATTCAAAGTTTCTGGTTTTGACTGGTCAGCCGAGGGGACTTTAATTAAACCGGAGGGTGAGACAGGTTTAATCAGCGGCGATGGCTCCCGCCCTCTCGCAGTGGAAGGTCGGCTGCCTCCCTGCTCCCTCTTCGTCTGTACACCTGATTTGTGTGTCACAAAGTTCAGAGGAACTCCCGCGTTCGGGCCGAATAATTAGGCGGGGACCACAGATAACATCTTGATAACATCTTGGCGTGGTGCTAAAACGGTGATAGCAGCCATGCAGCCGCGTCCGAACCATATGAAACCGCCCCGATCTTCAGCACAGTCGGTCAGGAAGAGAGTTTTAAAAAATTAAAACCAAATGAAACCGTTGTCACGCAGAGGTCACAGTCGTGACAATTAGCAGCCAGTTATTGATATTTAAATCGGCCCGTTCTCGGTGTCTGTTGAAGCGTTCGCTCGCACGTCTTCGCTGACCTTGTGGCCAGACCGGCCTGATCCAACCTGCCGGCCTGTTGTTTGGTTTATTGACCGACCGCGGAGGCACCGCTGCACCTCCACCGGCTTAAACAGGTTCTCATTTTTTCCTTTATTGGCAGGCTGCTGATTTGTGGAGGCTCTTTACGCCTCCGCAGCATCAGGAGCTGTTTCACAAGCTGCGGTAAAAATCAAACTGTCGGGAGCTCAAAGGCGTCAGAACCACCGAGTCAGGACGTCCGGGCGAAATCAGAGGCTATTTATTAAGAAGTGGTCAATTATCAAGAGGTCAAACACCTGCAGCTTGAAGGTCAAGAAGGGAAGGAATAGGTTTCACAAAGGTCCACAACGAGACACAGGTGGACCACGAGACACAGGTGGACCACGAGACACAGGTGGACCACAACGAGGACACAGGTGGACCACAATGAGACACAGGTGGAACACATTTGGATGGGCAATCACACAGGTGGGAAACTTGACAGGAAGACGAGGATGACGCCAGACTTCAAAATAAAACGCGATGTGACGAGGACAAGGACAATGACAAGATACTGGACACTGGACGGTCCCGACACAAACAGGATCAAATCAAATCAATTGGACTCACAACGCCAGTTTTAGGTCCCTCTCAACCCCCCCAAATACCCCTTGTGTTGGACAACTGGAAAAACTCCTGTAGAAATAAGGTAAAGGGGCATATTGCCCACTATCGCATGTGCTGGGACATGGACAAGAGTCTAAACGCGAGACAGACGAGGACACGTCTGAGTGGGAGCAGAGCAGCAGAGTCCTCAGACAGACAGCCGGTGACCTCAGGTGGGCTGGCTGCCTCAGTAAGTGCCTCGGCCAGGAAAACAGCCCTTCTGAGCTCCGGCACACTTTCTGCCATCTGACAGACACCCCGGCAATAAATAACTCAATGAAAAATGAGGTGGGGGGGGGCGCAATAACCCGCTGAACCCCGGAACCTCTTCTCATCGATTATGGAAATCTCCACGCCGCTGACCCGGGCTATTATGAGTCGTAAGCATTGATTAAATATGCAGAGGAAAATACTTTGGCAGTTAAATCAGACGGGCATTCGATCACCCCCCACCCCCGACCCCCATCCACCCCCGCCACTGCTCAAAAGGATTTCATATTTGTCTTTAATGGCTGTTGTTTTGAAATTGAATTAACTCCAACGCAATGTTAATACGGGACGACCTTGGGCGGGAGAATGACCTCTGCCCTTTGACCCGCAGGAGCGTCTGGTCATAAGGAAAATGAAGGTGGTGGTATGGGGGGGGGGGGTTGCAACCCTCCTTGCACTTAAGCCCCTTTCTGTTCCAGCATGACTTGGCACAGACGCGTCGCATCATGTGGCGTTCGGATCAATAGTTTCTCAGAGGTTGACTTCATAAGTAGGTCATAAGAAGCATTTGGGATATTAGCGCTGGGTGAAGCGAGTTCACGGCGCCGTCTCGGGCTCAAAGAGGAAATCCGCACTAAAACCAAACGCACATCTTATCCGGACACTTCCGTCAATACGGGCGGATATTGATGACTCCTCCCGCATCTGCGACGTTAACGGCGGCCCCGCCGGTTATCAGAGCGTCAGCACCGCCTTTTAATGGATGTAAGTAATTAAACGCCTCTGTTGTAGCGGCCAGTGTGACGGCTCACAAATCACGAAGCTGCTCTTTGGGGTTACAGTGGTTTCTCAAATTCAGCCGCAGACGATCACAATTGTTTGTTTGTGATTGAGTAATGGCGTCCAGTTGTAGCATTCCGTGCTCGTACTCTCAAATGTGGGGGGATTCCGATCAAAGACCTGGAACCGGTGTCCCTCAGCTACCCAAACCGTCGTGTGCATGGTTTTCCTTTGCTAGCACGGTTAGCACGTGTTTGCAGTCGGCCCCGACGGAATCGAACGAGCCAAAGGTGCCTTATTTCACTTTCGGAATGGCTCTGGGATATTCAAGGCTCTGATAAAACGGCTTCCGTGAATTTCTATAATGAAAACTGAAGGATCTTCATTGATTCCGGAGGTGAGGGCTGAGACGCGGTGCCGCGTTTACCGCGCCGTGGCGAAACCGCACCCGTGTCAACACGTTGCGTCTCCTGGGTGGGAGTCTGATTTACGAGCTGAGCGTCAGGAACGGCTCCATTCATGGGGGTTTGACACCGCCTGGGAAAGTTGGTGGACGTGATAGAAAGTTGTCAGCTCGGTGCAGACCTAGGTGGAGACGCGCCGCTCGACACAAGGCTCAGATTGTGCCTTGTTTTCCCCGTCGATTCACCACGGGACCATAATGCTGTTTTCCCATGCTCGCCGAGGCCCCGCCGTTTGTTCAGTGATGTCGCAACTGGGCGTTAATGCCTCTTTAGTTATGTCGCCCCCCCAGAAGTTGAGGAGGCGCCTCTGTCTCGTTAACCCCGCCCGTCACCTCGAGAGTGAGAGGGGTGCAGATCGCTCACATTCACACCGATACGTCAGCCCCGACTGGAGCTCTTTTAGGCAGAGCAGCGTGGACGTTCCTCAGACCCCATTAAAGCCAAATCCTGGGTGATTAGGAGGGCAGTAAAATCCAGCCCAAAGTCCTCCACACTTCCTGCTCTTCTATAAGAAGCTGATAAAAAAACTTATAGACTAAATAAACCTCTTCCCTGTCGCAGCAGAAAATTATAAAGTTATATATTGTTATCTGGCATCTTAGAATAGATCTTTCCTGCTGCAACCACCCCGGAGGAGTTCTTCTGGAAGGATTTGCGTGCATTAACCCGGCTTCCTCTCGGAAACTGGATTGACTTTTAAGTATTTAATTGAATGAAGGTTACCTTTAAGAATGTCCATCTTGTTGCTCTCCCTGCCATTATCATTAGAATCTGTTTATCATTAAATTATAAATTCTTCATCTGTTCTTAAGATGATGCAGTAATTCAATTTGTAATCCTTCAGGAGAAGTCCTGCCGGGCATACTCCATCTATCACTCTTTATTTTATGTGGCTCCTAACCTGCTTTTATGTTGCGCCAGCTCTGGATTTAGTGCACAGTCTGATTAAGTCTACAACGAGACGTCTCCTAAAAGACTATTTTTGTTTCTATAGGTTTTAAAACATTTTTCTTCCTTTCTGTCTTTTCTGATCCATATTTTTTCCCCTTCCACTGATCCATATTCACGGATGATTGACTTACAACCAAACCGTTTGTTTATTTTAATTGACCACGGTCTATTGAAAGCTGCAGCCGCAGTGCATGCTGGGTAGCCGCCAGGTCCCGGAGGCTGGTTAAAGAGGGGAGTGACTGCGGCGCACTTTAACACTGCTGTGAGACAAATTGTTACAAATTGGTATTTTTCCACATTACAGGATTACAAAGAGGCCCCTGTGGGGCATCTCCATGGGGCAGGAGCAGAGAATGAGGGAGGGGTCGGTCGGACAAAGAGGCTCTGGGAAATCAGATAGGAGCCGCTGGAAGGGTCAAACGGCAGGTCGGAAGCACAAACTGCCACTGTGGCGGCGGAGGGAGGACTTTAATGTGGATCTAATTTGTGAATAAGAAAACAATAAAGTAAATGAAAACACTTTTCCTAATCCCTTGTAAAAAAAAAGAGAGGAATTAAAACAATTCTGAGTTCATATTGTTAAAAGTATAGTAGGTTCGTTTACCTTAATTATAAATAAGAAACTCTAGCAACTATCACAACCCGGTGGCAGCCAGCGATGGGTCAATAACGGGTTCCCTGCATGTGATAACTGGTGCTGAGGTGGATCCCTACTGGTCCCTCCCAGGCAGATTATAATGGGTCTATAAAGCCTGGTGACCTCAGGCTCTCTCTCATTTACAGCCAATGACTCTAAGTGTGTCCAATCCAATCCTCAGGTATTTATTGAGAGAGAAACGTGCGCCTGCTCTCTACTTAAGGTGAAATCGCTGCCCTCCTTTGGGACTTCATCTCCGCCTGGGTCCAGGATCATAATGGACGACCCGCGTGGACTCCAGGAGGAAGCATGAGACAATTTCACCGTTTTAAGCTTGTTTCGTACTCCTTAACTGCACGTTTATTTCATTTATTCAATATTTAACATGTTTAGTTGCAGCTGCTCAAAGTTTCCTCCATTTAAAAGAGGTTTCTGTAAAGCTGATAGAGACAAACTTGATTTTAACGTGCGCCACATAAATAAAGTCGAGCTGAACCGAGCAACCAGTCGTCATCTCAAGTGTGTCGGCTTACACATAAGTGGTAAAGATGCTCCTCTCTCAATGATTTAAAAAGGCAGAGTTAAAGAATTAGATTTAATGAAAAATGTTCTCTGTGGTAAGGAAACAGTGAAGTCGTGGGAAAATGTCTCCCCTTTAGTTTGAGCGCCTGTAATGTTGGAGGTCAGTCTGGGTGTAAATACCAATCATTCAGATTTCCTCCTTGTAACGGATGGAAGCGGAACCTCAGAAAATCCCACAGTCCAACCTCGACTGTTGGTTTCAGGAGTTGACGGCGGCCAGCAGCTCCGCGCCTCTCCGCTCCAGCTGTGCAAATGGGCTGTGTGAGAAATGTGAGCTATGCAGGTCAGTGCAGCCAGAAGTCACGGCAGGCAAATAAATGCGGCGATGTAATACCCCGGCCACCCCTCACCTCTGTATTAAACACACAGTGCATTACCTCTGAGACACTTTAACCTCGCATTCTCGTCTGCACGACAACGCATCAATCAAATGCTGATAAATATGGCTGATGGCTCTGCGGTGTGTTCTAATGCAGAAAGATGAATTCTTATGTAAAAATCAATAGAGCAAATTCTCCAGAAAGGTGTCAGCGTTTAGCGTTATGGATCCTTTGTGACAGAAGAGGCAGCTGCCGCTTTAAGCCGCAAACATTATAGTTTTGTCAATCGATTAACGGCCCACTTCTTTTACCATCTTCCCTTTTTCGCGCGACGTTCATCTTCTCAAGTACACTTAGATGGCTAATGCCCAGCGCCGAGATATTCTAATGAAGATTTTAAATCACGTTTATCCATTTATTGCTGATCAAGGCAATCCGAGGCGATTCATAGGCTTAAAAGGACCCGCTTATGTTCAGGCCGTTCATCCTTTTCGGCTGTAAAATGTCAGAAAATGGTGAAAACCTGAAAGTCGGTTTCCAATAAAATGAAGACGGATGCCTTCACCTTTGAGCAGGCAGCATCAGAACAATGTCATCAGTTATTTAAAATGGTTTCAGCTCTTTGGTTGGATTCATACTGTGTTTTTATTCCGATTTCCTCCTCTGCTTTTCTGCTGCGAACCTCTTTATTGATCAGAGCTCCAGTTTTTCCCCCTGTTAAGGTTCCTCAATCATCTCACAGTCTAAAATCAGCACCGCTGCACTCAGTTGGTGTGGAGAGGCTCCTTCCTGTCACATGACTGAAGGCTGCACACCCCGCCCGGCTGTTTGTTGTTTTATAAAGCGAGCAGACAGACAGTCCAATCTCAGATTGATTATGCTGCTCCTCTCCATTGATTGTGCTGCCTGCTGCTCTCCCTTCAAGTGTGCGCCACACAGAAATACACTCAGAGTGAAACACAGCTACAATAATAAAAAAACCCAACAACTCTGATTCCTATTTATATTTATTCTCCTTTCCACAAAGAGCTCCAGAATCATTGCTGCTTTTTGTTGTTGTTATTAATTTCATGGATTATTTGCTCATTATGCATTAATCATGGCGTCCCATCTGGAATGTGCAGCAGCCACTGTGTGAGAAACAGCCATTCTGATCTCAATTAGATTATGCCTCTCCTCTCTGTCTACCCATAAATCACTTCTGCAAAGTGAAATTAACAGTTACTGGAGCGCATTAATATCCCGAGTCAGGCATGAGGGGGGACGCAGCGACTGGAACTGGCCATCGCTCACAGCGCCGAAAACATCATTTTGTTTGTGAAATAGTGGCGTGATGTGGTGCTCCTCCGCCGCTGACACTGACAGGGAGAATGATGGTGCGTGAAGCGGCAGATCCCCAGTCAGCAGGTCAACAGCCACACACACACACACACACACACACACACATACGCCACACACCTTTGTCCCAAAGTGAAAAAACAAAAACAAATCTTCAATCATGACGATCATGACGCAGCAACACCAGCTTTAATGCTCAAATGAGTTTGACTCCCAGTGTAATCCATAACGTGTTCAGGGGTCTCCAGACCCCGTCCTCGGAGGTCGTAATCCAGCCGGAATTTCTGTCCTACTAGGTGGACAATTTCTGGCCTTGGGGGACCCTGAAGATGTGCTCCATTATCCTAAAGTATTACTTGTTCCAACTGTGACTCTTTAAATATAAATATATGTAAATATAGCTGTTCTTTCAGTTGTAGTTCTCACGGAAGACCCTCAAAGCTAAACCTCATTTAATTCAATTAAATTACAAAAAACACTATGTGGAGTTGTTCCTAATGTCCAAGTAATATCCTGTTTTTTCTCCATATAAACAACAAAAATGTCTTCAACAACCATACAGGCTGCTGCCTATTAAGTGTTCTGATGTGTTATTTCGTTCACCTGATTGATTGTCAAAGCTCTACACACCAATAATGGTCCTCAGTCACCACCGAGGCTCCGTTCTTTCATAGCAAATCAGTAAACAGATTCAAATTCACTTGTCATTTTTTATCCCATGATGCAGATAGTCTTCTGGTATGCATGTACATTCAGACGTTGCTATGCAGGGGGGGGGGGGGGGGGGGATACCCAAATATAAGTAGTTTATCTTCTGGCATTTCCATCTCCTCAGTGTTTAAGTGTAGGACAGGCTAAAGAAGCGCTGATGGAACGAGCGCTGCAGAGCGGCTGTCAGGGCAGAAACAGAGAAATATCACCTGATTAAAGGGACAGAGCCCTGGGGAAGAAGACTTAAAGCTGCTGTTTGATGTCCGTCACATCTTTGATGGATTGGAAGTGTGACATTAAAATGGAAATTACTCAGGGGAGACTTGACAAAGTGACAACCTCTGACCTCTGAGTAAGACCACAGACATCTCTCAGCGACAGACAGCAGAGACCAGAGATCCTGCTACATTAACAATGGAGAATAATGGGTCATTTTTCTGAGTTATAATGGATTTACCCGCCGTCTTTTATCGCAGCTCAGGATTGTGACATGTAGGCCTGCAGGTTAGAGCTGGAGCTCAGATAAAAGGACTAAAGGATAGAAAACACATTTGTCTCGTCATCTGAGAATCTTCTGTGTATTTTCATTTTTCTTTTTCAAAATTTTGTTCCACCGTCTTCCATTAGTTGTCATTCAGTTGATATAAATGACTGAAACTCCTAAATTGTGCGTATTTCTCCTAAATTGGAGAAGACGGCCGATGCTAGATTGATACCACCTCTACTGCTGCGCAGAGAAGCTGGTTTTGATGCCCAGTATGACAGTATGACCCCTGACCATTTAAAATGTAACCAGTATTGTTGCTAGCTACCTTCAGTCACCCTGGAAACGCTACAGGCGGACGTATCGCACCTCGGTCAATGAATCGAAACCCTGTTTCCGTGAAAAAACTGCACCGATGCCGTTCAAGGGAGAAAATAGTGACGTAGTTGGACAAGTATGTCAAATATAAATCAATCCAATCATTTACTGTATATACCTTTTTAAAGAAACTGTTCAGCTGCAGCATGAAGCTTTAAGGACTTACAGTTCATTAGCTGAGAGGGAGGCAGAGGGAGGGATGGGTGAGGGAGGGAGGCAGGGATGTTGTAAAAGGGAGATAAAGAGTGTAAAGATGGAGCTTGAGATAGATTGGGGGACTGTTCAATTCCCTAAACTCTGATGATTCCAGCTCTTACATCTGTCAGGAGGAGGAGGAGGAGAGGAGGAGGAGGAGGAGGAGGAGGAGAGGAGGAGGAGGAGGAGGCAGCCTCTAGACTCTCCATACATAATTAATGGCATCGTTTCAACTACACTATTGACTAAACAAATGTATAAATCACACAGCTGAGAGTCAATAGACACGGAAACATTTAATCATGTTCTGAATAATGACTTCTGTTCCCATAATGCGATAATTATTCTCAGATTGCAATTTGAATGGATGTCAGCGGGAGAGCGGAAAGGAAGAGGGAGAGTCTGTTTTGACTGACGGCGATAGAGGAGGAAGAGAGCGGGTGGCATCTTCATGTGCAGTGGCAGGTGAAAAGTGGCTGTCAAAAAATGCAGTGGATATTTGCTGTTTTGTTTATCAGCTGGCTGCCGCTGAATAAAAGTGGAGGAACATGTATAGCCTGTCCGTCCGCCTTTTCATCTGCTCCCTAAATGGGTCTGGGGATTGGAGGCTGCAGTTTATCCCCTCCATTCTCCCTGACAGAGAAACAATTTAAAGCTCAGCGCAGAGGAGACAGCAGTCTGTCACCAGAGACAGCGTTCAAATCAACTCTTCACATGCTGCTGCTCCAACTTTCTGCTTCACATCAGCATGATTATCCCCCCCTTCCTGCCAGGAAACCCTCCACACACGCACACCGCTGCCAAATTCATGTGGAACCGGACGAGGTGTGTTTGCCGATGGTCCGTTTGGGTGCACATTTTCAATATGCACGTAAAAAAAAAAAACAGTTGCAAAAGGGGGGAAAAAACGCCAAAATTATTTCTCATACAGTCCTCGATTATTCCACGACAGAGCGGAATTTTGGAGGACTCAGAAGAGGCCTGGGGAGGATGCATGTGAACCATCAGCAGGCCCTCAAGACACCACGCTGGTCGCTTTACTGGTCAGGCTTTAAGGGAATGTCAGCACGTTTCACTGTAAACATCTGCGGGTTTGATTCCTGAGTTACCAGAATTCTTTTGGACAGCCAAAGAAAGTAGGAAGAGTAAAGGAATATCTGGAGAGATGACCATGAATACAAAACAACAACAAAAGGAGAAATAATATAGAACATTTCTCTTTTATTACTTAGCATAGTAGAGGATGGTCCCCCCCATCACATCAAAGACTATATTCATCCCAAAACTGGGAATTTCTGGCGCCACTGTGGGAAACATGAATATTTGATATCCTGTTTTACTGTATGCGATTGTGGGAGTGTTGAAGACCTCATATTAAATGGCATCATCCTCTTAGCTGAACTATATTTTACATTTTATCTGTCTTCAGAGGGCTTTTCAGACATGAATACCTGCAGGTTAACCAGAGTCACTATCACTTTGGTGGTAAAGCCAATTGGAAGAGCCCATTTCCTCCTGACACCTTCCAGAGACTCCAGGGAATCTCCTCTCCAAACAGTCCAGCCGGGCCGCCCCAGACTGCCCGCCTCCGTCCGGCAGGTCGCAGGTTAATGACTTTATGTTTACCCTCCAACAGGCTCTTTGATAACCAGCCGGCCTCCGTGTCTCCGTGTCCGAGGACGACGAAGACGACGGAGGCGAAGCTCCACTGTGTAGCAACAGGACGCGAGGAATGCGAGAGAACAAGCGCGCTAGCCTGGCGAGCGGGAACCACTAATATTTATTCATGATAGAGAGAAAGTACTAGTTTGTTGGCACAGGCTACTTCATTTACATTCTCTTATAGACTGTTTGCCCCCGTGTGGGAGCTTTGTCTATCTCCAAATAGATGAACCTGTCCTGTTCACTCCGTTCCGCTGTCATCCAGTGGCGTCGCCTCTGAAGAAAACTCTTCAGCCCTCTCCTGTTGAGCTGAAGTGCAGGTTCTGGATGAGGAATATATCACATATATAATGGCAGCAATGACGTGCGGGGGCAAAACGATATGTACCAAAGCAACCAGCTGCAGCAATCTAACCCTAGAAATCTAAGAAATCAATGAAATGAAATGTTACTACAAAGGAAAAGCATTTTAAACCAGCCAGCAACCGTCAGTCCTCCTGGTGTTGGAAGAGGGTTTTTCTTTGGGTGGGTTCACAGCGTCTCAGACAGCCCCGCTAATGATAAGGCTGTGCTGAGAGTCACACATTTAATTGCTGAGCGGTGAGAAGAGACTGCAGATATGGCAGCTGGAAACCAGCCTGAGCGAGAGGGGACACTGGGCACGCTCTCTATCAGCTTCTTGGGCAATAGCAACTGCAACGTTTCTCACCTGTCGGAGCCAAGTGTGTGAAGGATTCCTGAACATAATCGACCACCCTTTAAAAGTCACACGTCACCCTGCCATCAACACGTCCTTTTTTGTTCCCGTCGATGGAGGCGAACCTCCTGTTGTCATTGGCCAGTTTTTGCAGATATGAACCAAAGCGCACATAAATCTATGTAAATCATGTTGGATGAAGTTTAGCTGAAGCAAAGCTGCAAAATGTGAACATGAGTGTGTGTGTGTGTGTGTGTGTGTGTGTGTGTGTCAGGTCTGCAGCATTAATGTGTCTCTGGTGGCCTCACGTTGACAAAAGCTGACTGATGACAGCCGAGCAGACACAGCAGTCAGCCATACTGAGGAGGGGAAAGAAGAAAAAACAGTGTTGACCCTGCTTAGATTGGATTTACCGCAAGGCTGGATCCAACCACTGGTAGACATGATGGATTATTGTAATGACCACCTCAATGCCCTCTTTGTCATGTTTAAATGGCAATACATTTTGGCTGGAAAAGGAGAGAGGGGGAATTTACCAACAGCAGGCCGGGGAGGCAAATGATGTGTTTGAGGTGTAAATAAAAAGGTGTCACGGGTTCACTTTTTGCTGACGAGCTGTAGGTGGAATGACCAGACCGCGTCCACCGGTCAACCCCGCGCACGTTATTGCTATTGATGGCCTTTCATTATGTGCATTAATCAGCGGCCATTAAAGGCCATTATTAGATAGGGCCCCGCGGTCGTTGGGGATGGGATCATGGCATCGCCTGATCTGTCCAGCTGTGGCCGGAATAATTTGGTTTTGTATTATTGACAACATGCTAACATTTTCATGAAATACAACACATATGAGGCATCCGTGACCACAGGCCAGACGTGTAAATGTTACACAAAAACACGGCCGTGACATTTATTATTATTAAATAACCTGGCCTATTGGCGTGAGGACATAATCTTATTTCAGCCTAAGTTTAGATCCTAAATTCTATTTATTTTCATCAGGAGGAGAGTCCCACCAAATGAGTCCATCCTGGGTTTCTTCCTGGTAAAAAGGAGTTCTTCCTGCCACTGTTGCTTGGTTGGAAATCAGGTGGAGGCAGTTTAAATAAAGGCACATTAATTTGGATTGAATTTACATCCATAGAAAAATGTTAATTGACATAAATGGAAATATTCCAGGTGCTGTAGAGTGTTTATTACACCTCACTGTGACCATATCCTCAACCAGAGGACCAGTCATGGTCCTACTGGATCTCTATCTGAGCTGTTACCGTATACTTTACCTGCCATGGCGACGCCACCTGAAGAGGGCTTCATGATCCTGATCCTCATCTCATTCAAGAGCTCTTTGGTCCTATTGAAAATTACTTATCGGCTCTTTTAACTCCAAAATGGCTGAAACCAAACAGCACAACAGAGTAATGCGTTAAATGGTGGTTAATGTGTAGGTATGGATCTTTTGTCTTGCTTGGCCTCTGCGTCGTGTCCCCAGTCATCCTCCAGGCAGCCTAAGGAACCCCCCTACATAGAGTTAATCATTACATCCCAACCCCTACCCTCATTGATTACCCACATACTAAAGCTGGTGGAGCAGTCAATCCTGCATTCGATGCAGATTGCTGTGGCAGAAGAGTCGCCTCAGCCTTTAAAAGTGCTTTCATTTTCTGTGTTGGTGCTAAAGAAATATCGACCCCCCCATCACCCCACCACCACCATCACCCCCTCGCCCACCCACCCCCCTCCTGCTCAACAAGTTTGTGCCCAGTCGATCAACGGCATAACTGCATTACACCAAGATGCTGCTCAAACACCTGCACTGACATGTGCATGAGCTCAACACACACACACACACACACACACACACACACACACACACACACACACACACACACACACACACACACACACACACACACACGCACTCAGATGATTAAAACTGGTTTTTCGCTACCATTTCATCAGAGCTGGAATGACTTTGTTGTCTTGACGGCCGTCAGATGTGAAATGCGACCTGAGGAGTGCTGAAAGCGCGACGGCCCAGATTACAACACACCACAGCTCACGACGACCGTCGCGCTCTGGTGGGGCCGTGTGGTCGAGTCCAACTGTAGATGCTCTGTTATATCTACAGGATTGGGACTTCAAGGTCAGCGGTGGTGCCAATAGCTCCAACATATACCTAGCTAAAACACTCTAATGAGGTTTGCAGTCGTGGTCAAATGTGAGTTCACTGTTGTTTCTGTGGCAACAAAACATTGTCTGGAACATCTTATGATGTTAGAAGAAAATACAGATTCCTGGGAAGGTGTGCAGGGATTGTGGGTATTCCTGCATCTGTGCTAGACGTCCCTCTCAGGCGTGCAGCCCAACGAGAGGCCTTCCTCGGCCTGGGAATCTACCACCAACCAAAACTTCAAGCCCGGCTCTGTTTAATCTCTCCAAATCCTCCAAGTCTTCTGCATCTCTTTCCAGCGCCGCTCATTATTTCTGATGGAGGATTTGCGTAAAGCCCTGCGACATCAGCAGAGATGTAAAAGCTTAGTTATAGATCTGTGATTTAAAATATGCTCTCCCGTCGCCACCTTTGAGACATTAAGCAAATGCGCAGAGTGCTTAATCCCCCCAGATTAATATCTTCTTGCCAAGAATAAGTTACAAGGCTTATTCAAATCTTTGCAATTTGCAGTTTTTACTGTCAGATTTATGCCTCCCATTGGAAAATGAAATTATCTATAAATCTATATTTTGTAGGGCGATTCACTGCCATCGACAAATGAATCAACGATCCCTCAATCCAAAATCACGCCGCGGCGGCGGCGAGGCTCCGGGGTCACGAAGTTTCTCCACCAGGGGCCATAAACAGAGCTGCAACGAACGTTCAATCAATGGGCAGTGCATAAATAAGTCGGTATTTTCGGAATTGATTGAAACATTTAGTTTTGATAATCAGCTGAAAAGAAAATGAGAGGAGATGGAAGTTTAATGGAGTAGTTGTTTAAATGTTACAAAGCAGATTGCCCACTGGTTATTACGGTAGCGGGAATCTCCGCGGGCATAAATGTGATATTTGCTCTAAAGACAGCTCACGAGTCGATGACCTCGCCTCTGGTGCATCCTTTGTTTTGCTAAAGAAATGTAAAAGTGCCTGAGTAAAGTCAATTTAATGTGGCCCGCAGCATGTGAAATACATAAATATGTCAAGTGAAGGAGCCTTAATAGACCTGCTTAGGCTGGTAATTGCAGCAGTATTGTTTCTCCCTGATTAGGACAAAAGTGTTCCCCGAGGAGCGCCCATCCTTCAGCCCCTTCATCTGCATTAGCCCGGCTCTTCCCCTGCTTTAATCTGCTCTCTCCTCAGGTATTTAGAATAAATCAATGGGAATACATGATTGTTTAATGATTTTTGGAGGAGCTCTCTTCGACCACGGCTGCATGATTTAGAATGACTAATTCTGCTTTTTACCATTGATCCGCGCAGGGCGGCGTGGGGCCGGGCCGCCCTCGCAGGAGAGCGTTGGTGGGCTCGTTGGGCTTCCAGAGGTGAGAAGATGCCTCAAGGTTATGGAGGAAGGAAGGAAGGAAGGAATGAGGGAAGGAGGGAAGGCAGCAAGGAGACGGGAGAGAGCTGAAGTCAATACGCGTACAAACACGACGGTTGAGAGGAATAAATCGGAATCGATCCGCAGTCAAAGGAATCCTTGGAAAGGTCAGAGGTCAGAAAGCAACTCCAGTTGCAGCGTCTTGCTCAAGAGCACCAGGGAAGGGAGAAGCTTCATGGGAAACACAACGATAAGATTAACGGTCCAACGGTGACGCTTGGGACGAGGGTTTACCATCGCCTTCGTCACGGCAACAACGTTTCAACTGCAAGCGACCCTGACCCAAATGATACCGAGTAAAAGGGCCTATTACGGAGCGTCTAATGTAAAACCTGCTTTGGGAAACACAAATAATGTGTCGGAGAGATTACAGAGGCATGCACGCTAATCTCTGCTCTGCTACTGGATTACTGGTATCTGTTCGTTTGTATGAGCGCACACAAACGTGCACGCATAACACAAAGATATGCACAGAAACATATCTGCACAACAGCTGTGCATAGAATGGGAACAACCGCTTTGCATTTATTTAAAGGAAACTGGATGCTTCAAATTAACATTATTGAAATTCAGAGACATCATTTTGGGGGGAATTTCATCAGGACACCAGTTAATTTCTGTAAGTTGAAGCAGAACTTGTAGAAATTTGCAGGACGGCTGTTCTGTTAGAACTGGTGCCATGAATGCGTCTGCAGACCCCCCTGATCCATCAGGTGAATTGTGCATGCAGCCTGTAGCCATGTTGTTTATCTGTTGCTAAGCCAGTTAAAGGTGAACTCATTATTCCTGCAGGTTGATTTCCCGAAGCTTGTGCAGGAAAACCTGGGGGCCACACACCGCTGCCTGGCTTTTTGATGGACACCTTAATTACAGTGGAAGCTGATTAATTATGGGGCAGCCAGTTGCCACTTTGCCATGACCTGCTTCCTCGCCGGCGCCCATGCTGATTTTAAAAGGAGAGAAAAAAAGCACATTTCCGCCGCAGGTCACGTCTGTTCGGTGTTTGATCTGCTGTGTCACTTTGTTTGGTGATACATATGATGAGGATATCAGTGTTATATAAGTTAATCAGTATCAGTGTTATATAAGTTAATCAGCAGTATTTTCCTTTACGTTCTTAACTGTTCGGTTTTGGTTCCGTCTTTGGTTCAGTCCGACCTCCGCGGCTGCTGATGGGTTCTCTTCGTCAGCCTCAACCCAGGTTCCTAATAAAAGTGCCGCTTCTCTTTGTCCAATTACAGTTGTGAGCGACTCTTCCTTGTATTTTGTTTCACGGGAAGCTGCTTTTCCATGTGAGATGAATGAAGCTGTATTTTAAATGACACTGCGCAGTTGTTTACACGAATCTCTGTCATCTGACTTTATTCTGAAGATTCTCCGGAGTTTAAAAAGTCACTTCCTTAACCTTTTCTCTTCATTATGTCCACCTCCTCTTCCTCTTTTCAAAGTTTACCTGCACAGTTCCGTTAGGTCGAAGATGTCAGACTGATAAAGGCTGAATAAAAGGACACAGACTGTTTTACCTGCGTCATCATCATCATCCTCCTCCTCATCATCATCATCATCATCTCCATCCCTGTGTTATATCTGAGTATATTCAATGGTGACATTTACATATTTTAACTTCTGAACTTGTCTTAGATGATAATTCAGCCCAAACCTGGTGGCCATGGAGGACACAGGTCTTATCAGAAATGAGACCGTCCTCTTATCCTTGTTAAAGTTATTGGACTTTAATCAAAATTACCTTGTAATTGGTGTCTTTGATTAGATTAGCTGGAATAAAATCAAGCCATCCCCTCCCCTTTAAAAGGATTATGTCGGGTTAAAAAACAGTGTTCATTCTAAGCAGCTGCGGAGGAGTGAATGCTAATGCAATCTCATAGTGGGGGGGGGGGGTCAGATGGAGGAAAAAAATGGACTTGTTGGGAATGCAAATTGGCCCTGCCCCGTTTTATGCTAATAAAAGAACAGCAAAACATTTCAATGTATTCTTGTCTTGTTACAGTCAGGCTAAAAGCTTCTAAATCCCTACCATTTACCAAATTAAACTAATTTCAAGTGCTTCCAAAAGGCACATCTGTAGGCTGACGTTTGTCCCCCCCGGCCTCTGAGAAGTGGGCTCCGCCAAAGCATTCAACATCCCATTGATCCTTGAATAGTCATGCCTGTCAGGGAGCCATATCAACCATTATCATTCTAATTTTACTGCCTTTCTTGCTCCCTAATCTAATTTGCAATGATGCTGGAGCATTTCGCGAGGCCACTGCACTTTCTTCAGAATTTCAACAAGGGCATTAAAGCCCCCCAATTTACATTAATGAAGTGCACATTTAATTAAGGTGGGCCACGGCCAAAACCGCGGAGCAAAAGATGGTGGACAGCAGGTGGAGGAGACGGTGTGAAGTGTGAAAAGACATCAGAGGGATGCTCGAGGAAAGCAAACATGGTTCATTTCGGAGATATCGCTTCAAAAAAATTAGGCAGGCTACCAAAGGGGGCAACATGATGCTCCTTGTTTTAGCTGTAAACAAGATTCAGAGTGGATCATAAACAGTTTTCATGTGGGCGGTGACCAACAAAACAACAAATTCTGATTGGACCGATTTTAAACCCTTTTTAGTCGAGCTGTAACATCTGGATTAGTCTTTTATATTCAGCTTATCTATCAAACACACACGTGCACTTTTTAAGCGATTCACACGCGCACGTTTCCATCCTCCAGCCAACCTCTTGGGGCTCCCTTTAGCTCGGATGCAGATTCCGGCTCAACAGGAGTCGCCAGGCTAACCTGTGTGTCGAGAATCAGAAAACACTTGTTCCAGGGTGGCCTGTCAATCTGGTGGGTGGAGGAGGTGTGGGTGGCGGGGGCCAGGAGGGGAGGGGTCACACTCTTTTTCCCTTTGCTGCCCCTCTTTGTGTCTCGTCCGTGTCGGGAGGAGGCGGGACGGGCGGCGTTGGTGATCCGGGCTGCTCTCAGTTGGACCGTCCTCAAAATAAGTGGTGGTCTCTGGGGTGGAACAGCAAGCGAGGGGGGGTAGATGAGGGACAATGATCCTCGCTGCTTTACCATGAAAAGGCAAAGTTATAAATTCATCTATTTGCTCTCTGCTGACCCCCCCGGTGCTGTGGGGAGCTGGAGCTCGCCCCCAATGCATCAGCCTGTCACAATATTGAGGAAAACGTGAAAGAGGAAGAGAGACTACCAGATGCTTTATTGTCTTTGTAATTTCCACATAATTAGCCGGGAAGAAAAGTCCCTGCTCGGGTTTAATCACGCTGAATGAACTTGAAGATTGCCATTCTGCCCGACAGCAGCAACCACCAGCTACCCCCCCCCCCCCCTCCCCCCCAGGAGGCGGGGGCGTCCTCTGCCCAACGCGGCAGCAGAGTTAAACTGTGCGTAACTATGGGCTGTGAAATTGGTTAACACACATACGCAGACACGCCGCCGCTGCTGACCGACCCCATGCCGACTGTTGATGTAGTTGAACAGATTAAGAGAATCAATCTGTTAACACCTCCCAACATTAAGTTGGGCAGCCTGATTTAATGGGGCCACTCAGCTTGAGAGCCGAGCGGCATCATTAGTTAAGACTCTGTATGCAGCACCATCAAACCCACATTAGTCTGTTGATGATGTTTAATTTGCTTTTGATAAGCCAACTCGCTGTTGTCCTCAGCCGATGAGCCTAATAGTTACTAATTATGAAGATATTCCTAATGAATTAAAAAGACATTTACCCCAATGACTAAAAATCCTAATTAAGGAAATGAGCGTCCCCATCGACTGTCTGCAATGATAAGCCACCGTTTAAAAGTTGCTGCTGTTGGAGCAGCTATTAGTGGGAACGACTGTCTGACTGATGCTCAACACAGGAACTCTCACCCCGGATAACAGTCGCACAACAACCACGATGCATTCAGGAGCGCACAAACTGGCGACAGCATCAGAACAAAATGCACTCAAAAATGGTTAAATATGAGAGTTTTAGGGCAGGAATTCACATAATTCATGGCAGGAATGAAACTTTAGTTTGACTGAATTTAGGAATTTTAGACAAAACATTCACATTCAGTTCAGTTAATTATGAAAAAAAACTGTTACAAAGGGGACAAACAAACTCTTTTTTATCAGTGCAATTGCAGGAAAATACTAATGAATTTAGCTATTTTTATATTATTCTGTAATAATAATTTATTGCTACATTAGTACAAATGAATCCTGATCTTATGGAATTCTGTGACAGGCTCCGCCCCTCACAGGTGATGAGGAAGTGTCACGATACTTTAACAGCCATTTAAAAATACAGTTGTGCTTTAAACTGATGAAAAGTGGAGGTAAAGATGTTTTTGGAGAGACAAAAAGATCTTTTTAAGTGTCAATATTCTGGATTTTTTAGCAAATTTCAACATTTTTCACTGGAACAAAATGTCCTCACAGTGATCAGAAAGAACTGCAAATTTATTGATTATATCAGAAGACAGAAGGAAACAAACTGTATTTTCAATAAATAAACCCTCATTGTGAGACAGAGAGGACATAAAGGGGGAGATGCTCCTCTTCTGTGGTCCGGTGGTGCTGCTGGTTGCCGGTTTCTGGGCGAGCTTGTGTCTCACAGACAGATCTGTCCAAAGTGTCTTAAAGTGGTCTGGCTCACCACTCGAGCAGAAGAGCAGCCACTCATCCTCCTCGTGATCTCATACCGCCGCCGCCACAAAGGGGGGCAGCAGGAAGTGATGGAGGATAAAAAAAACAAAAAAAGCCACCTTCGCTTCCACAAATCTCAAGATCAATTAAAGCTAATGCGGCTGAGCCTGGATCTCCATACAGGAGCAGCCTAGCTGAAATACCCCCCCCCCCCCCACACACACACACACACACACCCGGACCCCCGTCGGTGAGCCCCTGAAAGGGAGCGTGGGATGAATGGCCCACTTTATTACAGCGAGCCATGTGCAGTCAGACAGCAGCACCGGGCCTTTTCTGCAGCCTCTGCAGCCTTTATGACCAGGCTTCAGGGGGGCTTGTAAAACCGTTTTGCCCTGCAGAGCTGGGGGGGCAGCGGGGAAGGGGGGGGGGCTGCATAACAAAAAAAAAATCAGCCGGGATTTAAAGCAAAGGAAAGGACCGTGGGTGGGCTTCTCCCGCCCTCTGTGATGGGTTATTCCCACCATGGATTTGGGCCTGACCTCGTCCGAGCCGCGTCTCCACGGCTGACAGCTTCACAGGCGATGACGCGAACTCATCACTTAAACCCTCCTTCATAAAAGGGGCCGTATTTCCCTCAGGCGGCGGCGTTAAGTGGCGGTATCTATCTGGCGCGGCGTGGAACACGACAGGCTGTCAGGCTCCCGCTGTCAGTGGAAAAAAGAGCGAAGGCCTGTTGGTGTCAGGGAACACAGGGCTTAACACAGAGGTGAATATGGCATGAAATCAGGCACAAAGAGGCCGTCAGCGGCGAGCAGATCAGTGGCGGGGAGACAAGATGAGTGTCAAGATGTCCGGTCGTCTGTGGTAAAGACCTCATCAGGAGGAGAACCTGATCATTCAGACCTGCAGCCACAAACAGGGCCGAGAACGTTCAAGCCAAGATGACCTTTCTCCCTAAATAAATGAGCCAAATTTCTCTTTGCTGGAGATATGATGCCAAACGTGGGCCTTAGACAGACATAAGGGCCCATTTTAGCTAGCAACAACTTTAACCATTATGCTTTAGCTAACTTATGAGGAAATCACAGAATTAGAGGTGTAGATCTCGGGTGCAGGCAGAGGTTAGCGCGACAGCTGCGCGTCCGATCAGACAGAAATAAAGGGGAGGACGTGATGGCCGGAGCAGTTAAAGGGGAGCGTGAGCCCGGCGGATCGGGGCTGTTTATGTCTGCGTGGGCGGCTCGATGGTGGCGCTGCTGGTCGGAGGGGAGGAGGCCGGCTTGTGTAAAGGCAATGAATAAATCAGTGGTTAGTAACAGTATTTGAATAAGAGGAGGTGGTGGAGGTGGGGGTGTTTTTCTCTGAGCGCCGCAGCTGCATTGCTGAGCAGACAATAGGCACTCACAGATGGGAGAGTTTGGTTAAAGAAAGTGGGCGCTTTAGTTAAGCGGACGCCGCCCACAGACCTCCGACAGGTGGTGTGATCTCTGACCGGCGCGGCGCTCCGACCCGCGCCCTTTTCTTCCACTGAGTGTAACACTTTGTCCGCCCGTTTGCACGGGGGTGTTTCCAAAGCTGATGCCTTGATGTCGGCCTCGTAATCCACGATTTGAAGGCGATGGAAGAAGGGAAAGAGAAAAAAAAGTCACATCTGTTGCTTTATGAAAGTCTCATTTGGATCAAGAAAAACTGTCTGATCTTTGTCACTTTTATTGTGTTTATCTGCTGAAGTGAGCCCTTTCCAACACGTTCTCCTCTCATTTCTACCCTTTTTTTATTGCTGTGTATAGCTAATAACCTTGCACTGTGCTTTCCAACGATGATGTTATCATGAGTAATGCAAAGCTATATTAAACACCAGCAGGGGCAGCTAGCTAGCACGTTGTATGTTACTGTTTGATTCCCAGTATTGTTGTGTGTCACGTATGTGGAGAAATCTTTATTAACGATCCCTATTTGGAATATTTTTTAATCATTAAAATTGAGAACTACTGCAGAAGGAATTTTGATTTTATAAAACACAAACACTGCACGACAGATCTCGTCCTGCGCTCACACAAACCAATTCATACTTTCAAAAATCATAACGGATGGCCCGAGAAAGACGGCAGCTCCAGTGTGATCATTTTTCCTGTTGCACACTCACCTGGAGGAGATATATAGATATATAGATCTGACAGCAAAAACGCTCCGGGGGTAATTTAAGCCATCTAGATCTATGTCTGAACACCTCCCGAGATGTACTTTAGGTGACGGAGTGCCAGTTTAAAGCTCCCCCTCTCTGACTGATGGACTTTTATACTCTCTCATTTCTCTGTTTCCCACAGAAAAGTGCTGCCGGAGTGACTTTCATGGAAGAGACAGACATAAATTGAATTTGCGTTGTGTATAAAGTAGTAATTGAATATCATATTTATTATTTTCCTATTCATTCAGTGCTAGCATTAGCCGTGCATTATCTGATTTTATTAGCTCTGCTCGGGATGACTTATGCTCCTCGGCTTCGCTGCTGTCTGCCAAATCTGCATTTGTGAGTCTGGGGACACCGAGGACATTCGAGTTAATCACTGTCCCTACATTTGGCCGCTGATGGCCGCCTCCCTCTCATTTCCCTCCCATGGATAATGATATTTCTTCATTGGGATTAGGACCTCCGCTTGAAGGTTGAAAATGAAGCGTGGTCCTCAGTAGGACAAGCCTTTTCCTCTCTCCTCTGTTCGCATTTGTCTTTGGAAATTAATTATTTTTAAAGTGAATTAGCCAAGATGCATGGTGGGACGGCCTGATTCGGAGCTTTGTGAAATCTCATTAAAGGCAGCTTTGTTATGGCCCAGATCCTCAATAATGACATGCAAAATGCCCAGCTCGGCCATAGGTCCGCTCATAACGGGCCTGATTCATGGATCTTTGATTGCAGCGAGGGATCGGATTAAAAGATCATCTCTGCTGCTTAAGACAGTAGAGAAACAAACACATTTGTGTGCGCCACAGTTGCCTCCTCTTTTGCATGCATCAGCTTAGAGGACAAGGAGAGGTGAAAGTCAATTAAACAAGGATGCTTCTTTTGCATGAAAGAGAGGAGATCAGCTCGCCGTGTGGCGTTCACAGGTCACCGTAAATTTAGACTTCATTTTAAGATTTTTCTAAAAGACCCACAATGCTGCATGTAGCTGTATTATAGAACTTTTTATAGAACCACCGTGGTTCCCCTTTTATAACAATAAAATTGTGCCAGGAATTCATTAAATTAGATTCTTTTGTTGGACTAAAGCATTTAAATTTTAATCATCATATAGGGGTTTGATGAAATAACATGAACAAAGCGGACAAACAAAGCAGAAAAAGAGCCGGTGGAGCAATAATCAGGTTTTGGTTGCGAGGCGGACTTCAGGCCCGCCGTGCCTCATTGAGCAAAGCTCCTCTGATGATTACCATCGTTCTCACTGAATGAACGACACATTACACGCGCCCAGATGTGGCGAGGGCGGCGGCGGGCTCCTCTTTAAGAGGACCGCTCCCCAGGGTCACCCTGAGCCACAGATGGGTCATCAGATCACTCACACACACACACACGCACACACAGGTCCACCGGCTGCCCTCACCTTCCAATTTGTAAGCGATATATTCATTACCCATCATCCCCGTGCACTTGATTAAAGCTCAGGCTACCATGACCGTCTCCCTTGCTCTCACCGTGACATCTCCCTATCCAGCCTGGACCGGAGGCACAGATGACCACCAGCCCCCCCGTCCACCAGCCTTCGTTTACACCGTCACACAAGGCCCCCGCGCTGAGGTGATCATGTGACGGAGGTTATTAATGGCAGCAGTCTCTCCACCACTTGACATGTTGCTCCAGCTGTCAGTCTGCCCCTGCGGCTGTATGACTCTCGGGCTGGGAGAGTGCCAGTGGCGGGCCGACCCATCCGTCACTGTCAGCGGCCGTCTGGTGATGAATGGTCCAGGGATGCGCGGTGAGGACGGAGGGGAGAGGTGTGAGGCGAGCGCGTGCGGGGCGCTCGCACGGCCCGCCCGTGTTTGCGTGTGTGCGTTTAATAGGAGGACTAATGATGAATGGAGCAGGAATGGAGATTGGGGATGTGCAGTGAATAGGTGCACCGGGGGTTAATGCGTGCAATACAGTCGGTGACATTCAGATGTCTGCTGGGCGTTACCATCATGTACTTTGGTCCTTTCACCTCAAACTCTGACCTGGAGGCACCTGCTAAAGACGCAGAATAAGGCTTCCTTATTCAGAATGCACATGTTTTTCCTTTCGTTGTCTGGATCGGTCTCTCGGTGTGGGGACGGTTTCTGACTGCTGATGTCGGGAGAGCGGCAGTAGCAGATGGAATTAACCTAATTTCTGGGGACTCTTTCAAGCCGGATACCAGCACTGCTGTCGCCTGCTCCGTCAGCTGAGATGTTTGGAAGGAAGAGGACGCCTCCGGCTGATCCAGGGACTGCAGCTCGCCGTCAGGCCCGGCGTCATCGGTGACGGTGAAGGTGAAGGTGTGAACAATCTCCGGCTGCTGCTCTCTGCTAAAATCCTGCTGCCTCTGTGTCGCTCAGACCGTTGTCTGAGAGATGCTAACAGCTGCTACATGCTATTTAAAAAAAATCCCCAAACACGTTTGTGTGCATCTGTTGCCACAGCAACGTGGCTACTAGCTTAATTGCACCAGTTTGAAACCGCTGAAGTTTGCTAAAGTGCTTAGAGAACCAATAAATCTCTGCAAACCTGCACTATTCTCACCCAGTGCAGTCAGTAGGATGCTGCCAGTGCAGCGCAACAAAATCTAATGCAAATTAGTTTTTTTTCTAGTTGCACTGGCAACACAGGTGAACCTGGATACAGGCCACTTGCTGAGCTACATGTTGCACGGTGAAACACACACCAACGCAGATCACCGGGCTCGTCTTCTGTCCCACGGTCTGATGCGTCAGCGTTGTCCAAACTTCTCTCCGTGTAGCTGCACTTTTCCTGCCCTCACCTGCATCACTGAGATTCCACTCAGCTCACCTGTTAGCTCAAAACCCTCTGTCATCCGTCACCCGTCAGCTCTCTCCCCCCGCCCTCCGGACCCTCACGCCCCGTCCCCTTCACTCACGCAATCACAAAAGACCCTCTACTAATGTAATTGTATCACTAATTATTCATTTAATTCAGTTATAAAGAGCTAACAGCTCCCACAGTGGCAGCTCTCACTGCTAAAAGGCAATTCATCCCTGAGATTGAGAAATCTAATTAAGAGGAAATGCTTAGCAGAGAAATCCTTTCTGAGGATAATCCTGTTTGCCGGCATTAACATCCCAGCTGCCGTTTGCCCATTATGTGAGCGCGCATTCGTGGATGTGTATTACTCGGGCTGTGTACACACTCACGTTGTGGGTGGGGTTCACCTTCCTTATGAGGACAAAACGCAAGATCAGGAAACATAAATCATTATTTTTAGGGTGAAAAGTTTAAGATTCGGGTTGGATCTCGTCCCCAACGCCTGGAGAATGTTTACCTGCATCCATTACTGCACAGCAAGGAAACTGGACACATCACATGGGAGTTCTTGGTCATGGCATCAGATCCAGCTGTTCCAGCTGTTCCAGAACTCAGAGTCCAGGTCCAGGTTTTGCTGAGCTCTGGTCTCATCTAATCATGATTATTTAATTTCCTTTATCCTGGATTTAAATGTTACACTATTACATTACCTGCCATATTGCTTTTTAAGATATTTCCATATATGAACATTACTGGGCTTTTTCTTTGCACATGATGGCGAGCGATGCTAATAAAATCATTTCTAGTCAGTTCTTATTTCATCTCAACGAGATGATTTTTATTTCATGCTTGTCTTTTTGTTTTATTTGTCTTGGGGGGGGGGGTGACATTATTCGACAGCGGCAGTGGGTTTGATGCCACATTTGTCTCTGTGTGTGTGTGTGTGTGTGTGTGCTCAGCTGAGATTCCCCCTCTGCTCCATCCTCTCCATCTCTGTCAGAGGAGAACACAGAGGAGCCTTTACTTCTTTTAATTTACTATGTGAATGATTACATACCTCATTGGCTGGCCATTGTCTCGCTGATGGATTTAATTAAGTTGGGATTAATCACGGCAGGTGATATTTAATGTTTGGGATGAGCGAGCAGGGGAGTGGCCGCTGATGGAGGAACCACACGTCCGCACGCCTGCTGGATGTTCTTAGATTAATGCACCTAACTGACAGAGGTTGAAAAATATATTTCACCCGCTTTGGCTCTTGGCCTCTTCTGCGCTCTTCATTTTTTCCACTTCAGGAGCCCTCCGTCACCCCTCCCTCTCTGACCTCGATGATTTCTTTATAACCCCCAGATCCTGTCGGATAATCATATATTTCCTCTGGTATCAGGAGCAAAACAATGCCTTTGTGATTGCTGTGTATTGCCAAATGATAAGAGCCACTGAAACATTATGTTTTCTTAAAAGATTGGTTCATATATTTAAAAGCCAATCTCAAATCGAGACTCACGGCGTGCACGCTCAAAGACCTCCCCATCCGTTAGTGGAAGCAGGGAGTTGGAACTTTCCCTCCGGGGAAAAAGAAATTGCTGGCAAATGGTCGATTTTATTTCACTGCAGCTCTTTTCAGCAGATCCGATTAACTGTATCAAACCTGTATGTTGTACTGGTCTAATCAGTCTGGTGGGTTTCAGATTCCTGTTAAAGTCTTAATTAATCAAGGGCGACGCTACGAATGCTTCAGGGTCCTCTCTTTCCTCTGTGGGTGTCCTGGGAGGGGGCGGATGGTTGAAGCATCCAAACGCGCTGCTGCGGGAGCCAAACGTCCCTGGTGAGCGCCGGTGGCACGTGCAGTGACAGCGGCCGAGCACGGCGGATCTTATCGGCTCTCGAGCCGCATTGATCAGCACCCGGGGCCTGCTGGCTCCTCCACCATTCACTTTAAACAGCATCAGAAGTGTGTGTGTATGTGGGTGGGGGGGTTAATTGTACCACATATGCTTTCAAACAGCTCCTCGGCGGGGAAGCCATCAGTGGCGTGCGCACTTCTGATTGTTATCTGCTTGAAAAAGCTTTGAATATGATTATCTGACCCGGACCCTGCCATCATTAACATTGTAATAGGGCATCTGTCAGTGTTGTGACCTGCTGCGAGGGGGCTGGAAGCCTCCCGCCTCCTTCTCCCCGGCCCGAATCACTTCATTAATTAACCCGAACCTCGCGTTGGCTACAACTCCCCCAGCAGGACGTTCACCATCTACCTTAGCTCCCAGCGGCGGCCTCACCTGTTGTGCGTCGACGCGGTAACGTCCCCCGGAGCAGGACTCTACACGCCACCTTTCACCGCAGGTCACCTGACTCTCTTCCCGTCAGCCTCTTAACCAAATTAGCGTGGCATGTAAATGAGAGCAGCGACAACAAAAACACCTGTCAGGGGACGCATTCATTATCAGCCGTTTAATTGAAAGAGGTGTGTCATAAAAACAGCTTATAATCAGCATAATAATTCCCTCCACCGGCAGTGGAGGGAAAACCTGGATATTCTGGGTGATGTGGCCCTCTGTTGACACACTTGCCTCCCCACGAATGAAATATTGTGTGTCAGTTGATTATATGCCCATATAAATAATGGCTGAATGAGAAATGATCATTAAATCATCGGTGGCTCTTTGTTGGTGTCCAAATGAGCTGTTTTCCTCGGGCCATCTGTTAGCGTGTCTGCACGAGCGCTGTGGCTGCTGGCTGTGAACGAGCTCACTCATCTCCTGAGCGCACCGCGTGAACGTTGTAGAAATGTTTTCCGATCACAAAAGATCAGGATTTTTTCGATGTCCCTCCCCAAGAAGCGACCAGATTGGGATTCCATTTAGAGTGGATACTCCTGGTCCCCCGAGGACGTCCCTGATGACTTTTGCTGCTCTCTGACCTTTGGTCCAGCACCACCATCAGGACAAAATGTCATCCCGAGCCCCACAACATTTTAAGCAAACATGCCGGATTAACCCGAGACAGCTTTCAACATGAGGTTTTGTCGAGAGTGCGACCTGGAAACACAACCGGGGTCCCGTAATGTAGTCGATCATTACGCTCAACGTGCTTCCTGAAGCCGTAAATGTAACTTTCTGTGTCTGGGATGCAGATTGCAGGAGGAATTAGCCCCAAATGCATGGCTACACTCTGATTATTATAGGATATCTATGTTTTTGCTCTTTTTGTGATTGTTAAAAGCTGTTTTTCTCAGAGTTTTATATTGTTTGAGGTAGAAGTGTGTTCCCAAACCTGCTGAGCTGACCAAATAAGTAAAAGCAGGTAGTTTTATTCATATTTTAACACTACATTAGACTATTAAAATTGTTATGATATAAAGTCATTTTCAAACCTTTTATATGATTTCATTATCAGCAAGATGAGCTCTAAAACATATTAAAAACTCACTGTAATTGTGTCGAGTACTTGAGTGAAGAGATATAGTTTCATTCCCTCATTTGCTGTTAATTATAAATCCAAATCATGCATCAAATCTAAATACTGTTGGACTTCCTGACCTTCTCCTGTGCTTTTGTGTAACAGCGTGTGGATTACTGCAGCATGTTTGGAACACTTGCAGCTGAAAGAAGAGAATTTGAGGCTGAATCCAGGATTCTGGTGGTGAGGATGAGGACAAAGGTAGGACGTGCGTTCCCTGCGCGCTGTCTCACAGGCTTCCTGCATGACAGTCCGGAGGGAGGGAGAAAAAAAAAGAAAACACCACTCAGGTGTCAGCAGGCATCAGGGTATTAGCTGTGAAATGAGGCCGCTGTCGAGGTAAAGGTCAGCGGGAAAGAAGCAAGTTACCTTCGCCGCCCCGGCAGACGGCAGGAGGCAGCGGCTCTTGTCACGGATTAATCTGGGAATCATTATCATGCATCTGTATGTGAATAATTCCCAGGCAAAGATACATTTCTGGATTAATTCCTCTCGGAGGTGCATCTGCTGCTCTCCCACGCCAGAGAGAGAGGTGGCGAGGAACACGGCATCCACGCGCCAGCGCCAGCAGAAAGATTAGAATATATGTGTGCATTTATATTACCTCCTTTAGTGTCAGCTAAATTATTCATGTCATCCAGATCAATTCAGTCCCAATGTGTTTCCTGGCACAAGCCATACATCTCCCCCCCCACTCCGTCTATCTCCGCATTCATTTCATTTTAATAAAGATCTCCTTCAGCTGCAGACGATAACATCCTGCAGTGTTTAACCGCCTGACATTAATATGTTACCATGCGGTGTTTATTATTGTTTTGCAGAACCGGGAGGCGCTGTGCTGCTGAGTGGATGTAGTGCGTAAGGGCTTTCAATTATGTGGACTAAACGCGGTGATGTCAGGTGTCACTGAGCTGGATTTACACTGTGGAGGAATCACTCCACCCAGCTGAGATCATCTGTCCCACCCTTGCTTTTTGATCTAGTTCCCATCTCTAATGTGCGTATATGGATTATTAAATACACTTTTAGCCTCAGGTTAACTAACATTCTGGTTAGAATCCAGGTTTTATTTCATTGGAGCGTTGACAAATTCCTTAATTGATTTTTAATAAATGTATTTAATATAATAAACAGATATTCTTGGAGGCTAGTGTTTCATTTTTTCCCACATTATTTTTATTAATGTTGTTCTGCTGCGGAAGAGGAAAGTGGACTTTTTTTGTGCATATATTTTGGGCTAAATCACTTCTTTGGAGCTTCATTAAAGAAATTCTGCTGACAGAATCATTAAATCCTTTAAATCAGCGGGTGATTTATTTGATTATCAGCCAACTCTTTAAGCGATTTTCCCAAAAAATGCCTAAGAATGACTGAATAGTTGCCTTCACCTCAGGAGATAGAAGCATTTCTGAAACAGGCAGAGCAATCGGACCCAAACGCAGCAAGCTCAGTGAGCCGGCCACGAGCGAACAGAACCCAGAGGAGATTCGCACAAACTGGGGGTCAGAGATGGAAGGCAGAGGTCTTTTACTGGGACAGAGGCGAGGCAGGGTGGTTAATAACAGGCAGGGTGGTTAATAACAGGCAGGGTCGGTACTGGGCGATCAGGCTGTAGGAAACCGCTGGAATGACTCGCATGAATGCTGAAGACAATCTGGGATGGACCGGGAGGCAGGAGCTTAAATACCGGGCTGATTGCTGATTCTGAGCAGGTGAGTTAAATGACTGTGACAATTTCCTGGTTTTGTTTGTCATCTCTGATTAAAACTCAAGTTTGAACACAATTATTGACGACTACGGCAACAACAATTAAAACATCTTGAGGAAATTTAGATAATTATTGATACAAATATAGTATCAGCACATTTGTCTGGTGTGTGTGTATGTCTATATGTATGTCTATATGTGTGAGTGTATGTGTGAGTGTCATCACATTAATTACATATTGAGCCCCAAACTCCTCATTCTACTAGCAAAGTGGGGACATGTTTGCAAAGTGGGACCATTTTGCTGGGCCCCACATCTGTGTTATGTCAATGACAGACCCCACAACGGCAGAAATGTGAGGATGTGTGTGTGTGTGTGTGCGCGTGTGCGAGACCGCTCTCTTCATTATTCTCGACCCTCTCACTGTGGTCATTGTTCACTTAGTGAAAACAAAGGTGGGATTGAACCCGACCCCATCTGAACACATGCAGAGCCTCCAGCCTTCACGTCCAATCAGAGGCTGCGCTGCACCTGAGTGACACCTGAGAGGAGACGCTCAAACGCATCGCCCTCACCCGTCTGTCTCACCCTCTGTCTCCGTCTCATCTCCCCACAGCTCATCTGTCAGCGCTTGTCTGCACTCAAGTTGTGTCCATAGTTGAAGTATCATCAAGGCATCAACATTTTGAGTTACGATATTGAATCCTTCGATTTTAACAAGCACATCTATGTGAACACATTCTACACATGCAAACGCAACAGTGATGATTTAACCACACGGCCTCTTGAAATAATCATTAAGCAGTCGTTGTTCAGTTGCCCAATTCACAAATACTTCAAAATAAATGTCTTCTTTTTAAATGTGCAGTGTTTTAACGATGATGAATAAAACTAGTTTTTCTCTCTGCTGATAAAATAACAGATTTTATTCTACATTGATACCTTTGCAAGGACATGCCTCATGGCCTCAACTCTTCTTACCTTGATGAGGTCATTCACATCGACCTTTAACCTAGAAGCAAAAGTCAGGATCAGCTGACGTGGAACCATAATTTCACCTGGTTTCCCCAGTTTGATGAGAATGGCCAGTAAAGGCCTCATTCTATCTTCCCACAGAGACCTGAGGATCCATCTGAGTGCTTCCCTCACAGGTTCCTGACATGAGAAGAATCTTTGTCCTCCAACAAAAGATTTTACCCTGTGGTGGAAACCTCAACCCCCCCAGCTCCCCCCTCTTATGCAGATGTTCGGCCTGTCCGGTGGTGATTTTGCAATTATTGATGGCTTCATATAAGCAGTGAACTTCTCCAATCGGTCGACATGGTAATTGTAAAGGAAGTCATATGCATAAAATTAATTATACCGCGCAATAAGGCCCATAAATCAGGTCACTATCAATTCAGCGGAAAATGTTTCAAACTCACGCTCCTCTGCTGGGTTCAAGGTAAGAAAAAAAGGGGGAAGGATTCCCTTATTTTACCAAATCAAGGAAGTAATCTGTCAGAGAGGACAAAGCCGTGCCTCACACAATGGATCCACTAAAGTCCGGGCTCTATATTTGGAAGAAGAAATGAGGTTTTCTTCAATTGTGCGCAGCTTAATCATATCAATGGCGCAATCAAAGGAGAGGTGCCCTTCAGAGCTGTTTACTCTTTCGCCGTAGCCTTAAATGCACCACGCCGGCCGATGACGTGCTGAACGACACACTTCCTGGAGAATGCAAAACTAATTACGGTGGAGGCTCGTCGGTCATCGGGAGTGAAATATTTATCGCCTCTGTGGACGGGATGCTGGGAAAGATCCTTTCTCGCTTCCAGCTCGGAGAGCGGTGGTGGAACTAATTCAAAAGAACAATTACAAGCGTTCAGTCCATTTATTTTCCATCGGATAATTATTAGATGTATTTATTTTAATGACATTGTGCAATTCAGTTCATCTCGGGCCCTTTCTAACTGCTAACTTCAATTACCGGCCAGTCATTTATAACTCCCCCAGCCTAAAAGGAGGGTAATTGCCCAGGCAGAATGCTTAATGAGGGTTGCACAATTATTTCCCAAGATATTGAGATTTGTATTTTGTTAGCTACTTAATTAAATCGTTTTTTTTTTCAACAGGTCTTTTTTTTAATCTCTTGATCACAGGGAACTGTTGTCAAGGAGCAGATTAGCCAAGGTTATATTCAGCGTGTGGAAGAATTTATCAATCAATCAATCAATTGCTGACATTAATTACAATGTAACAACTGTGCGACCGTGTTATTTTGGATTAATGGATGCTATAATTCCTGCAATATGGAACAGATTTAGGTGACATATACTGTACTCCACAGGTCATTCAGCATCATACAGCAGGATCAGTTTTCATTTTTTATTTTTATTTGCATTCTAAGATGTTCAATTTCGGACACTTCATCTCATCGTGACGCCATATTGCAGTTTACAAGTTATTGTATTGACCCATAAACGCTCATTAAATTTGAACGGCTTAATGCAAACGCCATTTAAATAGGAAAATAAGTACAGCACGCTGATAATTAACGGCGTTGACAAGATCGGATTTGGCCACAAAAGGTTTTACAAGCTGCGTATTCATTTTTCCAACCTGCCCTCGATGACGTCATCCCTCGCACGTCTGCATCCCCGGAGAGAAGAGTTGTTCTCTGACATGAGCAGGCTGTCACACCACAATATCATGTCTAACAATAATATTAGTCTAACTGGGTAAATGCAGCCATTAAAGTCCACTGAGGCTTATCAGCTAACACAAACTGTGTGCTTTACGGCCGCGGCTGCAGCTGCTATTTTAACGAGGTGTGGCAGTACGTGGCCTCAGATAGCTCTGACACCGCGCAGAAATGCTGGGCTCAGTGTTATTATAATTAAAGACAAGAATGTGCGGATGATTAGGGAGGGTGATCAGAGGAGGGGAGCCACGCAGGGTCATTAAAGCCATCGTCAGATACAACTGGGCCGCTTTTGAAGACTTGCAAAACTTCTTTTTATCAGGACACAGGCACCTTTTTCTTCCGCGCAGTCAGTCATTTTTTTTAGCGGTTTTAGCATTACGGTTGCTGTTAGCTCGTGATTTAATGGGCCTTTATGAATTCTTGCAGGATCCACCGCTGGTCTGAGAGCGCACATGCAGGAATGCGGCATAATTCTGTTGCTTTCAAGGCCTCTAAACAGGTCAGAGGTCAGTGGGCCAAGGTTAGCTTTTTGCACCAAGGTTTGTAGCCAGATTACTCAGCATAATCCCCAGTTTCACTTCCTGTAGCCCTTTTTGTTGTTGCAACTAAGACCAAGGAAGTTGTTTTGTGCATTTTATTAGTGCACGTATATATATTACAACTCTCTCAGAGCCATGTTCTGGCCTAAAATGCGACGTGCTTCTACTATGGGAGGCGTGTTTGGTCGCAGCAGCAGAGCGACGGCGCAGCCGCCTCGGCTGAATGATGTCGGTTCTGAAAAAGCTTTTTCCTGAAATGATTCATCACATCTTTATGAGAGCGGCTGTTTGAGCAGTGAATGATGCGCTCTTTTATTATTACATTTGAAACGATTCACGGCTAACATGTATGTTAAAGCGCCTATTAATCAAGCAGGGCAGCCTGCGTCATCCGTCACTGCCGGCCCGCTGTGTCAATATCAGCTCCTTTATAAAAGGCACAAACACATCAGCGCTTTAATTAATGCAATTAAATGAAGCTCAGCCTCGTGTGCTTGGTTGCACAGTGCAGACAGCCCCAGTAAATGAAAGGTCCTTAAACAAAAGCTGAGATTTAATGTTGCTTCAGAATCTCCAGTTAAAGTATGAACCACTTTGACTGTAAACTTGCATTATTGTCCAATTTTGTTCAGTTTTTTAATCAAATGGGCCCACATATAATATTTAACATAAATGTTGCCATTTGATCTATTTCAACAGAGTTAGCTTACAGCTAATTCAGCACAGAATTTACTAATTTGACCAATTTTTAAATAAATAACAAAAGTGACTGAAAGAATGGTTTAAAACAAGTGTGGTTGACCCCGCTGACCTCATCATTGACGCTAACAAAGATGATCCATCCACCCTGGGGCTAAGCCACCAGATAGATCCAGACTGGCAACCCTCCAACCCTTCACGCCGTTCCCCGTCCCTGGTTAGTGTTTATTAATCCAGACTTGTCATAAAACAGAGCTCATCTGAACGAGCTGCTGACCGTCTGCACATCAGCACATCCATTTTTCACAGGCTGGGCGCAGTAACGCTGTCCCGCAACATAACGCCAACACTTGTTCCAATAAAACAGGCAGTTTTACACCATGTTTTCATAGTAAGCTTTTATTTGACTGCTGTAATAATGTTGTGAATTCATCAAAAGCTTTAACGGCCGGCAGTAACTCACCAATGTCTCCGCTAACAGCTGCAGGAACTCTTATAAAACAGTCTGAACCTGCGCTGCCTGAAAACCTCACAGGGAAATATTATTACATAAATGCATCAGAGGGAAAACTTGTTTTTATTTTATCGCGCGCAGTGAGGCAGTATATATTTACACTGAGAGCGAGGAGATATTACGATGAATCAATAAATCCTTCGTCCACACTGTGTTTGCACACTTTTAGTCCCAGATTGTGAAGTGCCACAATTGCTGTTTTAACTGCTCAAAAAGTCTTGAGAGTTTGGGATTTTCCTCCGCACGGGTCAGGCTGCATCCATATAAAGTGTTTTTCTATGCAGATGATGGAGTTCTAATATTTACATTAGCTTGATCCTTTCAGCCATTATCAGCCAACAGCAGCTGTAGTCTGAATGTGGCAGAAGAAAAGATAAAACTCTCCACGCTAACTGCAGCTGCGTAACAGTGCACATTATTCACAAGAGTGATTTATCAGGAATGGAAATGCATTTGCGGCCGGCGAACATACATGGACTGGTTTTGTGATCTGAAATCAGGCTGTTGTGAGCACTACTTTATTCAGATCACTTCCTTTTACTGACTGAGAAGCTTCCTTGACCAGAAACTGAAGTGTGAATCATTCAAAGATGTTTTATGGAGCTAATTTGTTTAGTGAATAGCCTCAGTCCTGTTATTTGTGTATAACAATGGTTGCTACCCCAACTCCACCTCTCTCTCTCTCTCACACACACACACACACACACACACAAACGCGGGGGCTAAGTGCTGAGGACCACCCACCCAGAGGACAGTGCAGGAGGAGGCTGAGTCGAGGGTTCATCAGCAGGTACACCGTCACTATCAGGAGTTCACAGGAAGTTCATCGTGACTCACTGGGGCAGCTGGGATATTTGACATCACAGTAATTAAAGAGAGTTCCTGACACATTTACACATAAATACCGTCAGTTTTTCCTCTCCCATACACACGCTGCAGTAGTGGAAGGATCTGTGGCCACTCCAGGCTCCAGGAAGCATCACAAAATAACCCACATCAGCTGCTTCAGCTCATGTGAAGTGTGACTGTACTGGAAATGTTGGGAGCACTACAGAGTGAAGCTTTTGGGGGTTTTTTCTTCCACTGGGATGCAAACCGCACTAAATTATTCCTACTTTGTGTGGCCCCACCCACTCGACGCACAGATAATCGATGGTCGTTTAAAATGGACGATGAGAGAACGACTGAAAATGCATCCGAATGCATCGCCCCCTGGTGGCCGGCTGCAACATAGATCAAAGTTTTTTTCCCCCCATTGCTAATGTTAAATAACACATGGTTGAAGATTTAATATAAAATTAAGTGATCCACAGATCATTTAGAGATCCATCTGATGAGTCTGATAAAACAACAGATTCCCTTTTAAAACTCTGTTAAAAATGTTGGTTTTGATTGGATCTGGCTTAAAATCAACGTTAAACACCATCACAATGGGTCAAAAAGCTTGCATTCTTGAATTTTTTTTAAAAAGAAGAACCTCTTTGCATCTTTGATTCCAGATGTAAGAGATGTGATACTGGTTTCGGACGTCACCATCGTGTCCAAAGAAGAAAACAGGAGCAAAATTTGCTTTTGATGGCTGAACACGGGATGAATAATGGCTGAATAAACAGGGTTTGATTGGCAGATGCTGAGCCATAATCTGACCCACAGATTTTAATAGAGACTAGATGATAAATCAAGAACATTCACAGTCCCTAAATTACCCAAAGCAGTGTAAATGATGGCCTTGGCTTGCTGGTGTGGCTCACAATAGTCTCCCTCTCAAAAGAAAGGAAATGGGGACAAATAATGGCCAGAGCCAAGCCATTTATGGAGCAACTCCAGGGGGCTATTAAAAAGTTCTCAGTCAAATGCTGCTCTGCCTGAGTGGATCCCAACAACGCTGCAGCATTTGGCCCTCTCTCATCCTCCGACTGGTTAACATTCATCGCAGAGTGAATTCCCTTTCACTCGGGGGAGGTGGGGGGGGGTGGCGAGGGGTGAGGGCGGGAGCCAGGGAGACAGATGGGGAGGACTAGGTTGGAGGGAGGTTCGATGAGGCCTGAGGGGAGTTTGGATGTCATTTGGCCTGATTACTGGATTTTAATTCAACAACAGGAGGGGGAGATTTGTCTCTGCAGGTTATCCACATTTCTATGAAATAATAAGCTCTAATTATTATTGTTTTATCATTGTTTAACACTGTTCTCACTGTAGCTGGAATAAAACAAAAGGAAAAAAGGCTTTTTGGCTTTTAAATGAGACTAGTGTAGTGAAAAAGGGCGGTGTATACTAACACATAGCAACATAGACAGCACTTCAATTCAGCTTTGTTAAGGTGGCAAAGGTGAAATAAAGTTTTTACAGTGGAAAAAAGTTGAATATTTCTACCCATCGTTCCTCAAAGATAAAATTACATACATACATAGTAGCCAAGCAACATCTGAACAGTTGATGTTGCAGTGAGGCTAACATGGCTACGTTCCCCACCCATAAGTTTTTGTTTCTTTTTAACAAAACAAAACAAAAAGTGTATTTATTCAATTCATAAACCAACTGATGAGGGTGGGTGTGTACGGTGGGGGCAGGGGTGGGGGTGGGGGGGTAGTGGATGGGGCCAGCTGCTATTTTTTTGGAGTCAGAGAAAACACAATAGCCATCTGAGTGACAGAGGTTAAGTCAATCCATGGCTGACCAGCTGCCCCTCCCACCACCACACACACACACACACACACAGACACCTCGGATTCACGTGAACACACAAACACACACATGCCTATTCATGCCCCCCGCCCTCAGCCCACCCTCCAACCTGCTTGATGGATCAGCCCTAATGTCATTACCTAAAATGTCCAACAAATTGCAGCCAAGGGTTGCTTAAAATCAAATAAGCCCCCACGTTCCGACTGCTTCACCTAATTAGCTGCGATGGGATTTACGCACAGTTTCAGTCCCAGAGAGAGACGGACAGACAGACGGCTGCAGGTTCAACACGTTAAATCAGCACCACAGACACAGGCGGACGGAAAAGACGAGCCGATCCGCGACGTTCCACGTTCATGTCAGGCAGCAGGAGTGTGTGATCGGGGGAAAACACACACCTGCGAACATGTCACATTATTTTATAATCACTAAAACCCTAATACTTGTGTACTTTTTATACTTTTGGATATGCAAATGCCATGAATTAACCAATAACATCAATTATAACATCAACTAAATTGATGGCGCAAATAGTTTATTTTAATCAATTTTACGTGATTAAAATGGCAAAAACCAAAGTAAAAGAACTGATGCTTGATGTGTTTTACATAGTTATCAACTGGGGATTGATATCTTCGCGCATGAATATAAATGAGCAACGACAAACATATTTGGTCAGCCAATGCAGAGCTCACGTCCTTTTCCCTTTGGTAAGACACTCAAATCTGGAAAACAGAAACAGAAAAACTTCACTTATTTACAGAAGATTCGAACAGTAACAGTCTGATATGATGTGCAGGCAGCCAGTGCACATGGAGGGGTGAAGTACAGCCCCCCAATGATGTAAAGCTGAACTGCAGCCGGCCTAAAAAATGCAGTAAACAGTTTTTATCAGCTCTTTGCGGAGTACAGTAATTTTACACAAATCAGGAGTCTTAATGTACAAATCCTAATCCATATACTCACCCGAATGCATATACTCTTTAAAATAGCCTTTTTCTGCAAATGGATTAATATTAAATGATACAGAACCTTTTCACTCTAAGTATTCTATATTCTCTCTCTATAGTTGAGAGCTTTATTGTCCGATTTTGTCATTTATGGAAAGTGATCTTCCCCTTAAAATCTCTTAAATTTAGAGCTCTATAAATTCTAAATGCCTCAGCGGCCAAGGTCTGTTTTGAACCAACACTTTCTCTTACCAGTTTGTTACACACCTGTGTGGCGTTTCTTCCCTCATGTGTTTAGCCAGTGTGCGGCGGCGCCCCACTCCAACGCTGCCCCCCTGGCTCTTCGAAGGCGCCAGGTTGTGCTCAGGTCTCCACGGCTCTGCTGCTCATATCCATAAAGTCATAAGATGTGCTGACATGTGACAGGAGTCAGGGCGAGTCAACGGGTTTTATAAATCAGAAATCTGCGGTCAC
Source organism: Takifugu flavidus (assembly GCF_003711565.1). NCBI lineage: Eukaryota > Metazoa > Chordata > Actinopteri > Tetraodontiformes > Tetraodontidae > Takifugu > Takifugu flavidus. The sequence continues at coordinate 1,796,098 of NC_079539.1, forward strand.
AGTTTCAATCAACCGAGTCCCGACAACCAAACACGATCAAAACAAGCCGATGAAATGTCACCGCGACAAAAAATTACACCCAGGCTGTAAAAGAGATATCATTACATCATATCTCTGACATGTTTGATAGTTTAGGTAGATAAAACAACATAAAGGCCATAAAAACACCTTAATAATTACAACTTTATTAAAATGTAATATGGGGATGCATCAACAGAACCTAATAATGATAATAATCAAAAAAAAATTCAACATTAGCAGAGACGTCGCTCATATAACATCAAAATATTCAAACATCTGAATCTCCCTGAGATCGGACGGCTCCTCCGAGGCCGACCGTTCACCTCCGTCACCTCCTCCTGAGGAGCCTGTGAATGCTGGGAACAGGAGGAGGCCTGATCAACACGCAGAACACATGGGCGTGACGTGTCTGCTCCGGGCCTGGAGAATCGATCCACTGACGTTCGGACCTGGGACGTGTTGAGAAAGAGCGAGTCAACTTTTCCCAGCACTTGGCGTGAGTGATGCTCTCTGGTAACGACCCCGTGAGAGACAATTCCATTAAATCTGTGTCATGTGAGAATCATTAGTCCGTCCTCAGCGGACACGAGCGTCGCCGCCTTTGCATCCGCGACCGATTCGCTCTCCTGAAAGATGTCGCCGGTTTAAGCGAAGCGTCACGTCCGGTCGGAGGCTGAGATCAGGCGCCGGCGGCCAACGGCCAGCTCCCCCTTCTCCTCCCGTCCGGCAGGAGAGTGAAGCCACGCTGCGTTTTAAAATATACTTTGCGAGCGTTTCCTTCGGCGGACTCACTTTGATGTGAATTTGTGGAGGGATGCTCGGCGCTGGAGCGTGGTCGAGGGGAAATACCGCTGGGATTTCTGCTCTTTGAGAAAACACGATGCGCTCTCACATCTCCTCAAATAGACACTTCGGGGTCCTGACCCGTTGTGGGGGTGGGGTGGGGAAAACTTTTATTGTTGTTGGTGCAGTTATTTTGGATGCAGACACACAGAAAACTTGAAGGTGTCCCCGTAAGCTCTCCGTCATCATCGTGTGCGCGCTCGTGAGCGGGCTCTTTGATGAGGCTGATGATGTCCTGCGAGGTCACGGCTGCAGGACGCTCACTCAGAACACTTTCAAACAGAGGTCAGTGCTACAATAATATTTTCCCCCTGTGACTTTAGCCCCTTCCCCTTGTGAAGCAGCCATCTGTAAGACATAATTCCCAAGCTGAGTAAACTGAGTAAGAGCAGGACACACACACACACACACACACACACACACACACACTGTATTTACAGACGTATGAATAGCTTAACAACAGCGAGCACTGACAGTTTATCTGGCTCGTCCAAACATCCACATGCATCACACCAAGTTAAAATGAGATTATCCTTTCAGGTTCGGCGTTTAGTGGAATTTCACCCTCTAACTGAGGTCATGGACATCACCTGCCATGGCCATCGTGGCTTCATCTCAAATACTAAAAATAATAATTACCCATCCATATTTTTTCTACATTATTTCCCCTCCCAAGCTATCATTTATTGTTGGAACCAAACAAATCATTTGGGGAAGAGTCTCACCTTTATCAGAAATGTGGAGCTAAAGCAATAAAATCATTTTAAAGTCAAGAAATCGTGCTGTTCTCGGTGCTTTTCTTCAGTTCATGTGGAAAGGAGAGCCGATGAGAGGGGGAGCTGAGAAGAGACGGGGGTCAGTGTTTGATGTGGGAGGTCTCCCCCCCTCACCCTGCTGAGCTGCTCCGTTGGACCCCTCATTAAGCATGTCATCAAAGGCCCTCTGCCCAACCAATCATAACATTAATGTTACCACACAGGCAGAGCTGTCCATAAACATGAACCCAACCGGTCCTCTCGTCCAAACACCGACGAAAAACACCAGAGTCCCTCACGTTTCCCCCGCGGCCCCGATCAACGTTTCAGCAGACGTCGGCCCCGCAGATCTACAAATGCGAATAAAACCAGACAACGTGAGGACCAGATGTGACCACCTCTGTGTTCTCTGAGTCCAACATCCTGTGTGCAGATCACCACTTCCTGTCCGACAGAGCAGACCCTCCCCCAACTTTACCCGTCCAGGCAGGACATCCAACCAAAACCAGCCAATCAATCATATGCACGTGCGGTTCAGAGTTTAAGGTTGATGTCCCTTCATTTTAACAGTGTAGAAAATAAATCCAGCATTTAAGCAGCAGGAGTAGATCCACCATGAAGACCTGACCATGGAGGCTGGAGAGTCTGATTGACTGGTGGTGATTTGGCTGACGAAGGGAACACGGGTGGTTCTGGGGAGGAGGAAGAAAGGAATGTACAGAGACGAGCAACCACACTTAAAAGGGCAGGAGCTTGATGATTGGCGGACAAGTTGCTGCGGCGCTGCCTCAAGGACAAGGTCAGACAGCGAGATCAGCCCCTGAGAAAACGTTAAAAAGTGCACGAGAGGCTTGAGCAGTTGTGCGCCTGTATAACACCGCCATGCTAGTCCTGCAGCAGGTGTCTCCTCCTCTCTGGTCCTGCTGAACAGGAGAGACGTCCCACGCTCACACGTCCTTGATTAAAGCAGCAGTGACAGACTGCAGAGACCGACTGACAGCGGATGACTGTCCTCCTCCCCCTGTCCTCCAGCTCCGCCACCCCCCCCTCCTCCCTCTCTCGCCTGTCTCAGGTCAATGGGTCTCCAGTGGCCACCTTGCTTTTAAGCCATCATGCTCCCCCATGGGGCGCGGGAGGGAGATCTGTCTGTGTCACCCTCTTCAGGTGATCCCTCTGTAATGTACCGAAGGACGGGCGAGCTCGGACCAGTGCGCCTGACTCCGGCACGCGCCGCTCCTGCTTTTTGGTGGGTAATTACAGTGAGGCTTGCTCTGGTCGTGAGGGAGGCAAACCAATTAGAGAGTGTCTGCGCAGTTAAAGGACATCTCTGCGACAAACCTGGCCACGGGGTCGCATGTTTATTATGTCATCCTTCCACCCGGGGGCCGTTATTACAGAGAAGTGTCACAGTCTGGAGGTCATTGATGGAAATGGGATTCGGTTTTGGCCTGCGCTTTTACATGCCCTGATTATTCTGATGGCTGCCTGAGTGCTTAATTATGATCATTTGTCTCCGATTGGGCTTCGAATCACATCCATAACTTATCGGTTTAAGAGGGTATCAGCGAACGTCCTGCAAGGATCACGCAAAGAGCGGCGGGGGTGGTGGGGGGAGAGGGGATGGGGGGGTGCAGTTAACTCCAGATGGAGTTTATGTATAACATGAAGTGCTGCATCTCCCAAAATAAAATATAATAAAATTAAATTAAATATCCTGAATATATACTATACAATACTGTGGTTTGCTGGACCATCAACCTGATATCCATATTTTCTCCTTGAAAAACCTCCAGGACTGATGGGATTATTGTCCCCAGTCAATCTAAATACATTGTTGCTCCTCTTAATAACACTCAACCTGTTTAAAGAACATTATAGACGAGAGGGAGCACCGCAAGGAGCAGCTGGTGCGTGCCGCTACGCTTAAAACGTAATTAAACAACAGGCCTCAGGCATCAGGGGAGCCATGAGTTTCAGCCCATTTGCGAATCAAAGTGTTATGAAGTGTCAATCAAGGCTGAAGCATTCTTCACTTCTCTGGAGGAACCACACCAGCACCCGTGACGGCGTTTTGTCACTGATTTTGCTCGTTGGAGGGAAATTCGTGGTCATCCGAGGTCTTTTGAACGTGCATGTTTTTAACACTGGGTGTAAAATCATTGAGCCCCTTCAGGGCTCATTAGTTGAGACTTTGAAAGCAAAAGTCTGTCAGCCTGTGTGTTGAGCAGCGCCGCCTGGGCTCTCTAACTTCACACTCCATTTGCTTCATTCTCCCGAGCAGCAGCTCCTGCAGGTGTAAAGTGAGGGAACGCTTCATTAGGCTCCATTCACTTAATGAGGCATCGTTGGAGGAGCGCCGTGATCGCCACACCGCTGCCACAGGAAAGCAAACACGCCATGACAGGCCAGCGAAGGAGCTCAGTGTGATGGAATCAGCTTTCATTTTGGAGGATTTCTTTTCCACCAGAAATAAAATCTGTTTTGTAGCAATCGAACATTCTAAGTTATGTTGTGTGACAACCGGCTTTTGTTGTCTGTTAGCAAAGTAACTCAGTTATGAAGGGATTTTAATGAAGTTTTCGGGAAATATTGATAACGGGCCACAGAACAGATGATTATATTTTAGTTTCCGATTCCAGAGGGGCTTTGATCATCAAAGCAACCTGCTCTGTTATGTAACCATGTCTTTCTACAGCCTGTATATAAATATAATACTACAACAGGATATGTGGGTAAATGAGCTGCTTTTTCTCTGGTTCATTCTGCTTTCAGCTGATTTTAAGTAAAAAAAATAACTTATAGTCACATTTGGATCACATAAAATCAATAGACTAAAAATAACCTTAAGTGTCTGATGTTCCAGAAGAGAAGAAAGCAGATAGTCCATGATTTGGAGGAAGGTTTAAACCTTATAATCCCGAGCAGCTGAGCCACAGAGATGTCGGCTGTTGTCAGTGGGAGTTTTTGCTGTTTCATACTGTATCGTCAAGTGGGCATTTGTATGTGTGCGCAGTAATTGACCCCAGTATAAATCAGTGTGCTGATTTGCATACTGCGTGGGCAGTACTGCAGCTCTCTCCATCAGCATGCACTGACACCTGCACAGTTTAATGCACTCCTTCAGTTTATTAATGCCCAAAGTGTGATAAACATTTCTGCAGAGGAGGCTCACAGGTCACAGGCGCACATCCCCGACAGTCTGCACGGCCTCCACAGGAAACTACAAGTTCCAGCAACATAAACATTGTATTAGTGTATGTTCTACAGTCATGATAGCTGTCATGTTACCATATTTCTATCATAATGTGCAGCATTAAGTAATTAATAATTAGTTACTTAAGTTCCACAATCCTCAAAATTCTATGAAACATACTAAATACACCTTTATTATGCTTCAATACAAGAATCCTGGGGAACTACCTTGTTAAGCCTCAGGTCCTTGGGTTTGAACTGGATTTTACATTCAGTCTAATATATATAATATAATATATATACGGCAGACAGTGACAATGCATTGTTATTGTTACAATAAACCACGGCTGGACCTGAACAAATCATAGAAACCATAGCAACCATGCTTCTACAGCAGCTGTGATAACTATCTGAATAAACTTCCTCGTGGTGGTTTGATGCTCAACAGAAATCACGTATCCACGCCTACTATTATTACGCCGACACAGTGACGGGCCCATTGATACCCAGAATGCAGCAAACATCACAACTCAGGCTGGCGTCTAACATCCGCGACTGTCCTTCTGAGGCGTAAATTCCAACATTATCCCGCAGGCTGAAACAGACAGCCCGAAGCTTCTCTGGCTGATTAAGTGTCTCCACTGAAATATGGACAGTTCCAATGTCCTCGCTGTTTGCCTGCCGTCACCGAAGGTGTCTGTCTGTGTCGGACGGAGGTGTGAGAAGATTAATTGAGTCGTGCTTTCTGCTCAGCAAGGTTTCCGGGGGCCCCGGGGCAGAAAAAAAAGGGCCTGGACGGGCCAAAGTAAAGAGACCATCTCATTAATATATGATTAATAGCTCCTGCTTCGGTGATTAATTAGTGTTTGTGACAGTAAACTTTTAACAGGCCTTTGTGTCGTCCCCTGGAATGCCCATTTATCTTCCCCCCTCCACCACTACCACCACAGCTCCCCAGCCATCCTGAGAGAAGGCACAAGTTTGCATATTCTAGTCTTGTCCTATTTCATTCTGCTGCTGCCTGGTAGGAGCAGCCAGGAATGAGGGCTCTCTGACATGATTGATTGCTTTGCTTTTTTTATTTGCAAGTTGGAATCCAGAGTTTTTTTTTCTCCACCTCTTTCTCTCTGAGACTTGTTATTTCTTCCCTCTCTCCTTCTGTGTACTTGTTCTTCTGCCTGGGCCCACTGGTGTAGAAATTTCTCCCACCTCTGCTCTGAAATTGATTTGAATTGCTGCTGTATGAGCTTGTGTGTTTTTCTCACAGGCCCCTGCTGTGGAATCTCAGCGTCCTCACCCACCGTCCCTCCTCTGCCACACACTGAACCGCCACGTTTCTATTAGCGAAGTGTAATGTGATGCTTTTTTAATCACTTTAAATGGTTCAAATTTCAAAGAACAATTATATAATGAGGTATTTTACTGCTGTGGGCTGAACTTTGACCTTTACTATGGAATGTGATAGTTCTACATGTGGAATTGGGCATTCATTTATTAGTGAAGCTGTAGTCATCCATCATTCACTCCATACCCTAAAAATGAAACTCATATATATATATATATACTCTAACATACTGTTTCTCCCTTAATATGTTAATAATAATAATCATGCTACAGTTAGCTAAGAACAGGATGCATTGTGTCTTTGGAGAAAACAACATTTGAGGGGAAAAATATTTATTCTTAAATAAGAGCGCTTTTTAAAAATTATTATTTTACTTCCAACTGCACTTGATGGAACGAGCTTCGGTCTGTGACAACTACAGAAGAAGAATTAGTCTCCCAGAAGGAAAATTACACGGTATTACGCACAAAGCACTGAGGGAGAGGTGACAGAGGAGTCGTCGGGCTCCAGTACCTTGCTCAAGGACACTTCGACAGTGCTCAGGCTCTCCAGATCCTCCTCATTGTCTCCCGACTCAGGTGCTCGTGTGTTTAAACCCCACGGTTGCCGACTGGTTACGAGCAACACGGCGAATTTGATGTTTCCGTCCTCGGCCAGCAGTCGTATAACACAAACAGCCTGGCGGTTGCCTGGCAGCTTCCGCTTTAAGAGCAGCCTGGGCGCAGACATATGGACATTAACGGTTGTTTTCTGCAGTATGGGGAAGATCACAGATGGTTGTTCTCTTTCATGACCCGCTAATGTTGCTGCCTTCACAAAATCCCTTACAACCCAAGAACTGGTGCTTTTTTATACGTGCCCACCTTCAAATCCTATTAAATGCAAAAAGAAAAAGGGAAATCAGCAAAACAGCTGCGAGTTTTACGCGCCGAGTGCTGATTTTCCTGTTTGAACGATATACATGTTCAGAATTATCATCAAATATTAAGATACAATACGAAGGGGTTTGGCTTGTTGGAGTCTGAACGCTTAATAGAAGCTATCGAACATGGAAACGGACTTTTTTTGGTGCCCGACCTGATCGAGGGTTGTTTTTTTTTGTCTTATCGCCCAACACGCAACACTACGATCAGTCGTGACGACGTCTTCATCTCATTGGAGTTTTTCTGCTACAGAAAACCAGAAAAATTGCAAGCGACCGTTGAGAAACCCCTCCGACGGGCCTCTGCTGCCACTTTCTCAGAGATTCCTTCTTTCTTGGAATTCAAGAGGAGGAGAATTAATCAGAATATATGGCTTTTAATATAAAAGCCTATCATCCCTCCCCTGTGTTATTGAGTTTGTAGAGGCGAGTGGAGCTGCTGGAGATCACAGGGTGAGCGCACGCCACCTGTACTGCCCACCCGCCTGCACTTATACAATAAAAAGCCTTTTCTAGGAATTTGTTTGAGAAATGCCAGGACTTTTCCGGGTGTCCGTGGAGTGCAGGAACTTTTCTTGAGATTATTTTTATTGTCGATAATCTCTTTAACTACAGGGGTGAGCTGCTACACCTGAACCTCTCCATCCAGGACCGCCGCAATCGCTCTATAGCCTCCACCGCTAATCCCATCACACCCCGAGGAGGACTCCTTATCTTCCTCCCGCTATTTGGCCGACAGGAGGCAACGGGAGAAAGCAGATTTAGAGTAGATCCATTTCATTTCAATAACCTGCATCTGCCCCGGCGTCCTCCCCGAGGAGCAGAGTTCAGTGTTCAGAGATCAGATCAACAAAAGTTGTGGCTGCAGCAGCATAATATGCTGAATCAGCAGCTTGTGGACGCCCCAGAATAGAATGCCCTGATTCTTCTGCATGACTTCTTCCTTATATTACGCAAGTGAATAACTACTGATTAACAGCATGTACTTTCTCAGTTTCCCTATATTTATAATGGTGAGTTAATTCAATCCCAAATCCCAATTTTCTCATAGACTAAATCAAATGGAGGCCTCTACATTTGGCTGTTCCTTGCGTGCCAGGAGCTGTTGTCCACAGAACACAGTCCCTTTGTATCTTAGAGGGAATGGATGCAAAACCTTCTGTTGCAGTCATCATGGGGGGATCTCTAAACCTATTTAACTTAGACCTGACTTTGAGCCAGTCGTTGCTCTGAATCTTAATTTATTCATTCCTGATTATACTTCCTGGCTGTGAATTGTGAAAATAAGTTGACAAATATAGCAGTCAGTAGGACCACGGCTAAACTAAACAGCACCTCCAGTGTGTGTGTGTGTGTGTGTGTGTGTGTGTGTGTGTGTGTGTGTTTCATTTAAGGAAAAAGAAAGTAGATATTCTCTCATCATGCAACCCAAATAAAGACCAATGGAAACCAATGGGGAGTTAATTAGATCAGCAGCACTCTAATTCAGTGGATATTGATCAAGTCGGATTCTTAGTGTGTGTGTGCGTGTGTGTGTGTGTGCCAGAGAGAGACAGATGTGACACTGAAAGACCCACTCTTATTGTTTCTTGTGCATACTAAATTAGGAAAAGATGCAAAATTGGCAATAACTGGATGCAAAGGTAATTATTTCGATAAAGTCGGACAGATCCATTTCCCCGAAGTGGGATTTGAAAAGCTCAATTACAGTTATTGAGGTTTATATTGCAGTTAAATGTTTGTTCTGAAGCAGCAGACACGCAACAGAACTGACAGTAATAGCTTTTTAGTGCATTTCAAAGCTATTAGCATGATTGTTCATTTTTACTGAGCCCATATATTCATTAATTTTCCATTCAGTGGTTCTCTAATGTAATGGGCAGGCTGAACTCTCCCCAAGTGTCCAGTCATTTCTGAGGACATTTACATTTTATAACCAGTTTTTTTTTCCATCACAAAAAAACAAAAACAAAGGAATTCATTTCCACTGAAATGTTTTTGGCTACTTTCTAGGATTATGTCTTCAATAAAATCTTCATCTAAATGTATTACATGCACATTCCCTCTCTTCCTGCTGTGTGAATTATAATGATAATTTGCTGAAAGAGAAGGCTTTGCTTTGAGTTAAGAAAGACAGGCTTCTGTCAGTTTTCTGTGTTTTTATGTAAAGATATTCAGTTTCAGCAACATTTTAATTTAATGTGTCCATGTTGTCGGCCGACTCTTGTTCAAACAATCATTTTTCTTGTTCTGGGCAACAGTATTAAACCTTTTAAATGTCCTCGTCTCTGCATAAATGAAAGATGGTAAGCAGGCGGAGGCCATGTTTTTAATAATATACCTGACATCAGAGCAGCAGTCTGAAAGAAATGCCCCCCCCCCCTCCTCCTATTGCTTGTTTTTATTAGGAAGCATGAGATTACATTGTTTTCCCCGTGACATCATTTTCTGCCCCGGTTTATGTTTGCTCGCCACAGTCCATGCAAATCAAAAGCTTTGATTTATGCACCTTTCCCGCCGCGGATTGGACATTAAATTTAATTTTGCCGCTGTGGAAGGGTGCCTGCCCCGCGCTCAGCCTCGACACGGTGAACCGGGCCCGCGGCCGCCCCCCGCGAGAATTCATTACTTCCTCCACAATATGCGAAAGCAACATTTGAATGAAACATTTGTCTCGTGTCAGAACAGAGTAGCGTCCACTCTCCCCGCACAGATACGTGGAAACGGGGAGGAGAGGGCCGGGCGCCGACGCCTGACTGTAACAAAGCAGCGAGTCTCGTAATGGTGGCACATTGAAATGAGGCCTGTTGGATGTGAGTAGCAGAGCAATCCGTTTCTCTCGTGAGCATTACCGCTTTGTAATGATGGTGGGGGGGGGGCACCCAGCAAAGTAATGAAATGTATTTTTCTCCTCCACCTGCCGTAACTGTAAGCTCCCACGCCGCGCCTCGGTGGCAGCCAGCAGCCGCTGTCTGTCGTTTTTATAAGCGTTTGCTTTATGACTAGAGGGTTTATTTGAGGTCGCTTTCTATCGTTTGCAATCACGTGTCATATGTGTTACGCCGTGAGGCGTGTGCAAACACTTTGTGCTAACATGGCAGGCGTAGAGCTCCGGGTTCTGCAATTAGCACTCTCAGATATTAGCATGTCCGTCCCTCCCTCCGTCTGACGGGGGCTGGCACGCTTCCTGCAGGTAAGAGGTGAGGTGGATGTAAAGTTGCCTTTATTATTGTCGCGCACCATTCCTATCCCATCAAATTGGATCTGACTTTTTCAGCAAAAACTCCAAACATGCTCGACCACCACCTCGGTTAGAGCAGCGGTGAGCACCAGCAGGCAAATCCTGCATTATATTCAGCTGCCTCTGCCCCCACCACTCTCCCATTTACAGTTTGATAATCATTGGAAACGGAAGTGAACCAAAATGGCGGGTGAACGATCTGTCCGTTTTGCTCGTCTGTCAGTGATAACAGAGGAAACACACACTACCTTTAATTCGTGACAAGTCATTTCCACACGAAAGTGCAAATAAAACCCCCAAAACTCTTGTCTGGTCTCTGAGCGTTGTCAGATTGGGGGGTGGGCACACTGGCGAGTATGTCTGCGCTCAGAAGAGAGGTGAGGGCAGCCGTCCACCTCACAGTGTGCTGGACAGATTACAACCTCATAGCTGTGGATGTGAAAGCAGACAGGGTGATTACAGGGCTAGTGTGATGTGGCCCAGTCTGACCCCATGATAAAGTAGATCCTCTGTGTGTGTGTGCGTGCGTGCGTGTGTGTGTGCGTGCGTGCGTGCGTGTGTGTGTGTGTGTGTGTGTGTGCAACTACTGGCTTTGCAGCCTCGGAAAAATGTTGGGACTCAACAGAGAGATGGTTTCCAGGTCCAGTATAAACCCCCCCAACACACTGTTTCCTTTGTGTGTGGATTTGAACCGTGTGTGTGTGTGTGTGTGTGTGTGTGTGTGTGTGTGTGTGTGTGGTGTGTGTGTGTGTGTGTGTGTGTGTGTCAATCTTTTAGATTTTGCATCTTTTTCGATATGCCAAGTAGTTGGAAGCCTGTGATCTAAGCAGCCTACTAACTTTGGCCTTCGTTGCCAGGCAACATGGCCACTTCCTCATCTGGACCATAACGCAGAAAGTTCCCACAATGCGCCTCACACACGTGAAGACAGTTTTAATGCAACTAAGAAACACCCAAAGCATCAAAAGGTCTTCCTCTAGGTCTCCCACAGGTGCTACAGCTACACCCCATTGAGCAGATCCCACCTCAGACTCTGGCTTCATCGGGTCTGAAAGTCCAATTGTTCTGGTACATAAAAAGCTGATTTGTCTTGTTTCTGGAGCAGAAGGGTTTCTGGACATAGTGGATCCTGGGTCTATTCTCTAATTATTATGTGTGCCGCGCGTCCTTTCTTCCTTAAACGGCAGCAGGCAGGGACTACTTTGCAGTATCATGGCTTCTCTCTGCCTCCCTCGAGCCCACTGCCGGCCAAAGTGAGGAGCCCGTGCCCAGATGCAAATGACTTTCCAAGGTCCTTGTGATTGCTCATTAACTTTCCGTGTGCATAAGTCCTAACTTTATTATTGACTGCACAGAATACACAATCCGCCGACCTTTGCCACCTGCAACTAAATCTCTTCCATCCGATCCATTGCACTGATTTCTGCTACGGGCCAGAAAACTCGAGCCAGCAATTTAGTCACCTTAAGCGTTTACACTCCCCCCCCTTCCCCCCCCCCCCCCCCCCCGGGACTCACACATCAACGAGACCCCGCAAATATTCATTTCAGTTTCAAATTTTGGCATCAAAACACAATCTTAAGCTTTTTTTTTAAAGCACCTTGAATGATTTTTCTTAAACCACAAAGTCCCCGCAGTGCTGGTTTATTCAGTGCTGGGGGGGGTCACCTTGCATCCTCCCGCTCACGCGGCTTTACCACTGCATGAAATATTTATTAAAAACCACGGTAATTTTCAGCCTGTCATTATTTGTCCTCCCTCGGCGTGGGGACCTGCCCCCGGTGAACGCAGTACTTATGCAGATCAGGCTCCAAGAATCAACATATTACAAGCAGCTGACATTTGTCCTGATATATTGAATCATTAGGGCGACAGAATCACTTAAGCCGGATCCACTAACATCAAGTTTCCTCTCGTTATTGACCCTCGTGGGCCAGGCCTGACAAGTAGAACTGCGGCAAAGTTCATTAATAATGTGAAATAAATCAATTTGCTTGGAAATAACAGGATGGCAGCAGCCTGCAGGAGGCATCCGGATTCTTTTGTTGTGGTTTCAAGCATTTAATAAAGGATAATCTATCATTTAACAATCGGAAGGGTAAAAGAACAGTTCTCCCTTTTTTAACTATCCCAAAATGTGGCTGAAAGCACATTGCTGGGGTGTCCTCATGTCCCCAAACTAGCTCAATGACATCATAGAGACCCACCAATGATGTATTTATTAATGTCCTGGGTTTATAATATAGATCTAACAGATGGAGCATTTCCAGGGGCCCTTTAGGGACCATTTTTGTTACAGGATGACAAGTAAATAACATTAGTGATGCCAGCACTTTATTCTGCTACCTTTGTTTTTACATAAAAGCTGACCTGTAATTCATGGATTCATAACTGTGTGCTGTATAAATGGTTGGGTCAAAGGTCAAGGCACTAGCTAACCGATAACTGCACCCATGTTGACCTGACGGCTTTCTCTTCCGTCTCCAAACGATCGTCTCAACCTCCGACCAACCTTCGCACCAGCAGCACTAGGCTGCGTTGAGACGGGCACCTCATATTTGTGCACTTCCTGGTGGGCCGGGTCTCTTCTCAGCACATGTGGCTCTGCCAGAGGCCGAACGTAAACACCGGCTCACCTCCGTACGAAGACAAATAAACCGCGTCTGACTGGCGTCCAACCGGGGAGCAGCTCAGGAGGCCATCAATCATTTCCCTGCACATCGCTGCTGTGATGATCTGGAAATGCAGAACTGATAACTTAAGGCTCTTAGGAGCCATTCAAGCAGCCTTTGTGGCTGCGGCAGCAGTTATCGATCACTTCCTCCTCTTTTTTGCGTGTAAGTTTGAAGCCCCACCCCCCCTCCAAAATGTGACACACTCATTTGCGCCGCGTGTCCGTCCGCGCCCCTCATTTCTTCATCATTCCTCGCTCCATCGATTCTCCTGCTTCATCAAGGGCCCGCGCCGTGAGCGGACCTCTCGCACCTTGGCAGCGTCGGGGGAAGTGACGGCTGGGCAGGAAGTGCACCGTCAGCCCATCGGGACGCCCTTCAGCAGCCGCTGTCACGGGGAGAGAGGTCAAAGCTGCTGACAGCGGTTGGTGGCGGCGGTGGCAGTGGGGGGGGGGGGGGGGGCAGGCAAATCACTCCAATTACCATTCCTACCTGAAGAGGGGCGATCAAACATCCGTCTGCGTGACTGAGAGCCGCTTCGATCAACTGATCGGTAGCCGTCAATCTTTTCCAGCTGCATCTGCTCCAGGAAGGGGATTTTTTTTAATATACTGGGCAAAACTGTACTGGAAAGGGACTGAATTGAGAAATGTTCTTTTTAAAAATGTGGGTTTTCTGCTTCACGTCGAGTGAAATGTACAATTTCCCTGCTATTATCTGGTCTATTTCTCTTATTTGTTAGTCTAAGACAATACATCAAGAGATAATGAACTAAAACCAGTTGTCACTGGGTCAGTCGACCCCTGCTGGTGGGTTGCAGTATTGATGCTATGAAACCTGTTTCTGGTGTTTCATCCTCCTCCCTCCTCTTTTAAAGGCCTTCGGGTGTCCGTGCTTTAAGAGTCTGACCCTTTAATCAATGGCCTAATGTAATGATATTATATTCAGTTAATTTCATTGCTGTATGAGAAGGACTGGATAATTCCTGCTGGCTCAGCTCTCCTCCATCTTACCTAACCCCTCCTGGGTCGTGATTGGAGTCGTTCCGAGCAGTGGCTACCTCGGCGGTCGAGCTCATTTGCTAATTGAAAAGTGATTGACAAAGCAGGAGCTTCATGACTGGGAATCCCCTCAGCCAATTTCCAGCCTTCTGCTCCCCGCAGATCACACGCAGCAAGCGAGGGAAGAGAACCCGAAGTGGCAAAGGGAGGGATCGGATCCAGGCTGGAGTCGGGCAGGAAGAATTAGTGGCGGCAGAAGTGGAATCCTTCATTGTAATTCCGAGCAGAGGAGTCATCCACCAGTTGAAATGCCTTCTGTCAGTGCCTTTAAAAGTGAGCAATAACAAATCTCAAGGCTAATGGTCAGTGAATTAAGCCGCCAGCCTGTATAGACAGTGTGGAGCGGAGCCCAATCTCCCTCCCGGCTTCACCTCCCCCACAACCCCATTACCTGTCACACTGGCCGCTCCTCAATTAACGCAGACAAGTCCTTTTCTGTGCTCACAGGAGAGGAGAGCACACAGCTCCCCAGAGATCCTGTCCGATCTGTCACGGGCTGCAGGGGGAGCTCCACTCGGGGAGAGAAGCTGGATTTTAATGGCAGAAACCAGAGGAGCCACCAGTAATGGTGCGGAGATGCTTGGGGACTCCTCAGAAGCCACAGGGTAATGGACAGAGGGCGCCAGACCCCTCAGGTCCCCTCTGAGGAACATATTCCAGGAGATGGAAAACTACTCAATTAGCCTGGACATCAATCACCTCTTTATCCATTTACTTCTACTGGTATTCCTACAAGATATTTCCAAGTGTGATGACTTAAATTATATCCAATTACTGTCCAGTACAATGATACATGGCTGCGATGGGAACAGACACCCAGCAAGGCAACTGAACTCCCTGCACATTAAGCTCATAATAGATTTTATTTCCAATTTTTTTATTTGATAACGACATGGAGCCCACTGGTCCAGGAGGATTATAGCAAATGGAAGTGTTAAAGCTTTGAAGTCCGGCCGTCCCATTCAGCTTAGCATCAACTGTGTGGTTTGGATGTTTGATGTTCTGAAAAGAAAAAGTTCAATCTTGCCTGTGTGAGAGGACCAGACTGTTTCTGACCTACAAAAACTACAAAAACAGATTCTTTAGATCGTTAGTAAAATCTCCAAATTCATTTGTTGTGGGTAGCAGAAGTGCTACCACTCCAAGCACGCTTCTCTGGTGATCTCCACAGGCGTCGTCTCCACGGCACCAGCCCGGGTGAGAGCAAACAGTTTCTGGCTCTCTCTTTGTGTGAATGTCTGGCCTGACAGGACATTCAAGACTCTGGAACAAACCTCGGCTTTTAAATGTGCCTGCCTCCTTTGAGAGTGTGTGGGATCGTCACCGGCGACCAGCGTCGTTAACCACACAGCCCCTGCACAGCGTACACGCTGTCCTGACATCGCCGTGAACAGGCTTTAATTAATTCTGATTATCGCTGCAGGGGAGGGAGGGAGGGAGGGTGCGGGGGGGTTATTGTCCCTGAATGAATGGCAGCATTACACGGTCAATTTACCGCTGTGTTCTTATCAATGTCTACCTCACATAAGCCCTGATTTAAAGGAGCTAATTAGCTGGAAAATACATGACAAGTCAATTGTGACGGAGGAGACGGACTGAAGCGGCGGCTTCAGCAAAATGTCTGCTCACCACAGATACACTTGTTCTGCTGCGGGGTGGGCCGGCCCGTTACCACCTAATGATTTGTACCGGGTGCTTAGAAGCAATTTGCTGATTGATCCGACGGCGCTTCTCTTTTGAATGTCTTGTTTTATGGTGAGATGCTTGAGTTAAAAAAAGAAACAAAAACAACAAAAGCCTCGATGGCTCCGTTTAGAAGAGCCGTACCTGTGATCAAATTCAACCACAGTCAGCAAAAAACCTATTTTATTTTTAAAAGCCGGGTCCTCTTGCTGAACTTCTTTAAGCGAAAGCCAGCACATGCATCAGATTTCTAAGGGTAAATGGAGGCCCCAGATGGCTGACTGCCGACTGGACCTGTAAAGGTGCGTGAAGCAGGTGCTGCAGCCCGACTGTGACAGGCTCAACATGGATCTGCCATGGAAACCTGCGAGAGAAATGAAATCAGGTGTAAAACTCCAACTGGCAGCTGCTGCTTCTGTGTGTCTGTTAATACTCATAATGAAATCTTTATTAGCCTTTCAGTTCCCGCAGCGAGGAGGAATAATGCCGCACATCTGCAGTCTGATGTCTGCCTTTCGTCCGGGCCAGTAAGTGCTTTTTGTTTGTTTCTGCTGCTCAGTAATACTAATGAGAGATAACATCTGAATCGGTGCCTCAAATGTCTGAATAGGGAAAAAAGAATGAACTGTTGCTTTTGGCAGTGTCTGCGGACCCACCATAACACGCTGTTAGTGTTGTTTCTCCTTTTGGCTTTTGATGGCAGCGGGGAATTTATGTGGCAGCGGATCCATCTTGCAGAGCGGCCCATCTGCCCCGGAGCTGCGTCCACTGGCAGCGGCTCCTGAACGCTGCAGATTGCTAATGTGGCATTAAACAATAAATGGATGAAACACTGTTCTTTTAGTCACTTCTTCAAACCATCGCAGTCAGCAGCTGCAAAATACAAAATATGCCTTTTCTGTTAAAAAAAAATGCAGACCTGGAACCGCACACTGGTTCTTCCATAGGTTCTTCATAAATCTCTTGCAGAAAGTGAACCTTTATTTTAAAACTGCTTATTTGTACGTGCAAATTGGACCACAGCAAGCGGACAAACCCACAGTTAAATCAAATTTAAATTGACAAAAAGCATCCAAATCAAATAATTGACACACTTAAAGGGGTTTTCATTCAAGGGTTCAGTTGCCAGCTATGGTTCTAACCACCTTTGGAGCCGGTTTTCTCTCCACCAGTCACACAAAATCAATTTGCCTGGCCCACATATGAAGAATTGCCCTCTGAGCCTTTTCTCTCTTGTGGTCATTGCCGAGTTTGAGCTACTTTTTTCATCATATTCCCACTATAAATATGCAACAGCATCGCTGCAGTTCATTAAATAATGCATAACCTTTCAATACTGAAGGTCTCGGCTGCTGAACCCGGGGCTAAAGTTCAATCCTCTTGGCTGCTGTGTCATAGTTTCCAACCATCCCTCTCAGAAGAACGCGTCTCCTTGCTGTGACAGTCAAACACCAAGTGTGAAAGAACCCCCGTCCCCCCCTCCGTTACTGCTCATGTGTGAATTTATTTACAGTCAGCGTGCGCCCACGTGCAAAACGGTTTCCCACAGTGCCTTCACAGCAACCCGCTGCGTTATTTTTCCAGCAGCAAAACAAGCACCCGATGGCAAAAAAAAAGAACTCCGATCCCCTTCCTCCGAAAACATCTGCCCAGATATGACACGGCGAGGGTGACGCGTGAGCAGCGTTGTGTTGTTGCGATGAGGCTTCGGGACGTTAACGTGTGCTGACTTTGGAGAGCAACAACAACCGCTGTCATCAAAAGCATTGCAAAGCAAGCATGAGTAAAGGCTGTGGATGCTCCAAAGGAAAGAGCAACACAGGTCCCAGGCCGAAGCGGCGTACTGGGGGCGTCCTGCGGAGGAGCCTGTTTTCTCTCCACACACTGGGCACCAAGCTGGCCTCCAGTTCTCGCCAGTCTGACATCAATTCCCCGCGAGGAGTTTATTTTTGCTGCGTCGTGTGCGGCAGCAGCAGAAAAAAAACCACAAAAAAAACCCCAACGTTCTTTCATCTAAAATATTGTTCGATCCAAGCTGATGGAACGGTTGCTGAAGGGGAATTCTGGCCTGCAAAAGGGACGAGGGGCTCGAACCAGACGCCAGGTCACGGAAACAAAAATAAATGTCACATGGCAGATGGAGGTGAAATATTAGATCGTATTCATGTGGCCGGTGGTGAAAAAGAGCTTCAACTAATTTAGATTGATTATGTTCCTATTTTTATGTGGGTCATTAAATGCATCAGTCAGTGTTGTCCCCACTTTGCTGACCCATTGGACCGGAGGCGGTGGCGGTGGTGGTGGCGGTGGCGGTGGCAGAGGCTGCAGCAGCAGTTTGGGCGTCCGCGGGTCAAGAGCCAGGAGGTCGCCATCATCCCCTGCTCTACCTAATTACAGGGGACGATGAGAGTCGGTCCGGCTGCACCGGTTCGAACGGTCCTGCTGGGAGCAGCGTGGCGACAGTTCAAAGTCCTGTTATGGAAATCCTTAATATTTAATACTTCGATTAACATTAACAACTCAGGCAGAACTGTTTCAACAATTCCATTATTATTTGATATCTCTCCATAGAGCGATGATGGGTGGTATAATGAAAGGTGGATCTCTATTTCAACCTTGAAGGGGTTGGGCAAAATGCCAGTAATGAAGATGTATTAAAGCTTAATGTAGCTTAATGTAGCAGGTGTCATATATATAATGTACGGAAGCTCTTTCTAAAGCATTATATTCATCGCTACTACCTTAAAAGCCACTAAATCTTCCAGGCTAAGTTAGTCTGGCTATGATTCTCTTCCAATTAATCAATAGAAAAATTGTTAACACACCTTAACTGGGATCCATTAGAGCGTCCCTGGGTAATAAATGTTTCTGCAGTGCTGGGAGGCAAGGGGGGGGGACTGCCTCCTGCACTCAGGTTAATGGGCAAAGTTGAGAGAAGTGACCACTAAATCTGCAAGGACACCACATTCACACTGGCTGAGCCCCCCCCCCCCCCCGCCGTCAAATGACCATGCCTAAGAGCTCAGCGCTAATCAATGGTTGCTGTGGGAGAGGAGAGAGAGCCGCAGGGCTCCAAAGAGACCTGCGAGAGACCATCAAGTATGATTCATTTAACCTCCGTTCGAATCCCAACAAGGCAGCTTCATACGGGTTCAGATGTTGTATTGATGCAAAGGCCACTTGTCACTGTCGGCGGCCCGACAGACGGAAACCGCTGTGATGTATCGGCTCAGTTCTGCCAAAGAGGACCTGTCCGACCTCAAGGAGGAGGAAAAAACACACACACTTCTGATCGTGTGTACTTATAAAAGTTGAGCTCCTAATATATTTCAAGGTCAGGTCAGGAAATTGCTGCTGCTGGAAACAAAAAGGGGACGCGAACGGAGGTCAAACCTCAGAATCTGGAGGATTTAGGACTGAAAATTTGATCAACAGACCAATGGAGGTAAATATGAACGAGCGGTTTGAAAGCCGTGTTGTGTGACATCATTATGCGTTGGGGTCACGGACACACATTTCTATGGAATTCACTGACACATTTAAACTAAAATCTACTTTAACTCCTGACAGGAAGTTGCGCACCAGCCCACATTGTAATCATATTTGCTCCCCCGAAACTCCCGCCAGGAGTCCCTGCTAGTCCGAAGATCGTTGGGATGAGTCAAGAGAAAAAGAGCCCCAAGAACATCGACGTGAAGGCAGACAGCTCCACTTTGAGGTGTCAGAGAATTAGATCAGGAGGAAAGTGTGTGTGACAAGAGCTAATTAAGTCACATCATGCTGCTAAACCTGACAGGAGGAGAGGGGAAAACCGGGATAATTGCATTTACTTCATCTTGTAATGTGGGCCATCATAACTGCTAATTCAATTGTACAATCATTCTGCCAACTCCTGGCCATTAACCACACATTTAATTGCTTCCATAAAGCTTTTAATATGCAGCGCACAGAGCAGCGGACGTGACACGGACCCGCCAGCCAACATGCAGATGTCCGGCCGTCACCACGGAGACGCTGACTTGGGCGCAGTGTTATTGGACAGGCCTGTTTCCAATACATCATCATTAGATGAGTGTTTAGGGCCCATTTCATGGTTGTTATTCAGCGGCTGGATGGAGAGATATCGGCTGCAATTTGTGTCTGACACATCTTTCTATTGTTATGTGACCCCACCCCCCCACCCCTCACACACACACACACACACACACACACACACACACACACACACACACACACACATGCGCGTCTTATCTTGTAAGGCAACTTTATCTACACAGCACCTTTCAATAACGTGGCAGCTCAAAGTGCTTACAAGCTTAGAAAAAGACATTATGGCCAGATATAAAGGAAGTACAAGAGTGCAAAAGATAGAGGGAAGAACGGAGGTTTGAAAACAGAAATCTAAACTTGACATAATACACTTAAAATAAACACACCTGGAAAAATTTAGTATTGCGGTCCAAACACAGTTTGATGCCATTGCGGACACAAATTCACAGTAATAAATAATGACTTCATCAGAGCAGTTTGAGATTTTTCTTTTTTCTGCAGTTTCAACGGCACGTTCTGTGGTCGCCACGTGATTCTGATAAACAGATGTGTCATTTGATGCAGGGCACAAAGGCACAGGAGCGATGAGGAGAAGAAAAGAGAAGGTCTGATAATGACCCGGTCAGGCCTGGAGCTCAGCGGCTCTGACAAGCACAGACATATATAACAGACAAACAAAGCCCCGAGGAGACGGAGCATCAATACCCGCACACGTACACCATCAAGTCCATCCCCAAACAAAGGCCGTGTCAGTAGCAGCAGTGTTGTGGCTCAGTCTCTTAAATTAAAATCTTGTATCAGACTGCATCTGATGGCAACAACTATTTAGTGGTCATATTTTACGGCCAGGCCAATGAAAAGTAATAACAGTTTTATTTAATGTATCTGCTCCTGCCAGCTGCCAGGCAGAGAGGGTCTTAATAGAAGCTGTCCATCACTGTCAGTGCCAAGCCGAGGCCCAACAAGAGGCCGACTGTAATAAACATGAGGAGGAGATAAGGCGGCTGCCGGCTGCACCACCGTCGCACTCTTGTTAACTTCCTGCTCAACACACCGTTTGTCATCCAAGTGTGTCGCAATAATTTGTCACATTATGTCTCCAGAGGGATTTTTGTTGCTGTTGTCATAGTTGTGTGGTGTGTAAACAGTGGCGACTCCTGCCTAACCTCTGCATGATGCAGACGAGCGGGGATGTAAGTTTATCCATGAAGAATATACAAGATATGATTATGTAACCGGAAACAAGGAAGCAAACATTTGAAAATAGAAAAATGTCTAATTCAATTCATTTCTGTTGACGCAGCGTCTCTGACAGGCACCGAAACCCAAAGTCAGAGCAGCGAACAAGCAACTGCGGAAGGAAAGACTCATTTTTAACAGGCAGAAACCTTGAGGAGGACCTGGCTGCTGCTGATACAGGAGGAAGAAAAGGGAGGGTAGGGCAGGGAGAGGAGAGGAGAGGAGAGGAGAGGAGAGGAGAGGAGAGGAGAGGAGAGGACAGGACAGGACAGGACAGGACAGGACAGGACAGGACAGGTAGTGAAGGAAGGTACATTCAATTGTTTTGGCCCGGCAGTGTTGGAGGAAGTTGATTCTTTAAATGACACACTGCCCCTTTAAGGCTGCTCATCTCCCCAGCTTTTATTCATCATGGGGGCATTTTTCTCAGGCAATTAAGTGATTGTAGATGCAGACCTGCAAAGTACCACTTTATTTGATCCACAGCTCCACTTTCAGACAAATGTAGATGCACATTCCCCCGGCAGTCAATAATAAAAGCTTGTAAAGTCTACATTTAATTCAGAGGTGATCGACTGCACATCAGTCCAGCAGAGTGGAAGAATTCCTTTAGTTGTTGCAAAATAATGTCCACTAATTTTAGCTGTGCGTTACACTTCTTCGCTCTGGCGTATTCCTCATTGGACTGAACAGTAAATGTGCAGGACTCTGCCTGCGTGTGTTTATGCAGTTTGTGCCAATGAGAACATTTCTGAGAAGCCTCTCCCAGAACGCCCTGCAGAGCCTCCCCAATATCCCCTTTGATTGGAGGACAGCTTTGACCGTGGCGTTCTGGGCGCAGTTTTAATCTTTATAAAAACCTTCACCCGAGTCGCCCGTCCCACAGGAGGGAGATTAAATGCTTCTTCACATTAGTAATGTCAGCACAAAATGATTATCTTTTCTGAATAATTTATTCCTCAGCCCGGCGTAATTTTCTTATCTCCCCCTTTTTGCCTCTTTTGCTCTGCAGTAGACAGTAAATGGCTGTTAGTCTCCAGAAAACCTATGGATCGCCGTTTCCATCAATCAATTAGAAAACACTTACCTCACACTCAACATGATTTATATCTTGTTAATAGAATTGTCTCACTATATCCCTATATTATTATGGCCTTAATTCTATTAGCTGTTTGCTTAATGCTTTTTTTTTAAGGCTGACCTCCAGGAGCACAGAGATAGAGGGGGGATTAGTCCAATATTGGCCAGAATACACAGCCTCATTTCTGGGAATGTTGTAGGTCAGCGAAGGCAGAGGAGTTTGGATGCTGTATCCTGATTGGCTGTCGTAATCCTTTAATTATTCCCCATTATTGTGGTGGTATTCACTGAAGTGACCTCTCGTTACCAGGAATTTATGGATGTGTGTAAAACAAAATAAAAGTTTCTGGTAACCCGAACAGTTACAAAAGAATTCAGGAAGATTTATTCAAAATTTCCAATGCCAGCTCATCGGTTACTGATCCCCTTTTGATGAATAACTTCCCTTCATTTCCTCCATTTTCCGAATGATTGAAAAGCTTATTGATTGAAGCTTGTACAAATTAAATAAAGGCTGCCAGTGTGTCTCATTGATGGTCATTCTTCAGCACAAAGGCCCGCCCCGTCTTAGCCGAGGCTAGCTGTTAGACTAGCTCAGGGAAGGGTTGGGAATGTTTTCCAGGGCTTATTGTGTGAGGTGGTTTTAAAATTCCAGATAAATGATAACAATTCCTGCGGTGGATCTCCCACAAATGTGATCACAACATGACACAAATCCATCATCGTGTATGTTAAACAGCCTTATCCTTAAATAGGTGTCTTTAAACTGGTCATATCGCCTTGACAACCCTGGGTACCGTGCACTGTAAACACAGCACAATCCACTGACCCACTGATCAATAATTCCCGGATCAACAGCTCTCACGATGATCAGCACAGGTCGGCCCACATTCAAGGACACGGCTGGAAAACATTTCAAATATGGGATCCCCATGTATTTGTTGACGTGTGGCACGAATCAAGACCCCCAAATGCGCACGCGCACGCACACACACGCACACACACACACACACACACACACACACACACACACACACACACACACACACACACACACACACACACACACACACACGACTGGGCGAGGTTGGGATTAAGATTTACTGAAAGTTGGGTCAGGGCAAAACCAAGTGGTGCTGGGAGCAGACAAACGAGGCCAAACTGGAGCAGGCTGGGCAATCAGTTCGGAACTGGAAACAGGAATAATGAAACACGTTTCAGGTGCCACAGGAAGTTAACGACGGACTGACGATGATTGGAAAGCGGACCAGGCTTTTAAAACAGGAGGCAGGTGTGGGTGATTAGCTGGAGATGAGCTCCAGGTGTGTAGATCGCCCGACAGGAGCGAACCTGGAATCAGCCCTGCCCAGCCTGGAAGTAGAGAGACAAGGGAAACACAGACAAGAAACAGAAGGGGAGGGGGGAGAGGGAAACACTCCGAACAACGTCCAACCGATAAAAGACAAATGGAATTGTTTATAGACTCGTCATCGCGGCTCCAATTGACGTGGGACGAATAATTCGGTCCATGCCCTTGACACACTGGCATGTAAGTTACAGTTTAAATATTCATCACATACGGCCCCATGAACCCATTACTGCCCCCCCTTCCCCACGTGAGGAAAAGGATGAGTAAAAATCTCCCAGAACGTGTCGTCAAATAATCAATCACATGCCTTAACGGTGATTGCGGTCATCTATTACTTAAGCGTGTTGAATTGTATTTTAATATATTAGGAGGGAATTAATAGGGGATACGCATCAGGCTGCTGTTACAGGAAGCAGATAAATTCAGCTGTGGCAGCTAATGAGGATCACATCAGGCAACCTTTGATACCAAATTTCCTCCAGGTCCAGATCAAGCAAGAGGTCTTCTGCTGCACAAGGTCGGCGTGTGACTCTGTTTGATGGTCCAGCAGCGCTCTGGCCGCATGGTTCTGCTGTCATTTAGGATTTGGACATGAAACATCAAATCAAGGTTGTTGACAGAGGAACCTGTTATGATCATTATTTTGGAAAGTAAAAAGAGGAAACTCTCTACTGAAGCCAGCCACCAGGGGGCGATCAAGAAGCTCACCCTCACTTTTGGGATTTCCCGTGTATTGTGATTATCTTGGTAAAGGACATACCACCACTAAAGGATGGTACACACTCTTTTTACACACTGTTTTAATATGATTAAGTTCAATTCAATTTCTCTTTATTTATACAGCATCTGTGACAGTCCGTCGGTCTCTCGGGTGCTTCAGAGGACCTCTGGGAAACGGGTCACAAATAAATGTTTTTAAGAACATCTTTTTTTATTGTTGATTTTTTTTTCATTTAAAAAAATTTAAAATGCAGTTTTAAAAAAGAGGTTTGGATGGATTGAATCTGTGGAAATATGTACACGGAGCAAAGCCGCAGCACCATTATCACATTACTGATTTAGCATTATGTGGTGGACAGTAGACAGAGCCCGAGATAATTCAGCCTAATTGAATGAAAGCTCTCAGGCCTGATCTCACCAAGGATATGGAGCATTAATTGACATTTGCTGAAGCCAAACAAAGGACAGTCGAGCCGTAACGCTCATTTAAACCCATTAATCCCCAGACCAAATCGTCCTCTTCAATCTGTTATTGATTCGAAAATGAGGTAAAACAGGAAATCAATCCAGAAAATATAAAACAAACTCTGAGGAACATTTCTCCAGACTTATGTGAATTTATTTAAACCGGTAGCATTTAATTAGCAGGACACATTTATGCCGGGAGCAGAGATGGCGACACACACACACACGCACACACACACCCTCTCACAAACCTGGAGAGGCTGTTATTGTGCCTCTGCATCCCCTTCTCCAAGTCTCCATAATGAGGAGACAGATAATCAGAAATCCCTGCTCCAAGCCTTCAAAGACACCATGATGGGGGGCTTTTGGATGAGGGGTTAAACTGCTGAGAGCATGTTTGCTAAGCTGTTTGAAGAGCCTTCTCATATGGCCTACAGCTGTGATGGGCTACCTGGTGGGGGTGGGTTGTTGTGGAGGAGGGGGGTGTCTTTTTTTCCTCCTACCTTTCCATCTCAGTGCGCCAGAGTGCAATGATGGAATGACCTGGACTTGATCTTTGAGGGCAACAAGCCTGATGGCTGCTGCAGATTGATAAATTGATTCAAAACTATTACCATGGTAAAAAAGCAATAAGGTCATAAAAATTGCATCGGTCCAGCCGGCTAAGTAAATCCGAGGCTTTTTCGGGAGCGAGGGCTGTGGGACAGGACAGCGCCGGGCATGAGGTGGAATGAGAGAGCAAGAAATGACTTTGAAGAGCTCATCATCTTCAATCTATTTTTCCTGCCGGGGCTCCATGCCGCTGCATAGAGGCACTTCATTACAGGGGAATAACTGTATACAGGCAGAGCCCCGGCCAGCCTCCTCCGATTCCCTGGGGCCCCCGGGGGGATCCAGCTGGTTAATACCTCATCACTGGCTTCATTGAACGCTTTAATCTGCACTCCTGTGATCAATAGAAGCCCGCTGTAAATTAAAAGGACCATTTCGTGTAATCAACCCCGTTAATGCTCGTTCTGAAAACCATTATTTGTGGAAGGTATTTAGGAGAAAATTGCCACCGAAAATTGCCACGGCCACGCCCGACAAAACGTCCACCGGTGTCGGTGCTGGGGTCATCATACTGGAAGCCGTGATATTTGGTTTAGGGGACACTCTTATCGCTCTGTTTGAAATAAAATTTAGATAAATGATTAAAATAAAATGAGATGGCGAAAGCTCACAAGCCCAGGTTAAAAATGTGTGAATCAACTTAAATTTAAGTTCTTTTGAACTTTTTTTTACAGTGTATTTTTACAGTGATATTAAACATCTTAGAATTAAACAACTGCATTTACTAAAAAGCTGTTAATCATATTTCAATCAATCAAAAAAAGTGGGCCCTTCAGAGCTGCCTTATAGAACAAACAGAAATGAACAAATCATCCCCCCAAAAAAATGCCAATTTCAATTGTCCAGTCAGGGATTTATGGTATTTAAGGGTAAGTCAGTAGGAACCTGATAGTGTGGATGTTTACGTGAGTTTGAGAGGATGGTGAGCGGAGGCGGGACGGAGACGGCTCAAAATGGAGTTGGATGGCTGTGGGAAAGCATCGAGGCTGGGAAATGGAGGAGGATGATCAGTTAGGAAGGAGATGATGTGCCTCGGGCCAGAACGTACACACGCACGCGCACGTGCGCCCGTCTGCCGGGAGCGAAAATGAAATTTTCCAGGCCGCTATTTCTGCAGCAAATTCAATTACTGAAGGCACTTGTACAAAGAGCTGTGACTTCCCTGATGGCGAGATTGGAAAAGGCTGATGGCGGAAGACAGTGAATAACAGGGGCATGGCTTTGGAGGGGCAGGCGCGAGCACAAAAACAATAAGGCTGATTTGGACAGGTGAGCAGGGCTCGGCGATAAAAGGTTACGAGTTTAGAAAAGTTCCATTGCGTTATCTTCCTCTTACATAAAGTGAGAGAACAGATTATGCCGCGACCCCGCGCTGCGATTCCCAAATTGCTATTGTCAATACGTATGAGCCGTCCTCCATCACATTCCAGGGCACTTAAAGGCACCTGCGATGATGAATAGGAGCTCAGACGGGGCAGGATATTAACCTCTAACGCACCTGTCGAGAAATACGGTCTGATTCACCTGATCGCCATGTTTTCAACCAGTCTGGGCCTCCAACATGGCCCATATCAAAGAACTAGCACGTCGTTGGCAGATCTGGGATGGAACCAATGGCCTTTGTATCACTGGAGCATCCAGCGAGTCGTCTTCTCATTTTACACGCACACAGACACACAGATTATTAATCTACTGTTTATATAAATGACACGCATCACTAAAGATATCCCCTTTCTGGCTGCCACGGAACTCATTTTTAATCTAATTTTTGATTAGCAACATGGTCATTTTAGCATAATGTTTTTATTATACTCGTATTAATTTATGTTTGACTCGACCAGCAGAAACAGTCCATATTAACGTTATGTACACTTTAAAATTTTCTAGCGATAATTAAAATAATGTCAAGATTAGAGCTCTTACAGGACTGAGGTCATGTGGTCTGGCTATTGATCATGACATTATTGGTCATTTGTAATTGTTGTCAGTGGATTTATTATGTGAAATCATGCTGGGAGGCTTTTTTTCCCCCGTTGTTGATGCCCCACACGCAGGCTTTGTCTAGCTTGGCTGGCCACTGGAAAATGAGTGTCCTGTCTCGTAATCCTCATCGCCTGCTCCTCATTCTCATTGTGTGCTTTTCCTTTAATTTTCCTTTCTTTGCCGCAAAGCCGGCGGCATTACCGACGAGGAAGAGGGGATCTAAAGTATTTGATTCCAATTCCAGGCAAACCCTGAGGGGGACTTCATCAGCACGGCAGCCTCTCATGTTTCACGCTGAGCCAGACAGAGAGGAGAGAGAAAAGCTATTAAAGTTGTATCTTAAAAGGTCAATAACGCTCTCTGTAATGACTCTGACTGTTTAATCCAAATGTATGGGTGTGTGGTTGAGCCCTCCCCTCCTGACGCTGATAGACTTGAGTGGCAACTGAAGGATGTCAAACCATCCCAGCCTAAGGAGTAATGAGAAACACAAACTCTCTTACAAAATGTCTGATTTCTTCCTTTTAATCAGGAGGATTGTCAGACTGTGAAGAGGCAGCTGTGTGTGTGTGTGGTTTGTTTTGCTACACATGTGGGACCCCAGGGTAAAGACCTTAGTTTAAGGGAACATGAAGAATTTATGTGAGGATTAGGTCAGAGTTAACTTTTTGGATACATGTATATAGTAATTTTAATTACTGCATATTAAATTCTAATTTTTTTAGTAGTTTAGTCTTCTGTATAGTTTAATCAAAATTGAGTTGGCAGCCACCCTCCACCTGTTGTGCTATTACACACCCTGTCCCCCAGGGACATATGCATCCCTTTAAAAATTTGGACGCAGTATTTAGTTCAAACTGTACAATGTGAGGCAGTTTAATGATTTTATTAAATGGGGACAATAGCACATATTTGCTTGGTTCAGCTTGGGCTCTTCAAGGTTCTCAAAAGGTGGACGGTTTGATTGGGGGTAGATTTCAGCGGCTGTGTGTCTGACACTCCTCCTCCATCCTCATCGTCACCTTCTCGAAGGCAGTTTGTCCACTATTGTTTTGCTGCAGGCGGATGAGGTTGAGTTTAGCAGATACGGCGATATGAGTTTGTCCAATGCGATATCATCTCTCCAGCCCCCCCAGCCAGCTAATGGCATATTTGCTGTCGCCCCGGCCCCCAAATCCGGTGTCAAGCGGCAGATCTCATCTACAATGTAAGACAATTTCCGCACATGAGAAAAGACAGTTTCTCCAGTCAATAGACCATAAATTGCTCTTGGAAAATGGCATCATCTTCACTAAAGGTTATTCACTTTCATCCCAGGGTCCTGAGGGTAACCCCTCCTTTTTTAATAATATGTATGTTTAGTTGTTTGGTCAATCTTCCCTGCTCTTGTAATGTCTCATCTGAGAGCCCATCAATCAGGTCCGGCCTGGAAGAAATCTCCCACCACAACATTACAGGTTATTAAAAGGATGATCAGCAGGCAGCCGGGTGTGTGTTGGCTCTGGCCTCTCTTCTCATTTTCTGAGTGCACGGCCCCCGCCGCGTAATCTAGTGATTCATCCCCGAGCCCTCTCCGTCAACAAGTGCGGCCGCTCCTCGCCGCCCTGCTCCTCGCCGCCCCGCTCCTCCATCTGATGAAAGGCTGTGTGTGGAGGGGCAGCCCAGCAGGGAGCCCTGGTCCCCCCTCAGCCTCTGTTTGTGACTGACAGCAGGACTTCTGAGCCAACCAATCAGAAATCATTAGGATGAACACATGGTAACTCATTTTCTTGTTGGGGGGTGGGTGTCTTTTTTGAGGTTCTGTTTATTCTTAGAATTAAACGTGCAAAAAATATTTTCTGCATTAATCTCACACTCATCATCAGCCCGTCCCTTCAGAAACTCTCCCCAGTACATAAGTGCTTGGCTTCACTATGCTGCAGAAGCTGTGGGTGCTGATTTAATTACTGTGTAATAACATTTGTTCATGTATTAAATACGATTAAAAGGCGTTTGACAGGACGGTTTCATTTTTCTGCTCTGATGACACAAGTAAAGGCAGATAATACGACTCCAGTCAAGGGTGATCCATAACCTGTAATTTTAAAAAAGAGATTTATGGTCCATCTAACACGATTCTCAATGAAACCGCAAAATATTGCTGTGATTACTCAGCATTAGAAAAATTAATGTCTTTATTTAAATTAAAATAAAGCCTTATCAAGCCGGTATTTAAATAAGACAAATGACGACAGGCCTTAAATAATGACTCTCTGTCTTTACGTTGGCCTTACATTAATATTACTTTTTATCTGTATCCAGGATATTAATAATGGGATACTGTGGGAATTAACACTTTTGATCATTAAGAGTTCAGGCCTGTATGAGTGGGAGAAGTAAGCACTTGGGTCGTCATTAATAACCATCATAAAACAGAACCAGTGCCATTTGGTGCCACCATTACCTGATGATTGATAGTGAATATTAATAACACCAAATAGCAAATAGATGGCACTATTTAAATCCAGCTGGCCTCCTCCATATACGTCTTGTCATGGAGATGCTGCGTCAAAGCAGCCGACACATTTCATCCCCCAAAGATGTCACGCAAGCGGAAGGGTCGTCCACACCGGGGACAAGGTAGAAGGTGTCACTTCGATCAATCTATCGAGGAAAACAGGCTTCTAATCTGTGTTTTCTGCACCACAAAAGCAGCATTCAGCTACCTGTAGCATCAATACTTACCATTTCTACTATGACCTTGATACCAGACAACCTCACGAGTGACACATTTATTAATAATATGCAGAATCAGCTTCCTGTTTTTCTGGTTATCATCTCCTCTCCGAACAAACAAACGCCGCTGCACAGCAGACCTGTAAAGGAGCGGCTAAATAACTCCTCTGGGATGTCAACTATCTAATAGAGCACATTTTTGCTCCCACAAACAGTGCAGTAAAGCTGCGACCGGCAGCCTCGAATAGATTTATTTCAAACGAGCAGCTCGGGGCGGTGCCAACGGCGTTACCATGACCCCATACATCACACCTCGTGTGAGCACATATTAAGTGCTTTTCTCATCCCACCCGCCCATTAAAAGTAAATAATCCACAGAGAATGAGGCATTTGTTACGGAGTGATCCTATTCTTCATAGGTGACAGGTATCTGTTTGTACAAAGCCGGGAAGGTGTGTGCAAGGAGGAATAGGAGGCCGGATGGAATGATGATGTGAGACGAATGTCCTCATGCACGCCCCCTCTGATACTGCTGCTGGAAGTGAGAATTTACCCCAAGTGATGTCGTTTAACCTCCATGTTTATACAAAGCTTATATCCCGTAGGAGGAATTGCGACTGCGTAAAATGTGTTTTAAACAGAGTTCACCTATTTCTGTGTTTGTAAGCAGAATATAAAGGTAGTGGCCCCCCGCGCACTTCATTAACACATTATTCCTAATGAGAAACAAGAAACCAATTAGTAATTAAGTTCCACACTCATGCGAGGATAAATCACAATCGTGCAGCAAGGCTTTTGTGTTTTTGCATATGCATGATGTGGATTTCATTCCATACGATGTGTATTAATCATGCAAAATTTATGAAGCAGGAGGTCGGTTTTATTACGACGCATCATGTCACGTTCGATGTCTGTGATGTCGCAGGAAATGAGGTAAAGACCGAGCTGACGCTGCGGTGAGTCCACATTATTTATTGCCAGTTCAGCCGATACACAACTCTCTCCCTCCGTCCCTGGTCTGTGTGTGTGTCTGTACATGGGTTCCTGCACCATTCCTGTTATTTTAAGGGACTGAATGTTGTTGGTTCATTTAACTCATTAAGAGAAAATATGCTCACTGTTAACTTTACCTCATCGCACATTTGCATTTTAGGTCAATTACTGAGTATAAGAGCCGAAGTCATTTATTTTTATGTTGCGTGATTAAAGCAACAATTTAAATTTTCAATGAAGAGTTGTCGTTTTTTTTTATTCGCTTTGGCAGAAGGCGTCAGATGAACAGTTATTAATTGGTCAGTTATTAATAGCAAGGTCTCCTGCAAAGGTTTGTCTTGTCCTTGTTGTTGTTTCGGGAGGAAAGAGAACACATGTGTTGTTCTTTAATTAGCATATTTAGCAAAATTGAAATATAGCTGCGTGTCTGAATGGTAAATTACCGCTGTCCTGCTTTTCTGCTGATAAATATCACTGGTTCAGTTTAATACTAGTATTCGGTGTGTGTGTGTGGTGTTTTGCAATTCCAACTGTGAGTCTGCAGCGGAGGTGTCAACAGAGCGACGGGACGGCATAAGGCTGTAAAGTTTTAGCATTATCGTCTTGGATGGCGCCCCCCCAAAAAATCACGGCATCCTGTCGTTGCAAAATTGACACCTGTGTTGGCGCAGCCATCATAAAGAGCTGGATAACCGGGTACACAT
The DNA here is from genome assembly GCF_003711565.1 of Takifugu flavidus. Lineage (NCBI taxonomy): Eukaryota > Metazoa > Chordata > Actinopteri > Tetraodontiformes > Tetraodontidae > Takifugu > Takifugu flavidus. The sequence continues at coordinate 1,827,763 of NC_079539.1, forward strand.
AGTAAGAGACGACACAATTGTGGTCTTTGTTTGACTGGGGAGAAAACTGGCACAAAGGAAAGCCATCAGTCATTTATTATGATTTGCTTCACCTGGTGCACTGGTGTCAGCATGAGGGCTCATTCAAGAACAGTAGCAGACATTCTGCAACAGTTTAACACCCCCACTCGATCTGATACTGACAGCAAGATCTACAGTAACATAAAAAACACAAACTTATCCATCCTGACTCTTGTTACAGGTTTAGTTAATACATATGCCACCATGTCAACAGTTGGGCAATATTCAATGCAGATTTTCCCATCACTGAGAGCAGACCGAACAAAATGATATTTGATGTCCACATGTTTACATCTCTGACGCAATATCGGATTTTTCGACAAAGCAATAGCACCCTGATTGTCCTCAAAAACTGGCACTGGTGCATATTCACTGTCACAGTCCATTCCATTTAACAGCTGTACGAGATACATGCTTTCCTGAGTTGTTGCTGCCAGGGCCATGTACTCGGCCTCACATGTGGATAAAGCAACTGTGGGCTGTTTCCCTGACTTCCAGGAAATAACCGGCCCCGTCTCAGACAAACTAAAACAGTACCCAGTTGTACTTTTCCTGTCATTCTGGTCTTCTGCCCAATCTGCATCACTATATGCCACAAGTTTAAGATTTACATCACTTCTTTTGAAACACAATTCCTGATTTACAGTTCCCTTCAAATATCTCAACACATGTTTTGCTGTTACCCAATGTTGTTCTTTTGGTTCAGACAGGTATTGTGACAGTTTGCTTACAATCCAACTTAGATCTGGTCTTGTACATATCATGTCATAAAGGAAACTGCCAACAACCTCACGATATTTCTTTTGATCAACAGGTTGACCCTCGTTGTCAAATTTCAGTTTGTTTTCACATGGAGTAAATCTAGGTTTACAGTTGATCATTTCAAACCTGTCCCAAATCTTTGTAATGTACCTTTTTTGACTCATCTTTATTTCACCTCCTCTTTGCACAAAATCAATACCCAAGAAATGTTTGAGTTCACCAAGATCTTTCATTCTAAATTTTGCTCCCAACATTTCTTTTACATTTTTCACAGTTTGATTGTCATTAGCAGCAATGATAAGGTCATCAACCCAGATTAACAATATAACCCTCTCATTTGCAGTCTGTCTACTATAAACACAATGGTCAGCCGGGTTTTTGTTGGGATTTCTGGTTTGTGTCTGTCTTTGGCCTGCAGGGTGTGGTGTTGAGCATAATTGGGTGCAGCTGGCACTGCAGGCGGGCGCACCTGTAGGCAATTTACATCTTGCTGCCTATTTAAGCAGGTTGTGCCTACCTGTCAGTGCCAGGGTGTCTGGTCGCGTAGGGAGTGTGTTTGTTGGTCTTGTGTGGGAGCTTGTTTGGGTTCCTTGGTTTCTGTTAATGTGGGCTGCCCTTCCCTGTAAATAAAGCCTGGGTTCAGGTCCGCTACCACCATGTATCATAACAGTTTTGACTGTAACCATTTTCACATAGAAAATCATGAAGCATTTTGTTCCAATTTCATCCCGACTGCTTCAGACCATACAATGATCTATTAAGTTTACAGACTAGTTTCTCATCTGCAATCCTGTTGTGAACATGGTATTTAACATCTTTCCATGTTCGTTGATGGAGAACTGTTTCTGCCTGAATTGCATCAACACACAATTGTTTCCCGGGAACTTTCTGTAAAATTATGCTTTTCCCTAACTGTCTCCAGACAGCTGCCTTTTCGTCTTCACTCCAAAGTCTCCGTTGAAATGGTTTTGGGATGTCTGTAGCATCTGAATCTTCAGTCATCTTTTTGCCTTCTTTCCTTTGAAGCAGGCTGTGCAGAGGAGGATAGCAGACAGGTGTTTAGATTTCTTCATCTTTTTCTTGGGCATATCCGTTTTCTCTGTGTCCTTTGAGGGATCTAATGCCACTGTTTCAGTCGATCTTTTGGCAACATCGAACACCATGACTCCTGCAGTTGAAGCCTGCTTATTAGAAATGTCGACTTCCTCATCCATGTCTGAAGCTTGGCTTTTTTTGAATGTGGTGGCTGGCACATTGCCACTTCCTCTTTGTTACGGTTCGTGGTGGTTTAGGACCCGTACGCAGGCAAGACGCGGTGATGAACGGTCCAAAAAATGGTTTTATTAAACAAACCAAAAAGGGCAGTCACAATTCTTTCCCCAGAATGCACACAACGAGCTCCAGCATGGAGTCACAAAAATCTCAAAAACCAACAAAGTTACCAGATACACCTAGTCACACGACAATCCTCCGACACTGGTAGGCCGGAGTCTTAGACCTAATATAGGCGGCTGATCGCTGATGTCCTGCAGGTGCGCCAACAGGTGGCCGGAGCATGGCTCCACCACGCCCCCTGCAGGACAAACAAACTGGGAATTCTGGATCACAACACTCTTCCTTCTTTGAAACACTTTCCTTGTGCCCTTCAGTGGCATCAACATCTTCAAAATGTGTGGATGATGAAGGGACATAGTCGCTGCCCAGGTCCTCATCTGATGGTGACAGATAGTCACCCGGGACACTAGGATTCAATTCCTTCTCTTCACTCATCACCAGTAACCAAAATCAACCTTTGCACACCGTATTAGTTTAAGCCAACAGACAAGTTTGGAGCCAACCTTTCTCCGTCTCTCGCAAAGACGTGCACAAGAAAAAGAAGAAATTATCTGTTTTTATGTAACGTGACCATCTTTAGAGACATTTGACACATTAGACACATGCACTGACATGTTGAAAAACACAAATATAAGACACAACACATTCATTTTTTTCAGGGCTGTAACACCTGTGTTAAATATTAACAAACCTTTCATGAATGCTACGGTGTCATTAGAACATAAAAAAGTGTGAACATCCTCAATGGTTCAAGCACAAATGGGGACCGCAGAGTCGGATGGTAAATAATAGATGTGGATGATCCATTGTCAGCTGTGTCGCCCTGGAGATAAAGCTGTTCAATGATCCTAAGGCTCACGCTGAGAAAAGGACAAGGAGCCACCCAGAGTTCAAGATCAATCCTCACGCCGTTTGCAACCCTTCTCCCGTGTCAGGAACCTTAAGGCATCAAACGCTTCTTCAGAAACTCACCTTAAACTAGTGGCCCGCTCAGTACCGGCCCCTGACCCGGAGCCTTGCTGGGAACATGATTGCTTTTGTTCTGTCCGGAATATTTAAATGGGGCTTTATAAACGCGCAAAGTGTAGGTCGTAACACGCCCGATTCTTCCAAACTGGTACAGATGCTGCGCATCAGCGGGGTCGCGGCTCCGTGGTTAACAAAGCCCTCGGCGCTCACAATGATCCAGACTGCACATTCACTGCAATTTAGCTTGAGTAATAGATGAGGGTCACGCCGGGTCACTTTCAATTTCCACTTCCAGGGTGGGAAAATGAAAACAACTCATTTGCACAAATCTGAATAATTCAGTCGCGCAAAAAAAAAAAAAATGGGAGAAATGAAAATTCGGGCGGGAAGAGAGGCTGAAGAAAGAGGAGGGGGAAACTGTTGCATCCCGCGCCTTAATGACGGCCGGCCTCTTAATCGTCTTGCATAAAGGCTAATGACGACTCTGACAGAGGATATGAATCCAGACGCGAGAATGAAGCGTCTCTTTCTCTACAGCCTCGCTCGGGAGGCTCCGCTGCCTCCAGTGAGCTTTTAAACTTATCATAAATGTATTAAGATTGCAGCGGGCCATGAAACAGCTGTAGACAATTAATCTTCTGCAAATCTTATCCGAGGAATTGGTTTCCGCGAAGTAACATCTGCTGCGAGAGGCGATTATTCATGGGCAACGCGCAGCCGTTGCATAGGGCACAATCATTGCCAATGAAGTAAAAATTTATAGTTTTCCCTGTTCAGTAAAAATAACATTCAGCAGCATTAAAACATCATCCATCAACATTGTCCTGGGGCCCGGGGGCCATCCCAGGCAGAGAAATTAAAAAGTATTCATTTCACAGGGAAGTTGCAGAGCGTGCTGCTTCACCGGGCTGATTTTCTCATTTATTTATTTCTTTTTTTTCTCCAGCCGAAGAGAAAATTGGAGACACTGGTTTGCTTTTGCTCCGGTCGGCAGGCGCGAGGACGCGAGCCCTCATCAGAACCCCCCCCTCCACGAGCGATGCTGATCCAGAAGCGCACATGGGTCACAGAGGGATGACGATGAACACAAACGGGCCAAATATGAACTTGGACTAAAAACCAAGATGTTTGTGAAATGAATCTAATGGCAGATACACACACAGCAACAAAAGCCGCGTGTTCGCGTCCTTTTTATGGTGTTTGTTCGACTGTTTTCATCTACTTCATGCATCCCCACAAAGGCAGAAAGATGAGGACGTGTGTGTTATTGCGTTGCTCAAGTCAACCTCAAGTTGTACTTTGTACCCTACAACTATTTAAAAAAATCTTGCAAAGATACAAGACATCAAGGTTCAAATAAAAAATACCCAAGTTAAAAGGTCCAAGCACTTAAAGGTCATTTCAAAAACAGAACTAGAGCCTTTATTTGGTGTCGCAGCACAGTTGTGATATGAGCGGCCGGATTAGAGATTGATAGAGCTCCTCTTCCTCATTCCCCAACTGCTGTGATCTCACAGATGGCAACATCATTTAGAACGGAGGCTGTCAGCTGGAGCCAGGCCACACGATTTCTTTAAAAGAGATGGATCATCTGTAACTTTGCCTGTCACTTGTTTTTAGTTTTACACAGAGGTGGATGCGTTCTGGGGATCGATCCTCGCGATTCCCTCCGGTAATCACAGACGCACAGAGAAAGAAGGAAGAGTCGTCTGTCATCAGCGTATAAGAGAATCAATTAAACCGAGAACCTCCAGAAGAGCAAAAACGAGACTATTGAGATGATGTGTTCGCACATCGGCCTCCTCCAGAGAAGCCTCATGACTTGTTCAAGAGCGCTGATATAGTTGAAGCCACTTTTTGCTTCTTTCAACTTTATCTGTGGCTAAATAAACGTATCTTGTCGTTACCAAAGTGGTGGCTGTTTAGCTTGACATGATTTCATATGAAATCTATTAAACTAGCTGAAGTTTGGGGGGAATTTCCAGCATAATTTAGGTACGTTAATGGCGTATTTTGATTCCGTTTGCGTGTCTGACCAACGCAAAGCCATGATAATCAACTTTAACTTGCCTTTTAAATCCACTCAACACTAAATTAGTCTTTAATTAGCGCTAACCGCAGACACGGGTTCAGTCTGGATTGCTCCTGAACCAGAACCCTGACATCCACGGCGGCCCCGCGCAGACTCAGGCGACCGTCTTTAAAGCCCAACATGTATTGTTCGGCGTGACACGCTCAATTTATCATTAGTTGTGAGGGAAGAACGGATGAGTACACTTTCAATTTAGTTCCGCTGCTTTCTCCATTCATCACGCCTCTCTCATCATCCATCATTTCCCGTGCTCACATCGAAACCCAAACACACCCTCATAAGTTAAATGCAATTAATCTTCATGCTAAGATAATTTTATATTAATGAACCCAGACATTTCTTTGATTATTCATTTGATGAAGTTGCTTCAGGGGGGCGATGACAAGATCTGCGATGCCCACTAAGCATGAAAGGAAGAAGCATTGGTGATTTTCTTTTTTTTTTTTGGATTGTCTTTCAGCCGAGCTTTATGTACATTTCCCAGGGAGCGGCTGCCGCAGAAGCCTTCTGTCTTCATACAACAAGCCCTGAGAAATTGAAAAAGTTGCAGCAATAGATAGGAGGTGACCTGGAAACAAAAGCAATCAGGGCTGGAGGAGGATGTGGCGGGCGGGCGGGCCGCGGCGGCGGCGGCTGCCAGACATTCAGCCCGCTCTGTCAATAAAAGAAGAAATACCTTTTGAGGCACACGGCCGGGGGCAAAGAGGAGTCTGCAATTTCACACCTTCATGTACCTCGCTGGGGGACATTTTTCATCCAGCTGCAACCTTCCCGCTCGGCAACGTGCGATGAATCGTTGGGGACAGATTGGAGAGGACAGCAGAAATGATTCCTCTCATAACAAACAAAAAAGGGGAGCGGGGGGGTGGCGGGGGAGGTCGTTGGTTCTCTTCTGCCCGTCCGATCGCCGCATAATTATTAAATAAACTGGAATTCAACCCCGAATCAATCAGTTCTCCGTTTGAAGGAGTTCAGAGTCAATTGTAGCTCAATCACAGCGAGAGTGAGGGGAAAAATCAATTGTGACCAATTATAGTAGGTTTCATTAGCGTATGTAAATCAGCACTTTTAGAACTCTCGGTCTAATATTTCCCCCTTCTGGACGCTGGGGCGGTGCGCACGAGGCCCAGAAGCATTGTTGGTGTGTAGCATGTGACAGCTCCAGGTTCATTCCACTGTGTCCTGGCTGGTCTGTGTTAAAGTGGCTATTTTACCTCTTAGAATCAAATAAAATGAGATTTGGTTTTCTGGGGGGAGGCTGGACGACTTCACGAGGCTTCACCACTGACAGTTTAGACCCGTCAGGGGTCACTAGATGCATCTGAGGGCCGATGCTAACAATTAGCTATGAGTACGCTGTCGTCATGCTGCAGAATCAGTGAGGGCCAGTCGCTGTAAGACGAAGGGACAGAGGAAAGCTTCCCCGAGGGCTTTGAATGAAATGTGCACATCAGGATCGAGCAGAGACGGAACCTGACCTTTTATCTGCTGACATTTCACCACTGAAGACGGACCTTCTTTTGTATGTAAGAGATCGGATTAAGGACTCGTCAGTGGAGTAGTTAGAACTGTTGAATAAGGTCCTGGGCTCGATTCCACCTCAGGTTGCCTGAACGGCCTGTCGCTTTGTCAGTATCGACCGTCTCTCTTCAAAAACTAGACTCGTCAAAGTGAAACTGGCATCGCTGCAGCTGCGGGACTCTCCTGTATCTGTCCTTTATTATCGAGGGCCGCATCACTCTGAGGCCTCTGTCAAGGTTTTTAAGAGATGACTTGTCTATGGAGGCTTTTATTTTGAAGGGCTTCCCCGCGTTTGTCGTCCACGGCCCACTGAAAGTAGCACACGAGCTACATAACAAGATAACCTGACCTGAAATGGTGACTAACCGTTGAACCCGTTCCCTCTGTCCAGCCCGGGCTGTGGGTCTGACCCAGTGGTTTCTTCGGCCTCCCTCTGGTATCGATCCCCTCTCTCTGCGACGTACCCCCACAGCGTCCCGTGCATTACGGCGGGAGCGCAGAACAGATGGCGGAACAATGTATTTAAAGGCATTACGCTCCAACTAATGGCGAGTCTCAGGGAGAGAGCCTCAGTCATTTAGGCCCGTGAGTGGTCGGAGCGCTCGGGTTCCCAGCAGCACAGCGTGATTTAAAATGATGTCCTCTCCGGACTGCATTCACTTGGATTCAATTTGGAAATGTATTCATATTTACTTAGTGTACCTGCATTGCATTTGTATAGATCACTTGAGGGTAAAAGTAAAACGGAGCAAATCGAATCAACATATGTGGACATGCGGGGTAGTCTACAGGCAGGGTCACTCCAATGCCTTTTATGATGTCCCTCAGAAATCTATCTGAATCACATTAAATTGGATATAAAGATGTGCAGACACATACATCACAGTAAATGGTGTGGCGGAGCATCGCTCGCCAAGAATCCCACCTCAACAATCGGGTTATAGAATCGGCTTTAGATCCTATTAATAATTCACAATCTTGTTAGGGGAGAACAAACATTTCTGTTCAAGCAATTTGAGTTGTGGGATTGTTATTACAGCCCGGAGGGAGCCGGATCGGCCCGGGCGTGAGACGCAGAGAGGCTGTGAAATGTGCGGAACAATAACTCCATGCTATTTCACAGTCGCTGCTTTCTTTATTAAAGCGCCGTCACAGTAAACATGTCTGCATGGGCACCACTCGCCTCGTCCTCCTTCTCATCCCCAGCGAGAGGAGATAGAGCTTTTGCCTTTTTTTATGATTATTTTTATTATAAAAGACAGCCGCTGCGCTTTAACTGCCTGAATGAGCAAGCCATCGTTTCATAAAACGCCCTCTGAAAAGTGATAAAGGACTCTTTGAGGGCAACAGTCGGGAAAATGTCTTGTTTGGAAGAGAGAAACAGAACAAAGCTGATCGTGTCTCCGGTTAAAGGTGGTCAAATGCTGGTTGGTGTTCACATATGATGTCTGGAGGGTTTATGGGGGACTATATGTTACACAACATATTCAGGAAGGGAAAAATGGATCAAAAGACACCAGATGGAGCAGGATCGATTCAACTAGAGGAACAGAAAATACTCAAATCAAGGAAAAGACAGTTTTAATAGAAAAAGGTCATGAAATGTGCTTAGGGAGCACATAAAACCTATTCATCGGCCTCGCTTATCAATTATTAATATGTGCATTATGTAAATGACGTGGTTGTTCAATCATAAACGCTGTCGAGAACAAAATTTGCTTCTGTTTTACATTAAAAAGCTTCCTTTTATGCTCCAAATTACAAATATGGTGCCTCTTCTTTACTGTCCCAGATATATAATCAGCAAATGAACAGAGCTTATTTATTGATCCCTGGGGGCAACTTAAAAGCAGCAGGTCATAATTTAATAAAAGCTAAAGATAACGTTCAAACTGAGCTCACCCGTTTGCAGAGGGCTGTTTTACATAGTGGGAGCTTTTATTTTATTTGCTTTTTTTTGCTTTATTATGGTGAAAAATCCGATTTTACGCCACTAGTTTTCTCAGCAGAACGGACAAGCACTTTAGAGTTTGCAGGACGTAAATTCATTGTTTATTGTCTCGAAATCAAAGGCCTGATTTCCCCTTATTGATCACGATGACATCACAGCAGCCCTTGAATCAGATTTACAGTCGCTGCCGGTTCCTCTTTGTTCAGCCTGATTCATCTCTCAGGCGCTTTTATCAGCCGGCCTGTTTGCATAGATTTAGATGAAAGTAATACAGAATGTGGTTTTTTCCCCACATATTTTATGACTTCACAGTGATTATTTCTGTTGCCCCCATGCTTCACCTTTGCCCCTGCGCTCTGGTAATAGTTGGATAATCCTTTAATTGATTTAATAAGAAACATTTTAAGAGAAATCTGATGGCTTAATAACACTTTGGAAATATGAGGGTTTTCCTGTGTTTCCTTGCTAAGCATCAAATCATTTTAATGAAATAAACTATGGGGGGAAAAGGAAAATTTGTGCATTCATGTATCAAAAAGTGGCATCGCTGAGTGTCGCTTTAAACTAAAAAGTCAGCAAACATCATTATTCTTGTAACGGCGTGTTTGGAGGTTGAAGAGTGCACGTTTAACGACCGTTACAGCAGGTATCAGTGCCATCATTAACATGTTAAACGACGTGCACAGCCTCCAGCACTCTCGTGCGGAGGTTATTAACTGTTCGTGTGTCCCGCCCACCGCTGTCAGACGCCTCCTGTCATGTTTGAGTCGTCAATGAAGGAATAAGATGGATGAAAGGAAGAGAATTGGAAAATCTATGGATAACATTTTTCAGAAACAGAAATTTAAACATGAAAAAGAGCAGCTTACTTCATCATACAGGTGGTTTAAATATTAAACGCACATTGTCACATTGGTAGGAAAGATAGAGGAGGACGAACAGGATTGTGTTGTCGTATGCTGCCCCCTTCTGGCGGCGCACTGATGTACATTCTTCGTTTTTTTTTTTTTTTTAGAGAAGTTCGTCAAAAGAATTCAAATAAAAATGTAAATATTGGACGTAGTTTGGAGTCACATCAGCATCTGTGTGGTCATGGCGACAGCCCAAAATCACCAGCGTCCTCTGTGTTTTCGCAACAGCTGTTTGGCAAGCTCCCGTTCTGCCCCACGATGATGCTGCTGTACATCTTCTGCTGCTCCTCTTTGTAAGAATCCTTCACTTTCTGCCGTTTGAGTCCTCCATCCCTGGGAGAAATAACCAATGAACACAGTTTTGCCTCATTAATTCTCAACGCTGTCCGCTGTGCTTGCATTTTTAAAGGCCAGAAACGTGAACGTGAAGTAGGGGAACCCCACCACGGCAGGTCCAGCAGCCCTCCCTGATGAGCGATGGCTGACTTCACTCTGTTTGCAAACCGAGCCGCATCCTCCCCTTCCTGCTCGCAGAGCACAGGACACATAAATGTAGCGTGGCTAAAGCTAATCCGAGCTAACGTACCCGCGGTGACACAGGCATACCTGTATGGTCATGGGAGGGAGGTACCACACGTTGACCACGATGGCCCAGCTGGTCATCATCCGCAGCAAATAACTGACCATGTTGTATTTACTGCTGTTCCAGAAGGCATCGCCAAAGCGAGGGTCGTACTAGGGAAGAGCGGAGCTTAGCTCCCGACGCTCACGCGTACCCGCAGCATCTCATCCACTGCTCTTACCTTGATTGTCACCGGGTAAATCGTCCCCCCGATTTCAAAGCTTCCCTTCTTGAACATCATGACCGACGTGTTGTTGATGCAAGTTCCTGTGACGAACACATCTGAGGTTAAGAAAAGCCCCAAAAACCGCCGCCGCCTCATCGCGACCACGTTCCGACTCTGACCTTCGGGAAATATCAGGATGGGAAGTTTGGTCTTGGCTGCGATGTGGGCTGTCAGCCTGCCGAGAGAGGAAGAGGTTTTGATGAGTCACTCAGGAGGAGAACCCATGAAGAACCCGTGGGAGCGTCGTGACTGTCATCTTCACTTTTTTCAGCGATTCCATCCAGCAGCGTAGGCGTCAAAATCTTCATCTATAAACGTCAAAACGCCTGCCTTCTGCTTTTGCATTTTGCCTCATAAATAAACAAGTAAACACATGTAAATCCTCTCCCACTGATATATTTGCTTTCAGACACTTGCCTGGAAGCCAGGGGTGTCCGGATCCAGTCCAAGAAGGCAGAATCCAGCCGGGATTTCTGTCCTACCGGCTGGATTTTGGCTCTGGAGGACTGGATCTGTTTTTTTCAGTCACTGAGTAACATTCCCCAGAGTTTGAGATCATTGTTGAAGCCAACATGTTCCACACACCTCAAACACAGCATGCAAACTAACGCCGCTCTCCTTCATTCAGACTTTTTAAACGATCCATCGTGGTGTCATACCTGCTGGTCACGGCGTGTCTGTCCTTCATCTCCGACCTCTCAAACCAAACATGAGGACAAGCCCTCACCATGGACCTCTGGATGACTCCCAACAGACCCCCGTGGATCTGACCCACCTACCAGAGAGACATGAAAGTGTCCAAATATGGGAGACAGGAGACACAATGTCCACCTATTAATGAGGCTCACCATGGCGTAGCAGCCATCGTTGGCCAAAATCACAACGTCGATGGGCGAGGTGTGATTGGCTACGCAGATTCCTCCTTTCCGGGGTCTATTTTCTCTGCAACACACAGAGCTAGCCTTGGTTAGCGACTCCTGATGTATGAGTAAGGGTGACGTGCACGCGCGGAGCAGGAACTGACCTGTTGTGATAGTGGATGGTGGCTGAGAGGCCTCGGGCACAGATCCTGTAGCAGGTCAGGTGCACCAGCTCGCTCAGCCAGTTCTTCGCACTGGGCAAATCACAGAAAACACGTGCGATTTCCACAAAACCTGCACAGCATTGTCTTTACAAGGTGAGTAAGGGGAGATCCGGGCTCGCTCTCTTCCAACCGTACCTGCTCTCGGGGAGAATTCCAACCAGAATTGTTCCCATGACGAGCCAGGAGAGGCCGATGAGGGCCAAGGTGATCCTGCGGAACGCCAGAGAGGACACTGAGAACATTTAGGACCATAACTGTTATTATCCTGGGTCTAGTCTGTGATGCTCTGTTTCTCCACTAGGGGCGTGGTTGACCCATCGCTCCTGCTGGCTGCCTCCACACCTGCAGCTGATCGGGTTGATTGGAAGCCTTTTAATTAGCCTAATTAATTAGTCCTGGGTCAGAGCCTTTCCTCAGTACCAGTGGTAACCTGAGGGGTCCAGACTATCATTCCTTGAGTTTTCTAACCATGTCTTTGCCACAAGTAGCACGAGCACATTCCTTCACCGTTGAAATATTTTGGAAATAAACTGTTGTTGACTGAAGCTGCCTTCCTTATCTGTCGTCCTTGAGTTTTGTCAGTGAGTTCTAACAAAACATCACAGTCTACGTCATCCACATCTGTGCGTCAGGGAAGCAGATGCTAACAAAAAATGGCTAAGCAGCCAAGTGAACTCGTCTGACTGAACAAAATGTTCGTTATACAGCGACCTGTTTTTGGAGAACCAGTCGGGCCAGTCAATACGCAACGCTCCTCACAGCTCTTCTGTTTAAGGCAGCAGAGGCTTTCCAATGTCAATGTTTACTTTCTGATCAACCCAATTGGCCCCGACAGTCTCAGGAACCCAGGAGAGATCGCTTCACACTGACCTGAGGGGGAAGAGGACGCAGTATCGCACGAACACGCCCACACCCCAAAAAACGGTGAGGCGCAGGCTGATGTAGCGGAAGTTCTGATTGGTCCGGGTGAGGAGGTTCCACGAGGCGAGCTCCTCGGAGGAGAAGCGCTGCGTCACCTGGTCGTCCACGATGCTCTCCAGGCCCTTCTTGTAGAAGTAGAAGGCGTCGCTCAGGGCGAACTCCCCCTCCGCCTGGGAGCTCCGCAGCTGCCCCATTTCCTCCTCCATCGAGCCTCCCTCACGTTCAATGATCCCTGGGACAGTCACAACATGTTTGGTGGATGTTAGATCAATTCTTAGATGTTTCAGGGATTCGTACGCCTCTGTGAACAAAAGGGAGTCCTATTTAGCAACATTAGCTTTAGAGTGGAAGTCACACTTTAAATATTTAAAGTCCATATTGTCTTGAAGATTTTGTGGATAATTATTTGCTTTTTGGCGACGTTGAGGACTGAGTAAGCTCTAAAACTCAGGTTTTACACACTGCTGCTACTCAGAGAGCAAATATGATTTAGGCCTTTATCGAAAATTAAGACTCCAAATATTTAAAGTTCAATCATTTGAAAGAGGCTTATGATGATGATGAAGACAACGATGAAGATGACCGAGCCTCTTGTCAGCTCTACTGTATCACAAGACCCCTGACGTGTCGGATACGTCCGACCCTTTCGTGACCCTCTTGTTTCCTCACAACACCTTCACATTAAACACTCATGGCGGGCTGATGGCGGCGTACGAGGCATTCTAAACATTCTGTACATTTTGATGCAAACGGCTGACGTTGCTCTGAAAAGAGCCGCACAACAGCCGACTCCAACCAGCTTCTCCGTCGCTTCGCTGATACGCGGCGCCAGTAAAGAGCACGTGAGTCTGCTATTTGATTTAAGTTACGTAATCTCTGCTTGCATCATCCTCCTGAGACCAACCATGTGTTGTTCATGCACTCACCACCACCACATACATACATACACAATGTCACATGATCTGTCTGCAACTGAAAGAAATCCCTCATGCAGCAGAACCCAAAGTCCTCGGCGCACGGACGACAGCTGCACTACAGCTGCACGCGTCCACGACAGACTCCCCCAGTCTGCATGTTCCTGCTAATGCATCTGATTAACTGATTCCTTTTAAAGACTAAAAAAAGTTAAACCTACACTTCCTGGTTTATGGCTTCTCCTAATGTCTCATACAGCAAAGCAGAACTCTGCAGAAAAAAACGTTATACTGTAAAAAGTAGCAGCTATACTTAGTTATTAAGAGTAAGTACTGTGTATTTTTTCCACTTACCATTAGGGAGTGGCACTGGCACGCTTGGCTGCTCTTCCCTCCCCCTCTGGATCCGCACTGTGGCCCACTATATATATAAAAAAGATTTTAATATTATATTCGATATATTGGATTGCAGGATCACCATTAGCTTTAAGTTGACCAGGAATCACAGCCTCTGTTTTCAGGTACCTCCAGGACTTGGACAAGAATCTGGATGTAGACCCCAGTGACCCCCAGAGAGAGGCCGAACATGGCTGGGAGCATGATGAGAAACAGGACCACGAACATCCACGCATGGAAGACCCCGACAGCCACACACCACATGTCCTCCATCATCACTGTCAGCTGAGGCGGCCACAGCGGAGGTCACCTCATCATCTGCAAGCAGGGAAGCACCATCACAGCAGCCTTTTCGGGTACAAAAGCTCATCATGGATGGAAAAATAAATACAAGAGTTTACTGAAAAATGGAAAGAAATGATCCCATGCTTTATATCTGCAATCACGACTGTACGTCAGCACTCGCAGGAAACTCGTTTATTAGAGTAAAAAATAAAAATCCTTATGCCGCAGAAGCGCTTTACATTTGATCATGTTTGCGTTAAGGGTTTTTGTGAAAAAGGAAAAAAAATAAAAAGTAGGGAAAAAACGCTTATTTCGAGTTAAAGCCCAAACAGTAAGAACTTATAAACTCTGGGACATTCCACCACGAAACGGGGAAAAAAAATAGTAGCCGTACCGTTACAAGTCTTACGAAATAGTGACAAATATAAAAACGAACAGTACTACGGAGGAAAAGCAAATCTACATAAAGATATAAATACCTGACCAGTTGTAAAATATTCCCGACGGTGTTTAATCCTTCTGCGGCAATGAAAATCTTCCAACAATAGATGGTTCAGGCCCGAAAAGCAAACTCGGCGAGCTGCGTAAAACACCCATGTGACTGCGCTGGAAAAACGCAGCCTGCGGAATTCCACCATTCCACCGCGGCTGCGAATACAGTGCGCAGTAGTAGCGCTCCTCAGGCGAGCGGAAAACAGCATGGCGGCGGAGCCAACAGTTCGTGTGCCTGGAATTGTTTTAGCTTCTTTAATGTTCCATCATCTTAACAGTGATTCCGACGTGGTGAGAATAACGCCCACCATCTACTTAACGATATATATTGCGATTCGCACTGCTTGGCATTTGGTCAACATTTCAAAGACAGGCATGAGAGCTAATATAACTTCAATGTTATTCATTAAGGAACGCGTAACTTCATTAGTTACGCGTAACTTCATTAGTTACGCGTTATTACTTAGACTATTTTCAACTGTCATTTGTCGCAGGGGAATAAATGGGTGTAAATTATTTTCAAGACTCCCATTCTACAAAATTTTTAACCAAATTAAGTGCGCTGTCCCCTTTGATGCACATTTAAATGCGAGAGGGACTTATGGAATTGGGTCCATTTTGTGTAGATCTTTGGATATATACGACATATGTTACAGCTAAAATCTGAATTCCCATCCATTTGTAATAATGTAAATGTAATAAACATATAGTTTGTGGAATAATCAAACGGCATCAATGCACTGTAAATGGAATCGGAAACGTTCTTTTTGATTAAAATGACAGTTTGTTTCTGTCTCACCTTTCTGCAGGAAGGTTTCATCCTGGGAGAGAGCAAAATTGAAGAGCAGGTCACCATAAACGACTCCCAGGCTGATCACATTCACATTGAGGAAATATACAGTGAGTTATATCTGGACACACTAAGGATTAGATCACTCGATAAAGCCTCTTTTTTCCTAAAACAGATGTACAGAAGCACCTCCCCTGCCATGAACTGAACAAGTGAGTATTACATAGAATAGATAATACCTTCCATATGTGATCCCAGATGTTCACAGTTGTTCTCTTGTGGCGGTTTGTGTGTTTTCAGCTTCTACAACGCTGTCAGTGACGTGAATATGGACGTTATAACGAAACTCCTGGCCGACAATAAGCAGGTAAAATCAATGCGTTTATCGCGCGGGGAGCTTTGCATTTCAGCTGCACCGGAATACTGTTACACTCGCCCCCGTCCCCGCCCCACAGGAGAGCATCATCGGTTGGTACAGACAACGCAGGAACACGGAACAGCAGATGACATTCCGAGAAAAGCTCGTCCACGAGAAGCTGAAGAGCGCGCTGTCCAACCCTCACCTGATCTTCCTGCTGCTGACTCCCAGCAGCGTGTCGCCGACAGGATCAACCCACAGGATGGAGTACGCTGCCTTCATCTCACGCAGCAGGTCGCCATTTCATTCATGAATCTCTGTTTATTTATTTGACAGTGGAACCATGTCTGAACCTACATTTAACTGTATTTGTACACTGATTTGTGTGTTTTCATGTTCTGCCTGCAGACGGTTCACAAATGTTCCTGTGCTGGTCAATAACCTGGGGTTACTGGAACAGTTGTCCTACTGGAAGGTGTCCGCTCCGTGTTCCGCCGCAGGTTATAACCTCACCATGAAGAAACACGGGTCTGATCCTGCGCACGGTCGAGATTTTCTGATTCGTTTTGTCACAAAATCATTAAACGCCTCTTCTTTTGTTCCAGCCCTAAATTCTTCTGCTCCAACGGACTCCTAAAGGAAGTCAGTGAAGTGAACAAGATGAACGACTCTCTGCAGTCGGAGCTGCAGGTGGGGTTGGGGGTGGGGGTGGGGGGGGCACTGAGGTTATGTTTGAAGGTTCCATTTTACACATTTGTTTCCTGTTTGTTAGAAAGCATGCAGAGAGGTGGAAGAGAGCGAGCGGCTTGTGGAGGCACTGCAGGCGGACCTTTTAGCTCTCAGGAGAACGCTGGGGAGAAGAAGCAGGACGCAGTCGCAAAAGGTCTGAATCTCCTCAGAGAATCAAGTGATCCGGCACGTTTGAGTTCCAGGCTTCATGGTGCTGGTTTTAATGTGTCTGCAGCCGCCGCCGATCGTCCACCTGAGCAAAGGAACAACCTGCTGCTGCACGAAGCCATCAGAAGTTTGTTTGCCTGCTCGCCTCTGTTTCACACTCAGACATTGACCCTCGAGGGGTTTCCTGTTCCCAGCGCCTGCTGCAGCACCGCGCACGACGCGTCCACTGCAGCAGGCGCGGCCGAGCACCACGGGCTGTGCTCCCTGGTGCCTCCCAGCGGTTTAACCCCTTGGAAGAGACTGAAGCAAATGCAGCCAGTGAGGGAGAGCAAACGCAGGAAAAGCAGTTCGTGATGTGGAAATGTACAACTTTCCATGGAGCCGTTTTATTTCCTGATGAATCTTGAAGCGTTCCAGAGATGTTGATGAGAAATACTGTGTATTTATGTTAAACCGTTTGCAGTCTACAGCTGCACTAGCAGCGTGATGGACAATAAAATCTTTTACAATTTTCTGCAGGTTTAGTTTTTTCAGTTGGGATATTTTTGATTGATTCCAGATTAATACAGATGTTTTTGATATGCAAAAGCTCACAATTGGTGTTATAAAAACTGCAAAACTAGTCTGAATGGTTTTCATGTCTCCAGTGTGCAGGGGATACATTCATCTGAGCCAAGCTGTGCCACTGTTGCATTTTTAGTCAGAATCACGTGGATTGAGACCTGACCTTGATGTGTTTGAACAAGAATGATAACATGTTTACTTTTGCCGGTGTCGAAAATCAGGAGCTTAGTCACATGACCAGTGTATGGCAGGAACCAATGATCCAAGATACAGTTTTCAATCCAGAGCTGGTTTCTAAAATATTCTGCCAAACATTTTTTTTATCATAATAGCACCAGATCAACTGTTATTGTCTCTTTAAACCTGAAACCAGGGACTTTTCTATTTGTGTTGAATTTGCATTAGGAAAATCAGGCAAAAATCAGTTAGACGGCTCATCGGCAACATTTTATTGAACAAGAAAAATACTAATTCAGCTGTTTGACAGCACAAATATTGGGGTCTCTCATGAACTGGGGATGCTTGTGAGTAACTGACATAAAACCTGAAAGAAGAAAACAACACATTTAGATGTTAAATTCTAAATTTAAAAAAAGACATAACAAAGTCAGTATACATTTTGCACTGAACTACTTCAATACAAAACTCACCCATTGATTGAGCTTTCTTTATTGCTTTGGCAACCTGCTTTTGCTTTACTCCACAAAGGCCTAAAATGAAAACAGTGAGAAAATGCAAAAATTCCAAAACTGATTCAGACATCGACAGCAGCAGAAAGCAGACAGAAGCAGCTCACCTGTGAAATGTCGGGCATAGATGTGTCCAGTGTGAGGTGAGATAAACTGGGAAAGGAGCTGGGGAGGAGACAGGTGTGTTACTACATGTAAGGATGGTGAGTGGAAGACAGCAGCTTAAGACAAAATGCTATCTGAAAATGAATACAGGTGAGGTTCTGTGAAGAAAACACGTGATATAATGGTGTTAATTAATTAGAATCCTAAATAGAACCGTAAACCTGGTACTCCTGAAGAACTACAGGTACCAGGCTCACCTGAATGTTTTTGTAGTCCACTGTCACGTTACAGAGGAGGCATCCTTTTTGGGGTTCTTTGTACGGGTTTTCCATCTTGACAAGCTTTGAGATGAAACAAAATAGTATCAAACGTCGCATTGCAAATGCACTACTAATAAAACATGAATTTGTTACCCACCACGCCATCGTCTTCTTTGGCAACGTCTGGTTTGACCGTTAGACTCCTTAAACCTACGAGAGATTACAAATGATCGAATCGCTGCTGTCTTTAGCATTAGCATCAATATTTGTGGCTTATCTGATGAACGTGGCTCCATACACTTTTTGAAATAAACAACTTTGTTTATACGTAATAGATGCAGATGTGTGTATTCCTGTTGCCTTACTTATGTTCCCATGTGGCGATAAACCAGGTTTTAACCTCTGCAAGATTCTCAGTGTGTACATTTTGACCCAACACACGATAGGATGTTATGAAACAGGACATCCGTTGCTTCGCCTGTGTTACACAATAGAAGTTGCCGCCTCTATGCACTCTGGTTTCAGCAGCATGTGTGCGATTATCATTTATTAAAAATACATTTTAAATAAAGAAAGCGATACAGGGATAGAATAATTTGTTCTTTAAAATATACACAGCGTAGTATTTCTGGAAATTGTACGCCTCTTGTGCAAGAATACGGCGGGGGGCTAATGTTTTTACGGAAGGAAATAAATGTTACACATACAAAGATTCATAGACCTCATTGCAGCAAGATAGTTACCCCATGGTTACTTTCGTAAGACTCTTGCTACTTCTGTATGAAGTATAGACGCATTGTTTCTTTCGCATCAGCACCTTATAGCGACTGTCTGTTATGTATACGCTAGAAATCAACTAAAATTTTAAGGGTAATGATTGATTGAGCATTTATATACGCAAGTTTGAGCCTTTAAAGCAAAAGCGGAAGCGATGTTGGGATTCTTGTCTTGCTGTGACGACGGTGTTGTCAAATTTCAAACGAGTTTGCTCTCTTTTCAATTGAAAACTAAACACAAGAGCAACGCTGCACGTTTTAAAAATACTTTTACAAACATTATTTTCTGTATTTCGTTGTATTTCAGCCGTAGGACCAACTGTTACCAATTAGTTCGCAAAGGGAACTAATGTAGTCTCTTTAACAGGAATGAGCTAGCTAGGCTTAGGTTATTTAACGGTTTTTCGCAACGTGAATATTTTTAGACAATAAGAGTGAGACAATTAAGAAATTATTTTATTAGCACACCCTATTTGACATGGAGCACCATTCGTTGCTTGCTGTGGCTGCTGCGACTGGACTGTGATGAATGCTGGAAAGCAAGAAATCAAAGTCAAAAGAGTTTCCTCCAGGAAGAGGACCAGGGAGAGCCTACTGAAGAGACTCCTGACACCTGCCAAGAAGGGAGAGGGCGCCTGTTTGGAAGAATGCTCCAAAAACTGGAGAATTGGCAGCATCATGGCTGATGTAAAAGCCACTGAGGTATGATCTGGGCCCAACTGGAAGGATTCGGGAATTTTTGTAAACTGTCAACCTTTTCTCATGATGATCAGAATCAAAGATTTCACCTAAATATCTTCCATTAATAAAGTCAGTAATACCCATGCATGGATTAAGATATTAAAGGACCACAACTTTATATTTGTCCGTTCTTTTGTCCAGTACTGCAGTGACAGTGAGGATTTATTTGGAGGCTATGACAGTATCCTGGAGGACAGCTCTCTCTTGGCAAAGCTTGACAATGCAGAACAAAACGAGAGGCGGCGCGATGCCCAACCTTCAGGCGACGCAGATGCTGTGGCGGCTCCCAACTTCAGCAGTTTGCTGCAACCTAAACAGGAAATTCGCACGGACTCCGTGTTGGACTCCCTCGGAGACGAATCCTTCGAGGATTTACCCCCCAGTCAGTTGCAGTTTCAGGAGCAAATCCTTGAGAATGCAAAGAGGAGAAGACTGCAGGAGGGCGATAAAACCTCCACACCTAAAAGCACTAATGGAACTGGCATGGAAAGTAATAGTGGGGGGGCCAGTAGACATACCAACATACGCAGGAGCATGATGGATAAGTTAAAGAGGACAATGGTTTGTAACGCAGCGTCTCCCTCCAGCCTTTCCCGGACTATTATGTTAAAGGAGGCTGTGGTTTCGGAGGAGATCAGCGTCGCCATGCAGGCCATGGAGACCGTTTCTGCTGAGACAACTGACCTGGGGCCTTTCTTTGGCCTCCCTACCAAAGTGAAAGACCTGTTGCACTCCCTGAGAGGAATCAAGAATTTATATGGTATTATTTTGGGTTTTTAGTTTTAAATAAGTCCCTTCATTTTTCACCCTCTTATCTAAATGGGAAGGTTTTTCTTCCTCGCCAGTTATGTTTGCTTGGTTGTTTTGATATTTTACATCAGGTAAAAGAGAAATCAGACAGTAAAATGATAATTGTGTCATCTTTTAGCGTGGCAGGAGACATGTCTGAACCTGGAGTGTGTTCAGGAGAGGAAGAATCTGATCTACTCTCTCCCCACCAGCGGAGGGAAGACTCTGGTGGCTGAGATCCTCATCCTGAGAGAGCTGCTGTGCAGGAGGAAAGACTGCCTCTTCATTTTACCGTACATTACACTGGTCCAGGAAAAGGTACTGCCAAGCAAGAAAGCCACAGTAAAATGTGCTAGCTTCAGTTTCAGACAGCTTTTCCCAAACCAAGAGTAATTTTCACAGCTGAACTGATGTTGATGGGATTAAAAACTGTCCTGCGGTGACGGTACGCCTGGTTGCTTTGCAGGTGCGTGGATTAGCAAGCTTTGGCCTGGAGCTGGACTTCATGGTGGAGGAATATGCCGGCAGCAAGGGCAAATTTCCACCCGTAAAGCGGAGAAATAAATCATCGCTTTATATTGCAACCATAGAGAAAGCCCACAGCCTGGTTAACTCTCTGATAGAGACTGGCAGACTAGAGAACCTGGGCCTGGTGGTGGTAGATGAGGTACACTCACCCTAATAATCTCATGGTTTGACTGTAAATATAAGAAGGATTAGGAGTGAAGAGTGTTCTATTTTCCTTGCATATGTAGCTGCATATGTTGGGTGACGGCAGCAGAGGAGCTGTGATCGAAATGACGCTGGCCAAAGTTCTCTACGTGAACAGTAAGTGCTTCGCTCACATCCGTCCTGCGTGAACGTTGAAAACCCTCCAGAGCGGATGAACACGTCCATCGTTTCTTTGCCAGAGGCGACTCAGATCATCGGGATGAGCGCCACTTTGGGAAACATCAGAGACCTGCAGGCGTTTCTGAGGGCGGAAAATTACACCAATGACTTCAGGCCTGTAAGAGACTTGAGAGGAACCCGTTCCAATGTGTGTCACGAGTGGTCGCTGGTCTCAGTCCGCCACCCTTTTAAAACTCTTCTCTGGTCAGGTCCAACTGCAGGAGTACGTTAAACTGGAGGACAGCATCTATGAGGTCGACCCAAAGGAAGAGAATGGTTTCAGATTCTCACGCCTTCTCAACTTTAAAGTGAGTTGATGTGTGTTCCGAGTTGAAGCAGAGACCTTAGTCATCACCCAGACGAGCTTCTATTTCCAACAAACAGTGTAAAAAGACACTATTAATGGATTTTCTCATCTCTGGTCCATCAGTATTCGAGTTCGATGCAGAAAATTGACCCCGACCACATTATTGCTCTGGTGACTGAAGTCATTCCAACACACTCGTGTCTGGTGTTCTGCCCCACTAAGAAGAACTGTGAGAATGTTGCAAGCATGATCTGCAGATACCTGAAAGAGTAAGCCAGCCGGTAATTTGATGTGTTGTATGTGGCTGTGCTGTGATCAGTTCTGACTCCTCCAGGGATTTCCTCAAGCACAAGGAGGCAGAAAAATCCATCCTCCTCAGAGAGCTGAAGGAGAGCGGGAACGGCTCCATGTGTCCGGTGCTCAGGAAGACGATACCGTTCGGCCTGGCCTATCACCACAGCGGGCTGACCTCAGAGGAGAGGAAGCTGGTGGAGGAGGCCTACTCTACTGGGGTCCTCTGTCTCCTCACATGCACCTCCACCTTGGCTGCAGGGATTAACCTACCTGCCCGCAGGTTGGTCTCACCTGATTTGTTTTTTTAGGAATCACTTGTAATGTTTTCAAACTAACACTAGAGGGCGATAAATGGTAGCTATGTAAATTCATAGCGTCAGTCGATATTAATCTTTCTGTTCATTAAAACTAAATGATTTGAGAATCCCTTACAGCTAGTCTGTTTACCCTTAACAACTTTTTGTACTCTCATTTTGAAGTAATGTTAATTAAAACCTACCAGTGAATTGTTTTTTTTTATTGTTACACCTCTTTTGTTACGCTCAGCTCATCTTTCAACACTACACCGGTATTAATTTCATGGAAAACTTCATTTAACCTGTGGAATTCCCAAAAAGTGAAATGCAAATCAATGTGACCAAAAACATGAATGAGAGTGATTAAATCAAACAAATGGAATGTAATCACAAAAGTTCCCTCAAAACTGAAATAACGAAGCTCGTGTCGCTTGTTTTTCTCACCCGGACATCTTTGATTCAGAGTCATCCTGCGCTCGCCATACGTGGCCACAGACTTCCTGAAGAGGAGCCAGTACAAGCAGATGGTGGGGCGGGCCGGTCGGGCGGGGATCGACTCGGTGGGCGAGAGCATCCTCATCCTCCAGGACAAGGACAGAAAGATGGTTCGAGTTGTCAAAGGCTCTTTCAGTCACCAGGGGGCGCTGAGATTGTTTAAACATCTGTTTTAATTATTCCAACCTTCAGGTTTCATCATAAAAATGGATGAATGGTTTCAGATATTAAAGTGAGACGCTTTCTCTTATAGTGGGGATTTAAGTGTTGGGGGGAGGTTAGGTTAAGAGAGAAGATTCTGTTAGAGGAATTTGAACATTATTCATGAATTAAATTGATATAATGATAATCTATAGACCGAAACTGACACTGAAGTGAAGCCTGTCATCTTCAGTTAACTGAACTTGAGAGCTGGCTTAATGAAATGGGCCCAGCAGCTCTTCACAGCTCCAACCAGTGCTGTATTATACACATATATTTGAACTATCTTGGTTTATGTTTCAGGCTAGATCACTGGTGTGTGCCCCGATGGAAAACTGTTACAGCAACCTGATGCATGAAGATGGAAAGGGCCTCCTGAGCCTCATCCTCTCACTCATCGGATTAAATGTAAACCCCTCTGTTTGTCCCCCCTGTGTCTACTCATGCGATGTTCTACTTCCTGTTCCATTTGTCTCTACTGAGATGAATTGAAACCCCATTTTGGTCCCAGATCGCCACATCAGTGGACCAGATGAGAGATTTCTTGAGCGGGACGCTGCTGTACGTCCAGCAGGAGCAGCTGTGTGCTGACAGGAGTCTGTGGGAGGTGGTGCAGCGGTGCGTTCAGCGCCTGAAGGACAAAGGTCTCGTCTCTGTGACGGAACTCTCCCAGGGTCACTCGCTGCAGGTTACCAAGCTGGGGAGGGCCACTTACAAAGGTGGGTCAAGTTAAGGATAATCCAGAAGGATGAACTGCTCTGAGTCTGTGTGAAAGGAGACACTTCCCCAGTCATTTTGTCTCCGCTTGTCATCTTCAGGCTCGGTGGATCTGGCCTACAGCAAAGTTCTGTACCAAGACCTCACCAAAGGTCTTGATGGTCTTCTGCTCAACAGCTTCCTCCACCTGGTCTACCTGGTCACACCCTACGATATTCTTTCCCAGTGCAAGCCTGAATGGATGACGTACCTCAGACAGGTCGAGGCTGTGAATCCCTAAAGTCCTTTTACTTGTGGTAAATGTGGGTAAACCAGTCGCTCTTAACATTTTCTCTCTTTTTTTTGCAGTTCTCGCTGCTGTCGCCTGCAGAACAGAGGATGTCCGCAGCTATCGGGGTGCCTGAGAGTTTTGTTGTCAGACAAGTTGCGGGGCAGACGGTGAAAAAGGTGGAGTACGCCTCAGGAGACTCGTAGGACGAAGTGCTGCAGCAGCAACTTTGCAAAATGACAACGCTTTAGAGGCTGCTTGTTGTTGGGTGTCCAGGGTGTCGACATGGATGTGGTGAAGCGGATGTATTTGGCTCTGGTGCTGTTTACTTTACTGAAGGAGACAAACCTGTGGAGCGTGGCCGAAAAGTTCCATCTGAGCCGTGGCTTCATCCAGACGCTCCTCAGCTCCTCCTCGGCCTTCTGCTCCTGCGTGCTGCACTTCGCAGAGGTGAGATGACAGCTGATGAAAAGTGATTCCAGGCCTGTTAAATGAACAGTGCTTCCTTCATGCTCGTATTCAGGAGCTGGAGGAGTTCTGGCCCCTCAAAGCTCTGCTGACGGAGCTGATGCGAAGGCTGAGCTACTGCGTGACGGCGGAGCTCATCCCCCTGATGGAGGTGGTTGGAGTCATGGAGGTTAGTGTGGAGAGACGAGAGGATCTTTTAAATAGTTGACCAAATTGCAAAGTCTTTCAAGTGAATCTAGAAGCATAAATGTGACTAACTGAACACAACTAGCATGTTTTTGTCTCTTAGCTCAGATTCGTTTGGACTGGATTTATTAAAGTCTATTGCAGAAACGCACTGACCACTCAATTTCACATCATCCCTATCATCTTAAAGAAAACATCGTTTTCTTTCTGCAGTCGCGAGCAAAGCAGCTGTATAAGGCCGGCTATAAAACGCTGTCTCACCTGGCCAACGCTGACCCTGCTGCCCTCTCCAAGACTATTGAAAACCTGTACAGGAAACAAGCCGTTCAGCTAGTGGCCTCTGCGAGGGTGGGTGTCCCCATTACCTGAGTTTCATATTTATAATTGTTAACAGGAGCCCTTTCTTCATCAGGTGATGTATCTGTGTTCCAGATGCTTGTGAATGAGAAAGCTGCAGCTCTTCAGGAGGAGGTCGACGATCTGTTAATGGTTCCTTTAGATCTGCCCACACCATAAATACAAAAAACAGAAAATGTCACCTCTCCCTATTTATTTATACTCTTTATAAATATTGCTTTTTATCACCTTATGCGCACCTATTAAACTAAGGTACTTGAATGATTAATTGTGTTCTTTTTTTGCTTATTTAATGGTAGCCTCCACCTTACAGATCCTCGATTCACTACCATGCTTTTATCACTCACCATTGCACTTTTAATGAGCTGGTTGGTTAGACATCGATAAGTATTTGTAGAAGATATTAATCTATAAAGCTATGCTGAGAAAACTCCCAGCATCCCTTTACAAGCCTCTCTCTATCTAGTAGACTTCATCTGTGAACCTCGAAGTGGCTGCGTTTGAACGTGCCCCAGTTTTTGATAGATCTGGACAAAAGGTTCTCCTGTCATGCACCGTGACGTGAGGAATTACCTCCAAAAACTCCGAAATTAAAAACACTTGTATGCTTTATGGAGTTATAACAAGGAATGTATTGTACCGTTTTATGGTTTTACCGTTTTATTGTTCATTTATGTTTCATGCACTTGTTTTTAACAATCTTTAACTTTATATGACTGCTACCTTGGCCAGGTCTCTTGTAAAAGAGATCTTTAACCTCAACGGAACTGGTTAAATAAAGGTTAAGTAAATAAATGTATAATCACATTCACAGTATCATGAACCAAGAAATGTAAATGAATAAAACACACTTGGAGCAAGGCAAAAAGATTTCAAAATTAGCAATAATTTAAAAGTACAGAAATACAAGCCGTTGCGCCGCCCCCTAGCGGCGACATAGTCATGAACGTAAGCCAAATTATTACCAATAGACATTTTCAATTGACTTTTATTCAAACAGAATAGTACTTTATTTTAAACTAATATACTAATTTATACTAATTTTATATAACGCACACATAGCCGAGTTTCGACAAAATAACGAACTGTAATGTGACTTTTCAGTCAGTTGGCCATCGAAGAAAAGTAACAGATGGTACCTGAAGGGTGACTGAGACCTCACCCGACCTTCCATCAACAGGCTGTTTGCCTCCGCAGACGGCCCCGGCCCACAGGTTCGCCCGCTCGGCCCCGGAGCCGGTGATGTTCCGTCCGTTCCGATGGATGAATCGCGGCTCTGGCCAATGTAAACAAGGAAGTAGCGCAGGAAGTGGTGTGCGCGAGCTGCGGCTCAGTCACTCGTCATGGAGCGTGTCGCGAGCTCGCATCTTCTTCTTCTTCTTCTGTGTATCCTGGGTTCTGGAAGCGGCGGATTCCTCCTCCGAGACCAGAACCAGAACTCCTCACAAGTTCTGGAAGCTGCAATGATTGCGGATCTGTCTGCGGTGCTCCACCGCGTAGACCCGCGCTTTTTGTCCGTCACCATCGATGCCAGCCTGGCCGCGGAGGAGAAGTTCATGTCCCTCCTGAGGTGGGTTCTTAGCCGCGGAATAGAGTTCAAACGGGCGCTGCGAGGCTTCGTGCCGCTCCTGTTCCAGTAAATCCTGTTACTGTCAGCTCAGTTAATGCGCTGCGATCTGCTGCTAACTTCCATTTAAAGCCGCTTAAATCCTCTAAACTCCCGGGTGATGATCTGAGCTCCGAAGAACCTGCGGCCCCGGAATAATGCGATGATTGGATTTGTCTTTTTAAAAAGGGCTTAAAACTCGCTTCTGTTTCAGTTTAACGGATTAAATAAACTTTGAGCAATGAGCCATTCTATTACCCACAACGGGACATTATTTTGTTGTTGTTTTTCTTTATTACCTGCATTGTTTATTGTTTGGCACAAACTTTAAGGCGCTTAATTGGTCTGAGGTTTTTACGTGTTTGTAACTGTTGAGAACATTTTTAAATCGTCATTTTCTCAAGGTTTACAGTCGCCACATCCGCACTAAAGGTTTTGTTTCTTTTTTCCCAGCTCCCCAAAGATAAGGACCTTGGCCAAAGCATTAAATCCAGCTTTTCTAAGATTCGGAGGGACCAGACAAGACTTCATGGTGTTCACCCCGCAAAAGTATCAACCAGGATTTACTTCAGGTGAACTCACATATATTTCTATTCACGTATGTCTTCACACTCGCACGTGTTCAAATTTGTTTCATTGTCTTCTTAGAACATTCCTGTGACAAAACGGAGTTGCCCTTGTCGCACAGGCTGAAGACCGAGTGGATGACGCAACAGGTGATCCTGAGGAACGAAGATCTGCAGAGCGAGTACAGACGAGTCAGGTTCACAGGTGCTTCTTCTTTCTTCATCGGCCTTTTTGATGATCCGTTCTGGGTTTTAGATTAAACAATAACGCAGCCTCAGATATGTTAAACACACGTGCACTGCTCTCGCGTCTCTGCCTCAGAGTACACCGTGGATCTTCTGCACGCCTTCACCAACTGCTCGGGTTTGGATCTGGTCTTCGGGCTGAACGCTCTGCTCAGGACTGCTGACAACACGTGGAACAGCAGCAACGCCCGCTTACTGCTGCAGTACTGTGAAGCCCAGCAGTACCGAATGTCCTGGGAGCTCGGCAACGGTACCAGTCCACACCATCAGCACCTTTAAAGACTTTTAACGGCTGTGTCATCTTGGTTTTACTTTTTTTTCTCAATCAAGTTTGACTTGGGGAAAAAGGGCATCAAGCACGTCATCGGTTTTCATATGATCTTATTCAGGAAGTCATATTGTCATTTAAGCTCTATTTTGTTCCCTAAATCTAACTTTGTTTTTGCTGCATTCTTTGTGAAACTGATATTATTATTTCTTTAACCATTTGAAACAAACCTTTCGCTTCAGAGCCCAACAGCTATGAGAAGAAAGCAGGGATTCATCTGAACGGATATCAGCTCGGAGAGGACTTCACTGTCCTCAGGAAGATTCTGTCGGATTCCAGATTTTACCGTGACGCCAGACTGTACGGACCAGATGTCGGTCAGCCGCGGGACCACCGCACCAACATCCTGAGGGGGTCAGGCCTCACCGTCTGCACACATATGTTAAATATGAAATTAGCACGTGATGATTCAACACACACATGCTGATGATGGGAATAGTGGAGTTTCTTCACCCTGGAATATTTGAGACTATTCAGAGCTGAACTGGATCCTCTTTCTAATCGAATGACACGGTCACGTGGGCTTTCCGCTCCTTCCTGGCGTCAAACAGAGCGAGGAAGTCTCTTCTTACAGTGCAAGTTTTGTCTGCTGCTGATCTAATGCACATTCAGTCAAACGGGGAAGTCTGCACACGTGGCGACAATGACTGTTAAAGCCATGTGAGCCAACATCCTGCCGTGTGTGTTGCGGCTGTAGGTTTCTGCAGAGTGGAGCCGGGGCAGTGGACGCCTGCACCTGGCACCAGTGAGTTGGGCCAACAGTATCATTCAAATACCGTAATTATCAGAATTCTGAATGAATCATGTTAAGTCGCTCATTCTTTCCTCTTCCCCAGTTATTATGTGAATGGCAGAGACACCTCCTTGGAGGATTTTCTAAATCCCGACATCCTGGACACCCTGGCTGTCAAGATCGAGGAAGTCTTGAAGGTAACAACATGCAGTTTCATGTGTGGATGGACACAGAGGTGTCAGGTGTTCAAGTCAACCCGTTTCTCTTGGTTCAGGACGTTAATCAGGTGTCTCCTGGGAAGCCAGTGTGGCTGGGAGAGACGAGCTCGGCCTACGGAGGAGGGGCCCCGGGACTGTCGGACACATTTGCCGCAGGATTCATGTGAGTTTCTGCGTGTTGTGGCTGTATATTGGCATAAAAATCCACTTCAAACTATAGAATAAATATGGCATGTCTGCATTTCAGTCATTAAATACCTTCTGGTTTGGATTAAAGTCAAGCAATTGTTGCACATGCTGCAGAGTGCACGTGCTCTTTCCCTAAGTGAACGCCATGAGGGCTGGGACTTCTCAGAAGTGCTGTTTCCTGCTTAATTAAGTTTACTTTCCAAACCCTCGGAGTAGTCCAGCTGCTCGCACCACAGCTCGTGCACTCTAAAATAAGGAAGATAGAAATGTGAAGCACGATTAGCAGTTTTTTTTTAGCATTTCCAGCGTGTCGGTGAACACTTGCTGTCTGCAGGTGGTTGGACAAACTGGGCCTGGCAGCCTCACTGGGCCTGGAGGTCGTGATGAGACAGGTGTTAATTGGAGCTGGGAGTTATCACCTGATCGACGACAACCTGGATCCTCTGCCGGTGAGACCTTAATCTCTTCTAGCTCTCAGAATTCCATACCTGTAATACCTGTAATTCCCTGGAGAGATGACTTACATCATATTGAATCAGTAATGTAGGGAAATTTGGATTTCTCTGCCACAATTCCTGCATGATTAATGCATCTGTCTGTCTGCGGATGCCTGTTTCATACGCTTCTGGCCTCTTCCTGCAGGATTATTGGCTGTCTCTTCTCTACAAGAGACTTGTTGGACAGGAAGTCTTGAAAATGATGCAAACCGGCCTTTCTGGAAGTAAGCGCGTGAGGCTGTATTTGCACTGTGCCAACAAAAAGAGGTACTCGGCTCCTTAGTGGAGTTATTTTATTTAAATAAACAGTGTAGAGTAACATGTTCCTCTGTCCAGTTACAGAAACGGCGCCGCCACGTTGATGTCCATGAATCTGAGTTACAAGACAGCCAGGATCTCCCTTCCCAAGTGCCTCTCCTCCAGCACAGTGGAGGCTTTTGTTCTCGAGCCCGAGCAGCCGGGGGAGGAAGGGCTGAACTCCAGGTGCCGCTCAATATACCCGCCGATGACTGAGTTAGCTGGGAAGCTTCTCTAATTCTCTCACGTGAAAAATCATCCTCCGTCAATCAGGTTCTCTTAGAGCCAAAGGTTTTTCCTGGCAGCTGTGCATGGAAAACAGGTCAATGTGTAACACACGGTTTGCTTTAGTCCAGAAGGTTCTGCCTGTTTGTACAGCGAACCAGCCATTTCCAACTCTGAATGCAGCTCCGGCGTCCATTGTTAAAGTCTTTGTTCATTCAAACAGATCGCAGGTGTTGCCAGATCATTTGAGTTAACAGTGTTTGCCAGGCTGTTTTTGTTTTTGTTTTTTTGTTTTTTTAAAGTTCTGGATTGCACTGAACTTTACCTGGAATGGGCTCATGAGCTGACTCTGGTCCTCCTTCCAGGTCAGTGAAACTGAACGGCAAAGTGCTGGAGATGGTGGATGATAAAACGTTCCCAGACCTTGACGGAAGCCGCCTGCCTCCGGCCGAACATCTGCAGCTCCCCGCGTACTCGCTGGCCTTCTTCGTCTTCACAGATGCTGAAGCCGAGGGCTGCGTCTGACCTCTGACCTCTGCCACACGGACTCCACAGACAACATGTTTATAGAGCTGCTCATCACTGGGCTGAAGTGACTTGAACTCCGGTGCTGTTTCCTACAATGAAGAATAGATTTTTTTTCACATGATTGATGCTGAGATAACCTATTTATAGGGGTTTAATTTATATTTTATTAACGTTGGTGAAACATCACTGCTTAATCTAGCAGGCAGTAACCTAGCAACAAAATGCACCAATGAAGAAATGCATTTAAATAAAGCACATACGGGTTATCCATGCACATAAAAAAGATATAAATGTAAGGAAGATTATCAAAAGATTTACCCTTTGAAATATGCAATGTAAAGGATGCTGGATTCGTAATCAAAATCATTTTATTTAGAAAATTTAGAGGAATTAAATGACTTTCTTGTCTGAGCGAAGCAGGGTCTTCAGGGACAAGTACGAATTGAAATGGGACTAGCTCACAATCCTCTTGTATGGGTAAGATGTTGAAACTGCTGGTGATGATCAAAGCCTTTTAAAAGTGTTTCCATTTACACAGTTTCACCTCATACAGAATTTTTGTGTAAATGATACACTTTTGACAATTAAATCATATTTTGAAATGAATGATATGTTGTCGAACTGTTTTTCCTGTCAAGTATTGCAGAACTTGATGTGTTTTTATTAAAATAGACATCGATAGTATTTGATGTTGGTGTTGTTCCATGGTTTGTCCACAGGGTGTCGCTGTAGTCATTAGGTTTGACTTTTGCCATGTTGCGTTCACGTGAAAAACTGAATAGTTTAGAAAGGCTGCTTAATAAATGCTTGAAACCTGTATAATATTTAGAAATAATCTCCACAAATTTGTGTGAACAAACTAACAAATTTGTGGAAAATTGGTGAACTGTGTTGTCTTCTTATATGAATCACTGTCCTAAGAATGAGTGGCAAAAGCAATAAACACCGGGTACGCTTAAACGATTAAGGATAGTTTTCATTTTTATCCAGTAAATTGCCTTTGAGTTTCTTAAGTAGATGCACTTGTAGTATTTGTATTAAACGTAGATTGATCCTTGTTCATTTATTTGGCACTAAAGTGTCAGTAGTGTGTTTGCGGCTCATCAGACTGAAGGTATTGGCATTAATTTCGCAGTAATACTACACTACCCACAGCCCCCCGCGTTGAGCCATGTTGTAGGAAATCCGCTTGCGGCGGATTATTGTAATCCGACAGAGTGTCTGGACGACACATCGGATCACGACAGAAAAGCAGAGCCCAGCGGCCTGTACCAGATGCACCTCAGTCCGAGAATAAAGGGATAAAGTTGCGTTATGATCTGACGTACTGCCGTGTGCTCCTGAAGGCATCACCGGCGGTTCCAGACCCGTTTCCTGGACCAGACGACTCGTTTGACAGCCAGTGACAGCGGCTTGGCATCACTGCACCGCAGAGCAGCGCGCACGGAGAACGCATTCATTTAATATTGATAGATCCCCCTTTTCCCGACCCCGTCAGTTTTAAGCCCAGCCTAGCCCGGCTCGGTCGCCTGTCTGCGGAGCGAAGCGCTGCTGCCCCGAGCCGCTGACACACTAGCTAGCGCGGCTAGCTCACCCCAGCTAGCTAGCTAGCTAGTAAGGAATTTCTCAAATTTAGGTAGGAATTTCTCAAATTCTCCGACCCGCAGCCCACAGGGAGGGAGGATGTCGGCGAAAGACCAAAACAAACTCTCCACCGTTGACCGGCCTATTAAAGGTATGTGACATTAATTCTCGTTTTTCCTCACGGGTGCAGGAAGTTACCAGTGACTGCCGTTGAGGCTAGAGCACCAGACGAGACCGTAACGCATTGCTGCATTTTAAATTAATCCCGTTACAGTTAATTTGGGCAGGTTTTTGTCGAGCCCGATGGAGCCTGGTGCTTACCACCGCCTCGCCGCATTAATGGGATGAGGCAGCGACATTATGTAAATTGATCAATCTAGTCACAGCTAACGGGTTAGCGTTTCTAGCTTAGCGGCGCGGAGTGCCAGATGTCAGTTATGCGTTTGACATTCAACTGGAAATGTGCACGCACGCTCCGTGACCGTCGAGCAAGTTTGGAGCCCAAAGCATCCGACTGCAGCGTGAGAACAATAAGCACGCTGTGTTTTGCAGGAAGGAGGCAAATTTCAGTGTAGATAACTTTGCGTAAAGTAACATCGGTTCTGGGGGTAAATGCGGCGTTGCAGTGTGCGTGTGAACGTGAAGGTGTGTGTGTGTGTGTGTGTGTGTGTGTGTGCGCGCGGGCGTGTGTTGGCCTGATTGTAAGAAACCCCTCCCAGACCAATAACACTTTTATTTTTTTTTACATAATGACCGAGAGGAAATCTATGACAACAACTGCGGAGGCTGTTTCTCTTCTAAAACCACTGTGATACTACTAGAACATCGAGTTATTTCTGCAGGAATAGGCTCATTTTGCTCCTTAAAGGAGAAGAAACACTGGAGACACCCCACAAGTGTGTCACAATAGCTTAATATGATGCCCACATTGTTGCATTTTCACCAGTATGCAGAATTAGGTGGAAATTGTAGCAGGAAGTGTGTCCTAAAGGTGTGTTTAGAGAGCTAATATTTCACCTGTCAATATATGGTCGACACTAAAAACCAGTGTTAATCCTCCCCAGTCAGGACACACACACACACGCGCACACACACACTGTTTGTTCTGGTGTTTGCTGCATTGCCTCCCCCCTTCAGTTTGTTCACTTCTGATCATCCTGCGTGCGTTTGTAGCTAATAATGATTTGAAACGAGAGTTTCCTGTTGCCTTTGCAACATTTTTAGCCAGCGTTGGTTCTGTTCAGCCATTCAAATGTGCCAACCAACCGACGCAGGAAATGTTCCAACTGCGTGAGGTTGGCGAAGGTGTGGTCAGCGTATCACAGCAGCTGCAGAAATCCGCCTCTTGACGTTAGCGCGGCTCTTCTGTAGCCCCCCAGATGCTTCAGGTCTGTACACGCACGCCTGGTGGAGGAGGGGGGAGGGATCCTCCCAAAGGGAAGAATGAAGTTCTGGATCGGTCGGTAAATCTGCTCTTTTTCAAGGTGGATCCTGAAGTGCGAACCCTGCCCAGCCGCCGTTGCTCTGCCAGCACGTAATCTGGCCGCTCGATAAGATTTCAAACCCTCCAAAGTCCTTTCTGGACAATCTTTGAATCCCGTCTCGGGAACATCGGAGTGTCGGGAAAGTTGAGTGAAACTCGCTCAATTGGTTTCAAGTGAAAATGAGGAAGCTAATTCTCAGATTACACACACACACACTAATAATGCTGTTTATTTGTGGATTATGATATTCATAAAAGACCTTTATGGTCTGTAGCGTTCCAGAGAACATTCCTGTGGAAGGGGGGGGGGGGGGGGGGCTGTGCACACCCCTGCTGGCGACTGCATGTTGGGCTGTCTCGTTTACACTGTGTTGAAGCATCACCGGGGTCACGCCGCGGCGGCGAGCGCCCACTTTGCTCAGTTTTTCTGTGGAACCTTTGGAAGACGAGAGACAATTATGTTCATCTCCTGGCAAACTGGCTGGATGGAGGCTGAGGAGCACAAAGCCGTAGGAGAGCTTTACATCATTAAACCTGCCTGCTTAAGGCTGCCGCTCACACACACACACGTGCACACACGCACGCACACACACTGTCTTAGCTTATATCGGAGACCACAAGCTAATTTTGCAATTTTTAGAAAAGCTGGTTGGCTGCTAATTATTTAGGCTCCACTGTTTTGGGTCGTGAGCCTCGGTGTGTTTGCGTCAGCTTCTGTTTTGCGCCTCCGTTTCCTGATTGAAAGGGTAAAGCTTCATGCAAAGCAAGAGGCAGAGCCAGCTGTTCTCGAATACACCGTAACACTGTTCTGCTGCAGCTCAGGATCCCGGCCCGAGGCCCGTGCTCTCTGACATTTAATCAATGAACTCGGCTCTCCATCCACTACGTTTCTCTCTGTCTTTAGCTCAATTTTCTTTCTGCAGTCGGATCGAGTCGAGTTGCTTCTCAGTGCTTCGGCTTCGTCGCTAACGCCTTTTTTTAAATGTATTTTTAACGCCAACGCTCCCACAGTTCTGATGAATTGAATCTGATTAATGAGGTGTGTGTGTGTGTGTATGTGTGTGTGCGTGCGTGTGTGTGTGCGTGTGCGCTGCATTGGCCTTTTGGCTTAGTTACTGATTGTAATTGGATCAGTCTGGCCGTTTGCATCTGCTGGCAAGTTTAACGACTCTGTCCTCGTCCATGATTAATGGAGGACCTCCGGGCCTCCTCGCGGACCTCCCCGCTCCCCCCGTCCTGTGAGCGCCGCCTCCATCATAAAGGCAACAGGTGCCGTCGCGGTCGAGGCCGCAGGAAGGCCGAGGAGCGCGAGCCAAGTCCCGCCGTCCACGAGCCAAACCAGAACATCGAACTTTTATTGAAGACGAGCTGCGGTGGCCGGAGGAGAAACGGGTGTTTAAGAGACGCCGTTGATCAGAGCCGCGCTCGCCGCGGCGTCTGAGCGGAGCCGCGGGGCCGTTACGTCCCCGCAGACCCAACCCTGTTGGCACACATAATAAACTTTATTAGTTTCTGTAAACTTTCTATTGGTTTCTTGCTCCTCGCCGCCGGCGCTCGGATGAACCAGTCTTTTATGTGGGACACAGTCGCCGTCACTTCGTCGCCATAAAGGAAAACGCTTCTCCCGCCTTTCACGTCAGGTTCAATACGGTCGGATTGTTTTTACTTATTTTTTTGCTACCGTACGCAAACGACCTGACCTTCACACCCATCACAAACCTCATGTAAATGTCACCGAGGGCGAGGACGCCGAAAAGAACCGCCCCGACGCGGCAAAACTATGGGTTAAACCATTAATGTTAAAGGGTTGAAGAGCTTTATTTCTTCACATTTTACCCTCGTTATTGGTGGTATAATCCACCGGATTTGAGAGGAGTGACTAAATAAGTGCCTCACTAATTTGGGTGTGTGATCTGTGTATCCCCACGGGACAGACAACACACACACACACACTCTGCCGACCCAGTGATCCAGTTTAGGACCTGCAACCAAACCAGGTCGCCGACTCTTAACCAACCAGCCGACCGGCTCTGTTCTGTTCACCACCAGCTGCCGGAGCCAGTCGACCAATCGGCGACGACCACTGAGCAGTTTTTGTTCTCGGGGGAGAATCTCCCCCCCCCCAGAGGAAGTGGTATCCAAATAACCACCGCGGATGAACCGTTCCTCCTCGCAGCTGACAGGGCGGCCGGCAGACTTGTCATCTGCGTCAAAACAGGCTTCTAGTTTACACAGCTTGAATAAACTCCGCTCAGCCGGGCTGGAAATTCTGACGCCGAGCGGAAATTGATCATTTCTTTTCAGCACAAACACACACACACACACACACACAAATCCAGACTGGGAAAATTGTGAAATATTCCAAGTTGGAATTTTCCGCAGGGAACGGGCTGATTGATAACAGGTGACGTTAAATAGTGCCAGGTTAGCCGTGCTAATGCAGGTTTGTCCCCCATCCTGTCTCTGTCTCTGCAGCGGTGCCACATCCTCCCAGTACACGCCTGTCAGTCAAAGACTTGTACGTGGACGGGAGGCCCAGCGTGGAGGTTCTCAAGGCCCACCTGGTGAAAGAGGGCCGGCTGGAGGAGGAGTCCGCGCTGAGGATCATCAACGAGGGAGCCGCCATCCTCCGCCAGGAGAAATGCATGCTGGAAGTGGAAGCTCCCATCACGGGTGAGACCCTGGGGTGGGGTCTGGGGTGGGTTCTGGGCCCAGACAGGTTAGTTTTGGTGGGACGCGCTGGGACAGAGATGTCCTGTTTGAAACTTCAGCCACTTGGACAGTCTCAGACGCAGCAGCTGGCCTCCCCGACATGTGGCTTAGCTTAGGTATCCAACCCTCCACCCTCATGCCCTTTGTCTATTTTTATCCCCTCCTGCGCTCTGCTCTCCGACTTCCATATTTTCAGGCAATCGGTGTTTCCCCCAGCGCCCGGCGTCAGCTCGATTTTGCCTTTTGACGTGTCTCGTCGGGGCTGCAGGACAATACGAAGCTGAAAATGAATTTTGATCAGATGACACTTACTCACACGGAGAAAATTCAGCACAAACCACTCATTTGATTTTGGTTTAATTATTTGTTATGTCTCCCTGATAACAACTTTAATTTAGCTGGCTGATTAGCGACCAAATAAGCAATATGATAACTGGTTATTGTTGGATGGAGCTCACGCAGCTGCAGCGCCATCATTTCCCTCTCTCTATGTCTCTCTCTGTCTCTCTATGTCTCTCTATGTCTCTCTCTCTTTTGCACACACACTTTGCTGTGAAAATAAGCCTCGATGTTACCTACACGCCTATATGTTTGTGTCCAGTGTGTGGCGACGTCCACGGCCAGTTCTTTGACCTGATGAAGCTTTTCGAGGTGGGCGGATCCCCCAGCACCACTCGCTATTTGTTCCTCGGCGACTACGTGGACCGAGGGTACTTTAGCATCGAGGTATGCGCTCGCCTCCAACACTTGTGTTTGTGTTTCTGCCCTTTGGAGTCACGGCCCGTCGCTCTGATCCTGCCCCACAGGGTTTTAAATAGTTGTAGGAAATGAAAGGCGCACTGTCTCCCTCCTCCTCCTCCTCCTCCACCTCCTCCTCCCGACTGCGGCACGCGCGTAAACCCTCAAGTTTACTTCCAGGCACATGCCCCGTCTCGGCCTGCGTCACATTTCTAGAAAAATCAGAGGGAAAACCAGGGCGTGTTGCAAGGCCGAGGGGTGGCGTTCCAGTTTTATTGGCTGCCGTCGCGCTTCCTTGTTGGGACAATCGGATATCTTGTAACACTCTCGTCCACACAAGGACGAGAAGCGGCGTGATCCCGTTTCAAAGGCTTGGTCGGAAACGGGGTCAGATATATTTTGGAGTAGCAGATGCTCCATTGAACTAGATGAAATTAGAAAACCGTTTATCTTCAGGCAGCCACACTTTCCAGACGGATTAGAAGAGCCTCGGAATACTGGAGGCGGGCGTTCTACTTGCAGAGTCAGACGGGAGGTTTTCCTCAAACGGCACAGCCAAATAAAATAATCAGGATCGCAGCCTCTGCAAAAGCACTCGGAATAACGTCGGCTCCGGTCCTCCCTGCGCCGCTTCAGGTGGTGTTTGGGCTCCGGCGGGTACTTCACAGGCGGTTACTGATACTGTAGTTACATTTACTCAGGAGACGTAAAGGTCACAGGGATCCTTTTACACCCTGTTGTCCAAACAGCCTCAACAGGAGCACTCGGCTTGTCTGTCATGCGACGGCGTGCCATTTAGGCCCACTTCTGTAACTACAGACTGTGAAAATCAAATGTCAAGAAGATCAGCTCCGCAGAGGTCCGTGTCTGGGGGAGGAGGGGGGGGGGGCATTAATGAAGACCGCAGCGGTCCCTTTGTTCTCCCGCCGCTTCTTTTGTGATCGGGCCGGTTGAGCTTGGATAAACAGCTGTTCTCGGCACGTTCAGCGGAGAAAATGGAAGGTTTTAGGGAAGGAAAGGGTCGTGCGTGTATCTTCTCATGTAACACTGCTCAGAGGCTGGAGATGGTGAGATAAGCAGCTTTAATCCCCTGTTTTATCTCTGTTTATGCTGACTCGTTACCATGATACCTGGCCCAGCATGTTAGAGTCACAATCAAAGGAAGATATTGAATCATCATATGAATAGTTGATGACTTCTTTTGTATTATCCCCTGCAGCATCAACCGTGATGTCATTTTTTTTTCATACAACAACCCTCCGAGAACATGAGTCATGTGTGTTAAAGAAAAAGACCCTCCGAGCAGGAAATATCGCCGATTTCCTCCACGTCTGGTGTGCGTTGATGTTAAAAGGAGGCCGGATTTGGAGCATCATAGGCGATGAGTGTCTTAAACGTGTGGGATTTTTCAGATACTGATGTTACATTTCAATATAAATGTGGCAGAAAGGAACGCCGGGCTTCAAATTAGGAAAAACTGCTTTTTAAGAACCAGCTGAAGCATTATAATTGAATTCACTGACATTTAAACACCGTGTGAGAGGTTTCAGCATTTGAAGTGGAAGGGCTGATGATTCATTCCTCACCTCCGTGTGTGTGTGTGTGTGTGTGTGTGTGTGTGTGTGTGTGTGTGTGTGTGTGTGTGTTGTGTGTGTGTGTGTTTCTCTGAAGTGCGTACTGTACCTGTGGGCTCTGAAGATCAACCATCCCAACACCCTGTTCCTCCTCAGAGGCAACCACGAGTGCCGGCACCTCACAGAGTACTTCACCTTTAAACAGGAGTGTAGGTCACCTCGTCCCCGTCCTTTTTTATTTGACATCAAGAACTTTTTAACTGACCTCCCACGCCTCTTCTTCCAGGTAAAATAAAGTACTCGGAGCATGTTTATGACGCCTGTATGGATGCGTTTGACTGCCTGCCTCTAGCCGCTCTCCTCAACCAGCAGTTCCTGTGTGTGCACGGAGGCCTGAGCCCCGAGGTCACCTGTCTGGATGACATACGGAAGGTAAACCGAGTGGACACGTGGCAGAATATTTATCAGGCGGTAATAATAATCTATATACTCCCTGCCGGGCCCTGCTGCACCAACCTACCGTTAGCAGGAGTTAGCAGTAAAATACAGGACTAAATATCAGGTCCATCCCAGGAGAAACAGAAGGGAGGCGAAGAGTGAATTTTGAGTGGAGTTTTAGTGGCTTAGCAAGCTACAAATGTTTGGGATCGAGAAGATTCCGGGTCAAAATAGCAGGAGCCCTTCATGAGAACCAGCACCAGCGGACTGGTTAGCAGCTTGCTAAATGAAACCGGTCCCGCGTCTCTCTGCAGCTGGACCGATTTAAGGAACCGCCTGCGTTCGGGCCGATGTGCGACCTGCTGTGGTCAGACCCGGGGGAGGACTACGGCTCAGAAAAGACCCAGGAACACTTCTGCCACAACAGCGTGCGAGGCTGCTCCTACTTCTACAGGTACAGCTTTCCGCCACTGAAAATGTTTCCACATTACAAAAACAAGGGAGAGGGAGGAGAAGGAAAAAGCTCCCGCCGTTAATCTGAGCTGATTAAAGCTTATACAAACAATGGCTTATCTCTGGATAAGTGTCCGCTTAAATCCACTATCAGCCAGGACCTGAAAATAAATATTAGCATTCTCTGTTTTGAATTTACAGCGTTGACAGTTGCAGAATGCAGCTGCTTTCGAAAGCCTCTTTTCCTCCATGTCAGGTTGCTTCCAGTCCACTTCCAGTCGCACTTTTAAATGCTGCCGTTTTCAAATCCCAAGGAAAACAATGAAAAAGGGGCTGAATGAATCCCATCCAAGCGAACCGGATCCTCAGCAGTTATTGCTACAGAGAGATTAAGAGAAAAACCCGTTCACACCGCGAGCCAACGGAGGTCAGGGTCAGGAGCAATTAAAAAGCCCTTAGAAGCCTCAGCGGTGCTCTCCAAAAAGAATTTAGACTCCCACTCCTGCTTTACCAGATCCTTAATTCTAACACCTTAAAGCTTCTCTTGCTACACTCTGATTCACACTGCCCTTTCAATTGTCATAGCAACCAAGGTGACTGAGCGAGGGAACAAAAAAACGGCGAGCTGTGGGAGGATACTGAAATCAATTTGGCAGAGTGGCATCATCTCATCGTGTCCAACGCGATGCCTAATATTCATTCTCTGCTCTGTTTGCAGTTACCCAGCAGTATGTGATTTTCTGATGAACAATAACTTGTTGTCTGTAATACGAGCACATGAAGCCCAGGATGCAGGGTGAGTAACACGCACGCACGCACGCACGCACGTGTCTGAGAGCTGGCCATCCTTTTCTGTTCTGTTTTTTCCCCCCTTCACGCTTGTGAAACTTCCCCCCCATCAGGTATCGAATGTACAGAAAAAGTCAGACGACAGGCTTCCCTTCTTTAATCACAATTTTCTCGGCTCCCAACTACCTGGACGTGTACAATAACAAAGGTAAGTGGAGGCGGGGAAACCATGGCAACCCGACCTTGCATCAGCGGGAGCCAAGCGGGGATGATGTCGTCGTTAAAGAATGTCAGCGCCTGTTGTTCTGTCCTCAGCGGCGGTGCTGAAGTACGAGAACAACGTGATGAACATCCGGCAGTTTAACTGCTCCCCTCACCCCTACTGGCTGCCCAACTTCATGGACGTCTTCACCTGGTCTCTGCCCTTCGTCGGCGAGAAAGGTGAGACGGTTCGCGCGGACGAGCGTCGGCCGTGACGTGGGCTAAGCTTCTCTGTCCGTTGTTGTCTCGCAGTGACGGAGATGCTGGTGAACGTGTTGAACATCTGCTCCGATGACGAGCTCATGTCAGAAGGGGACGACACGTACGAGGGTAAGGGGCCGTAGCCACATCTGGCGTCGGAAAGCCACCCGGCCAATTAGAAACGTGCAAATAAAGGAGGCTACATTACCCCTTCAGTCTGTCACATCAGACTGAAAATCAACAGTGCCCATCGCTAAATATAACCCACTTCCTGTCTTGGTTTTAGCACCCGGCCTGTTTCCTCCTTGAGAAATGCGCAGATAGCGTCTGAAAAGGTTCAGTAATTTCCTATATCAAACAGGCAGATGGGAAGGATGCTTTGTAGTTTTTTCCACATAAACCCCCCCCATCCAGGCTAGTGAGCTGCTGCAGAGTAAGAACTGCTGCCGCGGCCTGCGGTGAGGCGTTGCTCATTAACGCTAAATGTAATTAGCGCTGCACAGGGAGGAAGCGGGACTTTGGAGGTTGTTGAAATGAGCGTTACAGCAGAACGAGGGCCGCAGCTGAGCTGCTAATGCTTCATCACTGCCCGTGTTGGCGCCATCGGATTCACCAATGTCGGATGTAAACGGGACTTTAATCACCGTTCGTCTGGCTGGTCTTCTTTCCCTCATTGTGTCTTTGTTTTGTCACTCAGGCGGAGCTCCCGCTGTCAGAAAGGAGGTGATCAGAAACAAGATCCGGGCCATCGGAAAGATGGCTCGCGTCTTCTCGGTGCTCAGGTGCGACATATTTCTCCGATGGTTTGGCTACATTACAGTTTATTCTGGCATTGAATCATCCAGCTGCTTCTGTCGTCTAATGCTAAAGCTAAGAGTTCAAATGAGTAAATAAGACGTTAATGTGAGTGTGTGTTGGGCAGAGAGGAGAACGAGAGCGTCCTGCAGCTGAAGGGCCTGACCCCGACCGGCACTCTGCCCGTGGGAGTTCTGTCCGGAGGACGGCGCACCCTGCAGAGCGGTGAGTGCAAACGCAGCCGAGCATCCCACCGAACGCTAACGCGGACGCCAGCCGACACTAACGTCCCGTGCCTGCACTCACACCGAGAGACTAACCGCAGAAGCGCTCGTACGAGCACACAGCCGAGCGTCAGAGCGGCGTCCTCTGGGTGACCGTCGATGCTTAGCACGCTGCCCGAAGCTTGGAATTAGAATCGGGTTGGTAACAATAAAAGAGGCGATTTCACACAATCCTGGTGTGTTTCAGCATTAAAAAAAAATTAGCCAACTCAGTTTTTTGATCACTCAATAGAAGAATTTCTGATGGCGTTTGAAGGTGGTTCAGAACTAATTTAAAGCATCACAGTTGGATGAATTAATAATGCCCCCATTTAAATCTTGCAACACTGTCTTTGGTCACTGCTTTTTTTTTGGGGGGGGGGGGGGTTGTATGTTGATTGACTCCTTGTTAACAGGACCAGGTGCTGTGATAATGTGAATGACTGAATGCATTGATATTTAACCTTGCAACTCTCTCTCCATTGGTTTTGGGCATGGCACTTCTACTCACGCTTACACAGCCACCGTAGAGGCAGAAGAGGCACGAGGTACGCATCCATCCTTCTGTCCGTCCGTTTGTCTGGGTCTGGCAGCTCCCTGTCATGAATTTTAACAATGTGACGCCGTTTGGTTTCATTACTGCGCTGCGGCTGTTAGATGAATGCTTACTGCAAGCCGAATGCAGACAAACGTAGACCGTTTCTTTGTTTGCTTGTGTCCAGACCCAGTCCTCAAGGCCCCAAATCCAGCCGGGATTCCTGTCCTCCCAGGTAGACCCCCCCCCCCCCCCCTCCTCAGTTTAAGCAATTTCTGCCTGGTTGGACAGAACCCAGCTGGATTTCGGCCCTCGAGGACTGGTTCTGGACACTCTTGGATTAGCTCAGCCAGACCTCCCCGTCTGTTAACTGGATTATGGGCTTCACAGGTTCACTTGAATCATTTTATTTAAAGTTGGCTGTAAAATAATTGTTTAT
Source organism: Takifugu flavidus (assembly GCF_003711565.1). NCBI lineage: Eukaryota > Metazoa > Chordata > Actinopteri > Tetraodontiformes > Tetraodontidae > Takifugu > Takifugu flavidus. The sequence continues at coordinate 1,870,451 of NC_079539.1, forward strand.
ATTCCGATAATTGCTGCTTTGTCTTCCTCTGCTCAAACGCTGCCTTTAGAGCCACTTTATGAACAGTAATTGGGGCTATCGGATGGCTCGGTGATGACTGTTTCACATTTGATGCTGCGTTCTGGTGGTTCTGATTGTTCTGTTTGCTTTTGCAGCCATTCAGGGCTTCAACCCACAGCACAAGATCCAGAGCTTCGAGGAGGCTCGAGGCCTGGACCTCATCAACGAGAGGATGCCCCCTCGCCGCGACAGCAATCAGCACGAGGCCGCGCTGTCCCTCAACAACCTGCCCGCCAGCACCGGGCCTCCAGACAAGAACGGCACCAAGACCCAGGCCTAAAACCTCCCCCTTCTCTTATGCCTTCTCTCCCCACCTCCCCCCTCTCCTCCACCTCTCCTTTCGTCCCCCCCTGCTTCCTTCCCTCTCCCCCACTTCTCTCCTTTAAGAGCAGGAGAAGAGGGCAGTTCAGTCCGAGCGACTCTCGCCACGCTTCATTTATTTTATCATCTTATTAAATATCATAGTTTAAGCCTGAACAGTCAGAAAATCTCAAAAACTTGGACCTGCTGCAGGCGCTCGCTGCCCAGTGCTGTCCGGGACGGCACCTTTTACTGTCAGCGTTTATAAGGTGTCGAGGGAGGAAGTGACGCTCATTCTAACGCTGTGTTTGTGCCCATAAACACACACACACACACACACTCTCACACACACTCACACACACACACACACACACTAAAATGACAGAATCATTTTGCATAAACTCCATCCTTTCTTATGCCAATGATAGTGTGACTGAGCTCTGAGGAGCAAGTATTGACATTTATATTATAATTATGTATATTTTAATTGTTCCCTCTTTTCAATGTGATTTTTTTTTTTATAAGACATAGATCTAAAGGGGGGCACAGAAAGAAGAGGAACAAATGAATGAGTTATACCACTTTATTGTCACCTGAATTCGGATGATAGAAGAGCTAAAACTGAAATTACGAGCTTTTTCCCCACATCGGTCGTGAAGCCGGGGTTTCTGATTCGACGACGTGTCATTGAACGCAGCGCTGACAGAACCCTGAATTCAGATTTCAAAAGCAACAGGTCTTCTTTCTGTGTCCAGGGCTGATGTTTATTGTTTAAAAAAAAAGTCCATGAAAGCATCAAGTTTAGACGATCGGGACCGACTTGTTGCTGTTTGCAGCCCGAAGACCCCCGTTAGAGTCCGATGCTGGCTTTGATGAAAGTAATTGAGGGAAAATAAAAGGCAAAATGGATGTTTAGGGTGTTTAACAGATCTGGGAGGGTGGGACGTTTGTGGCTTTCTTTATTTTGGAGGGGGCGGGTCGAGCATGCTGGGATTTTGTGGAGAACGAGGCCTCGTTTGACTTCTGTTCATGTCTCTGAACTTATCTCACAGAATGTACAGAAAAGGTTTCAAAAATGAATTGAACTTTTTTTTTTTCCTTCGAAAGGAAATTTGGGGGAGGAAAAAGACAACTTTTTTCTTTTTTTTGGGTCGGATCGATGTGTTGCGGGGCCTCTCATTTATGTAGATGTTTCACTCCATTCAAATAAAAAAAACCCAGAAAACTACCAGTCCTCGCGTCTGTTGAATGTTTCTCAAGGACGCCGTCTTTCCATCATGCAGCTGCCAATCGCAGGCCTGCGTGGGCGGCCTTTTTGTGCGGCTCCAGGAGCTGAGTGGCACTGAAGCATCTCCAGCTCCTCGTTTTTATGTGTGGGCCCATATGTTTCTTAGCAACGAAACCCCCTTCACGTTATTACCTGCAGATCGCCGCAGATGCTTTCGCTTCACAAGTTTGAGCAGGCAGGAAAAAAAGGTTGATTATGGTTGGAGAAGAGGAGCAAAATGCCACGGGGGCGTTTTAAACACAGTTGCCACATAATAGAATCTGCCAGGTTGGGGTGTGTGCACGTCGGAAAGGAGTGGAGAGAACATATTTGTGGTGTCACACTGCACCTTAAAAGTGATCATTTAAAATCAGGGACGGGAAGGTGTTTAAAACTATTTAATGCAGTATTTGGAAAAAGAAACTGGAAATTTAGCTTCTTTAGGAAAACTGTCGGCATTTGTTGCGTGTAATACCTCGTTGCGCCACCAGAGGCGATAGTGAGGTTATATTGCACCATCTTCCTGGGGTCCAGACATAATGGAAGGCCCATAAAAACCTACAGGAATTCAGATTATTGCAATTAGCCCTAAAACCCGGAACTACTACAGCACTAGCAGCATGTCAGATCCAGCATTTTTGCACAATTGCAAAAGGACAGTGACTGAAGCTTCGGTTCAAAATACTGTAACAAGCTGAGCTGGTTGGATTTTGTCCATTTTAATGATTTAGGAAGTGATGCGCTTGTGACTTATTTAATGACTTCCTTTGAACGAGGAGCTTCAAACGCATCTCACTGCTAAAGTACCTCTGAGGCAGTTTCGATGTTTGTCCAGCAGGGGGCAGCAACCAACAGCACTGCTGCACGACATCGCCCGTTCTGTCCAGTTAATCACATAGAGCTGATGGATGTTCCCTCCCTCCATAAAACCTGACATTGATTTATGACCTGGTCTCACAGGAACCGCCCCAGAGTGTAGAATAATGATATTCAGGATGAGAATCAAGGATGCCTAGTGTCTTTGATTCTTTTAGAAGCTAATCAAGGAGTCAAGATGCAACAGAGCCAAGAGTTGATGGCAAGAGAATACAATTTTCTTGCTGCTTTCCATATAGATGATAACTTGTATAGAATCTGAAAAAAAAGACATAATAAAGCCACTCGGAAGCTTTTGTTTCTCTGATTTATTTGACTGCTTTACATTACACAACCCAAAATGATGACAGATGGATGGCGTTGCCCAGCAAAGCGTGAAGACAGACACCTTAAATGTGGCGGATGCTTCCGTGTGGATGACTACAAACTGCTGCTTTAGCGTCGAGATGTGCCTTCGAAAAAGGCCAAACCCCAGGGCCAAGGTGAAGGTGAGCTGTACAATCATCAAATAAATAAATTCCACATAATAAATAGTTACTACAATCAGATGAAGTTACTCCTCGTGTTAAACAGCCGTCATATGAAGTGAAGCCTAAAAAATAAAAAAAACAAGTGAGAGGACTGAATCTGCTTTTGTTGGTTCGACGTTGACTGAAACCACAAGCTTGATATGACAGAGGTGAGTGCACGTCCTGTATTAGCATAAAACCAACTAGAAATACTCAGCAATAAAAGCAACACTGATTAAAGATTGGTTACATCGCAGAGCTGCTAACATCCGACGTGGCAATGTGGTCATTGGTTACCACGGCGATACAACCGCAGTTGTAAGTGAACCTGCTTCATGTCACCAGGAGAGCTCCACGGCCGCCAACGTGCTACCGAGAGGACCCGATCCTGACCCGCGGAGCTCGGCGAAACCAAAAAAAAAAGAAAGAAAAGGGGCGACAGGTGACGCAGGACGTGGGTGATTAGCGAGCAGTGGCGACTAAAAGGGCAGCACAGGTAATATGAGTGTTAGTGCATCAGTTAGGGTTAGTCAAAGTAAAGGGCTGAACAGGGCCGGCTCTGATCCACAGAGCCCACACGGGCGCACGCATCCAGGGACGTGATTGGTTAGATAAGTCATGGCTCGGTGCGTTCCATCATGTCTGATGTCACTTCCTGTTTTTCGCCTTCGTCAAGTATCTCAAAGGGGCTGGGGGGGGGGGGGGGGGTCAAAGGCCACCGCCTGTTAGAAAAGCGAGGCCCTCTTCTTTAGGTCGTTTCTTTTCCACAAAGACAGACGGTCGAACTCGGCCATCGGCATCCCGAACACCCGCTCGAAATCCTCTGGGGACAGATGTCTCTGAGGACACGGGGACAACCAGCTTTTATCACATTTGAAAACAGGAAGGCTTGGAGGTATTTCGCTGTTCCACCGCTGGCTCCTCCTACCTCGAGGCGAGTGCGGTCCACTCCTGGTGGCAGCTTACAGCGCCCTCTGTGGGTCACAATCAGAGCTTCATAGGGATAAATCTGCAGAGACAGAACACTTGAACGTGCCTTCGTCTTCGTCACCCATCGCACGCTCCTCCGAACGTTTGCTAAATGTTACAGAACACGGATAAAAGATAAATAACCCACCTTCTGTTCCAGAATGCTCGGTAAAGAGTTTCCTCTGTCCATCCTCTCCCTCTGAGCTTCACCGTTCTAAACACACACACACACACACACACACACACACACACACACACACACACACACACAGACGTGCTGTCAAGGCCTGCCGTCAGTGCACCGCCGATGCCGTGCACGTGCCTCATGGGCGTGCATGATGCTTACCTGAGCGGCTGCAGAGACAGGAAGTCACGGGGAGCAGAGAGCGAGATCCAGAACATGAACAATAAAGGGAAAAAAAACATCAAATTAAAGCCACGCCCCTTATTTGTGATCCTCTCTTCTTCTATGGTTTCAGAGGAAAGGTCCTACCTGGCCGTCCCTTATCTCCTTCTGTGGAAAACTCTGCTGACTGCATCTGCAGATAGATAGATAGATAGATAGATAGATAGATAGATAGATAGATAGATAGATTGATTGATTGATTGATTGATTGATTGATTGATTGATTGATTGATCGATCCTACCCTGGTCAAGCCTGGGCCCGAGTGTGAAGGAGACTTGGAAGCACCGGTGGACAAGCCTGCGCGGAATCAAAAGACAATAACTGAGGACCAACGTGTCCCGACGGCGAGGACGGGTGACGGCGGCGCCGGTCCCTACTGTTCCCTACTGGTGTGCATGTGCGTCCTGTTGGGCAGCGACTGCGTCTTCCTCCGGAAGCTGACGGCCTTCTCCTTCTCCTCCTTCAGGATGAGGCGGCCCAGGTTGGACTTGATCTTCTCCAGCTCCTGTTCCGGCAGCGTCTTGGACTCGTCCGCCTGGTCCTCCGTCTCGTCCTCCTCCTGCAGCCTCCTCTTGTTCCACTCGATCTCTGTACGGGAAGATGACATCACAGGCCGATGACCTCAGCGTTCTAAATGATCGGGACCACATTCCTGGTGCTTCCATGGCAACCAGTCGTGGCGGATGGTGCATTCGTTACCCATGGCGGCCAGCGAGGGGGGGCAGGGCCAGTACTCTGTCTCTATCTTGGACGGCTGGTTGGGGTCTGGGGGCTGAGCTGCCGGAAACTTGGCCGACTGAATGACGGCTTCGACGTGTTTGTTCACATCTGCGGAGCCGGAGAGGGCGGAGTGGGGTGAGCCGGACGGGACGCAGACGGAGGAGAGGCGACGGCGGCGGCGGCGGCGGAATGAAGCTCACCTTGTTTGTAGATGGGAGGTTTCCTGTAGATGTTGCTCCCATTATCTGCAAACACGACAGTTATGAAAATAAAACGGCAAAAACGAAACCTCAAGCGGCTCAAATTTAATATTGGATGAGCAACGCCAAAGCGAGGACGAGAATATATATTTAAGTGAGGACCTTTTTTGGTTCTCACATCTTTAGAGGTCTGTTTGAGGGTGAAGACTTGGTTTTAGGTTTAAGGATAAAGTTAGGGTTGGTGCACTTTGCATGTGTGTGTGTGTGTGTGTGTGTGAGTGTGTGTGTGAGTGTGTGTGTGTACCTGAGCCTGGTCTGTGGAAGTGTTGATGGCTGGAGCTGATCTTGCGTGAAGTCTGCAGTTGCAGTGAGGAACCTCCAGGGGACCCGCTCTCACTTTTGGCTCTGAGAGTCTTCACCTTCACACACACACACACACACACATGCACATTCAAAACGCTTCACCGCTGTCCTTGGAAGAAGCGGTTTTCTGCCTGGTAGGACAGAAAACCCGGCTGGATTCACGCCCTCCAGGACCGGGTCTGGACACTCCAGCCTTCAGGTCCAAACAGCGCCGAGGCCCATCAGACTTAACCGTCCAGATTTAACTATGAATGAGTTGTTGTGTCGTCTGCGGGCGCAACAACACTACGTTTCCCATGACTACCAGCGTAAGCACATGCCAGACTGGCGGCTGAGGTCGCCCTGACAGAGACTCTCTTTGTTACAGCAGCAACGCCGGAGCCATTAAATGTCAGATTTACACACAGAGATACAGAACTGAGTCATGGAAGGCTGCAATGGGGGGGTCACTGAGGGTTCATGTACTGTACTACACCCGCTGGGCCCACTGGACTCTGCTTTACTGGTGCACCAGTGGAGAGAAACCACAGGTCAGGTTGTTGGACAGGAACATTAAAAATACATGATGAGGATGATGACCATGCATGACACCGCTAATCGGAATCAGCCTCCACTGGTGCAACAGCAGCAGCCAATCAGGGCCAGCGCCTTAGCTGGTGACATCACACCCAGTATGGCGATGCTTAACATGTCTGCCATATGTGCAGTTATTACTACAGTTATTACAGTAGCGGACTCAATAGTAACTAAAAAAACAGATCATTTGACTAACAAGTTTGTTTGAAAGCCGCCGCTGCTAATTTGGAAATGTGGGCCTACGTTAAGGCAGAAAGGCGGGACACGTTTGTCTCATTTGTATTTACCGTATGAATCACCCGGCTCACCGCCGCCACTTAACCCGCTTAGAACTGCAGCGGCTGACGCGGGATTAGCGGTTGTGACTCACTCGCTAATATCTAACGGATGTCACAGCACGCTGCCGTCGCCCGAGTTTGCATGCTAATGAGCTCGCAGACGGAAGTCACACGCGCAAAAACACCGAATCTTACCTCAGGAGACCTGGGAGGAGACGTGGGGGGCGGGGACAGAGATCTCTGCAGGGAGGCAAGGAAAAGAGACAGACTGTGTGATGAGAGGGTGTCGTAGCGTCTCTGAGGCTGATTAGCAATTAGCGCGTGAGCACAGAGGTGGTGATGGCGATGAATGTAAGACACCTCTCGGCGCGGCGGGTCCAGTGGCGAGAAGCTGAGGTGCGGCTGGTAGGTCATGAGGTCGGGTCGCTCCACCTGCAGGATGGCTTTGTCTCTGGGCAGGGCTGCCAGGTCTCGATAACCCACCACCTGGTCGTTCACCCGGGCCTGAACGCACACGCGTGAAGGTCAGAGGGTCAGCGTTCGTGTGGACGCACGCTAACAAGACGGAGGTGTCTCACCGTGATGGTCGTGGCAGGAGACCCCGGGGTGCTCAGGCCTCTGGAAGATGGCAGGTTGACCGGGGTTACCTGTCCCTCCACCTGTGACACCAGCAGGTAAATGCCCATTACCAATTAGCATATTAGCACAGTTTCCTGTATCCTGTTTAATCCTGTATTTATTTATTTTTTAGACGGTTTCCTGGCCAATCAGCGGGGAAGGAAGTGCGAGGAAAAGACTTCCTGCGGCAAGAATGCAAACAAACCCGCGCGTCTTTGTGTGTGTGTGTGTGTGTGTGTGTTGCTGGTGGTCAGGCTCAGGTTCAGCGCAGTGGTGTTTACTGGCAGCCATGTTTGTCCCCAACGTTCGGCGCCGCGATGAGAATATCGGCGATGATCCCGGTGCCAATAACCGACACTGAGAGGCGGTTGGTTACCTTGTGCATGGTCGGACGGTCGGCCTCCTCCCGGTCGGGCTGAAACGGCTGCAGAGATACAGGGAGACGGTCAGAAGCAGCAGATTTTCCGGCCTGAATCTCGGGATTTATTTCGGAGAATGACTCATCTCAACTCTGAGGTCGTTTCACTTCTGGTGCAGCAGAGGGTGGAGAAAATACGATTTCAGCATCTGATTAAGTTATTTCGCCGTTTCGGCGGGACTATTTTCAGCGGTGGAATAATCCACTCTGGGAACAATAGGGAGCATTTGGGGAGATGTTCGGAGCCATTTTTTAATATGGTAAGACCTCTAATTTGGAAGCAGTGCAGCATGAACATGGCTGCTGCTCAGACAGACACCACCTCCCAGAGGACGGTCCCCCAGCCTGGTGTGGGGACAAGCAGACTGTGTGTAAAACAACTCCACGGATCAGAGTCAGGCTGGGCCGTCATCAGAGACGCCTCCTGGGGTCGGTCAGCTGAGGGAAGGGCACCTTGGAGCGGGACAACGCTGTTTTTCGAGGGATATCCTGACTTCCTGTGACCCCCCCTCACTTCAACTTGCGTCTTCTCTTTCATCCAACCCGCCCTTCATCTTCCTCTTCCTCCCTCCCTTGTCATCCCCCTCCCTGCTCCTCTCATGCCTGTTTATCAGCTCGCCCAGCCGGGCCAACGCCCAGCCGGTCCCCAACAGCTACTGCCCTGGTTACGCGGCTCTCTCTCAGGAGAGGCAGCAGAACGCCGGGCTGGGGGAACGCCGCCGTCCTCCCGCTGGAGCGCCAGATGCTGCTCGTCCCCAGCTGAACTGCACCAGCTCCAGAAGCACCTGTCACTGTCACCTGGACCAGCTGTGTCCATCGGGGTGACCAGCGGACGTCCTGAGTCATGTTAAAGTTGAACACCAACGGCCAACAGCTTGTTAGCTTAGCATAGCACAATGGTAGCTAGTCGAGCAACATGTGATGTGTGTGTGGGTGGAATGGCAGAACTAGATTCAACACTCAAAAAAGTTGGAGGTGATGAGAAGTTTGCTAACAAACAAACCTGTGTTTTAATGAGCAGGGTGGCAGCATCAGGAATAACTGCCTTAGACATTTGTTGAGTGTTGGTTCACTCCTAATCAGAGGTGGTTATTAACAGCGTGGGCATGAATGGACGCATGACGTTTGCCTGTGTGGTGTCAAACTGTGTCTGTGTCTCCGAAGACGACCCGTCTGGGATCAATCCACCTGACCGGCAGCAGCCTGAGTGCTTTCTGTGTCTGATAGTCTTATCAGGAGAGCTTTTAACCACCATGGAGCCATCAATGGAGCTGAGCCCATTAGCCCCCCCCCCCCCCCCACACACACACACACTCACACATCTACAAAATTGAAACCTTCTACAGCCTGAATGCATTAAATCACATCAAAGATAATACAATATTATAATGGATTCATTCCATTATAATATAAAACCATGTGTTTGTGTCATTTAGTTAAAAAAAACTATTTTATGCTAAAATTATGTTGTGTTTATATATTTTGGAACACAACTTTCTTTTTTCCCTCACAGTTCTGTTGATATTTTATCATAATCTTGATCATAAAGGCAGGAAAATGCTTGTGAAATAAGTCAGCTTTCCTCTTGATGGACTGTAGATTAACAGAATGTGTCAAAACAGCGCGTCAATGTGGGGGGAAATGAGACATTTTCCCTTTCTATTGGAAGATCTTATGCAAAACAATTGGTCTAAAGGAAGCACATCCAGTGCTGGTAGTGTGGATCCTCCTGTGTGTTTTATTTTAGGAATAAAATCGTGCTTTCGGGGCCTAAAACGAGGCAGTCCGAGGATCTGTCCCGGAGAAAATACGCAAAATCAATTGAAAATGACGCAATGTGGAAAAACCTCACGTTTTGATCAACACATCGAGCAGCTCGGATCACATTATTCGACGTTTCCAGCCCGTGAGGCGATGGTGCTGCTGGTTATTTGGCCTCTGGCAGGTTAATAACGCGGATGAAGAAAACGGGAGGAGGAGGCAAGTGCGTCTGCAGCCGCACGATAATAAATAACAAGGCGTGAACGTCGCGGATCAGACGCGGCGGAAACGTGCAACATTTGGCAAAAAATAGACTTTAAACTGTGCGGAAATAATCCGTTTCTTACCTCCAAACAGCGCAGAAATCAATCAAAGTGTGCAGGTTGTGATGAGAGAAGGAGACCGACGGTGACGCTTGGAGCCCGTCAGAGCTGAGGAGGAGGATGAGGGGGAGGAGGAGGAGGAGGAGGAAGGTTGTGTGATGTCGACTGTGCAGGCCCGGGCAACGGGCTGCTGCTGGGACCCCCCCTGGAGATGCTGCTGGAGGAGGAGTTGATCTGCTGCAGGCTGGATTATGTACTGAATGTTGGGAAACGATGGGGTTTTTTGGGGGGTTTTTTTACAGACAGATATCGAGTTTTTGTGGCCATTATATATATTTTATTATTCTTATACGATTATTCTGCGACACGTTTGCAACCCATGGGGTGTTGATCAAATCTCGCTCACATTTTCTAATAAAATAATCACAGTCCGACTTTTTGCGTTTTTCTCACAGGCTCTTGTATTTATTGGCCTTAATTGTGTTGAAATTAAACCAAATTGGCAAATACACATCTTTGTAATCATTTTCCACAACTATGCTGGAACCAATGCATTGGGAAGCACTTAGATTGTTTACCCTGTTGGTTTTACCACTTTAAAAGAAGGACAGGTTTGTTTAATACCGGTATGACATTTAAAGTTAAGTATCGCGTGATCTGAGACGTGAGTGGCTCTTTAAAACGATGACGTCACATCCGTGTCAAAGTTCGTCAGTTGATTGTAAAATAATCAGACATCTCACTCAGGGCGTTATACATTTATCGATGTTTTCACATATTCCTTGTTTCTGACCTCAGTTTTAATGTCGTACTTTATTTCTCGTAAAATGTTCAGCTCCTGTTCAAATATTGTTGTATTATATTATTACCATATATGTCGCAATATACAATATTGTTATATTATTGTTACTGTATTATAATAACCGCGTAAAAATTGTTATGCCTACGGAAGTAGGTAGTTTAAACATACATTTTCACAAATGACGAGTGTGATAATTTTTTAATCGAACTTATGTGGCCAAACTTTGTGGATGATTCCGAGGATGAAACATATCCCGACGGGTGGACGAACGTTGACCCAAGAGCAGTTTCTTCGTTAATATTGACGATCTTTGTTTGTAAAAATGGAGTCGGACGGTGGACTCGCCTCTCTGGTAACTCAAATTGTGTACAATTTGTCCACTTGAATTATTTTCCATCTTCAATTCATGAGTGACCGCACTAAATGATTACATACGAATAAATATGAGACTCAACCGAACTGTATAAAGCACGCGTGCGAAGAAAGTTAGCTTACTTTGCCCACGCCAGGCGACCGAGAGGAAAACACGTGTAGAATAGCCGAACACATTAGCCTGATGCGTCAAGTGATTTCTTTTATACTGTACACGTACTCGTGTTAAAACACCCCGCATTTGGAATACGAGAACCCGTTTTGTGTGGAAGTCGGCTTTCCCTCCTGTGGCTGGTGTTGCTAATGCTAAGCCCAGCCTCGCCACAGAGCGCTAGATGCTAACATCCTTGGGCTGATGTTGACAGGTGCTAAAGTGATGCTCGGACTGTTCCCGTTGTCACATTGGCTTTTTGCTGTTCACAGGGGGTGGAGGGGGCGTCCGCAGCTGCACATGCTCTGTCTCTTCCTGCAGAAGCTTATGGAAACGATGTAAGTAGACCCAATTCCATGATTCTTGGCTTTACCCTGCAGTTCAGTCAAATGCAACATTCTTACAGGCTGTTTCTTCTCTTTTAGCCCCGATTGGAGGTGATGTGGGCAATAAAAGCCAGCAACCATGCAGAGGTCTACTTCAATGTAAGAGTTGACCGTTACTATTGGCGCTTCACATCACAACCGAGTGGGATTTTTTGTTGAATATGACGTGAAAAACTGCGTCTTCAGCTCATCTCGTCGGTCGACCCCAAGTTCCTCAAGCTGACCAAAATGGACGACCAGATCTACGAGGCGTTCAGGGAAAGGTTTGAAGATTACGACATAAAGCTGCTGAAAGAAGAGGATTTGAAATCTGACAAAGCCAAAGAGGTCAGTGTCACCATGACCGTACCGCCGTGACTCGTGGGTGTGTGGCGAGCCTCTCTGTTGTGTGGCGTCCTAGACGTGGCGTACCTTCTGCAACCAGTTCCAAGGCGTGGTGGAAGACTTCAACTACGGCACTCTGCTCCGCCTGGACTGTGAGAAGGATTACTCGGAGGAGAACTCAATATTCGGTACGTCTGCATCCCCTCGGGTGATTTTAAAGAGTCAAACTGCAAAACTCATCTCTGTGATGCGTTTTCCTGTTTTCAGCCACCAGGATTCAGTTCTTGGCCATCGAGATCGCCAGAAACCGAGAGGGCTACAACAGCGGCGTGTTCCGATCCAAGCAAGGAGCCCCCTCCTGAGGGGGTTTGATGGACACCACCCCGTCCCAACACCTTTTGTATCTACTGTAAAGTTTTATTGTGCCCATGATGACAGTTGTTTATCGAGTAACGTGAACGTTGCATGAATTTGCCTGTAATGGAGGAAACGACCGATTAAATCAGGATGTTTTACCGAGGTGTTGAATCACCAAGACTCCATCGAGGAAAATCTGTTTGTCTGGACTCTTTACTGACATTTACAATTTTTTTTGCTGTCTGGTTTAACTGGCACTTGCTCACTCTTTTCCCATTTTTTAAACCAAAAATGTATGAATACAGTCCATATTAATGTCCATATTTGTTGCAGCAAATTTAAAAAAAGCTCACTTTAGCCGCCAACGTCCGTGGATTACAGATGAGTCGAGCGAGGGAGACGGTGATGTAAAAATCAATTATGTTTATTTGCAGTCACAAAGCTTACACTATATGTAGCAGACATCCAAACAACTCAAACAGCTATTCACTCTATGGACCCAACACATTCACATCAGGGACACGAACCAAAAAAAAAATTGAACAAAAACCAGATAAACATGAGGAACTCAATAAACACCCATGTGTGCTGACGATTAGAAATGAGCTAGTTGTCACAAACGGTTAGCAGCAACAGTAGAGAGTAACACAAGATGCTAACAGACTCCACTCCTCCTTCGCTCTGACAAGTTTTTATTTAACACCGCTTTGACTCTTCAACGAGGGACGAGAGAATGTTCTTCGATATTGGTTTTTAAAACTCAAACTGGGTTCCTTCCAGAAGTTCCGACGAGTGGGCGTCTTTAGATGACCTTGTTTTCCCCTCCATCATTTCGTCCAATGAGGTGGCACAAGCCTCGGCTGTTTGAGCTCCGTCGCAGGGTTGCAGCACCATGAGACGCCACACACACACACACACACACACGCACACACACACGCACACACACACACCAGGCAACAGCGAGCCACCACGAACACACACACACTCACACGGGACTCAGCTGCAGGACTCGAAAGGGTGCAGTCCTAAAACCTGGTCCGAGGACTCCGGAGCGTAAACTACGCTTTGTTTACGTTTCCAGCATCACCATGGTAACAAGCATGTGCGCCTGGGAGGCCTTTAAGAGACATTCAGGTGTTCTTGGAACCTCAGCGCTGCGTCTGCTGTGGCCCTGGGCCAATCAAAACACAACAGTCAACTTAAATTTGAAGAAAATTACCTTAGAAATAATTATCTGGTTTTGATCTTAGATGGGACATTAAAAAAAAAGAAGTAACCTTTCCATTATGATCACATTAATTTTTCCCTCAAATATTTACCTTCACTAACCTGGTCCTTCTTTTAAAGTGTTATCTAAAATAACATGAGGGAAAAGAGTAGGTTTAGCCTAAAGTTGTTGTTTCTGTAGCTAGTGGGCAGAACCTGAGCTGCTTTAAACCTGTCAAATTTTGTGTCAAAGAGCAAAACAAAAAAAAACAACCATGTTGGCTTTGTCACATTAACAGTCATAAACCAACAGATGACTCGTTGGCGTGTTGTTCGTCGCTAGAAGAAACCTGCCGTTTGGACTGACCCAGAGTGAGGAGCGACCGACAGCAGGACAGAAACAGCAGAATGTCCCTTTAAAGCCCACTGAGGTCATTTACGTCACTGCAAACAGAGACTTGAGGAAAATGTACAACATGGATGCTCCGACTGCCTTCCTCTTAGTGTGTGCAGCCTTCCTCCTGCTCATCACAGCAACTCTGCAGCCTAAGTGCTGGCGTGGTCACGCTGGCGTGGTCACGCTGGCCCCGCCCCCCCTCGCACACGGACAGTTGCACTAACTCACTACACTGTAAAAAGCTCAATCACACCATTTTTTAAACATGTTTTTTTTTTTTTTTTTTCCTCAACTCTTCCTTGTGGTTTAAATTTCGATCATTATAAACATTTTTCAAAATGTTACCAAAAGAAATGTACACTTGGGTTTTTGTGTTTTTCTATACAAGGCAGGCAGAAGCGGATTACTACGGTTACCGGCGTTCCTCACCCTCGGCTACCTTCACAGCACTCCGTCCTTCCTCTGCCAGTGATTTAGAGTGCTTAGACATGCGACACCCCCCCCCGCCCCGACTCCCCCCTCTGTTAGGACAGCCGGACGAGTCCGACTGTTGTTTTAAAATAGATCTGTGTATATTTATATATGTTTATATCAAAAAAGGGGAAGGAGGAGAAGGGAGGGCCGCTTGCTGCATTTCATGGGCGATCCTGTGCGCCGTGATGGGAGGGAGGAGCTGATCCCCGGGCATCCGGGCCCGCGGAGGGAGGGGGGAGGCTGATGCAGGGCCGGGGAGGCGGGAGAGGGGGGGGAGGGCCGTCTGAAGCTGGGTAAGACTGGTCTGCGTGGAATGTCAGCTCATCATGTCGTTGCTGTTGACGCCGTATGTGGAGTTCTTCATGCTGTCGTTGACTTCTCTCCTGAACACCGACAAGTTCTGAGTGAACCTGCACACAGACATTTTCTTTACTGGAGGGGTCCGTTTCGGCCCAGGAAGCCCCCTACGTGGCCCAGGACCACAACAGTCCCGCCGGGTCACATTTCAGATTCGACTGCGACGTTTCAGGAGTCGACCAGACCCACCTGTCCCGGTTCTTGGTTAGAAGGTTCCTCTCGATCCCCTCCATCAAGTTTTCAAAACACAAGTGCATGGCCTGCTGCTTCTCTGGAGGCTGGCTGTTGACGATGCTGTTCCTCAGGTCAGCGAAATACTGCAGGAACGGAACTGGGTTACAAACGCACATGTGGGGGGACGCCCCCGACCCGCGCCGCCGTTTACCTTCTCGTTGAGCAGGATGAGGCCCAGCAGAGGCCGGGACATCGACCACTGGTTCCTACAGTCTTCGAAGATGATGATGTTCAACACTGTGGACAGCATCTGCAGCACGACGACAACAGGGTCAGATTTAGACAGCAAACACCAGTCGGGGGGGGGTCTGGAGCTGATCTCCGACCTGCTGGATCATCTCCGGATGCTGCTGCATGATGTGCAGGAAGCGGTCGTCCGTCGCCATGGCAGCCGGCCGCTTTTTCGTGGAGCGCGACAGCTGCTTAAATAAGTAGGTGACGATGTGGTCCAGACTGGAACAGCAACCTGTGCATACCATCGTATCTAAAACACACACACAGCCTGTAACCATGACCACTCCCCCCCCCCGCCCCCTCCTCCGGATCGTTTTCAGGCTGTATTTACCGAGCGCGGTGAGACCTTCTGATATGGACGACAGGATGTACATCACGACTTGAGGCTCCAGGCTGGCGATGAAGTTCATGTGGTCCTGCGTCAGCACTTCCAGCAGGGAGTAAAAGGACTGGCTGAGCTTGGGGTAATCCTACAGCGGAGGGCAGAGGCACACGTGAACCGACCGACCGACCGACCTACTGCCGACGCGCCGCGATTGGAATTCAAACGCACCAGCAGGTCGCTGTGAGGGATGGACAGCAGTAGTTTGATGAAGGTCTGTAAGGCGTTGTCCAGAGCGTCGTCGCCGTACAGCCGGAAGACTCCGAAGTTGACGTAGTTCCCGCTGAGCACCGCCTTCAGCATGGTGAAGCACACGCTGACCCCCTTCAGCTTCACCCCGTACACCTGGTCCTTCGGGACTTCTCCCAACGTCAGGATGCGATTCCCTGCAATGAAAGCCACAGGCTTGTTCAGCTTCCCTCGCCTTAAACAACAAACCATGAGTTATTTTTCCTAAGGTTCATGACTCGGTACCGTAAGTTGTGATCATCTTGCTGGTTTCTCTGAACAGCAGAATGCCGTTGGGCGAAGACACATCAAACAGTAGCCTCTGAGATCTATTTAAAAGACAAAACACAAACAGAAGAGACAGTCTTGAGGACACTGTAGTTGTCCTCAGGGAGTCTTAACGTCATACAGCCACCAGGTGTCACTGTTTCGCTCCAGCATTTCTGGGCTTCATGGAATTGGTCAATTCAAACAATCTAATTTTAATCTAATTTTACCTGTTGTGGACAAGCTCAGCCATGAGTTTGAGGACAGGTGTGGTGCAGGCTGGGTCGTGGTACCACAGCTCAATAGCTCGTTGCAGAATGGGCATGTAGGTGGGATATCTGTGGGCCTGGGCTGAGGAAAAGTTCTGGGATCCGTGTGATTAACGTTACATTAAAAAAAATAAATGTGTAAATCAGGATACATCCAGTCAAACAGCATCATGAAGCTGGTCTTGGCGTTGAAGGCAAACGCGATGCCGCGCAGGTCCCTGACCAGACCCACCAAAGTTCTCTACAAGTAACAAACACACAGAACCATTAAAACCAAAACGTCTCACAACAGCAGCACAGGAACCGATTGGACGGAGTGACCTTGGCTTCTTGCTCGTTGAAGGTGTTTGTACTGAGCATCTGCGCCACCGCCTCGAACGCCGCCGTCAGAGGCAGCATGAACTGTTCAAACTGGTCCTCGTCCTCACCTGCGCACAAACACGACTCGGCGTTTAGAACTTGGAGTCAGCGCTGTCCTCGCACGCTTCAAATCGAGTCGCGCTTACCCAGATCGACCATCAGCAGGCGCCCGAGTGCCGTGTAGAAGGTGGTCCGGCACCTCATGTCGCTCAGATTGGACTGGTTGTTGACCCCCAGGAAGGAGAAATGCTCGCTCTGAAAAAGCGCCGTCGTAGCACAGGTCAAAGTTCACCCAGCGGCATCGTGGGAGGTTGGAGGCGGGTACTCACCGTGTGGTTATTCAACATGAACTGGACGGCGCTGAGCTTCACCAGCTTCCTCACGCTGCTGTACGTGAGCGAACCCGAGTTAAGGGGAAAAATGGTCACACAATTCACAACGACAGACGCGGACGGAGGCGGGCGAGCTTCCGCGGACGGAGCTCATCAAGGATATCCCAGAGAAAGGTCATTCAGTAGTTGGAGCGTCTTGGAGGTGATTGGTTCACACTGACCCCAGTACTTCAAGTTTGTGATGCTGAAAGAGGCAAAAATGGTGCCAACCGTCACAACTTCCTGCCAATGTTACAACAAACGGGGGCCAGATCGTCCGCACTCACATTTTCCCTATAAAGACACTGAGTACCATCGTCTCGTTGTTCAGACCCAGGACCTCCGATAGTCTCCGATAAAGCTGCAACACACACAAGTCCCGTTAATGAGCTCAGACTGGACCCCGACTCCACACTTCAGGGACATTTTTATTTATTCTCTGGGAGTTTTGTGTAGAAGGAAGCCCCCCCCCCCCCCATCACTCAACAGTAAGAATGAATCACGTGTCGGATTTTTAAGTGCCTTCAGTATCTGACACACACAGAGTTGACTGGCACAAACCACTGCCGGGTCTGGCATAAAGGGCTCTTTGGAAAGTGCTGGACTCAGCATTAGGACAAAAGAGCCCCCCCCCCCCCCGTTGACAATGGGTTGCCACCCAGGTCAGGTCCCGGTTCATTTCAGAGTGGACGCACGTTTGTGGACGGTTGCTCTTGTTTACCTTTGAGGATTTCTGCACCTGGTCACCGATGTAGATCTTCCTGAACTGCTCAAAGAAGCTGAGCATGGCCAGCTCCAGCCTCTCGTTACCGGCCTGAGCCAGCCGAGAGTCGGTCAGATTCATCAGCTGGAGCACCCTGAGGAGTTAAAGAAACCAGGAGTGGCGCTTTAATCACAACTCAAGGACGTTATGTGCTGTAGTCAAAACATGTCCTTTCTGATAAGGATTTCCTCTTGTGTCCCCTGATAGATGACACCAGGGGGAAACAGCAATGCTAACCAAAGCTACCAAAGGTGATCTATTCGTTCAGGGTTCATTCTTACCGACAGACCAACTCCCCGTCCATGGCGTCCTGCTCATCAGTGCTAGCAAAGGACACCCGTCCTCCGATCACGGCCCCGATTATATAAACCAGCCACGTCAAGCGACCTATGGACGAAAACCCCGTCAGTCCCGCGATGAAATGTGTCCAGCTAGCACAGATTGCGTCTCATACCCTCCTGCACGGTGATGTCCACGGCATTCGAGTTGGTGGACTGCAGCAGTTCCTGGTAGGACTGAGCTGCCTGGTCGAACAGCTGCACCAGCAGAGCGCAGGTCTTTTCATATTCGCACCTCCCGATGGTGGACAACTGGTCTAGCTGCTGCTGGACGAGGCCCGCGTCGTCCAGCGGGTCTTCCAAACCGTCTCTGTAGCGTGAACACACAGGCCGACGGCCCGTTTAGTCCCGAGGCAAAACCGTTTTGACCCTTTCTGACCCGGGATGACCTCACCGTAGAATGACGTGGACCGACTCCAGCCGGGAGGTGATGTACGCCTTGGTGACCTCTGGGGTGTAGGTCTCCAGCAGGTGAGGTTCGGTGGCTTTTACGTACGGGACCGACGCTGCCAGTCGCTGCCAGAGGCTCAGCAGGTAGTGAACACTGTTGGGGGCAAACTCCCAGTGCTGGGGGACACAAGAGGACAGAATTTCCCCTTCACTTCAGGCCTCATTGATAGCAACCAAACTGGATGTGACATATAAACAAGAATCACTCTTCAGGTTATAAAATTAAAACAAGAAAAGAACGAAACGGGCTATTTTTGGAGTCTGATGCCTATCAGAGGTGAGAGGCATCCCACAATGCATTTCACCGATGCAGAAAGAACCTGCGTCAGAAGTCGCCGAGCCCATCCTTGCACGCTTCGTCTTGAGAAGCTCAGATGGTCGAGAACGAGCACGCCAACGCTTCTGGCAGCAGCGTTTAGCCTGCGAGCCAGCACTCACCTGCAGACTGGTGACGGTGAAGTTAGCTATGAGGCGAATAACCTCGGGGTAGTTCTCCACTTTGACCAGCTCCCCGAGCTGGTAGTTGCTTTTCAGCCTCGCAAGCAGACGGCAGAACTCGTGGTAGTTGTTGGGATCCGGCAAACACTGCCGTGCGGACAAAACCGGTGACATCATCAGCTACAGCGCTAAGCAACGAGACGCGCGGCGGGACAGACGCACACCTGTGGGTTCGCTAGTATCCGCTTGACTCCGTCCACAAGATGCGAAAGGAACTTGGCTCGTTCTGCATTGTTGAAAAGGGACCTCCTGACGGAGGCGATCTGGACCAGACAGGATAACACCTGAGCACAAACACGGCAGTGAGTCTCGGCGAAGACGCGGCGAATCTGTCGCGGCGAGAGAGCAAACGTACCAGCGGGGAAAGGGACGGCGGGATGGAATGATACAGATTGAAAAAGAGTTGCAGAGTGGAGGAATCAAGGAACGCTGCAAGAGAAAGATCAGAGGTTCAGTCCGTGTTCCTGTGCCACCTCCACCCCCCGCTCCCGTTCTACCTGATCTCCAGGAGGTGGGGATCTGCACGGTGCACAGGTCGTCCGACGACTCGTCTGTGGAAGTTCCTATGAAGTCGTAGTTGAGGCAGTTGTAGCTGAGCTTGAGCAGCTGCATCAGCAGGCCGTGCTGGGATTCGTCGTTCAGGTTCAGGTTCTTCCCCGAAGCCTTGAAAAAGACCATTTGTTACAAACTGGGCTGGATCGCAGCCCTCAAGGGGGGGGGGTCGGGTCCCCCCGATGAGAGCCGCGACCGTCTCTCCGTCGTGTTAGAGTGAGCTCGGGCACCTGCTTGAGGAGGTTACAGGACAGCGTGAAGATGTCGAAGAGGGAGGAGTCTCGGAACGACGAGGCGATCTTCCTGTGTTTCGTCAGTGGGTGCGTCGTGTCGGCCTGTTGGGACGAAACAGCGCACGTTGAATCACGATTTTCACACGCGCGCGCACAAACTGTCGCCGCGAACCTGGTTGATCTCGTTGGTCAGCTGGGACAGGATCGTGACCCCGATGATGCAATGTTCCACGCTGTCCTGCGAACACGGAGCGGATTCATCGTAAAAGACCGGATATCGGCGCCGTCGTGTGGCTCGCACACACGCACACACACACACGCACACGCACACACGCACACACCTGGAGGAAGCGGGTGACGTCGGCGATGACGTTTCGGAACACGTAGTCATCTTTCTGACAGTCGAACCAGCCCAGTTTGGTGATCCTGGCGTACAGCTGGATCAGTGCCTGCGTCACGAACGCCGCTAATTTTGGCCGCGTTGCCAGATAGTTCAGCACATAGTTCCCTGAAACAAACAAACAAACAAACAAAAGAGGCCGCGGCTCAATAATAGAGAGGCCGGGGGTCACGTGACACCTCAGAAACAGGGACGGCGGGGAGGCGCGGTCAGTTCACACAATTACGGGATCTAAAAGGGATCACTCACGGATGTCGATGCGTTGCTCGAGGGGAAGAGGGTTGCTGGTTCGAGACACCAGTTTGGATAAACAGGTGGCTGCGAGCAGCTGAGAATACGATGACTGCCGGGGAGAAAGGACAAAACAACAACATTATGTGGGAACGCCACGCCGATCGTTGGCGCCGCCGCACTAGAAACGACACAGGTGACTCACGCTGCCTCTCTCCAGCAGCAGCTGACACTTGCTGAGACAGTCGGGGCTGTTGGTGAACTCCACCAGGGCTTTCTCCGCCTGGTGTCGGACGGCGGTGTCAGTAGTCTCGTACAGCTGCTTACACAGGATCTCCAGCTGGGCGAGGCCCTGGAAACACACACGACGTCCACCTGAGTGTCCGACAGGCTGCAGCGGGGTGTCAAATATGAGCAGTGAAGAAAGACGACGTAAAGGTCGATAAATGCGGCAAAATCTGCCACCGAAATCTGAAGCAGCCTCGTTTGTGCCGACGTAAAGAGGAGATTTACAGGAAATGCCGAGTCACCGCATGACTCGGAGAAATTCAAAACAGCGACAAGGGGAACAGAATTTCAGGATGCGACGCCTCAGGGGAAACCCGAGACCAAAACCAGAGGAGGCCTGAATCTTCATAGCGTTCACCGGGGCTGGGACGGGGCGGTGAGCCGGAGTCGGCGTGGCCTCACGCGGACCGGCGCACTGTTAAAAAAAGCTTCTGCCGGCCTCAGATAACGAGCACGGAACGAAATTCTGCAGCTGGCGGATCTGCTGTCCCCCCGTGCAGTCAAAATAACAACAATCATACATTAGGGCCGAACAACTGAAGGGTGAGGGAGCGATGGAACAGCTCAAATGACACAATTACCTCCGGGAAATTCAATCTCCGCTGTATTATTCGGTGCTTGGTATCTTCTGCTGTGTAAAAGTTCTTAGAGATTCCTAGTTGGTGGAGAGGGAGGCACCATCCTGTTGGCACTGATGGGGGCAGTATATGCAGATGTGTATCTACTTAATAATAAATAAGTAATTACGTGGCCTTGGATATTAAAGTAGTTTTGTAATCAGTCCACAGTATTTTATTGGGAGCTCATGTGACAAATCTAATACCAGCCTGGCTTTGAATAAACTGGATGCTGCGGCTCCTCCGCGCTGCAGCATCGGACGTCGGATTTCTGCAACCGGCTAAAGCTGCCCCTCTCCGCCACGGTAGTTGGGAAACGTCCACGTAATTTAAAGTCACCGCATGAGTTTAGTTTCACTACGGTGCCTCATAAAAAAACGCACAAACGACCTCCCATTAAACCGTTGCTAGCTAACGTTGCCAACGGCGCTTCCGACAAGCTCTCGATGCAACACTGTTTATTAATACGGCTTTTAAACTACACTTGCGATGGAGGACACCAGTCGGGTGGCTAAGAGAAACATTCCAACGCAGACGGGGTTTTTTTTCGGACACATTTTATTAAATGTGCACTGCTCTGCCTCGTTGCACTTGCCCGACATGTGTCCAGAACACACCACAAAGCTAGCTTGAGACGGAATAGCTAAACAAATCAGCACTGCTTAGTTACGCGCACAAACACCGCCGGTTTTAAATCCCCTGTAGCCAATGTATGAAATAATTACACTGACTGCAAATAGATGCACGAAACCGGGTTTTCCATAGAAACAACGGAAACGATGGTATCACGTTTTCAAACGGACCCAGGCGGGAGAAGTTGACGTCTGGGGCTAAAGCTAGAGTTAGCCTAGCTTGCTATTGGGTCGCCCCTTTTCCAAAACAGGACCTTAAATCAAACAATCATCAACATTTAGGCTACGTCATTGAAGAAAACGTAAGCGTTCGTGCTCATGACTGCAAGTACCGGCCATTCCTCGAATCTCGCTGGCGCCAAATGATGTTTAACCACTTCGTGTTAGCCTGACAGCTAGTCATCCACTCATTTGTTTTAATGTTTACTTCATAGATACACGCCGATTAAACTGGGTGATGCCCCGCGTCCTACCTACACAGACTAAGGGCATGGCTCAGATTAGAACCGAAGGGTCCAGGGATTTTCATTTAGGCGTTTTAAACCCGAAATCATCCTTGAAGCTAGCGAATGCTAACTGCAACAAGCCAGCCCCAGCAATGACAGCAGGCCACAAGTCAACACAGGCGGCCACATCCTCGCTTTTACCACCGACAGCCTCAACACAACCACCCTAAACACACACTGGCCGCATACATGCTGGGCCCGATGGGCGCATGCAACCGAAATCGCCCTCAAACTTATTTTCGGGCGTGTAGATAAATTGTCTGATGCCAAAACATGAAACCTCCACTTACCTGCACATGATCCGCCATTTTTCTCCATTTCATGCACCTCTCACTCCCCCGCTTATGGTTATGGGGAGAGGCAACAGCGCCCCCTCTGGTGGCTCCTGCGCACTGCAGCTTCCACCACACGTCCAAAACAAGCAAAATACACACACGCATATGTTTTAATGTTTAAAACTGTTTTACATTTTAAATTCTCAGATAAGATGCAGTCAATTGATACAGAGAACTTCTACAAAGGGGTGCAAGGAAGGGTACATGTGCAGACCGGGAATTTAGCGCAACGGTGTAATAATAGTAATGAATTTGCATTCATTGGTCATTTTAAACACATCAAACGATGCTACCATCACAGGTCTATGTTGATGTGTGTGAGCAGAGTAGAAACAGAATACTGACTAAACTGTTGCGCCGCCAGCAGAGGGAGATATTTCACTTCTGTTGCTGAGACTGACACACGTTTGGTTTTGAGTGTGAATTTAAGGCATCATGCCATGCAGTTAATTTCACTTAGTTTCACATATTGTTCTAGATATTTGGTTATCATTGCATACTTTTGAAGTTAGATAATGTCTCTGTGGGTGATGCCTGATATTGAGGGAAAAAACACTTCAAAATCAAAATCAAAAAGGGATCGAACATAGAAAGCTAGGGATCAAGGGTTTTTAATTAATAGAAAAAAATAATTTGTTAATTTTATAAATTAAAAATGCTTAAGTGCAACGTGTTGGTTCATGGTGGAATATTATTAATTTTTGGATTCGTGCAACATTTGTTAGTCTATTTCCTTCATTTAAAAAAACAACAACTCGCAGTTATAATTGACTCTTCATAAATTTTGGGTGGACTTCTGGTCCGAGTTTCTGTGAAATCACGTGGTTTTAAGTTCACGGTGCGCAACTTCCTGCCAGCCTCCTTAAAAGCATCCCTCCACCCCCCCTCTCACTCCTCTTCAGCTCTCTCCGTCAAACCGCAGGTAAGAATCCTTGACCAATATTCAGAGGCTCTTCAGGAATTAAGAACCAATCAGACGTTGAATTCTGCAATCGTTGAAATAGATCCGATATATTAGTTATATTTGTAAAGGATCTGGTGTTTTCTCGTATATATCCCACTTTGGACCAGTTCCCGAAGCAAAAGTCGGATCATATTCGGCATGTCAGACAAAGTTAATGTGTTAGAAGCAGTGAAGTCAGCGGACGCTCCAATTCACTTGCTCTGTGTATACGAGGCATTACGGTAAATGCTGAGCACAGGCGGCTTTCTCTTGCATTTATTTCGTCCAGTAAATGTGAAACTCTTCATGGTTCATTAATTGGAGCAGTGAATGTTTAACAAAGTAAAAAAAATGTCGATATTGTCATAATGTTTGATAATGTGCCTGATATCAGTCATTCATAAGTGGTTCAAATCAGCATTTGGATAACTGTTTCTTATTGATCACTATAACAGCTGGCAGCTGATTCCTGTGTGTCGGGTAAAGGTAAGTTCCAGCTGCTGGTGAGGGGCAGAAAGGTGGGAGGTCACTCCTGGGAACCAAGGCCCCTTCCCTAACTGTCCATCAACCTGCCACCAGTTCCAGTGAGTCAAAGGAAACATGCGGTAATCTGAATAACTTCTATTTTCCTCAGATTCGAGGACTCTGAAGAAGACAGCATCGCCATGGCTACTAAGTAAGCACCGATAGCTCGACTACCTATCTAATTTACATAGACTGCATATTTATGCCAGGAAGAAGCTTTTATTAAAGTGTGGCACACCCCTACCGTGGCCTAGACCATTTCACTGAGCACCTGCATGAAAAACCTGCAACTTTAGTCATAGTGAACATTTTAGAAACAAGTTACAGAGTCTTTCAGATATAAACGCACAGCAGGAACTAAACGTAGCAGCAACATAAAGGCATTGGTTAAGCTAGAAAATAAAGCTCAAGATAGAATAAAATAAAACAAGATAAACTGAAATAAAACAATCAACAGCAACGGAACATCTGACCTGGTAGGTGTGAACCTGTTACCAGGAGGGTACTTTAAAAAAAAAGCTGCTTGAATTAATGGAAAACGATGTGATTGACTGCGGCTCAGGTAGAGAGCTACAGACCAGAACCTGGAGACTGAGATCACTGGGTCAGGCACCAAAGATTCTGAAGGGAAACAGCACTTGGGGCTCATTACCTTCTGGGCCTGCTTCCCCATTTCTTCTGCATATTCTTCTCCATCATTTTGCTCAGAGAACTCATTTCCAGTGTTCCAGAAGATGAGCTCGTGTTCTCCAGGATACTTCTGGGGCTACAGAATACAGGCAGCGTTCAGCGAGCGTTCACATTTTTGGTCAGCAGTAATGTCCCAGTATGAAATGTGTGTGAGACTGTAAATTATGTTGTGAAAAAACAAATTCACACAGATTGAACGACTTCTTCAATGTGTCAAACACTCAGCCCGGCTCACAAAGGTTGAAGCTTGTTTAAGGTGCAAAACTGTCTGAGTCAGCTGAGTCTTCTTCCTCTGCAGGAACAGTGAGACCTTCCTGAGTTCCATCATAAAGAAGAGTCAGCTGATCCAGTCGGGATCTCCTAAAATCTATCAGCTGAACGCGGTGACGAAGATCACCAAAGGCCTGAAAACAGTGACTTTTGGCACCAAAAAGGTGAACAGGCTGAACAAAACCATCCTGCTTCTGGGTGAGACAGGAACAGGGAAGTCCACTCTGATCAACGTCCTGGTCAACTACGCCATGGGAGTGAAGTGGGAGGACGAAGTCTGGTTCAAGATCGTAGAGGAGACGACGAGGCAGTCCGAGAGTCAGACGTCAGACGTGATCATGTACCAGATCTTTGGGTTCGAGGGGAAAACGCTTCCTTTCTCTCTGACCCTCGTCCATACTCCCGGGTACGGAGACAACAGAGATGACATAAATGATGACATCATTGGTGAGAGACTGCTGGAGTGGTTCACCTCTGATGGTGGAGTTCACGAGGTCCACGCAGTGGGTCTGGTGCTGAAGGCCAGCGATAATCGACTGAGTGACCGACTCAGGTACGTCTTTGAATCAGTGGCGTCTCTGTTTGGAGCAAACATGGAGGAGAACATGTTCGCCCTACTGACACACTCAGACGGCGGGCCGCCCGATAACGCCCTGACCGCTCTCGCAGACGCACAAATCAAGTATGCAAAAGATGAGCAGGGCCAGCCCGTTTACTTTGTGTTCAATAACCGCCAGAGCGATCAGAGAACGGGACGATATATGCGCAATCTGAAGAATGCTTGGGAAGATTCTGAGGATGAAATGAAGCAGTTCATGGAGGTCCTGTACGTCACCGAAGCTCAGACACCGAGGACAACCGTGAAGGTTATAAATCAGCGAAATCAGCTGAAGGAGTGCATCATTAACATTCAAGATAAACTCAAGTTCATCGAGCTTAAAAAGAAAGAGATTGATGAGGAGAAAGCGTTATACATCAAATGCGAAGAAAAGATGAAGGTGAATGAGAACTACGAAGAAGATGTGAACAAGCGCTACAAAGAACCCATTGAGGGTGGACGCTGTGGGTTCTTGGGGTTGTACTACAGGGGGGCTACGTCATGCCTGCTGTGTGAGGAGACGTGTCACCATAAATGCACATGCACCTTCCTAAATGGTTATTTTTGTCCGATCTTTGATGGTCGTGGGCACTGCACAGTCTGCACCAATCAGTGTGAAAGAAAGCATCACGTGAAGGATACGTGGATCTACGTGACAAAGACAAGGAAGGTCAGAAAGACCTATAAAGACATCAAAAAAAAGTACAAGGAGGGCGTGAAGGGAATGGAGAAACATTCGAGTACTTTGGAGCGAATGCAGCAGGAAATGGATAAACTTCTGGAACAGGAACACGAGGGGCTGGAGAAAAGCTTCCAGCATATCACCAGGCTGGAGAGCATCGCCCTGAAAGTCGACTCCATTTTCACCCTCAAACACCTGGACTTCCTGATCGAGAGGATGCAGGATGAAAAGTTTGCAGAGGAGGTCAGGAAGCTGAAGGAAATGAAACAACGCATGGAAGGTAAAAACCTCAGAAAATTCCTGAACTACGCTGCAACAGCAGGAGGGGATAAAAAGAAGCAGAAATGATGTTAATTTCATCAAGAGCAAGGCTGGACAAAAGCTGAGCAACCCAGACCCTGCAGAGCTTCAGTGATGTTGTCTTAACCCTTTAATGCACAACATGGGTCTAAAGTGACCCGACTGAGTTTTTATTTGCTTTATCTTTGCAATTAATTAATTTTATTACTCAGCATTCCAGGTATTCCTCAATTAACTTGTTTTTGATCATAATTCATCCTTCTTGTATAATTTTATTTTTTACATTTTGAATAAAAACACTTTTTACATCACTACCCCTCTAATGCACAACATGGGTCTAAAATGACCCGTAACCATTTCCCATGTTATTTCATGTGTTTCTATGCTGAATGTTTCTAATCAATGTATTTACTCATTTATTAATCAAACTATTCATTAACTTTTAATTGTTTTATGTAGCACAAATCATCATATTAAGTGTTCTGTTCTTCCTTTATGAATAAGCATAGCTTTTGTCAGTCTTCATGAAGTTTTCCCACGTCCACATGGGTCAGACCCACATTTTGTAACATACAGTATTTACAGTATTTACCACTGTGGAGAAGATTGTATTTGAAGACCTGAACCATCTAAGTCTTATTTTACAATAATTATCATATTACCTAATAATAAAATTTGATGTGATAACTCTGCATAATTATTGATTATGTAATTAATTTGAATTTGAAGAATAAGTAGCTCCATTTCTTGTCAGAAAGGGAAAAATTTTCAATGGCTACCGTCGCTAGCTAGCTGTTGACATTTGACGATCATGTTTGTGTGACAAATAAACACATTTCAAAGATAAAATGTATGATTATTTGGCCTAAAGGATTGCTAACGTGATTATTTGAAGCAAATTATTGTTATAGTTTGAAGTAATTTAATTCAAAATCACACTTGGATAAATGGGTCATTTTTTTACCCATGTGGTGTAGTAATCCAAAATCTATTTTATTCCTGAAATAATAAAAAGAAAATGGAAGCATTGACCTTGTACTAATCAAAAACAAGATATTAAAATTATAATTGGGACATTTAATAATAAAATGAATTGATTTTTAAAAAATACAGCAAAGAAACACTCACCCAGCCTGAAAACACATAGAAAATGAATGCGGCTAATTTTTGACCCATGTTGTGCATCAAAGGGTTAATGCCTATTTTGTGAATGCTACGCAACGGGACATTTGACCTTTTCAAACAAATCCTGCCATTTTGTTTTAATGTGGTTCTTTTTTTCCCTCCCAGCTGAAAGCTGATGTGTTGACAGCATGTTCATGTATTAAAAAGCCACGTCGAAAACATGCCTCAAGTCTTTGTGTTTCAGGGACGTCGTCTCGGGGAGGGGAGGGGAGGATGGGTGGGGGGGGCATCCTGGGTGTTTCCTGGCTGAGGGGTGGAAAGCAGAGTTGATATTTTATCCTATTTTATAAGGCCACAGTTTATTCCCGTCCGCTCTTATCATTTCCCCTTCATATGTACCGTCTGACCTGAAGCCTCACCCTGACTGTACGCAGCAGCTTCATGGTGAAGCTGGATCTTATCGGGCTGATCTCCCACCGGCCTCCACTCCCTTCCTGGATTTGCTCTCTCAAGCTTCAGCCTTAAAGCGACACCAGCCGCTAAGTCGACGCTTTAGCAGAAACAGCCAGGCCCTCCCGCTTTATAAAGGCTTATTTATTCATCCATTATTCTGATCAAGGTGTGTTTCCCAAATCCCGTTGGTTAAAGTCACATGTCCCTGGATTTATTTGCTTCTCGCCGGCTTTTGCTTGATTTATTACAGGCGCTTTTGCCGCCATCCTTTTAACTGTTTGCTGACTGTTATGACCTGCAAGAGGCGACCGTTGATCATCACGCCGCTTCCCTGGTTGTTCATTTGTCATCTCATCGCTCCAACTGTTCACGTCTTCAGCGGGCTTCGCCGTGCCAAGAGGGTGATAAACATTTAATGTGATTGTGCACACGTGTACGTCTTCGGCCCATTTTTACTTGAGTTATTTAGTCATTTGGTTTGCAAGGGTTGCATTTAGTCAAGGGTTCTTCATGGAACACTCTTATATTAAACATCGACTCACTGAAAAGTGGATTCCTATGTATCAAGTTAAGAGTTATAATTATTTGCTTCCAGCTCAGGCCTGGTTCAAATATAAGAACATCACAGAGACGAGTCAGCTGATCCAGTCGGGATCTCCTAAAATCTACCAGCTGAACGCGGTGACGAAGATCACCGAAGGCCTGAAAACAGTGACTGTCGGCACCAAAAAGGTGAACAGGCTGAACAAAACCATCCTGCTTCTGGGTGAGACAGGAACAGGGAAGTCCGCTCTGATCAATGTCCTGGTCAACTACGCCATGGGAGTGAAGTGGGGGGACGAAGTCTGGTTCAAGATCGTAGAGGAGACGACGAGGCAGTCCGTGAGTCAGACGTCGGACGTGATCATGTACCAGATCTTTGGGTTCGAGGGGAAAACGCTTCCTTTCTCTCTGACCCTCGTCGATACTCCCGGGTACGGAGACAACAGAGATGACAGAAATGATGACAGCATTGCGGAGAGACTGCTGGACTGGTTCACCTCTGATGGTGGAGTTCACGAGATCAGTGCAGTGGGTCTGGTGCTGAAGGCCAGCGTTAATCGACTGAGTGACCAACTCGGGTACGTCTTTGATTCAGTGGCGTCTCTGTTCGGAGCAAACATGGAGGAGAACATGTTCGCCCTACTGACGCACTCAGACGGCGGGCCGCCTGAAAACGCCCTGACCGCTCTCGCAGACGCACAAATCAAGTATGCAAAAGATGAGCAGGGCCAGCCCGTTCACTTTGTGTTCAATAACTGCCAGAGCGCTCAGAGAACGGGACGATATACGCGCAAACTGAAGAATGCTTGGGAAGATTCTGAGGATGAAATGAAGCAGTTCATGGAGGTCCTGAACGTCACCGAAGCTCAGACACTGAGGACAACCGTGGAGGTTATAAATCAGCGACATCAGCTGAAGGACTGCATCATTAACCTTCAAGATAAACTCAAGTTCATCGAGCTTAAAAAGAAAGAGATTGATCAGGAGAAAGCGTTACACATCAAATGCAAAGAAAAGATGAAGGCGAATAAGAACTACGAAGAAGATGTGGACGAGCGCTACAAAGACAAAGAACCCATTGAGGGTGGACGCTGTGGGTTCTTGTGGCTGTACTGCATGGGGGCACACGAGGGGCTGGAGAGCATCGCCCTGAAAGTCGACTCCATTTTCACCCTCAAACACCTGGACTTCCTGATCGAGAGGATGCAGGATGAAAAGTTTGCAGAGGAGGTCAGGAAGCTGAAGGAAATGAAACAACGCATGGAAGGTAAAAACCTCAGAAAAGCCCTGAACTACGCTGCAACAGCAGGAGGGGATAAAAAGAAGCAGAAATGATGTTAATTTCATCAAGAGCAAGGCTGGACAAAAGCTGAGCAACCCAGACCCTGCAGAGCTTCAGTGATGTTGTCTTAATGCTTATTCTGTGAATGCTACGCAACGGGACATTTGACCTTTAACCTTTTCAAACAAATCCTGCCATTTTGTTTTAATGTGGTTCTTTTTTCTCCTCCCAGCTGAAAGCTGATGTGTTGACAGCATGTTCATGTATTAAAAAGCCACGTCGAAAACATGCCTCAAGTCTTTGTGTTTCGGGGACGTTGTCTCAGGGAGGGGAGGGGGTGGGGGGGGGGGGCATCCTGGGTGTTTCCTGGCTGAGGGGTGGAAAGCAGAGTTGATATTTTATCCTATTTTATAAGGCCACAGTTTATTCCCGTCCGCTCTTATCATTTCCCCTTCATGTGTACCGTCTGACCTGAAGCCTCACCCTGACTCTGTACGCTTACATCAGCATAAACTAGAGAAGCAAAGGTGGAGAAGCTGGATCTTATCGTGCTGATCTCCCACCGGCCTCCACTCCCTTCCTGGATTTGCTCTCTCAAGCTTCAGCCTTAAAGCGACACCAGCCGCTAAGTCGACGCTTTAGCAGAAACAGCCAGGCCCTCCGCTTTATAAAGGCTTATTTGGGGCGAGCATCACCAGTGTTGATCTCATGTTGTACCAGACTCGTGTGTGTACAGTCCTTATCCCTGGCTGCAAAGATGTTGGCGAACCGTTCCAGCAGCTCCCAAAGCTTGCATGTCTGGTCCGCCTGTAGGCCCTCACAACTTCTCAGGTACAGGTACAGGTCATCAATAGCTTGCCTAGTCTCAGCTGATGGCACTTGGGGTGGCAATGATGATGTGGACGCTCCCTTGACTCTGGCTGGTGGTGGTTGCATGGAGGGGACCCGAGTGCTTGGCTGTGGAGAGGGCACTTGTCTCAGTCCCTTCTCACGTGTGGGGTGAAGCGTAACAGCCTCAGAACCCAGGTAAAGTGTAGTCCTGGGAAGGTCGACCACAGCCTCCCACTTGGCTAGCAGATCCAGCCCGATGATGCAGGGGTCTTGTATGTCGGCCAGCCAGGACTCGTGATCAATTGTGCGATTAGCAACACATACCTGGAGAGATCCTTCACCCCGCATTCTGGCGCGCTCACCGGTGACTGTGGCTCTACAAAGCTTAGTGGGTTTCCAACCCCGTGGTCTCGGGCCCTCTGTACCTGGTAGCGTTCCAGGCCGGACCAGCGAAATGGTGGACACCGTATCCACCAGGGCTCTGCATGGAGTGTCATTAAGAGTACAGTCCAGGTACAGTCCATTTGTCTGGCCCAGACGACCCAGATGCCATTGCAACTTGGCAGAGGAGGGAGGATGAGTCGTGGGTGACAGTTCCCCCATTGTGCCCCCGCTCTAGTTTAACGGAGGCTGAGGAGCTGGGCTTCGTAGGGCTGGTGCTGGGCAGTGGCGTGCGATGTGACCCGGTTCTTCGCACCGGTAACATCTTTCCATAGGCTGCCCGGCTGTTCTCCTAGTTCCTCGTTGGGGTCGTTTCAGGGGTGTGGTGGTGGCTTGGCGGGTGACCCCTTCGTCATCAGTAGGCAGCCTGACGCACTCTGTACCTTGTATTGGTGGAGCAGTCTCCCGTGGACAGCACATGTTCAACCCGCTCAGATTCAGCCAGGGCTGCCGTCAAGGTCTTTGGTGCATGCAGGCGGATGTGTTCTCGAAGTCGCTCTGGCTGAAGCCCTCGGACGAAAGCTTGGAGTGCCAGCTCGTCCTGTACTGTAGGGTGGAAGGTAGGATACCCACACCTGGCATAAAAATGCAGCATACACTCTCTCCGCGTCATGGCCAAACGGTGTTTCAGTGCTCTTTTTATGGCTTGCCAGTTAAATATCTCTTCAGGCTGGAGGTCTGTGATAATCTGCAGGGCTTTGCCTTCCAAGGCAAAGGCGACCTGGACTGCTGTCTCTTCCGCTGACCAGGCATTGAGCTGGGAATGTGGCAGCTTCATGGTACTCAGTCGGTAGTGTTTCGTCCTTCGCTGGTTTTCCAGGCAGCGATCTGCTGCTGGCCGCTAGCTCCATCAGGGAGACTCTTTGCCCCAGCGTCTCCCTGTGGTGCTCCTTGCATAGCTCTCAAGCTTTTGCAGAGCTCTTCCACTTCCTTGAGGGTCCCTTCCATCATGTTCAATCCCTCTTCTGACACCAATGTGGCAAGCTAGGATTTTTAGTTGCGGAAGAGCTCAGACAACTTCTGCCAGCTTGTTCTGCAATTCAACTGCAGAAAGTTTATTAAACGCTGAACAAAAGACACACGAACAAAGGAAAGTCTTCAGTCACACACACAACCTCGCTTATGGTGTCCAGGTGCAAACAATAATTAAAACAGTCATTAAACACATCAACAACCAGAACTCAATAAATAGAACACTAACATTGAAAGTTGCAAAAGATAACATTTACAACGAACAAAAACAGGGTTAGCACAAACCTGAACCCACAGACACACTGCCACAAAGCATGCTGGGAATTTCCTACACTGACCCTCCCCAACACGCTACAATATGTTTAACAAAGTGAACAAATGTTGATATTGTCATAATGTTTGATAATGTGCCTGATATCAGTCATTCATAAGTGGTTCAAATCAGCATTTGGATAACTGTTTCTTATTGATCACTATAACTGCTGGCAGCTGATTCCTGTGTGTCGGGTAAAGGTAAGTTCCAGCTGCTGGTGAGGGGCAGAAAGGTGGGAGGTCACTCTTGGGAACCAAGGCCCCTCCCGTAACTGTCCATCAACCTGCCACCAGTTCCAGTGAGTCAAAGGAAACATGCGGTAATCTGAATAACTTCTATTTTCCTCAGATTCGAGGACTCTGAAGAAGACAGCGTCGCCATGGCTACTGAGTAAGCACCGATAGCTCGACTACCTATCTAATTTACATAGACTGCATATTTATGCCAGGAAGAAGCTTTTATTAAAGTGTGGCACACCCCTACCGTGGCCTAGACCATTTCACTGAGCACCTGCATGAAAAACCTGCAACTTTAGTCATAGTGAACATTTTAGAAACAAGTTACAGAGTCTTTCAGATATAAACGCACAGCAGGAACTAAACGTAGCAGCAACATAAAGGCATTGGTTAAGCTAGAAAATAAAGCTCAAGATAGAATAAAATAAAACAAGATAAACTGAAATAAAACCAATCAACAGCAACAGAACATCTGACCTGGTAGGTGTGAACCTGTTACCAGGAGGGTACTTTAAAAAAAAAAAGCTGCTTGAATTAATGGAAAACGATGTGACTGCTGCTGGGCTCAGGTAGAGAGCTACAGACCAGAACCTGGAGACTGAGATCACTGGGTCAGGCACCAAAGATTCTGAAGGGAAACAACACTTGGGGCTCATTACCTTCTGGGCCTGCTTCCCCATTTCTTCTGCATATTCTTCTCCATCATTTTGCTCAGAGAACTCATTTCCAGTGTTCCGGAAGATGAGCTCGTGTTCTCCAGGATACTTCTGGGGCTACAGAATACAGGCAGCGTTCAGCGAGCGTTCACATTTTTGGGCAGCAGTAATGTCCCAGTATGAAATGTGTGTGAGACTGTAAATTATGTTGTGAAAAAACAAATTCACACAGATTGAACGACTTATTCAATGTGTCAAACACTCAGCCCGGCTCACAAAGGTTGAAGCTTGTTTAAGGTGCAAAACTGTCTGAGTCTTCTGAGTCTTCTTCCTCTGCAGGAACAGTGAGACCTTCCTGAGTTCCATCATAAAGAAGAGTCAGCTGATCCAGTCGGGATCTCCTAAAATCTACCAGCTGAAAGTATTGACGAAGATCACCGAAGGCCTGAAAACAGTGACTGTCGGCACCAAAAAGGTGAACAGGCTGAACAAAACCATCCTGCTTCTGGGTGAGACAGAAACAGGGAAGTCTGCTCTGATCGACGTCCTGGTCAACTACGCCATGGGAGTGAAGTGGGAGGACGAAGTCTGGTTCAAGATCGTAGAGGAGGAGATGACGAGGCAGTCCGAGAGTCAGACGTCGGACGTGATCATGTACCAGATCTTTGGGTTCGAGGGGAAAACGCTTCCTTTCTCTCTGACCCTCGTCGATACTCCCGGGTACGGAGACAACAGAGATGACATAAATGATGACATCATTGCGGAGAGACTGCTGGACTGGTTCACCTCTGATGGTGGAGTTCACGAGGTCCACGCAGTGGGTCTGGTGCTGAAGGCCAGCGTTAATCGACTGAGTGACCGACTCGGGTACGTCTTTGATTCAGTGGCGTCTCTGTTTGGAGCAAACATGGAGGAGAACATATTCGCCCTACTGACGCACTCAGACGGCGGGCCGCCCGAAAACGCCCTGACCGCTCTCGCAGACGCACAAATCAAGTATGCAAAAGATGAGCAGGGCGAGCCCGTTTACTTTGTGTTCAATAACTGCCAGAGCGCTCAGAGAACGGGACGATATACGCGCAATCTGAAGAATGCTTGGGAAGATTCTGAGGATGAAATGAAGCAGTTCATGGAGGTCCTGAACGTCACCGAAGCTCAGACACTGAGGACAACCGTGGAGGTTATAAATCAGCGAAATCAGCTGAAGGACTGCATCATTAACATTCAAGATAAACTCAAGTTCATCGAGCTTAAAAAGACACAGATTGATCAGGAGAAAGCGTTATACATCAAATGCAAAGAAAAGATGAAGGCGAATGAGAACTACGAAGAAGATGTGGACGAGCGCTACAAAGACAAAGAACCCATTGAGGGTGGACGCTGTGGGTTCTTGGGGTTGTACTACAGGGGGGCTACGTCATGCCTGCGGTGTGAGGAGACGTGTCACTATAAATGCCGCATGAACTCCACCAGCCCAGATGGTCCTCGTTGTAAGATGTTTGATGGTCGTGGGCACTGCACAGTCTGCACCAATAAGTGTGAAAGAAAGCATCACGTGAAGGAGAAGTGGATCTACGTGCCCAAGACAAGGAAGGTCAGAAAGACCTATGAAGACATCAAAAAAAAGTACAAAGAGGGCGTGAAGGGAATGGAGAAACATTCGAGTACTTTGGAGCGAATGCAGCAGGAAATGGATAAACTTCTGGAACAGGAACACGAGGAGCTGGAGAAAAGCTTCCAGCATATCACCACGCTGGAGAGCATCGCCCTGAACATCGACTCCATTTTCACCTTCAAACACCTGGACTTCCTGATTGAGAGGATGCAGGATGAAAAGTTTGCAGAGGAGGTCAGGAAGCTGAAGGAAATGAAACAACGCATGGAAGGTAAAAACCTCAGAAAAGCCCTGAACTACGCTGCAACAGCAGGAGGGGATAAAAAGAAGCAGAAATGATGTTAATTTCATCAAGAGCAAGGCTGGACAAAAGCTGAGCAACCCAGACCCTGCAGAGCTTCAGTGATGTTGTCTTAATGCTTATTTTGTGAATGCTACGCAACGGGACATTTGACCTTTAACCTTTTCAAACAAATCCTGCCCTTTTGTTTCAATTGTGGTTCTTTTTTCTCCTCCCAGCTGAAAGCTGATGTGTTGACAGCATGTTCATGTATTAACCCTTTAATGCACAACATGGGTCTAAAGTGACCCGACTGAGTTTTTATTTGCTTTATCTTTGCAATTAATTAATTTTATTACTCAGCATTCCAGGTATTCCTCAATTAACTTGTTTTTGATCAGAATTAATCCTTCTTGTATGTTTTTCTTTTTTACATTTTGAATAAAAACACTTTTTATATCACTACCCCTCTAATGCACAACATGGGTCTAAAATGACCCATATCCAATTCCCATGTTATTTCATGTATGGCTGAATGTTTCTATGCTGAATGTTTATAATCTATGTATTTCATCATTTATTCATCCAACTATTCAGTAAATTTTAATTGTTTATTCATCATATTAAGTGTTCTGTCCTTCCTTTATGAATAAGCATAGCTATTGTCAGTCTTCATGAAGTTTTCACACAGTAAATATAACTGATAAGGTTTAAGTTACCTTGAGAAAAAGTACATTACTTGTCAGAGAGGAAAATATATTCAATACACTACTATTAGCTATATTGTGTTATAGCATATTATATTGTAGCTAGCAATCTATCTTAGCTAGGACACCAAAATAAAGCTAAACTAGTGCGACAGTTGACAGATCCTGTCACTAGAAATGCCTCAAGATCATAATAAACCCTTGCTGCCCCACTATCAAGCTTGTCTCTGTATACTGATGATCATATGTTGTGCATTTGCTTTTCTATATTCAGATCATGGCTGTTCATAGATTCACTGCTGAAATGGTTGTGGGGATGCTGCAGAAGGGACTAGATCAGGAAGATGAGGATGGAATTGGTCCTGATTCTGAGTCTGAAATCTCAGATGATGATAATGACCCAGCCTATGTGCCTCAGGGTCAAGCTGGAGTTATGGGTGTGTCTCTCCTGAATGAAGAAGACTCTTCTGATGACGAAGAGGGCTCATCTGATGAGTCTTTTGAAGAGGAAATTCAGACCCAGTCAAATAGATTTAGTAAAAAAGGGTCTTACTGTAATTACAATCCCCCCACTCACAGCAGAATAAGAAGCCATAACATTCTTCCCTGAAGTTGCTGCTGATTTAGATTTGCACTAATAAAGGCAGCAGTCGCGGTTTGCTAAATGTCACGGTGCCGCTCTGCATCCTGATAGGCCTTGTTACAGTTGTGTTGTCCATTAGACTTGTCTGATTGGACGTGTTAAATTGGAATTTATTGCTTATGGTTATGGGGAGAAGCAACAGCGCCCCCTCTGGTGGCTCCTGCGCACTGCAGCTTCCACTACACGTCTAAAACAAGCAAAATACACACACACATCAATCAATCAATCAATCAATCAATCAATCAATCAATCAATCAATCAATCAATCAATCAGTCAAAAAGGGATCGAGCATAGAAAGCTAGGGATCAAGGGTTTTATTAATGGGATAGGATAAGGATAAAAACTTTATTGATCCCACATTGGGGAAATTACACATTACAGCGGTAGCCCGTGGTGTACAGTACAGAATAGTACTAAAAGAAAAAAGAAAAAGACTGTTATATTATGTACATTACTATGTGCATTATACAGTATATACAGAAATTAAAAATTATGTACAGAAGGAATGTCGGACAGTATGAAGAAAAATGAAGGTGCAAATAAGATGTGCAAATAAGACATTCCAGAGGTAGGATGATTAGTTAGTGCAGAGAAACATGCCAACCTTGGGTTATTGGTGCTACATTAAGAGTTGTGAATGTTGTACAATCTGACAGCAGTTGGGATAAATGACCTGCGGTAACGTTCCTTTTTACACCGTGGGTGTAACAGTCTGCTGCTGGAGGAGCTGCTCAAGGCCCCCACAGTCTCGTGTAGGGGGTGAGAGGGGGTGTCCATAATTGATGTCAGCTTGGCCAACATCCTCCTCTCACCCACCTCATCAATGGAGTCCAGAGAACAGTCCAGGACTGAGCCAGCCCTTCTGACCAGTTTGTTCAGTCTCTTCCTGTCCCTCTCTGAGCTTCCACAGCTCCAGCAGACCACAGCGTAGAAGATCACCGATGCCACCACAGAGTCATAAAAGGTCCTAAGCAGGGTCCTGCACACTCCAAAGGACCTCAGTCTCCTCAGCAGATGAAGACGACTTTGGCCCTTCTTGTACAGGGCGTCTGTGTTATGAGAAAATAGATGTTAATAGAAAAATAGATGTTAATAGAAAAATAGATGTTAATAGAAAAATAGATGTTAATAGAAACAAATAATGTATTCATTTTATAAATTAAAAATGCAACATGCTGGTTCATGGTGGAATATTATTAATTTTTAGATTCGTGTAACATTTGTTAGTCTATTTCCTTCATTTAAAAAAAACAACAACTCGCAGTTATAATTGACTCTTCATAAATTTTGGGTGGACTTCTGGTCCGAGTTTCTGTGAAATCACGTGGTTTCAAGTGCACCAGCTTCCTGCCAGCCTCCTTAAAAGCATCCCTCCACCCCCCTCCTCTCACTCCTCTTCAGCTCTCTCCGTCAAACAGCAGGTAAGAATCCTTGACCAATATTCAGAGGCTCTTCAGGAATTAAGAACCGATCAGACGTTGAATTCTGCAATCGTTGAAATAGATCCGATATATTAGTTATATTTGTAAAGGATGTCTCGGAATTTTTAAGCCGTTTGAAGAAAACAATTAATCTAAGTTACTGCGTAGGAGATGGTTTTAATCCTGTCAGTCGGTCAGGATACACACACGGAAGCATGCGGAGAGATCTCTACTAAATGTACACAGTTCTGATCTTATATAGTTGAAGGCCCGCCTCTGAGGCGCGGACGTCTTCACAGCATGTGTTTGCTGCATGCACAGGACACAGGACGCCAACACAGGAGGTGCGCGCTGTATGCACCCAGGAGTTTGGTGCCTTCACAGCAGGTGTTCCGGCTGGCGCAAGAAGTTGAATGACTGAGAATCCCCCCCAATCGTTTGCCGCTGGTCTTCTTTCAACCTTTGTTTCCTTGTAAATGAATGAGGCACCAAACGGACTTCATCTGCTCTCCCAGTCTCCACCACACCCTTCCTAAATTTCCATTTCAACCCTTCCTTTTGCACTCAATTTCACAATACATTTCATTTCATTACATTTGACAATAAAATGCCATTTCAATGTCCTCCTTTTGTATACAATTTACATTTCATAATCAAATTCCATTTCAAGGATCTGGTGTTTTCTCGTATATATCCCACTTTGGACCAGTTCCCGAAGCAAAAGTCGGATCATATTCGGCATGTCAGACAAAGTTAATGTGTTAGAAGCAGTGAAGTCAGCGGACGCTCCAATTCACTTGCTCTGTGTATACGAGGCATTACGGTAAATGCTGAGCACAGGCGGCTTTCTCTTGCATTTATTTCGTCCAGTAAATGTGAAACTCTTCATGGTTCATTAATCGGAGCAGTGAATGTTTAACAAAGTGAAAAAATGTCGATATTGTCATAATGTTTGATAATGTGTCTGATATCAGTCATTCATAAGTGGTTCAAATCAGCATTTGGATAACTGTTTCTTATTGATCACTATAACAGCTGGTAGCTGATTCCTGTGTGCCGGGTAAAGGTAAGTTCCAGCTGCTGGTGAGGGGCAGAAAGGTGGGAGGTCACTCCTGGGAACCAAGGCCCCTCCCCTAACTGTCCATCAACCTGCCACCAGTTCCAGTGAGTCAAAGGAAACATGCGGTAATCTGAATAACTTCTATTTTCCTCAGATTCGAGGACTCTGAAGAAGACAGCATCGCCATGGCTGCTAAGTAAGCACCGATAGCTCGACTACCTATCTAATTTACATAGACTGCATATTTATGCCAGGAAGAAGCTTTTATTAAAGTGTGGCACACCCCTACCGTGGCCTAGACCATTTCACTGAGCACCTGCATGAAAAACCAGCAACTTCAGTCATAGTGAACATTTTAGAAACAAGTTACAGAGTCTTTCAGATATAAACGCCCAGCAGGAACTAAACGTAGCAGCAACATAAAGGCATTGGTTAAGCTAGAAAATAAAGCTCAAGATCGAATAAAATGAAACAAGATAAACTGAAATAAAACCAATCAACAGCAACAGAACATCTGACCCGGTAGGTGTGAACCTGTTACCAGGAGGGTACTTTAAAAAAAGCTGCTGGAATTAATGGAAAACGATGTGATTGACTGCGGCTCAGCTAGAGAGCTACAGACCAGAACCTGGAGACTGAGATCACTGGGTCAGGCACCAAAGATTCTGAAGGGAAACAGCACTTGGGGCTCATTACCTTCTGGGCCTGCTTCCCCATTTCTTCTGCATATTCTTCTCCATCATTTTGCTCAGAACTCATTTCCAGTGTTCCAGAAGATGAGCTCGTGTTCTCCAGGATACTTCTGGGGCTACAGAATACAGGCAGCGTTCAGCGAGCGTTCACATTTTTGGTCAGCAGTAATGTCCCAGTATGAAATGTGTGTGAGACTGTAAATTATGTTGTGAAAAAACAAATTCACACAGATTGAACGACTTATTCAATGTGTCAAACACTCAGCCCGGCTCACAAAGGTTGAAGCTTGTTTAAGGTGCAAAACTGTCTGAGTCTTCTGAGTCTTCTTCCTCTGCAGGAACAGTGAGACCTTCCTGAGTTCCATCATAGAGAAGAGTCAGCTGATCCAGTTGGGACCTCCTAAAATCTACCAGCTGAACGCGGTGAAGAAGAAAACCGAAGGCCTGAAAACAGTGACTGTCGGCACCAAAAAGGTGAACGGGCTGAACAGAACCATCCTGCTTTTGGGTGAGACAGGAGCAGGGAAGTCCGCTCTGATCAACGTCCTGGTCAACTACGCCATGGGAGTGAAGTGGGAGGACGAAGTCTGGTTCAAGATCGTAGAGGAGGAGACGACGAGTCAGTCCGAGAGTCAGACGTCAGACGTGATCATGTACCAGATCTTTGGGTTCGAGGGGAAAAGGCTTCCTTTCTCTCTGACCCTCGTCGATACTCCCGGGTACGGAGACAACAGAGATGACACAAATGATGACATCATTGCAGAGAGACTGCTGGAGTGGTTCACCTCTGATGGTGGAGTTCACATGATCAACGCAGTGGGTCTGGTGCTGAAGGCCAGCGATAATCGACTGAGTGACCGACTCGGGTACGTCTTTGATTCAGTGGCGTCTCTGTTCGCAGCAAACATGGAGAAGAACATGTTCGCCCTACTGACGCACTCAGGCGGCGGGCCGCCCAAAAACGCCCTGACCGCTCTCGCAGACGCACAAATCAAATATGCAAAAGATGAGCAGGGCGAGCCCGTTTACTTTGTGTTCGATAACTGCCAGAGCGATCAGAGAACGGGACGATATGTGCGCAAACTGAAGAATGCTTGGGAAGATTCTGAGGATGAAATGAAGCGGTTCATGGAGGCCCTGAACATCACCGAAGCTCAGACACTGAGGACAACCGTGGAGGTTATAAATCAGCGAAATCAGCTGAAGGAGTGCATCAGTAACATTCAAGATAAACTCAAGTTCATCGAGCTTAAAAAGAAAGATTGATCAGGAGAAAGCGTTATACATCAAATGCGAAGAAAAGATGAAGGCGAATGAGAATACGAAGAAGAAGTGGACGAGCCCTACAAAGACAAAGAACCCATTGAGGGTGGACGCTGTGGGTTCTTGTGGCTGTGGTACAGGGCGGCTACGTCATGCCGGCGGTGTGAGGAGACGTGTCACCGTAAATGCGAATGCACCTTCCTAAATGGTCGTTTTTGTCCGATCTTTGATGATCGTGACCACTGCACAGTCTGCACCAATCAGTGTAAAAGAAAGCATCACGTGAAGGATACGTGGATCTACGTGCCCAAGACAAAGAAGGTCAAAAAGACCTATGAAGACATCAAAAAAAAGTACAAAGAGGGCGAGAAGGGAGTGGAGAAACATTCGAATACTTTGGAGCGAATGCAGCAGGAAATGGATAAACTTCTGGAACAGGAACACGAGGAGCTGGAGAAAAGCTTCCAGCATATCACCAGGCTGGAGAGCATCGCCCTGAAAGTCGACTCCATTTTCACCTTCAAACACCTGGACTTCCTGATCGAGAGGATGCAGGATGGAAAGTTTGCAGAGGAGGTCAGGAAGCTGAAGGAAATGAAACAACGCATGGAAGGTAAAAACCTCAGAAAAGCCCTGAACTACGCTGCAACAGCAGGAGGGGATAAAAAGAAGCAGAAATGATGTTAATTTCATCAAGAGCAAGGCTGGACAAAAGCTGAGCAACCCAGACCCTGCAGAGCTTCAGTGATGTTGTCTTAATGCTTATTCTGTGAATGCTACGCAACGGGACATTTGACCTTTAACCTTTTCAAACAAATCCTGCCCTTTTGTTTCAATGTGGTTCTTTTTTTCTCTCCCAGCTGAAAGCTGATGTGTTGACAGCATGTTCATGTATTAAAAAGCCACGTCGAAAACATGCCTCAAGTCTTTGTGTTTCAGGGACGTTGTCTCGGGAGGGGGGGGGTGGGGGGGCTTCCTGGGTGTTTCCTGGCTGAGGGGTGGAAAGCAGAGTTGATATTTTATCCTATTTTATAAAGCCACAGTTTATTCCCGTCCGCTCTTATCATTTCCCCTTCATGTGTACCATCTGACCCGAAGCCTCACCCTGACTCTACACAGCAGCTTTATGGTGAAGCTGGATCTTATCGGGCTGATCTCCCACTGGCCTCCACTCCCTTCCCGGATTTGCTCTCTCAAGCTTCAGCCTTAAAGCGACACCAGCCGCTAAGTTGACGCTTTAGCAGAAACAGCCAGGCCCTCCCACTTTATAAAGGCTTATTTATTCATCCATTATTCTGATCACGGTGTGTTTCCCAAATCCCGTTGGTTAAAGTCACACGTCCCTGGATTTATTTGCTTCTCGACGGCTTTTGTTTGATTTATTACAGGCGCTTTTGCATACATCCTTTTAACTGTTTGCTGACTGTTATGACCTGCAAGTGGCGACCGTTGATCATCACGCCGCTTCCCTGGTTGTTCATTTGTCATCTCATCGCTCCAACTGTTCACGTCTTTAGCGGGCTTCGCCGTGCCAAGAGGGTGTTAAACATTTAATGTGACTGTGCACACGTGTACGTCTTCGGCCCATTTTTACTTAAGTCATTTGGTTTGCAAGGGTTGCATTTAGTCAAGGGTTGTAAAGCCAAACCCCTTGTTACTTGCTTGGCACTTTAGTGGTTCTTGGTGGTGGGCAAGTGTAATTGCAAGTAGAATAGGGAAAGGTTTGTGACGTCACCACGCAGAGGCGTGCCTTCCACACCTGCGAGGTGTTTCCAATTGTCCTCATTCTCAAGCTAGAAAAGCAATGAGACAATTCTCGAGGTGTTTGCTCGCAAGATCTGGAGGGACAGTTGGTAAGCACCATTTTAATTTGTTTTAAGCCTTAAATTTCAGTGTGTCGGAAGAAAGACGTAATACTGTATTGTGACTGCGCTGATTGTTGAGTTAGAACGTTCACTTTCACAAACAGCACTGTTTACAATTAGGATGTTGGTGTTCAGTGAGAGGCGTAACAGGTATATTGTTGTAGTTTGTAGCGACTAAAACACAATTAACCCTGGTTGTCCTAATGAAATTATGGTGTAGCCTACTTCCTTGGTTACATTATTGCGAGTTTGCACATTTATATTTATGACTATTGGGTTTTATGTGTAATATGTCTGTGAGTTCTTAAACATGTTCATTTCTTGTCAAACAATTTCATATGTTTATATTTCTCTTTTCTATTTCAAGGTTTTTCACCTAGTGGCCACTGGGCTACCTGTTGTGATCTTGGGCTGTCTGTAAACTAAAAGTCACCCTGATGGAAAAATTATAATAAAGGG
Source organism: Takifugu flavidus (assembly GCF_003711565.1). NCBI lineage: Eukaryota > Metazoa > Chordata > Actinopteri > Tetraodontiformes > Tetraodontidae > Takifugu > Takifugu flavidus. The sequence goes on from NC_079539.1 coordinate 1,913,976, forward strand.
GGGAAAAAAAAAGAAAATTGAAACCCAGACTGTTGCCTCTGAGTGAAATCCTAGTCAACCTTAAATCTTGCAATTCCTTTCAAGTTGGAAAATAAGGGCAAATAAACCTGAGAGAAAAGAAAACCTTCACCCCCAAAAATAACTTGACAATTGTTCTTCATGGAACGCTCTTATATTAAACATCGACTCACTGAAAAGTGGATTCCTATGTATCAAGTTAAGAGTTATAATTATTTGCTTCCAGAGGAAAGCTCAGGCCTGGTTCAAATATAAGAACATCACAGAGACGAGTCAGCTGATCCGGTCGGGATCTCCTAAAATCTACCGGCTGAACGCGGTGACGAAGATCACCGAAGGCCTGAAAACAGTGACTGTCGGCACCAAAAAGGTGAACAGGCTGAACAAAACCATCCTGCTTCTGGGTGAGACAGGAACAGGGAAGTCCACTCTGATCGACCTCCTGGTCAACTACGCCATGGGAGTGAAGTGGGGGGACGAAGTCTGGTTCAAGATCGTAGAGGAGGAGACGACGAGGCAGTCCGAGAGTCAGACGTCAGACGTGATCATGTACCAGATCTTTGGGTTCGAGGGGAAAACGCTTCCTTTCTCTCTGACCCTCGTCGATACTCCCGGGTACGGAGACAACAGAGATGAAATAAATGATGACAGCATTGCGGAGAGACTGCTGGAGTGGTTCACCTCTGATGGAGTTCAGTCAGGGTCCACGCAGTGGGTCTGGTGCTGAAGGCCAGCGATAATTGACTGAGTGACCGACTCGGGTACGTCTTTGATTCAGTGACGTCTCTGTTCGGAGCAAACATGGAGGAGAACATGTTCGCCCTACTGACGCACTCAGTCACCGAAGCTGAGACACTGAAGACCACTGAAGACCCACATAAGGGTGGAGACATCACCCATGCAGGATTATTTGAGTCACTGAGTTGCAGTAGTTAACAAGCCCCGTCCTGTTATTACGCACAAAGCCACTAGAGGTCACTTAACGCGACCTGTCGGCCATGTGAATCTGCCATTCTAAAGAAAAATGGAATAATTAGAAGTATCTATGGGTCATTAAAGGAAATTACTATTGCAAACAACCCTTTTACTTTCATTTAAAGAAAGCATGTAAAACAAAAAACAACTGCGCCTGTTAGAAGTGCTTCCACTCACACATACAGGGCACTGAGCTGCAGGAAAAAGTCAGTGACACGTTTAAAATTTCAAATTTGAATAAACCAACGGGTAAAACGTGGCCTAATAATTTTATCTCCTGTGATTCAATTGGCTGGTGTAGATGTTAGTTTTAAAAAACTGAAGAAAAGGACCTCTTTGGAGTATCTCAATAACACTTGCTATGACCATTCTTGTCCCCTAGGGGAGCATAGCACCAGGAAGGGTAATGCGAGGCTTTGCGGGCGCACGTTAAACGCGCGCGCGCGTACACGCACATACATCCATGTTATAAAACCTATATTTCTGTGGGTATGTTTATGTTTACTTAACCCTTTAACGCACAACATGGGTCTAAAGTGACCCGACTGAGTTTTTATTTGCTTTATCTTTGCAATTAATTTTATTACTCAGCATTCCAGGTATTCCTCAATTAACTTGTTTTTGATCAGAATTAATCCTTCTTGTATGTTTTTCTTTTTTACATTTTGAATAAAAACACTTTTTATATCACTACCCCTCTAATGCACAACATGGGTCTATAATGACCCATATCCATTTCCCATGTTATTTCATGTATGGCTGAATGTTTCTATGCTGAATGTTTATAATCTATGTATTTCATCATTTATTCATCCAACTATTCAGCAAATTCTAATTGTTTTATTCAGCATATTAAGTGTTCTCTCCTTCCTTTATGAATAAGCATAGCTTTTGTCAGTCTTCATGAAGTTTTCACACAGTAAATATAACTGATAAGGTTTAAGTTACCTTGAGAAAAAGTACATTACTTGTCAGAGAGGAAATATATTCAATACACTACTATTAGCTATATTGTGTTATAGCATATTATATTGTAGCTAGCAATCTATCTTAGCTAGGACACCAAAATAAAGCTAAACTAGTGTGACAGTTGACAGATCCTGTCACTAGAAATGCCTCAAGATCATAATAAACCCTAGCTGCCCCACTATCAAGCTTGTCTCTGTATACTGATGATCATATGTTGTGCATTTACTTTTCTATATTCAGATCATGGCTGTTCATAGATTCACTGCTGAAATGGTTGTGGGGATGCTGCAGAAGGGACTAGATCAGGAAGATGAGGATGGAATTGGTCCTGATTCTGAGTCTGAAATCTCAGATGATGATAATGACCCAGCCTATGTGCCTCAGGGTCAAGCTGGAGTTATGGGTGTGTCTCTCCTGAATGAAGAAGACTCTTCTGATGACAAAGAGGGCTCATCTGATGAGTCTTCTGAAGAGGAAATTCAGACCCAGTCAAATAGATTTAGTAAAAAAGGGTCTTACTGTAATTACAATCCCCCCACTCACAGCAGAATAAGAAGCCATAACATTCTTCCCTGAAGTTGCAGCTGATTTAGATTTGCACTAATAAAGGCAGCAGTCGCGGTTTGCTAAATGTCACGGTGCCGCTCTGCATCCTGATAGACCTTGTTACAGTTGTGTTGTCCATTAGACTTGTCTGATTGGACGTGTTAAATTTATTGCTTATGGTTATGGGGAGAAGCAATGGCGCCCCCTCTGGCGGCTTATGCGCACTGCAGCTTCCACTACACGTCTAAAACAAGCAAAACACACACACACACACACACACACACACACACACACACACATACACACACACACACACACACACACACACACACACACATATGTTTTAATGTTTAAAACTGTTTTACATTTTAAATTCTCAGATAAGATGCAGTCAACTGATACAGAGAACTTCTACAAAGCGGTGCAGGAAGGGTACATGTGCAGACCGGGAACTTAGCGCAACGGTGTAATAATAGTAATGAATTTGCATTCATTGGTCATTTTAAACACATCAAACGATGCTACCATCACAGGTCTATGTTGATGTGTGTGAGCAGAGTAGAAACAGAATACTGACTAAACTTTTGCGCCGCCAGCAGAGGGAGATATTTCACTTCTGTTGCTGAGACTGACACACGTTTGGTTTTGAGTGTGAATTTAAGGCATCATGCCATGCAGTTAATTTCACTTAGTTTCACATATTGGTCTAGATATTTGCATACTTTTACATGCATAACCTTGCATACATTGCATACTTTTGAAGTTAGATAATGTCTCTGTGGGTGATGCCTGATATTGAGGGAAAAAACACTTCAATCAATCAATCAATCAATCAATCAATCAATCAATCAATCAATCAATCAATCAATCAATCAAAAAGGGATCGAACATAGAATAGGATAGGATAAGGATAAAAACTTTATTTATCCCACATTGGGGGAAAATTGGGGAAATTACACGTTACAGCTTTAGCCCGTGGTGTACAGTACAGAATAGTACTAAAAGAAAAAAGAAAAAGACTGTTATATTATGTACATTACTATGTACATTATACAGTATATACAGAAATTCAAAATTATGTACAGAAGGAATGTCGGACAGTATAAAGAAAAATGAAGGTGCAAATAAGACATTCCAGAGGTAGGATGATTAGTTAGTGCAGAGAAACATGCCAACCTTGGGTTATAGGTGCTACATTAAGAGTTGTGAATGTTGTACAATCTGACAGCAGTTGGGATAAATGACCTGCGGTAACGTTCCTTTTTACACCGTGGGTGTAACAGTCTGCTGCTGAAGGAGCTGCTTAAGGCCCCCACAGTCTCGTGTCGGGGGTGAGAGGGGGTGTCCATAATTGATGTCAGCTTGGCCAACATCCTCCTCTCACCCACCTCATCAATGGAGTCCAGAGAGCAGTCCAGGAGTGAGTCAGCTCTTCTGACCAGTTTGTTAAGTCTCTTCCTGTCCCTCTCTGAGCTTCCACAGCTCCAGCAGACCACAGCGTAGAAGATCACCGATGCCACCACAGAGTCATAAAAAGTCCTAAGCAGGGTCCTGCACCCTCCAAAGGACCTCAGTCTCCTCAGCAGATGAAGACGACTTTGACCCTTCTTGTACAGGGCGTCTGTGTTATGAGAAAATAGATGTTAATAGAAAAATAGATGCTAAAAACAAATAAATAGAAACAAATATTGTATTCATTTTATAAATTAAAAATGCAACATGCTGGTTCATGGTGGAATATTATTAATTTTTGGATTCGTGTAACATTTGGTCCTGACTGTCCGTTCATGCACTACATCCACCTCCTGACTCACGGTTAAAGCGCATGCACGCCAACACTCTGCCCCTCACTCGCACTCACATATACGCTCACCCCCCGCACGCTGCACCATACATGCCTCTCCACCACTACTCCCATGTCTGCCATCAGGATCACAGGTCATTCACTCCATTGACACCATCATTTCATACGGACAGAAACCCAGGACTGTTCCCAGACGCAACAGTGCTTTTATTGTTCCCATAAAAAGACATGATGAGCGCACATCCGGCGCGGACATAAAGATGGCCGTGCTGAACGTGTGCTCTCTTTTAAATAAATCTTTTATAATAAACGACTTAATTTTAGACAGAAACCTCGATGGTATTCTCCTTACTGAGACATGGCTTGGCACTGATGCACGCTGCTGTTCTCACAGAGGCTTGCCCCCCAGATTTTAACTTTTTATTTTCTACAAGGGGGGGCAGGAAAGGAGGTGGAACCGCTTCAATAACAAGGACCAAAATGTCATCAAGCGAGGTCTCTTTTAATAAGTTTCCATCATTTGAGCATCATGCCTTTGTTTTTAGCAGCCCTCCTGTTCTATGCATAACAGTTTACAGACCACCCCAATACTCCACCTCTTTTATCAGTCAATTCTCGGAATTTTTATCAATCATTTACGCTAAATACAACAGGTGATTTTTAATCTACACATCAACAACACCGCGGACCCAGTGTCCAGAGAATTTTTAAACCTCCTTCACAGTTTGGATTTTAAACAACATGTCACACAGCCGACCCACAGCAGGGGGCGCACCCTGGACCTGGTCATTACCTATGGCCTGTCCGGGGGTGGGTCCTCGGTTGTGGATCTGGCCGTGTCTGACCACTTTTGTGTGTTTTTTAACATCACCAGTTTTAACCAGCGGAGGGCCCCTTTGGGAACAGTGAGGAGACGCTACCTGACTCCTGAAGTGGCTGCAAATTTTATCCAGATCTTACAGAGCAGTCCCGCAGAAATTTTACCAGCATCATGTGATCTTATTATTGACACTTTTAATAATAAATTAAAGTCAACGCTGGATTCTGTGGCTCCACTTGTCACAAAATCAGTAAGAACAAAACGTGCACCACCGTGGAGAAATGAAGAAATTAGAAAACTGAAAAGAACCTGTAGGAGTGCTGAGAGGAGGTGGAGGAAATCCAAGCTGACCATTCATAAAGAAATATTTTATCACCTCAAAACCTACAACAACACAATCAAGCAAGCAAGAACCTCTCATTTCAAATAACTAATCTCCGACAATAAAAACAACCCCAAATTTCTATTCCACACAATTGAGCTTTGAACCAATGGTAATTTTAACAGGTGTCCCACAACAACAACTGACACCCTCTGCGAGACCTTTGCAGACCACTTCAGGAGTAAAATCGATGCTATTAGATCCAGTCTTTTATCACAACAAATTTTAATCACCAACACTCCTGGATCATTGCTTTCACCTGAGGAGACACTGGGGAGTTTTGTCCTAGTTGATGCGAGGACACTTGGTCGAGTTTTCTCCCATGTAAGGCCCACAACCTGCCTTTTAGACCCAATTCCCACACCATTTTTTAAAACATTTTATGGAATCTTTGAGGAACACCTTCTATATATGGTGAATTGCTCTCTTCAGACGAGTGTCTTCCCCACCTCCTTTAAAACGGCGGTGGTGAAGCCCCTTCTGAAGAAGAGCAATCTAGACCACAGCGTTTGCGCCTCTATCCAACTTACCATTTTTAAGTAAAATTTTAGAAAAACTTGTTTTTAACCAAGTGAATGATTTTTTAAACTCAAACGACATTTTTAGAGAGGCATCAGTCTGGTTTTAGGATGAACCACAGTACAGAGACAGGCCTTTTGAAGATTTTAAATGACATCAGGTGTAACCTAGATAACAAAAAGCTCACGGTGTTGGCTCTACTGGATCTGACCGCCGCCTTTGATACAGTAGACCACCATATTTTATTAAATAGACTGAAGAACCTGGTCGGCCTCTCTGGTACTGTTCTTAACTGGTTCACCTCCTACCTTACGGATCGAAGCTTCTTTCTAAGTATGGAGACAAAATGTGGGGTTCCCCAAGGGTCTATCTTAGGTCCAACTCTTTTTAATCTTTACATGCTTCCTCTTGGGGACGTCATCAGGAGCCACGGCATCAGCTTCCACAGCTATGCTGACGATACGCAGCTGTACATCGCCGTGGCTCCTGATGACACAGGGCCAGTTGATGCCCTTTTTAACTGTATTCTAGATATCCAGTCATGGATGGCAGAAAACTTCCTACAGCTCAACCAGGACAAAACAGAAGTCTTAGTCATTGGTCCTGAAGGTCAGAGAGAGAAACTTGTACCAAAATTAAAGGATTTTAAACCATCTCAATCTGTAAAAAATCTGGGTGTGATCTTTGACTCTGAGCTTAGTTTTATCCCACACATCAAAAACATAACAAAGGTAGGTTTTTACCACCTGAAGAATATAGCCAGAGTCCGCCCGTTTCTCTCTCAGGCCAGCACGGAGGTGCTGATGCACGCTTTTGTCTCTTGTCGTTTAGATTATTGTAATGCCCTGCGCTCTGGTCTTCCAAAAAAGAGCATCACTAACCTACAATTATTACAAAACTCAGCTGCACGGGTGCTGACGAGGACCAGAGGGCGGGAGCACATCACACCGGTTTTAGAATCGCTGTATTGGCTACCCGTGCGTTTCAGGGTCGATTTTAAGGTTATTTTATTAGTTTTTAAATGTCTTAATGGTCTTGGCCCGACTTATTTATCTGACATGCTTTTATTCTATCAACCCTCGTGGACTCTGAGGTCCTCCGGCACCGGCCTTTTAACCATTCCACATGTAAGCTCTAAAACGCACGGGGAAGCGGCCTTCAGTTACTATGGTCCCCGACTGTGGAACAGCCTGCCGGAGAACCTCAGGGCCGCAGAGACTGTTGAGAGTTTTAAAAAGAGGCTCAAGACACACCTTCTTAATCAGGCCTTTAATTGATTTTCTGATTATTTTTAATTTCTTATGTCTTCTTATCCTTATTTTACTTGATACTTTTACTGTTTTACTCCCTCAGTTCTTAGTTTCTCAGTTTTTAGTTTTTACACCTTTTATCCCATTTACTGTTTTAGTCCTTCAGTTTTTAGCTCCACTGTTTCCTCATGGTGTTTCCTCATGGTGTTTCCTCATGGGGGCCTGCCAGGCTGGGAGATGTTTCCGGTCTACCGCTGGGGGTGCTGTCCCGTGGACGGCTCTGTGCCTGGGTGGTTAGGGGGCTCTGTGCCTTGGTGTGGAGCCTCCGGTCTGCCCGGGTCAGGGTGGTCTTTGTGGCGTACCACCTGTGGTCACGGACCGTGACCTCCCTCGGCCTGGTGGGCCTCCAAAGGTGGCGTCTCCTTCGCCTCAGGTCTCGGTGCTCAGCCGTGTCTCAGCTTGTTTGTGTGTGTGTGTAAGTGTGTTGTATGCATGTGTGTGTGTATCTGTGTGTGTGTCCTTTTTCTTGATTCTCTTGTTTCTCTTTGCTGTTTTTATCCTTTGTGAGGCACTTTGTGCTACCTAGTGTCTGAAAAGTGCCATATAAATAAAGATTGATTGATTGATTGATTGATTGATTGATTGATTGATTGATTGATTGATCGATCGATTGATTTGTTAGTCTATTTCTTTCATTAAAAAAAAACAACAACTCGCAGTTATAATTGACTCTTCATAGATTTTGGGTGGATTTCTGGTCCGAGTTTCTGTGAAATCACGTGGTTTCAAGTGCACCAGCTTCCTGCCAGCCTCCTTAAAAGCATCCCTCCACCCCCCTCCTCTTCAGCTCTCTCCGTCAAACAGCAGGTAAGAATCCTTGACCAATATTCAGAGGCTCTTCAGGAATTAAGAACCGATCAGACGTTGAATTCTGCATTAATAATAATAATAAAAAAAGCGATATATTAGTTATATTTGAAAAGGATCTGGTGTTTTCTCGTATATATCCCACTTTTGACCAGTTCCCGAAGCAAAAGCATACAAGGCATTACGGTAAATGCTGGGCACAGGCGGCTTAATCTGGAATGTAGTTCGCCCAGTAAATGTGAAACTCTTCCTGGTTCCTTAATCAGAGCAGATTTTTGCCAGCTTATTCTGCAATTCAATTGCGGAAAGTTTATTAAACACTGAACAGAAGACACACGAACAAAGGGAAGTCTTCAATCTCACACATAACCTCGCTTATGGTGTCCAGGTGCGAACAATAATTAAAACAGTAATTAAACACATCAACAACCAGAACTCAATAAATAGAACACTAACATTGAAAGTTGCAAAAGATAACATTTACAATGAACAAAAACAGGGTTAACACAAACCTGAACCCACAGACACACTGCCACAAAGCATGCATGGAATTTCCTACACTGACCCTCTCCAACACGCTACAATATGTTTAACAAAGTGAACAAATGTCGATATTGTCATAATGTTTGATAATGTGCCTGATATCAGTCATTCATAAGTGGTTCAAATCAGCATTTGGATAACTGTTTCTTATTGATCACTATAACTGCTGGCAGCTGATTCCTGTGTGTCGGGTAAAGGTAAGTTCCAGCTGCTGGTGAGGGGCAGAAAGGTGGGAGGTCACTCCTGGGAACCAAGGCCCCTCCCCTAACTGTCCATCAACCTGCCACCAGTTCCAGTGAGTCAAAGGAAACATGCGGTACCGTAATCTGAATAACTTCTATTTTCCTCAGATTCGAGGACTCTGAAGAAGACAGCATCGCCATGGCTACTGAGTAAGCACCGATAGCTCGACTACCTATCTAATTTACATAGACTGCATATTTATGCCAGGAAGAAGCTTTTATTAAAGTGTGGCACACCCCTACCGTGGCCTAGACCATTTCACTGAGCACCTGCATGAAAAACCTGCAACTTTAGTCATAGTGAACATTTTAGAAACAAGTTACAGAGTCTTTCAGATATAAACGCACAGCAGGAACCAAACGTAGCAGCAACATAAAGGCATTGGTTAAGCTAGAAAATAAAGCTCAAGATAGAATAAAATAAAAGAAGATACACTGAAATAAAACAATCAACAGCAACAGAACATCTGACCCGGTAGGTGTGAACCTGTTACCAGGAGGGTACTTAAAAAAAAAAAGCTGCTTGAATTAATGGAAAACGATGTGATTGACTGCGGCTCAGCTAGAGAGCTACAGACCAGAACCTGGAGACTGAGATCACTGGGTCAGGCACCAAAGATTCTGAAGGGAAACAGCACTTGGGGCTCATTACCTTCTGGGCCTGCTTCCCCATTTCTTCTGCATATTCTTCTCCATCATTTTGCTCAGAGAACTCATTTCCAGTGTTCCAGAAGATGAGCTCGTGTTCTCCAGGATACTTCTGGGGCTACAGAATACAGGCACCGTTCAGCGAGCGTTTCCATTTTTGGTCAGCAGTAATGTCCCAGTATGAAATGTGTGAGAGACTGTAAATTATGTTGTGAAAAAACAAATTCACACAGATTGAACGACTTATTCAATGTGTCAAACACTCAGCCCGGCTCACAAAGGTTGAAGCTTGTTTAAGGTGCAAAACTGTCTGAGTCTTCTGAGTCTTCTTCCTCTGCAGGAACAGTGAGACCTTCCTGAGTTCCATCATAAAGAAGAGTCAGCTGATCCAGTCGGGATCTCCTAAAATCTACCAGCTGAACGCGGTGACGAAGATCACCGAACGCCTGAAAACAGTGACTGTTGGCACCAAAAAGGTGAACAGGCTGAACAGAACCATCCTGCTTCTGGGTGAGACAGAAACAGGGAAGTCCGCTCTGATCAATGTCCTGGTCAACTACGCCATGGGAGTGAAGTGGGAGGACGAAGTCTGGTTCAAGATCGTAGAGGAGGAGACGACGAGTCAGTCCGAGAGTCAGACGTGATCCTGTACCAGATCTTTGGGTTCGAGGGGAGGGAAACACTTCCTTTCTCTCTGACCCTCGTCGATACTCCCGGGTACGGACATACAGGAGGGACTGAAAGAGATGCCTTCATCGGTGAGAGACTGCTGGAGTGGTTCACCTCTGATGGTGGAGTTCACGAGGTCACGCAGTGTGTCTGGTGCTGAAGGCCAGCGATAATCGACTGAGTGACCGACTCGGGTACGTCTTTAATTCAGTGGCATCTCTGTTCGGAGCGAACATGGAGGAGAACATGTTCGCCCTACTGACGCACTCAGACGGCGGGCGCCCCCGATAACGCCCTGACCGCTCTCGCAGACGCACAAATCAAGTATGCAAAAGATGAGCAGGGCCAGCCCGTTCACTTTGTGTTCAATAACTGCCAGAGCGATCCGAGAACGAGACGATATATGGAGACTCTGAAGAATGCTTGGGACTTTTCTGAGGATGAAATGAAGCAGTTCATGGAGGTCCTGAACGTCACCGAAGCTCAGACACTGAGGACAACCGTGGAGGTTATAAATCAGCGAAATCAGCTGAAGGAGGGCATCAGTAACATTCAAGCTAAACTCAATTTCATCGAGGATAAAAAGACACAGATTGATCAGGAGAAAGCGTTACACATCAAATGCGAAGAAAAGATCAAGGCGAATGAGAACTATGAAGAAGATGTGGACGAGCCCTACAAAGACAAAGAACCGATTGAGGGTGGATGCTGTGGGTCCTTTTGGGTAAAGGGGGCTACATCATGCCTGCTGTGTGAGGAGACGTGTCACCATAAATGCCGCATGAACTCCACCAGACCAGATGGTCCTCGTTGTAAGATGTTTGATGGTCGTGGGCACTGCACAGTCTGCACCAATAAGTGTGAAAGAAAGCATCACGTGAAGGAGAAGTGGATCTACGTGACCAAGACAAGGAAGGTCAGAAAGACCAATGAAGACATCAAAAAAAAGTACAAAGAGGGCGAGAAGGGAATGAAGGAACATTTGAGTACTTTGGAGCGAATGCAGCAGGAAATGGAGAAACTTCTGGAACAGGAACACGAGGGGCTGGAGAAAAGCTTCCAGCATATCACCAGGCTGGAGAGCATCGCCCTGAACGTCGACTCCATTTTCACCCTCAAACACCTGGACTTCCTGATCGAGAGGATGCAGGATGAAAGGTTTGCAGAGGAGGTCAGGAAGCTGAAGGAAATGAAACAACGCATGGAAGGTAAAAACCTCAGAAAAGCCCTGAACTACGCTGCAACAGCAGGAGGGGATAAAAAGAAGCAGAAATGATGTTAATTTCATCAAGAGCAAGGCTGGACAAAAGCTGAGCAACCCAGACCCTGCAGAGCTTCAGTGTCTTAATGCTTATTCTGTGAATGCTACGCAACGGGACATTTGACCTTTAACCTTTTCAAACAAATCCTGCCATTTTGTTTTAATGTTGTTCTTTTTTATCTCCTCCCAGCTGAAAGCTGATGTGTTGACAGCATGTTCATGTATTAAAAAGCCACGTCGAAAACATGCCTCAAGTCTTTGTGTTTCGGGGACGTCGTCTCGGGGAGGGGAGGGGGGTGGGGGGGCATCCTGGGTGTTTCCTGGCTGAGGGGTGGAAAGCAGAGTTGATATTTTATCCTATTTTATAAAGCCACAGTTTATTCCCCTCCGCTCTTATCATTTCCCCTTCATGTGTACCGTCTGACCTGAAGCCTCACCCTGACTCTGTACGCAGCAGCTTCATGGAGAAGCTGGATCTTATCGGGCTGATCTCCCACCGGCCTCCACTCCCTTCCTGGATTTGCTCTCTCAAGCTTCAGTCTTAAAGCGACACCAGCCGCTAAGTCGACGCTTTAGCAGAAACAGCCAGGCCCTCCCACTTTATAAAGGCTTATTTATTCATCCATTATTCTAATCACGGTGTGTTTCCCAAATCCCGTTGGTTAAAGTCACACGTCCCTGGATTTATTTGCTTCTCGACAGCTTTTGTTTGATTTATTACAGGCGCTTTTGCCGCCATCCTTTTAACTGTTTGCTGACTGTTATGACCTGCAAGCGGCGACCGTTGATCATCACGCCGCTTCCCTGGTTGTTCATTTGTCATCTCATCGCTCCAACTGTTCACGTCTTCAGCGGGCTTCGCCGTGCCAAGAGGGTGATAAACATTTAATGTGATTGTGCACACGTGTACGTCTTCGGCCCATTTTTACTTGAGTTATTTAGTCATTTGGTTTGCAAGGGTTGCATTTAGTCAAGGGTTGTAAAGCCAAACCCCTTGTTACTTGCTTGGCACTTTAGTGCTTCTTGGTGGTGGGCAAGTGTAATTGCAAGTAGAATAGGGAAAGGTTTGTGACGTCACCATGCAGAGGCGTGCCTTCCGCACCTGCGAGGTGTTTCCAATTGTCCTCATTCCCAAGCTAGAAAAGCAATGAGACAATTCTCAAGGTGTTTGCTCGCAAGATCTGGAGGGACAGTTGGTAAGCACCATTTTAATTTGTTTTTAGCCTTAAATTTCAGTGTGTCGGAAGAAAGACGTAATACTGTATTGTGACTGCGCTGATTGTTGAGTTAGAACATTCACTTTCACAAACAGCACTGTTTACAATTAGGATGTTGGTGTTCAGTGAGAGGCGCAGGCCCAAACAGGTATATTGTTGTAGTTTGTAGCGACTAAAACACAATTAACCCTGGTTGTCCTAATGAAATTATGGTGTAGCCTAGTTCCTTGGTAACATTATTGCGAGTTTGCACATTTATATTTATGACTATTGGGTTTTATGTGTAATATGTCTGTGAGTTCTTAAACATGTTCATTTCTTTATTGTCAAACAATTTCATATGTTTATATTTCTCTTTTCTATTTCAAGGTTTTCACCTAGTGGCCACTGGGCTACCTGTTGTGATCTTGGGCTGTCTGTAAACTAAAAGTCACCCTGATGGAAAAATTATAATAAAGGGGGAAAAAAAAAGAAAATTGAAACCCAGACTGTTGCCTCTGAGTGAAATCCTAGTCAACCTTCAATCTTGCAATTCCTTTCAAGTTGGAAAATAAGGGCAAATAAACCTGAGAGAAAAGAAAACCTTCACCCCCAAAAATAACTTGACAATGGTTCTTCATGGAACACTCTTATATTAAACATTGACTCACTGAAAAGTGGATTCCTATGTATCAAGTTAAGAGTTATAATTATTTGCTTCCAGAGGAAAGCTCAGAAAAATCCAGTTAGCTCTTCACTAACCATCGCTGATTTGTACCTTTCCTCCCTCATGTGGGAAGCATCTTGTTGGGAGAGTTATTAATAATTCACATTGAGTTTGTGTTATCTTTACACCGCACATTGGTCTTGTTGTTTTCTTCACGCTGTTGTAACATCTGTCACTTTACATTTCTGCCCGCAGCGTTCACGTGACGAGTAAATATCCCTGTGTGTCCTTTCAGGCTTTTCCTGACTGGAAATCCCACTGGCGTTTCAGTGCATACAGCGACGAGAGCCTGTGTGCTTGCATTGTTTTATGGCCGCACACATGCATGCAAGCCTGCAGTTTCCCTTTGTTATTCCGTGAACTTGTTAATATTTTGGGTTGACCCCATAAAAAGCAACCTGAAGGTCACTTTAAATGCTTTAAACCGACTTAATTCAGCCTTACGTTTGACCTTAACTCATTAAGTCCTATGGCAATGTGTACTGAACATCCTGGTGTGGTGATCAGGTGACAGTCATGTGACTGGACAGGAAGTGACATCTCCAAACAGGTGCCATCATCCTGGATACGAGGAAGAAGCTCATTTCAAAGCTTGTTGGTTCTCACCAAAGGTAATATTACACACATTTAACAGTTCCAGAGCTTTAAAACATACCTTACATTACACTGCATCTCTTCTGGTCATATTTTTTCTAAATAAGCTAGTTTTAATAATAATTATAATCTAACAATATTTTTTAAATTGTGGGTTTATAATGGTGATTCCAGGCGCAGTCCTGACCATACAATCACAACAACTTACTCGGTATTCTGCTGGAATTTTTGCATATTTACCGTGATCTTCTAAGTTTTTTCCCTGGATCTTGCTGAAACAGCACTGAGGGTAACATGCAGATGAGCAAGTGCAACAGTGTGCTTGTCATGGCTGCTGTTGAGGCTCTGCACACACGTCCATCATTAGCACATGTAAATCACTGTAGTCTGTGCTCCTCCGGTGCTGCAGCGTGGTTACAAAGTAAGGCGGACTGGACGTCTCCGGGGTCCCTCTGTGTCAACATGCGCTGGGCTAATAGAAACAACATTATCTCCCTGAGGCTTTTGTGATGTGTGTTTTCTGACCCACCGGTGGAGCGCTGCGGACGTATTGAGCGTCCTGCTATCTGCAGTGTGGAGTGAATTCAGAAGTGTGTGTGTTTGTTCTGTCAATCCAAAGAGAAGAGCGTTAGAAAGTTAGAGAAGAAAAATCAAAGACGGGCGATTTACACCCAGCCTTATCTTTAAAATCCCGGCTCGGCCCATTCCTCGGTTTCTTGATTTCTTTGAGATCATGTCAAAAGAGGCTGAAACTCTCTTCCACCACCTGCAAACAGGGTTTGTGGAATGAAAACCGGTGGTTAAATATAACAGAACGTGAAATAAGACAGCAGCATTCCCGCAGACGAGGCAATTTGGTTGATTCTCTAGCAGATTTGCTGCATTCCAGGTGAAATTGGCAATAATATGTACAGATTATAGAAGAAACTGTGTGTAAATTTTATATCCAGAGGCGTGATAACGACAGGCAAACTGGCAGATCGTTCGCTGCCTTTTTTTTGTTTGCCAGCCACGTCAAGCGACCTACGGACGAAAACCCCGTCAGTCCCGCGAAGAAATGTGTCCAGCTAGCACAGATTGCGTCTCATACCCTCCTGCACGGTGATGTCCACGGCATCAGCGACTCTACTCCGAGCTCCTCCCGGATGGCAGAGCTTCTCACCATCTCATCCACGGGCTATTTTTGGAGTCTGATGCCTATCAGAGGTGACAGGCATCCCACAATGCATTTCACCGATGCAGAAAGAACCTGCGTCAGAAGTCGGCGAGCCCATCCTTGCACGCTTCGTCTTGAGAAGCTCAGATGGTCGAGAACGAGCACGCCAACGCTTCTGGCAGCAGCGTTTAGCCTGCGAGCCAGCACTCACCTGCAGACTGGTGACGGTGAAGTTAGCTATGAGGCGAATAACCTCGGGGTAGTTCTCCACTTTGACCAGCTCCCCGAGCTGGTAGTTGCTTTTCAGCCTCGCAAGCAGACGGCAGAACTCGTGGTAGTTGTTGGGATCCGGCAAACACTGCCGTGCGGACAAAACCGGTGACATCATCAGCTACAGAGCTAAGTAACGAGACGCGCGGCGGGACAGACGCACACCTGTGGGTTCGCTAGTATCCGCTTGACTCCGTCCACAAGATGCGAAAGGAACTTGGCTCGTTCTGCATTGTTGAAAAGGGACCTCCTGACGGAGGCGATCTGGACCAGACAGGATAACACCTGAGCACAAACACGGCAGTGAGTCTCGGCGAAGACGCGGCGAATCTGTCGCGGCGAGAGAGCAAACGTACCAGCGGGGAAAGGGACGGCGGGATGGAATGATACAGATTGAAAAAGAGTTGCAGAGTGGAGGAATCAAGGAACGCTGCAAGAGAAAGATCAGGTTCAGTCCGTGTTCCTGTGCCACCTCCACCCCCCCGCTCCCGTTCTACCTGATCTCCAGGAGGTGGGGATCTGCACGGTGCACAGGTCGTCCGACGACTCGTCTGTGGAAGTTCCTATGAAGTCGTAGTTGAGCAGTTAGCTGAGCTTGAGCAGCTGCATCAGCAGGCCGTGCTGGGATTCGTCGTTCAGGTTCAGGTTCTTCCCCGAAGCCTTGAAAAAGACCATTCGTTACAAACTGGACTGGATCGCAGCCCTCAAGGGGGGGTCGGGACCCCCCCAATGAGAGCCGCGACCGTCTCTCCGTCGTGTTAGAGGGAGCTCGGGCACCTGCTTGAGGAGGTTACAGGACAGCGTGAAGATGTCGAAGAGGGAGGAGTCTCGGAACGACGAGGCGATCTTCCTGTGTTTCGTCAGTGGGTGCGTCGTGTCGGCCTGTTGGGACGAAACAGCGCACGTTGAATCACGATTTTCACACGCGCGCGCACAAACTGTCACCGCGAACCTGGTTGATCTCGTTGGTCAGCTGGGACAGGATCGTGACCCCGATGATGCAATGTTCCACGCTGTCCTGCGAACACGGAGCGGATTCATCGTAAAAGACCGGATATCGGCGCCGTCGTGTGGCTCGCACACACACACGCTCGCACACACACACACACGCACACACACACACGCACACACACACACCTGGAGGAAGCGGGTGACGTCGGCGATGACGTTTCGGAACACGTAGTCATCTTTCTGACAGTCGAACCAGCCCAGTTTGGTGATCCTGGCGTACAGCTGGATCAGCGCCTGCGTCACGAACGCCGCTAATTTTGGCCGCGTTGCCAGATAGTTCAGCACATAGTTCCCTGAAACAAACAAACAAACAAACAAAAGAGGCCGCGGCTCAATAATAGAGAGTTTAGGGGTCACGTGACACCTCAGAAACAGGGACGGCGGGGAGGCGCGGTCAGTTCACACAATTACGGGATCTAAAAGGGATCACTCACGGATGTCGATGCGTTGCTCGAGGGGAAGAGGGTTGCTGGTTCGAGACACCAGTTTGGATAAACAGGTGGCTGCGAGCAGCTGAGAATACGATGACTGCCGGGGAGAAAGGACAAAACAACAACATTATGTGGGAACGCCACGCCGATCGTTGGCGCCGCCGCACTAGAAACGACACAGGTGACTCACGCTGCCTCTCTCCAGCAGCAGCTGACACTTGCTGAGACAGTCGGGGCTGTTGGTGAACTCCACCAGGGCTTTCTCCGCCTGGTGTCGGACGGCGGTGTCAGTAGTCTCGTACAGCTGCTTACACAGGATCTCCAGCTGGGCGAGGCCCTGGAAACACACACGACGTCCACCTGAGTGTCCGACAGGCTGCAGCGGGGTGTCAAATATGAGCAGTGAAGAAAGACGACGTAAAGGTCGATCAACGCGGCAAAATCTGCCACCGAAATCTGAAGCAGCCTCGTTTGTGCCGACGTAAAGAGGAGATTTACAGGAAATGCCGAGTCACCGCATGACTCGGAGAAATTCAAAACAGCGACAAGGGGAACAGAATTTCAGGATGCGACGCCTCAGGGGAAACCCGAGACCAAAACCAGAGGAGGCCTGAATCTTCATAGCGTTCACCGGGGCTGGGACGGGGCGGCGAGCCGGAGTCGGCGTGGCCTCACGCGGACCGGCGCACTGTTAAAAAAAGCTTCTGCCGGCCTCAGATAACGAGCACGGCACGAAATTCTGCAGCTGGCGGATCTGCTGTCCCCCCGTGCAGTCAAAATAACAACAATCATACATTAGGGCCGAACAACTGAAGGGTGAGGGAGCGATGGAACAGCTCAAATGACACAATTACCTCCGGGAAATTCAATCTCCGCTGTATTATTCGGTGCTTGGTATCTTCTGCTGTGTAAAAGTTCTTAGGGATTCCTAGTTGGTGGAGAGGGAGGCACCATCCTGTTGGCACTGATGGGGGCAGTATATGCAGATGTGTATCTACTTAATAATAAATAAGCAATTACGTGGCCTTGGATATTAAAGTAGTTTTGTAATCCTTCCACAGTATTTTATTGGGAGCTCATGTGACAAATCTAATACCAGCCTGGCTTTGAATAAACTGGATGCTGCGGCTCCTCCGCGCTGCAGCATCGGACGTCGGACTTCTGCAACCGGCTAAAGCTGCCCCTCTCCGCCACGGTAGTTGGGAAACGTCCACGTAATTTAAAGTCACCGCATGGGTTTAGTTTCACTACGGTGCCTCATAAAAAAAACGCACAAACGACCTCCCATTAAACCGTTGCTAGCTAACGTTGCCAACGGCGCTTCCGACAAGCTCTCGATGCAACACTGTTTATTAATACGGCTTTTAAACTACACTTGCGATGGAGGACACCAGTCGGGTGGCTAAGAGAAACATTCCAACGCAGACGGGGTTTTTTTTCGGACACATTTTATTAAATGTGCACTGCTCTGCCTCGTTGCACTTGCCCGACATGTGTCCAGAACACACCACAAAGCTAGCTTGAGACGGAATAGCTAAACAAATCAGCACTGCTTAGTTACGCGCACAAACACCGCCGGTTTTAAATCCCCTGTAGCCAATGTATGAATTAATTACACTGACTGCAAATAGATGCACGAAACCGGGTTTTCCATAGAAACAACGGAAACGATGGTATCACGTTTTCAAACGGACCCAGGCGGGAGAAGTTGACGTCTGGGGCTAAAGCTAGAGTTAGCCTAGCTTGCTATTGGGTCGCCCCTTTTCCAAAACAGGACCTTAAATCAAACAATCATCAACATTTAGGCTACGTCATTGAAGAAAACGTAAGCGTTCGTGCTCATGACTGCAAGTACCGGCCATTCCTCGAATCTCGCTGGCGCCAAATGATGTTTAACCACTTCGTGTTAGCCTGACAGCTAGTCATCCACTCATTTGTTTTAATGTTTACTTCATAGATACACGCCGATTAAACTGGGTGATGCCCCGCGTCCTACCTACACAGACTAAGGGCATGGCTCAGATTAGAACCGAAGGGTCCAGGGACTTTCATTTAGGCGTTTTAAACCCGAAATCATCCTTGCAGCTAGCGAATGCTAAATGCAACAAGCCAGCCCCAGCAATGACAGCAGGCCACAAGTCAACACAGGCGGCCACATCCTCGCTTTTACCACCGACAGCCTCAACACAACCACCCTAAACACACACTGGCCGCATACATGCTGGGCCCGATGGGCGCATGCAACCGAAATCGCCCTCAAACTTATTTTCGGGCGTGTAGATAAATTGTCTGATGCCAAAACATGAAACCTCCACTTACCTGCACATGATCCGCCATTTTTCTCCATTTCATGCACCTCTCACTCCCCCGCTTATGGTTATGGGGAGAGGCAACAGCGCCCCCTCTGGTGGCTCCTGCGCACTGCAGCTTCCACCACACGTCCAAAACAAGCAAAATACACACACGCATATGTTTTAATGTTTAAAACTCTTTTACATTTTAAATTCTCAGATAAGATGCAGTCAATTGATACAGAGAACTTCTACAAAGGGGTGCAGGAAGGGTACATGTGCAGACCGGGAATTTAGCGCAACGGTGTAATAATAGTAATGAATTTGCCTTCATTGGTCATTTTAAACACATCAAACGATGCTACCATCACAGGTCTATGTTGATGTGTGTGAGCAGAGTAGAAACTGAATACTGACTAAACTTTTGCGCCGCCAGCAGAGGGAGATATTTCACTTCTGTTGCTGAGACTGACACACGTTTGGTTTTGAGTGTGAATTTAAGGCATCATGCCATGCAGTTAATTTCACTTAGTTTCACATATTGTTCTAGATATTTGGTTATCATTGCATACTTTTGAAGTTAGATAATGTCTCTGTGGGTGATGCCTGATATTGAGGGAAAAAACACTTCAAAATCAAAAAGGGATCGAACATAGAAAGCTAGGGATCAAGGGTTTTATTAATGGGATAGGATAAGGATAAAAACTTTATTGATCCCACATTGGGGAAATTACACGTTACAGCGGTAGCCCGTGGTGTACAGTACAGAATAGTACTAAAAGAAAAAAGAAAAAGACTGTTATATTATGTACATTACTATGTACATTATACAGTATATACAGAAATTAAAAATTATGTACAGAAGGAATGTCGGACAGTATGAAGAAAAATGAAGGTGCAAATAAGATGTGCAAATAAGACATTCCAGAGGTAGGATGATTAGTTAGTGCAGAGAAACATGCCAACCTTGGGTTATAGGTGCTACATTAAGAGTTGTGAATGTTGTACAATCTGACAGCAGTTGGGATAAATGACCTGCGGTAACGTTCCTTTTTACACCGTGGGTGTAACAGTCTGCTGCTGGAGGAGCTGCTTAAGGCCCCCAAAGGACCTCAGCAGATGAAGACGACTTTGGCCCTTCTTGTACAGGGCGTCTGTGTTATGAGAAAATAGATGTTAATAGAAATAAATAATGTATTCATTTTATAAATTAAAAATGCAACATGTTGGTTCATGGTGGAATATTATTAATTTTTGGATTCGTGCAACATTTGTTAGTCTATTTCCTTCATTTAAAAAAAAAAAAAAAAAAAAACTCGCAGTTATAATTGACTCTTCATAGATTTTGGGTGGATTTCTGGTCGGAGTTTCTGTGAAATCACGTGGTTTCAAGTTCACGGTGCGCAGCTTCCTGCCAGCCTCCTTAAAAGCATCCCTCCACCCCCCTCCTCACTCCTCTTCAGCTCTCTCTCCGTCAAACAGCAGGTAAGAATCCTTTACCAATATTCAGAGGCTCTTCAGGAATTAAGAACCGATCAGACTTTATTGCTGATATATTAGTTATCAGTGGCGGGCTGTGCATTTCACACCGAGGCCTTCAGTAGTGCCCCGCCTGAATCAATCCAACCCTCAATAACTATTTTATGGCTATAAAACTTCCACTGCAGGCACAGCTGCGACACATAAAAAAAAGCAACAGAAATAACCTGATAAAATTGCAGTATTATTGTGGTGAGCTTGGGTTTTAGATTGTGAAAGAACGCATACTTCCGCCAGCTTATTCTGCAGTTGGACTGCAGAAAAGAGTCTCTTTATTACACACGGAAGTGAAGATACATGAGGGAAGGGAGGTCTTCAATCACACACACATAACCTCGCTTATGGTGTGCAAGTGCAAACAGTAATTAAAACAGTAATTAAACACATCAACAACCAGAACTCAATAAATAGAACACCAACATTGAAAGTTGCAAAAGATAACATTTACAACGAACAAAAACAGGGTTAACGCCAGCCTGAATCCACAGACACACTGCCAAAAGCATGCTGGGAATTTCCCACACTGACCCTCCCCAACACACTACACTGCCCCCACCTAGGTGGTTAGCTGTCCCCAGCAACCCATGACAAAGTCCCTGAGGTGGTGAGGGAGCCGGCACTGTCGCCGTGTGTTCTCAGAAGGCCTATTGGTGGTTCCAGGAGGTGGAGTGGGTGAGTGAGTGGGCTGGTCCTCAGACCCCACCTCTCTGCGAGCCGGTCACGGTGTAGCACCACTACACATTTCCTTTTGACTAGCCGCACCCGGTACACCACATCTGACAGTCTTTCAAGTACAGTACAAGGACCCGCCGTCCGGTACGCCCACAGAACCAAAGGTAGGTGCCGATCCCAGTCTCGCTGCCGGCGGCTGGTCAGGATTGCCAGCTGGGTGGCCAGGGTTCAGTTGAAGCGTTCGACCAGTCCATCGCTCTGCGGGTGTAATGGTGTGGTCCGGGTCTTCTTGATGCCGAGCCTCCGGCAGACTTCACTGAACACTTTCGCTTCAAAGTTGCGACCCTGGTCACTGTGCAGTTCCTCCGGCACACCAAAGCGGCAGTTGACCAGGTGCTCAGCAGTGGTGGATGCACTCTGATCGGGAACGGCCTCAGTCCATTTGGTAAAATAGTCCATGGCCACAAGGACGTAGCGGTTCCCTTGGTCAGTGGTAGGAAAGGGGCCCAGGATGTCTACACCCACACGCTCCATTGGGGCCCCCACCTGGTACTGCTGCAGGGGAGCGTGCGAACGCCGAGTTGGTCCCTTCTGAACAGTGCAAGGGTCACACCGATGAACGTAGAGCTCTACATCCTGACGACACCCCGGCCAGTAGAATCGTGACCTGAGCCGGTGTAGAGTCTTGGTCACTCCAAAATGGCCTGCCCCCACTGAGCCATGGACAAGCTGAAGGACCCTGGGGCTGTTCAGCTTCACAAGGGCGTCGAGACAAGGCGTCTGCGTTGGTATGAAGACGGCCAGACCGGTGACAGATTTCAAAGTTGTAATCCTGTAGTGTCTCTAGCCATCGTGCGAGCTGTCCCTCTGGCTCTTTAAAGTTTAGGAGCCACGTGAGAGAGGCATGATCAGTGTGCAGGAGAAATCTTCTCCCGTAAAAGGTATGGCCTGAAGTGATGGAGCCCGAGGACGACAGCCAGCAGTTCCCGACGAGTGACACAATAATTCCTCTCTGGTCGGTTGAGGGAGCGACTGTAATATGCGATGACCTGCTCCCCGTTCTGTCCCTCCTGGGACAACACGGCCCCACATTGCTGGCGTCGGGCACTTGTCTCAGTCCCTTCTCACGTGTGGGGTGAAGCGTAACAGCCTCAGAACCCAGCTAAAGTGTAGTCCTGGGAAGGTCGACCACAGCCTCCCACTTGGCTAGCAGATCCAGCCCGATGATGCAGGGGTCTTGTATGTCAGCCAGCCAGAACTCGTGATCAATTGTGTGATTAGCAACACATAGTACCTGGAGAGATCCTTCGCCCCACATTCTGGCGCGCTCACCGGTGACTGTGGCTATACAAAGCTTAGTGGGTTTCCAACCCCGCGGTCTCAGGCCCTCTGTACCTGGTAGTGTTCCAGGCCGGACCAGCGAAATGGTGGACACTGTATCCACCAGGGCTCTGCATGGAGTGTCATTAAGAGTACAGTCCAGGTACAGTCCATTTGTCCGGCCAGGCGACCCAGACGCCATTGCGACTTGGCAAAGAGGGAGGATGAGTCGTGGGTGACAGTTCCCCCATTGTGCCATCCCGCTCTAGTTTAACGGAGGCTGAGGAGCTGGGCTTTGTGGGGCTGGTGCTGGGCAGTGGCGTGCGATGTGACCCCCGTTCTCCGCACCGGTAACATCTTTCCATAGGCTGCCCGGCTGTTCTCCTAGTTCCTCGTTGGGGTCGTTTCAGGGGTGTGGAGGTGGTTTGGCGGGTGACTTCTTCATCATCAGTAGAAAGCCTGACGCACTCTGTACCTTGTATTGGTGGAGCAGTCTCCCGTGGACAGCACATGTTCAACCCGCTCAGATTCAGCCAAGGCTGCCGTCAAGGTCTTTGGTGCATGTAGGCGGATGTGTTCTCGAAGTCGCTCTGGCTGAAGCCCTTGGACGAAAGCTTGGAGTGCCAGCTCGTCCTGTACTGTAGGGTGGAAGGTAGGATACCCGCGCCTGGCATAAAAACATAGATCCGCAGCATACACACCCAGACTCTCTCCCTCGGCTGACAAGCTTGTCTCGGGTGTCGTCGGCATGAGCATGGTGGCCAAAACGGTGTTTCAGTGCTCTTTCTATGGCTTGCCAGTTAAATATCTCTTCAGGCTGGAGGTCTGTGAGAATCTGCAGGGCTTTGCCTCCAAGGCAAGGGCGACCTGTACTGCTGTCTCTTCCGCTGACCAGGCATTGAGTTGGGATGACTTGAATGAGAAGTCTCTGGAGGCTCTTCCCGCTGCGATCTGCCGCTAGCTCCATCAGGGAGGCTCTTTGCCCCAGCGTCTCCCTGTGGTGTTCCTTGCATAGCTCTCAAGCTTTTGCAGACCTCTTCACCACTTTCCTGAGGGTCCCTTCCATCATGTACAATCCCAATTCTGACACCAATGTGGCAAGCTAGGATTTTTAGTTGCGGAAGAACTCAGACGACTTCTGCCAGCTTATTCTGCAATTCAATTGCGGAAAGTTTATTAACACTGAACAGAAGACACAAACAAAAGGAAGTCTTCAATTCACACACATAACCTCGCTTATGGTGTCCAGGTGCGAACAATAATTAAAACAGTAATTAAACACATCAACAACCAGAACTCAATAAATAGAACACTAACATTGAAAGTTGCAAGATAACATTTACAACGAACAAAAACAGGGTTAACACAAACCTGAACCCACAGACACACACTGCCACAAAGCATGCATGGAATTTCCTACACTGACCCTCTCCAACACGCTACAATATGTTTACCGTAACAAAGTGAACAAATGTCGATATTGTCATAATGTTTGATAATGTGCCTGATATCAGTCATTCATAAGTGGTTCAAATCAGCATTTGGATAACTGTTTCTTATTGATCACTATAACTGCTGGCAGCTGATTCCTGTGTGTCGGGTAAAGGTAAGTTCCAGCTGCTGGTGAGGGGCAGAAAGGTGGGAGGTCACTCCTGGGAACCAAGGCCCCTCCCCTAACTGTCCATCAACCTGCCACCAGTTCCAGTGAGTCAAAGGAAACATGCGGTAATCTGAATAACTTCTATTTTCCTCAGATTCGAGGACTCTGAAGAAGACAGCATCGCCATGGCTACTGAGTAAGCACCGATAGCTCGACTACCTATCTCATTTACATAGACTGCATATTTATGCCAGGAAGAAGCTTTTATTAAAGTGTGGCACACCCCTACCGTGGCCTAGACCATTTCACTGAGCACCTGCATGAAAAACCTGCAACTTTAGTCATAGTGAACATTTTAGAAACAAGTTACAGAGTCTTTCAAATATAAACGCACAGCAGGAACCAAACGTAGCAGCAACATAAAGGCATTGGTTAAGCTAGAAAATAAAGCTCAAGATAGAATAAAATAAAACAAGATAAACTGAAATAAAACCAATCAACAGCAACAGAACATCTGACCCGGTAGGTGTGAACCTGTTACCAGGAGGGTACTTTAAAAAAAAGCTGCTTGAATTATTGGAAAATGATGTGATTGACTGCGGCTCAGGTAGAGAGCTACAGACCAGAACCTGGAGACTGAGATCACTGGGTCAGGCACCAAAGATTCTGAAGGGAAACAGCACTTGTGTGACGGGTACGGTATGGACCCAAGTGCAGTACAAAACAGGCAATAAACTGATGATCCGTTAACAGGTTTATTAACTGTAATCTGGCAAAAAAGAACAGTTCGAGGGCGGGGCAGTGGACTTGGTCGAGGCAGGCAGAATCAGGTAAACAATCCAGAGGGAGACTGGCTGAGCTCGTGGTCAAAACAGAAGACAGAGTTAATTTACCGGGGGTCAGGCAGAACAGGCAGGTCATAAACAGGCAGGGTTGATTCCGGGAAGACAGGCAGGTAAACGCTGGAAGGTCATGCATAGCAGAGACAATCTGGCACCGAGCGAGTGTGAGGCTGGAGAATATATACTGGTAGGTGAACTGATTGATGAGTGAGGTGTGTGATCAGTGAGTGAGAGCAGGTGTGTGATCAGTTACTAGAGCAGGTGTGGTGATCAGAGGGTGTGGTGTGAGCAGGGGAGTGGAAAAGAACTGAGTCCATGGGCTGGAGCAGGGTGTGACAACTTGGGGCTCATTACCTTCTGGGCCTGCTTCCCCATTTCTTCTGCATATTCTTCTCCATCATTTTGCTCAGAGAACTCATTTCCAGTGTTCCAGAAGATGAGCTCGTGTTCTCCAGGATACTTCTGGGGCTACAGAATACAGGCACCGTTCAGCGAGCGTTCACATTTTTGGTCAGCAGTAATGTCCCAGTATGAAATGTGTGTGAGACTGTAAATTATGTTGTGAAAAAAACAAATTCACACAGATTGAACGACTTCTTCAATGTGTCAAACACTCAGCCCGCCCGCTCACAAAGGTTGAAGCTTGTTTAAGGTGCAAAACTGTCTGAGTCTTCTGAGTCTTCTTCCTCTGCAGGAACAGTGAGACCTTCCTGAGTTCCATCATAAAGATGAGTCAGCTGATCCAGACGGGATCTCCTGAAATCTACCGGCTGAACACGGTGACGAAGATCACCGAAGGCCTGAAAACAGTGACTGTCGGCACCAAAAATGTGAACAGCGGAACAAAACCATCCTGCTTCTGGGTGAGACAGGAACAGGGAAGTCCGCTCTGATCAACGTCCTGGTCAACTACGCCATGGGAGTGAAGTGGGGGGACGAAGTCTGGTTCAAGATCGTAGAGGAGGAGACGACGAGGCAGTCCGAGAGTCAGACGTCAGACGTGATCATGTACCAGATCTTTGGGTTCGAGGGGAAAACGCTTCCTTTCTCTCTGACCCTCGTCGATACTCCCGGGTACGGAGGCAACAGAGATGACACAAATGATGACATCATTGCGGAGAGACTGCTGGAGTGGTTCACCTCTGATGGTGGAGTTCACGAGGTCCACGCAGTGGGTCTGGTGCTGAAGGCCAGCGTTAATCGACTGAGTGACCGACTCGGGTACGTCTTTAATTCAGTGGCGTCTCTGTTCGGAGCAAACATGGAGAAGAACATGTTCGCCCTACTGACGCACTCAGATGGCGGGCCGCCCGATAACGCCCTGACCGCTCTCGCAGACGCACAAATCAAGTATGCAAAAGATGAGCAGGGCCAGCCCGTTTACTTTGTGTTCAATAACCGCCAGAGCACTCAGAGAACGGGACGATATATGCGCAATCTGAAGAATGCTTGGGAAGATTCTGAGGATGAAATGAAGCGGTTCATGGAGGTCCTGAACGTCACCGAAGCTCAGACACTGAGGACAACCGTGGAGGTTATAAATCAGCGAAATCTGTGATGTGCATATCATTAACATTCAAGAAAACTCAAGTTCATCGAGCTTAAAAAGACACAGTTGATCAGGAGAAAGCGTTACACATCAAATGCGAAGAAAAGATGAAGGCGAATAAGAACTACGAAGAAGATGTGGACGAGCCCTACAAAGACAAAGAACCCATTGAGGGTGGACGCTGTGGGTTCTTGTGGATGTACTACAGGGGGCTACGTCATGCCTGCTGTGTGAGGAGACGTGTCACCGTAAATGCCGCATGAACTCCACCAGACCAGATGGTCCTCGTTGTAAGATGTTTGATGGTCGTGGGCACTGCACAGTCTGCACCAATAAGTGTGAAAGAAAGCATCACGTGAAGGAGAAGTGGATCTACGTGACCAAGACAAGGAAGGTCAGAAAGACCAATGAAGACATACAAAAAAAGTACAAAGAGGGCGTGAAGGGAATGGAGGAACATTCGAGTACTTTGGAGCGAATGCAGCAGGAAATGGAGAAACTTCTGGAACAGGAACACGAGGGGCTGGAGAAAAGCTTCCAGCATATCACCAGGCTGGAGAGCATCGCCCTGAAAGTCGACTCCATTTTCACCCTCAAACACCTGGACTTCCTGATCGAGAGGATGCAGGATGAAAAGTTTGCAGAGGAGGTCAGGAAGCTGAAGGAAATGAAACAACGCATGGGAAGTAAAAACCTCAGAAAATTCCTGAACTACGCTGCAACAGCAGGAGGGGATAAAAAGAAGCAGAAATGATGTTAATTTCATCAAGAGCAAGGCTGGACAAAAGCTGAGCAACCCAGACCCTGCAGAGCTTCAGTGATGTTGTCTTAATGCTTATTCTGTGAATGCTACGCAACGGGACATTTGACCTTTAACCTTTTCAAACAAATCCTGCCCTTTTGTTTTAATGTGGTTCTTTTTTATTTCCTCCCAGCTGAAAGCTGATGTGTTGACAGCATGTTCATGTATTAAAAAGCCACGTCGAAAACATGCCTCAAGTCTTTGTGTTTCAGGGACGTTGTCTCGGGGAGGGGAGGGGGGTGGGGGGGCTTCCTGGGTGTTTCCTGGCTGAGGGGTGGAAAGCAGAGTTGATATTTTATCCTATTTTATAAAGCCACAGTTTATTCCCGTCCGCTCTTATCATTTCCCCTTCATGTGTACCGTCTGACCTGAAGCCTCACCCTGACTCTGTACGCAGCAGCTTCATGGAGAAGCTGGATCTTATCGGGCTGATCTCCCACCGGCCTCCACTCCCTTCCTGGATTTGCTCTCTCAAGCTTCAGCCTTAAAGCGACACCAGCCGCTAAGTCGACGCTTTAGCAGAAACAGCCAGGCCCCCCGCTTTATAAGGCTTATTTATTCATCCATTATTCTGATCACGGTGTGTTTCCCAAATCCCGTTGGTTAAAGTCACACGTCCCTGCATTTATTTGCTTCTCGCCGGCTTTTGCTTGAATTATTCCAGGCGCTTTTGCCGCCATCCTTTTAACTGTTTGCTGACTGTTATGACCTGCAAGCGGCGACCGTTGATCATCACGCCGTTCCCTGGTTGTTCATTTGTCATCTCATCGCTCCAACTGTTCACGCTTCAGCGTCTTCGCCGTGCCAAGAGGGTGATAAACATTTAATGTGATTGTGCACACGTGTGTCTTCAGCCATCTTGTTGTCTTTTCCACTTTCTCAAGGGTTCATTTACGATTCCATCGTTCCTCATTGTCATGTATTCATCTTCATTCCTCTTAGTTTTTTTCATTTCTTATTGTGATGTTCTTTTCACATTTTTAGTTGCTTATTTAGTCATTGTTTGCAAGGTAGTCATTTGCTTCAAGTCAAGGGTTCTTCATGGAACCTCTTATATTAAACATCGATTCACTGAAATGTGGATTCCTATGTATCAGAGTTATAATTATTTGCTTCCAGCTCAGGCCTGGTTCAAATATAAGAACATCACAGAGACGAGTCAGCTGATCCAGTCGGGATCTCCTAAAATCTACCGGCTGAACACGGTGACGAAGATCACCGAAGGCCTGAAAACAGTGACTGTCGGCACCAAAAAGGTGAACAGGCTGAACAAAACCATCCTGCTTCTGGGTGAGACAGGAACAGGGAAGTCCACTCTGATCAACGTCCTGGTCAACTACGCCATGGGAGTGAAGTGGGGGGACGAAGTCTGGTTCAAGATCGTAGAGGAGGAGACGACGAGTCAGTCCGAGAGTCAGACGTCAGACGTGATCATGTACCAGATCTTTGGGTTCGAGGGGAAAACGCTTCCTTTCTCTCTGACCCTCGTCGATACTCCCGGGTACGGAGACAACAGAGATGACACAAATGATGACATCAT
This sequence comes from Takifugu flavidus, assembly GCF_003711565.1. Lineage (NCBI taxonomy): Eukaryota > Metazoa > Chordata > Actinopteri > Tetraodontiformes > Tetraodontidae > Takifugu > Takifugu flavidus. The sequence goes on from NC_079539.1 coordinate 1,943,029, forward strand.
TGGTGAGAGACTGCTGGAGTGGTTCTCCACTGATGGTGGAGTTCACGAGGTCCACGCAGTGGGTCTGGTGCTGAAGGCCAGCGATAATCGACTGAGTGACCGACTCAGGTACGTCTTTGATTCAGTGGCGTCTCTGTTCGGAGCAAACATGGAGGAGAACATGTTCGCCCTACTGACGCACTCAGTCACCGAAGCTGAGACACTGAGGACCACTGAAGACCCACATAAGGGTGGAGACATCACCCATGCAGGATTATTTGAGTCACTGATATAGTTGCAGTAGTTAACAAGCCCCGTCTTGTTATTACGCACAAAGCCACTAGAGGTCACTTAACGCGACCTGTCGGCCATGTGAATCTGCCATTCTAAAGAAAAATGGAATAATTAGAAGTATCTATGGGTCATTAAAGGAAATTACTATTGCAAACAACCCTTTTACTTTAATTTAAAGTAAGCATGTAAAAAAAACAAAAAACAACTGCGCCTGTTAGAAGTGCTTCCACTCACACATACAGGGCACTGAGCTGCAGGAAAAAGCCAGTGACACGTTTAAAATTTCAAATTTGAATAAACCAACGGGTAAAACGTGGCCTAATAATTTTATCTCCTGTGATTCAATTGGCTGGTGTAGATGTTAGTTTTAAAAAACTGTAAGAAAAGGACCTCTTTGGAGTATCTCAATAACACTTGTTATGACCAACCTTGTCCTCTAGGGGGCAGCATAGCACCAGGAAGGGTAATGCGAGGCTTTGCGGGCGTACGTTAAACGCGCGCGCGCGCGTACACACACATTCATCCATGTTATAAAACCTATATTTCTGTCGGTATGTTTATGTTTACTTAATACATTATTGTAATATTGTGAATGCAGGATCTTTTTTTATCAGGGTCATTACACATATTTATAACAAGAAATATTCCAGCAAATTCACCACTGTTAGATTATTACTGCGGGCTATGTTTGTTCGCGCGTCTGCAGGGATTAATGCCAATACACCTGCTAGGTTATTTATTTTTTTTGGAACTAGAAATGAGGCTCACAGCAGGACTGTTTGCCCGCAAGCACAAGGAGGAGGCATGTCATCTGAGTTTCTTCATGTGAATAAAACAAGGAAGCCCCTGCATACTCCAGTGGAAATTAAAGGGTTAGAGGACCAAGAGGGATGAGAAGGTGTGCGAAAAGAGAGGGGGGTGGATATTTAAAGAAGACGTGCGGAATGAGAGAGGAAGGCTATTATTAAACCAAATACTGTAGGTGTCTGAGAGAAGATGGAGAGTAAATAGAGGAGGGAGATGGAGGCGAGGAGACGGAAATGATGAGCAACACATGAGCTGCACCCGTGAACAGATGGGGGGGGTCGAGTGCACCCGGGCCACAGGTGGTGCGCGCCTTCTCTCCATCAGCCAGTGTGAGATTGTCGAGCGCAGGAGGATCGATGGGTTGGTGACACACGTGGACAGGAAATAAGCTCCCTCGTCTACGTCCTCTGTCCTGTCCCGGTCCATCCTCCAGTCCCTTAAAACGTCCACGTTCATGACCCCATGTTGGGAGAGGAACATGATGATACACAACACTATACACTACTTTTGATGCTAAAGGACAAAAAAGACATCATTCCTGCACCTCAATCAAGAGTGTAAAATTTTGTGTTAATTATTATGATGATTAAAAGTAAATCCAGTTAGCTCTTCACTAACCATCGCTGATTTGTACCTTTCCTCCCTCATGTGGGAAGCATCTTGTTGGGAGAGTTATTAATAATTCACATTGAGTTTGTGTTATCTTTACACCGCACATTGGTCTTGTTGTTTTCTTCACGCTGTTGTAACATCTGTCACTTTACATTTCTGCCCGCAGCGTTCACGTGACGAGTAAATATCCCTGTGTGTCCTTTCAGGCTTTTCCTGACTGGAAATCCCACTGGCGTTTCAGTGCATACAGCGACGGGAGCCTGTGTGCTGGCATCGTTTTATGGCCGCACACATGCATGCAAGCCTGCAGTTTCCCTTTGTTATTCCGTGAACTTGTTAATATTTTGGGTTGACCCCATAAAAACCAACCTGAAGGTCACTTTAAATGCTTTAAACCGACTTAATTCAGCCTTACGTTTGACCTTAACTCATTAAGTCCTATGGCAATGTGTACTGAACATCCTGGTGTGGTGATCAGGTGACAGGAAGTGACATCTCCAAACAGGTGCTATCATCCTGGATACGAGGAAGAAGCTCATTTCAAAGCTTGTTGGTTCTTACCAAAGGTAATATTACACACATTTAACAGTTCCAGAGCTTTAAAACATACCTTACATTACACTGAATCTCTTCTGGTCATATTTTTTCTAAATAAGCTAGTTTTAATAATAATTATAATCTAACAATATTTTTTAAATTGTGGGTTTATAATGGTGATTCCAGGTGCAGTCCTGACCATACAATCACAACAACAACTTACTCGGTATTCTGCTGGAATTTTTGCATATTTGCCGTGATCTTCTAAGTTTTTTCCCTGGATCTTGCTGAAACAGCACTGAGGGTAACATGCAGATGAGCAAGTGCAACAGTGTGCTTGTCATGGCTGCTGTTGAGGCTCTGCACACACGTCCATCATTAGCACATGTAAATCACTGTAGTCTGTGCACCTCCGGTGCTGCAGCGTGGTTACAAAGTAAGGCGGACTGGACGTCTCCGGGGTCCCTCTGTGTCAACATGCGCTGGGCTAATAGAAACAACATTATCTCCCTGAGGCTTTTGTGATGTGTGTTTTCTGACCCACCGGTGGAGCGCTGCGGACGTATTGAGCGTCCTGCTATCTGCAGTGTGGAGTGAATTCAGAAGTGTGTGTGTTTGTTCTGTCAATCCAAAGAGAAGAGCGTTAGAAAGTTAGAGAAGAAAAATCAAAGACGGGCGATTTACACCCATCCTTATCTTTAAAATCCCGGCTCGGCCCATTCCTCGGTTTCTTGATTTCTTTGAGATCATGTCAAAAGAGGCTGAAACTCTCTTCCACCACCTGCAAACAGGGGTTTGTGGAATGAAAACCGGCGGCTAAATATAACAGAACGTGAAATAAGACAGCAGCATTCCCGCAGACGAGGCAATTTGGTTGATTCTCTAGCAGATTTGCTGCATTCCAGGTGAAATTGGCAATAATATGTACAGATTATAGAAGAAACTGTGTGTAAATTTTATATCCAGAGGCGTGATAACGACAGGCAAACTGGCAGATCGTTCGCTGCCTTTTTTTTGTTTGCTTCATCGGTTTGATTTGTTTTTTTTTTTGTCCTGTTCAGATGTTTCTTTAAATGGACGAATATGAATAGTCACAGAAACACAGGAGAGATATGCCGTCAGAAAGATCTGCTCTAGTTGGAGAGCTGAAGGATCTGCTGACTCGCCGATGGAGGAACAGTCGGGCGGTGTTAGCTTCCCCTGCAGTAGCCGCTCCATCGCTCGGCACCTGCCTGGTGGAGGCGCGGTGAGAGGTTCTCAGGCCAGACCTCCTCTCTTCACTCCTGAAGACCGTTCATAATTAAACTCGGGTATTATTTCTGAAAAGTTCAGCACGGTTCAGCGTTCTTTCAATCCAATAAACGGTTTGCTGAGACTCTATAAGCGGACAGGTGAAAATGTCACAGGAGGGGGGGGTGAGGCCACCACACAGTCACAATGTGAGCGGCGTATTGATCAGCTATCACCTCTAATAGGTGTGTATGGGACTGTGGTGCAGCGCCCAGAGCTTATCAAACTCTGACAACGGTGGAAAAATGGCAGCGAATGTTTCGGGGCTGCGAACAACGCCAGCAGCTCTGACTAATTTGTTTTGGCGAAGCGGTCTCCGCACACAGCCCCGAGCCCCTCGCACCGCTGTGACAACTTTCCTCTGCAACATCGCTCCCAGCAGAGTGGCCGGACTTAAAAAGGTCTCGCTGTGTTCAGCGGCCACTGGCAGACTGTGGGGGGGGGGGGACACCCGACCTCTAGGTGAGGTCTCTGTTATCGGCCCCGATTAGTCAATGTTCTCAGTCACAATGTTGCTAATATTAGCAAAGGAAACAATATGAAATTTCCAAGATCATTGTAATGGGCTTAACCATAAAGATAATGCTGGTGTAGCAGGATGAGCTGATTCCAGTTGCTGCTGCTGAGACACTGCTGCGTTCAGGTGCACATATGAGGCTGGAGATGTTCTACTTATCTTTATTTTGTGTTTGTGCCTCTCTCCAGTATTGTGTGGCCGATTTAAATTGTTAGCTTTTGTATAAATGCCAAAGCCCAAAGGTCTCTACAGCAACCAGGGTAGGAACGCATAATTTATTAGATTAACCACTGACTCATGGCACTCTGTTGTTTTTAACTTCACTAATTAAAGCCTTAGACTAAAACAAGCCCTTTTTTCCCCATTAAACACGCTAAAGTAACCATCTATCGTTGTGTTTTGCGTGTTTCCCCTGCTTCCCAATTATTCTGAGCTACATTTCAAAATTGTATTAATCACATTTGAGGTAGAGCTTGGCCTAACTCCTGGGCATATCACAAAACCTTTGGCTGCCTGTCAGCTGAATTAAAGCCTGGACTCTGCAGGCATGGCCATTTTGATGTTTGCTTTTGCCTGCTGCACACAGGATGGCCACAAAAAAAGCTAATAAGCATACATGAATTTATCTTCCTGGCCAAGCAGGAAGCACTTTTGTCCCCACTTTTTTGTAGCGATTCTACGAAACTGCACGTTGTCGATGTGTAGTGACCAATAAAGACCCACCAAACCAAACAGAAGAATAATCACAAGTATTTAATGACATGTTTCAAGGTTGATGTATTTTAAAAGCATTGGATTGAAGTCAACGGACAGCTGGACTAAAGGACAGAAGACAAACTGATTCTGTGCCGCGGTGCGACGACAGATGGTCGATTGTCATGGTTTTTTTTTGTCAGTTGTGCGGAGTGAAATCTTAATTAGTCATTCTGCGCTGTCGCTGTGAGCGTTGACCTTTGCTCTCTCCCTTTTTTAAAAAGCGGGCCATCAGAAATAGATTTCACCTTTCACACTGATGTCGCTCCTGCTCAGTGTGCTCTTATGATTGGATTGTTATATGATTCTGTTCACGCTCTCCAACATTAAATCAATATGTATTGAGGAAAATGTAATGAACATATTGGCGTGCAGTACTTGTTCCATGGTGCGTAGGGGATAAGCGCTGCTCCGTGCTGCTCCGTGCTGCTCCGTGGATGCTGCCATGCACTGGTCAGTGCCCACTGTTCCAATGTAGAATATGGTCTTAGTCTCCCCTTATGTCCTTAGTTTTTGCCATCTTTTCCAAACAACCAACAAACCTCCCATTTGTCACCTGGACATCAAGATGTGGGGTCAAGTTCAAAACTGTGGACGTTGCCCTGAATGTCTCCTGAGGTTCTGAGCGTCTTGAGCAGACTTATGTTGGATTGAGTGCCACAAAAGAAAAATGGACCTGTCTTAGCATTTCTACCAGGCTCAGATATAACGTGTCCGTCGGGTGAAGAATTGAGGTGATTTCTACTACTTTTGTACAACACATTCAAATAAGTGGTTTTGGAAAAGCTGTCATGGTTGATTCAGCTCTGCAGCAACCTGTTGTACCAGAACTGTCAACCGTGACGTTTCTCCAAAATGTAAAGGAATTAAAATTTTAACTGGTGGCAATTTATTTACATTCAGATCTTGCCGAATAACAAGTGCGTGTGCTACATGCTAATAAGCTAATACGGATTTTTCCTTTTTAAATCTACCACGCGTTGTTTTTTGTACTTATTTTCTCATTACTTATTTTGTACTAATGTCTATAATGCTTGGATACGTTTCGGTAAAATCATTTTAAAAAAAAACCTGTACATTTTAATGCATATTTTTCAGATAGTTTGTTTATCAGGGAGGGGGGTCACCCACCCAGCCGGAACGTTCTAACCGTGGTCAGATGTTGCCGAGGTGGACATTTTACAGGTACTTCAACATTTTTATTTCTTTAAATTTTTAGTGTGAGACTCATAAAAATGTTACACCAACTGTATATTTTAAATTGATAAAATAACGATTCGGTCGATACTTTTCTGGCTCATATAAACGGGCGCTAAAGGGTGTCGTCAGGTGTGACGCAACACACGAACGTGGACCAGATGTGGACCGGATGTGGACTGGATGTGGACTGGATGTGGACTGGATGTGGACCGGATGTGGACTGGATGTGGACCGGATGTGGACGGATGTGGACCGGATGTGGACTGGATGTGGACCGGATGTGGACCGGATGTGGACCAGATGTGGAACGGATGTGGACCAGATGTGGACCAGATGTGGACCGGATGTACGGTTGGTTTCTGATTACCAAGTACACGGCTGTTTGTTTACTCTGCCTTTTTTTTTTTTTTTTTTACCTTTTAACCATACAAATGTTCCTATTTTTTATGTCTTTGCGAGTAATTATTTGTTTATAATTTTATGAAGCCCTTGGGGGTAAATGGTCTCAGAACTAAAAATCTAATTTAATATGATGATGCTAGAAAAGCCAATAAAAGTTTAATGCTGTATAAACTAGGCCTGACACAAGTGAATAAATAAAACACTCATTATCACCAGGTCAGTGTCACTTCATTTCACTCTTGACATTTTTTAGGTTTTTTTAAATGAGATTTTTAAACTGCAAAGTGTTTATTTCCCCTTTGTTTTGTCTATTGTGCACATCGAGGCCTTGGATGTTCCACCTTTTGTTTTAAATTGATTAAATAAATGTCAGGTGAAGGAAACAAAGGTACTTCTGAAAGTTTTTCAGTTTGAATGATCAGTGTTAAAGGTTAGTCCTCTAAGATCGTCACTTCTGTTCACTTCTTCCTTCCTCTCTTCTCTCCAAAGGGGCGCAAGCGTCGGACCACAGCAGAGTTGCCATTCTCAACCACTCAGCATCACTATGTTGCAACATCGTGCTGAAGGAGGTGAGGAAGACAGTACGAATGAGACATGCATTATGGAAACATGGTAATGCAGAACAGAATACGAATGAACCAGAATAATGAAGGGATTCAGAAGGAGAGAGAGGGAACAACTGGAACGGCCAAGTGCTTAACTGCCTGGGTGTGTAAAAGTGTTCAAATTGGCTGAAATTATGATGTTTCAAAGCAAACAATCGATAAGAGTATCTCAGTACTCAATTACCTCACACAGAAAAGAGATGGATATTAAAAACCTACTGGTCTTAGTTTAACACACATTAACCATGGTTTGCTCTGTCACTTCAGCTTCTTTTTTTTAACCATACTATATGGTTTTGGGTGCTGCCCGATGCAGCAGATTAGCCAGGTTTGTGTACCGGCCTTCTCTCTAGCTGGACCTCGTACCTTGACTCGATAACTTTGGTTACGTTTCCAAAGTATAACTTTTGGGGATTTTGGTCATGTTCCACCTGCAGTTTCTGGATTCCCGACTGCCCAGAGGTCTGTACGGAAGGCTAAAATTCATGTCACGTTCCTACGGACGAGACGGAACCAAACCCGTTTACCACTTCTGAGTTCCGCTCATCAAATCAAACTCAGCCATTCCTTTTGTTCTGCTCCTTGTCGGGTACACGGCAGGTGCCACGTGTGTTTGTGACCTCCTCTTCATCTTTTCACGCGCTCCAAGATCCTCCCATCTGGAATCCCTCCTCTATCTCCCTAAACCAGCCTCCTTAATCCCTCCAGGCGTCCCTCCACCCCTCCGTCACCTCTGCCTCCTCAGAGCCTCCAGCAGCAGCAGCCACAGAGGCCATCTAAGTGAGCGTATCTCTGCTATCTGTAAATCCTCCAGTAGGGCTACTGGAACCATTCCTCTGTGTGTTCTCAAAGGCGGCCCTGTGTGTGTCTGCGTGTGTGCGCCTTGAGCAGAACTTTGCCTGTGTATTATCAGCAGCTGGTTCTGATTGGAGCTGAGCCCGGGGACAGGAAAATAATATAGCGTTGAACTCAGATCCCATCAGATCCGGCGGCCCGGCGCGTGTGAGTGAATCGTGCACGCTTGCGTGGTCTTTGCGCTGTGCGCAGATGTCGGATAAGCTCCAAAGGTTACGGTGCGGCGGGGCAGCCATTGTGCCCAGTTTGTTTTTTGTTTTTGCGTAATGTGTTCAGCGCACGCGTGCCCACGCATCCTTCTGAAAGCGCGGCTCCACGGCGAGCAGCCGAGATAACGGCGAAGCGGAGAGGCGCGCGAGATGGAAGGGAGAAGCTGTGAGTCGGACCATTAACAATGTCAAATTATCAGCGATGAAAGCTGCCGTGCCATCTTCACTGCAGCCTTCCTTCTGGAGAGCGTTTCAGGCGGCTGGAGGATGCAGCGTGCACACGCGGGAGGAGAGACAAAAGCCTCCTGAGGAGGCGAGGGCGAGAGGCTGGAGGAGGTGGACGGAGATGAAATCTCGACCTCCATCTGCCTGAACGTTGTGGCCAAATCAACAACCCGCTTTCGTTGGTAATGAGATCAGACATCGTGGTTAAAGCAGGTTGAGGCTTTCAGAGGATTTTCAGCCTTCATGTTGGCATTCTACTCATTTTACAGATTATTGTTTAGTGAAGCGAACGCCTGGATTCTGCTTCACCCACCACTTTACTGGGTGGGGGCAGCCCATCTTGCTTGGCTCCCTCGTTTTTTACAGGAAAATTAATATTGATAAGATCAAAAGTTCCGACCTCTGACGTGAGCGCTGACAGGATGACGGACAGAGAAAATGTAAAGCCGCTATATATGATCAGGGTTTCTTGCATATGTATGAAATACAGTTGATTATGTTTCAATCAGTGTCACGGAAACGGCTGACACACACATCGCCTCTACCGCACAGTATAAATCATTTGATCAACCGGTGCAGCCTGTCTGGTTGCATCCTAAAGAACCTCTTCCGTGCACTGAACATTGTGTGTGTTTACATAATATGAAATTGAATCCGACCTCCCAATTGTCGGCATGTTTTGCTCTAAAACCACCACAACCCAGTCGTTCAGACCTGAACCAACCGCCTGGTTTTTCCCCGGCGAACACTCTCATGATGAAACGGTTTCCCCCGCAACCAAAAGCTGCCAATAAAGAAGCGACCTTGTTTCATCCTTCACGTGTTGTGGAGCTCGCCTTCCTCTTTTTATCCGTATCAATGCGGACGACACGACCTCGTTGGCCGTGCAGGAGGGTGCGTTCGTGTCCGCGTGTTTTGCGGTAATGCGTCATTACTCGGCCTCCTTTGGGGCTGCCATTGCACAACAAATTTGCTAGAACATTTCCCTGATTACAGCCCTGGGGTTTTGTGTGTGTGTGTGTGTGTGTGTAGGTAAAGGAAGAAGAGGTAAAGGAGTTCTGACATGTCTTTCAGGGAAAATCATCAACAGTAAATCTCAGTTTGCCCCCATGTGACTCCTGATTCCACTGAGCCGGGTTTATGTTGTCTCCATGTGTGTTTGTCTCTGTCACACGCTGCAAGCCTGTGTGTGTGTGTGTGTCTGTGTGTGTGTGTTCAGCTCACAGGGCAATATAGGTGTACATTCCTTATCAGACTAAATTCAATGGGCACTTGATTATTCCATTTCACATTGCAGGTGTGTGAATGGGGAGCGAATCGCTTTGATTTGGCCTCGACTGCGGTTTCCTGAAACAACAGCGTCTCCGACAGCTGCCAGGGTTACAGACGGCTTCCGCCGAGCTTCCGAGATCCTGGGAAGAACGGTGGAGGGAGCTAACAATGTAAAAGCAAGGGAGCCCAGTCAACACCATGTTTTTCCTGGATCCATCTGGGTTTCATTCTTTTGTTTTTGTCAGGTTCCGTCCGCTGATGAGCAGGCGCGAGCCGACCAATTGGCCTTTGACCTTAAATCGGTGCCAATCACAAAAAAGGAGCAACAACAAAGGGTTTTACCCTCGTTTGAGCTGATTTCTGATCATTCATATGCAGATTTGGATGGGAAAGTGCATCTAATTAGCGAAGTTTGTCCAAACACTGAACCCTATGAGCTGCTAATGGCGTAATTATTTTGGCATTTCCTCCTCCGCACACGTGGCCAACCCTAAATGGACAAACACTGGCTGGCCAGCTGAAAATGATTTGGCCTCACCTCTTCCATTTCCCTCCCCGCGTTTCGGCGCCTGCTTGAATGGAACCTGCTTCTTCTGCCCCAGAATAGTTTCCTGCTTTTATTTCAGGAGATTGGCATCTGTCGGGAGTTGGGTAAATAATTCTCCTTTTTCTCACTGTGGGACTGAGCGCGTGCATCATCATCTGCAGTGATTTTGGAGATATTTTGCGGAGCTGTCAGTGATGACAGAGCGTAATTGGACTATTTTTGCAAACATACTGATTTGATTGGATTTTTGGGGGCTTTATTTTCTATCTCTGTGGTGCTTCTGGCACTCTCTGTTCTGCTGTTGTCTTCCAGCACCTTTGTGGCTATTTTGAGGTTCACTTTAGTGTCCAAGAGGCTTTAATATCACATGATATGTGTGATTTGGTTTACATTTAAGTATTTCTGATGCATTTGAAAGGCCTTTCCTACATTTCAACTCCAATGCTATTAATACCTCTTTCACGTAAACATGTTACATGACTCAGTCATGCATTTATTGGTTATATGGTAATGAGGATTTTAAGGCAGCAAGAAAGATTAGTAACTGTAATATGACAGTAGATTTGTAGGCCAGTGTTTATTCATGGTTGGTTGCTGATATCCTCATTTTTATTTTGCCCAGCAGCTTGGCAAAGTCCATTACGCTGCGCATTGCTAGCTCGTCTTGTATTGGCAACCTAGCAATAATAAGTGCGTAGTTGAATGAACGCTTCAGGCTGCGTTTATTCCAGAAGTTGCGCCGAAAGCTGCAGAAAATAATACCACGTGCATGAGGAGCGTGCAGTTTATGCAGACTGATGCTTTTAGCACTGGCAAATGGAGTAAAGGAAATCAAAGGACCCACATCATATAGCAGTATTATATTTATATGTCTATATAGATTCTGTGTGTAGTATACGTATCAGTGTCACAGTGTGAAGTTCTACATCGCAGCCCTTTAAGATCACAACCTCCTTTTATTCACACACTTTGTTTTAGCGCCCAACCTGTCACATTCTCCCTGCTTCACGTCTGTCACAGTGCTGCTCTGCTCTGCTGACACGTCATTCGCAGCTTTTTCGATTTCATCCCAAAACTAAAGGGACACAACACTTTCTGCTCCTCCACTTTGTCAAATGACTTTTCGTCAACAAGTTTTATGGACTAATCGAGGTCGTTCAAACTTCGAGAAACTACTTGACAGAACTCAATATGTAATATAAAAGAAAAAGCGAAAACCAAAACAGTCCTTGAGGATATTGAGGATATGGTGACCTTTGACCTGCCAAATTCAGATGTGTTCATCCCTTAGTTTGAGTGCATTTACTCAGCGGCCATGATACACGAACAGATATCCAACCTTTTATTTACAGATGTGTATCAGCTCATCAGAGATTCATGCGCGGGGTGGAGACGGGTGGGGGTAGGGGGTGGGGGGGAGTAATTATGTTAAGGTTAATGAAGGAGATTTTTTTTCTCAGTAATGACCCGACTGCAAACTGACAGTGGATAAAGGGACTCAATGATGTGTTTAAAATAACCTTCCTCCGCAGCACATTAACCCTCAAACCTGAAAATCAAAACAGGGAAATTAACGAACCCTCCGTAGAAACCTACACAACACAACACGCCACGCGCGCACACATCTGAGCCCGCTGTAAAACCCTCGTCTCAGCGCTTTGCCTCGCAATTAGTGCATTTCATTTAAAGGCCTCTGACATCCCAAAGAAACGACTCTGAGGTGAAGGATAAATAAAGAGAAGGGGTGCCACTTCTGGATGCCCAGAGGCTCTGAACTTGCACCTTTGCAATGGTTCATCAAACCAAAGCAAGCAGAGAAAAGGTTTGAAAGATCCCCTGAGTGGTTTGTGGTCAAAGGTCAGAGCCTCTGCTGTCTCATTTCATGGATATCTCTTCCGTAACGTGGCTAAAACCTTAAATGTGGACTGACCAACTCAAGTTACAGTATCCAAATTACACTCTGAGAAACAGCAGCTATCCTAAAGCCAGTTGCTAAGACACAAGGTTTCTGTACCATTTGAGCCCCTGGTCCTCGTGCCTCCACACTGCCTGTTCCGACAGGGAGAGTGAGCAAGTGCAGAAGGCCGATGTGTTATTCGGGCCGACCAGGAGGACATTTGGGGGCACCGAGGCGGAGAGAACGGGCTGATGTCTCCCTCAGTGAGTTAGAGCCTCTGATGGTCAGCTAATGAGGCCCTCTAACCCCGCAGCCCGGCTGCAGGGCGGGGATCCGCCTCCTCACTGATACTATCGGACTCTCTCAGACTCGATGAACTGTGCACACGCACTCTCAATTATCTCTGACGCAGCTTTTATAGCGCACACATGCATTAGAAGAGGGACGGGGGGCACCAGCTCTGTGCCTGCAGATGCAGTTTAATACACAAGAAGGCCAAATCTACGAAATTTACTGTCCATATATTGAGATTAAAAAGCTTGAAATGCGGGAAATTAGGTTTAATTCCCTCCTCCCAAAGTCTGGCTCACATCAAGGTTATAGTTCTGATCCGTATAAAATGTGATTTTAGAGAGAAAAGAGCGACGAGCAGTTGGAAAAGGGAAAGTTGGAGAAGTCCGTAAGTTATCAAAGTAGTGATGACGTTACAAAAGAGGAGAAAAGGAAGTGAGGACAGAAGGAGTTTACAGTGCTGATTTAGTGAGACAGATTAAGTGTGTCAGGTAAAGGGAAGCCGAGAACGACTCCTTCCACTCTCACTGCTGCCGGGGCCTCATGACTTTTAATCCCCTTAATCTCAGCACATTTCTTGGGAGCCGTTTCAGTCTCGGTTTTGATCTTTTGCGCGCCGAAGCGCACGTTTGCAGCTTTGTTTGCGTGCGCGCGGTCGTGCCTGCTGCACACACTCGTGCTAATGTGAGCGAAGTATGAGATTATGATTAAAAAGAGAAGCAGGTGAAAAGTCTATAAGTTATTTTTAAGTTACTGTGCTACAAATCACTTATTATACACGACTGAAGTAAAGAATTTAAATTAGGATCCCAGCATTCTGCCATTCACAGGAGATATTCCTTATATGTTTTGCAGCAGCCTGATAATATGACCTTGCCCCCCTCTAAAATGAAGCTTTTAGTGTTATTTCAGTTTATTTTTCTTTGTTTTAGCGCCTAAATTGGAATATTTCTGCAGAATGGTGCAGGTGGAACAACCTGGACCCCAATTATTTCTCCATAGGCCCCTATTTACACTTTAGTTCCTAAAGACGACACATTTTGAACACAGTGAAGGATTTTTTTTTATTTGGAAACAATCCAGCTTTCGCCAACGTGTAAATGTGGAAAACGCAGACGGACACACCGCCAACTAGTGGCCGAGCCTTGGAATTACAGAACTTTTAGAGCTGTTGTGAAAACGGCAAAGGAAATAAATACTTGTGTGAAGAGGGTATTAAACATCAAACCCAACAGTTAGTCAAGGTAAACAGATACTTCTTAAGATGTCTCCAATTTGTTCACTTCTACAGCTGAAGAGAATGCGGCCGTGTAAGCCTGGTAATGTGATTTAATTCAATATGGAGTCATTTTTATTCCAGTGGAGGTTCTTTATCAAATTCCAGGCACGAGCACAACCTTTGCAGGATTCAAGAGTCTCATTTCACCAGTACAATACAGTTGATTACTGTGTTTCTAAGAGCCAGATTAAAACACTGTAACGAATTTCCACATCTTAAAGCCACAAGAAGCCGTCAACACTGTTTCAGAGGCAACAGCTGCGTCCGTGCTGCGTCTGTGCTGCGTCTGTGCTGCGCGGCTTTCCAGCGTTTCTGTTGATGATGGGAGTCCGCGGTGCGTCGGCCTCCTCTCTGAGCTCCTCAGCTTTCCTTTCCCACTGTTGATTCTTTTGTTACTTAATTATCACCTTTCACGTGTTAAGCAATTATCGCTTCTCGCTGCCTGAAGCTCGGCCGCTCTCACAGACCGGCCGAGCTTCCATCCACCAACCCAAGCAGCCTGTGAGTCCACGCTGCTTTTTTTCTGAAACTGGCTCAGAAAAGGGAAGAATAAAAGACTCAATTTGCTCGTCTATTGTGCAGAACCGCATCCTTTGCACTATTTCTCTCAGCCCAATTTCCGAGGGAGGCCGGCGTGCCCCCCCCACCCCACACCTGCTTTGATCTTCCAGCCAGGTTCTGCTGGGAGCAGATGAAGGAACGCGACTCCTCATCAGTATCTGCTCCGGACAGGACGGACATCCATAATGGAGCCTCACAGGCGGAGCCCGAGATTTCTGCAGCCGCCTGGCAACAGACGGGAAAGGAGCCAGCAACAGCTCCGGCCAGAGTGTCCTGGGTCCCCGTCCCAGAGTCCAACTCATGTCCACAGTCGGCTGACTGGTGACTCAGAATGGCCCCCTGCTGTGTGTGTCCTCACCCAGTGGACGCACAATTAAATGCATAAATTGTGAATTCCTCATCGGATTACTTGTTCCCTCACCTTCCTTCTATGACCCCGGGATCAGCTTCCAGCTCTCTTGAAGCTTTTAAATGCTGGAAACGCCAGTTCTCTGTTGTCAATGATGCGTTTATGGGTCAGGAACTTTGAACGCTGCTCTCCAGGAAGCTGGACAGGAAACTAATCCTCTCTCAAGAGGACTGAAAATATATCACAAAAAAAAACCGTTCTAATTTCAGCAGCTGCCAAGCCAATTTAGCACATTTTTATAGTCCTTTTTTTAAAAAAAAAGAACAACATCCTGTTTTGTCATTCAGCTCGCCAGTCTGTCTTTTACCTTGGATTTAATCCTGCTGCCCTCCTCGCTGGCAGCTTCGGAGCAGCGAGGCGGCATCGTGATGCTATAATGCAAATATCTGCAGGTGAAGAGGAGTGATATTTACATGACAACCAAGCCCCCGGTGGGCGTGGACGCTGCCTCTGTCTCCGGCTCTGCCGCCACCGCTGGTCCCGGGCCGTCTGCCTGTGTGAGCAGATCAATGCGGAGTCACTCCTGATCTGATTCCCCCGGAGAATCGGAGGTTAAAAGGTCACCCGCCTCAAACCTGCTGCACTTGTTAGCATGAGACAGCGGTCTGTTGTGACAGGATGGATTTCTACCCAGTGCTGAGCGTGAATAAGAGGTGGGGGCTGATAGCTGGAGCGGAAAACACAGCACCAGCGGAGGAGCTGGCTCCTGCCCTCCCGGGGGCTGTGTTTGGCTTTGGGCTCATTAGAAAGGGTCTGATGGCTTTGATTGATAATCCCCCCCCCCCCCCCCCCTCCTGCTAACACTCTATCTCATTCTCTTTCTCACCTCATACTCATCTCCCCTGTCTTCTTTTCACCCGCTCATGCAGAAGCTGCGAGTGTTTGTGGGAGAATGTTCGGAGCGCGCGATAAGGGAGCAGCAGGTTGGTGTGGATTCAATAAGAAAGCTATTTTCTCTCCTTCTGCATCTGGGCTGGAAACAATCAGTCTTCGGGGCGATGTTCTTCTTACCTCCATTGATTTGGGTTTTGTGTGTGTGTGAGTGTATGTGTTTGCAGACCGACCAAATAATTCTCATCTATCCCCTCATTTCTCTCTCTCTGGTCCAGCTGAGTTAACCTATACAATTATAGAGAAGGAAATCAATGGATAAGCAACCCCCCCCCCCCCCACACACACACACACACACACACACACACACACACACACACACATCCTCACACTTGTGTCTTTGTGGGGACTTTCATGGAAACATCTCTTTACATTACCCAGCTCCCTACCCTAACGCTGACCCTAACCTGAACCCAATTCTGACCAAACCATGTCTTAACCATTAAACCTTTGAAGCTGCAGCACTACCAAACTCATTCTCATAGCAAAGTGGAGTTTGGCGCTCAATTTGTAGTAAATGTGAGGACACACACATTTATTGACATGATCTATTGCATCAGTCCGACTCGGTAGATGCTCACAAATGGTCATGCTCATGTTGAATTCATTGATAATTGTACATATGTAGCCTTTTCACACCCTCCCTCGTGATCAATAATGAAACTAAACGCGTAAGTGTGTGTTCTGAAGTGTTTAATCCTAACGAAACGCCGCCAAAGCTAACACGAACACTGGTGTGCCTCAACAATTTAAGAGTTGTCTCTGCATTGGCTGCAACGTTGAAAATGACCCACCTCAAATTCAGGACCCCAACCCCATCTAGCAAATTTGGGGCCAGTTGCCGACTAAAACTAAACAGCTCTAAAAGGATCCCGAAGGAGCAAATGTGTGTAATGTGACATGGATAAGAAGCTACGCTGTATCTTGAGCTGTTTTGCTAATTTGGCCCCTTGAGGGTGGATGTTAGCACTGTCACCTAGCTCCACCCTCTATCATGACGATGTCTTGGAATTAAATTTTTAACAGCTTAGTGTGAGTGTACTCCTTCATTCGTGTTATTTCCTCTAGGCGTAAATGGTTTGTACCATAAACTTTATGTAGTGAACAAAGACAGCGTTAAGCCACTTTAGCCCAGCTTTGCAGTGAGTTAATCTGAGCAAATAAGCAGTGAAACATGGCCGAGGACGGGAAAACCATTAGTTACAGCTTTTAAAAGTGTTCACCTCTCTAGTCCTTATTATTGTCAAGTGCTTCATATGATGTGGTGTGTGTCTGTGCGTCCCCTTCAGCTCGACCAAGAAATAAAAGCCCCGTCCTCATTATAGTCAACAAGTGAGATATGCGTCCTATCTGCAATCCACTGTTTTAATCAACCCAATCAATCTTCACCCCCCTGTCCTCGCTCTTCATATTAGACGCACACACACAGATGCTGGGTGAGTCGTCTGTGCTGAAACATTTATTTGCAGATACTTGACTCCCTCCTCCAGATGAGCGAGTCTACAAGCGGGCTAATAAAGCTGCTAATTGTCTGGTTGTCAGGGCCGGATTGATTTGCCTGTTTGAACACTGATAACATAAGCAATCATCGCTCCTCTGTGAAGCCTCCCCGCTTCATATTGCTCCAGCTATTGTCGGGGGGGGGGGGGGGGGTGAGCGCGACTTTTGCAACAAACTTACCACGCCAACAAGGACGAATTGGCGCTTTTTAAAAGAAGCCGAGAACAAACGGCAGCCAGATGAGAGAGGTAAACACAGAGAGGCCGGCGCAAATATAAGCAGCCTGATGCATTTGTTGTTTTGCTCCTTCACATCTATAATTGAGGGTCCTGCGCCAACAATAACACAACCAGTAAACCTGTAAAATTTAGTTTTTATATCCGTTTATCATTATTTCCCTGTTTTAACTGCGAGGAAACGCCTCCCTGGTGGCCACAATGAGGCGACTGCATGTGGGATTGGGCTACTGACACGTGTTAGACGTGGTCAGATTAATGAGATTACATGTTGCCACAAAGCAGTTGCTCATTGTCAAAAACAACAACACAACAGCACGAGTCCAAGCGCTCCCCACAACATGCGCTCTGTGCACGGAGGCACCTCTCAGCCATAAATCCACAAACTCTTGAAAAGTAGGTTACGGAGCCGCCGCGGTGGGATTGTTGTTCCTGGGTTCCAGAGATCGATCTGAGCGCAGCACAAATCGTGTGCTGAGGATCCTGTGGTACCTCTGGTAACTTCAGGATGGAAGTTATTGAAGAACAAGGCAAACCGAAGCATGTTTTTTACCCGTATTTAAAGAGATTTAATTATTACTAAACACCAAAAAATGGCAGATGCTTAGAAAAGAACTCCGGCTGCAGGAAACATCAAAAAAGCGGAATGTAACGTTTTTGAAAACTCGGATAATCAGGAATGTCAAAAGCGCTGGAGAAAATCTTTAAACTGAGTTGTTCCAGTAGCTGCGGAAAGCCTCACTTTGCACCCCATTCATGCGCAGCCTATAAGAAGAATTTCCTTTTGAAAGGAGCTGCTAATTAAAATCTGAAGAGACTCAAGGAAACCACAAATCATACCAAAACAAAGGGCTTAAATTGCTCTGTTTCTGCAGAGCATCCTTGAATCCAGATTAACCCACCCAATCCCTCTGTTGCCGCGCGTTCAAACATCACTTTGACGGGCTTTGACTTGCGCTTTAAATCAAACGTTAACCTTTGCAGAGTTGTGGGAGTCTGTGAAGACAGGAGGTAAAGGAAAAAAAAGCAAACCAAACACCTGCGTGACTGTTGATTTGGACCCGATGTGTCTGTCCTCTGTGGGGGGAAAAGTTAGGAAACTAGCTTCATCCAGCTGTTTCCAAGAGAAAACATTTAAACTGTACTTCCACTGCAATACGGAAGCATTTGCCACTGAATTCTCACCCAAAAAAAGGTAACATCAGTAAGCTAAAGGAGCTACGTTGACAACGCTAACGCCTATTTGGGTCTCTGCTTGCAGGGGTGCAGGAGAGATGGCGTGTGGATGCTGGAGTCCTGCTCCAAAGGTGACATCGTCGGGCCTGTTCAGTAAGATGACAGATGGCCTCAGGGCTTGTCTGTAGCTGAAAGTGTTGCAGATGTTGACACTGATGTGAAATAATGACATTCGAAAAGGGTTTTGTGGGTCGTGGGGGAGGGCAGGAGTCAATATATGTCCTGAAAACGTTGAAGAGAAACAGTAATTCCGATGGAGAACGAGGCGATCCCTCTCGGTGCCAAAACTACGGCCCCCGACGACTGTCGTGGGAGTGTATTATGATATATCGGGACTGTAAGAAACCAGAACAACTGCCATGGTTTAGAGCAAAAGCATCACAAGGTGAAAATTAATGTTTGATGTTCATCTTATCTCCATGAAGCATAACGTCAGGAAGGCTAGCGTAGGTGTTAGCAGCAGCGGTGCCGTTACCAGTTTGTTAATCAGAACGTACCCTGCTCAAATTAGCCTCCGATTATTATTTGTTTTCTTCTGTCATCTAAAATCTAATTTTAGACTGTGAACGCATAGGTAAAATTCATTTGCTTGATCCCCCCCTTCAGGTTTAGCATTGGTTTCATAGAACATACATTTTACTGCAGGGTAGCGCACCGCAGGAAGCAACAGGAGCATCATGCGTGGCAATTTTCCTTCCATTTCACAGAAGAAGAACATGACAGGGATGGCGGCGCAACATCTCGGGGTGAAGAGAGCAGCAGACTGCCGAGCATTTTACTGGAGTTCTTTTGAACCCAGCAGAGCCAAAAAGGTGGGATGGTGCGACATGATTACTCTCAAATTTAGCCACAAACCTTCCTGCACCTCCAATGAAGCGCGATCTGACTCTGTTTAGCACCTGGTTGAGCTTTAACGTCCTCCTGGAGACCGTAAATGTGGCGTTAATAAGATAAAGTCGGTGTTTGCTGAGCGGCGCCATCCCTTTCAAAGGAATTCACATGGGGCTGATCGACTGCAGATCTGCTTTCATGTTTTCTCAAGAGCTGGATGGTGACATCTTCCGACGCCTTTCTCACAAAATAGAGACTTTCTCACATCTATTAAAGCCGTTGCTAGGAAACAGATTTACTCTCTTTTGAAATAGTGTATTTTCAGGATGCAGTAAAGTTCCAGGAGCTTTTCCTGAAAGGAGACCAAACTGGGAAAATCAATAGATGCAGGAAGAGGGCCATCTGCATCATGACAACCCCCCAACACACACACACACACACACACACACACACACACACACCACACACACACACACACACACACACACACACACACACACACACACACACAAGACCCTTTGACCCTCCCTCCTCCTCCAGCTGCAGCTCATCCAGAACTGGACCTCCAGGATGAGGACATATTCCGTTCTGTCTCGTGCTGCCATTACAATATAGTTCCTTGAATACTCAGACTCACTCAAAAATATTTATTTGTTCAAATTAAATGGAGCTCCAAGGTCAGAAGAACGACCTCCAGAGCTCCGAGGCGAGATCGTACCCAGGCACAGATCTGAGGAAGACTATATAAATGTGAAGGGCTGAACGTTCGCCGAGCAACTGGGAATCTTCCCAGGGATCCAGGATATCTTTATAATTTCCCAGGGGGGCAATTTGATTTACATCCAGCAGCAAAAGAGAAACACAACACAAACAGCAGCGGAAATATGAAATCGCTTCATGTTACTTTAAAGGCCAATAGCAGAAGCTACGAATTAGCCTTTTTAATTGGTTAATTCTGCAGTTTTGGAAAGCAGAATGCTCGTCTCGTCTCGCCCCCCTCCAGATGTGTATCATCTATACGTCCTAAACTGATGTGAGGGGAGAAAAAGACCGAACAATCAGCTGAGTGAGATGAAATAAAACCCAGCGGGTCTCCTTTGACTGGTGTGTGTCGCCTCCAGTCAAGCTTTCATGAAGTGACCTCTCGATCCCACTGCTGCTTCACCTCACAGGCTGCAGAGAGCAAATGTCCCGGATGGAGCTCCAGGAGCCCTTTGTTTTAATGATGAGACGTGTGAGGCTGTTATTCTGGGATGAGCCGTGTACAGTAGAGACACGTACACCTAAGGTCAAACCCTGACTAACGTCCGTGCGCGTGTGGTAATTCTGGTCACCAGGGAGGAAGACGAGATGAATGATTGATGAAGATGTTGCTCCCAGTTTTATCTTTCTTGAGATCAGGATGTGGCAAACGTCACGGAGGACGGACGCCCACAAAGGTTCAAGAATTCATTAAATGGGTTTATCAGGCGTCCAGGTCCAGTCCTCCGCGGCCCAGCCGGGGTCTCTGTCCTACCAGGTGGACAACGGTCACCTGGGATCCCAGCTTTATCTTCCCTGTTGGACAGAAAACCCAGCTGGGTTCCTTTCTTCCTCCTATGTTGCCTCCGTATCCATTTATCTCGTTGATTATTTAGCGATTAAATGTAACCTCGTCAGCAGTGCAGGGTGTCTTCTTCCACGCATCACAACGTGCTTTGTGACTGAAACAAAGAGTCGACTTCACAGCTGAGCAGCTTTTAAAGTTGGTTAATTATTGTGCCGCTCTAACCTGCCATGGATCAACAGTCTGACTGGAACCCCAGCAGGCTGTAAACTCACCACCCGAAGGTGGAATAAAAGTGCTTAAAACCAGAAAAATGCAGCCTGACAATAGCCGACAGCTCGAAGTTCAATTTAGCCTTTTCTAAAAAGCTCCTGAGTCTGACCCTGAAAAGCAATAGTGGCAGTAAAAACAACCCTTTTAACAGGCAGAAACCTTGAGCAGGACCAGGCTTATATGGGGGGGCCTCCAACTGATGGATGGGATGGGTAGAGGAGGAGGAGGAGGGGAGAGAAGGGGCTGCTAAGGTCCGCTAACGCCTTTATGCTAAGAAGACTTCATTGTATGTAATAATGGGTACAAAAACAGCCATCGCCATAGCAACAAAGTGACCCTAAAATTCCCGCGGTATTAAAGGGTTTTTGCTGTATTTTTCGAGACCTCCAACTTTCACACTGTTGCTGAGTGAGCGGTTTTAAAGTCCCAGAAGGTAAAAACAGCTTGAGCGAGGTGGCGATAAATGCGCTCGCTCCTGTCCGAGAGGCTGTAAAAACCCTCGTTTGAGCTGTCCAACCGTCCGGTCTTGGAACACGCGTCGGAACGCGAGTGCAATTTCTCAAGGTTTATCGTCGCCGCCCCCATCTGACCGTCCGTCCGCCCCCCCCTGTCCATCCAGAGGGATTGCGAATGGCTGACATTCCGCCGATGACAAAGGCGTTGAAACGTCCCGCGTTTGAGCGACTGTCGCTCGACGCGACGCAGACGCCGGCGATCTTCCTGCCACTTCCTGAGAAGAATGCAATTTCTGGAGGAATCTAAGCAAAAAGCCAAAACAAATCTCTTCTGAGGCAATTTTCAGCTATTTACTTGTCAAGCTGAGCTTTTAGGCGGATCAGGCTCAACAGCCGCCAACAGCTGGCGCTCACAGATGCAAACAAAATCCCGCTCCGCCAAGGCCAGAGACAACGATCCCAGTACAATCACACACTCCCAGCCGGCGCCGTCAAGACAAGATCATTTGCATGTACGTACGTGTCGTGATTGATTTCAATTTTCGATATGAAATAAATGTAAAACAAAAAACCCCTCAAAAACCAGTTTTCCAGCAAAGAAACTCTGCCAGACTGAACACGGATTGCGAAGAGGGCACCTTTATGTGAAACTGACCCAAAACAACAGATTTCAGGTATATTTGAGCTCTCTGGTTTAATGGACCATGTTCAGTTGAAACACAAGTTTGGATGTTCGCTTCCCCCTGAAAGTCACCAGTGAGCTTCACGCACAATCAAGACTGGTTCTAATAACACGTGCACAACCTTCGATCTGACTGGAGTCAGTCTGAGTGGTGATTTCAGTCTTTACATGGCCACCAAATCAATGAATATGTTGTGACCAGCACATAGCTGCTATATGAATGTTTAACTGAATAAACCCTCCTGACTGGTGCTGGCTACTGTTATTTAAATACAAGAAAATAACCTTCAGTTCTGACTTTGTGAGGAACAAACACTGCCGTATAGGTCCCCTCTCCTTATCTCCTCGCTGAGGGGCGCAGATTTCATTTTGTTCCCGTGTCTATTGTCTGTGTTTTGTTCTTCAGACTCAAATGCTGCCCTTGCATTCGATAAACAAGGGAGGCGAGAAGGGTGAAGGAGCCTTCCTCACTTTACTGACCTGCTCTGGACAAAGTTTTGCCTCCGGATTAGAGAATTAGCTTGTCTTTATTCACAGAATGTAGCGCATGTATGCTAATTAATGAATCTCTCTTATGAGAGTTACCCTGAGTGTGTGAGTGCAGCAATAGTCCGATATTATATACAGCAGTGCACCCAACATGGCAGAATCAAAGCTTTCTAGCCTTCTCTATCCTTTTAAACCACGTGATGCTTTTCTAAAGCTCTGTGTTGAACAGGTGATTGGCTAACAAGAGTGTGTTCACTCCTATAGATAGTCAATAATCTTCCCATATTGCCTTACTTGCTCTGTGTGAAATGCTAAGCTAACATGCTATTACTTGAATGTCCAATAGTTTTTTCAAAGAACTGTAATGAAGAATGTACTCATGATCCAGTGGGCACTTGGGTGCTTTTCTCTGAATGCTCTATGCGCTTAATTGCACTACTAAGGACAAATGGAACCCAATTGAAACCGTCTTTAAATGTTCAGTTTATTTAAGTGGGATGAGCAGCGAGACTGGTGGGAGCTGAGAGACACGGACATGACTGAAGTCCTCTAATAGGCATGGTGTGGTGATTAAACTAATCGGCGATTTGCCCTGGTTAATGTAAATCGATTTACTGACATGGCAGCGAATTGAGCGTGTGTGTGGGTGTGTGTGTAGGTCTGCTTGACAACCACACACTCACTCCTCAGCACACACTGCTATGAATTCTCTTCTGAGGCAAACCAGCCTGCAGCAGCTGTCCTAAGCTCTCACAGCAGGCAGCGCCGTATCAGTCCGGCAGACATCTGTTCTCATAGAACACTGCAAGGAGGATTTTTAATGTGTGTGAGTGTGTGTGTGTGTCCCTTCATTTACAACATAGTGAGTTCCAATATTCTCACAGAGTCACGTTTCCGCTGCAGGAACCTCCCCCAACGGCCATTTACAGGAACTTTTATGGAGCCTAACTGAGTCCCTGCTCCAGGGTCGCTACTTAGATCGGCTCCAGAAAAATCGGGGGTGAGACTTCAGCTCAACTCGGCGTCGACTAGCAAAACACGGCGCTCAATGAGGAAGAGCAGAAGAGGCGCATTAGGGTAGCAGACACCGCTTCTCCTCCCTGTCAGAGCAGCCACGGCCACGTAGATAATGTATCACACACAACACGTGCCGTTTACTAATATTTATAACGCACTAGTGGACACACACATGCAGTTGGCAGCGACAGATCGGAACCTGCCATTGTCGTCCAGTGATTACGCTGAATTACCTCTGATGTAAGTCAGGTTTAAGTGGTTCCTTTTTCCGTCCAGAGCTTTTGGGCTCACATTGCTGTCCAGGTAGCATATTTCCATCGATCGTCCCAGGAAGCTTCGCAGTTTGATAAGTCAGTAGTGAGGCATTAAAAGCGCGTTGGTGGCTGAACTGGACAAAAGTCAAAATAAACTCCCAGTCAGGGGCTCGACCTTTTCCCACCAACACTCCGGCTCCAATTTCCCTGGATGAGCAACACCATGTGGGAAATATAGACACAAATGATTCTCTGAGTAATTTAAACTTGTAATTTCCCTCCGGTCGTCCTCATAACATGTGCCCCAGTCATCACTATTGTTT
Organism: Takifugu flavidus; assembly: GCF_003711565.1. Classification (NCBI taxonomy): domain Eukaryota; kingdom Metazoa; phylum Chordata; class Actinopteri; order Tetraodontiformes; family Tetraodontidae; genus Takifugu; species Takifugu flavidus. The sequence goes on from NC_079539.1 coordinate 1,967,303, forward strand.
GTCCCCCCCAGCCTTCAACATTATCTGAACCATCTGGGATGTTTCTTATCAAGTGGGAGATGCTGTGAACTGCGTTTTCTGGAAATTTGAATTACAGCACACTTTAAATATTGTACGCCAGTACTGGTTTGGACTGTTTTCGGGTTGCAGTGTTGACCTAGCCCATAAAAACATCATTGTTTTCTAATCAAATACAGATTACAAAAGAACACATGGAATTGTGAAAACCGGTTTCCCTGATAGGCCACTAGTTGGCGGTGTGGTGCAACAACACACGCATGTTCACAGGCGCTTCCTCTCGCCATCAGGTGAATCTTGGTCCCCATTGACATGAAAATCGAGGTTGGAGAACACCCTCAAACTCTCAACTCTCAAAAACACTCACCTTCAGGGAGTGAAAGCGTTGTTGCCGTGGAAACGGACAGGTGAAATGCGACAGAAGTTCTCGCCCTTGTGTCTCTGCCTCAGACCCACTGTAGCTCAGGTGGGGGAGTAGAAACCCTGCGGTCGCCACCAAGGGACAGACTTGGAACGTAATGCTCCATAAGTGGCCAAAGATTACGGATGCCAGCAGCGATATCGTGTGTCGCGTATTTCAGCACACACCTCGCCGTAAAACGATCCAGCGATAATGGCCCTGGATTTAAGTTGAGTTGAGTATAGATCCGTGCGGGGAAAATGGCGCTGGGCTAACGGCTGTGTACATAGCGTACCTGAGTGCAACGCAGAGGAGGCTGCAGCATCTGTGTGTGTGTGTGTGTGTGTGTGTGTGTGTGTGTGTGTGTGTGTGTGTGTGTTTTGTATGTACAAAGACATTTTTTGGTGGTGTAATGTCTCTTTAAACACACTGACTCCTCTGTGCTGAGCGGCGACTGAAACTGCCTGAGGTTATGACACTGTGTCTAACGTGTGAAGGCAGACGGAGGGAAGCTGATGGAGTTTAGTGTGGCGCTGCGCCGGCTCTTCTCAGGTTGGCGTCCTGCGGTGAGGCTATTAGAGCGCTTACAGCCTCCCTCCGGAGCCTGTGAAGCCATGCACGCCGGCCGCCCCTCTCCTTCTTCTCTCCTCTGCCCTACAATTCACCCTGAGCACCCTGAGTCTTTCCCCAACCGCATCTTCTGCCTGCGATTATCCCTCCGATGACGTTCAGCATCTGAGCGCCAGGTGGGTTTACGGCAGGCGCGCCGGCACCATCGCTCGGGTCGCCTCTTTTGCCCCCTGTGTTCAGACACAGTGGGAGCTGCTCTTTGGTATTCAGGGGTGGTAGCCGCAGAGCTCGGGCTGGCAGCCTCTGTCACTTCATCGCCGCCACGACGCCTAAATGCGATCCCCAGAAAGCCGGGCTGCGGTGACGCGCACGTGAAAGTCAAAGGTAGCACGCGGCAAACATGCGGACCGGCATAGAATGATGTGCTGATTGGGTGCGTTTAGGGGTGACAGCAGGGGCTGTGTTTGATGTGCGCTAAGCTGTGCTACCACAGCGGGAGAAAGAAACATGCCGGACTTGTTGTGACCTTGCACGAAGGTGTCTGGAAACACGCTTTGCTTCTTCAACATTATTGCTGATATAGTGCAAGTTAGAGGTGTCATCTTTTGGTTAAATCACGTTAGACCTGGGAATGAACTCTACTCCACTGGTGGGGATTAAAAATTGCATCCAGTTGCAGACGTTTGTGGACATCTTAAAGACTACGCTGATGGCTTGGTCATGCTAAGGTAACATGGCTAACATGCCAGCACCCAAGAAAAGAACCCACAACGGTTGCAGATGAATATGAATACCCAAATCACTGAATTGAGCCAATTAAGAAGCTGCGTTGTTGGTGGCGCGACATTGAGTGAACGAATTAATGTGCACAACAATGGTTTTAGGTCCTCGGGGAGCCGCGCGAAGTCAGGAGGATCGATCAGCTTTGCTTGCAGCCGCACATGCAGGCCTACGCGCCGTCGATAAAACTAAACCCCGGCTATCTAATTGTTCTCCTGCAGCCATTTCTGCATGCAAAGCACCCTGTGTATCCTGTGTATCCCTGTCAGTCAGAGATAATGATGCTATTTCTGTTTGTATAATTTTCATTGAGTCAAACTAAATGGATGGTGGTGGTTTTGTGCGTGGGAGGAGGGATATGTTTTATCAGCAAATGTGTTGTAGAAAGAATGAGGAGAATAATGATTGCATCCCCCCATCCTCTAGGGGGCGGCAGAGTGGGTGCTGGAGTTCTACCTGTAAGATTCACAGGATCAGAACCTTAATTTATAATTAAATAAAAGGTAAATAAAAGCCCCTCAACACATCGAAGATAACATTTCCTGCTTCCAACTAGCACTCCGTGGAAGTCTCAGAGCTTTGTTAGCGTTTTGCTTTCGCACCGATGTTAAAACTTACACGTTAGCATTTTATTTCTGTTCCAGCACAGCTTATCCCCCAAAAAAATTACACTCCGTGAGGGTGAGAGTGGGTAATAATTATCCACAGCTGTGCCCTCCACCCTCCTCAGTTGAATAAGATTGCATAATCGCTAAATAACTGTCTTTATTAGCCAGCATCTGCTACATCTCAGCAACATCTGCCACCTAATATTATCCAAGATAGAGCGGGGGGAGGGATAGCGCGAAGAAGGGTTGACAATGAAATCAGTAGATAACGATGAAGAGTGTGTTGTTGTGCTGATTATTGTTTTCAATTTCTAGAGTCCACTGACATTTCTCAGTAAAGGAACAGTTAGAAAAGGTTGAGCCCCCTCTGGTCTAGCTGATATATTCTAGGTAAAATCAAAGAATTGTCCGTCTTCTCCCCTAATGTCTGCCCCCCCCCCCCCCCGTCAGCTGTAATTATACAGCGGCTACAGCGTCACTCCTGGCCTTTCAGAAGCACATTAAAAAAGCTGGGCTCTACCGGTAACTGCCACTTAGACCACCTGTGTCAGAAATTATGTACAGACCTGTGAGAAATAGCTCCTGCCAGCACTGGGGGTCGAGATAAAGGTTAAACATAATGTGCATGCCGGGCCATGACGGATGGATGGGCGGACAGTAAAGAAAGACAGGCAGGTAGATGGACGGGGCAGAGACAGGTATGCAGCCCTCGCGGGTCTCGCTTTGCATATATAAGCCGGGGGGACGCAAGGGTGGTGTTCAAAAAGTTAAAAGAGAAAACCTAATTAATGTTATCGGAGCGTCCCCGAGGAGGAGAGCTGAAATTAAATTAAATGAAATCACAGTCCGCTCAGCAGAGACAGTGAGAGAGTCCCCACTTAGCGCTGGCGGCGTGCTAACCCGACGAGCATGTCTCTCATTGATACTGCCCCACAGGTGCTCCTGTAGGTGAGACAGGGCTGCAGAACAGAAGGCAGGAGCCTGTCAAGAATGGAGCGCACCACATTCTTCTCATTACTCCCATATAATTACAGGGAGCCAAAGTGTCTTATGTAACCTGGCGCGTTTTTCTTACGTGCTTCAAAAAAGAAATGAAAATGAAAATGTGTGGAAAACAGGGCCTCCTGCTGAGAGCGCCTGGTGGGCTGATGATGGGCTGTTCAATTCTCATCAGCAGCCGTGAATACCAGGAACCTCGATCAATGACCGCCGACCACTTAAGTTCAATTCAGTCAACAAACCAGTTGACTGTCAGCAAATGTTTGGAGTTGGTTTATGAAGTATTGAACTCTTACCTGAGAGCTGCTCAAGGTTCAAACAGGACTGCCAGATGTGTGGAAGAAATATCAGAATGAAGCAATGAAAGAAAAGTTATTTTAAAGCAGCTGCAGCTTCTTTTTTCTTTTTTCTTTTTACGCATGATAACATGCAAAACTACGCTACATAGCGGCAAATGGAGAAATACAGATGTTCTATGATATAACTTGATATTTGATATAAACAGAACTTGGTTGTGTGGTGAGGGGCTTTTTTTAGACCCACGGGGAGGTTTTACTAAAAAATTTTAGTCAGATGGGAGAAAACTCAGATTGAGAGAATGTGTTGCCTTCAGGTGACGTCAGCAAAAAACGTAACAGCAGAAAAGGTCTGCCTCCACAGCAGACAAGCGCCTCCGTTACTTTAATAAAATACACAGCAACACTGTTCTAGCGGTCCAAACCCTGGACCACTGGCAACTTTGGTCCCTTAAAAGATGTCTTGTACTCAAATTCAGAGATTTTCTTGATTCTTTGAAGTGGAGCTCACATTTACTGGCCCAAACTTTAGGTAGACACAAGGAAACGCAACATGGAGGAAGAGGAACCAGAATGAGCTTCGGGGAGCACGTCGGAAAACAAAATTAAGTCTCGTGAATGTATATGGAAATTCCAGGTCTTTATTCTGGAGAAAGCAGCGTGGTAGCGGTGAAGAAAGAAGACATTATGAGCATCAAGACACGCTAAATGGAACGCTGCTACCTGCAGAAATGGGAGGATGAGTAATCACATAGTTTCTCTACTTTTGGCCAACTCAACCACATTCTGCGCACTCATCCAACAATTTTCCCATTAGGGTGGCCGGCTTTCTGTCTACAAACTGGAGAAGTGTGGCATGATGGAGCCTCTAAAGGTAATGACATGATGAAAGAATGTCTTAGAAAAGTGGTCTGTGCTTCCATCCTCTGTTCTCCAGCCTTTATCCCTAACACTGAAGCCTTTTCCAGGGGTCACTGGACATGAATGTCAAGCTTGCCAGTCCATCGAAGGACACCTGGGGCCCAGCTGCCGTCTGCAGTTGTGGTTTTTGGACTGTGAGAGGAAACTGAAGCCCAAGAAAGAGGAATGGAGGTGAGAAATTTCAATGTCAATTTGTAGTTAAGTACCAAAGCCTACTAGCAAAGTGGGGCCAAGTTTGTGACTTGGCGTCACAAGGACTGTTGGAGGGTTAAGACATGGTTTTAAAGGTGAGTTTGGAATTAGCTTAAGGCAGGGTTAGGGGGTTAGTTAGATAGTTAGGGTAAAGAACTGGTTAATGTATTAAGTGTCCGCAAAGGCAGAAATATGAGGATGGGTGTGCATGTGTGAGAAGGAGAACGCCTTCTCTGCTGACACGTTCCTGCTATGGAAACTACTCCACACTGTCTGCTGAAGTCATCTGAAACAGATACTGATGAATTTACACCGCTGTTCCATTAAACTCTTTAAACCCCAAAGGGTGCACGAGGAAGAGAGGCGAGCACCCGTGATAGAACATCAATATCAGACGAGCTGACGATGAGAACAAGCTGGAATTTCGAGCCATAACGACTCCGCTCCAGACCCCGAGTCGGGCTCCTCGCAGTTAAAATCGCTGCTCGGGAGACAGTCTTTAAACCGAATATTAAGTTACACGCAAATTATGGAGGCATTCTGGGAGTCCTGTCAAGAAGATGTGCTGGGAAACAGAAATCGGAATTTCCAAAAACATCGTTTAGGAACCGATCCCTGAAAGTATCTTACAGCTAACCTGGATAAAAGGCTGAGACACCTTGAAGGACACCCACAGATGCTTGTTCCAATGCAAAAAAAAGAAAAAAAAAAGAAAATGATTGATTGTGACTTGATTGGGACTGCAGTTCATCAGAAAATTAACCTTTGGCCACTACATGTGATTTCCCCTCTATCGATGTGGGCGTGTTCCGGTTCATTCGGCCCCATAATTGTCCTCACCTAATGTCGCCCAATCACTCTATCGCTGAGGTTTCCTCCGACTTCACCCCGTTAATCAGTGTAAATGGTAATTGTCTTTTCTAGTGGCGACTGTAATTAAATTTGTGCCAATTAGAGATCAAGGTAAGTGAGGTCAGTGCGGCGGCGGGTCGAAGATGGCGCCATCGCCACGCAGGAGAAGCTGGAGCTCGAAGAGTACGGCTGGATGTGTGGAAGGCGTTTAACGGGAAGGTTGACGAGAAGGAAAATCGGGACAGTTTAATCCTTGAGCTGTCTGACAGTTTGCTGTTCATTGTGTTGTGAAAGTGATTTCCCAGCAGGCTGAATCTGGTTTGAGTTGTCACCCTTTATCCGCTTAATTTTCACACACGTTCTCTCTTTTTGGCAAAACAAAATGTCCTTCCTTTCGCAAAGGCCGTCCAGTGTTTTATTTTTCAGTCGACATTCGCCTCGTGGATGCACAGAAATAAGATTCAAAGCAGCATTTATAATGAATTCAACACTGGTGACATTTCAGATACAGGTGCAAAAGTTAGCTTAGAGCTATAAGACAAAAGGAAAAACTACAAAAAGGAAATAACCACGAAGAAACAGGAAACTTGTTTTTAATGAACAATGATGGCGATGGAACCATGAAGACAGCAGCCCCACTCTCACTAACGGTTAATGAGATTGGGGCTGGTAGTTAGTGACTAACCTACCCACAGTGCGTCAGATTTGGCGCCATCTACTGGTAATCGCGCGTATTCCCAGAGTCCCTGAGCTCCATCCAAAAGCATTTTCATTGTGAAGGTTTGTTATTGGGAAAATGTCCTTTCAGAGGATGAGTGATTTAAAGGGTTCACGTTTGAGTCGGAGAGAGCAGACATTTTGAGACTTTTACAGATGAAAGCAACTGTTTATTTCCACGTTGTGTTGACAATATTTTCCACTGGGCACAATCACATCAGCACGAAAGTCTGATTTTGATTTGATTTCCGGAACAGTCGGGTGGCTCAAGTGATCACGCAAACAACATGGGACGTGCTTTGATAAATCAACACCTAAACTTCTTCCCAATATCAGATTCACGCACGTTGATCTGACCTATTTCATAGAAAGCTGATGCCAAGACCGCAGGCATTCCTGGATGTTTTGAAAACCCCAGAAAGATGAAGCCTTACATTAAACCTTACACACCTACTGTAAGAGACATATGGACAGAAGCGCGTAAACAGGTGTCGATGACAGCGTGTAGAAGCGGAAGTGCACGTAAACACATCGGATCCAGTTGTTCCCATCATTCCCAATCATCAGATTTCCTGCACATTTCCCCACCGAACTTCACCCGGCTGCAGCCAAAGCAGCTTTCGAATGCGCGGGGAGCCGTGCGTCTCTCCGCCAGTGCTGTAATTGCTATGAACTCTGCAGCTGCCTGCTCGGAACTCAATCTGACGGGATGATCAGAGCAGCGGCGCCTTCGCTCGGTTCACTTTAAAGCTCCCGGGCGCCACAGAAGCTCATCCAAACCACATTTTCCTAGCCGCAGAAACCTGTCCTGCACCTATGGGCCGCACAGGCGGAGGTGAAACAGCACAACAGGTTCCTCTCCGCGCCCCCTGCTCTAATTGGTGGAACCGCCACAACCCCGGCAGCATCACCCCTGGCATCCATTCTGCTCAAAGCACTTATCTGAGGAGCTCTCGTCCCCGGCGTGGGGGAACGGATTGTTTTGCAGCCAAACCGCCGCAAAAACACTCCCACTGTCAGTATTTGAAATCTGGCGGCTGCTGACGCTCTGCTACAGGCTGCGACTTCAAGGGGATTCGTGCGGCTTGAGCATCAAATTTACATAAATTAGAGAGCGAGCGGATCGCTGGTCCAGCTGATGGCGTGGAATATTTGCTTATTTGGGCTGCAACATATGTTGTAAACAGGCAAAATGGGGGGAAAGTTGCCGAATTCCTACTGGTGTGCTGATCCATGGAAAATGGTGGAAGCATATGAGCCTCTAATGTGCAGATATATTTTATTATTTACCGTTTTATCTGCTCAGTATGCTGCCAGATCGGGTTGCTTCAGAAAAGGCTTTTAATGTCTGTCCATCAACATGGAAATAAGATTACTGTTATCTCCGCTATTACTCCAAAAGTTCCATTGTATAGTCAGTTCAATGCGCAGTATTATCATGCCATTACATGCAGAATGACTGCGATTGTATTTGAGTGCAGTTTTATAGCTGGAAATGCAAAAATATGAAGTATAATGAGAGTGTTGCAGTGGCTTCTTAGTGCTACCACTTTAGCTTTATGGGTTTTATTAGTTATGAATAAATAACACACGTAAATCGGCTGCAACCATACGCTGTCATGTTCCGTGACAGGATGGGAACGTTTGGCTGTGAGGAAAACAGTTAAATGCTATAATCTTCCCTCCAGGCTAGAGAAGTTCATTACTCATGCAGAACACACACACTGTTATAGAACACGTCAACTGCAAGTTAAACCTTTTTACCATTATTATTTCTTTAATGGAATTATATGATGGGGGAAATACTTTTCTCCAAAACCCAAATTTACTTGGGAAAAGTGCTTTTCTGATTCCACAGAATTCCCAGGGGGGCGGGGCTACGTCCCGAAGAACGCTGATTGGTGGAGCACGCTGGTGGCGTTCCTGGCCACGCCCACCGTATTTATGTCAGTGGGCCGCAACAAACGTGTTTATTTCCATTTCCAGAAAAATCAATTTCATTTCTGTTTTGATCATTTGGAAAATGGAGCAGAAGAAGAGAAACTACAAGACCGAGAAACATCAAATACACAGATGAACAGGGATTTTTATTTTTTTTTAAATACCATTAATAAAAGTTCTTGAAAACGTTGGTGGAAAAGGAGCCATGGAATCTCTCTCTCTCTCTCTCTCTCGTGCTCTGGTCCAGAGGTGGACCTTCTGCCCTGCCTTCACACTAATAACTGCTCAAAAATGCACACCCGAGTTTGGAGAAAGGTTTCGAGTTTATTTTGGGCAAGAGTTGGTACGCAGGAAGCATTCCAAGCTCGGCAACTCTGTCCAAAAGAAAGCATCCAAACGCTGTCAAAAGAGATCATGTTGGCAACAGGCAAACCTAGGAACATTATCCAGCAACTCCGTACACAATTTTACAGGCAGCCAGTAGATCTCCAGTAAACACAACTGCAGTGCATCCATGACACCCTGATGCTGTATTCGCAGTCATGTGACTGGTTTACTGTGACGTAAGGACAGTTGTGGTCAAGTCCTTCATCTCCGGGGGGTTTTGTCCTTTTTGAAAGGTGTTGCTGCTCTTGCTCCACGTCATTGTGTTGTATTTTTACTGCTGCTGAAGCTCCTAAAGAGGAGCGCTCGCTTCAACCGCTTTGATCTGCGCTGGCAAATGTGACGTGAGGGGGCTGCGTGCTGCCCTTTGTTGCGATGCTGCGGGATGCAACAGCGCAGCTACAAGAAGGAGGAAGAGCCAGCTGCTTTGCACATGCTTAATGTGTCCTTATTTACATCCAGTCTATAATTATCAATGAATAATCTTCCGGCATTTATGCAACTGTAACACGCATGGCTCCCTCTACAGCGCCACACGTGGGATTTATGAAACCTGTTTTATTTTCATTTGCGCATCTGCCATGTTTTGCAAACATGGGATAACAAAGATGGCAGAGGATACAAGATCAGCAGAGATGGGAGGATGAACAGTGTATCCTCCATCTGTTACTCTCCCATCCGTCCAAGTCTGTTGCGACACCTGAGATCTGATATCGTTGAAGAGTCAGAAAGCAGAACTTAGACATTGGGGCAGAATATACAGTGTTCTGTGTCACTGAGGTCCATCGACAGTCAATGGAGTGTTAAAGATTTGTAAATGTAGTCTTCATGTTGACAACAAAGTTACAGAGAAGCACAAAAGAGGACGAGAAGTGTTGGAAAATGAGATTTTTCCAGGGAGAATTGCGACACAGTAGCTCCTGTCGTAGTCGTGTCTGAAGGAACTGGTGATGAGTGCATGCACATGGAAAAAAAATCATAAGTAAAGCAAACAAACCAGTAACAAAAGACGGTAAAACTCACAAAATCTAAAGTGCAGCCTCTCCTACGGGGTTAAAGAGCCAAAGTAAAGAAGTGAGTTTTCAGGAGGCTTTTAACAACAGGAAGTGAGTCAGCCTGCCTGATGAGTAGCGGGAGCTGATTCCTCAACTTTGGAGAGCGCGGTCCCCTCTCAGCTTCCTCAGTGCCGACCTGAGAGCCCCAAAGGATGGCGTAAGAATGGTGCAGGGCAGTCAGGTAGGTTGGGCTAACAGCATGCAGACATTTGAAATCAAATAAAAGACTTGTAAAATCAGGCTTCATTGGCTTCCTGTTGAGAACCGAACAGGAAGCCAATGAAGTGATGCTATAACTGGAGAAATGTGCTCTCGTTTTTGGGTTAAAAGACCGGCTGCAGTCGGGAGCTTGGTTATCGCCAATCCTAGAGGGCAGTTTAGCATGGCGAGAAGTAAAAAAGAAGGAATCAAAATCAACAGGTGATGGGAGACAAATTGGCTGGAATTCACCACTGAGCCAATCTGAGCACCAAAATTACATTAATGAATCACTGTTACACTCAGATGTGGTGCTTTTGACCTCAAATATTTAAAAAAAAAAAAAACCCCAACAAATCAGGATGAACACTGGCAGTGTCTCTAGGCCCAAACACCTCAGTCTTTTTATCATGATGTGTCCTTGTGGGAATCACTAGGACACAAAAACGTCTGCCCCAAATGTCATTAAAAACCCTCCAAAGAGCCAACTGTGGCGAGTTTGAAACCCAGATTGAAACGCCTCAAGAATATTATGCTCATCTAAAAACGATTTGAGCCGGCAGTAGATTATCTCCTACCAGAATTTGGAGAGAAAAGGAGGCAATAAGGCAATTGGGTTTAGATCAAAAGGAAAGACCACGACTGCTCTGCAAGATGAAGAAGGTACGGCCCTGGGGGGGTGTATCCTTTGATGCCTGGTATCGGTTTTGCCCTCTGGACAGTTCTCGCTGTGATGTCAGAGGAAAGTGACCTGTTCCAGCCGTCCTTTCACCTGCACCGTCGGCAGGAGTGCGTGTTATTTAGGTAAGTGAGCATCATAGTCAGACCAGTCGGTGTACAGTCACTGTTCCATTGCTATTGTGAAGTTCTTGGCGCTCGGCTCATTTGAATGGGAATGACTGAATTACAGCCCACCTGCTGACATCTCACAGGCTATTGAATGGGGCAATTAGTTTCTATTGAACTCTTCAATGCAGAGCGTTAGCAGTTCTTGCCCTCGCCATACACGCCGCTGGTGACTCACGGTGATCTTTGTGACGTTCAAGTTTCATGTAAAGTGATCAGGAGTGAGTCACGATATTAATTGCAGCGTCGAGGAGACTGGCTGTGAGTCAGCGCGGTGGCTTGGCAGATATCGACGGCGTGCAGGGACACATCTGTGCAGCCAAATTTCAAGTTTTGTTTTGTGAGGTGTCTTGATGGTCCTGCTGCCCCCAGTGAACTTAGCAACGTGGATCCCTTTACTTTGATAAGTCCCATTTCTATTTTATGATTTCACACTTTGGCGGAATTAGGCTTCCTGTTCTGAGGCAAGAGCACCTCTATTTGCCTTGTCTAGTGATCAAGAGCATTCAAGGACCCTCGCTTGAAATCAAGTGTTTGTTTCAAATGTGTATTATTACAAAGGTTTTTCATGGACTCGCTGTCGTTGGAGTGTGGGGAATGAAACAAAGGTCTTTTCTTTTTCCTGTAATTCTTTTAAATCAAGATAAACTTTCAGAGATATATGAAAAGAAATCAAATATTTGGGGGGGGGGGTTCTTTAAGGGGGCCAAGAATGGGAAAAAAGCAGAATTGGGGATTTGATTGACAATTACACAATTTAAATCCGACCAACGTGACCTGAAAGCTGTAAATGACTTATTTCCTGATGGAAATAAACAATTGTGTGTGTGTGTGTGTGTGTGTGTGTGTGTGGTGTGTGTGTGTGTGTGTGTGTGTGTGTGTGTGTGTGTTGTGAATCTTCTCCTGGTGGTAGCCGAGATGTGTTGATGTGTTCGCAGACACCGACTTGGTTATCAAAGATGTTTATTGGAGAGAACAGTCAGGCATCAATCGAACACTGCAGTTTGTCCGAGGGAGGTCTCGAGGTCCCGATGGTGAAGAACTCCGGGGTGTCTACCTCGATACCTCCTTCTTATAGAGTCCAGTAAACACATTCTTTTCTGATGACCTCACGCTATACCGTATGGTCAACCCAATGGTCTGGTGTTCAGTTATGACCAAAAAAGGGAATAGTGAAGATGCTTCATGCTATACATCCTCCTAGTGAGAACCACCAGGGGCCCACAGGCTCCAGTGTTGTCTTTTAGCAGCTCCTATTACCTAAAGGAAGAAGACACTGGACACACATGTGGAGGATGTCCTAATATGGTGCTTAGGTTGGCTGTTAAACACATTAAGGCCTTACAGACGTAAAGCCTGCATAGAACGGGTCAGATACTACATGTGTGTGTGTGTGTGTGTGTGTGTGTGTGTGTGTGTGGTGGGGGGGATATTGTTACGTTTGGACAATATCCTGAATTCTACGCCTGTGGCTTTTGCGTAATTGGGCGCAGATGCGTCAATCAGCGCACACGCGTGGCTCTCGTCGGACACCCGCTGAGCGGCAGGTGTGGGAGAGAGAGAGCGCGCGCGCGAGAGAGAGTCTTATGGCGCTGACACATGCTACGTGAGTGCGTGCGTGTGTTGGGGCCGGGTGGGGTGGAGCTTCGTTCGTGGTGGCGCGCTTTGGGTTTGCTGAAGGAGACGCGAGGCGACGCGCAAGACAGCTGGAGTGAATAAGGGAGCATATTACCGCGGTGACGCGCGTACTATTACGCATCAGTCTGCTGCTCCGGCGTGGACTTCAGTTGTTCAGTAACCCACAGAGGCGGCGTGTTGTCGCCCCTACTCATGATTTTACTGTCTTTGCGGGGGGAGGACACAGCGTGACGACCTCTGCGGGTCCGAAATACACTCACGGTGACGCAACGACCATCGCGGGGAAAGTTTGTGCGTCGACAGAGGGAGCTCCTGGATGGTTGATGCGTGACAACCTGTGAGGGTACCGACAGAAAAAAGTGATTGTTCCGACCATTACGGGGCGACTCTTCTGGATAAACCGTGGATACCGTTTCAGCGGAACATGCGGTCCTTAAAGGAATCTGTGTGCGCGTCTCCCTGTGCGCGGCGCGGAGTTCACTGAGGAGGGAGGGTAAAAGCTCCAATTAAAGACCGTCTCCAGGGGCAGTTGCTCACTTCACCATGTCGGTGGCATTTTTGCTGCTTTCCAGCGCGGAAAACGAGAAGGCAAGTGAGTGAGAGACACCTGGGGAGAGAAAGACGGCGCGTGACCGGATTGGACGAGTGTTCCGTTTTCATTCCTTGTCGGATTACCGCTGGACGCGAAATGGTCCTGATTAGTATCATCACTCTGGTGTTTGTGTTGGGTGAGTAAGTGCTCAGTTTCCCCACTCGTTCACACCGCGGGTGAGGGTCCACAGACCCTCCCTGTCACTCACACACCCTGTCCTTGAATCCATCGACCTCTCCAACTCCTAAACATTCACGACTCTTGACTCTTGTCTGTTTCCTCTTCAAACACGGCAACGCTGTTCAAATAATGACTGCCAACCTCTAAATTTTAGTTTTGAACCTTGCCTGGCATGCACTCTTTCCCTTAGGTACAAAATCTGACCCTAAAATCGCATTTTGTAGCTCAGGCTGGAGCTTCTTTCCTTTTATAAGGTGATGGCACTGACCTAAAAAAGGCACCTACTGATCAGCTCGCTAAGTAAGCAGAATTGTATGTTGCCTCAGAGTATATCACACCTGAGGAGTCCTTATGTAAATGTATCTGTGGCGTCTAGGAGGCCGTGTTGAAGGTTGTCTCCAGGTTTGTGGAGCCTTGAAGGCTTCAGCGTTCTGCCGCTGTCCTTGGTCCTGGAATCGGCTTCGGGTGAGCCACAGGCTCCATCCGTGTGGGGGCTTTATCCACGTCAGAGAAACGAGTAGGGATTTAGAGAGCCAGGGTAGAGTTTTGTTAGCTTGATTCAGTTTTAGTCGATTTGTTCCAGTAAAGCCCGTTGATCAGACTAAATTCTAACCTGAGAGAGGAAAAAAAATAGTGGTGCTTTGTTCTTTATCGAAGGAAGATTTAATCAAAGGAATTGATGTAAGTGTTGATTGGAGACTCTAAATTGCATGTGAGTGCACACGTGAACACGCTGTGATGGCAGGTGACACGCCCAGAGTGTGTTCCCACCTCTGGCCTAGCGGCCACTGGGACAGACGCTGATTCGGTATAAGTGGTGGTTAACTGAATATGGACAGACGGATGGATGAAAGTAATGTGTTGAACCCCCCCCTCAAGCAGCCCTGGAGGGGTCCCACTCTGAAAGGCGCCTGAAGTTGCCTGCAGGCACACTTATTCAGCGGAATAATTTTCTTAGATTGTTCAAATGACCCCAGTAAAAACCAGCTATTTTAATAATCTGAGCATTTTCTGCGGCAAACGTCTGAAATAGGTGGTTTCAAAGTGTTTACCTAGGTGATTTAACGAGGGCGCCTGTTCAAAACCAATCTAAATATTTATTAAGTATTTGAAACGGCAGCACAATATTGTGTGGTGCTTAAAAATCCCCCAAATCTCAGCAGGCTGAGGGAGATTTGACCTTTTTCTCACCCAGGTAAACACTCACAACACGGCCCAGCAACGTTTCTTATCTTTCACTGCTCCGCCTGCATGTTGCTCTTCGCATTATTAATGAAAATCAGTGTGCTGCACCCTCCAGGCTGTTCAGGACTCACTGGCGTGCTGCTTTGAGGCAATCCTGATCACAAACTGAAGCTTTATTATTACAAATGGTTCCGTTCTTTCCTTCTTTTAGCTCAAAAAAATCCCAGGTTTATACCTGGACACTCGCCACACCATCCGAAACACTGAAACCCAGTTTTAATGTAAAGATGGAAAAGTGGGGGTAAACGCACCGGGAAGAGGATGAGACGACAACGCGCAGGTGAGACACGTTAGGTCAGATTCCCTGTATGATTGACAGCTGAGTTGACAGAGGTGGGTGCAGGCCAAGACCTTGCAAATGACATCACCGGCGCCCACATCCTGGTGAACAGGAAGAGATGGAGCGGTGCCATTTTTTTTTTATCTTGAACTGCAACGCTGTTCATGTAATGGAGTCCCAACTCAAATAACATTAGTGAAGCATAAATGCACCATTAAGCAAACGAAATTAGGCTTCTTTTAGACTGGATCCATGTCGGCGTTGGAGGTGGGTTGGATTCGACAACTGGCCAGTTACATTATGTGGGTCATTTTATACCGCAGTAATAATCACAGCTCCTGTTTCTTGATGCGCGGGCTGCTTCTCCTGTCATCTCAGTCCTCCTGCTTCTTTATTTTCATCCGCTCCATGTGAAATTCGACCGGTAACGAGCTCTCCAGCGTTTCAGTGTTGCTCTTCCCGAGTCTGAGAAGCATGGCAGTTTAAATAAGACACAATGAAGAAGATTTTACCCAAAAAGCAAGTTGGATTTTTATTAGCTGGCCCTCAATTGTCATTACAGATGCTGCGTTTGTGATTTCACTGCAGTAAACTCTCGTTACCTGCGTCTTCAATAAAGATAAAACCCTCTTTTGCCTTTTTGACGCGGTTGTTTAGAGAGTTTTTCCCGACCGGGCCACTTAGCGGTTTCAGCGTCGGGATGTTTTTGCGATGGGTCGAGTTTCTGTGATTGTCCTTTGACAGCTGACACGGGTCACCCTGAGTGGAAACAGGAAGCCGGGTGAGATTCAGCCCCCACACACGCACATCACTCACCTTGGAAGGTGTTTTCCAGAAGTGGTCTGGAGTCTGTCTAAAGGAACGCCCGGATCCATCCAGAGAGAGGAAGGCTGTGCTGACATCACAGCCGTTTATGGCCGGAACGCTTTATTAACGGCATAATGACGTCATTTCCTGTGTTCCCGTTTCAGATGTGTGCTATTCCGAGCTGGGTTCCCCCGGGTGGAGGGAACCCCTGGACTGCGTGCGGGCCTCCGAACTCTGCAACCAGAACAGCCAGTGCAGCTCACGGTACCGGATCATGCGCCAGTGCCTCTCTGGTGGGGACAAGGAGCGCAGCGCCATGCTGGCTTCCAAGGAGTGCCAGGGAGCGCTGGAGGTTCTGCAGGACTCGCCTCTATACGACTGCCGCTGTAAGAGAGGCATGAAGAAGGAGCTGCAGTGTCTGCAGAACTACTGGAGCATCCACATGGGCCTCACCGAGGGTAGGTCGACAACACACACTCGCGTGGAGAGTTAATTAATCCTCCTGCTGCCTGTTGATTTCCCCTTAATGTGATGTACTGACAGATGAAACAGAAAATTCAATGCAGCAAAGGAAGAGGGTTCTGGATGGTACATTTTACCGGGGTTCAAAATGCCTCAGGAGGATGTGGGAGAAGTGAGCTTAGAGCAGATAAGGAGAGAGATGGAACCAGATTAAAAAGTTGGGGGCTCTTTCAATTACAACTGTTTCTGTTCTACTTAACGCAGCTGAGCGGCAACAGGCAGCGATTCAGCCGGGCTTGGTTTCACTACCCTGGCAGATATCTCGGGTTGGTTAAGGTCCTGCAGCTGGAAGTTGTATGTGCCAGCAGTGGGGATCTCACACACACACACACACACACACACACCACACACACACACACACACGGCCTGTTGGCTGGCCTAGTTTGGGTCTCTGCAGTGGCAGAGCTCATTAAGAGTCTTCTTCTTTGTTCTCCATTCCACTAAGGATGTCACTAGTGGAGCACTTGCAAAGGCCACACACAGAACCACCCCCATTCTACACACAGACACACACACACACACACACACATCCTCACATATCCCCTGACCTCAACCCTTAAACCCAGTTCTAACCTCAACCAAAACAGGTTATTAACCCTCAACCAGTCTTTTGAAGTTGAGGAGCCCAGACAAAACGTCCCCACATGCTAGTAGTAATGAAGATTCTAGTAGTTGTTGTGTACGTTTGTGTACTTGTGTGTGTATTTGTTCTTTGTTTGTGTGTCTCAGTACCGGGAGTGTGTCAGCGTTGTGTTCAGGTGCCCGACCTCGCTAAGCCATTGGGTGGTTTTCTGACACCGTGGCTGCTTCGTGCTGGTTGAGTTTACAACGGCGAAGCAGGAATCTAATAACGTTTTTTTTTCTTTTGAAAACGCTCTTTCTGGTTAATTCGGTACGCAGCCTGATGCTGTGTAAAGATCTGAGGAGAGATCAGGGTTGTGCTTTTCTTTTTTCAAACGTGGGAGCAGATGAAGTTTCAGCAGGACGGGACTGCAGCAAAATTTAGAAGAACACATTAAAAAAATGCAAATAGTTCAATTTACCAGCATCATTCTTGGGGAAAAAAAATGTTCAGTGACTCATTTTGTTCTCTTAAAGAACAAACCCTCCTCTGTGGTAACCCTTGTTACGTAATAGCGCTATTACTGGAGATATTTTCCACCTCATATGGACTGTTTTTCCCACATAATCACAGCTCTTATGCTCGAATACATAAACGTGTTCAGTATTTTGATCCGAGTATCTCGGGCTCCTTTTGGTTTTTTTGTGCAAGTATGAATTTGTGCTGATTTTGGACTGAAGGCCTTTGACTCTCTGCCCTCCTTTGAGGTAAAGAAGTTGTTGGAAAGCATCTTGTCCACACAGTGATGGAGGCTACGGTGCCTTTGGTATGTATAGATGAGGATATGTTGACTTTCCATATTAATAGGAAGATTTGATGCACTGTAGCTTTGCTAGCACCTGCAATTGGATGTTGTGGGTCATACTGGTGTGATCAGATCACTGAGAACATGCATGTTAAGGCAAAGGAACATGTAAACAACCTCACGGAACATTTTATTGATCCACAAAGTTGCTGATGTTGAGTTGGACATAATGAAGGAGCTACTCTATGTATGTTTAACAAGGAGATCAATTACAGACGCACTGATGCAAGTGAAGGCTGAATTCATGGAAGATACAGGAAATTAGTTGCTGCTGGTTTCAGCCTTGAGTCAGTTTGGACTTGGAGCTCGATGGGTTCAGATGCTTAATTCCCAGTCAAACCAGTTACCAAAACTTGAAATGCTTCATCATATATAGCATTAAGACTTTTGTCTGCAGTATTAAAGACTTAATTTGGATTTAGAAGGAGGAGGAAAACAAACATTTTCCTCAAATCTTCCTCAGATCTTTACAAGGCGCTCCGTTCAGAAGGAACGATGCTGCTTATTCCGTCCAGCTCCGAGGAGCTTTATGCAGTGAAAACTACTGTGAGCAGAAATTGGATTTTAGGAAGACAAGAAGAGATGGGATTGTACTGAAGCTTATAGGATCACTGCGCAAACATGCATTTAAGAATTCTCTCTCTTTACTTTGGAGTGGAAGGATTCCTGGCTCAAGGCTTCGGTGGGCTCTACGTCACCCCAACGCATATTTATTCCTAATTATGAGTCCGCTGGGTCTGAAGCATAAACACCCTCAACCTTTATCCATCTGCTGACATTTCACAGGACGTCCACAGGAGGGGCGGATGGGAGTTCCAGCTCACCTGCAGGATTGATTTAATTCCACAATGTTGCTTGTGATATTTTACCTGCTGAAGCCGGTCAGATCAGCGCCGCCCATCCGGCCACCGTGTTGCTTCCACGGTGGAGACTAACGGACCAATAAGCGGGCGATGGTCCCTCCTCGTTGGGTTTATTGAATCCCTTTGTTGGCTGAGCAGCGAGATGTGGGGCCACAGGTCTGATGTCTGAGGTCGGCCCTGTTGGGTCTCCCTGGAGCATCTCCTGCTGGTTCCTCTCATAGGTTCACATTTTTTAAGCCATGTCGGCATTAATCCCACCTGAGCTGCGGGGTTAGAATTATCTCTGAGATATGATTAACACGGATAGCGACGGGACGTAATGCCGGTGGATTTACGCCTCTCCTTTGTGTCAGAGTTGTTTGCGTTCGTCTCCACATGAGTGATTGCAAATCTTTCAAATGGGACTTCGTGTACGACGTCGCATCTCAATCCAGGAAATCAGAAGATTGATTTGGGCTGTCAGGACTGACAGCAGCTCCCAGCGTTCACGCCGCACACTTCCTACCGAAAGCGTTATTACCCAGCCCGTCC
This sequence comes from Takifugu flavidus, assembly GCF_003711565.1. NCBI lineage: Eukaryota > Metazoa > Chordata > Actinopteri > Tetraodontiformes > Tetraodontidae > Takifugu > Takifugu flavidus. Next base: position 1,986,165 of record NC_079539.1, read on the forward strand.
TCAGAGGGCCGTTGAGATGACTAATGAACTGGGAGACGGAAAATTGGTTTGGGTGGGTGGGGGGAGTTGGCTACGAAGTCGGCGTCACAATGGTTTTATTTTTTTCCCCCACTTTCCGTCTTTTTGTTGTCCCTTCTTTGAACACGGCGCCGCTCATCATGAGGACCTGCGGAGGAATTACTCATGTTAAAGAAGCCAATCTCATTAACTTCCTCTTTTATGTGCTCTGCGTGCGTCCGCCGTGCACTTGGCTGTTGTGGAAAGATGGCAGAGCCATTGGAAAACATGTTTTATGTCAAGAGAAATAAAACAAACGGCGCAAATATCAGCAGTTACGTCCCAACACGTGTTTCCGTCAGCGTACATGTGGCTAAAAATGTAAACGTGCAGCGTTATGGTGACTGAAAGCACATGTCGGGCTGCTGTGTGGGAGGGCCAACACACGGTTTTGTAATCGGGCCTTTGCAGCCAATCGCTCCATCGATTAACAGTTTGGTGGACGTGTTGAATGCAGCGTTACAGCCGATTATGTTCCAGGTCTCGGCTTCGCCGCGGAAGCTTTTCATTACGCTCCCACGTCAGGATTTGTCAACTCCCTCATGCCAGAACAATTTTCCACCCTTCTGCAGTGTCCCCAGCAGAAGACTGTTAGGTAAACAGGGTGTCTACAACATCTCGATCACTTCAAATGTGTGTCTTTCTTCGCTGCCCCACTTTGCACTTGTAGTGTGATTAAAAAAACTCTCATCCCTTCCATCCGTGATGTGGAATATGTGGTGCATTTCTGCCCCTGTAGAAGCACTAATGCTGCAATACCACCGGAGACTCTAGGGGGCAGTGTCGGACACAGTGGTTCCTCGTCCCTAGGGAAGTGGATGTTAAACTCTACCTTTCTATTTTTAAACATAATGGCATCCTATGGAAACAAATGGTGGTGTTTGTTAGTTTAGTGTGTGGCTGATGCATAGAAACGGAGCTGAGGGGTCAAACGGGTCGGCAGCAGCGGTTAAAACAAAACAAGGTAGGTGAGTGATGCGTAGGGCTTTTTCATTTAGGTGTCTATCAAGTGCAGCTGCAAAACACAAACGGCTCCCAGCAGACCTGGATTTTATTGCGAATACACTGTTAAGCGATGCTGGTCAGTATTGGACTGTGACGATGCATTTAGGACCTTTTCAAACGGTGATTTCGGTGAGGAATGGGTTCCATGTGTGACGCAGGCAGCCACAGAGGGACAGGGGAGACTACAGACGGGGAAAAGAGCCAGAAGAAAGACAAGATCAGATAAATGTCACGGTGGGGGGAACACAGAGAGGATAAAGCCTCCATTTATCTGATCTACTCTGTGTACTAAAGGACAGAGCGCAGCATCTCAGCAAGGTTAAACCGCCGCCATCCTGTTTCAAAAGCCCATTTGATCGTTCGCCGTCATGTCACAGATTTAAAATCGGCTGGAGCAGCATTTGATCATCCAGAATTAATCAGAAAGAGCATGGTGGCGTTAATCTGCCAATCTGAAGAACCACACGATGATATTTCTCATCTGATTTGATCAATTATATTACAAGAGATGTGTAATGTTGAGCCAGTGATAGGTGTGACATTAGTCGATGTGGGGACCGACAACTGTTGCTGCCTAACAGGGTGGGTGCTGGCGTCATTACCCCCCCACATTATTGATCAAATTAGCTGTACATTAAGTGTAGCGGTCTGAAGCCAAACGTGCACCTGCAGCCACACACCAACAGCAGTGTGTGTTGTTTAAACACAGGGGGGCCTTTGTTGGTGTCGGAGGAAAGGGGTAAATGAGAGGAATTGGACATTTAAGACAAATGGCTTCTTCAGAGTGCTTAATGGTGACTAACGGGACTGGCAGTAAACAAGCCGACTTCTCCGTGAAATGAATCCACTGGCAGCCGACGTTCCAGGGCAGATGCTGCATGACTTGCAAGTTATCGTGAGGGAATAGACAGAAATTGAGATTTTTTTTTTGTTCTTAATGTGCGAAACAAAGACTAAAGAAAGGATAATTAATCCTTGGATCCGTTTGGTACAGTCCTGAAAAGCTCTGATTTGAGCTAAAGGCTTTACGCTGATATGTAATCCCCGGAGATAAAGTCAAAATCAAACGCTTGCTACCATCGAATCACAAGAGATGAAGAAAATGCAAACATCATTTTCAGGAAAATCTAACAAAATCTGTGCGGCAATTGGTTTTTTCCCCCCAGACTGATCCTGGTTGTGAGGGCGGGCGGAGGGCTGTGGGGCATTCTGCCCAGGGATCGGTCTGAACTCTCCCTGGAGGAAGTCGTGTAGAAGAGGTTTGGCTGCAGGATCAGTCAGGGGGAACTCTGCGTGGCTCGCTGGCGTCCTCACCGCAGCTCCGATACGTCTGCAGCTCCAACGCACAAACAAACGCACCCCTCCAGAGGAAGCCTCTGCTTGCATTTTTACAGCAGAAACATTTATTTTCCTCTTCGCGGTGCAGTTTAACAGCAACAGACTGAGGGTGCCGGCGGCCCTTTGGGCAGTCGGAACATATGTCTTCATGAAATCGTTTGCAGGGAAGTGTGTGGCTGATGGTGGCTGACTGCAGGTCCAGGGCCGTGTGCTCGGCTCGCCGACGGGAGAGCTTTGTCTGGAGACGCGCGGTGTTCAGGAGGTATTTAAGGTTTTGGTGCCGTTGCTAACTCTGGAGGCGGATGGTTGGGCTGGAATTGACATGGGTACAAACAAAAAATCCTTATAAAAATCGCAGGAAAAAATCTGTAAATATTTTAACTAGCCTTACGAGTGAATACCAGTCATTTGATCTCCTGTGTGTTGAGGTTTTTCCCCTTAAATTCTGAATTTATTTTAAGTTCCTGCCGATCCGACGGCCGTTCTGCGTCCCTGCATTAGCGCCTGGGCTACATGGTCCCACTTCAACCTTCTCGCCAGTATCAGGTTGTTTTCCAGGAAGGTTGGTAGGTGAACCAGAGTGTAATTTAGCAGCAAGAGCACTATTGCAAAAATAAAAACAAAACCGCGAGCCTCAGCTACCTGGGGGACGCTGAAAGGGAGCTGCTGAGCGTGCAGAATCTATAAGGCATGCTGCAAATCTTCAGCTACTAATTCAGGCCATTTGGTATTGGCGGTGAGTTTAGCATGCGTGCTACTATTTCAGGTTTTAAGTGTGCTGCACCAAGGTGCTCAGAGGTCAGCTGGCTAAATTACAGTTAACACTGACATCAGTGTTTAGCTTTCAGTCAAATAAATAGCTAATTTACAAGCTTGACTAATGACTGATGTGCCTAGCACGCAGGCTAATGAGCGAGGTGTTTAGTATGCAGGTGATTGAGCGAGCTGGAGGCTGATTAGTGTTGCTCCACAGAGACACCACTGTTCACTGTTTACTCATTTCATTCTCAGCTGCTTGACAGACGAACACTAGAAGTCAGAGGAGCATCGGCACAGCACCCGCATGGTGGACAGCACCTTCTCCTCTTCTAAAGCATTACTAATCGAAAGTGCATACTTAATCTTGCATGTGTATATAATGAACATACTGTAATGAGCCACATCTTCTGCATTAAACACTTGATTATGACGCTTTCGAGCATTAAACATGGATGTTTTACAGGTGCAGGCAGGATGTTAAACTGCATCTGACCTCAGGTTATTAACTTGTCTTCAATTTGGAATGTTGTCTTTGAGTGGGACTGAAATAACTGTTAAATGTATTAAACGACCTCGTCCTTCGACTTTTCTAGCTTTAAAAATCGAATCTGTTCACCCCGAGGTCAGAGTTTTTCTGTATTTTAAGACTTTCCCCGGGGTTTCTTCCACCAAAAGCTACAAATCGGACAAGACGGAATAAAAAGAGCTTGGAGGGGGGGTCGGAGCTAAACCCTCAGTGGCCTCCATTCCAAAGGTAACGTTTGTTTGGCTCCTCGCAACACAAATGACAAAAGATACTCGCGTTGTTTTCTGATATGACCAGTTCTGACGGCCACTTGTCGGAGAAAAGATGATTATTCAGTTCTGAAGGAGCTCGAACTTCCCTCCTGACATCCAAAAATCCAAAAGTTTGTGTCGGTGAGGAGGAGACTTGACCGGTGCTGCTGACAGACTGACAGACGGGGGGAAACGGCCCTGGGAGACAGGGGTGGCGGAGAGGCCGCCCGTGCGAGCGCCCAGCGGCTCCGACAGCCGTGTCAGGTGTTATCAAGTGTGAACGTGGCCCTGATTACCATGCGTGATGAGGGGGTGTCGCCCCCATCTCGGAGCTTCACACCGGCTCCCCCTCCTGGAGGTCAAAGGGGTCGTGTCTGACATCTGGGCAAACAGTTCCCGACAAGCCTAAAAGGGGTCGGCTGTACTGGCGTTTTTCACATGAGAAACACAATTAATTTGCATTTTACCTGGATTTTGCTGCTGGAGCCCTGAGAGATGTCTTCCCTCCCTCTTTTTCCATAAAATAAATGATTTAAATTGATTATGATGTCGTTAAGCTTCCGGGTCGTGACCTGGCCACATCGTGCTCGCTGTAAAATTAAGATTGATTGATGGTATTTTATAGAGTTAAGGAGCGAATTACTGGAGGATTCAATCCACTTTAACTTGATTTATATGACACTTAAAACCAGAAGTGTTTGGAAAATGGATGAATGATGGACACACTGAGTTGCTGAAGAAGAGTCTTCCCCCGCCCACCCCACCCCCGCCTCTGTTTCCACATAAACGGGGGTTTAGAAGCACTTAAGGCGGTTTGGTTGACTGATGGGGGGGGGGGGGGGGGGGAGTCGAGAAAGAATATCTTGGCTTTGCTTCAGAGGGTAAACAATTAACAATCATGTTTTACAATCAGGACTAAATTTCTTGTTTTTTTTATTTATTTCCACTTTCATTTGAAAAGATGGGCGGGTACGATATGAGACGAGCCCCCCCTCCCCCCATGTGCAACCTACACACCCTAATTACAGTGATTAGTGCAGAAATTATTCTCAGTTTCTTCTTTGGCTGCATGTGACTGCTCTCATTAGGGATAAAGAAAACAAATAAGTCCCCCCCCACCAAACCCCCAACACATTCCTCATTACTCTCACACTCGACAGAAGTAATGATTTATTTAGCCTCAGTGGCCTCGAAACACGCAGCAAGTCTACAAAAAAGAAAAGACCCGTAAATGAACGAGGTCGCGTACAAAATGAATAAATGTATTAATTTCTCTTGTTTTCTACAAGTGGAGGGGGCAGATCTGCGTCCCGCTGTAGATGAGGACATCGCTGCGCTTCCATAGGTTCAGGGATGGAGTTATTTTTAAAGCTTTAGACTGTTGCAGCACTCAGTCAGGTGAGAAACCCGTTGTGACGGGACATAACGGCCATGAGAGGGTTGGAAAATAATTAAAGAAGATGCATCCGGCGCTGGGAATTCAGCAAGAACGTGATTCTACACTTAGTGACCCAAACACGCCTTGACGCGACGACCTATACTTTCATGTTAGAACACCCCCCACCTCCTTATTCACCATTTTATGCCCTGGTCCCATTTATTAAACGCTTCCCTTCACAAAGAAACAATCGTTTTTTTTATTCCCTCTGTTTTGAACAGTGTTTCCACAGATTTCTCTGCTTCCTGTCGGCACTGGAACGACAGCAGGCACCTCCAGGTTAATGAAGGACTTTACATTTAGTTTAAAAATAAAGGATGTAAAGGAGGAGCGGTACACGGCGGCTGCAGAGGCCTGGGTTTGTTTACACGCCCATTTCAACCTTCGATCTACTGAATTCACTCAACATTTGGCCACATCCAGCAACATCAGCCCAGCTAGATCCCATTATCGCCCCGTACGGTTCCGTCACCCTGTGGCTCCGTACGGTTCCGTCCAGATCTTACCTTGTGTTCTTGCCTTTGCAATCTTACCATGTTTGTGTAAAGGAGATCAATAAAGGTCCTTAAGGAAGCTCACTTCCTGTCTGACATCTTCAACAAAACCACAGGGTTCAAGTGGTCCAAAGTGAAATGTTGAGAGAGCAGCTGGTTCCCTTCACTGAAGTTGTGCTGAGCGTTGGGAAAAGCGTCCTTCAGAAGAGCAGCTTCCCACCAGCATGGCTGGGATGTGTGACGGAGCCTCAGTGACAGCTGGAATAAAAGGTAGAGGCGCCAGATCTAAAGGATCTACCTTCTAGAAGCTGCCAGGAACTGCAGCGAGAGTACGTCACCTTCCCAACTCCGGCTTCCCAACGGGACCTGCGGACACTTTCCAGTATTCCCAAAATAGAAGCGGGTGCCTGCGCAGCCATGCGCATCATTTCCTGTCAGCGACACTTCCTTCCTGCTCACTCTTCATTTCTGGACTGTTTGTTTGTTGCTCCAGATTTGTTTGACTCATTTCAAGAGAATAATTAATGAGACAATCAGCTGCAACTTTGGGACGGGATGACGTCACCCGTGTGACTGCAGGCCTGAGCGGCGCCAGTGGAGCGGCGAGGGGGGGGGGGGGCGATCACTGCTCAATACTGGATTAATGTTGAAAATGCGAGCATCTTAACTCGACCCCAAAACTACCGAGCAGACAGCGGTTGTTGGTGCGGGGACCTTTATGAAAGGCGTATCTGCCTGTGAGAGCGGCCTCACACTCGCCGCCGGGTGTTTACCTGGAGGATCAAGGGAAACTGCTGCCCGTTGGAGCCAATCTGCCGTAATCCTCGGGCCATTTCCTCTCAGGAATAAAGGGAAAACAAGCTGTTGACCGACTGTTGTTGAGGTGAAGCTAAGCTCGTGCGTCAGCGCCACGCTTGGCATTTGCGGAGCTGCGGGAACGTGTCCGGACTGCTGCGCTTACGCGCCGCTCTGTGTGAATTAAATGAGCTTTGCGCTCCACATAAACTTCATCGTCCGTGACTCGGGGATCAAGCACGCGCATGCAAAGGCCCTCCAGTCTCTGGCCACGGACTTTTCCCATTCTTTCCGTCCTCTCGACTGTTAAAACCCCAAATCCCTTTAGTATTTAGATCAAAACAGGAAATAAGCACCCAGGAAATAATAGTATAAATCATAATGGCGTCACAATAGCTACGATGATAATGTGCCTTTAATTTCACCAGGCAGGAAAACTAACTATGCTGCTGCTGTGTGGTGCAAGTATGATTGCCTGATGACTGCTCTCCCCAGAACACGCACACACTCACACACACGCTCACATGCTCTGTCTTTATGCCTTCATTATAGAGACACCCGCACACAGCTACAGATGTAACTGCTTCTGTGGGAACGCTGCCGACAGACGCACACAGTGCGATGCATCATAGCTAGCAGAGCTTTAATCTCCCTCTGAATCATGGGACTGCTAATTTAGCCAGAGTTTACCTTATTACACTCTGCAATGATGGGCCGGTTGCAATAAAAGCTTCAAACATTTGATTGAATGTTTAATCCTGAAAGTGTTTACTGGATACCTGCCGTCGCCGGAATGTCGGTCTTTCAGAAGGTTGATTTTCTCGCGTGCAGGAAAGCAGAGAGGTGACTGTGCTCCATTGGTAATGCGGCTCCAGTAGAACAGGACCTGACCTGTGTGCGTGTGTGTGTGTGTGTGTGTTGGTTTCATATTAAAACAATCTATAAGAAAAACCACATGCTTTCATTTCCTAAAATTACCAATTCATTGAATTTCTCTCTATCGAGCTGCCTTGTTTTGAAGGGGGATTTAGTAGAAATGTGGCTCAGGTGTTGGAGAGGTGCCGGTTCGATTCCCACTCCTGTGGTGTGTGTTGAAGAGTCTGTCACGCTGATTCTGCTCCCAGGAAACACGATGAGTTCAGGACCAGGCAGAAAACATTGAAATGATTAATAAAACGATTATAACATATCATCTATTTTGCCATCAAACACAGTTATTCCTTGCCAACTTTACAAAATCCACATCTTTCCCCAGAAATGATTATTCTTTTACAATTTGCACCCCAGTTTTCGATCTCGATGGTTCGATCACGGGACTTCTTTCTTTACCACGGCGGCGGTGGGAACCTTCCTAAACGACGGCCTCGCTATCATCACCACTGTCGCCTTTCTTCATCTTTTTAACAGCTGTCACCACACATTGTCACCAGATGACGTGAGCGGATGATCCCTAATGGGGAGACAGATCTGCTTTAGCTCATCACACTCAGTCCTGATGCCTGTCAGGATTGAGAAGAAACACGGTTCTTGTGTCTAAAACAAGTAACATGGAGCTGTTATTGCATCTTTGAAAACCCAGGTAAGACTCGATAGCACGCACGACTCCTGGGGGGGCGTCATTTTGGAAGTGGATCAAACGCTTGCGATCATATCAATGGATCTAAAATCGTCTGATGTGGAAATAACAATGTATCTGTTCAATATTGCTATCAGGTTTCTCCTTTAAAAATAGTGGTGTCATCTGGGGGGGGGGGGTGGGGGCAGGAGAAGGGGTATCAAGGGGTATCTGTTTTAAGAAGACTGTTCACACCAGACGGGCACGTGATTAATTGAACGTGACGTGGTGCCTTCACAGTTTCTGGTTTAAAATCACGATATATTAAATGCACGAAAGGTTGGTGGTTTCAGTCCCTCCTGGAGATGCTTTATCAGTTCTTTTAGCCTCCTGCTGTGATAATTGGGAGGGCTGGGGGAGGGCTGACTTGGTCTTTTAATCATTTACAAGCTCCTCAGAGGATTGTGTTCAGTGACTCTTTATCAATCTTTGTTACAACAAGCTGCACTGTTATTATGGGTTACCCCAGCCTTTCTGTAACGTTGGACCTCCTTAACCCTTTTTCATTAAGATTCCAGCATCTCCGTGAGTTCTGCTTCATCCTGCATCAGTTTTTGCCCAACGGCGCCGGAAAACCTGCCGTCGCAGGTGTTCCTGGGTTCTGTTTCTGTTCTGTTTTTGTTGTGTTTCTGCATGCACACAAAAGCTGCTGCGTGTCAGCCAACGCCACGCTAAACACATTCCTGTTGTTTTTCAGGAGAAGAGTTTTACGAGACGTCTCCCTACGAGCCAATCCATTTCTCAGAGGAATTCCGCCATGCCTCCATTATCTCAGGTAATGCTGCAGTGTGTGCGCGCGCGTGTGTGCGTGTGTGTGTGTTTGTTTTGGAGCGGCCTGACACACACTTATCAAGGCTGCAGCAGCGAGTGAGTGAGTGATCTCTGGGATGCGTTTTGGGATGTGAAATTTGGAGGGAATACAAATAGACATCACGCTGCTGCTGTGGCGTTTGTGGATGCAGGAGTGAATGTGTGTGTGTGGAGAGAGAGCGAGCGAGCGAGCTAGACTCACTCAGATGTCCTCTCTTTCACTCCACTGGCTGCATGGTAGAAGCATAAAGAAAATCCACTTTAACGTTTAGAGATGGGATGATGTTGTGCACATAAATATGACATAAACAAGGGTGGGACCGCACACACTGGGGTCATTATCAGCCATTCGTGGGTTAATCATTCCACATTAAAGCCGACCACAACACGGGGAGTCCACGTTCGCCTCAGACACAATTCTGAGGAGTGTTTAAATGTCAGACGCCCCCGGCAATACATCGTCATTTACACTTTCTCTGGGTGTGTGCGTGTGTGGTCAAACAGCTGTGAAATAGACTCGCAGCTCCGTAAATTGGGTTCTGCTCCCCGAGATTAACGCAAACACGAGTACAAACACGGTCAAAGCAGCAAACCCATGCAACTTCAAAAGCGACTCCCACCCCCCCCGCTCTTTTTCTTATCGTCCCCGCCTGCACGCGGACACAGGCTGCGAAGGCAGCGATGCAGGTGGTGTGTAACATTTCAATTATTGCCAGTGTCCAACCTGGACCCGTCGCTGGAAACACGGCGGCCCTCCAGGCAGGCGTGGCCGTCGCGTTGGGGTCGGGAAGTCGGTGTTCATTAAAGCCGTTTGCTTTCTGTCCACGTCTCTCGAAATCACCTGTCAGGCAGGATCTGAAGGCGTGATGAGAAGATCCGCAGTTACAGAGCCGCTGCAGATAAAGAGAAAACGGAGAAGATAAGAGGATAATATAGAAGTGTGTTAAATAGCAGCGGCGGGAGAAAGAACGCCGCAACATTAAAGTGCGTTTCAGACGAGAGTGGCTCAAATTGATTGGAGGAGAAGGCGTGACGGAGTGTTTATGGTTTAGGAAGTGGATGTGTGTGTGTGTGTGTGTGTGTGTGTGTGTGTGTGTGTGTGTGTGTGTGTGTGTGTGTGTGTTCCTTACCTGACAAAACAGCTGCAATGAAAGATGTTAAGAATGCTGATTACTGCCAGTTTAGAACAATAGGAACCATCACAACTCCGCTGTCATCTACTAAATTTACACAGGGCTGTTTTATTGTTGTTGTGGTTGTTTTGTTGTGTGAACAAGTGATCCACTCATTTTTGACAAGTCCATTTTTGAAGACATGCTTGCTGGAGCGTAAACTGACTGAACACTCCCACCATCATTGTTAGAGTGGTTTAAACTGGTTTAAACTTCATTCTGAACTCTCTGGCTCCGGTGGTCTGCCTATATATGCGTATATAAAACCCACATTTTAAATGACCTAAACTTAATTCCTCAAACCAAATCCAACTAGCTGACACCTGCTGCCCTTCATCTACCACCATCCAGTCCTCACTCACCACTGGAATTGTTTACTCTTCAAACCAGCACCTGTCACCCCAATATTGGAAAAAAAAAAAAAACCTGGTTCAGATCCAAATAAAAAACCTGCGCCCCACCTCCAGCTAACCTTTCATTTTTAAAATACTTGGACAAATAGTTTCTAGCCAACTTCACTCCCATCGGCCTCAGTGAAGGGTTCCAGTCTGGTTTCCAGTGCCACCATAGCTCAGAACCTGCTCTCATAAAAATGATGAATGACCCTCTCTGACATTAATTCTCACTCCATCCTCCACAACAGAATATCTTCCATTACTCACCACCCCCCCCCCCCCCCCCCCCCCCCCACTAAGACTAGTTTCTTGTCTCTCAAACCACACTGAGTTCATCCAACTCCACCCCCCTCACATCCCAGCCTTCACCTGTCACTGCTGGTGTGCCCCAGGGCTCTGTTCTGGGGCCCCATCTTTTCCTCACCAGCTCAGCGGATGACACTCTGCTCTACATTTCCAGCCAACCACACGCCACTCCCACCTTCTTTCTTCACCAACTCTTTATCTGCGATGAAATTCAGGTTCGCTTCAAACTTCCTACAACTAAACTGTGAAACTAAATTCCTTCCAGTTGGTACCAGATCCATCTCATTCATGGTTGCTAAGCGCTAGCTCCTCAGCCTGCCCTTCACTCCATCCTCCAGCAGCTTTACTGGATCCCGGTCAAATTTAGAATAGAATTCCAAATCTTACTGAATGCAATCTTAGCCCCTATCTTTCAGATCTTCTGCACATCACCGCCCCTCACTCAGATCCTCTTCCTCCATCCATCTCACTTTTTCCCTCGTCTGCCTCAGCACCACGGGAGCCCAGCTTTCAGTCCCTCTGCTCCCAAACTCAGGAGCACCCCCCCACCCCGTTCAGATCCCGTCTCAAAACCCTCGTCTTCAGAACAGCTTACTCTCTCCAATTACACTGTCTCACTTTGCACTGTCTTTTATCTTCTATCTTGTATTGCTGTATTCTGTCCTTTGAAAGTGTCCTTGAGTGTCTAGAAAGGCGCTAATAAATTAAATGTGTTATAATTCTTATTGTTATTACTTCCTCCTCCTACTAATTGCAAGACTGAGATCAGTGTGACTGATTGACGTCCTCCTGACCTTCAGAAAATAAGAAGACCTACAAAGAGACCTAGTGTGACCACTCTTCATACTTTCAGATGACTCTTTTTGGGTGAAATCATACAGAAGCTGGAGCAGAAGTGTGTGTTGAAGCTGCCATACGGGTCCAGCTCCCACAACCAAACTAGCCTCACCCCATTAACAACCCCACCACCCCCGACTGGATCCTCTGGGAGGGAGGACAAAGCTCCTGAGCCAGACAAGCTTAAACTGAATGTAGCAAAAGGAAATTGTCACCATCCCCGACCTGTTAACACTGCAAATAAGAGATTATTGAAAATTCCACATTTCGGTACCATGGCAACAAGGTCCTTATCTTTGCAAGTCCATTTTAAGTTTGAATCCCTATTAGTAATACTGAAATAAACATTCCATTTATTGGTCACACTGACTGCATCGCTTGCTAGATGTAAAATATTTAGAGCTGTTCACCTGTCTCTCTCTTTCTTTTGTCTCTGTCTCTTTCTTTTGTCTCTCTCTTTCTGTCTCTGTCTATTTTTTTGATCTTTCTTGTTTCTGCCAACCACAGTCTCACAACGACGAGGTCAAACAGTCATGAAAGCTGATGCCACATCTGGTGGAACAGTTCCTTGTGACCCGTGTGGTGATCATTTTAAAACATGCTAAAGGGGAGACGGGAGCTTCATTTTCATACATCAACTCACACAATTCTCTTCTCCTGGTTTTGGGAATCTGTCACCGGCATATTTGGCAGCCTTCGCTGTCAGAACTCCTCCATTTTGTTCTGTTCTGGTTTATTTAGCAACTAAACCTCAAGAAAAGCTGTAGCGCCGCAGGATTGGACAGATTTGGCATTAAGTAGATACCTGCATTCTAGATAAGGCAAAGATGTAGATTTACACCCATGCTAGTTTTAATTTATGCTCAGATTTTTGTTTCAAAGCATGAATGAGATCAAAATTTGTTTTCTAACCCAGAATCAGTTTTTATTGATTCCATCAGCGGCTGGGACTATTCTAAATATAAGCTGAGGGGTGATGGCAAGAAAAGCAAAGAAAGAGCCACTGAAATTCAGGCTACAAATAAAATAATCTCCAATTGGAAGTAAAATGTGTATTTTGATGAGCCAATAATAAATGAAGGTTTGGACTTCATCCCCATTTTCATGGTAATGGTAAAAGGCGGGAAATGCAAATGAACAGGGCTGAAAACAGAGGAAGAAACCATCATTAGCATGTTGTTTGTGTCCTGTATTTGAGTAGTTCCATGACTATAAATCAGACACAATCACTTCAGCACTGATGATTGCATTTGTAATCCTCTCTGCACACCAAATAAATGGCTGTTCTCTCCCACAACCCTCATCTTCATCTATCTTAAAAGCTATCAAGTTGTCATCCATTATGAACATGGAGACGATCTCCTTTCATTCAGCTGTCGGTCCGGAGATGAAAACGCGTCCTTGGCTGCACAAAAGAGCCAAACACAAACGCGTTACAAGGCAAGATCCCGTTTTCAGAGCAGGAAGAGAGGAGATGAGGGAAGGAGTCGAGGAAGGAGGAAACAAGGTATCTGAGAAGGCCACAAGAAGGGCAGAGGATATAATCTGTCCACCAGGGAGACAGTGTGTGTTCTACTGACACAAGTGTATGTAGACTACACACTGTGTGTGTGTGTGTGTGTGGTGTGTGTGTGTGTGTGTGTGTGTGTGTGTGTGTGTGTGTGTGTGTGTGTGATATTAGGAGGTTTTTTCTTTTTTTGTGACTTTTTAATAGTGAGCATCAGCAAAACTGTCTCTGAAGTGGAGGAATATACAGTATTAATAGCAATTCACACACACACACACACACACACACACACACACACACACACACACACACACACACACACACACACACACACACACTCTGAAGTGCCTTGGCCTGAACTTTGATTTGTTGTTCTTCATGTTCCTTTCTGGGTGTTTCCAGTTAATTCTGGTACCTTTTGTGCTTGTTCTTCTCTTTCATCCTCTTTTTCCAAAGACCATTAGACCAAAGTTTAATCTTTCACGCAACAACAGCTAAAACCGTCTCACACTGGATTTCACTTCACGAGGAACTTCCTCTAATAACCCTTCCACCGACCCGTTTTTGTCAATTTCTCGGTATAGAAATATTTCTTTAAAAATGTATCCGAATACTCTCGTGGCTGTAGGAGCCCTCACAGTCAGAGCTGAACTGGAGAACAACATCTGGGATGCCTGCAGGTCACAATCCACGGTGAAATTCTGCAGAGTGGACGCATGCTTTTTTTCCAACATGGCCCAGACAGTAAATCAGGGAATTATGGGATGTTACGGGTACGAGCCCGTCAGGAGGGTCGTCACACCATCGTCCTCCACAGATGACATTTCACAGCTAAAAGCAGCTGCGGGACTGTTTTCCTGGTCAGGACAGCTGTAGGAACCTCTGCTTCAGAACACCACTGTTAATCTGGACATACCCTCATTCTTTCACTCCACATCACTCCTCTTTTTTTGTGGGGGGGGGGGGGGCGTTCTCTTCACAGATATGTCAACATGCATGTTTGTTCCCAGCCTACAATTAGACCTGCCCCACTTTCTTTGCAGAGCTCCTCTTTAACTGGCACCAGCAGCTCGGTTGATTCTGCACGCTGAATTTGCACTGGTGCACTGGTCCCCCCCCACCACCACCACCACCACCACCACCACCACCCCCCCCCAGCTTCATTCACTCAACTCGGTTCAAACATCTGGAGGTTTTTTTCTTCATTTTCACTTCCAAAGTTTCCGCTGCCACTCTTGCATTGTTCCTCAACTGGATGTTTCATGAATATTCAAGTGCTGAGGCCATTTCTCCTAACCACCACTTACACCTAATCAGGGTCACTCAGGTGGGGGGGCGGGGGGTATCAGAACATTACAGGACACGCTACATACTTACACAATCACACAAAGGTGTGATTTAAGATCTGCAATCAAGCTAATGTGCAGCCCAGAACCGCTGGAGCTGAACCCAGAACCTTTCATACGTCTGGCTCCTCTTTTTAAAAAACCATTATTCATATTTAGCGTCGGTGCCTTTGTGGACCGTAACGCCAACGCCATTGGACCTTGTTGTCCCGGATTAGGATTAGTGCTTGGAGTATTTTCTGAATCAGGATTAGCCCGGTGCTGTATAATAAATGTATGCAGCTATGGTGTCTCTCATGTGAGCAACCTGCAAAGATTTTTGTTCTAAGAAAACAAACCGCACTTTCTTGTTCAATAAAATGCTGCACTTTTAAGGGCTTGAGGTGTTTAACCTTACAAACATCCCTCCAATCAGTTTTTCCGCTGTGGCACCGCTGGCGCTGGGATTGTGGACCTCCAGCCGGTATGAGAGCGCGTGCAGGTGGTGGCGAGGTTGCTCACCTGTCTGTGCACCTGTGTGCTGCAGGCAGACGCTGCCTCCATAATGATGCATGAGTCTTCCTCCTTACATACGGCATCTTCTCCCCAACCCCCCTAATAAAGTGCAGCAGTGGACGGTTCATGAAATATTAAATGCATATATGTCAGTTTACCCAGCAGCAGCAGAATCTTATCACCGAGTCCTTATTATTTATTACCCCACCATACAATATGTTATATATATTTCTGTTGCTATTTCAATGCAAAAATGCCGCGTAAATGGAACAGCGGGACATATTAAAAATGTCTGCTGCCTGTTGGGACAGTGAATCAAATCGCAGGGCGGTTCTGTTACATTTAAAACAACGCTAATGTGAGCTCCCTCTTACTCGTTACACCAGGTTTTTTTTAATGGGAGTCGCTTTCAGGTGCAGTTGAAGTCATAATGGTGTAAAACTGCTGGAGTATGGACAGTTAGCTTCTATGATTAGAATCTAGCATTGCAAACTGGTGCTGGGGACGATTATTTCAGATCTATTTGAGTCTGCTCTTTGTTTGGAAAACTGTCACCATTCATCCCGCGGAGTTTCTGACCGGAATCTGTCAACAAAGGTAGCCGAGCGTGAATTCATTTTGTAAAAAGCAATTTCAGGTTAGTTAAGGGAGAAAGCTGAGTGTTTGTTTAGAGGGGTCAGACCCTGGGAGATTGTTTCAGTGACGTTTATATAGTGTATTTCAGGTATGATCTGTACATGTGTGATGTCGTGGGACACGGGTAGAGTGTTCTAGTGTTCCAGCCCGGGGCCTTGTGCTGAACTATTCATGGTTTCTGCCTTCAGTCCAACCTTTTCCATCCAGGGCTGTTTCAGCAACACTATTTTCATCTTGTGTTCAGTATATGCTGACGACAGTTGGCTCTTCCATCACTCTGCTACTGTTTTTCCTGTTTTTCCATCCTTGTGTACTCCTGAATATGATGCCCACTAGCCCCCTGGGGAAGGGGGGGTTGCTTTGGTACTGCAATTACCGGTGCAATTATAACTACACAGAGAGGGACCGCAGAGCCTACATAGATCGGCTGTGATTGGTTTGTCAAACTACATAATTTCCAGTTATCACTTTTCTAACGTTACTTCATATCGTGTCGTAACTTTTAGCGTTTTGGTCGAGGTGATTGAAATTCGTTCGCTACCAATTTAAAGTAAACAGACGCTGTTCAAATTGCTTCCTATAGACCCATTTGAGCTAAACAACAAATGGAATATCTCCGCTGTTGTTCTTTTTGCTCGCTTCTTTTGTTGTGTGTGCTGTTTGCTAACCAGACGCTTTCTAATTAAACCTCTCGTTCGGATTGAAACTCTAAACCTGGGCGACGACAGTCCGCAGAAGCATAAGCGACCAGCCCCAACCACAAAGGAAACGTGCTTGCATCGCCTCCAGGCCACACAGGAGCGTAACAAGGCCTTAAGAACACAGCATGATGTCATCCATATAGAAGAGGTGGTTGCAGCTTTTGTCAACTGATGCATGAAACTATCCAGTGACTACTGCATACATATACGGTAATATATACTAAGCATTTGTATATGTGTGTGAGAACTGCACTGTGTGTGTGTGTGTGTGTGTGTGTGCACCCCAGGGCAAGGGGCTTTGTGCACTGATCCCGTTAAGGTTGTGTGTGAGAAAGATAACAAGACAACCTACAGCAACTCTCTAATTGGCCCACACCTCTGCCCTGGATGTGTGCTCACGTCTTTCTTTCCATCCCTCATCCTTCTTTCTCTCGCATACATACCGAACTGCTTTAGTTCAAATGTGGCTCCCAGAGCGCTCCTTCATCTCTCCTTTGACCGCCGTCGGCCCGCCACCCTGAGCCAGACGCAGGGGAAGAGCAGCGAGTTGAGGGATGAGCGAAGGCGCCTCAGGTTGGGAGTTAAACAGCAAATCTGACACTAATGAAAATATCACTCCGGAAACGTGACGGCAGCTGCTGCCCCGCGCTTCTGGAGGGTGTAGCGGTGAGGTATTACTGCGAGCCACATTACACTTTAAAGGGGAAGGGGGGGGTTGGGGCATTTGAACGATGCACTTGATGGCTCCAGATGTCTGTTCGTGTTTTGTCTGAGTGACATCTGCTCATCATTATTTCAGACGGCGTTTCACAGCTAACCCTAAAAATGAGCTACTCGTGCTGCGCCACACGCTGTTGCACCGGGCTCTGATCTTTTCAGCAAAAAAAGAGGCATTTTTGTGTTTTTCATGGCTTGTGAGCCACTAACGCAATAAAAGAGCTGTTTAAACCAGAAGGCTTTCCTTCTGTTCAACATGGCAGATCATGTGTTACGTTAAAGAACTCTGCTTTGAGGAAAATGTACTTTTTGAGGGCAGTAAGGTGGTGCATCAAACAAAATCAAGTGATCGGATGCTAGAAATCTAAAATGTTTCTTTGTTCGGAAGGATGTGCTTCGTACTGCCGGGTGTCCGGGACTGCCTGGAGCATTGGGCCGAGTGTGTTTCCAGCAGTGTATTCATTACACAAAATCAATACTCCTGAATGTGAGGAGGTGCTGCCGATACTCAACAAGCTCCATTAATTGTGTCTGGGACCAGGTTGTCATAAGCCCCTCTGAACCGTCTGTTGTATACGTGCGTGAAGCCCTTTTTACACTTCGTCTCTGGACACATGTGCCGCATACAAAGTTCCCCACAAGCCTCAGCAGCACTAAAATATCAGTATGAAGTTTTCTGGGCATGTGCAGTCAAATCCTGGTTGTTCTGTCGTTGAGTTTGAAGTCTATTCAGATGTGGCAGGGGAGCAATGAGACAAATGTTAGCGAACGTCGGCCTTCACTCAGGAGGGACGGGGAATGTTCAGCTGGTTCGGAATTTTGGCTCAATCCAGTGCACTTATTGTTAAAATGGGCTAGCATCTGCACTGACCCTGTCAGGTAGTTAATAAAGCTGCTGCAGGCGCTTTTTGAACACGTTTCAGGAGTTATCTGAAATCTACACCATCACTGGAATAAACCTCCTTCAGGACATCTGTCTGTGTTTGTGTCTCTATTCTGGACTAACATAAGGAAGAAACCTCCCCAGTATTTTATAGTTTTATCCATGTCTTCGAAATAAGCAAACCTTAAGATAAACCTTTTAAAAGTATAAATAAGCCCATTTGATCCTAAATAGATTGTTCATCTTTTAAGATGTTATTAACATGGTGAAGGAGAAGGTTCACCTCTTGTAGTGAATTGTCACCCAAAACTACAAAGCTCCGGAGGCATCAGACCGTAAAGTATAAATTCACTGAGCAGAACTGAGGATTTAAAAATAGTTTTAGCAATAAAACATGAAGGAATAGTAGACTGAAGTCTGCAAATGGAGCCTTGTTCCATCAGCCTCCCATGAAAACATGTTAACACAGCATTTTATCTCTGTTGCTCAAGGCTAAACTGCATGTGTGTGTGTGGTGTGTGTGTGTGTGTGTGTGTGTGTGTGTGTGTGTGTGTGTGTGTGTGTGTGTGTGTGTCCAATTAGTCAAGCACTGAGGTTATCTGCACAAGTTTGTTATGGAAGGAAACATTCTAACTGTGACTCTCTCTCTCTCTCTCTCTCTCTCACACACACACACACACACACACACACACACACACAAACATCAATTGCAGCCACATTTAATTATATCACAGATGAAGGCGAGGCCAGTTCACAGCGTTGGCCTTTCCACCACCTGACCGTCTCGCTGCGTTTGGCCGAAGCAGAAATGTGCGCTTCATTATTCTGAGTGACCTGCACCGACGACACATCTCAGTCACAGGAACTGAAAACCGCCTTCCAACTGCTGGTCGGCCAGAGAAAACACTTTGCGCAGGCTGTTGTTTGGCAACATTAGCAACACCAATTCCCATCCCCAAAAAAGAATATTCAGTATTAAAGTCTTTGTCTGCAGGGGCAGCTTATTCAAAGAAGCTCCTCGCAGCTAATTCAGCATAATTCTGATTTCCTTTGTAATAACAGCAACTAAGGGCAGAAAAACACTAAATTTGTCTTGAGTCATGGCAATTGCCTCACAATAAACACAAAGGCACAATGGCAAACAATAGAAGGCTATCAACCTCACATTTAGTCAAATATTTAAACCCATACGGAGGTTAAAATTTGAAATCTTGCTATTATTTGGACAACATGCTCGTTGCGTTCTGTATCAGCTCACTGCTGTTGTGGGAAACGTAACCCATTTGCATTACAACGTGAACAAATCCACGGTTTCGACGGAAGAACTATCAAGCAAGTCCATTCAGGACGGTCTTCAGAGCCCCTGTGGTGCTAATTTACTGTGCCTAATGCAAGTAGGGTGCAAGGTGCAAAGAGGCTGATTAGACCTCTTAATTATGCAGAGGTGCATGTGGCATGCAGAGAGAGAGAGAGAGAGAGAGCGAGCGAGCGAGCAGCAACCTGCTTCCAGATTCACAGCTGACAGCCGCCTCTGTGCTTCAATGTTGGTGTTTCATTTGTCAGCGCGTGGCTGAAGATTTTCCCTGAAGTTGCTGCTGATTTAGATTTGCACTAATAAAGGCAGCAGTCGCGGTTTGCTAAATGTCACGGTGCCGCTCTGCATCCTGATAGGCCTTGTTACAGTTGTCTTGTCCATTAGACTTGTCTGATTGGACGTGTTAAATTGGAATTTATTGCTGTCTAAATATGTGTGGTCACACTTGACGGCGCGGGGCTGACATTCACACGTGTGACCTCGTGTTGCCGTGACTCCGCGGCACCTTCCCCTCGCCACGGGCGGCAGCTTCTCCTCTCCTGTCGAATTTGGAGGTGCCAGACGTTGTCTCACCTGAAGAGCGAGCAGCTCTGAACAGGAGAGTAGAGGACGGTCCCTCCCACTCACCGCTGTGGCCTGCAGGCTCCTCGACACCAAAGTTCTGTAAAGAACTTGAACTGCTACTGTGAGTCTGTGGCTGAGACACTCTGAGGTGGACTTCTGCTGCGTTCTGCGTGCGCTTGAGCTTGTAGTGAAAAACTGATGGCTGGATATTCTCCCTCAGGGTTTGATGGTTGTGAGCAGAATTCAGGGTTCCTTCCATTACAGCAAGTCCTCTGGGTCCCCCCCCCCCCCCCTCCTCCACCAGATACACCAGGTGGTACACCGTTCAAATCCCCTTCAGAGTCTTCAGGGTCACCAAAGTCCACACCTGGGACAGATCTTTACGTTGGTTAGCAGTGCTCTTCTGCCCTGAATACTCCACCCATCTAGGAAAAGTGGGTCTGAAGTCATTCTGTGTTCTTTTGTATCCTCCTGGGCTCCTGGGAAGGTTTACTACTGTTCACCGAGGACTCCAAAGCTTGAAAAATGGATTTTTAACCCTGTTCCAGCTGATAGATGAAGGGTGTCTGAGATCTTTTGGCCTGCTTCATTTTTTTAGACGGGTTCTATTCATGATATTTGTTCATTCGAGTCTCGGGGAAGGAAATAGAACCCTGCTGGCCAATTCAAAGGGTTTGAGGAGCAGTGAAATAATGAGGGAGCCTTTAATAAGTATACTTGACAAGTTTGGAGCACTTCAGCAGTAACTGTGAGCTAGTCTGGGCTTTGTCAGGCTCGTACCTGTCCTCTCTACCTTTACGTTCCATGACCATTAATTGAAGGTGACAGAGGTCAAATTTTATCATTTGCTTTAATTTAATTGCTTCATTAAACACCAGCCAACAGAGTTCCATCGTGGATGAATGCCAGTGTTGTGTTTCTTGGGTTTTATATCGAGTGATGTGGAATTGTGATTGCAGCTCCTCTCTTAGTCAGGATAGTAAAAAAAAAGAAAGATGATGGCTGCTTTGGTTGACTTTAATCCAAGAATATTCAAGTTCTGCACCAGTAACCTCGCAAAGTACCGTTTAAATCCATCCTTCAGGGGATAGAGATGCTAATTCCTCACACGTCGGACAATTACCGGACGAATGCGACCTTTCTCGGCGTAATTGGCCGACCGTCTGCCCCTGTGATGCTCTCTGTCGGTTTACTACTCCCCACTTAAGCAGCTCTTAAGATTTTATCAACTGGCAGATTCGCCAGCGCCAAATCCACAACCTGCTGGCAGGAACATCCGGCCCAGAGTTGCGTGGTTTCCCTCTTAAGACGCCTTCTCCCCCTCTATGTGCAGCAACATGTTAAACGCAGCGTGACTATAATGAGAGGATAATTGTATTCCACATGCTTGTCTGACTGCTTCACGATGCGGGCTGCACACACGGCAGCGCGTCTCCCAGGACCGCTACTATAGACACACATTTGGGTTAATGAGGCCACAGAATGGATGGCTGAGACGTCAGCAGCTACTGGAGTGTACGAGCATGCATCATGCATTTATGTGCAGCTTCTGGATTTCTAATATTTGGCCCAGCCGGAAGACAGATGTGGTCTCAGAAGTCACAGCTCTCCTCCGCTCCGGAAGTAGGTCGAGTCATTCGAAACAAGCGTCATAGTCCAACTTTGAAGCTGATGGATGGTGTCCAGAAAGGCCTCGTTAAAGGCAGAGATGTTTGCAAGTCTTTTTCTTTTGACTATTTTAACTTTTCCAGGCTTTTCTGGTTGTAATGAGGGTTCGATCAAAGGACACCACAAAAAGGGAACCAAATCATCAGTTTGTAGTCATTTTTTTCTTCCTGCCATTTTGACGCTCGTTCCTTATTTTCCTGGTAACCCTTAAGTTCATCCATTCAGTTGCATAAATAGAGATGTTTCCAGTGTTTTCTGATATATTTGCTGTCCTTCTCTTCAGATTCTTCACTGACAAAAGTCAGCCCCTGCTCCGAAGCTGGGAAACCCTGTAACCCCTGCCTGGATGCCGCCAAGGCGTGTAACCTTAACGAGACATGCAAGCGTCTTCGGTCCGCGTACAACTCCATCTGCAGCAAGGCCGTGCCCCCCCAGTCCTCTCTAGCCAATCAGGAGCCTTGCAGCAGGAAGCGATGTCAGAAGGTCGGTGCAAGATGGAATCATTTTTAAAAGACTTCCTTATCTCCACTTTGTTTTTCATAGTATTTATGACCTGATAACTATTCAGTGTTACTGTTGTTGCTGGGAGCTAAATTGGCTTAAGCTAAGTGGGATTTCTCTCCGTAGCACCTTCACTTTTTCAGCCTCCGAGCCTTTGGGTTCTGCCTACAGGCGGAGAATGAGTAACTGCTCCCTGCATGTGTTTCAGGCCTTGCGTCAGTTCTTCGAGAGGGTCTCATGGGAATTAAGCTACCCTCTGCTTTTCTGCTCCTGCCCGGATCAGGCGTGCGCCGAACGCCGGCGCCGCACCATCGTACCTTCCTGCTCCCACCAGGAGAGGCACAAGCCGAGCTGCCTGGAGCTCAGGCATACCTGCCGGTCCGACGCCCTCTGCAGGTGAGACCTCCAGGAGCCTCGTGCAGACAATCAGACGTGATTGTGACGTGACGGCTTTAAAAGCTTGCAAAAAACATGACGTTTCCCACTCATGGCAAATCAGCGAAATCAGCCGAAATGTTCCAGTAGAAAGAAATCAACAATCCGCCATTTGATTGATAATGACCGGCTTTAAAAGTTTAAAGTGGGAGAAACAATTTAGCTTTAGTTCTCACCACTTTGTGATTATTCTTCAAGGTGCCCTCGATGAGGAAGCAACGGAGGGAAGGAGAGAAGTTCACACGGAGGTTTTCCTTAATGATCATTACCTATAATAGAAGCTACACGAGTGGGCGTGGCCTATTCCCATTTCCGCTCCCTTTGAAAACAGCCCGTTTTTAAGTACATTCACACGTATATTAGACACATATTAGCCAACAGATATTTGAACTGTGTTGGTTCTTTTTCTCTGGGATGTTTGATGGATTTCCGCCGACGCGGCATCAGAGAAAATAATAAAATAAAATAGCGCAACGCAAGACAAATTAGATGAATTCAACTGATAATTAACTTGTGATTCAGGCAATGTTCAAAACTGTGTTTCTGCTCTTCCGCTTCATTATTCTTCTCATTTCCTATTGTTGTGTTTCTGGAATGCGGCTCCCTAATTCCAGGTGTATTCATTATACAGTTTTAATTTATTTGCCGGCTGGTTTGTGTTTGATGTGAGACTCGGTGCTGCAGAGATAAACTGGAAACCACGGACACATGTAGAGATTGGTCTTTTGTGAGGCGCTTTTGGCTGCAGACCACATCGTCTGAGAGGAGAGGGACTGAACTGACACCAGGATGCATCCGAGCTCCCGCCTGGTGAGCCCCATCGCTGAGGCTGAGCTCAGAGTTGCATCAGTGACAAAGACGGCGGTGTCATGTTACACCCATGCACGTGTTGATCACGCACAATCCCTGTAGATCATACAATGTGCGTCGAGTTAAACCTTACTGACAGCCCACAAGGCTGAAGGTTCAGTGCCTTAGTAAGCATTTTTATCATCATTACAGTAGACAGACATTCCAGTCCACTCATTGGTGATTTTCCAGCAGCGCACAATGGTGTCCAGTCTGAAATTTCCCATTGAGAAGGTTTTTTTTTTTTGAAAGAGCGCTATGGAACGAAAGGGCACAGTGTGGTTAATTGATTCCCGAGCCTGAAAATGGGACTGCATGCAAAACAACAACCCTGTTGAGGCCGACAGAGCATCAAAAAGACACCAAAATATTCCAAACACGTTCCCCCCCGATCGCTCCAACTCCTCAAATGTCTGTGCCACATGTGTAAACATCCACGGCACATGACGCTTTCGACACGTGTTGAGCAGGAATCGTGTTTGACGGCTGCTAAAAAGTAAGTCAAAGAACCGTAGGGTTGTCATTTTAGCCTCCATTAGCCTCAGCCGGAGAGCAAAGAGCTGCATAATCATGCGAAGTCTTCAGGTCCTTGGGGTCTTGACAGCCTCGGAGGGGGTCTCATCTCCTGCTGTGGATGTGAGCAGGCAGGAGGATGTAAATGCTTGGGGAACACTCTGATTGACAGGAAGAGTAATTAAATATGGTCTTTTGCCACAAGTTATGCATGAGAAGTCTACAGAGAGCTCTGAAAGGTTTTTCAGCGAAGGCACTCACATAAAGGGAAATTCTGCCAGACTTTGTTGCAGACGTCCAACCCCAGTATTCCACTGTGGAGTTGTATCGGCATTGCCCTCAAAGCTAATTGCGCTCGTTTAGCTTTTTTTTAAAAATATGACATTATAAGTCAGTGCAGATGATTTGTGGCTGTGGGAGAGTTTGATGGTGAGCAGTGGTCGATCCCCAACATGTTCAGCAGGTCTTATTGTTTCAGCGAAACCAAAATGAAGAACTCCTTGAAGAGGTTTCTGCGCGAGCTGTTGCGTCATTGCGAGCCCGCTGCGGCGGCGCCCGCTCCACAACGACAGCAGTTTGTAACTTGTGTGAGCTGACCCTTTAAAAACCTCCGTCCCAGGTCAGGAGCGAATGTTCTAGCAGACCTGTTGCCAGTTTACTTCAGCACACATCTGGTGGCTGTAAATTTTCCATGCCTCCGGTTCCCTACGACCCCCATCAAAGGGAGAACACTTCCACTAACGACAGTGGTGTATATGCAAACACAAGCCCGCGCACCGAGGCGTGGCGGGCTAAACTGCTTCTCCAGCGTGGTGCACTGCGGCTGAATGGTGTTTTAAGGCGAGGGGGCCAATCTAGCCGCTGCGGCGCTCCATTACATGGCCAGTGAGGTGAGGTGGTGGCGTGATGGAAATAGCTGCTCTATTCTGGAGGTCACAGGGGACGAGAGGAACCCTCAGCAGACCCCCACTCACCTCACACTTGTGTTGGCGAGTTGTCTGTAAACAGCTCCTGGTGATTCATCTTCCTCCTCGCTCATCCGAATGTCTGATGGGAGAAATGAGGACAAAGAGATGCTTTTGACCCCCAGACTACAAAGGAACGCAATCAGCCGTGCCACCAAAAGCGTCTCCCCCGATGCTGAAGGAGACCAGCCATTAATAAGCTATGCGAATATGCAAATCAGTTTCCCCACTTAGGGGTGGTTAATTACAGAGAACATCAAGAGAAAACAAAGCTTCTAATCACCAAGTGCAGGTAGATGTCCAACTGGATTTAAATAATGACATTAGACAAGAAAACAAAGCCTGTGCACACGGGGGTTAAAGGCATCTCGACAAAGGCCTGCAGTAGTTACTTTATAGTATTGGAGTGATCATTTGTAATACAGCCCTCCTATAAATCAAAGACAAGGTTCCCACCACCCATCTAGATTCTCACATTAGAAGTATCCAGCTGGAGGATAATCCGTTTCAACCCACAATCTTTACACTGATAAATGAAACCCCGACCGAGCAGCTTTTTTAGGATATGATTTGAGTTATGGACGATAGTCTGCAGAATCGGAGCGGCTTCAACACCGGCAGTGTTTTAAAAACCCTGGAAGGGTGCTGATTTATCAGGTAAAACTCGAGCAGCGAACTGAACTTTAAACAACCCACTTTAATTGTCTGAGAGGCGCTTAGCAGCAGAGACAAATGAAGGTTAAAGAGAAAAGAGAGCAGCAGGAAACGCGGGGAACAGAGAGCCCATTTCCCACCTCTGGAACCACTTGATCAAATCCTGCGTGAGCTTTTCTCATTTTCCCACTGGGGCCATTAAATATTTATCTCCACTAATCATCCACTGAGAGGAGAATGTGTCGTGCATCTTCTCTGAACTCAGAACTCAAACCCTCGGAGTCTGACAATAATAAACATTTATCCCTCAGTCGCGGCGAAGCAAAGACGCCGGGCGCGGCAGCAAAATCGATTATTATCGTTACCAACACAGTTCTGGCCGAATCTCCGCAGGACCCGACCGGGGAAATGTGGAAAAGCTGGCTCACGGGGCTGAGAGCGTTCCACAGTCACGACAAATGTGCTCAACACACAAAGGTCTTTTCCAATGCTTACAGAGGCTGCATAAAACATTTAAAATATGTGCTTTTAAAGGCAACAATGACTTCAGAGTCAACCCTCAGAGAGGAGGGTTGAAGAGCTGACACTCTGTTGACCTCCGGATAAGCAGCTCTGTACTAAACACCATTTTGAGCTGCTTTTTCTCTCTTTGGAGCTCAGATTCTCAAGGCAGGAAAAGAAAAAAACAACCCAGGAATAAAACGGGCTAGGCTTCACATTTCATAAACTTGGGATCTCGTTACGTAAACATGCAGGATTAGTCGAGCTGACGTCTGCGTGGGTGCCCTCACCTGCTGTTTTAGTTTTGTTAAGTGGCCTATAAATTGTAGGGTTTGGTGACTGGAGGAGCCTGAATGCATCTCATGGCTCTTAAAGCAATTATAAACGATGTTGTGCGAATGTTGAAAGCAAAGGACTCGACAACCTGTTTTCTTGTGATCTTCAAGTCCCAGAGAGCCTGGAAGTGACTTGGCTTCATTTATCGGAGCTCCAACAGCTTCCCTGGAGTCAGCAAGTGGGTTTTACCCGCTCTTATAGATCACATATAAGCACGTCAACAGCTGGAGCTCCAAGTGGAGTTGCTGGTTGTTATTACATCTGAATTCAATAAAAGCTGTGCTCATAGATCAGTGTAAGGTCAATCAGTGGAGCTCAGAACCTCCTGCTGCCTTCACAGACACGTTAAGGCAGAAGACAGGTCGTCACAGCAACGGCAGATATGACGCTGAGAGCCGTGTTGGAGAAATCCTTGGAAAACAAAGAACATAAACATAAGTGAAGCCTCGAGACTTTTCTATTATGTAGCTTCTGTTCGCAGCGTTCCAGCTCCAGTCACATCATCTTACAAGCCAAACATATGTTTGGTTCCAAACGCGTACATGCGCACGCCCTGACCTCTGTGAGAGAGGCAAATGCACATCGGTCAGACCTGTCAGACCACATCATCCTCCGCCAATGGGCCGCAAAGTAAACACAAACACTTTCAACGTGTGTGACGAAGTTGTGTGTCTGTCAAGCGTTCATGCATTCAGACACGCACGCACGCACAGACGCATATTTGGACAGCGTCTATCACGCATTATCAAACGGGCAGGATCGCATTTTTGTCACCTCACTGATCCAACCATGCACTCCCCAGGCTGCAACACTGAGGCAGGGATGAAATGTGTGGGAGAAATGAGGAAAAGACGGGAAGACAGAAAGAGGGTGGAACACAAAACTGGGACAGGCGGTAGATTAAGCTCAGTGACTATGGAGATACAGCAGTGCCGGGGACGGTTCCTCGTACGCTAACATATGCGCGATGCTGCGTGCGCTGCGGCACACGTAGATTGCAAATGTGGAGATAATTCCCAAAACTGCCGTGGGAATGTGACATTTCTGCTCAAAAGGAGTGGAACAAACCCACAGAACCGTTCAATAAATGTGAACTACACACGGGCTTCAGCAATTAGCTGTAGCGTCTGCTCGGATCCGCGGAGCTTGATCACAACACATGATGTTAAATGTAGGGCAAGAATGAATCCGTCCGCTCCTTCATCCGTCTTCCAGCTGTTTTCCCAGAATCCCTCAGTATCCCTGCTATATGAGTGATGAAGCCCTGTTTGCTTTTTGTCATGTTCCTCCAGGTCTCGCCTCGCGGACTTCCACATGAACTGCCAAATGACGCCTCACACGGTCACCAGCTGCCCCCATGATAACTACCACGGCTGCCTCATGTCCTACGTCGGCCTCATTGGTGCGTTTGATATCTTATATTCACATAGGTGTTTATGGGATGGTCAGGAACAGACAGCAGGTGTTTATATCGCAGGAATTAGCATGATTGGTCAGATTAAAGCCGTGATAATGACTCGGTTACCAATGTAAACTTTACTAAACAAGCTGAGTCACTCTCAGACTCCTGCCAGTAATGTTTATCCCAATCCCAATGCTCAAGCGCCAGTTATAGCGCAACATTTAGCCTAGCATGTAGCACAACACCAGCAATGGGGCGGCTGGAAAAGCTGAGAGCAACGTGACGCCATGTTAAACACCAAAACAACCAATAAAATGAAAGTAAAGAAACAGCCTGAGGAAAGCCGGATAGGTTGAGCCTAATTATTATTCCTCCTGAACAACGGCTGCTTTAACCCCCCCACCTCTGCGCCAGGCTCCGACGTGACGCCCAACTACAGTGACAGCAACCCCTCCAACATCACCATCGGCCTGTGGTGTAGCTGCAGGGGAACCGGCAGACAGGAGACGGAGTGTGAAGCTTTTCACCACGACTTCACACACAACACCTGCCTCAGTGAGCCCCCCCCCACGCACACACACACACACACACACACACCACACACACACACACACACACACACACACACACACACACACACCACACCCCCTGTGATCAACAACATATAATCTTTCAGTACGACCGCAGGGCTGAATACAGATGTCATACATCCATAGGAGAAACGACTCACACTTCTCTTCACTTTGAGCTCTAACTGCTTTAAATCAACCGCTGGATGAGCTGAGAAGAGCTTTTTTTTTCTTTTAAGCTTGTTTATTCTTGTCAAAGCAACTTTCCATCACTTTGTCACAGAAAATGCCATCCAGTCCTTCGGCTACGGCCCAGAGGGAGGGACGCTTCCCGCTACCGAGCCGTCAGCCACCATCTTACCCCCCGCCCAGCCGCCAATCATCTCTAAACCCTCTCCCGCGCTTCACGGCAACGCCATCAAGCCCATGGACAGCGCGTGCATGTTTTCCACGTGTGCTAACCTGCAGGTGAGCTCCTGTGGATCTACAGTAACTGTGCGGAGTTACAGCCAGGAAATTCAGGAGAAAAAGCAACTTCCAGGACGACCATTGATTCTGCCGAAATGGTGGCTGGATACACAAAAGCCCATTAAATAGGGCGCTGCTTTGTTGTTATTGATCCGTGCTGGTTTAAGCGTGCATGCAGCAGTTTTAAAGATGTCCTTTTATTACGCTGTAAAATGCTCCAGCACATTGAGCTGGGCCGTGCAACCCTGGAGCTCTTGACCTTCTGCCATGATGGCGTCAAGTCCACGTTGGAACCCGTCCAGTATCTGCAGGACGTGGTGAAGGTCAAAGGTCTGCGAGAGATTGAAGATGTCAATCAAAACGGTGACCAGACGGCCGTTTCTTCCTCGCAACGGCTCCTTTTTGGGGGAATTTGCTGGTCACATTTGATATTTTCATGCAAAACATTGAAAATGATGATTTTTCATATTTTAAAGGGATTCTATGAATCTCCTGGAATAAAACGTTATTGTTGTCAGTATTCTGCAGAATCTAAAACGCCTGTAGGAAGAGTGTGTTAGTGAAGTGTGTGTGTGTTTGCGACCGACTGGCCACCCCTCCAGGTCCCCGTGACCCTAATTAGGAACAAGCGTTGATTAACATGAATAAAAAGAAGAAGTTTAAGTTACAAAATTATGTTTGCGACTTTAGAAAAGTTCTTGTTATAGTTGAATCACAGCGTCGCAGCTCTGAGTCTTCTTTGAGGTCCAAACATCGCGGCTCATAGAAAACCCCATCCGTCAGCGTTACCACAGCAACGGGCGCGTTTGCTTCCGCTAAATGTGGCAGCAGAAAGATGAAGAGACGGGAAAAACTGTGGACGCTGCGTATCGCTTCCCTCACGATGCTGCGAAGCTTCTCCTTTAGATCACCCCCCCACCGAGAGTGGGACAGCCACGCTGGGCTCGTAGGAAGGGGACCTGCGGGGTGGCGGCGTCTCAGAAGAGGTCAGCGAAGTGAGAACGTTCGGTCCGACTGTGTGTGAAGCAGAGCTGGAGCTTTTCTTCCTGTTTCCGATGATTTCCTGACACAAAAATTGAGTGACTGATGGGTTCCGAAGATCAGATGTGGCTCTGACAGCCTGGCAGAGATATGTTAATGAAGTCCTGACAAGGAGGCCGGTGTGTGCGTGTGCGTGTGTGTGTGTGTGTGTGTGTGTGTGTGTGTTGTGTGTGTGTGTGTTGTGTGTGTGTGTGTGTGTGTGTGTGTCACAAGATTAGATGTATTTTGCATGCAGGCTGTGCGAAGAACTGCTGGTTTCTGAGTTTGAACCTCTTCTAATTATCTCCTCGGTGTGTTTTTATGGAAACTCTCCTGCATAATGTATGTTGACGTACAATCGGGCCGAACTGCGTTTGTACAGTTTTACACACCCGTGGAGCTTTCAGGGAACTGCGGCAGCGCTGGAGATTGGGTCTAAAGGCGGCAGCCCTCACTGGGAGTTTTAAAATTCTCCTCGTGAGGACCTGATGAACTCTGCGTACCCGCGGTGGGAGGATGTTGGGTTTTTTTCCCTAATGGGTTCTTGTTTTTTTACAGGATGGAGGCCAAAAGTGTGTCCCCTCTGATGAGTTTGAGTGTGAGGAGGTAAGGAAACCTAATTACACCTCCATATCCTGGCAGTAATTACAGACAAATGCATCTTGTAAAAAAAAATGTTTGGGGGGGGGGGACTGCTCATATTGTTCTCCATCTGTCTCTCTCTCTCTGCTTATCTTTCTGTCTTTCTCTCTCTCTTGCACACAAGATCAAGATATGAATGTTTCTGTTGCCCCTCCAGTTATTTTAGACGGTTTAAGATAAATAAAATAAAGCCCAGAAAATATGAGGATTTTCGACGCAAATTAGCTTTGGCCAGCATGCCAGTGGAATTTTTTTGTGACTATAAATACACAAAACCCTCTTCTAGACGGAGGATTTCACCATGTTCTGGATATCTAACGTGCAATTTTCTAAATACTGATTAGCATTTTCAGGCTTAACGTGGGGGGATGTCGCAAAATTAGCTAAAACGCCCACCAGAAGCACCCAAATGCAAACGATTCTCGTACTTTGAGTTGCTAATTTTGTTAGCTTCCCCTACCATGGTGTGTGTGCATGTGTGTGTGTGCGTGTGTGTGCTGGACCCTTCTCTGTTAGTAACATGAGCATGAGTTTGGGTGTTTTCATTAGAACAAGGAAGCTCCACTCAAATCTTTCTGCCCTTCTTTTCTCCCTCCTCTTCCTCCTCCTCCCTACAGGCTCTCTTGGCCCAGGGGTCAATAGACTCTCAGGACTCAGCAGGGGCCAAGAGCAGCGGCCCTTCAGCTCCACTCGTGCACATCTCCGTGCACGAGTGGACCGTGTGCGTGCTCGTCCCTCTGACGCTTCCGCTCTTCATCTCATAAGCACACGTTCACACATGCACAAGCAAGACCTCGACATTCACACGCACACGTGCACATACATGACCCAGAGAAAGTCACATGACTCGGTACCCTCCGCCACAGGGAAATGTCAAAGAGGAAGCGTCAGGGATGACTGAGGAGAGAATGTGTCGTAGAAGAACATTAAGATCATCCGACTCCACCCCCCCAACTCTCTCTCTCTCTCACACACACACACCACACACACACACACACACACACACAGAGGAGAAGGGATGAAATGTGAACTGGAGCACTGTGGCTCTGTATGAGCGAGACGGAGAGACTCTTTCTGGATTTTGGATCACACTCGGCCGTTGCCTTTGTGTGCTCACTGGCTCTGACTTCCCCCCTCCAGCGTTTTTGGGAACTGAGGCGACTGCGCTGGAAACGCAGGGACGTCGACTCAAGCACAAAATATCACACGGACCAAAACAACTCAAGCAGCACTTGTGCGAATCATCAGTCTAACAGAGACTTTACTGGTTTACAGGCCACACGGAGACACAACAGTCACAGCATTGCTCCCTGGGACCTCTCTCTTACACACACACACACACACACACACACACACACATACACACACCTTTCAACGCATCCACGGGCAAACAGGGTCCCCACAAGGACGCAAACATGTGTGTCGTACGGCAGTGTGTGCGCGTGTGTATTTGCAGATGTTTATTTTCCTTTCGTTCTTGACTTTCTGTACACACTTCATTTAATGTGGAACATGAAAAAGTCCCTCCAAATGGATCTCAATGGAGAGTATATATATATATATATACTCTTAGACTGTCTACGTCTAAGTCAGACATTTCACCTGCTGTAAGTGTATAGTTTTGTGAGTGCTGTGTGTGTGTGTGGTGTGTGTGTGTGTGGTGTGTGTGTGTGTTGTGTGTGTGTGTGTGTGTGTGTGTGTGTGTCACAAGATTAGATGTATTCTGCATGCAGGCTGTGCGAAGAACTGCTGGTTTCTGAGTTTGAACCTCTTCTAATTATCTCCTCGGTGTGTTTTTATGGAAACTCTCCTGCATAATGTATGTTGACGTACAATCGGGCCGAACTGCGTTTGTACAGTTTTACACACCCGTGGAGCTTTCAGGGAACTGCGGCAGCGCTGGAGATTGGGTCTGAAGGCGGCAGCCCTCACTGGGAGTTTTAAAATTCTCCTCGTGAGGACCTGATGAACTCTGCGTACCCGCGGTGGGAGGATGTTGGGTTTTTTTCCCTAATGGGTTCTTGTTTTTTTACAGGATGGAGGCCAAAAGTGTGTCCCCTCTGATGAGTTTGAGTGTGAGGAGGTAAGGAAACCTAATTACACCTCCATATCCTGGCAGTAATTACAGACAAATGCATCTTGTAAAAAAAAATGTTTGGGGGGGGGGGACTGCTCATATTGTTCTCCATCTGTCTCTCTCTCTCTGCTTATCTTTCTGTCTTTCTCTCTCTCTTGCACACAAGATCAAGATATGAATGTTTCTGTTGCCCCTCCAGTTATTTTAGACGGTTTAAGATAAATAAAATAAAGCCCAGAAAATATGAGGATTTTCGACGCAAATTAGCTTTGGCCAGCATGCCAGTGGAATTTTTTTGTGACTATAAATACACAAAACCCTCTTCTAGACGGAGGATTTCACCATGTTCTGGATATCTAACGTGCAATTTTCTAAATACTGATTAGCATTTTCAGGCTTAACGTGGGGGGATGTCGCAAAATTAGCTAAAACGCCCACCGGAAGCACCCAAATGCAAACGATTCTCGTACTTTGAGTTGCTAATTTTGTTAGCTTCCCCTACCATGGTGTGTGTGCATGTGTGTGTGTGCGTGTGTGTGCTGGACCCTTCTCTGTTAGTAACATGAGCATGAGTTTGGGTGTTTTCATTAGAACAAGGAAGCTCCACTCAAATCTTTCTGCCCTTCTTTTCTCCCTCCTCTTCCTCCTCCTCCCTACAGGCTCTCTTGGCCCAGGGGTCAATAGACTCTCAGGACTCAGCAGGGGCCAAGAGCAGCGGCCCTTCAGCTCCACTCGTGCACATCTCCGTGCACGAGTGGACCGTGTGCGTGCTCGTCCCTCTGACGCTTCCGCTCTTCATCTCATAAGCACACGTTCACACATGCACAAGCAAGACCTCGACATTCACACGCACACGTGCACATACATGACCCAGAGAAAGTCACATGACTCGGTACCCTCCGCCACAGGGAAATGTCAAAGAGGAAGCGTCAGGGATGACTGAGGAGAGAATGTGTCGTAGAAGAACATTAAGATCATCCGACTCCACCCCCCCAACTCTCTCTCTCTCACACACACACACACACACACCCACACACACACACACACACAGAGGAGAAGGGATGAAATGTGAACTGGAGCACTGTGGCTCTGTATGAGCGAGACGGAGAGACTCTTTCTGGATTTTGGATCACACTCGGCCGTTGCCTTTGTGTGCTCACTGGCTCTGACTTCCCCCCTCCAGCGTTTTTGGGAACTGAGGCGACTGCGCTGGAAACGCAGGGACGTCGACTCAAGCACAAAATATCACACGGACCAAAACAACTCAAGCAGCACTTGTGCGAATCATCAGTCTAACAGAGACTTTACTGGTTTACAGGCCACACGGAGACACAACAGTCACAGCATTGCTCCCTGGGACCTCTCTCTTACACACACACACACACACACACACACACACACACATACACACACCTTTCAACGCATCCACGGGCAAACAGGGTCCCCACAAGGACGCAAACATGTGTGTCGTACGGCAGTGTGTGCGCGTGTGTATTTGCAGATGTTTATTTTCCTTTCGTTCTTGACTTTCTGTACACACTTCATTTAATGTGGAACATGAAAAAGTCCCTCCAAATGGATCTCAATGGAGAGTATATATATATATATATACTCTTAGACTGTCTACGTCTAAGTCAGACATTTCACCTGCTGTAAGTGTATAGTTTTGTGAGTGCTGTGTGTGTGTGTGTGTGTTTCTGTGTGCGTGTTTGTCGGGGACTGTGTGCGAGTGCGTGTGGATCCTGAGTGGCAGCAAAGAATGACTGTAAGATTTCAGATCTTATAAGCAGCTAAATATCACTGTGTACATTTGTAACACTGCTGAAAACGTTGACATCTGAGTATCAGTGAGTTGATGGAAGTATTTTACTGTCATTTTTTATTTGGAAACTTTCGTCAGACTATCGGAGGAGTAAAAAAAAAAACACCAGAAATGCTCCGAAAGCAGACGTCAGAGAGTTGTTTGGGGATAAAAGTTCCTGCTTGGTTTCCTCCGTGATATTTTTAACTTTTCTTTTTCTTTTCTCATAAACAATTACGCTTCAAAATTCTAAGGTTTCACCCCCGATTTACGCTCGTGTGAGCGGAAATCAGCCATATTTTAACCTTCTGGGTTTGCACCTTCATGGCGTGTTCGCCCCACACGCTCCCGGAACCATTTTTAGGAGCAGGAACTTGTTTCAGAGGGGTGAGAGGACAGGAAGAGCCTCCCACAACTTCCTGTGAAACAGCTGCAGCATCTGGCTCACACTGTTCCTGCTGTGCTCAGCATTTAGCCTCATTTATGAGATTACGGCACGCTTTCATTTACGCCTCATCTGTTCCGTCACCAATTCTGGCAGTAAAAAATGCTTGAAAATAAAAAAGGGGAAACCAGGAACTTTGATCTCGTTAAACTCCACCTGTCGATGTCCCTGTGATTGGGTCCGTAGGACTGCTTGGTGGTAAAAAACAATGTTTTCTGGCTACGCGTGAAGGCGCCTTGTGTGCGTTGCCATTGTCTTCACCTCTGTTTGAAGTTTAAAAAATAGGAAAACCTCAGATTTCTGAAGCCTCGATCGATCAATCGGACCTCCGCACAGGCAGAATTAATTAAACAAATGTAAAGTTTCTGTTTGGGGGTGTTTTAAGGCCTATTATTTTTACAGTATTTAAATGAATGCTCATTCTCACCCTCCATCTGTGGCTTTTTTGATCTGTAAAAAAAGATGAAGAAGAGCGTGTCGGCCCACAGGAGGTTCTCCCGTCCTCCAGTAGATGGAAGTTGGAGAAAGATCCGTTTCAGTGACTTTGGTGTGGCCTTACTTTACTGGTCTTTCTCACATAAAGAGAGTAGGAGGGTGGCGATCAGGCTCCTGGCGGGACAGCCTCCAGCCAATCAAATTTTTGACGCTGGAGCTAAAGGAGCGCCCGTGCCATCAACACGCAGGGTCTCCAAAGATTCAGTTTTTATGGGCCGAGAGAGGAAATGTGGGAGGAACTGGTGAAAAGAGAGGTTGTAAATTAGCTGATATGTCCGTCAACTTTAACAGCGCTACAGCAGCGTGAAATATGTGTCTGGAGTTCTAAATAAAAGTGACATCTGTAACAGTCGGTGCGTGTCTGTGCCTCTCTTGCTAGTGTCACTCACAGCTAACAGTATGTTCAACCGCTAATTATAGGCTGCTCGGCTAAAAATGAAAATGAAGGGAACCATGTTGTGAAACACCAGGTCCATCACTCTTCCAGGATCTCAACCTGTCAATAACCAGTCGACAGTCGACGAGGGATTGAGCAGGACAACCACTGCTGAGGACTGTCCCCACCCCACCAATGCTAGCAGCATCAATGTAGAGCTACGCTAGCTTCACCGCTAACGGGGGCTAAGTGGAAGTCCTCAGTCAGCCACGACAAAGACCTGCTTTCTGCTTTCCTGAAGACAATGAGAAGTGAAAAAGACTCATTTTTAGTTCCATCCGTCCCAGACGTTGTCCTCTTCATCCCAGATGTTTCACCAATCTGACCTCCAACCCCCGGAGGCTCCACTCTTCATCCGTCTGTCGAGGAGTCTCCTTCAGGCCCTTTGATTGTCACTTTTAACCCCTGATCTTCTCGCTGAGCTCCAAAATCTACCTTTGTTCACAATAATCTTCTGATTCTGACGTTTATTCTGATTTGCCTCCTCACTGAAACGCGACTCCGTGCGTAACGACTCGCACGAAACGTTCCGACAACTCTTCCTTTTTTTGTCCCGTCTTTCCCTCCAGAATAAGTTAGTGATTCATAACTTAGCCGGCGATCCCGACGACGGCGATGGAAACCCGCGCATGCTCACGGACGCTCACGCTCTGACTCACGCTCGGATGGATCAGCGAAGAAAGACTCCTGACAGGCGGAGCCGCGTCTGACTGTCAGCTGTCAAAAGCACGGTTGAATAAAACAAGAATAGGACAATCTAGGCAGCGCAGACACGTGCGTGCGTGCGCTCCACGGCTCTTATCTCTCCATTTCCCAGGGCTTTGTCACTGCGTCATCGCTTTGCTTCTCCTGGTCGGCATCAGTCTCGATTGGAGCGGCGCTGATGGCAGATTGTGGGGGAAATCGAACTTTATCTCTATTCATTTATTCCGATTTCACACCGCCCCGGCCTCCCTT
Organism: Takifugu flavidus; assembly: GCF_003711565.1. NCBI lineage: Eukaryota > Metazoa > Chordata > Actinopteri > Tetraodontiformes > Tetraodontidae > Takifugu > Takifugu flavidus. The sequence continues at coordinate 2,022,861 of NC_079539.1, forward strand.
ATGGAAGGCAGCTGTTTTCCTCGCTTTGGAGCAACCTGCGGATGATTCCGTGAGGATGAACTGTACTTCCTCGCTCCGAAATGTTTATGAATGCTTTGCATCTTGATATCTGCTGGCAGAAATGGTTCCATCCCTTCCTGCCTTATCGATTCAGAAATGCTGGATGGGTGGAGTTGAAGAGGACTCGTCCTAAAGCTGCTGCTGTGTCCAGCTGAAAGCTTCTCATCTGCGAGGAGCTCTTTGAGATCGAGGAGACTGAAACTGTCGCTCAGATTAACGTGCTTGTCACACACAATGGGCGAAGGCAGCTGCGGTAGACGCGTCTGCCGGCGCGGAGCTGCTCGCAGGAGCGGGTTACGTCATGTGACACGGATGACGCAATGCCGACCCGCGTCCCCCGTGTCCGGTCGCTCCTCTGCAGGTAAAGTCAGAAGAGTCTGAATATAAAAGGGCAGAAGCTGTTTTTCCTCTGCTTCACTTTCAACCTTCAGCTGACCTTGGCGCTAACCACAAATATTCATGTGAACTCCTGGTCCTGATCGCACCGATTCCTTCGCCGTCCAGACCAAAATGTGCTTTTTCGGTCGCCTATAGGAACGACAGAGACCTTTGTGAATCAGTCAACATAAGGCAGGTAGATATGAGTGTCCCAAAGGCTGATGTGTATATTAAGTCATTAGGTCAAGTCCGTTTTGTCGTGGTCTCGTTAATCTTCCAAATTTGCCCTAAATCTTTGATGTGTGTCCCCTGGAGGAGCTCAGGGAGCCACAAGACCCCTTTTTGACTCCTCATTCTTCGCACTAAGCGTTTCTTTAAAGGCGGCAGGTTGCAGGTGCTGCCAGGTAGGAGTCTGTGTAATGTTTCATGTCAGCTGGCTCACAGCGACAGCGTTCCCGCTCCACCCCTGTCCATCGAGCGGCGGACGCCAGGAAGTGACTCGGGGAAAAGCCGTAATTTAGCCAGCAAATGAGGTTAGGCGAGTACGAGTGTGGCCACAGGCGGGACGTCTGGGCCGCGGTTAACGAGAGCTGACACACCCGGCAAATGGCCCAGGCCTCCGAACAGGATGCTAATAAGTGTGAATGTGTGTGAAAATAGAGCCAGCGTTAGTAAAGACCTCATCAGTGACTCACGCTGGGCCTGCAGAGCCCTGCGGCTCAGGTGATTGCCTTCAGCGTTCCCATGTTTGAGCACGCGCGTGTGGGAGATAATGTGACCGCCGCACCTGGAGATCAGAACAAAACTCTTTAGACAGAAAAAAGAGAGTTTGGGCCTGTTCTGGCTACAGACTGGTGTTCATCACCACCAGTTACCTTCAGAGACCCATTTCTCCTCACTCAGCCTGCAGGAGCGTCGTCAGGAACGAGGATGTGACCAACGAGGCGGCAACGGGGCCGTTCTAAAGACGCCAGCGAGTGAAGGGTGACTAAAAACGACCATGACGACGAAGACGACTTCTGGAAATCGTATTTGAGTTGATGCTTCTGGACCTCAACCATGGATCCCTCCGCTCTGAAAGGCGTCCACAGGCGCCGTTTAGCTCAGTCCCGAGATGAAACTGCACGTAGCGGCGGCCGTCTGACCTCTCGCCTGAAAGCGTGCATAAATGCAGCCAGCAGGGCGACATTTCTAATGACACGTGACACATCCCAGCGTGTCATTTTCTATGTAATCTAAGCTTTATATATTAAACTGTATCTGCGGCTGAAGGGCACTTTTCCGTGTCACTATAGCAACAAGTGCGGGGGATCATTATGGGAGAAACAAAGAGACAGAAGGGCTCCGAGACACTGATGGGATTAAAAATGAGGAAAGAGTCCAAACAGTAAAAGGGAAACAGGATATCTTCTTTGCAGGGGACGCCTCATTAATTCTGTCTGCTCGTTTATTCTTTCCATCTGTTTGCGGCGTCCTCCGAGCTCTCCGCACCACGCGGTGCCAATCACAGAGGTAATCAAATAATCCCATGCAAATGTGCTGGAAATGAAGAAAGGCTCCTGTGAGCCGCCTTCGGGCTCACGTGTGGACGTTTGGTATCCGCAGGTCGGGGATGTCGTCACTTCCGGAGGACCTGATCCGCCTCCTTCCGCCTGCTGTCATTCGAGCGGAGAACCTTCTCCCTCCATTTTGAGTGTTTTTCACCACATTCTTCCTTCAGAAACTGTTAATCTCGTTAAAAGTCCTCTTCCCGACTCCAAAGAAGGTTTTTTTTTGCCACCTCTTGAGCTGTGCTGAGATGCTTTGTGAATAAATTTATCTGTTCCAGGATCAGGTCTTCAAAGGGTGTCTGTTAGATAACGATGTGGGAGCTTCTGTCATTTATTCATTTATTAGTAAGTTAAAGCGGAACGACAGGTTTGTGCACCAGATTATCTAATGTTGCCTATTGAATATTCCCTGTCAGGGGTCATAGGGTCAACGACCTCGACCTTAAAACATACGGAGAGCTCCTCACAAGTCTCATCACACAAAAGTGTGTATAGACTGTATACACACACATATTTCATATATGTCTGCATTAAGTCGAGGCAGCTATGAGTGTTTTTGAGGAATAAAGAGGGCGAGATAGATGAGAACACGTGTGGCTTCAACGCGTTGCTGTTAACACTGTGAAATTGGAAGGGAGGAAGTGAGAGGTGGCGCCAGGGATTAAGAGGTAGGAAATAGCAAAGAGACGTGATAGAGGTAATAGAAGGTGGAAGAAACATGATTTACACGTACTAAAGAGGACCACGTATGTCCACGGCATGGAGACGGGGGGTGGGGGGGGGACGCTGTGAGGATGACGGCGACAGTGGCTTCAGTCACAGTCGGAAGTGTGCACGGTCACAGCGGCTGACAGCGTTCATGTACGTGGAAAGGCTTCAGAGGGGATGGCAGGGGCACTTTAACGTCCCCAGTGTGCAGCTGGAGGACGCATTCTAAATATAAAACACAATAAACTGACAACTGGAGGTCGGGTGAACGCGTGTCGGGCAGGTTCAAGTCAGAGGTTCACGCCATCCACTGGCTTTGAGGAGCTGGTTCACATCTCGCTGGTGTGCTGCTGTAGCTGATAATTCTGGGGGTTTAACATGTATACGAGGGCGATCAGCCCCCACGTGGTCAGAAATGCTGGTTTTTATCAGCGTGAATAATCGGCCTCAAATAATATCCCCCCGCTTTGCATTTGTTGGCACGCTAGCAAATTAGCATTAACCAGCTAGCACAGATTTGGCTCCCAAACCAAAGTAACCAAACGTTGACCCGCTAAACATCCCAACACGTGTTTGATCTCATATACGAGGATCCATCCAGAAACACCTCCAGCAGATTTTTTTTTTTTAATCCACGCACTTTAGTTTCTCCGGCAGCACGTTTTAGCTCTGGATAAATCTGATCGTTTGTGCGTTTGCCAGCGTGTTTATGGGCTTTTCTTCTCTCCTCTTTTTCTCTCTCAGTTGTGTTCTGGGCTGCTTCGGTTCTATATTTCCTCCTAAAGATGGCCATTGATCAGGCCTGCCATCAGGACGCCTCCTTCTCTGCGTCGATGCAGACACACTCGATCATTACTCAGTAAACGCAGGAAGTGTTGCTAGCGGTAGCTCAGGCCGCGCGTGCTACATACGAAACACTTTTCATTTTGTTCTTTATTTGCGGCCACATTTAAACGTCGCACCTCCACTACTGGAGGACAGTTGGCTTCCATTCAGGGTACTTTCTTCCATCCCTTAAAGTGACAGAGGAGAAATGGAGACGTTAAAACGATGTTTCGTTTTTTTCTGGAGGTTTAATCTCTCTTTGTTCGTTTGAGAGCAGCTGCTTGCTTTGAGCGGTGTTTGGTGATAAGTAGAGTGTTTAAAGGTGCTGGTATCAGCCAAATCTCTGGTATTGTAAGGAAGAATAAGGGCATCCATCACCCACAGGATACACGTCTGCTGGATAAGAGGAGGCTGAGGGAGAGAAACCAGCAAATCCACCCTTGAAAAATGTGTCTGAGACAGCAAGACGCTGTTTTAACTTCGCTTCACTGATCCCAACTCATTTCTCCCCCCTAATTTAAATGTAACACTGCCACCCGTTCCTTTCCAGATGTCACTCCACATGTTTCCTTTAGCTTTAGATTAAAAAAGCAAAACAAACAGACGTTCCACTAAAGTCTTCTGGGCTCCATCACCCAATAACAAGTGAAAAATAGTTGTGCTTTAGACATTTTCAACCTTTTTTAATCTTTCACTGTCCAAAATTGAACATCACCTTTACGACCCTTTCTCCTGTTTACACTAACACAAGCATTAATTAGCAATTTAGCACCCAAAACCAACGTCCAATTTAAAGGAGCAGGTTGGATCGGGGCAGTTCTCGTGGTAATAGAATGAAAGCGTGTAAAGGATTTGTACGGTGTTACAGTTGGTCACTAAGTAGCTCCCGACTCTAAACGCTTTCTTGTCGTTCCAACTGTAAGATGAGATCCTCCGAGCCTGCGGAGATGAAGATGGAACGCATAGAAAAAGCCTGACAGGAGCATCCGTGATGACAGCTGGTGATTATAAATCCCCATTTCCCCATCATGGAGTCTTCTTAAAGTGTCTCAGAGATTCTTCATATGGCTCCGAGGGAGAGGAGCGGTGTGGAGGCTCAACTCAGTCCAGCGTGTGTGTGTGTGTGTGTGTGGTGTATGTGCATTTAAATAATGTGCATTAGTATAAGAGGAGCTGTGATTGTCAGTGTGGTCTGATGCAGTCAGGATGCATTAGAGCCTCAGTCAGGGGCTTCCAACATGGCTCCAGGGTCTAAACTTCTATAGGAGGAAGCAGCTCACTCATGAATGTGGAGGGGAAACATGACAAAGAGCCAGCACCACATTTCTAGACCGTTATTAATTCGGCAGAGAGGTTTTAAGCAAAGGTCTCATTTCCAGGGAAAGCATTCCTGACGCGTGTGTGTCGTGCATCAGGGCTGATACGGTCGACCTGTGCGCTGGTTTTTCTAGCTGCACTGTTGAAAAACGGTGCTAACAATAATCCCACAATAAGTGTGATTTTCATGTGTTTCCACTTCGCACCTCCACGCTCTGACCTTTCATTTCAAAGGGCTTCTTCTTCCTGTAAATATAAGCTGTAGAGAGCAGAGAAAACAAAGCTAAAGTGGCCATTTTTATCCATTCAGGCTGTTCCCCCTCTCAATTCACACATGAGGCTCTTTATAAAAAGCGTCCATTGGGCCAATTAGATTCCTTTGCTCAGCCCTGATCTCCCTGGACCTTCTTCATTTCCTCCCTTAGATGGAGAACAGCAGGGAGGAGAGCAGTTTTCCTTTAGGGCCCACTAGTTTTAGAGCAACCTACTTACCAGTGTCAGGGTGTCAGACTGTCTCAGTATACAAGACACAAGCAATTTATTTTGTGCACATTAGAGTCTGCCGCGGCTCCCTCTTCACCCGCTGTCTATGTTTCCGCTGCGAGTCATTTATTTTCTTCACTTAAACAGATTCTATTTGGGTCCGGTGGTATTTGTTTCCCAGCGAAGGTACACCGGGTACACGGGCTATTTATAGTCCTGCAGATATTACCCTTGACCTCACTTTCCACTGTCGTTGTCCACCCTCTGTGGAAAAATGAGCACTGGAGAAACAAACCTCCTGTCTGTCGGAGACGGAGAACCTGGGGCGGCGTTTCAGTAGATAAAGAGTTCTGAAACTGCTCGGTGGAGTTAGCCGCTGACGCTGCAAAGATGGCAAATGATGATGTGTGGGGGGGTGGGGGTAGCGTTTGAGACGTGACTGACGGCTCAGATCGAACGTTACTGGTGACGCCGCTTACAGGAAGTGAATATTCTGTCTGTGTCTATAAGGAGGAAGTTGTTTAGTAGTTAATATGTGTTTGTGTCTGTATGGGGGGGGGGACTGGGATGAGCTGGTTGTTGGGTCAACCCTGGGGAAATCTGTCCAGGGGTTCAGCCTGGTTTGGGAGGAAACCGCTGACTCAATCATGCAGCTGTTGTCTACACACTCCTGTGTTTGCTGTCAGGGCTGTGTGTGAGTGGCGTCTGAGGCGTGGGGGCTGCCAAAGCTAGCCCAGAGTGTGGACGCTCCCTGGCAACGGGCCCAGCGGCATCGCTTCCATCGCCTGTGTAGAACCTGCTGTGGGGCCTCTGTGCAGAGTGCAGAGGCAGGATTTCATTGTTGAAAACCGGCTTTGTTGAGCACAGACGGTGATCGCAGACAGGTGTCGCCGGCACCACCAGGCTTTAGGGGTCACCAGCACACAACGGACATGCTCCTCTCCCAACGTGCCATTGCTATTTGCTAATGATACGCCTTGTTTACCTGCAGTTATCTACATTTTATGACTATTTAAAAACACAAACATTAGGAATCCAGCTGCACATCCACACGCTGACGTCCTAAAGATTCAGTCTGCTATCTCAGCCAAAGGAGACACAAATGAACACATATGGCTCTATAGTAAAGAATCTATACAAACAACATGAGCCTGTTCTTGGTTCCCTCTTCTTCCAGATGTTTCAGACCTCATTTGTGTCTTGTTTTCCACATTTTCTATTTGCACCATAGGTTCAAATTTGCTGTTATTCTTTTTTAATTGCCATTGTTTTCCCTTTATACCGCTTTTTTACTGCTGCGGCGCTTCGGTCAGCTCTTTTTAAACGTCCTCGTTGACTAAATCAGGACATGATTTGACACCGGTATCTTTTAATATTCAACACATTAAACTGCTTTTAGTCCTGACTGTGAATTTTAATGTTGCATGTTTGTTACAAACAGTGAGAGAGAGAGAGAGAGAGAGAGAGAGAGAGAGAGAGAGAGAGAGAGAGAGAGAGAGAGAGACTGCTTTCCCACTTATTTTCCGCAGTCACATCGTTTAAAACACAGCCCTGCGATAATCAGTGTGAAATGAAACTGCAGACTGCATTAAGGGCTGTTGACAGGCTGTCTGTGCGCCTCCTCTGAGCCTCACTGGAGAGGACAGTTGCAGATATCAATGTGATCAGAGCAGCCCGGCGGTGCTGCGGGGCCAGATTACCAGCAAACTGCGCCCGGTGTCCTATTAGATACACAGTGTGCCTCAAATAAAGCGTTGTGCCCTATGGAGGGGACGCTGTTGGGAAATAAAAGTTCAGTAACATGACGCTGCTGTTCCTGAAATAGCAGTGGAACACAACAGAAACGGAGCTTGTTGTCCCGAGGGAAGAGATGGGAGAGATTGTAGTCAGGGGGAAGGAGAGAAAGCAGGATTTAGGAAGCTGCTCGCGCAGACCTCTGCTCTGGAAATGCTCGCACGTGGCCGTGTGGGAGCTCTGAGGGTGCGCAGCGGTGTTTTAGCAATGAAAACAAACATCACAGAGGTTGAGAACTGTTACAAAATGCTCCTCCTGAGCCACTAAGGAGGTGAGGAGACATAAAAAAAGAGCCAAATATAGGTTGACACTATTAATAATAAGCACATTTGGAGTTTTGATGGGCCAAATGTGGTCAAATCATCAGAAAATGACATCACATCGATTTTTTCTTGACCTGAGAAACATGTTGGCACAGAACCAAGATGTGACAGGGTATTCAAGAGGAGCTGGGCATGATGCTCACGGCAACCAACCGCCGTCGGCCCGGCTACGCTCCCTCGCTCAGGAGGGACGTTATTGATGAGGCTACAGCAGGTGAACTGCGTCACGCATGAAGATTGACGGCTGAGAGCCCGTCCCTAGCCTGCCCATCGCTCCTGGTGGCGTGGCTTCATGCAAATACCAGGAGAAATATTGCTTTATTAAAGGCTGTGATGTGGCTGCAGCCAACCTCTGCAACCAGAGACATAAAAATGGCCGTTTAATAAAGCGAAAGTGCGGCACAGCCTTGCAGGGAATGAGAGATTCATGTCCTCACGTCGTCCACTGCTCAGCCGCGAGTCGTTCAGGGCTCTTTTACATGTTTTATGTTTAGCATCACTGCCAATCAGTAACTAATGGAGTTACATTCAATCTATGGCTGCATGATTTAACTATATTGAATCAAATATCCCGTTATTAACTTGACGAGCCCTTTCAACCAGCCCAGGCAGTTATAGGCTGCTACTTTAGCAGTTGTTTGATGTCTGTAAGAAAAGCACTGAAGCGCCATTTAATTCCAAATCCAAAAACAGTAAAAGTCACTTTAAGGTTGAGCCAAAATGGGAATTTGATGCAAACCTCTGTAAAGTGGCTCCTCATATACTTTCACCAATAAAGCAACGTGGAACTCATCTGACTTCATCTCCAAAATGCAGAAAGTTTTCAAGAAAGTAATGAACTAATAAAATAAATAAGGATAGTGTGCGGGTCAGACGGACTGACAGAAAATGCATGAAAGGAATGTTTCTTTCAGTTAATCTATACGTTAGCATATTGAAAAGTCAAAAGTCCATCTTTTTTAGTTAACTCAGTAACAAATCTAGAGTAGTTCAAACCCCTAAAGCCCATCGTCTTCATCACCCGCCCATTCAAAAGTGACCAATGACTCCAGTTCAAAGAACTGGCCGCGTCGCCTTGGCAACGCTTCCCCCGGACTGCCTCGCCCTGCAGACGCCGTCACCAACAGGCTCAACTGGGAGGCGAGATGGTTTCTGTTTATCGTGGCAACTGGAAAACAGCTCCAGATGTCGACATCAGCAGTCAGACCAGATCTGATGCGTTCGCAGGACGTCTGTGAACACAAACATCCTCTGGCAAGGTACCTAAAGGTTTCCGAGCGCCACGGACATGCTAATGCGACACCGTCAACACGGGTTCTGTGGACCAGGCCAACGAGGCAAAAATACTGGGAAAAGTAGGTTTTTACTGAGGTGAATCAGGAGCCACGATGTGCCTCATAACTCAAAGGGGAGTGCATGTTGCAACAGCAGGACTTTGGTCGCTAATTTCCCACCCGAGCATTCCCATTTGAACTTGAATGTACATGCGTGCGCGACGTGCAAAGGCCTTTGTCTTTTGTCCTTCTGCCGGTTTCCCTCATTAATGAAATGACACGAACAGAGAGCGACGCTTTATGTTGATCACATGTTGCCTCAGCCAAACGTCCCTGAATGTGGAGCGTGTGTTGGGGAGAATATTCCTCTTTTTCGCTGCGAGCCAGACAGATTTGTTCCTGTACAGTGACCTATATGTGTACACAGAGTGTAATAACGCTGGCAAACAGCTGAGACCACCAAACACTTTGTGCTGACCATCTGCAGAGGGGCACCCTGGGAAATTAAGTGAACAAACACTGTTAATTAGTGGAAGATGTTTATGAATAAACAGAATTTTCTGGTCATTAACTGGCTGTGACTTTATCTCTTTTTTGCGGGGGGGGATCTCTGGACTCTGGAATCAAAATCAAGACACGAAGCAACCGGCTGGCTTTGGATGAGTCAGTTACTTCACTTGTAGAGGTTTGATGATCCCACTAATGACTAAAATGTTTATTATGCATCGTATGTAAACTTTGTTTTAATCATCCCACATTAAATCCCCCCCCAGCTCAGACTGTTTCATTATTTATTACGCAGGCGGGCAGTTGGGAAGAGAACTTTTTAAGGTTGCTCAAGATTTTCCCTTCAAACATGCATCAACTTTGGAAATGATTCAGCAGTTGAAGCGATAAATAAACCTTGTTTGTTTGCCTTGGTGTGGAGCCTTCCACAGCCCGATGAAGAGCCGTGGCAGATTGGAGCCGCAGCGGTGGCTCCGTATTCACACATGTATCTGCCAGGTTAATTCCTTCTATATTCTTTTGTAACCAAACATACTGGTAAAATTGGCAGGATTCACAATTTTAGGATGACAAACTGATTCTTTTCCAGTTTTTGTTGGGGCCCAAGATTGGACTTCTTTCGCTACATATGCAATCTGCCAGATAAAGAGGGCTGACGGAGCGTTGGAAGCTATTTTTAGCTTAAAAAACAACACATTTTTCACCTTGTGCATATGGAGGTGCATGCGTTTGCGGTCCAGCGTGAATCAAAATTACAATTATCTGTGAGCGTTTTTGCTGCCATCTGCCAACAGCCTGGTGAAAAGAGTTCCAACAGTGTGCAGCGATGTTTAGTTCAGTGGAACCAATCCTGGCGAGCCGAGGGGATTAACGCGGAGAATGGAAGTGAAACTTACCGTTCTGTTGCATCAACTTCTCCTTTCTCTTCTTCTGGGGATTCAGACAGATCAGGCTGCGCTTCTCTCAAGTCCGGAAGGTGCACAGTTGCATCAGGGCTCATTTAGGCTTTTATTATCATTGTAACAGCAATGAAAACAGAATTTTTTAATCTGTTTTTATTGGCTTAATCAGTGCGCGCAGCTTAAGTGTGAGAAGTTCAGGGTTATGGGACTTTAGAGTTATGACTTGTTTTACTATTTTACCATAAAACACTCATTCAAAGAGCTCAGAAGATCAACCGTGAGTGGTTTGGGCCAAGCTCTAACGCAGCACCTGTGTAAATCTCAGATCATTCTCCTCTAGAATAAAGTGCTGAATTAAATGTGGAATGTCTGAGTGCAAATATATAGCTGGTGGTTGGCAAAAAGGCAACTTTCTATTTATTTATTTCAATAAAAGTATTAAGTCTAAAGGAAAGTTTCAGCCGTGGATAAACTGCTGCTGTAAGCTCGGGGTGGGTTTGGTATCAGGTACTAGAAGTGGCCGCACAGACACATGAAGGTAAATCTGGGCTCCCAAAGAAGTTCTGTGAAGGAAATCCTGCAGTCTGTTCCCTCTTATCTTCATGCTTTTTGCCTGCTGTCTGAAGTGAATGGTCGGCAGGAGGAACGCTGTAATTTTCCCTCATCCTGTCCCTCCTTTCTCCGAGCTGACAGCATGTATTAATACAGCTTTTACAGCAGCTGTTTAATGTGGGATTTCTGGGTGTAAGGTGAGCTTTTCAAAGCCGCAACCCGTGTGTGTGTGTGTGGTGTGTGTGTGTGTTTCAGGGATGTTGTGCCTCAGCAGAAAACTGGCTGAGGGATGACTGTTCCTGCTCCTGACCTGAATGTCTCCGTGGGCTTAATACCAGTTCACACTCACATTCCTGGACACTCGGGCTCAGACAGACATTAGCATTCATGGAGGATACACTCGCACGTGTTCCATAAACTACGCCTTCTGTTCAACCACGTAGGTGGTTACAGTTTTCAGGTGTCAGTCATTATGATAAACACCTGTATCTTTCTCCACATTAGGCTTAGCACATTAGGCTTTTTCCTGCTGCTCACGCACATTTGTCTTGTTATGTCTGACTCTCGGATACGATAAGCACACCCTGGAGAGCTGTTTAAAGACTGTGGGATTTTGCAGATTTTCCAGTCCATAGGTTTTCTATTTGTAGATTCATTTGAAAATTGACACTTAAATAGTTTTTTTTTTCTTTTTTGCATTATAACTGATGACAAATGTTAACAGCTAGAATCAACATCTGTCACGCGAGCATCAGATCATATGAAGGATCCGCTGTAGATGATCTCAGGTGATGTTCGAGGGTGGGTGCAAATCCCGTATTAAACCCTATCTGGAACCTTTATCTGTGGGCACTAAATGGGCAGAAATATCTGCAATTTTAATGCTTCTGAATCCAAAGCGAGGCGCCGCAGCAGGTGAAGGTCCTGACTGAGTCATTCAGCTGGAGCTGCTGAAAGAACTGAGAATGCTGCTTCAGCTTTCAGTTCTTTGATTTTTTTGTCCTTCCTCCAGTGTTCTGATTTGCATGTTTGGCGTCAGGCTGCAAATCAAACCGCTTCTGCGGGGCCCGGTTCTGTAGATAGTGCATTCACTGGCTCCCGTGGACTTTTGGGAGGGATTTTATAAGCAACATTTCTCATTATTGCGCCTTTGTCAGCCTCGTCCTGCAGCAGGGCTCTCCCTTTATCCCTGCATCTTTCTTTCTCTCCTTTCTCAATTCCTTTTGTGAATTTTTAGTTTTTTACTAATTAGAGCCAAATGACACATATATTCAGTAAATGTGGAAGAGCCCGGGCGTGCACAAGTCTACGGTTTAAGAGAACACACCTAATGAACAACTTAAAACAGACTTTCAGGAAGCTGTTAAGAAGATGCTGCTTGATGAGACCTATTGGGATTTTATTCTATCATTTAACAAGATTTCTACACATTTAACACAAATATTATTTGAGGGAATTATTTAAACATTTCCAACCTGACAGTATTGCAGAAAGAATGCGCATAAACATTTCCAAATGAAGGACTGCTTCACCTTAACAAGGTCCACCTGCATGTTCATGGTGTCGAGACTTCAGAGACTATTTTATGTGGCTGTAAGTGTTTCTGATGGGAAATGTTTCTCCTTGCCTTTACACCACACTGATAATGACTCCAAGAGGTATTTGATATTGGTCAGGGCTGCACAGACTGTGTTGACCAGTTGTTCTAGAGCTTTAGAGCATTCTGGTGGTGGATGTTACAGCTTCACTGCTTCTCTGCACTGAGCTTTGGTGGTAAACTCACATCCCATCAGCGACAGCTTGTCAAATTCTGATCAGTGATGGCTGCTGAGTGTTTTTGGCTTTTAGTAAATGTGGAACTTTTACATAAAGAGCAAAGTCGCCAAAATAATGGAAAAAACACATTTTTCAAAGTCTGTTTTAGTAACAGGATTTTTAAATGTCAGTCTAATTTGTGTGCTCAAGGTGCCGAGTTTGAAAGAAGTGCAACTACCTTTTACTTCCATATCTGAGATGAGTCACAGTTAAAAGCACTTTATTTTCCAATTATATCAAGCTCTTTTCGTAGAAATGAAATAGTTGCCATGTTTATGTTTTAAACATATTGTCCATGCAAACGAGGCTCGGCAGATGACATTTGCATGTGAGCGTGGAGATCGTGCATCGCTGTGTGAGCTGCACTCTCGTGGATGTTGGACGTGTTGGGTCATGTATCTGTCTCCCCAGTTGGCTTCAGCCTGCAGCTGTGAGTAATTCCGTTATACACCTGCACCATCACTGCGCCGAAAAAGGTTAAAGATGAGAAGATGAAGGTTAAACTGTATTGATCTGGATCAAACATGGGGGGCAGAGAGGGACTGTAAACATATTGGCGAGGGAGGGAATTCAAACAGACAGATGTAATCAAGTGTTGATGAATCTCTTCAGGAGGAGCGGCTGCCGATGCAGAGCAGCAGAGAAGAGAGAGTCTGTTGCCTCACTACACCTTGTTCCTGTCACGGCCGTGTCTCACCTGTCAGCACTTCTCTCCCACGCTAGAGGTAAAGGTTTTACACCGTCGCTATGGTTGAGTACGACATGGTGGTCCTGGGTTTTGGGTTTAAGCCGGTTGAGCCGTTTGTGTAGCAACGATTGAGGTTTGATGCAGGTTGTTAGACACACAGAATATACAGATACAGATGTGCTGCCCTCTTGTGGGAAAGACTTTGCTGCCGAGTATCGGCTAAATGTGTGAACGGCCCGATGACTTGGCCAAGAGCAGCGCTATCAAACACGAGGCCCGTTGCGAACTCTGATGTGACGTTTTAACCTCGAAGTTTTTTCTTCAAATGGGTCGATAACCATTAACCATTAACCAGTGCATGGTCAGCCGGAAAATAGTGATGGAGTCCTCATCAGTGGACAAGGCCGCCCTCTGTTGTTGGGCTGCGGTACCACAGAACAACCACAGCATCATGACTGACGGCTGAGCTCCGCCTGCGATGGGGCGCTCCTCTAGGTCCACTTCTTTACTTGTCCGGCTATCAATCTTCACCAGTTCATACATGGCAGCACAAAAAGGGACCAGACTCTAACTTCATGTAATCCGTGTTCCAGCTAAAAATTGGATTATTCTATACGTCTGGTGCTATTTATGTGCATTTCCCTGCTCTCGGTTTTGAGTATTGTAATTTCCTATAAGGGCAGAACCTCTGGAAAACACGAGTAACAAAGTGTACTTATCATTTCTCCTGTTCTCCTTCTTATTGTCTTCTTTCCTTTCATTTGCTAATGCCGCTTTTTCTCTTTTCTTCTTGTAGCTTCTATTAAACGTGATTTTATCTCCCAAATGCCTATTTTCCTTCCAACTCTCCCCGTTGTGTTTTAACACGTCTCTTTTTGCCGTCTCTCCTATTCTTGTCAGTTCTTGTTTTCCCCATCCCTCGCTCGAAGCGCTTTCTCTCAGTTGATGGAAGAATTTGGGCTTCAAAAGATCGTCAGCACTTCACATCTGCAAAACACACAGACGCGCGGAGGTAATTGCCAAAGCACCTCCGCTGTTACAATAATAGGTTGTCAACCCACACACCCAAGTAAACACACATAAAATCTTTATTAAGATGCAGAAGCAGCCAAGAAGGAATCCAACCTGATGAAAACAGGCTTTTTTTTTGCAGCGGAGAGAGTGAGGGGAGACATCTCCCTCTAATGGTATGAGGGACAGAGCAAATCCTGAGGCGGAGAGAAGGAACTGACAAATCTGCAGGCTGCAGATAAACACAGAGGTGAAGAAAAGTGGAGAATAAGAGAGTGGCGGCGCGGCGTATGGAAGGGAAAACAGAGTGGCTGAGCCTGCGGATTCACTGCCTCTGATTAGAGCCTGACCTGAAGCCTGAGCTGTTAAATCCCAAATACAAGAGCCCTTCTGAAGACTGGACCACCACACCACGCTGAGCTAAATCCCAAACCTAAGACCTCAAATCTGGACCCACACCAAGCCACACCTATGCATTAGAACATATTGTATATCCGGCCCTTGGAACAAAATTGGAAAAGTAAACTTAGACGATTGACACAAACTGTTAGCAGACACTTTAATCACAGACTAACAGAGATGGTTTTGCCCTGGAGAGGTGTGGCTATCCAGCTGAAAAAAAGCATTCATTTATTTTCCTTTTATTTCCTTTCCTTAGTATCATCCACCACATTTAGAGGACCTGCGGCCCTGTGAGGTCTGTAGTGTGATATATTCCAGCAAATATAAACACTTGCACCTCAAAACAACCATCAGCACGGTCATAACAGTAAATCTGATCAGTGTACCTTCACACAAAGAAATTGTGTGTGTATTTTGTAAATAGTAGCAAACACACCAGGAGTCCCCACAAAAATCTTTAAATCAAAATGGCTGCCAGCAGGCATGCAGCCCAACACGGGAGACCCCCCCCCCCCCCCACAAAAAAATCTTCTGTAAAACAAGACTGAAAAAAGAGACGCAATAACAACTTTCTAATTATTGATTATATGCGGTCAGAAAATTATCATTAATCATCTCTCAGCTAACATGGGCATAATAGGCTAAAAGCTTATATCAAACAACAAACTTCTGGATAAACATGTGGTTGCAGCCAATAAAAAGGAAACATTTCCTCTGGTCTCCCTTTTAAGAGGAGGAACAGACTTCTGCAGTCTCACCACTAGGTGCCGCTAAAATTGGCAGTTAGCTGCTTTTTCACCCAATAATTTTAAACTGATATCTTATCTCTGAACTGTGTACCATAATTGGACTATATGAGCACACGTGGTCAAAAGGATTAGGCAGACACATAATTAAACATCTAGTGCATGTTTTCCAATGCAAATGTCAGAGGAGACATTCTGAACTAAAGAGATAAACCAACAGCAACTGCTACGTGGCCAAAAAATAAAGAATAATATATTTTTTTAAAATGCAGTTAAAAATAAGCGAGAGTGTTTTCGCCTTCCAAAAAATGGTGACAGTATTGCACAGAGAGGAGGAAAAACAACCAATTCTCTTTATCAGGCGCTGTCACCTCTCTGGAAGGTATAATCCTACCCTGTTGCCAAACCGAGCACTGCTTTGTGCCCCCTCTCGCGCATGCGGTTCACTGCGTTCAGGACTGTTAAATGCAACTTGCTTTTGATGTTCCGGCATGTTTTTTTCTAGGTGGAGATCGAAGAAATCCATTTCTGCCGAGTAGCCAGCATTACTTTAAGCAACATCTGCATTTGTACATATAGCGCAAGATCACAACAACAGTGGAGTAAAATATACTCTGCTGTCAGAAAAATAGTGGATGAAAAACAAAAGCAAATAAGCACGAGTATGAAAATGTCTAGAGTTTTTTTTTTTTAAAATGAGCTGAAGTACAAATATGGATGATCTTATCTGGATTAAAATAAAGCATTCTGAGGATTAACAGACCTAAATTACCCCTCAGTTTTAAATCTGTACATCTGCATGATCTATGGTTAATGTATCTCTGTGATGTTCTCTTTCTGCCCTCACTCGCCATTCTAACAGATGGGATGTAAATAAAGTTGCATTTGAAGTGCTATTTAAAAGCAGACGTCCAGTATAAAAGATATTAAAGGATTTAAATAATAGTTGTGTGGGTTAACGAATATATACATACACATATTTTGGGTTTTAATTTGATGGCCTTTAAAAGATTAAACGTAATTCTGATTTACTTTTAGAGTTCATGACCTCAAAAGACACTTCCGGGTTAACCTGCAGGTGAGGACAGGTGAAGGGTTTCATGGGGAGAAGAGCCTTTAAAAGGCGTGAACTAGTGTGTTTTTGTGGAAAATTTACTATGGGATGTCAACTGTTTTCGGATGCGGCGTGACATGGATTCTCCATTTGGATTGGAAGTTTTTGTTTTTTTTAACCGATACGAATCGAATTCGGCTATGCTCGCTAGCTGGAGCTAGGCTAACGTCATGGCCACCGGGAGGAGCCGCGGGGACGAAGCCACCTGTGCGCCGCCGACAGGAGCCTCACCGGGTCCCAGGCGAGGTGTGTCTCTGACGGAGGAGGCTTCGCGGGTGCTTCACCAGCCGTGGACCTGTTCCTGAAGGAGGTAATTTATTCCAGATTACTACCGCAAACCCCAAATTTACGCGCGCAAACGAAAACAAAGCAACCTTGCAAAACCAAATTAATCAATATTTAAGACTTTAAAACCACGATGTTGACTTTCTTTCTTTAAAAAAAAAAGTTTAAATGTGTGTTCCAAATATATTTAATACATTTGTTAAAGTTGATATAAAGTTGATATTTGTGTAAATATCGACTTAAGACTTTTTAACCTGCGCAAATCAGCTTCATTTAAAGTGATACGGATCCGACTAATTTAATTTTACGGCATAAACTGGGATTGTTGATCCAATTCTGAAAAAGATTCCACGTGTTTTATCTAAAATGCTTAAATATAACCACTTCCGCAATCTAATCAGGATACTTGTTACCACGCATGTGTGAGGACGCTAAAAGTGTTGATTTCACACCTTTTTGGTTGTATTTGATCATAAGGAAATGAGTCAAATCAACAGTTCACTTTTACGTGAACCTTGGAAACATCGCTGTCATCTTGGGGGAGATTAACGCTGCGCAAAAATGGTTGCGAAACAAGGCGCAGCCACATCTGAAAGGTCACGTCCTTTACCTCGGGCGAAACACACCCATTTGCCTACGAACAAAATCCTCCGCTGTCATTTGAACGGCAGCACAACAGGACCGAGAGGACAAGCCGCCCTCGAGTCAGTCTCTTCAGAAAGCCATTCAGTAAATATCTTATGAATCTTTCCTCAGCGTCCCGCTTCCAGGGGGGAGCCCTGTTTGCACAGACGCTGTTTACATGTTGTAATTTGTCAACAACATTAAAAGGACGCACGGCAGCATCATTGTTCTGTGATTTTGGGGACTGGATTCGGTAGCAAGGATGAGGCTATGCTAACAGCGCTACAAAAACACACAAAGCTGCACATGTGCAGGAATGTGATAAGGACCTGAGGATTATTCATATGTTTGCCGATCATCTCCTTTTCTCTTCCCTTTTCACGTCCATCCTCTCCTCCCCTGCTTCCTGTACTCCCATTTTCCCCCTCTCCTTTCACCTACATCCATGTCCAAGTCGGAGGATGTCTGGTTTATAAAAACCCAGGATAATTTGCTTCACATGAGGCACAGAAATGCATGAAAAGAACATTTACGCAGAGGGTCCGCAGTCAATAGTGCAAAAACCCCCACAAAAAAACAGCTCAGCGGCTGGGTCTTCAGGCTCAATGCTAACTACACTACTGCACTGCATCTGCAATGTGCCAGATATTTATAGCTTTGTCTCAAACCGGAGATGTTTGAACTGACGTCTCTTAGACTTCCAGCCAAACTTGTCACAGCCTTAAGAAAAGCCGCCACTTTTTTTGGCACCATTAGCAACATGCAGGTCTCTTCGACTGCAAATGATCTGTTACTGGCCTGAGCAATTAAAAGTGACGTGTACGTTATGATGGCTGGATCCCACCATGGTATCCTGTGATATTGCAGAGCAGAACTCTTTCGAGATGATGTTTCTGTGTCAGGATCCAGATTGGGCGCCTCATTGTTTCCACCACTCTCTTTTATACAGGCTGTACTTTGACTGTTCCATATTCATCATTCCTGCATTTCCAATTCTAATCTTTTTTTCTTGTTTTCTTGTATTTCTGCTTTCTTGAAAAGATGAACTTTTTCTAACTGTATTTACAGCTGTGTTCTGTCAGTTTTTGTTCAAACTTCTACTTTGCATCGGCGACCTCATTGCCAGAGACAGCGAGTCCAAAACAAACATAATTATCTTTAACTCTCTGCCTCGTGGGTGTATTCGCATCTGAACTCTGTCTCTCGTGTCGTCCGGTGGTTTGGGAAGTGTCCGACCGTCTGGGAGTTCTACCTGTGATCTCCCGCCAGCAGCAGGGTGGGAGGCTGGACTCCAGGCTGACCAGCTGCTCACCAGCTGGGATGAAGGCATCCGATTCTGTAGTTCTGCTCAGAGACGCAATGATCTCGTGTTGAATGTAAAATCAAGTGTCTGTCTGTCGTATTTGTGTCGTTCCTTGGATCTTTAACAAAAGATGGCAGACAAAATAAAATGTTCTGCCTTTGAGTTCAAAAACAAAGGCTACATTAGCATTCGCCGCTGCACCTGTGGTGACACAGGTAGCCCGCCCTGCTTGTGTAGATTTACTCTGTTCCTGCGGGTTTAACCAATATGGCTACATTCAGAAAGCTGTGATAAAGCTGCTACTGGATCTTCTCTCACTGTATCTGGAACTATTACTGACATCCAGTAATCTGGCAATCACCGCTTATGATTCTAAATAGCAGATAAAGTCCTTATGTGCATGTTTTTTTCCTGACATACATGTCTGGCATTATCTTTTATTGTTATTCATCCACACACATTTTAATACTATGATAAACTGTAATGCTAGCCGCTAACCAGACCGTAAGCAGCCTTCTGTGTAAATACACTCAATGAAGTAGTGAATGAGAAGGAATTACATCTTTCCTAATAGTTCAGAGATTATTTCCAGTTATATAGTGAATATAGGGCGGACAAATAGAGCTTCTACATATTTATAAAGCAGAGTGAGTGGTAGGATTTGCTCAGCCTCATAGGTTTAAACTGCAAGCGCTTTCACACAATAGGAGAGAGAGAGCGCGCGAGTGCTCTGGCAGACCTGACCTTATTGTGGTGGAAAATGAATTTCATCTCTTGTCACATTCAAAATTCATTGCTTTTGTGCGGCGGGAGCGAGTCGGGGAAAAGAAACAGTTTATCATCATTTGGCTCGTGATCTGAATGAGCGCCGGAATGACTTGAAATCCACTCCAGTGCAATCCGGTTGCAGTGACACAAATTAGCAGCCAGACGTGCACAGATACTCCCAGACACAGATCGCTTCACTCGGAATTGTCCACTGCAGGGGAGCACTGACGGTTCCATCCGCAGGAAAAAAAATAAAAAATAAAAAAAAAACCTGTGTGGAGTGAAACACGGGGAGACATTTGCTTTATGGCACAGCTTTAATGTCATCTGGAACGCAGAAATACTGGCAACATTCTGGAGGACAACAAGGTGAAATTCAAAAAACAAACCTTAACATGGGCAATTTAGAACACCACGGGAGGAAGAATGCCAAGTACCGGGGTTTATTTGGAAGAACGCTGGTCACAGAGTTGGAATCATGGAGCCACTCAGCCAAGGTGGCCTGCAGAGGCCCTCCAGGACCATTCCCGCCTGGATCCATCTGGGCACGGGCGGGGTGCTGATCAGTCGGGGTCTTATCAGTCACTTGGATGAAGAAATATGATGCTGTGAGACCAGAAAACCCTTCAAACTCTCAAAATCATCAGGAACAATATGCATCTAAAGGCTCATCATAGTTTCCCGATTTACAGAATTGAGCTTCAGTTTCTTTCAGATTTTACCCAAGTTGTTTTCCTAGCCTGGATTAAGCATCCGTGTCTGCTCAGACTGGCTACTGTTGATGCTAATATCACATTTAAGAACTAATGTAAGGGCCAACCACCGAAAACCCTCTATTTTTAGCTCATATACACTCATTTCTTCTCACAATGTGCAATGTAAGAGTTGCTGGCTGGGTAAACAATAGTGTATTTGGAAATATTTTTGAAGCATCAATAAATTGTGTTTAATAAAGTGTTAAAGTAGCTGTGGATAGTGATCCCAAATCAATTAGAGAATTACCACAGAATAGAGGAGGTGAAATTAGGATAACCCAGATCATCTATTAATTAAAGTTGCTGTTCCATTGATATTCCACTTTATTACATCACATCAGCTGCTCACAATTAACCTACACACACACATACACACGTTGTTTTGGTTTGTGCTCTGCTATTATCACATTGCAGTTACTGCATGCAAATAAATAGATTAATAACAGATATATTTAAGAGTAACTGACATGTATAATGAAGAGATGTAGAAGCATGCAGCAGGAAGGGTGTATTCTAGGGATTATTAACGGTGTTGAAGCTGTAGTTAATGGAAAATAGATAGTCACGTAATAGAAGCTGATCAGCATCTCCTTCAATAACATACAGTGAAATGAATACACAGTGAAATGAATAAAACAAGAGTCTCTTCAAAAATGTCCAGTTGTTTCAGGCAGTTCCTGAGTCTCATCACAGCAAATAAAGCACATGAAGTTCACATTCCTTTACAACTAAACATCACAAAGGCAGTTCCAAATCCATAAATTGGACTTAATCAAAGAGATGAATATTAAATCAGAGGAGCTAAGGAGCGAACTCGCTGCCTGAATATTTGTTTTCCTGGGTAGATACGAGCTTTAATTGAAACCCTGGTTTGTGTCTTTGTGCCACCCATCGTCGGAATCTCTGAAAACAAAAGAGGCGACACGTTTAAACCAGCTCGTCGTATATTAATTTCCTCCGTCACACCTGAATCACATCTGAGATGCTCATCTGAGGATCACACAACAGAGAGTCTGGACACAAGACTGCTGGGACGAAACACACCGAGGATGTTGATTCCTCACAGAGGAACTGTGTGTGTGTGTGTGTGTGTGTGTGAGTGAGAGTCGATACCGGTGACTTCAGGACAGCAGTATGAATAGATAAGGACATTAAACACTTGCTTTCCTGGTGCTTTGACCTCGGCAAACATAGACTACAGGTCCCGGCAGCATTCATCTCCATTGCCAATAAGGACAACTTGGCCATTGATGTGGTGAAGATGGGTTCCAGCCAATCGAAAAGTTCAAAGACATCTGCAGGGAACTCGTCTCTTAATAGGCGAGAACTTCAGAATGAAACCAACTTCAATAACAGCAGCTCATTATTGCATCTACAGGAGAGCGGAGGCATTCAGTTTGTTACACGTCCGCCGCTGACGGCACCAACAATGGGCACCGTGGCCATGTGATACGTTCCACCGTTTAAGCCCCGCCCCCTCCGCCGTGCTGTGCAGCGAAGACAGACGCAGCCCGAGGTTGAGGTGTGACACAGGTGTTAGCTGGAAGAGATGGCAGCCGTCAGATTCATTTCCCCCCTCGGAGCAATCGCCAGATCTCCTCGCTCTCATCTTCCAAGAGCGTCTCCACAGAAACACATTTGTCGCGCTTCCGTCCTGTTTTTAATGGCAGCGCGGAGCGATGTGAGGAGACGGGGCTGCCTTTTGTCACTCTGAAAGGGTGACAACTGGCACATTCCTCCAACAGGCTTTTTATGTCCTCACTGTTGGAAGCATCACACAGCAAACCCCAGCTACTCCAACTCTGAATCAAATCGAGCGTTTTTCTGCTTTCATTAGCTCTGGCGTGCAGACACGGACTAACATGCGTCACTTTTAATGCATTTTCAATCAAACATTGTACAGAAACCCGTCAGCTGCTTTGTTTCTCTCTGTGTTGATTGGTGTGTCTCTTGTTGCGGCTTCATTTGCAAACATCTCAGCTTTTTGTGTGCTTCACCCATGAGTTGTGTACAGTGCCGCCCCAGGGGTCGGTTCATGTGTAATTGTAATGACGGATAATACACATTAGCTCACATTACACTGAGCTTTTTACAAGCGACTGGGACGTTGTTGTCGGAGGTTGTTTCACAGCCTGTTTGCCGACAGTTGCACCACTTTTGCCTTCGGGTTGAGGAGCGAAATCTGCTTGGTTACGTTGAGGAGCGAGATGTCGGATTTCTCTCCCCAGCTGCGTCCACAAATTTAGCCCGTCCAGAAAAACTGATGTATTTAAGTGTATAGAGTCTCTCCATGTTTCTGTGGAATCGTAACACCGACAATGACGTGCACGTGTGTCTGAGAAAGCGAGAGAAAGCTGGCAAAGCGAGCAAACATTCACATGCGCTGAATCATTGCTGTACGTCAGATCCCTCCAGGGCCGCGTTCCCTGACATTTTTAATTTCAGATTCATCGCTGTCGTTGTTCCACCTTAATTAAAACAATTATTGTTCAGCGGAACCAGCAGGGTTCTGCTCTGACGGCTGTTGTGCTGCTGTCGCCTGTTTGGTGTAAGAACAGGTCACACTGTCAGTCACACCTGTGTAGATGTGCTAGCTGCCTCTATACCTCCATACACAGAACTTTCTTCAGGCAGACATGAAGAGTTCAAACATCTGGGGGCGCATTTGTGAGGAGGAGAGGATGAAGTTTCTTTTAAATTGAAAATTCCTTATTTGTTAACTCTTGTTTGGCAGCTAATGGTAGCATCTGAGTTCTTTATGGGGGTTTTGTTTTTAATTCGACTTTATTTATATAGCATCTGTTGCAATCACACTTGTCTCCAGGCGCTGGTCCTCAGACAGCCTTCTGCTGCTGGATGGGATGGATGGAGGAGGTGGAGGACAGAAATGGGAGGAACAGATGTCAGATACATTCTATTGTTCACACTGAGTTGGGTAAAACATATTTACTTTTGGATGGATTGTGACTAGACCTTTTTATGATGAAAAGAAACTTCTCTTGGACTTGACCCACAGCCAACTGCGCAGTAAAACCTTTGTATCTACGGTTTTAATAAAACTCACCTGACATGGCCTTGACTTCTGTCCTGTTCTTGAGTTACAGCCACAATAACCTTGCAAATAATGCTGCATCGTTTGCACTCCACCTTTCTGCTCCATTTCTATTGGTATTAATTCAGCTGATATGCTGACCTGAGAGCTTGTGCAGCTTACCTTTGTCCACATAACAGCCATCCGTCACGAGTCAGGATACTTGTTCAGATATGACCTTGTTGAAAACCAGAACTTCTTCAGTGTCTGACTCATGGTGAGGTTTCCATCAGTGGTCTATAAAGGAAGAGCTGCAGATGGAGCGGCAGTCGAATGGAACCCTGCTGAAGTGAAAGTGATGCTGGTTCCCTTCTCCCGTGTTGCTGCACAAAGCAGAAATATACATTTCAGAGAGATCTGGCCGGAGGACCTGGCAGCCGAACCAGCCGCAGGTCCAGGGCTTTGGATTTTGTCGGGATTGGGAGCCAAGAACAGAGGCTCGTCTGTCTCTAACAGCGCAGCAGAGCGTTTTTTTCTTTTGGGGGGGGGGGGGGGGGTGTAACCGGACTTTTTGGAATGAAAGCCTTTATCATTCTCTCTATTTCTTGATTACACGTGCTAACGGGCTTACAGATGACATCATACTCAACAGCAGCGTGAAACAGACAGAAGATGGAAGAGGTGTGACGAGCCTCCGTCAGCCGGAGATTGTGTTTGGCTTCCACTGCCGTCTGTGTGTGCGGGTTTGTGCGTGTAGGTGATGCACATATGATTCGTTGTCTTCTCACTTCTATGAGCTTGTGCCAAAATAAGCTCATTACCATCACAGGAGCCAACGCTGAAATTCAGAAATTCATTAGCTCAACAATTTGCATAGTCCCGCTTGTGTGTGTGTGTGTGTACGTGTGTGTGTGTACGTGTGTGTGTGTGTGTGTGTTCTGGCACACCGCTAGCTTCGCTGCAGGCACTCAAACCCACTCGTACCTGCTACTCTGTCATGGTTTCTTTTCCTCTTGTGTGGTGAATTAAAATGCCCCCCACCCTTCTTCTCTCCTCCTCCTCCTCGCTCTGCTGAAGGTTCGGGCTCTGGTGCGATTCATGTTTAAAGCACTCCAGTCTGAGAAGCACTAGGCTGACAATTATTGCGACAAAGACATGACCGGCGGGGAGAGGAGCTTTAATTGAGTTAAAATTGAGTTTCTGAATAGATCATTGTGTTAATTTTGGAATAAATACAGTGGGTTCCTCGCAGGGTGCTCTCCGGCTGAGGAGAGCAAAGATATGAAATCTTTCTCATCGTTCTTTTTTGTGTTCTGTTGCTTCATCTCTTGCACGGCGGCGTATTCTTTTTCCGTGCAGCACTTATCTGCGATAACGCCGTGATCGATGCCTCGGGTGTAATATCAAAGATTTTAGCCGAGGAAACCGCAGTGCGAACGACGACCTGCGGAGAGTCTCGCCAACGATGACGGCTGCTTTGGTGGTAAATAAGTGTTTATCTCCTCTGCACAGTGTGCACCGAGGCACGTTTGCCTTCATCACTGCTCCAGAATAAGGTGTGATCAAGGCGTAAACGCTGCTAGATCCTGCCGGTACAGGCACCTTCTCACACAGGGTCGACCCCCAGTGAGGTGTCATGCTGCTCCTGGTGTTTGCTCTCAAGGTGAAGCTCTGGGAGGGTGTCTTCGCTGTCTCTGGACTCGTGTTCACAGTGGTTTTAATGGTTTTCTTCTTCTGAGATTTAGAGGCCAAATTGATTTTTGTGGGCTTGTTTAAATCTGACCATCACAGGTTTAAACCATCTGTGGCCTGAAGAACACATTTACACTTGGAAACACTTGAGTTCTGCCTAGTTTGACTTCAGCAGCTGTCCATGTCTCCTCCTCTCTGATATAATTGTTCAGACAGCTATGAAAACCATGGAAACATGGATGGTGTTCAGGGTCTGCTGTGAGCTCCAAACATCCACATATTGTGAGTGAAAAATGTAATGAATATCAGTCATATGTGTGGCAGAAGCATGAAGGCGAAGAGAGTTTTTAGGGCTCTCGCTGCAGTAATCTTGTAATCATCCTCTGCAGACGGAGCTGCCAGAACAAAACCACATGTAATAAATTGCTAATAAACCCGAGAAATGTGATAACCATAGATGTGGTGCTGCACACTTCAGAGAACTGACAGAATGACATTAAACGCAACACTAACTCAACCCTTCACCTATTCTTACCTGTCAAACAATGAGACTCTCAGAATATGGAAGAATGTTCTTTTTGTCCTGAACGGGCCATTTTGTGTCACTGCAGTTTGCCAAACATCTGGTCAATTACTTACAGAAGTCTGGACCAAACTAACCCCATCAAATTCTCTTTTGTATCATTTTTATGTGATTTCACACACAAGCTTTGCAAATGCATTTATTTCTTTTAGAACAAAAGCACCGCTTTTATAATAAAAGCCTGTCTGAAATGTCAGTGGTGATAATATACCTTTAAAATGTACATAGATGTTCTTCTGATCGGAGCCTCTTCAGCAGTAATGGAATTTTAATGATGAATTATGGATGATATTCAGATATAAAACCGCTCTCTGCTTCAAAAATAATTATTTGCAAGCTTTTTTTGCAACTTTAATCCCGACCTTAAATTTCCACACCGCTAAAACGTGACCTTTTCAGTCCCACCTACACGTGTACGTTGGGCTGTTCTGCATCGGCTCCAACAGCCAAAACCACAAATCAACTTCAAATTTGCTCCAGTCAATTCAACTTTACTAATGTATTTATGTAATCAAGATTATCTGATTACAGAAACCCAGAGCCTGACCCCCGAACAAGAACAGCCTTTTAACAGGAAGAAACCTTGAGCAGGACCAGACTCATATACTGGGGGGGCTGTTAAAATTTGAGGTAGAAGAACAGCCTTTTTGGTCATGAGAAAGCACATTTTCTCTTCCTTTTGTTAATAAATTGGAGATATCCCAGCAGATCCTAAAAATCTGCAAATATAGAACAGAAAATGGAAGACCTTTATTAGTCCCACAACGGGGGAGGTTTTTTTTTTTTTTTTTTTTTTTACACCAAATACGCCGGTAATAACGTTTTTTTAAATTGGCCCCCTTCTTATTATTCTTTTTTATAAAGTGGAGAACATAGTGGTGGAACTTGGTGTCCTCTCATGAGACACACGTCTAAGTTTGGGAGGAAAGAACTCCCCTGAGGGAACAGTTGTTTCTCTGCAAAGATAAACTAGCTGATACGACCTTTAACTGCTGTGAGCACGCCAGACAGCTGATTTTAGCATTCTGAGGTCACATGCGACGCCTGTTACCCCCCCCACCCCCACCCCCACCCCCACCCCCCTGAGCTCAGCCTTGCCAAAGGTTCAAAGCTGCCCCGGTATCAGCTCTTATCTGACCCTGCTCTGGTTCTGTCTTTTCTCTTCGTCTGATCTTCATTACACAGGATCCTGGGTCTAATCACTCTGACCCTTCCGACCTGCCTCAGCTTAACACGGCTCTGTCCTGATCCCACACTCATCCCTGCTCCACCTTCCCCTCGTGGCTCCTGGGATTGTCACCGCAGAGTTAATTAAGGAGTTTGACATATTTTTTTCAGGGTCTCTCTTTCTTTATCAGATTTGTTTTGCGAAGTAAAAGGATAGATTTATTGATTCGGCTTCTTGTTTTGTTTCATCCCAACACTTTGGTCTAAAGCCCCGACTGCACGCCGAGTCTGCCGCCCCGCGGTGACGCAATAATCAAAACTCTAAATTATTTTTTAAAATAATAAAAATAAAGAGTTTTTCTCATATCATGCTGTGATATGTGTTGTGATTGCTCGGTAAATTCACGGCTTACGTATAAAATTGTTCTGTGGTTCCCTGCAGGAGGCTTTGAAACCGCTGTCAAGGGATGAAAATCACATTTCTGCTCTGCAGCCTTAATAACCGACGGTTATTGAAAGCGCTCAGCTTTACGCCACATAATGTATAGCTGCTCATGAGCCGTTAGCCAAAAGTTGAACTCCCTCCGTTGATGCTCAGAAATGAAGCAATTAATCGGTTATTGGAACCCTGAGATCAACAACAGATCCAGATGATCTCCTCTTCCATTTAGTGGTGAACCAACCGCTATGACCTGTTTAACAGCTTCTTTATTGTCCAGGCTTTCTGAGATTTCTGAATACCAAGACTGGCCCTTTCTGAGCCACTTATTGATATGGCGATTTAAAAATAATCATAATAAATGTGGGTTTGCATTTCGTCCCAACATGGCTCAGTTCATTACTGCAGTCAGCCACCAGAGGGCAGTACGCGTTTGGGGCTTTTTTTTTGGTTTGCTTTATTTTTTTATTTTTTTTATTTATTTTTACAGATTTCTCATCCAGACAGCAGCCAAAACTGCCATTAGTGTTTTCATCCTTATATCCAAAAGCAAACTACTGTCTGAACTGCCTGTTTAAGTTCCCAATGATGTAATGAGGGCAGCATTTTTGGGATGCATCGACACGCACACCTCTCAAAAGAATGGCGGCTAAAATTTGTCGTTCCTAACTCCAAATTTAAACCCCCCCTATGCCCAACTTTGTGAGGACATGAGGCAGGAAGCAGCTCAGATGGCCACACGTCTAATTCCGATTCATGGTCTTTATTACAGAAGAAAGGAGCGCAGATCCCACTTCCTCCTCGCTGCACAGCTCGCCGAGGGCTGCAGATGAAAATCTAATAAAAGGCAGCAGCGAAAGTGGCTCCATGTCAGTGTAATACATCGGGGTTAAATGGGAAGGAATTGGCTTTAAATTGAAGTGATTTGCGTGTTTTAGCCCGCAGTTTTGCTGCCACAGCTGCAATAATTGAATTACTTCAAAAATCAGAGCGGACTGAATTTTCACTCTACACACTCACACACACACTCACACACACACACACTCACTCACATACTCACAGATGTTATTTTGGAGATGCGTCTCTGCTTTCTTCTCTTTCACTGCAGTGAGACTGCTGAGGATAAGCCAGATCAAACACGGCACCGGTTAAACCACAGCAATTACACTATCCACCTGAGGGAGGGCGAGGGGAAACGGAGGGCTGGGGGGGGGAGGCTGAGAGTGGGCGAGCGAGGCGGGCCCGGAGAGGGAGTGCGTGAGAATAAGTGTAAATGAGAACAGTTTGGAGATCAGGAATTCAGTGCACGGTGGGGTTTAAATGGGTTTGGAGAGATGAGGATTGTTGAGGTAATCCCTTTTAATCAGGTGATCCACCAGCGTCCTTTATGTTATGATGTAATGTTTTCCATACGAAGCAGAAGCTTCTTATGGGTTTTTAGTTTATCTGAGGAGATGAAACTGGCTACAAGTGCTCCCGTCTGGTGGATGCAAACATTATTAATCGCCCCCCCCCCCCCCACCCCCATCTTGCTAGCATGAGTCGTGTTTTAACAACCTTAATAAGTGGAATAAAAAGGTGTCAGATTGAGTTACCACGTTTCTGCTGTTGTGCCGTAAAGTGCATCACAATACAGAGGAGAGAATGAATAAACGGCATGAAAGAGGAAGATTCTCCTCCTGTAATTAAAGGAAAGAATTTATGCATCTCAGGAGATTTTCACACTGCAGTTATTACTTTCTGAAGTGGGGGAAATAATCCCATCTGCTGGAAATGAACACAAAAATTCTAGTTTCCTGCAGCCGGAGATCAGGTCAGACGTGGACGTCGGCTGGACGGAGACGGTCCAGACACTGAAAGACAGAAATGTCCTGCTCCTATTTTAAAATGTCACCTTAAACAGCTGGGATTTGCTAAGATTTCACCGCTTGGTCTCATGTGATGTGAAGTCGGTTGCCGTAGCAACGTTTGTCCTGTTATTCGGCTGACTTGTCTGGTGCGTGTTGTTGATCTCAATAACGTTCTGTTATTAGTAGTTGGAATATTACAGTTGAGAAAGTCGCCAAACAACCTTTAAAGGTGTTGCAATGTTTCTTTTTTGAGCAGAGCTGAAGCAGAAATCTAAGAGTGGCTGGAGAATATAACGTGTCAGCGTTTGGCAACTCTCTCATTGTAATTAAAAATTAAAATCGTCAAATTAAATTGGATCAGCAGATATTTCCTTCGCTACCTGAACGCATCTAAATGTTTTTAATCATTCAAAACAGACTGATAATTGTTTGTATGAATATTTGACTATAGAAGCTGAAGTCGTTTCATTTAAAACACATCAAGTCTGAAGGAAACATCAGAAAAAGACTCAAGCCGCCATTCTTGATTTCAGTCTCAGTGGTCTGTTGCTAAAGCAGTGCTCAAGGGCAAGGATTTTTACCGACAACTGATGCTGCACTTGTTTTTCCACTTCAAGCTCAGCAAACACTTGAAAAATCTAAATCAGTGCATCCTTTTGGAAGTTTTCCTCTTCCCATTTTTAGCCCCGCTGAAAAGCAGTCTCTCTCTCACACACACACACACACACACACACACACACACACACACACACACTTTATCTATTTATTTCCTAATTTCATTTGAAACTTGTCACCTCGGCTCAGCACAGGTTTTCACTGAGAATCATTTTCCCGTTTTCAGGTTTGTGGCGACGGCGTGAAACACGGCCCGCCGCGTCAGCCGTCCCGTTTTCCGTCCTCTTTCATGTCCGTGCGTGTTTTTTTAAGAAGGAAACTCTTATTCATGGGTGAAATAAAGAGTTTTGGCCCGTGAAGGCTTCAGAGACGACCTCCTCCAGCAGTACGTCTGCTGGAAACACGTTTATGAATATTTTATCCGTGAAAATAATGCATACATTTAAATAAAACTGCCTGCAGATGTGGGAGATTTAGGATACCACCTTTTTTTTTTAAGTGGGTTCTAGATGCTCTCCACCCATGTAATAACGATGACGACAGTTCCGTTTATTTTTCAGGGTGGAGGCAAAAATCGGCTTTAAATCACCCTGAATATATCGTGATTAAACATCCATTTTTCGTTTTTTTTTTGTTTTTTTACCAATTCAGCTTTTTCTCCACCTTGTAAAGACGTAGAGCTTTGGAACAAAACCTCAGTAACGGTAGGTTAGCTGTGAGCGGCTAACATTAACCATCCATCCCAGCGGGGTCGCAGGGGGCGGAGCCTATCCCAGCAGCCTTGGGGCGAGAGCTGGGGCCCACCCTGGGCTCCTCTCCTCCGCTCTCACAGATCTTTGGGACTTCCCCGTAGACCAGAAGATGCTTCAACTCTCATCCAAGAGGCTTCTCCAGTTCTGAGGAAGAGGCCACCAGAGCCCGCAATCACGTCCATATTCTTCAACACCAGCTCATCGCAGGACTCACACACAGAAACAAACAACCAGACACACCAAAGGTCACTGTCGGGTCACCAATAAGGGCTTTCCTTGACTTTCATGCTGTGAGGCAACAGTGCAGCTCTAATCTATGGACTCCACTCCTATAGAGCCAGTATATACGTACGCAGGGTACCAACATGGGCCTCTCTCTTTCTGTCTGTTTCTCACACACACACACACACACACACACACACACACACACACACACTAAAGAATACAGTGCACTTACGGAATGCCTGCAGTAGACAGACAGAATTGGCTATTATGAGCCATTAGAGACAATTTGCAGTCATTATGAGCACTCCCCTGTGTAAATGGGTATCATTGTGTGAAACGCATCGGTACAAACTTGTCCAACTGTCAGGAATAAGTAGAGCGAAGGCGACAGGCGGAGAGCGGGGATGTATGGAGGGAGGAAATTGGGAGGAGGACAAAGAGAGATTCCAAACTGGCGGAGGGAGAGAAAGAGGCCAGGAGTGGTTAGAGTCGCATTCTTATTGACAATAGTCACCTGAGCCGGGTTATTGTTCTACTGATCAATCCGAGATAAGAACCTATCTCCGGTCGATCTCATACGCTCCCCGCCGCCACCCAAGGCCAAATAGGAAACCAGCGAGTTCAGGAAAGTGCACGTCTGAACTGCTGCGGGTTGTAATGGGAAACAAAGGTGCTGTTGATTCCTCTCAACAAAGACGCTGGAGAGGAGCGCAGAAAGTTCGCTTTGAGTCTTATTGTTTGATCATTTAAGGTCATGCCTGCGCGCCAACGTGTGCTTCCACCATCAAGCCACGTGAGGAACTCGCTTTATTGTTCTCAACATAAAGATGTCTTTGGAACAACATGAGTTTACTCAAAAAGTTGCGTAAACACAGAATTATGTGAAGTTTGGATTGCCGTGACCTCCGTCTCAGCTACAGGGAAAAAAACAATGCAATTTTTTGTTTTCTTTTAAGCCACGTGAACATAGCAGCATTCTCCTCTAAATGAGCTGGTTATTGTTAAAGATTCCTCCCATAAACACACCTCAAGTTCAAGATGGATTAGCATAAAGCAGCCAAAATTAAACTCTTCTCGTTTACAATTATTCAAGCTGTTTAGTGTTCGTGCGCCCTCATAATACGCTTCAGTTTACATTAAATACAACATCCATGAAAGGAAAATGACGTTTTTTTCAGTGACGCTGGGTCTGATTAGCATCGTCTGAGGCAGCACGACCCTCGAGGGTGTAGCTTCTGATGGGGGAGGAACTGTCTGCACACCTGGACATCTGTTGGATCACCTGTTGACCTGGTGAAACACGGCAGACGGCTGGTTTCCCCGGGCTGGGCGCATCGCCATCATCCTGGAGGCGTGTGCACAAAACGACAAACGACAGAGTTGCATCATCTCTTGATGATACAAGCGTGAGAAGCGAGACTGTCCCCGTCTCATCCGTCACAATTTGGCGCGAAATGAGAGCGCGGCGAATCGCCAGTCGTGCAGGGAAGGTGATTGGCTGTACCTTGATCTCTGCGGGATCCCAACGCTCCCCTCGCCATGACCGCCCTTGGTTTGGGCTCTGCAGCAGCCTCCCCGAGTGACTTTGGTTGTTTTGGTTCGATATTTTCTGCACTGTTGCAGCTGTAACGACCAGGTTTTTCTTGTAGCTGCTTCAGGGGCAGCGACCGACCAGAGTTCCGCCTTTCAATTGAGCGTTATTGACTAGTAATGTTATTTTCTCCAGTCAGAACTGTTTTGCCATAAACCATATTTAGTTTATCCCTCAGGTTAGGAGCTCATGCAGCACCTAATGTAGCACAGATGGAGGAGAAAAACATGAGCTTTCTTTGTTTACTGACTGTAATGCTATTAAGCTAATACTTTACTGTACCCACCCATACAGGGGTGGAGAGTGGCCTCATGGGTATCAGGAACTTCTCCTCCAGTCATTTAGATCCAGCCACATACCTGTTTCTGCTCATCTGCTGGAGACAGGCGTGTGGATGTGTCTCCAAGCTGCAGCTGCTCAGAGATCAATCCTGCCAGACAAAGAAAGACAAGCTGCTGTTCAAGTTTCTCACTTTTGTGCTGATTTGTCACTGAAATCTGCTTTAGTTCCTCTGGAACGTGTGCAGCTCGGATGTGTCCTCTGGCACCCTGACTTGTTTTCCATCTTTACTGTAAACTGCGGCCAACTGTGAAGTCCTGAAGTGTTCGCTTAGAAACACAAATCTATTTGGAATGCAGGCTAAAATTAAGAAGAAAAAAAAAAGCAATCTGTGGCTGCAGAACTCCAAAGTGATCACCGTTCCCTGCTTTTATTTGTTCACATAGAGATATTTGGAGTAGCCTCAGACATTAGTGAAGCTGGACCTTGAAACTACATTCACTTTTCCAGCTTCACAAGTCGTTTTTTCACCAAAATGCATCATGATTGAACATTTTTCTTTTCTTGCTTTTTAAGACAATTGTAGCTGCATCAGTCACTGGTTCATGAGGAAACATATTAATATTTATTTATATTCAGCGATTCTATGATCAATAAGTCGAGAAGGGAACGATCTCCCCGGTCCCGGTGCATTATTGGATGCGGTTGGAAATAAACCTGCCGCACATGTGAGGCTCCTTCAGCCAATTAAGTGCAATCTATGGAAGGATCCTTGCATCTGCAAAAAAGGATGTGGCAGTGTGTAATTATCCCTGCACACGGAGCAGCTTCACCGCTGACCAGGTTTCTATTTCCACCAGCCAGGAAGACCTTCCTCCTCCTCCACCTTCTTTGTTGAATGTTTGGTGAGCTCCACTGCTGTGACTTGTTCAGTTGTGAATATATTAATAGCATTCTCTTAAAAATGTCCCAGCAATAAAAAAAAGATAAAAAAATAAATCAACTTTTGCTGTGCAAACTTGTTTCTCATCCACGTCCCTGCAGGCGCAGATTTTCTGTGGTCTGACCTCAAAACTTTTCCTCGGATCCACGCACGCCCCCGCAGTTTCAGGGCTCAGCTCACTGGTCGACACCACATCTGGCATTCTATTAGTTGAGTAGCTTTTCATGATGCTGTTGCACAATAAAACCCCGGGAGGAGAGGAGAAGAGCTGCGAGCAGCTGCTTCAGAAGTGAGCAGGAGCGGCCCAGGCGCAAGGAGAAGGCAGGAGGTTGGAGAGCTGAAAGGCTCTCGGCCTGAAATCTTTGCTCTTCAACAAAAATACCATAAGCATAGCGATATGAACCACACCTGTGATGGGCTGCGGCCACTTTTGCTGCCCTTGCTGGTTTTTCCTCAGATAAATCAATAAACGCTATTCAGTGAAGTGATGAGACACTGATGTTGCCATGGTGAAAGGAGAATAAAAAGTCTTCATTGAGGCAAAGCAGCTGATTTACATTAACATCTAGAAATGTCACAGTTCAGCTCAACTCAACAATGCTAATCAACATAGCAGCAATTAGCATCCTGCAAGTTGGTGGTCGAGAGATTTTTTTCTTTAATCGTGTTTGTGTGTTAGTAAAGTTGGGGGGGAGGAAGTCGGCCATGTGAAGCGAGAAGTTTCTAAGTGTGACGCTAAATTTGTTTAGCGGAGGTGACGGGTTATTCGGCTGTATCTGCCTCCCGTGTGGACGGACGCAAACAGTAGACAGCTCCTTATCTGCAATTGTCACAGTCACTTTTATCATCCCTTCAGGAACAAGTTAATTCACAGCATTCCTGAGAGTTTTGTCTTCCCTTGTGCTCTTCATCGTGTGCTTTGCTTCTCCCAAACACTAGCTTAGCATTGTTGTTGTCCCAGACGAAATCGTCCTGCTTGCATTCCTGCTTCTTGTCTCTCTGTGACCCTAAAGCCTGCTTACCAGGACGTCAACGGTTGGATTCATGTAGAATGATGTACAAACTTTTGTCTTTCAGACTTTCGCACATGTCGTGTGCGGCCAAATCCGTCACCAGGCTGCCTGGAGGAAGGAGACAGCAAAGTCGAGCGATTGAAACTCTCCTCCATCCCACTCTGTCCACGGAGAGCAGCACCTGGGACCAGCATAACAAAGCGGAATACGGAGATTCACTATGCAGCAAATATCACCACACTGTATCTGAAAATGGGATCAAATTGGATCTAAATCTGTGTCCGTCAGCTTAACCTTGAAGCTCCTCACAGAAAATATAGTTTTCCTGCTACTGCGGCAGTGAACTGGGGCCTCTGTAGTCAGACTGGCTCTGAGAGTGATGCGTCAGTCTCAACCTGTGAGACATTTCTATTAAATATAAAGAAGATATGAACATTTCACATTTAGTTTGACCAAACTATAATTCAAATAATTAAAGCCTGTTATATAAGCAATAACCTCTTGCTATTATTATAGCACATTCTTTAAAAGTTGACTTTACAATTATTGATTCTTCAGAGGTCTCAGATAATCCTGGAAGCACATTAAAGGAAATAATGACTGTATTCAGCCTGAGTGACAGCGGTTGATGCTCCTGTTGATGGTGCCCCATCAGAGGAGGGATGAGCTTTGCTATTATCCTTCACAGATTTGGACCTTCAGGTTCGTAGGGACGCAATATTCCTCCCAAATCAACCCTGTGCGACCCCATCACTGGAGGAGATTCGGACTTTGATTGGTTGCTCAGTTTTAGGCTTGATTTAATGCTTAAAAATCTTCACTTGCCAGCAAATTATAGGCTGAATGATTTCTCTCAGATGACCTTCAAGAAACTTGGGATGCCCCCAGAAGAGCGGGACCATGGGCTGGGAGGGGGGGGTCTCTGCTCGGCCGACTACCCCTACGAACCGACTCAGGTATCTGCCTGCTGCATTAGGCTCATTACCAGATGTAGATGAGCAGACACAAACCTGGTGACTGGGTGTCGCACCACTCCGTAATAAGCTAATAGATCTGCTTTGACGGACATGTTAGTGTTTGTTTGTGTTGTTGACACAGCACTGGCTCCCAGCGCACTCGCCACTTCACACTGAAACTGATGGCGGCCTGTCAGCAGCGCTAACGTCAGATCCGCTCCTTCTCTTCCTGCACATTTCCCTCTCCCCCTCTCGCCGAGCTGTCAGAGCCGCTCACGTCTCTTTTCTCTGACCGCGCCGGCACTTGTTATTCACTCCCTCTTCGGCCTCCTCGTCATTCCCATTCAGGCGGCCTGCTCTTCATCAGCACCGCGATCAATAAAGCCGCTCGGTCTTGACAAATGAATTTGTTGGTAAACGCAGCGCAGCCTTGAGGCTCGCCGATAATGAGCACATTACCGTTCCAGCGCTCGCTCCTTCGGACTGTAAGGCTTCAGCCGGGATTCCTCAGGGAACAGAGATGATCCAAAAAATAAATATTTGGGCCTCAAAGACTCGCTCATTAAAAATTGATGTTGCCTCCGGCTCATGAGTCAGAAGGTTGTAGTGTCCATGTGTAAATCTATTAATTAGACTGCTGCTTTAAGGATAAAATATGGATTTTATGAACTTTAACGTGAATAGCAGAAATGTCCATGAGGCCAGAGGTAATTGGACATGAGATGGTCCTCACAGGAAAGCATCATATCTGGGCTCAATGGGGCTGGGGGAGACGTTCTGTTGGGACGTGAGTAACACACCGAGGAGCCCAAGGAAACCTGAGCTGTGAGCAAGAGAAGTGAAAAGCTTTGAGGAATATCTCCAACCCAAGTGGAGCAGTTGTGTAAATATTCTCAGTTGCAGTCCAAAACACCCTTTGGTGTCTTTAACGGGCCGCTTTTTGACTAAAGTTGATGTTATTCTTCTTTGTCTGAAAGTTCCTCAGCGCCTTTAAATTTTGCAGTAATATGTTTGACGTTCACTTCAAGATGTGTGTGTGTGTGTGTGTGTGTGTGTGTGTGTGTGTGTGTGTGTGTGTGGCAACGTCATATCTGCAGCTTCAGCTGTGAAAACGTGTCAACAAACCGTCTTTGTTCTGCCGTTGCCTCGTGGGCACCCAGATTGGCACCTTTGATTTCATTTTCAGCTCTTTTCCTCCAGAAAATTCAGAATCACGTAATAATAAAACAGAAAGTGGGCTATTTTTTGTTTGTTCGTGGAGTTTTTTTTGTTGTTTTTACAGTAGATTAGGACCTGAGCCAGAACCCACCCGACCACCCGGTGGTGCAGCTAATGACTTTGTTGCTGGACTTTACTGCCACAGCACTAAAAGTCTGAGACTGAACTCTTCTCCAGATCCTCCACATCTGTGTTTATTCCCATAAATGCTCACAAACACTGAGCGGAGGGGTGACGATGAATTATGAGGCCAGAAATCCAAATGTCACCTTGTGTCACCTTTTATGTCGGCAGCAGCGCAGCAGAGTATTAAGACTAATCAGCGGAGGCAGATACAAAACAAGGGCCTTGGAAAGAAAGGCTGGGAGCAGGGAACAGGGAACGACCTTCCTCCACGGCAGAGGTCAGCCCGCATGGCCCAGCCGTGAGGCTTGTCGGTGCAACACAAGCGCCAATCATCTGGAAGCGCTCGGTCAAAGATAAGTGCACATGCTTTGGATTGTGATTCCTTCTGCAGCTTAATACCGCCTGATCAGGATTGAAAAGACTGATATAGAAAAGGTTTGAATTGATTAGAACCCTGAGGAAAATCACAGAGGAACCCGGACTGATAATTATAGAACCTCCGAGCGAAGAGAGAATTCATTTCAGTGGTGACAGAGACGATGCCGTCTACGACTCTCTGTTCAGGAGGGCAGATGAGCATATCTGGATCAAAGGTGCACGTCGGTGGTTGATGACAGTGCTGAAGAAAACCACTGGTGAGATGACGACTGAACCCTTAAGTCTCCTTTGATCATTAGCATTAATATCAGTTGACCTTTAACCTCAAAAACTGAATCCCTGAATCTAAGCAGACAAATGCGCAAAAATATGATTGCTTGGAGAACACATTGCTTTAAACAAATGCCAAGTTGAGATCACTTGACCTTTGACCTTAATCAGTGTCAGCAGGTTGTCCTTGAAACAGCGTTGATGGCAAAGCAAATTTTACAGAGAAATCCTGAGACACAGGGAGGTGGTGGTGTAGTGGTTAGTGCCGGTGCCTCCCACTTAGTAGGTCACTGGTTCCAGGCCCTCTGGGGCCAACTTTTAGGAAAACCCAACCTTTCAATGGTTCTAAAAAGACAAGAAATAGAAATTAAGGATTAACGTGGGTATGTTGCTGAACAGAATAATGGCAACTCTGATTTCCACCTCAATAAGTGTAATTGAGACACTTGTAATCAAGTGTTTTGTGGATATTGATGACATTGCTTATGTGTTGCTTCATGAGGACTAATGTTGTCGGCTGTAGATGGTCATATTTGCTGTAGATGGTCATATTTGCTGTAGATGGTCATATTTGCTGTAGGTTATGTTTAATGTGATGATCAGTGCACGTCAATGCTGAAATATGTATATATGCAATATGTAATTGGATTTATCCTGATCAAAAATGTTTAATGTAGACTAATAATAAATGTGCCCCAAAACATCTGGTTCAGAGGCATTAGTAGCTGAGCTCATCAGTCCAGTCCAAATCCTCGCCACGTTTTCTGTTCTCCCCGGTGGAAACTTTTTAAGAGATTTCCACCCGGTCAGACAGAAATCCTGGAACTGGAGTACGGACCTGGAAAGATTTGCCATCCTGCTCTGAAAATATAAATCCACACACAGATGCAGATGTTTGCATCTTCAGAAGAACGACACAAACGTGGGTTTAGACAAAAACCCAGAATATAGAGAGAGTCAGAGTCATTTACTTATATAAGTTCTTATATATTTTATTTAGATTGTGAATTACATGTTTAATACTTTGTGTCAGTGCGACATTTCTATACTTTACACAAACAACAGGAAGGACAGAAGAATTCCATCCATTTATATTTATAATCTTTATTATATTTATAATACATCATTGTGTGAAGACGCAGCTTGCTAGTTTTGTTTAAGCCTGTTAAGTTGCAGGACGAGACAGCGGCGGTGACTTTCTATCCTGGACGTCAACGCCTGTGCAATCATCTACAGGCACGCCCACTCTCTGACCTGTCCACCACCAAGAGAAACAGTCCCAATTTCCAGCATCTGCCTGTTATATGCGAAAAGGATGAGATCAGCAGGACCAGAGTGTAGGCTGTGAATACATAAACACGTAGAGATGCACAAAATAATGTATGTGGCTAATTTAGCAGCGCTGCCCTTGCGCCTCTTATCGCTGTGAAGTGGAAAATGAGGTCAAGGGAGACACATCCACAGAGGAACGAGTGGGAACGCTGAAAAGGATGAGCTGTTCGAAAATGGTGGTGGGGATCGGGGTGGCTGAACCGCACACATGGAATTTCGAAAGGTGCCTAAAAGGGTGATGGAGAGAGGAAAGAAGAAAGGGGAGGAGGTCAGCATTAGTCATTCTGTCTGTACTCACAGGACGGAAATTCTGTGGCCTTTAGCCTCCTTTAGATTAGCCCCTCAGACCTGTCAATCAAACTGCTCAGCTCCGTTTCAAAGTGAAAAAGTCAGAAATAAATGACACCTGCAGGGGCAATCCTCACAAACAATCCACTAAAAGTAACATTTGCTATTATATCTGGTTAGATGTAGATGCTACACCCAGGGGTGCCTTAAAAGTTAGCAGTTTAAAGTGCAGTAACGCACACGTGCTTTCCAGTTGCGAAGTCTCCTTCCGTTATATTGCGCTGTCATGCTTCTCCACCATTTGACCTGGTGTGTCTGGTCATTTACAGGCCAGGGAACCGAAGCGGAAATGCTTTTCCTTGTCCGCCTGTTCCTGTGCTTGTGTTGTAACGATGTGAGTGAAAGGCGCGCAACAGTTGAGGCCGTTTTTTGTGTTGAGCGAATTTAGAACCGGGGTCGGTCTCTCATTTATTCCCCGTCTTGTACCGCTCGCCGACCCCGTCCTCTGCCATCTCACCCAACCTCCATCCCTAATTCTCTTTATCTCTTCTCTCCGCCGGCCACGCTGACTAAACAGAAACTAGTTGAGGTGTGTGTGTGGGGGGGACATGTCAGCTCAGATCCGTTCGTGTCACATCAGCCTCAGATATTATCCCCAAATGGGGCGGAACAGCAGCAATCTCTGTTAGCATTCAGCCGATGATCCCCAAGCCTAGAGAGTTCCAGCTTTGAATGACTAAGATGACAATGTGTGTGTGTGTGTGTGTGTGTGTGTGTGTGTGTGGGTGGGTGGGTGGTGTGTGTGTGTGTGAAGGGATGCATTGTGATGGATGCTGGCAGGCGTAGCTGCCCACACACATTTAGTACTTCTATCCTTTTGGGGACTCTCATCGGCGTAATGACTTCCCTCACCCCAACCATCGGGTCTAATTCCCTAACCCTCACCTGACCTTAAGCCTAAAAGCAAGTTTTAACCCTCAAAAAGATCGCTGACGTCGTGAGAAGCCGACAGAATAACATCACTGTGCAGACTAATTTTGGTCCGCGTTTTATAGCATTATTATATAGCATTATATAGCATGTACAAGATCTCACACCATTCATTTTCACGTCATCTATACACAGTTTTTGCAATGGCGTGACAACAAGCGACATCACTTCTTACAGCGTGCGCAGCCACATATCGCACACTGCAGACCAGATCTCAGATCTGGAAAATAATGAATTTGTTGCGTAATCTGCGCCCTCTCACGTGTCCCTGCTGCCTCAGGACAACAGGACAACCAGGCACACTGCGGAAACAAAGAGGAATGAAGCCTCTCATGTGAATGCAAGTGGATTTGGTGTCCTGAGTGCACAGGAAATCAAATCTCTTGACACCGGATAGCAAGACAGCGTTTATAACCTGGGAGAGGGCCTGGACACCTGATCCTGGGGGGGATATAGACGGCCTGTCAACTGGATCATGCTACACGCTGCACGATCGTCCATCTGAATGAACGTTTCCATTTAAAACTGCTCGTTAGCCCAGCTTTTTAAAGTGCGTCTCCGTCCGAACTCGCTCAATTGATTTGGCTCCGAGACCACGTAAACCCGGTGACTGGCGGACATAAATAGCTGCCTTTTAGCTCTTATGTCACTCTCAGCCGGCAGCGGGGCTCTGATAGCGAGTGTCAGGGCTTTATGTTTTATTCACAGCTTGGTCACCTTGAATGAGACAGTTGAAAACAAACATGCTGGGGAGCCGCAGAAGAGAGTGAGAACAGTTGTCAATAACCACAGGCTGCACATGAAGCAGCTCTACCAGCTTCCATCTGAATGTAAATGTGAGCGGCTTTAAGAGATAGGGCTCCTGTCCTTGTAACCCTGTGAGTGTGTGTGTGTGTGTGTGTGTGTGTGTGTGTGTGCGCCTCCCCGGTGGTCCTAATGAGGTGGGAGGGTTTTTCCAAATGCTCCTCTACAACCAAATTTGTTTTTAGGTGCTTCACAGAAACCCAGAGTGAAAGGGCAGCACCAGGAAAAACTGCTTTTTAATAGGAAGAAACCTGGAGCGGGACCAGGCTGACACGGGGAGACTCTCCTGCTGATGGACAGCTGGGAACAAGAAGAGGGGAAAACAGGTACAGACGCACTGTCAATTGATAGATAAAGAGTGTGTGTCTGTGTTTGTGTGTGTGTGTGTGTGTGTGTGTGTGTGTGTGTGTGTGTGTGTCAGAGAGAGCGAGAGTGGCTGAGTTATGTCTCTCCATCTGTCCTGATGCGTCTCTAATGACCCAACAAGGACTCCGTGTCACAGCCTGATGAGCACCTCTCCAGACTTATAAACAGTCCTCACAGACTGTACAAACAGCTACAACTGCTCTGCCTGTTTTCTAGTTTTCCTCCAGCCAATTCCCACATTATTCCCGTCGGCACCTGGACCGACGAGGCCGTGCGAGATGGAACGATCACCTATTGACTTTAAATGAATGCGCCTGGGAGCCACAGAGCTGACACACAACCATGAATCCAGAGGCGAGACGGAGAAAGGAAATGAAAAGAGGACAGGGGACAGAGACAGATCTGATTGTGTTGGTCTTCCTTGCTTGGCTGCCGCTGTCTCCGCTTGTCTCTTCATTTCCATTTTGATAACAAGCTAATTTATTTACGTCCCACAGAACAGAGGCAGACAAGTGTTGGAAGAAAAATGGATAAGGCCAAAGAACACACACACACACACACACACACACACACCTGTGAGTACACTCGCTCACTTCTCACCTCCTGCACCATCTTCTGATTAAACCAGCAGCATTTTTAGCTACTTGCGAGGACCGCAGCTCATCCCGATCTCGTCTCTCGTCCTCTCGTTCTCTCTCAGTCTCTGTAGTGGCAGATTTAGGAGACATTTAAATGTCAACCAGGCTGTGGTGCAGGACTCAGGTCCCAATTTTTGCGTAATGCCACTATTGAGGAAACACTTTACTTATGTCTCACGCGTCGTTCGTTTTCTCAGGAAGAAATAGACAAACAATCAATTTTGAATCAATGAAATGTGTGTTTTTATTTACAACAGAATACTGGAGTGACTTACAGAAGCTCCGTTCATGAGGAAGAGCCCCGAGCATCACGCACCCATCATGCTCCAACACTTTCACTTTCGTTTTTGCTGCCGACACCCTTTTAAGCAATAAGATAAACAAAGTAGACAGATGTTGATGGCAACTGTCCCAAAAGCACAGATACATGATACTGAAACTGACTGATTCAACATCCCACCACCATAAAGGCCCGTTACGGCGCACGTGATGTCAGTGGGGTCAGCACACGTGCGCTTGAACTCACCGTGTTGCATCTTTCTGGTTGGCTACCTTCCGCCGTGTCCCGCCCACATCTGGCATCCGGACGCTCCGACAAATCCAGGAGGCAGAAACACAGTAGACAGAGTTCAAATGGATTCACTCGGCATTTGACAGATACTGGAAATGGATTTTACCGCCTGTCAAAACAAACAATGCTTTTCCGCTTGAGGTTCACTGAGGGACAGCCGGGGGGGATTGAGATGGATGGTGGATAGAGCTGAGCTGCCTCGCCATCGACTCCAGCCCCCCCCCCCCTCTTAATGCCTATGGATCACGTATGGGCCAACACACGCACACCAACATGCAAGCACGCATGCACAGACCCAGAAATGCACTCAGCTGTGTGAGGCGCTCCTCTGTCCCGCGGCAGCTTTGACTCACGGCGTTGCACGTGCTCACCGCCACGTCAAGTAATCAATTACAGGTAAACCGTAGACCAGGGTCATGTGACCTGCAGCCAACATGGCCGGGAAAAGAACCACTGTGGGTTCATTCACAGTATCAAGCAGGTGAAGGTTTTACTGTGTTGTGGCGCGGCTCTCCTGACCACCAGCAGGGGGCGCCCCAGCTCTTTCATTTACAAGACCACAACACAGGAGTCTTCTACTTATTTATTATTACTTGTTTAAATTATTAGTGTTAGACAGCACATTCTGTTTGTGTTTGGCTTGTTGACCGGTCTACGTGCAGACTGTTAAATTCTCCCGGTGGTGCTCAGTAACAATCCGTCACTTTCCTTCGGGGGGGGGCGTTCAGCTTCATTATAGATTCTGTTTTGTTGCTCTGGTTTTTTCGCCTAAAATAACTAAAACGGGCAAACTGGAAGAAGAACGGGCGATATTAGCGCTGTGATCATTGTGCACGTCTGTAATGGAGGAAGACAATGGATCCTTCAGATCACTGTGGCAGAGACATGTGGACTCAAGAAGTTATATAAATATGTAAATCATTTGCAAATCAAAGCATTGCAGTGGCTGGAGCGCTTTTGCTTTGCTTTCAGATGTTTTCCTGTTTGAGAATTGAGGTTTTTTTAAGTACCTGCACTCACTATTAAATCCTGCTAGTTAAAAAATGGAAGGTCGTTAACTTGTGTATTTAAAGTGCTGATTCAAAATGGGCAGGTAGTATTTATTTAGGATATTTGCCTTAAGTTCTAAAGAGCTTTTCCATGTTGGCCACGCCCACTTAAAAGTTCTGACCAATCACAGAGTAGTTCAGGGCCACCAGACGATCAGGCTGAGAACTCCAGTACCGTCAGGGGTCAAGGGTCAATGACAGATGACCTCTGTATCAGAGGAGCAGCCACTTCCCCACCTGTGTTACAGGGTCCCCCACCTGTCCAACTGTCTCCGCCCACTTCCTGCTGTGTCCAAACGATTGTGCGTCCTCAGATTGGACTTTCTGAACTTTCACCGTGTTTCTGAACTGGTCTGGTCCCATTACGAGGGTGGTTTTTCATCAGAATGTGGAAGAAGAACTGTAACTGTTTAATCAGGAGTAGGAGGAACCCCAACAAGTTGAACTGGTAATCAGGGTGAACGGAGACACGTCTGGCTGGGACCGTTCCAGCGGACCAGCTTGTCTCTAGACTGCAGCCTCTGTTTTTCAAAGAGGAAGTAGCAATGGATCAACTATTTATTTAACGACGAGGCAATTTAAGCAATTCTGAAACCCTTATTGCATTCTCTTTTCCTATGTCCTAACTGTCACAGCATGACGTGCGCAACTGCTCTGAGGTGAACCGGAATGCCCTCTTTCTTTTTATTATCATGCTAACAACGCTGCAGAGAGCCGATGATTCATGGAGGTCCCTGCGGGGGGGGGCAACGATCTGAAAAAATGCTGTGATGCTAACAGCTACCCTGCTGTTGGCTAAGTTGTATATGCCGTTACAAGTATATGAAGAATGAATTATAGAATGTCTTATTTCCCATCAGCCTCACGTACGTGATGCATTCACTGACACCAACATCTTGTAAGAGCTCTAAACTGAAATGCTAAAAGGAACATGTAGCCATGATGTTCTTGATATAAACCACAGAAGGTCATCAGCATCTTACAGTTCTTTACATAACTGTCGTACGATGTGGGTGTGTGTGTCTGTGTGTGTGCCTGCGTGTGTGTGTGTGTGTGTGTGTGTGCGCGCACGGGTATTTTAACATCATTATTTCAATTATTTGTGTGTTGTGTGTTACAGAATCGGATGTGACAGCTTATGAATAATTCCCGTCCGGTTCAGGAAGCGTGTTGCGCTACCCTTTACGCTGTTTATCAATGCACGCACGCACGCACACACAAACACACACACACACACACACACACACACACACTCAGGCGTGCAC
Organism: Takifugu flavidus; assembly: GCF_003711565.1. Taxonomy (NCBI): domain Eukaryota; kingdom Metazoa; phylum Chordata; class Actinopteri; order Tetraodontiformes; family Tetraodontidae; genus Takifugu; species Takifugu flavidus. The sequence goes on from NC_079539.1 coordinate 2,067,476, forward strand.
AAGGCTCTATTGAAATGATAATGCTACAGATAATTAAGAGTGATAGTGAAGTATAAAATGGATGAGATAGTCCCAGTTTGGGGTCTAATTAAAATCGTCCTAGACTGTTTTGTGGAGAACACATGAACGCTCCAATGAAAATTACATTTATCTCCCGGACTCTTTACTTTATACATTTAAAAATATAATGAATAATGCAGGTTTTAGAGGAAAAGGAGGGACTCCATACATAGCGAGCCAATGCAGGTCGTTCAGTAAGATTAAACTCCAACTTTGTTTGTGGTTTGTCTTTGGTTTTTTCTGTTTTTCTTTTATCTTCACCTCAAAGATTCCATCCTTCAGGTTTCAGTCTCGGCTGACTCGGCGACACCTGCAGCTACAGTCGTCAACAGCTAATCGTCAATAATACGGTGACAGAAGGCGGCTGTTGCGCGTTATGGAGTTTTCCTCCCCTCGCCATCTGATTTTATCAAGCTCCCCTCGCACAACTGCAGGGCGCATCGACAATAATAATAAAATAAAGATGGCTTCTTGGCTGAGCAGCTGAAGCTGTGTAGCCCATCGCCCGCAGCTCTTCATCTAACATCCCTGTGATCTGCTGTCAGAAACACACAGCTGAGCAGTATCATTGTCTTGGTGTGTAGCCGATAGCGGTCAACCTCTGTCTCACCCACAAAATCAATGCATTTCTTCTGACTAGCTGATGATAAAACCTGCCAAGTCAAGTTTCTTCACTTAAATTTCCCTTCAGGTAGCTGAAACTCGTTAAATATTAAATGAAAGTGTTTTACCCCCAACTGTTACAGCTCACTTTACTGGTGTGTTTGAACCAACCATCATTGGCATCATTATGCTCTCCTGCTCATTGTGTATCTGCACATCTAGCACGTAATGATTCTGTACATTTTAAGACATTGGGGAAAGTTTTTCTTTTAAAAAGTTGCAAACCGCGACTGTTGCACCACCTGGTGGTTGGCTGGAGCTCAGCCTTTGACCTTTTCCACCTCAGCAATCCACCAATGAGGAGTGAGCTTAAACAGCCAAGAAAGTCCAGGTGTGGGGGAAGCAACCAGGTCCAGCTAGCACTAGCTGCTAAAGCGGTACAGCAGCAGCTCCTCAGAAAGTGGCTGTCAAGCACAGCCAAGACTCCCCGACTGCAAACTGGTTTGCAAAGTTACCTGAAGGTCTGTGGAACTTCAGGAGCAGCACATATATTATGCTGACTATCTGGCTGCAGATACACACAGCGATAGCGAGTATCAGTCACTGTGAGCAGTCAGAGCCGTGCAGGGAGGCCGAGGCGCCACGTCCCTGCCACTCGCCATCAACATCACCTCCTTACACTCGTCCACTCACATTCATGTCAAGGAGAGCTGGAGACAGGAGGACGAGGGAGAGGACAGCGCGTGCTTCTTATGCTCTCCTGTCTCCTCACTTCTCTGACCTTTCCTCCACAGGTCTTCCCAGAGATCCGGATCCAGTGTCCAACAGGACAGCTCGGATTTAGGTGACCGGGACACATTCAAGCTTAAACTGGAACGGCGACTGGAACTATATCAACTACTTTTCTGTACTGATCTGAGGATCGAGTACATAATTTGAGTATTTTGAGTTCTTGTTGGTTTTGAAAGTGCAGCTGCTCACCAACAGTGATACTCTCCGTGACCCCTCCACGGCCCCTCGGAGATTGTTAAATCAAACCAGCTCATAGATCTTATGGCAGCGCCCGCGCCTTTTTAGTCTAAGGATAAGCACATTTCTGAGTGTGGATAAAATCTGCTCACTCCGGGATGAAGGGGGGGGGGGGCTCACCTTCTTAAAAACGCAGTCTGCCACATCTGTGAGCTCCGCGGCTGTGAAACTAAATTTACATGCGCGCTCCCACTGCGCCTGAAGTGACACTTGACTCCCGCAAAGAGACAGGAGGAGAGACAGGTAAAGCAGAGCGAGCAGACAAAGAGACGTCTTCAAGTTTCTGCTGCCTTTGACAGCTGTTATTCTAGCTGAAGACGGGGAGCATGTCGTAAAAGCCTTTCTGACAGAATTAGATGGCGCTGAAGCGGAGCTTCGACAGTGATCGACTCTGATCCTGGAACCCAGACGACGTCTCGCAGAGGCGCAACTAAATTACATTTAATGAAGCATGCGTTGATTGCAAAATACACGAAAACAGTGTTCTGGGTTAATACCCCCTCTAAAGAAGCACAAGCTGGGTTTCACGTCTCTCTCTTTTTAACCGTCCTGTCCTGGAACTAAAGCGCTTCTTAATAATGTTCTCAGAGACCTTAAAATGCCTTCAGGGGGCCCGGCTGCAGCTTTAGCTCAGTGTGTTTGTGGTCCATGCGCAGGAAGTTTGGACCAACTCTTTGGATTTAGCTGCTTTGTATTTTCGGTGCATCATAAAGCTTCTGAGGGGAAAACAGCGAGTGAGACTTTCACTCTCATCTTTAACCGAACTGTCATGCGTGACATGGTGGTGTAAAAAAAACAAAATACAAAACGTGAGTCATCTCAATTGAATGTGGGAGGAATATTTCTCCATCTTTCACAGAATTTGAGACTGTCATTAATGGATCAACCGCGGGATGTTAGCACCGCCCAGCGGCCACAATCAGAACTGCAACACCAGAGTCCCGTCGTTGTGCAAAGCGTCGATATATTAGGGGAAACACAATAACAGTTGAATCCTATGTTAAAAAAACGTGCGCACGACCTTATAAAGGATGCCATATGAACTGATGAGACAACTATTTTTTATTTCATTTAATACTGAAGGCACCAACAGGAGACATTCAACGTTAACGCATGCAACTGACGTAAAATATCCAGTCATCGTGCACACAGACATGTAAAATAAGAACCCACAGATTCAATTTTTGAAATACAATCATCATGCAAAGATTTTAGCACTGAGACGGAAGAATTACACTCCACAGCAACATCAACCATTAGAAGGAACAACAGGACATGGGTGAAACATGAGATCTCTTCAAACGCTCGCTCTTAGAATTCCATCGCTCTTCAAGTGCGAATTTAACCTTCTGCAGGAGTCAGAACACAGGGCGTGCCAATGTGTCGTGGGGGGGGGGGGGGGGGGTTACAAGGATGGAACCCGACCAGCAGAAAGAAACACTGGGATGAGCAGAATCTGACTTAAAGTTCACCCAAGTGAGACCTTCAGCGGGACCTTTCTGCTGTGACAGATCCAATTAATCATTCTGGGGTTGAGAACAGAGAGTTCCTGAGATCTCTGACTGTTCGATCTACCAGTTTGAATCTTTTCGCATTAAAATAATGCCACCATTCTCTTCTTCCTCCTCACCTTCACACTTAAACATCTGCGCGTGAGGTCGAGGTCGACGCCACATGAAGGATGAGCGTCAGGACGGTGACAGCGGCGCATTTGACTGTGCGGCACTTCACTCTACGGAGGCAGGGAGGGAGAGGTCACTGAAACTGATGGACGCCACTCAGAGGGACACGAGCGAGGCGGTTTAATGTTTGGCCTCTCGGGGATAAAACTCGGCTAAGGTGCTCTGAGGGATCCGCTTCAGCATCTCTTTGGGGAAGATCCTCATGAGCTGCCATCCAATGTCCAGCGTGTCGAACACGCTCCTGTTCTCGTAGGCACCTGGCCACACAAAACACACCAGATATCAGCACTCCAGCTGCGTTACAGATGTCAAAACTCTATTTATACATTTAATCTGAGCGAAATAAAAGCGAAAGAAATGGACGGAAGCGACATCTGGCGGCGAGAGTGGGTAATGCAACTATTTAAGACCCGCGCTCTGTTTTAGACGCAAATATCAAGAAATGTGAAGTCTAACACTGCAGTGGCTGCTGCTATTGTAATAGAATAAATGAAGATATCATGTGTTTTGCCACCAGTCTTTGGTTCATAATGAGGCTAAGACATTCTATTTCTATTTACAGCCTGTGAACCTTGTCTTGTCTTTACAAAAATGACCAGGCTGCTAATGATCAGGGATTGATTCAGTGAGCATTCAAGTGACCTTCTGTGCCACACTGCACCTTGGGAGATGAAGTTTTTCTCAAACTTGGTCAAGAACTCCAGGTAGAGCAGGTCGTCGGCCGTCAGCGCTTCCTCGCCCACCACCGCCTTCATGGCCTGGACGTCCTTCCCTATAGCGTAACACGCATACTGCACACACGTTCAGGGGGGGCCGTTAAAGCCAGCGTCCGCGTCACGCCGAGACACATTTGCGTGTGAACTCACAAGTTGGTTGGAAACGTCAGAGTGGTCTCTGCGCGTCATCCCCTCCCCGATGGCAGATTTCATCAGTCGAGAGAGGGACGGCAGCACGTTGATGGGGGGGTAAATCTGAACCACAGCGACACCGGAGGATTAATGCTCAGCAAGCAGCCTCGAAATCTAAACCCCATTTATTCTTTCCTCCCCTACAAACTGCAGAGGCGAGAGCCTGCTGGCCAAAATCCCATCCTGCGGCGGGGGAAATTAATTAGGTGGGGCTCTCATCTCAAACAGAAGCTTCTGACAGTCGGGTTTTTGGGTTTTTGCTTGTGTTTTGCAGCACCGTGCATGAAAAGACAGTCAGAAACTTAACCTGCTATCTACAGTCAGCCATATGCTGCTGGATCCTGCTGACCGGGGCCACCTCGTGTGTGTTTTCCCATGAGATAAGCTTCAGAATCCCCAGAGGTCCATGTTACGGCTCACATTACCTGTCTGTTGTGCAGCTGTCTGTCCACGTAGATCTGTCCCTCTGTGATGTAACCCGTCAGGTCGGGGATGGGATGGGTGATGTCTGAAAGACACGGGGACACGTCAGGAGGCAGTTGGCGGCACCGCCGCAGCCCGGCCGGGTTTGTGCGTACCGTCATTGGGCATGGTGAGGATGGGGATCTGCGTGATGGAGCCGTTACGCCCCTCCACTCTGCCGGCTCTCTCGTAGATGGTGGCCAAATCTGTGTACATGTAACCCGGGAAACCCCGCCGGCCCGGGACCTCCTCTCTGGCTGCTGACACCTGGCGTATGAGCACCACCGGAGGAGGTAAATACACAGCGTAGAGCTTCTTTTTCAGTGGGAATAAATGCACCGAGGTGGCTGACCTCCCGGAGCGCCTCCGCGTAGGAGCTCATATCAGTGAGGATGACGAGGACGTGCTTCTCGCACTGATAAGCCAGGTACTCTGCAGAGGTCAGGGCTAAACGAGGCGTGATGATTCGCTCGATGCTGCCAACACAAGAGAATGAAAGCCATTTTTTCAACCCGTAGTCAAATAGAGGGGGGGACGATCCCGTATGACATACGTGGGGTCATTGGCCAGATTGAGGAATAAACAGACGTTGTCCATGGAACCGTTTTCTTCAAAGTCAGATTTAAAGAACCTGGCTGTCTCCATATTGACCTGGTAGAGGGAGAAAAAAACAATGGATTTTCAGTTTAATGGAGCCTCTGAGCACTGGTATTTTGACTCAATCACTCGTCGCATCAAGGTGTAATTGCTTAATGTTACCACACGAGGGCACTAAAAGCTACGATAAAGAGTGAAAAATTGGTTATTTTAGGTTACAAGTCCTTAAATAATACATATACCGTATACATAAAAACATAGCTAATTTGTCATTATTTTAACAATAAAAACATGAGAATAAAACAGTCACTTTAAGCAGTCTCAGATAAAATATATATAAACACACATGTTGAAAACAAGGATGATAAAATTATTCATCTATACCCTTCTGCACAAAATAGGTTACCATATTCTTAATATTAAACTGACCTTTTATGATGTGTTTCCTAGGACTGATATCTGCATAAATGCCTAAAGTTTTCCCAGGATACATTAGTTTTTGAGGAATGCACGCTTCTCACCCCCATAGCTGCAAACACGATGGCAAAGTTGTCATCGCTGTAGTCCATCACGTCCTTGGATTTCTTCACCAAACCGGCCTGCCGACAAATCTGAGCTGCAATCTGGTGAAACGGTATCGTATCTTAATAGAGTTGATGTGAATCATTCATTCAGCTTTTTCTTTACACAAAAGCCAACCTCATTGTGTGGGAGGCCTGCGGCGGAGAAAATGGGTATTTTCTGGCCTCTGGCGATGCTGTTCATCCCATCGATGGCCGATATTCCCGTCTGGATCATCTCCTCTGGGTAGATGCGACACTGAGGGTTGATCGGCTGACCTGCCACAGGAAAATAAATGATTAGAGCCCGACAAATGAGGGTTATGGAGGGTTATGTTCTTCCGCCCTGCTCCAGATTGAGAGTCTATGTTTGTTCTGGTAACAGCTGTGAGCCAGGAGCTTTTATGCCAACAGAAAGAACAACAGAAACTCACCCATGATGTCCAAAAAGTCCTCAGCAAGGACAGCTGGTCCTCTGTCGATGGGTTTTCCAGACCCATTAAACACACGACCTGCACACACATACACACCCATATTGTTGTCATCCCATCTGGGTGCAGTTCTGGATTAGTTGCGTCATACCCAACATGTCCTCAGACACAGGCGTCCGTAAAATGTCCCCCGTGAATTCACAGCTGGTCTTCTTGGCATCGATACCTGAAGTACCTTCGAACACCTGCAGGGGGCAGAGTTGAGAACAGAGAGACGAGCGACGGGACTTGTTGATGTGGCTCAAATTTTCTTCTTTTCCCCCCCAGAGTGTGAATAAATAAATTAAACACCAGTCAGCCTCCAGGCGCATGATTCCAAAGCTTTGATTTTTTTTTTTTAGCTTTAAACGTCATTCAGGTGATATTCGGTCTAAATGTAACCAACTTCTTATCAACACGGACTCCATTGATTTATCATCTACAATCTTTTTTTTCTGTGGATGAGAGATATCATTTTGTCCTCTGGAGAACATGAAGTCCAGACTTGGAGCTGGGAGTACCTGCACCACGGCCTTGGAGCCGGTCACCTCCAGCACCTGTCCGCTCCTCTTGGTGCCATCCGGCAGCGTGAGATGGACGATCTCTGCGTACCTCGGGAACTGCAGGAGCAAAACATCAGCGCATGGAGATGCTGAGAGGACAAACCACATCCACCTGTTGAGGGCACCCCTCTCACCTTCACCTGATCCAGAATAACCAGAGGCCCGTTGACTCCAGAGACGGTTTTATAGGCTGGAGGTGCAGAGAACATCACAGTGGGACTGTGTTCATCGTCGTGCATGCATCAGTTTCAAACGCGATCACAGAACAGCCACATGCACGACTCCTGAGCGTGATTGCTCGGGACTCACTCAGGCGGGGCTGGGAGATGTAGTCCCGCTTCACGGCCAAAGCGTGCTCCCGGGAGGCGGCGGTGGAGGCCGGGGCGGCGGCCGTCGGTCTGGCGCCGCTGACCGCCGAGGAGAGCTCGCTCATGGCGCCGTTCACCATTCCTCTGAGAGCCTTCATCGCCATGTTTGCATCCGCAGCAGCCGCAGCAGCGTCCGCGTCGTGACAGCAGCTGCGCATGCGCACTGACGACCAGCGAGGGAGCACCACCGAGTTTTATTTTCCTCTGACGTGAGGGAACGGATGTATTTCTGATCAGGATCAACTGCTGGTCAAAAGGGGCTGCAAAGTGTACAGTTTAGTGTGAAGCGGACAATATTCCAGATGAAAAACGAGATAAATCATGTTTTTTAATGCTGAAAAAAGCGTTTATTTGAATGGACCTTCACACTCGGTCGCTTAAAATGCTGCAGCTGCCTGACACAAAGACAGAGCAGCTCTGGTGGAAATGATAAAAGTGCGCTTGGCTTTCTTATTCAAAAACGTGTTAAAACTGAGGATGAATCCAAGCACGTCAGCCATCAAACAGTCTGTTTCTAATACTGTGTTGGGTCGTTCCAGTCTGCAGTGTAGCGGGGCAGCTGATGACGAGGGGGGGGGCCTCTTCTTCTGTCCTGCTGCTGCTGGCGGGGCTGACCCCACATCGGGGGATGTCTGGACCAGCTGGACGCAGGGTTAGGGGGTCTCCTCCAATGTCCCTCGGGACGCGGGGGCCTGTATCGGTACGGGTCGTGCAGGGGGGCTCTGACGGCCTCAGAGAACGTTGGTCTCGGTAGTAACGGGGTGCGAAGAAGGAAGTTCTGTGGGTGGGTGGCGCTCTGGTGCGTCTCTCTGGGGGGCAAAGGTCTGAAAGGAATACGGACTGTGTCACCCCCCTTCGCAGAGATTTTACATGTTTACATACAGTGAATCAGATTCTGCTTTGTTAAGAGCAGCGTCTGCATGGGGGCCCTGATGACCCGGGGGACATCATTTCTACCTGTACTCGCGCTCCGGAGGTACAGCACGACCTCTCGCTGGCTCCTGGTCACACTCCTCCATCCCATCATTGCTGTTAACAACGGTAGAGAAGCGTTACACTGTCTGTACCCAGACCTTTTCCACAGAAGACTTCGGTGTAGAACAATTATGCTCATTCCCAAAAACAAATAAGAAGAAATTAGGATGCTCTTGGTGCATCACCTCCTCCGTCGTCCACGGTGAAGATCGTCCAGGTAGTTCTTCCTCTCGATATTGTGCCCTCGCGCCGAATTAAACACTGAAAACAGGTAACATTTGTCTCGATTTGGAGAAAAGCCCGTCAGATTCGAGAGATGGCGGTGACCTTTGAACTCACGCTTCACAGCTTCTCTGGGCTCCATCCCGTCCACATCGATCAGATACCTGCGGGTCAGACACACGGCTGTTAGATACAGGCCACACGCTCAGTTGAGGACGGGTCAAACCGGGAGCGTGCACACCTGCAGATCAGATAGCCGGTGCGGTTCAGGCCGTGGGTGCAGTGGACTCCGATCAGCCTGTCTGAAGGGGAAAAACAGGGGCAGAGATAAGGGTGCTGCATGTGTAGACCACCCACAACAGCTAAAACCTTCCCCCCACACTGATTCGCACGGACCATTGTCGGCATTGTCTCGTAGAAATCTCTGTACGGCACGCTTGAAGCTCAGGATGGTTTCATCACTGGGAACTTCATGACCGGCAGTGAATATCTTGACAAACATCAGCGACTCGGGCAAGTCCTGAAGAAACAGAGAGCAGCTTGACATCCTTTAACAGCACCTCAAAACTGGTTCATGAGACTCTTGGCATGGCTGATTACCTGCAGGCTGTAGTAGCGTGTGGTGTAGGTCAGATCGATGATCAAACCAAGCTCATGCCGGTCTCTCCTTACACTGTCCAGCAGCTCCCAGGGACCAAAGACGTCTGAACAGGGCAGCTGATCGTTCAACGCCTGAACAAGCATGCGCCGCCATTTAGGCAAAGTGATGCTCAAACGGAGGATTTCAAAAAGAGGGAAGGTGGGATTATTCTGACCTGTTTTAGAGGAACTTTGAACGCAATGAATCTTGTCCCAAAAAGTCTTTTCCCAACCGCCTTGTAATCCAACCACCTAGCAGAAAACAAAACAACAGCATGTTCAAATAACATACAGTCTTTAAACCAGTCAAGCAGCAGCTTCATTTAAATTGGTAGATTTGTCAACGTTGAAATGACTCTTGTATTAGCAAGCAAAGGAATTTAGGTTAAACAGATGTGAACAGGTCCACAAAGACTGTTACACAGGCCAGCCGCTTGGAAACACTCAGTGAACAAACATGCAGGACAACACCGGGAAAGAGTCATTGAAGAACGTAAACAAAAACAAAAACACGTACAAGCCTCATTCAAGAGCCACAACTCGGAACAATTACATCGCTCATCCTTTTGCAGATGCAATTCACAGCACTGCAGATTGTAGCAGCTCCATAATATCTATTTAAGGGTCTTACCTGTCAGGTATACCTCCTTTCTTACGGTTTCGGTCCATTTTCGTTACTCCTTTGCTTCACAGAATATATTTTCCACAAACGACACAATTTTACAACCTGTAGTTACTGCATGTCTTCGAGTATAGTGTATATTTAAAAGTATATTTAGTGCATTAAACACGTCGTCTACACTATCTAGGTGCGAAGAACAATACATAACTTGACAAAATTAAGAAGAAAAAAAACTACATAAGTTAAAACTACGCCTTGCTAACGTGTCAACATTACCAAGCTTCCATTTTTGAGCTCCAGCACGATCCAGTCGCGTTTTGATGACGTAGGGATTCGGCGTTTGCTCTGTTCTGCCACCTAGCGGTTACAGCTGGATGTGAACCAGAGATCGCGTATCGGCCACTTTAAAATGCAGTGAAGTCCGTTTCCTCGCATTTATGCTACAAAAAGGATCCCATACGTGTTTTTCCACTCTTATTTCCACCCTTAAGACCCCATAGAAATATTACAAAGAAGTTGCGTTTTGTTCATGTTCAGTCTTCACAGTAAATTGCAAGAAACAAAAGTAGATCCTAGATAGTATTGATTATTGTACACACACCAAACTAAAGTATGCCTGTATTTAGTTGTGTCTTTACACTCTGAAGTAAAGATGGGACTTAAAGACTGTAAAAGACTGAGAAAATCCTCAAAAATACAAAGAACTTCTTTATTTGTGATCATTTCTAAATGATATCGGGATATTTTATGTCTTGAGAACATACTGTAATGACTTTTAGATAATTATTGTAAATTGCTGCCAACTTTTGACCATATATGTAAAACTAATAATATATTACAATGTTCTCCTTCACAGAGAGTCAATCTGGCCCATCTGCAGTCCTGAGACTTCAGCCAATAGAATGTTTGATGTGTTGTAAGAGGCAAAATATCATGGAGGCTCCAGTTGGTGTTAAGATGATTCAGAAAGGAATTATTAATTATTAAACCACAAAAATACAAATCAGGTGAGAATTTTCAAAAAGGGTGACCGTTTCTCTTCAGTGTCGGGCATTAATGGCGTGCAAATTCCTTGCATTAACTATTGCCCGGCTCAGAAGCTGTCGGAGAAACCAATCCCAACAGACGGGGCGTCAGCTCTCTTGAATCACAAGACTCCATCATGTTTATGAGCACACTAGAAATGTGACATGTTGTTGACAAAACTGTGAGACGACGCCACAGGGTGGAAAGATTCTGTTGATCCTTGTTCTTACTGCAACCTGCGTGACCAGACTGGTAACATGGCTTGTTTGCAGGAGGGAGGAAAAAACTTACTGTAACTCTGGAAGTTCTTTCCCACCAGTAAGTGCTCATTTACCAGAGCATTGACTGGAAACACTCCAGTAAGACAAGCAGAGAGTTGTGATGTGTTTTCCCGACACCTGTGTCACCTGTGTGTATATGAATACACATCACAGATGTTTAAGTCCATACACATCGAAGCTTCATAAACTTAAAAGTTTAAGGACACCAAGACAGCTAATAATTCAGCTCAAGAGGTTTTTGCAGTCACTTCTAACCCTTAACAACCCCGCTAGCTTCAAATATTATAAAATGCAGCACGGTGCAAAGGAGACAACAAGAAAAAACAACATTATTAAGAGCTGGAACCCGATGTTGATAATGTTGATAATAACTTAAGCTCGCAGAAAGGCTCCTGCATAGATGCAGAGTTAACGCGCTGATTGTGATCGTCCAGCGAAGAAGAGCAGGAACCCAAAAGATGACATTGCAGCTTTCCAAATGGCAGGTGGTTACAATAAAACGGTGGCCAATCAGCAGTTACAAACAACAGACAGCACGAGGAAAGAGCAAGAGCTCCCGCTGCCCTGGACCAGACCGTGAGGGGCTCGTTGAGCCACAGCGTGGAGGAAACTCTTCACGCGTCAGGTGGTGGCGAAGAGGAGACACCCCAGTGGAAAAACAGACTTTGAAAGGATCAAAATCACATGGAGTGGTCAGAGGCAGACCATCATCACGCTGAAGTGTCAGGAGATCAGAGATGTTCTGCTCAAACTGGAGGAGGAGGGGGTGGAGGGGTTGAGTAGTGGCCACAGCTGCCGAGGTCGCCACATGTTCACGTCATTAAAATCAACGCCTCACAACGGCCACATCACGTTTGACACGTGTACGTTCTCTTGGTGGTTCAAGACCTTCTGACACCAACAGCACTTCACAAACAAGTCACGGGTCGTGCTGGTTAAATCTTTGACCCTGCTTTTCATTCTGCTCTAATAAAGCAGGTTTATAACTTTATATTCGGTTGATTTGATGATAATTCTGTGGTTGTGCTCAGTCAGCAGGTTTCTACCATGATAAGGCAGCCGAAGGTGCGTCCTGGTGAAGCTCTACACCTACTTTCGGTTTTAAACACACGCCTGAATTTCTTATTATGTTACATCTGGATATTTTTATACCATCCAGTCCTTGGGGCCGTGATCCAGTCGGGTTTTCTACCGGGCTTGGTAGTTCAGAAAACCCGTCTGGATCAGGGCTCTCAAGGACGGCCCCACCTTCTCACTCACTCACTTTCTACCGCTTGTTCCTCCACTGAGGGTCGCGGGGGGACTGGAGCCTATCCCAGCTCAATGGGCGGAGGCAGGGTACAGCCTGGACTGGACGCCAGTCAATCGCAGGGCTAACACATATAGACACACAACCATTCTCTCTCACACTCACACCTACGGGCAATTTAGAGTTTCCAATTAGCCTAATCCCCAATCATGCATGTCTTTGGACTGTGGGAGGAAGCCGGAGTACCCGGAGAGAACCCACGCAGGCACAGGGAGAACATGCAAACTCCACACAGAAAGTCCCCAATCAGTCCCAACCGGGGATCGAACCCAGGGCCTTCTTGCTGTGAGGCAACAGTGCTCACCACCACACCACCGTGCCCCCACTAGGGTTCTACTGCATTAACATAGTTGTTTATAATAATATTAATATAAATAGTATCAGAAATAATGTTTTGCGAGGGATTTTATGGAAATTACTTTATTTTCACTCACTTGTAGTAGAAGAAATATGAGTTTAATTCATATGTAGCGATACAGCGAATCCATTGCCATTAAATTCTATACACTTTGCACAATAACTCAAATAAGTTCACGTTTACAACAGAAGATTTCATGTTTTCACGGGCTCAGGATGCAGGCGGGAGCGTCAACTGATTGACGGTGCCCGTGCTCTCATATTGGCGGCGTCGTGGACCAGAGATGTGGCCGAGAGCCCAGGGGCCACGCCGGCTTTCCCGGGCTGGGCGAAGGGGAACGCCTCTCGGGTCATTCGCGTCAGCAAACACGGCATTTGTTTCTTCCCGCCCAGGACTTTTCCTTTGGCCTGGAAGTTGTAGGCCAGTCTGTAGGACACTCGGGTCATGAGGCGGGTCAGCTCCAGGTCCCGCTGACCGTCCTCCAGTAATAAATCACAGAATTCCCCCAAGAAGGGCGACCCCATAGGGTTATTGAACGCAGCATAACCTGAGGAGAGTCAAAGGTGGATGTTTAGTATTTTCAGACCTTTTTATTTTCAGATGTATTTTTTTCTGATGGATCTTTTCGATAAAAGATCCGATTTATTGAGACGTTTTATAACCTGTTTGTCAGGTAGAGATGTGACACATCAACACACCTCACTCTGTCTAGCTGCCTCCGAGGGAGGATTGCACGAACATGACATGATAAATACAGGCTTACAGTAATAATCACTAGCTCGGTGCTGACGGTAATTTTCCACCTTCAATGAGGAAACGTGACACAGGCGACCGTGTTCATCCCAGTACCAAACTGGGCCGTCACTGGGGCTGTTCGGCTCACCTGGTGCTGTGGCATACATCACAACTGTATCCATGGGAACTGACAGGTACTGCTGAAAGATGCTCGCCGTGCTGGCGTCGGTGGCTGAATCCACCTCCACGCCGTCGTCCAGAGCGCCTCCTCGGCAGGCCTGCAGACACCAGCAACAGCATCTTCAGTCTCACCCACGGGGGGGTCAATGCTTCACTGATCTAGTTGTTCATTCGGCATGAAGCTTGTTGCTTTTCTGACCTGAATGAGGAACATTTTGGTCTTCTTCTCCATGCATTTACTGTCAAAGAGGGCAAAGATGCGGGACAGCTGGACGGGTTTACCGTCGGATCCGAACACGCAGCCCTCCTCCCCGTGAGACGACAGGACAGCCAGAAAGCAGTCATCCACGGGGCGACGACTCTCTGCAACACACACACACACACACACACACAGGTCTTTATCAACCATTACATCATAATCCAGACTGGACTCCACTCTAATCTACTGTATCAGTGATAAGATACGAGGGATCCGTGTTTCTTCCAATGAGGATGTAAATGATTAAAGATCAACTTATAGTTTAATAAGCACACTTTCAATGTCAGCAAATGACAAATTTGATTCCACACACAGCAGTAGATGAATGATTCCAGGCTCAGTAGCACCGGTCATGTCAGGGTTAACCTTCATGTCTTCAGCCTGTGTGAGGAAGATTTAAGAACCTTTTTTTTGGGTAGATTTAAGGAAATGAAAAGGGATTTTTTAAAAATGAGGTTTTAGTCCTCAGGTCATGAAGGCTTGAAAAGGTTTTTTTGATAATAAGCTCCACTGACAACATTATTTACAGTTAATCTAATGTCACTAAGTTCTGTCCTGCCCAGGCTGCAGCGATATGCATGCACATTATACAAATATTTATTAAGCAATATAAACAAGGGTTAATCCAGCTCCTGGGATCAGACCATCCCAACAAATGTTGCTCTCTGGGATGGATTCCCGTTGCCTACCGTCGTGAAACAGCTCGTAGATGTCGTCACTGCTCAGGTCCAGGTGCAGTTCCACCTTGAACCCCATTTTGAAGAGCGTGCTGTGGAGCTTCCTGGCATCCTTCGTGGCGCCGAGCCTCCTCTGAAGACCCACCCCGGGATAATACTGCTCTACAGACACAATCACGGCCCTTTTACCCTCCCTGCCACGATCCAACAGTGTTCTCAGCTGCAGCATTTTCTCTTTCTGTGTTCCTCCGCACCTTCCCGGCAGAATGGCCACAAGCCTTTTCAAACAGCCTCCTACATTAATCACACCTTCCTCTGCCACACCTGTGTACCTATAAGGTATTTCCTGTGTCCTGGGGAGGGAGCGTGCTTGCGTGTATCGCACAGAATTGCATAACAGTGCTGGTAAAGCTGCCTTGCTCATCAGGCCCCAGTGTGACAGCATCGCCCCCGGAACATTAAAACAGAGCAAAACTTCCCGAGCCACAAGGGCACAGTAAAACCCAGACACGTGCCTGGACTTTACTGGGCCGATGTGTCTGACATCACCTGCTGCACACAAACCTGAATATACACATTCTGAGGTTTTACAGTTTTGATTGTGTTTACAACCCATGGTGGCATTTAAAGTGCTTAAAAACGTGACTTCAGAGGTCGTTACCCGAACCTTGTGACCAGACATCGTCATAAAACCTAAATAACTCTGCAAGTGTGACGATATTTACTCAAGGTGGGAAACGCCTGGAGTCGTTCATTTTGCTGTTCTTATCTGCTGAGCGTCCAGTCACGCACTCATACCAGCGTAGTTTCCTGCACAAGGAAACGCTCCACAAATGTCACGGTCAGCCGCAGTGCGGTTCTAAATGAGGGTGTTTTCAGTCTTTATTCACCTGATTTCTCCCATTATAAATGAGTGAAAGGCCAGTCGAGGCTGTTGCTGCTGGTTACTCGGCGCTGCTTTCATTTTAATCAGGAGAAAAAACACTCAACAGCAGGATAATTTCTCAGAACTCAGTGAATATTTATTAACACAGAAGAGGAACCAGAAAAAAGATTTAAACTTGTTCTACCATGTGAAGAAAAAAAGATTTGGAAAACAAACCCCAGTGCCAAACCTCTTTCAATTAAAATAAAACTGACAGTTTAGGGGGGGGATGGGGTATCAATAGAAAAGGTGTGTTTTGGAGTCAAATATTGACCAAATCATTTGTCTTTAAACTATATAAAGTGTGATAATCTATTTTTAAAAAAGTAAAAAAAAAAAAAAAAAAAAAGCTCATCATTTACAGCATCAAAAATAGATACAGATCATGTCAATTTCATCGTTTTGTTTTTTTAATATTTTGATTAGTGGAGTCAAAAGCTCCTTCCTCACAGCTGATTGGTTCTTCTGGAGAACTGCTGGGACTGAGTCAAGGCACTGTGGGAGCTCACTGCTGACGGCGGAGCCGAGGTAGGAGGGGGGGCGAGGAAGGGCTGAGACAGAAGGGGAGGGAGAGGAGGAGGTAGATGAGGAGGGGGCGAACACCTGGAGGGCGTCATGAGGGGTGAGGGGGTGGGCGTGTCGGTGGACGACGACGGCGTGGAGGGCCCTGGAGTGCCGGTGTTGTGGTTGGTGGGGTGGGGGGTTCGGTGAGGTTTGGTGGTGAGGGAGAGCGGCTGCAGCTGCTCGCCGTAAGGAGACATATAGCTGCTGTTCGTGGAGTGTGTGTGCTCGGTGTGCGTCGCTGCCGGAGCGGCCGGTGACGCCAGCGCCGTGGTGGGCGTCGCCGGAGAGTCCAGCGAGGAGGCGGGGCTGGCCTGGGACAGCTGCGTGTGCGTCAGGTGTGAGACTGTGTGCGGCTGTGTCATGAAGGGGCGGGGCTGTGTGTGTGCAGTCTGTGTGTGGGGCTTCTCCTCAGGTGGGACGGGAGGTCTTTTCAGCTGCGGGGGGACGCCCTCTTTAGGAAATGAGACCCACAAAAGAAAACTCATCAGCATTTAACATTTTTAAGCATCTTCCAAATGAAGAGTCCTTTACCTTCATTACTCTCACTCTTGGACCTCTTTCTCTTCTTCTTCTTACCCTACATAAAAAGACAAAACACAGTCATCAGTGGTTGGAGACCTCAGGTCAGCGGTGAGAAACGCAGCTGCAGCAGCACTCACGTAGTTCTCTCTGGCTGACCAGCCGGGGTAAAGTTTGGAGTGAACCAGTCTCTCTTTACGGGCCATTTCATAATATTTGGCTTGCTCCTCTTTGGTCAAAGAGTGCCACTGTGGAGAAAAATCAGGCAGTGAGCAACAGTCACTCCTGCTTCCCAAATATTACAACAGAATTTGTTCAAAAACAGGTTATCGGTGGCGTTGGCCTTACTCTCTGTCCCAGGATCTGGTTGATGGTTGCGCTCTCCTTCACGTTACACTGGGCCACCACCTTGGGCCTCTCTTCCCTCATGTACAGCATGAAAGCGTTCAGCGGTTTCTTGATATAAAACCTCTTATCGTCTTCTTTTTCGTGCTGACCTTCAGGCATCTTTGTGCTACAGGGCCCAAAATGTAACTGCGTTAATACCGTCAGAAGAGCAGGATCATGATATCTGTTTATTATTGACAAGAACAATATTCAAGAGAGTAGAATCACCCTGGCTGGCTGCTGTTGCTGACTCCAGGCTCCTGCTTCACTACTGGAGGCGCGACGGACGGGTGGGGGGACGATGACTGGGAGGTCGGAACCAAGCGGGGAGAGAAGCCACCCGTCATCAGACTGACACAAGAGAAAAAAAGAGGGGCGAAGAAGCTTAACATTGACAAAAAAAAAAAAGCTAAACACACAAAAAAAATGCTCTGCAGCTCTCTAACTTCACTCACCTCGACATGGAAGCGTTCATTGCGAGAGCAGCGGGCGAAAAGCCCCCCGGGAGGGGATACATGGGCTGTCCCGGCCTAAACAGCAGAGACACATTGAATGTCTGTGTTCGCTTTAAAATACAGTTGTATTTGTGATAACAGAACGCAGGTTTTACTCACAACCATCCGAGAGGATGTGTGATCTGAGCCATTCCTCCAGGAGACACGGGGTAACAGGCGGTGTGAGGGCTCCTGGATATACCTGCAGCACAGGCCAGGGTTCGATCTGTCAGAGCACGCGTCTACAAAAAGACTTGTCGTCGAATGTGTACGTGGAGATCGATGCTGTGTTGTGTACCTGTGTCAGGAGAGAAACCGGGTGAGGCCCGCTGAGGAGAGAAGGCCTCCGGGCTGTAGGACAGCAGTGGGTGGAGATGGGTCATGTGAGGGTGCTGCACCATAGGCACGTTATTAGGCTGCAGATATAAATGCACAATGATTAACAAAGCAGATGTGAACAGACAATCGACTACGTAAAGATGATGCAAACAGCTTTAATTTGTGAGACAATTAATTAAGCTTAATCTAAATTCTGAAATAAGAAATCTGTTGACAGAAAATTGGTTTCTAGATTCCCTTCCTGCATAATCAACCCAATCAAATAATGGCCTCTGAAATATTGAGGCAAGTAAGGAACATAATTATAAGCATTATTGTGGTATTTTCTAGAGCTTTGAAGAGTATTACCATCAACGACGCATGTTAACGAAGTTTGCAATACCACACATTCACCACGTGGTGGCAGTAAAATCAACCAAAGCAAGAACATCTGAGTAATTAAGAGTTGCTCAAAGAGAAAATAATGATATTCTGCAATAAAAGTTCCCCAGCCCTCATGGATTTGAGGCCCAATAAGTCTTTTCTGGCTTGTCCACTCATGGGCATTGTCCCTACAAGACTCCAAGGTTGCTTCAGCTATGTTCTAAGGATAAAGGTAAATCTTTGGCCAGGTCTAAGCTCCAGGGCACTCTAGATCAGTTTTCTTTTGAAAAAAGGAATTAAATGAAGTCATCCCTCAACCCTGACCGCCCCAGCTGCTAAAAACACCCTGAAACTGTAGGAGATGAAGGACGCTGAAGATTTTTTTTGTGGCCTTCCTCAAGTCTGTGCCTTGCTAAATCCTATTTTTGGTCCCTGGAGCCAGTTATTTGACCTCCAGAGCTCATCTACTGATGAGACCAAACAAGATTTATTTTTTATATATTAACATTTGGGCAAAACTAAAAGGGCCAGAAGGGAAAAGGGCTGAAAAACAGATGTGCTTCTTCTGCTACTGCTTAATTTACTCGCTTGTATGCGTTTAATTCTGGTGCAGCCACGCGGTGAGTCCAAGAGTGTATATACGGTAATAAAGCGACAGTAATAGTTTTATTAGTGGGGTTTTTTTTGCTTTTGAATTAGTGTTGGTCAGATGACATCCTTGAGGAGCTCACCAGGTGTGCTGCGTTGGTCGAGTCTCTGATGGCTGATCTGGCTGCAACATCCAGCAGAGGCCACTGAAACGGCAGGTACTGTGGAGAGGGAGAGAGAGGGGGAGAGAAAGAGAAAGAGAAAGAGAAAGAGAGAGAGAGAGAACAGCCATGACACTTGTAAACGTGATACACCATCAGGCTGAAGTCATACTGAAACCTCCTCAGCGGAAAATTTAACTCATTTAATATCTAAAACCTTCTGCACAAACAGCTCTGCAGAATTTCATCCACAGCTAATCACACTTTGTGCTTTATTGTCAGTAAAGTCATTGAAATCACTTCCTCTCTTTTACAGGACAGACACAGGCAGATCGTGAGGACTGCTCTTTAAATTACAAGCAACAAAGCCATAAAGTTTCAAGAGAACTCTGCCAGACTTCGGCCGTCCATAGACGTCACGGTAACACACCTTTTCCTGGAAATGCACAGCTCCTAACTTCACTTTTGGTTTCTTTATTTCTTTAGGTGTGGACTCTCCTCGGTTTCCCTGACCAGCTACCAACAACAGCTGCGTCTAACTGGGAGCAGGAACCTCCGACAGTTGGAGCAGGTGAACACATGAACGAGCGGACCCACAGGGCAGCTCAGTTCCATAAAACTGCAGCCGAATAGTGATTTCCATCTTCTCGACCTGGCCTCAGATATGTACGCAGGATGTTGTGGTGACTGTTTAAGATGCTGAAACCTTGACAAAAACTGAAATAACACAGTTTTGTTTCCATTCTTCTGCTACAACACAGAAGAGGAGAAGAGGTGGAGCTATAAATTGGATGTTGGGCTGAACAAATGGATGGAAAATGAGTGGAAGTCAATGTAAACGTCCCTCAAAGCTGCCGGTGCCGATTTAGGGTCTCGAATCAGACAGAGCACAACAGCGGACAAAGTTTGCCTTCGCCCTGCCCCCCTCTTCTTCACACAGAAACACCTCCTCACAGGCCACAAGGGTTCCAATATTGACCGAGCTGTCTCAAACTGGGAGACCACCCCCTATTGCAGACACACAAGAGGCCTTTGGTGCTCGTTCAACTGTGAGTGACGTCAACAGATTCACAACTATGACCTGTGACCCCGGAGAAGAGCAGAGAACTGAGGGCAGCGCTCCTCAAACACAAGTGAATGATCCACCCATCATCATCAATAACATCAGACTATCATCATCATGACGAGACTATCACGCACACATACGGTTCAGTAATCAATAAATGCAGGATGGAAAATGGCAGTTTATCACCTTTAAAAGAACACAGCGGGTCGAACACATTGGAGTCTGAAAGAACACTAAAAATCTGGAATATCTGGTCTGGAGTTTTCTTATTTTTTGCCTAATGTGATCATTTTGAACAGTGCTAACCACAACAACATCGACGATCGGAGCCAGGAACGCGTGGAAGGTGGAACCACTTAAACACGATCCAAAAAAAGATTACAGATGCTGTCGAGCTGTGAGCAGATTCAGGGGCCATATTGTGGCGATTTGGTGATGGCTGAGAAACTAACATTCATTCAATATCCAAAAATGTTAATGACAAAAGCCACAGGTTTCCCAGCAGAATCGGGGGACAAAAATCAACTTTCAACACAACTAATTATGTCGAAAGTTCACTTTCAGTTCCCTTCTGATCCAAAGTCTCCGTCCATGTAACAGCATGAGGTGAAATTAAACTAACATCGCTTGTGAGGGGGGAAAACCCCCCAAAAACGGCTGCACCGCTACATCCCTGGGGAGGGACAACAATGGAAACACACTCGTAAAACAACGAGCCACTGTGTTCGGAAAGTCAAACTTCTGAAAATGTAAATATACGCTGCTTAAATGTGTTACCAAGTAGAACAAAGCAGCCATTTAAGAGAAAGTACCAACTGTGCTGGACTGTTGTGATAATGAACTAAACGAGCACATACACATGATACTGCAGTATAGAGCTGCAGGCTGGACACACACACACACACACACACACACACACACACCGTGGTGTCTAACTCCAGCATGCAGCCTCATCTCATCCCCCATCCAGAGGCCCAAGGAAGCTCTGGCTGAGAACACTAACTGGATCCAGCTGTTGGAAATACCAGGAAAAATCAATGTACACAGTCACACTCGTGCACGTGCATGCGCACACAGCTGCGAGTGTACTCGGGGAAACACAAAACTCATTGTCCGTCTTAAAGAGAAAATGAGAGGAGCTGCTGCTGTTTATGAAACGCTCCTGCAAACATGCGCTCGGGTCCAAGACAGCGAAAGATTAAGTCAGCAGATGTCAATAAGGAGAAGATTTTGGAATTTTGATGTGTTAGCCAGTCGTGGAGCCAACACGGTGGGTTTGGGGCTGAATTACACAGTCAAACAGTTGCACCACAATAAGATACCTACGATTTGCTCACGTGTTGCATAAATATAACCGTCGCTGATTATTCGGGGGATTTTTCCCCTCGACCCCCACCTCATCATGGTGGAGGGGTTTAAGCACCTTAATATACCCTCAGTGATGGTGTCTGGGCACTCAGCCCAATGAGGGAGTCTCCTAGCACTGACTGGACCAAGGTAAAGGGCTGGACAAAGTGTGATCCAAGATTGGGGAGTGGAAAAGGTCCTTTGGCAGGAGCCTGGTGGGTGTCCTTGCACCCATGGGTCCAGGCGCAGTCAGAGGAGTCCGTGGTTTTTAAACTGGGTGTCAGAATATCTGTCGTTGTTCTTCAGACTGACAGAAACAGATTAAAATCAAGCCGAGTGAGTGAGATCCAGACTGAAAGGAATCAGCCCGACACAGAACTGAGAAGTTTGGAACCAAGCATGCAAGACAATTTAGAAATGTTTGTTGTGAGTGGAAGAAAAACCCTGTTGTGGTTTCACAACATTGACTCTCATTATCAACGTGACGAAGGGTAAACTCTTCCTTATACTGCTACATGTTAAAGGAAACAGCCTGCCAAGACAGACATGTATGTGGGGAAGAGATGACATCATAAATTTGCTTTTAACTCGGTGTGTGTGTGTACGTATGTTTAAGGGTGTCTATGTTTGAGGCTGTTGGCGTTCAAAAGATCATCCTCGTGGTATTTTAAGACTGTGGACACAATGCTGAGTAAACAGAGGAATTCTGGGATTGTTCGTGCTGCAGAAAGAGACACATTTTAACCAAACAAGCAAAGCCACACACACACACACACACACACACACACACACGGAGACAGAGTGAGAGACTGTTTTGAATTTTTTTTAAAAATACCATAGATACACACATTCCAGAAATATTATCTCTTCTCAGTCATCCTCCGACCGTTCGGTGCTGTGCAGGTCGAGCAGGTAAGTGCAGGTAAGTTCCCTCCTCATGCTGACAGGTGTCTCCTGTGACTACACCTTTGTTATAGTCCCATTTATTGTCAATCCCCTCGTGTTTCATTGCGCTTTTCAGATCTTTAATTCTGCTGCCCTGTTGCCTTGGTGATCATTTAACCGTGATAAAAACAAACCTTTTGGTTTTGATGGAAACTTTATCGATACATAATCCAAATGAATATGTAATACTTCACACTCACGGCTGTAAAGTCTTTTCAGAAGACATCAGTGAGCGTCTATTTGCGAGCGGGAAAGTGTGGGCTGGAATGTTATGTAAAGCGAGTAGGCGGTCTCATCCTTCCATATGTGGCCCAAGCTACATTTGTCTCCTCGCTACCAAAAGAATGTGGTCACAAGTGGTCCAGACCGGTTCCGAGCGCATTTTTAAATGAATGGATTTCGCAACACTTTGGGTCCGCTTTCCCCTTGCTTAAGAGGGCCATTTCTCCTCTCGCATTTCCAATTTCCTTTTCACATCCACCCATGTTCAACAATCTCCTCAACTATCGTACGTCTCTCCTCAGTCCCGCCACCTTGTCACGACGACACATCGAGATTCACACAGCAGCTGCAAAGTTAGCATCCAACTGAAGAAAGCAAACGGCAACAACAAGCAGAACTAAACCCTGAGAGCTGCCGGAAAGGGGGGGGGCAGTCGGGATCACCTCCCACGTGACACCAGGCCTGACTCTTGAAAAGCGATAGAAATCAAGATGTTAAAAACTTTTGTGTTGTGCAATTAGAATTTAAAAAAGAAGCTGCGGGGGCTCATGGCTGCGGCCACATTTGCACAATCTGGCCGTGAAAATGAATATTGTTGCTGCAACACTCGTGTGTGTCTGCGCGTATGCAGAAGTCAGGCAGTGTGTGAGACACAATGAGGTGTAATGTTCCCCCCGTGGAGCAGACCATTAGTGCCATTCAGAGGCTGCTAATGACAACAAAAACCCAATAACGCTGGGGGAGGGAATTACAAAGCTGAGGAATGTAGGTGTTGTTGCGGGAGGGCTTGGCTTTGTGCTCAGCCTGCATATGCATCCAGGCTAAATCCACAGAGGAGCCACTCAAAAATAACCAAAGAGGTGTCGTTTAGCTGAAAATATACCACCTTTACACTCCAGGATCCCACCCAGATATGAATAATCAGCCAAACAACAGCCTCGCAACCCCGACTGCACATCTAGCCAATCCAAAAGTGGCGAGACGGCGCTCGATAGCACGTCCCTGACCGTCACCCGACACGTTGAAAGACAAAAACTTGCCGCCGTCTTAAATATGCATTCCAAAAATCTCCGAACACGCAAGCAAGGATATCTGCGCGCGCGGCTGTTTCTATATTAAACTTCCCACAGCGTCACAATAATCCAGGACTCCAGAATGCAGACAACTCCACGGCATAAAACCAACACCGCCGAGCTATGGCGATGCCCGGGCCTGTCTAACCCTGCACCATCGCAAACATTCACATCATAGCTCCTCACTCAGACGCTCGGTCACATGCGAGTCAGCGCGAGAAGCTTTCGGGACAATGGCTGAGTTTCCCTGCTCTCAATCTGCAAAACAATATTTATCTGTCTGGCGACGACAGATTCGAGCGGCTGGAATCTGTTACGGTGCCCTGGTGGATCCGGGTTTAAGTTAAACCAAAGGGCTAATCCGCGTGACGCCAGCACCTCCAGCTGAAGCCAGACCAGAAGATGCTGACCGGCCCTCCTCCCAATTATTATAGATGGGATGAGGAATTTAGCGTGTTCAAAGGCAGCGGCAGCCGTTACCGCGCCGCCAAGCCGCCCAACTCCATGGCCGACATGAAGATGCGGAACATCAAGTGATCCAAGACTTGCTGTGTGTGACACAACAAAGAAATACTGTTATTGTGTGGCTTTGTGGAGAACCACCACACTCGGAATGTCCAGGCTGGTTAACCGTTTGCCCGTTTAACACCAGACACAACACTTACAAGACAAAAAAAAAGCCATGCGGGTAAACCAGTCGGCCCCTTCAGCCTGGGCTCGGACCAAGACGGAGAACGGCACCAGAAAACACACAAAGAAAACAATACAGAACATGTTCCAGCAGGACTCACACATTCTGACTGAAATGGAGATCCTGTTTATGCCATCAACTCAACTCCGCCGCACGCAACCGAGTATTCCGAGGTCCACAGATGAGCAGGCAGCTGTGCCCCTTTACTTAACCCGGTCCACACCAGCTACGTGCTGCAACAGGCACACGTGCGCTCCACTTCCTCACCAGTCGACAGTGACTCACAAAGTAACGATGAACCACGGCTGATCGCTGAACTCCATCACAGGGAATTACTGACTGAGGTTTGCGCTCCACACAAATGTGAAAAGGTAAACTGGGAAAACGCTCACCGTCCTCGCGTTGGACGCGAGAGCGCCGTTGGGGAGGTAGGGGCTGCAGAAGTTCCCAAGATCTGGGATCATGAAGAACGGATATCCAACGTACGGGGAGGGATGGAAGAGACCTCCGTCCTGCCTTCGTCTGAAAACTGAGAAGGAAACAGAACACTTCAGTCAAGACCTGAATAATATGAATATTAATCCGCAGAGGGTTTTTTTTCGTGTTCATTCTATTTATCATGAGAAGAGGTCCAACGAAACAAAATCTGCAAACAAGATTAGCAGGATAATCGCCTGTGAAAAGATCATTTGTTTTGATAACCAAGGCAAAGGTTGACGACTTTGGACATTTATTTTACTCGTATTAAACGCACGATTCTTGTCGACCTCGCCTGCAGTTGCAAAAGGAAAAACACTCAAAAAAAGGACGAAGGCAGGTTTGCAAAAGCCCGTTTAAAACAACAGCTGTGCAAAGGGACACTAGCAAATTGCAGAAGCAAATGCTAACAAAGTTTAAGATAACAAACAGCTGATCGTTGTATGCTAAAACAAACTGGCAAAGTCCGGAGGCGCGTTGCAAAACCCCAACTGCTAAGAATATAAAGCTCTTTGGGGCGAGTATTAATCCAGTTTGGAACAAACTGTCCTTCAACTCTTGGTTCAATTGGACGTTAACTGAGAAATCTGGAACACGGCGAGTTTAACATGGCAGCAAAATGCAGAAATAAAGTGCTGATTACCGTCTTCATCCAACAGCTGACCGTGCCTGGCCCTTCTCTCCAAATCTACACCGGGCTTGGGGCGTCTGTCTCCCGGTACCTGGAAGTAAACAAGGACAAACCCGCCGGGAGGGACCGTGAAAACATGCCGGAATCAGCGCCACGGAGATGGGGAGAAGTTCTACACTGACCCCAGTCGACTCACCTCCGAGTCCGAGCTGCTGTTTGTTTCGGACTCGTTTACTAGTGACGACTTGACATCGTCTAGGTCCCGTTCGGCGGACACGTTCCTCTTCTCCTCGTGTTCCCCTTCATCTTTAAATGCAATCAGTTCGTCGTTTGCTCCCAAGTCGTCTCCATCTTCCCCGTTGAGCTGCGGCATTTTTGGACGTTAGCTGCAACTGCTAATATTTACCATATAGTTAGACCGAGTTGGTGGCTAAATGCAGTTTCCCCAAATCACTTTGCAATATTAAAAATCCAGAATTGCGAAATTTGTCCAACGATAGTTGCACAGTCGCATTGAGGCCGCTGGTTCTGCAGGGATGTGGGGTTTATTTGTCCACTGTTGTTTAAAAATACCCCCAAACTAGCTTCAAGTAGCTAACAGGCTAGCTAGCTACCTGCGACGTTCACGGACGCGTCAGTCTGGCGTCGAACTCTTGAGGTGTGGAAACCCTCCTTGAGTGCGCTTGAATTAAAAAAAATAATAAAATCCACAAAGGCAGAACATTGACGACAAATGCTCCAAATGGTTCGGCAACGTTAGTAAATCCTCTCATTACCGGCGTAGTTCCGCGAACATTGTAAAAACAGGCGCAGTCCGTGCGCACCGACTAAAACTTTACATGGACTTCTTGGTCGTAAACTACTCCGTCGCGAATGTCAGAACAGCCCCGGTTCGGTCCTCCGTCGTCAATCCGGGTTGGGCGAGACATATTCCAGACTAACGGCGCTTTAAAACCGCGGTTTCCGCATTTTGCAATCCGTGCCAAATCAGAACCTCCTCTGATTGCGATCGTGGAGTGCTTGCGTGGGAAAAGTGTGGGGCTGGTCGTCTTGCTGAAGCGGAGTGGAAGGAAAAGAGTGCGGGCGGACGGACGGCTGCGGGGGGAGGACCGGCCATCTTAGCAGGGACCCGGGATCAGTTCAGAGAGCACCAAGCTCGGCTCGCACAAGCGCAGGAGCGCCCAGCTCAACTGATCCTCGGTCAGGCAACAGGTTGGCTCATTTGTTTGCGAGGCGCGAACCGCTGGGAGGAGTTCCGATGGCAAAAAGGGGACAATTCGGAGATCCACTCCTCTGACCTCATGACCCGAGAGCGGAAACAATCTGCCAAAAACAGGCGTTGCTTCGGGACGTTCGGATTTCTTTTTAAAATGGTTTGAATGGGAATCTAAACCTCTGACTCAAGATTCTTTGCTTGTCCCGCTCCTTCTCTGTCTCTAATCTGAGGGTTTTGTTCCGGTCCAACTTGCACAATGTTCAAACATCTAAGATATTGAGTCAGACGTGCTGAAAACAAACATGTTTTTCCGAAGAGAGAAGGGCCGAAGTGCTTGGATCACTTCTAAGAAACCCAAATTCATTATATCCAGATTTACTACTGTAGGTGGTCGTATGGCCCGTTCGGGCCTGGAACGCCTCTTCGCCATGTTTTCCTTATAAAAAAAGTGTAACTAAAGTAACTAAAAAGACGACATCGCCTTTGCTCCACTGCAACAGTGTAAGAGCTCACACAGGGCAGCTTTACCTGTACAACTAGTTTCTGTCATCTGGACTTTTCTCCTTTTTCAAAACTGTTCTTAATTGTCCCATTAACCAAAAGTGTGTGTGCGTGAGTGAATTATTGCATCTGGATCTCCGGTTTCATTTCCACCGTTACGGGCAGGAAAAGGGGTTACAGACCTGAAACCTGCAAATGTTCAAGGTTGGCTCAAGTTACCGGAGGAGCTGAGCTGAGCTGTAATGTTTCTCATTTTGTGACGGAGCTGCAAAATCCATCATATTCCTGACGGGGCCTCTGCAGCTATGTCAGCGCAGGCTGAGGTATGACCGGTCTGCTGGAGGTTAATAGCAACCACCACCAAAAAAAAAAAGAAAACTGGATCAAGTCTGAGGCAACAATTGTAAGCTAGCGCTCGATTGCAGACACCACCCAGCAGCAGCTGTGTATATGAACAGGAGGGGATTACAGAGGGTTCAGTCTCTGGCTGAGGGCCAGGCTGAAGATCTTCTCCCCCAAAGCTATGCAGGAGCCGGGGAGGGTGGGGGGAGAGAGGCCATTGGGGTGTCTCTGCATACTTGTGTTCAGCTCAACAGAGAGGGAGAGACATGTAGCTCACCGCAGTGTTTGCATAGCAGGATTTAGAGTTTGTGTGGGTGTGCATGGAGGTCCGAGGGCCCGTTGGTGGGGAGGAAATCCCTCCTTTGTTTCCAAGGAAGCCGAGTATACACTAAGTGCAGTTAACGAAGGAAACCCAAAGACGGTACGAGCGGATGGATGAATATGTGACCGACTCAATCAAACGGGCAGAAAGAGAAAGTCAAGGAGAAATCCTCCCATATGGAAGAGTTAATGCAGGAAAAAGGAGGGGGGGCTGCCTCCCTTTGCCTCCCTCCCACTCTGCATGAGGGTCGCACCAGACATTGTTCTCATAAAACACACTTTGGTTGATAAAGTTTAGTTAAATGTAATAATAATAATCATAGGAATACTGTTAAAACAACACGTTTGCACTTCTTATAGACCCTGAAATCCATCCGGATGGCCAGTTTCAGGTGGACGGCAAAAGGGCTCCGGAAGCTGGTGGAAAAGGTCCCAGGCGTTTGAATATGGAGCTCTGCGAAGGCATCAAGGACTCACATCTCCAGCTTGCTTTGCAGCGGCTGCGGCCTGTCAGCGCTCCACCCTCAGTGTGTCAATACAGTTTGATGTCTGCCCCTGATTTGAAGCGATGCAATTAGGAAAGTGCCGACTGTGATTACTTCTGCAGCCCGGGGCTCTGATCCAGTGGTAATTCATGTGTAAATCATCCGTCTGCGGAGACGTTTCGGAGGCTTCCCTGCCGCTGTCAGCACTCACGGGCCTCGATTTATTTTACAGTAACTCCAAAAAAGCTGTAGCAAATAAATAAAAATAAATCTGTTTTTAAGTTCAAGCTGCAGTAACTTGAGAGTCCAGCTCCAAACAGCTGCAGCAGCAGCATTAAAGGCGGATTCCCAGGGACATGCTCTCTCCCGTCGCACCGATGAGTGCGAATGTTTGGGTCATTTCAAGATGAAACATGAGTATGGAGAGCACAGTGACGGCCCGAAAAATTCAAAAATGGCTCTCCTTTAGTGGCCCCCCTGAGACTTTGAATGGCATTAATTACACGTGGAGCCAGAATAAATGTGCCTTGTTGTGCTTTTGAATAGTTTTAGGAGCTTTCAAAGATGTAAATGTGCAGTTGGTGGAGGGTAAAGCTGTGATTTAGAGGGTTGATGAAAGTCAGTAAAGGTTCTGCTGTGTCATAATAGAAACAGGCACATAAATAAGAGAATAATTTACTGACTAAAGAGTGTGTATGTGTGTGTGTGTGAGAGAGAGAGAGAGAGAGAGAAAGAGGGATAAGTTGAATTGTGCTGCGTTAGTGTGTTTATACAGCTTTAAACTAATTACTGCACGAAACAGGGAGGAAACGAGACGCCGTTAAATCCAAACTCTCACCATTAAAACACACACCCCTCCTGGGTGAGAATTACAGTTCATTTACAAACTCTAAATCACCTGACTGGGAGGGGAAGTCATAGTCTGCTTACTCACGAACTGTAAATACAGTAATAAACATCCCCCCCACACACACGCTCAATGTAAATTAGCCTGTTAAAGAACAACAGCTTTGCAACATGGTGATCATGAGTCTGGTGAATTAAAATGTTCCCTGCTTTAAATGAAATAACACCCCCCCTCCACCCACCCACACCTCGTGTTCTGCAGCGCCTCTGTCATGTGACGCAGGAGCTGCGTGATTTTGGCGCTTGGCTGAGGCGAAACGAGCTGTTTGTTGAATGAAATTGCAGAGGAGTGAGGTCAGCTGCAGCGAAAGCAGCTGCGCCGTCACCACCTCCGCCGTCGACCTGCTGCAGGATCCACTGAGAAAATGTCGAATTTAATGTTTGCTTGCTCGACTGAGGGGGGCCTGGTGTGGGTGTGTGTGTGTGTGTGTTTGCACAGACTCCTCAACTCTGTCAACTTTAGAGCCTCCTGCAGCTGAGGAGGAGCAGAGGTGTGAAGGAGAATGTTAATGGGACCTGTGACAACCAGAGCTGATAAAAAAGTGGAGACTGGCAGTGGAAGAGGGGTGTGTGTGGGTGTGTGGTGGGGTGGGGGAGTGAAGGTGGGGGAGAGGAAACAGGGAGGGAGGAGGGAAGGGGGAGGGAGGTTATGCTCCAGGGGGTAATTTGCTCTTGAGCTTTAGCCAATCAATCACCCATTCATTTACTAACAGGATCGTCTCTCTCGCGCTCTCTCTCTCTCTGATTGTGTGTGTGTGTGTGTGTGTGTGTGTGTGTGTGTGTGTGTGTGTGTGTGTGTGGTGTGTGTGTGTGTGTGAGAGAGAGAGAGAGAGAGCGCAACAGCTTCAACAGTATGTCTGGTAAATCGAATCTTTCGCTTTTCATTAAATCCCTCTGGTGCCTCAGTATTAGTCATTATTGTAGCTCATTAATGAAAAAGTTCGTTATATCTGAGCTGTTGTCCGATCATGAATGTAAGGATGAAACTCAAGAACTAAAAGTACATCAACGGCCTGATTTCGAAAATCTTTGACATCATATTCTGACTCAGCATGACATTTACATCATGAAGCAGCTAAAACACTGGTCAAAATTAAACCATCATTCTGTAAGTTGAAGGCGATTCCAAATGGGGAAAAGAGATCGACTTAAAGTCTCCTATGGCAGTTTGACGGTTCAGTTAGAATTAAAAGTTTTTTCATCATCTTTTATTAATCTTTATTAAATGATTCGTGCAAGACTTCCATCACGTCACGCCGTGGATTTATTGCGCTTTCTGCTTCCTGCACAGTGAGGACCCCTGGTGGACAAATAGTGTCCTGCACCCTTCTATAGATACAAAGGTTTTGTTTATGTTGTTTGTCTTTAACCAACTACACATTTTTACAGTCTACAACAACCTCGATTTCATTTTTACAAATCCATCCATCCATCCATCCATCCATCCATCCATCCATCCATCCATCCATCCATCCATCCATCCATCCATCCATCCATCCATCCATCTAAGGCCACTAATTTTCCAGCAGCAAAAGAAATTCCACAGTTGTTTCACACTAGCTCAACATGTATGGAATCAAATAGAAATAACTCATTCTTTAAACACCATTTACTATAATTTCTCTTTAAGGTTTTAATCTCAAAATGAGGAGGAATATCAAGAGATTACACGATAGTTTTGGCTTTAAATTCACATTATCTTATCCTTCAACTATCAAATTCTAATAGTTTTAACATAAAATATATAACTTTATGTTTACTTGTTATTTGGGCTTTGTAAAAAAAAAGGAAACTGATTCTTTTCTTATAAATTGGCAGAGATTAGTTCAAAGCTTAGACAAAAATTTTGGAAGTTAAAATGTTACTCCTTCCTCATCTGTCTGGCTCCAACTGTCTTTAAGCTTGAGAAACAAATCATATCTTAATCTCTTTGTCTTTCTCTCTGTCTCTGAAACACACACACACACACACACACACACACACACACACACACACACACACACACACACACACACACACAAACGTACATTTAACTTTATTCTTTACTGGCTGTAAAGAGCAGAGCACACCCGAGAAAGTAGAATAAATGTATATTCGGGCACTGTCATCTTAATGAATGTATAAAAGTTAGAGGTGTGGAACACCTGTAAGAATCCTGCTCCTCAGGTTTTTGGCCTCTGACTCAACTGGTTTAACACCAGTACCCTGCCGTCAGTCGGTGCTGTTTCCTGATGGGAATCACAGTTTGCGGGAATCATCGGTGCGTGTGCTGAGGCCATTTTGAGCTTGGTTGAGTTGTGTGGACCAGCGTTTGGACCCCTCAGGCAACAACCAGAACCAACCCGAATGAAACATGGCGGTGAATTTGAGCAAGAACGGCTCAGAGCTCATGGCTGCTTATAAAGAAGTTGTGGACAGCAGATCCAACACAAACTGGTGAGCAAAAACTGTCTGGGAATCAGGACAACAGTCATTTTAAATACCCCTAAATTTATTTACAAATGTGTTTTCAGGGCTCTGTTCACTTATGAAGGCAACAGTAATGACATCCGCCTCGCAGAAAAAGGAGGTGAGACCACATTTTTTCATTTAAATCTGATTTATTGCACTTTAGCTCATGTAGAAGAGGCTCAGTGCCGACAGGAGGATCTAAGCAGGCAATAATTACAGCTTGAATCTGTAGTATCGTCCTATGTGTGGGCCTGTAGATGGCGGATTAGAGGAGCTGGTGGAGGAGCTGAACAGCGGGAAGGTGATGTATGCATTCTGTCGCGTGGAGGACCCCAACTCCGGTCTTCCCAAATATGTCCTCATCAACTGGGTGAGACACAACACACATGTACAAGTCACACTTTTAAAAGTGCAGAGTGACACTCTCAGCTCTGACTGTGCGCAGACAGGTGAGGGTGTGAAAGACTCTCGGAAAGGTGCATGTGCGAACCACGTGAGCTCCATGGCCAACTTTCTAAAGGTGGGCATTGCCATTTAAATGTTACTATGGGAACATTCAATACACAGGTTTATATAGAGTAAAGTTCAGAATTTCAACTGTCAATTAAGTATCTTTGAGGCAAAATAGTGAGGAGCTGAGTAAATAATTACTGACTATCGCACTCAGGGAGCTCACGTAACAATAAATGCTCGGGGAGAAGATGACGTGGAGCCGGAGACCATTCTGGAAAAAGTTGCCAAAGCGTCCGGGGGCAACTTCAGTTTCCACAAGCAAACCCAAGAACACAGGGACACGCCAGCGGGGCCTGTGGTGAGGAGAACCCCCAGGGGCTCCAGTGAGGGCAACATGGGCTTCAAAGATTCAAAGGCTCACGTCGCTCAGCTTCACTGAGTCTTGAGCAATGTTGGAGTTGCACAACTACTTTATATTTGCAATGATGAATCAAATTACATCCGCTGAGTATTCAGCCGCCATTAGGACTTTAAAATAGCAGCTTTTTGATCGCGACCGATCTGCTGGCTAGTTTCAACTCCAAACCGACAGTTTTGTTTCTTGTGTCAGGGTTCTGTGTATCGGAAGGTCAACGCTGTGGAGGAAATTCAACAAACCAAAAAGGATGACTTCTGGGTCCAAACACAGGTCTTTCTTCAGATTTATGGCTTTGCAAACATATTTTTGCTCGTGTGATGATGAAAACTGAGCCACAGTTAGAAACATCCCGTTGTTAAATGATGGCGATGGAAAATCCTCCATTTATCCGCTTCTCTTGAATATCTCCAAATACGTGTCAATTTAAAATGAAAATAATGAGGTGTGCTGTTATTTTGAAGGAGTGGTGTGCACTTTCCTCAGATATGCACGCTATACTAACACGACTGATGCTTCCTCAGAGGGAGGAGGAGGCCCACAGACGAGAGCAGGCCAAACAAGTGGAGCAGGAGCGACAGAGGCTGGAGCGAGAGAGGAGGGAGTTGGACGAGAAAGAGACGAAGGAGAGGCAGAGGAGGGAGAAGGAGAGAGCTCAGCAGATCGAACAAGCCAAGTAGGAAGCGGCACAGGCAGCAGAAGGACAGCGGGCAGGTAGAGACCCCCCATGTGATCCTCTGTGTTTGTGGTGTTTCAGGCTTTATCAGAAAAAGGCAGAAGAGGAGAGAGAGAGAGCACAGCAGCACAGGGTGGGTTGGTTCTCTGCTTTATTTGGATTGTTTTCAGCCATAATTCCGGTCAGGTTGTGGAAGTCACGGTGTTTTCTGGAGCTCTGGTGTCACTAGTTCTATGAGATCCATCTTGGAATTGCATTTAAATGAACAAATATTACCAAACATATATTTATTTCTGCACCTTTACAGAGATTAAGAAAAGAGTTTGTGGGAAAGCAGGTAAAGTTACTCCAATAATAGCAACTCTTTGTGTTTTAGAATGAGGAGGGAAACACAAACCAAAAGAAAGGAATCAGCTTCGCTCCGTCTGTGCAGAAAGCCAACGTGAGTATGAGCGAACTCCCGGGAGTGTGAGTGAGTGTTTATATTTGTGGGGTGGAAAAGCCGCTGACCCTGCTGCTGTTTGGAATCCCGAGCAGGAGGCCAAGTCGCTGATTTCCCAGCGATCTTTTAACCCCAGAGATGTGTTCAAGCAGAGGGAGCAGAGCTTCGAGGCCAACGCCAGCACGTCTGCGGCCCCATCCCGCCCTGGTACGCAGCAGGAGGCCGACAACAGCGTCTCATCGGGCATGAAACTCATCACTTCTGCCTCGTCTTTCCCCCCCCCGCAGGTAAACTGCAGAGTCCATTTCTGTCTCAGAGGGGAACCCCACAGCAGCCTCCAGCTGCAGCCGCCTCGGTGACCCCCATGTCTCCTGCCTACCCTCCTCCCTCGCCTCTGCAGTTGTACGCCCATCCAACGGTTGTCACGCCAACACCACCGGAGAGCACGTCGTCACCCGTCCCTGCTGCAAGTCAGAACAAACCTTTTCTAAATGCACCAGTGTGAATTAGTTATTGTTCTGCTTTCTAGTGAGAGTGTTTTCTGTTGCAGACATTTACACCGAAGAAGAGGAATGGTCAGATGAGTTTGATGACGATGCCGAAGAAGCAACACCAGGTTTTTTTTTTTTTTTTAAACTTTAATTTAATATACTTTAAATTAGCAACACTCAAATATCAACTCAAAACTAAGAGAATCTGTTTGTGAATATTTATCTAAGTTCGTCTGAGAGAGGCAGAGGCGGAGGTATACATAAACCCTTCTGAGGCGGCCATTTTTAATGATATTTCTTTAAACCTCTGATATGTAAATAATACAGCAAAAACAAAGACATGGCTGATAATCTCATATAATCTCTACATTCTTGAATCTAATGTTCAGAGACCACTGGAGTTGTAAAGGAACGTTATGAGGTGCCAGTACCAGCGGTGGAGGAAGACCTGTATGAAAATGTTTCTGAGTACACCTCCCCAGTGAGTTCCTTCTATATTTATTGTCTTCTTTCCATTGTCTGTCTCTGGACGCTGCTTCTTGCAGGACTGTCACACAGGGACAAAGGTGGTTGAGTAGGGCGCCCTCTGCCGGAGAAACGCCGCTTCCAGCCCTACAAATCAGTCAAATAGATGACAACAGAAATAAAAATTTAAAAATGAACCACATAGCAATTGAGGTTTCTAGCCCGGTCTGATTTGATGATGCTAATACATGAGGCATAAATAAACCTGTAGCGTTGACACATTCCCAACTGTCTGCTCGTGAGGCCAACCACACACACGTTCCACCTTCAAACCTGCAAAACTACTTTTTTTTCATGAACACAAATCAGAAAGGAAAGTCATGCCATTCCAAGTAAATGTGTTCTTTTCCTCAAAAAGGATGAACATAATCAGACCAATGGACAACAAATCTCTGCAAAAGCTTTGTACGACTACCAGGCTGGTATGTACACACACACACACACACACAACACACACACACACACACACACACACACACACACACACACACACACACACACACACACACACACACGGCAGCAGGTTTGATCACTATCTTGGCTTCCCAACAGTGGATGACACCGAGATTACATTCGACCCTGACGACATCATCACCGGGATAGAGATGTTGGACGAGGGTTGGTGGAGAGGTTACGGCCCTGACGGGCACTTTGGGATGTTCCCTGCAAACTATGTTGAGCTTCTTTAGTGTTTAATTATGACCATGTTCTATAATCTCCTGACATGCACATCAGGGTTTGTTTTTTGTTTTTTAAATGAACTAAAGTCTGTTTATCTTCAGAAGGATGTATCCATAGATTTTAAAATGACTGTACATTAATACAGTGAACCCTATAATAAATACTTGAACTCGTGAATACCCTGAAGTACCATTTTCTTGTATTTATAGTATATACTTTGTAATGGTTGTCTATTAACATCAGGAAGGGGGGATAAAACAACTACCAAAGAGAAAGCAAAGAAAAAGAAGGAAAGTCAAAGCATGACGCTGCCGCAACTGCAGTTAGAAAGTTGGAAGTTTCGAACACTTTAGAATCAATAATACAGTTATTTACAATTATCTAACCATCCTACTAACCAATATACCAGGCAAACCTTGCAAAAAGAGTACATTCTCTCTTAGGCCAGAAGTTTATGACAAACTCGATATTTTCACAATTGTTTTTCTAATTACAATAAATCAGGCCACCTGTTGAAGACCTTTCCATGTCTTAAAATTCCAACGGCTCTGTTTTTAGTTTCTTTTAAATCCAGGAATCAAACAACTCAGACAAAGTGTACTGTTTCTCGATTGTTTTGCATATAATACCGTACATTATCAAAAATGAATAGATACAGGAAACATGTTTATTCGTGGTCATGGAACAAACGGACGCATGTCAATCAGTGACGCCATCACCCTGCGCCCGACCAGTATTTGCTGGTGAAGAAGGAAAAATGGCTGCAAGGTTACTCCTCCGCTCCGCTTTTAGAGCCGCAAGAACCTGCCGGGCTGCTCCGGCCCCCGCCCTGTCCCGTGGCATGGCTGCTGGTGGTAAGAAAAACAATCATATATAGGCTGTGGAACCTGAAACATTGGTTTAATATACCATTTCAGCCGCAAACACACCACAAGCTAACTAGCTAGCGTTGGCAACCTTCACCGTAGTGTCTTCCGCTATCCTCGAAACTGAAATCTGACAGCTTATTTAAAAAGTCGATATGGTGTTTTCATATAAGTTGTTCATATGTGCATAGTCTGCTGCCCATCGGCTGTCAAGTTAGAACATTTACTTTGGCACACTTGCTTAACGTCATTGACAATGACCTAAACACCGGGCTTTAGCCATATGCTAATCTTCAGTTTTGGCTAATTTAGGTCTTCCGCCATGTGAATAACCAGCACAACATTGACATTCAGGTTAAAGTCTTAGATCACAGACATAAAATAAACATAATACAGTTGACTGTTAAATGCTTTATACTTGTAGTTGTTAAAATTTGATTATCGAGTTTTTCGTGCGTCATTTCCGTGTTATCAACTTGCGGAACAAAATATGGTTTACGCTAATGTTTGAACAAGAAACACCATTCATCGATACAAAGTAAGCTGTTTGTGGCTAAATGAATTACGCAGTCAGATTTCCCTCTGGCATTTAAAACTAGATTTACATAATGAGAAACAGGTCCAGCAATGAAAATAATAAACGACCACATGCAGTTTTATTCTATGTTCGGTTCAGGGAACCATCAGGCCCAGGTTTTATTGTTCAACTATACTTTGCAGCTGTTGGTTTTGTTAGTTTCATAAGACATGCTGAACTTATGTGTCCAGGGATTCCCACTGATGAGGAGCAAGCCACAGGACTGGAGAAAATCATTATGACAGCCATGAAAGAGGGATCGGTAAGATGATTTGTCGTCTGTTCTGCACCCAACAGTTACTCCCTCCATACTTATTTTACGAGAAAATAATTAGTTGGAGATAAAATGCTGTGGCCAGTAGTTTTACGACATCACATATTGGCAGAACCGAACCACAGACGCTCTTCAAACAGATGGACCTTCGAGGTTAGATGACAATCAAACCACAGTCGTGGACCAATTCCTTCAGATTAGCTTTGCTATGAACTAAAGAAGCCACAGACTGAACACACGGGCATCTATTCAGCTCCCTGAACAATGCGCGCCGATCAAAGCCTCGACTGAGGTCCTCCAGGTACAAGACTTAGACAGATAATCTTCCACTTCCCAGTAATTAGTCCTACGGTAAATAAGACATGCCCTCAGCTGTTTAATAGTTGCTTTTAAATCTTTTATCTCTCCCCAACAGACCTTAGGTGTGAAATTACCTTCCCTTATCTTGGTGCAAATTTTTTTACAGGGTCTTTCCTTCGTTGGAGTGTGTGAGAAGCC
This sequence comes from Takifugu flavidus, assembly GCF_003711565.1. Lineage (NCBI taxonomy): Eukaryota > Metazoa > Chordata > Actinopteri > Tetraodontiformes > Tetraodontidae > Takifugu > Takifugu flavidus. Next base: position 2,104,973 of record NC_079539.1, read on the forward strand.
AGATTAATGCAATTTGATTGTCCCCATTTCCCCTTTATCTGTAAACCGGTGTGGACCACTGGTTCAGCGCCGACAATTACAAATGTCCGTGATGAGCCAACGGATCCTTCCAGATTAGTGTGATTAATGGGGATTAATGCCAGGCTCCCCTGGAGGGAAGAAATAGCCTTAAACAGAAAGTTATAGAGCTCATTGTAAAATGTAACCCTATACCTGATTTTTGAAACCAGATTTTTCTATTTTTGAGTAATTCCAAATAATCGGCTTTAATCACAATTCTGTCCTTCAGGATCCCTACAACATGCTGAAGCCGAAGGAATATGCTGGCTCCAAAACTGACCCCCACCTTGTTCCCTCCATCACAAACAAGAGGATTGTTGGATGCGTCTGTAAGTAATATTTTCAAATTAAACGCAGTCCTTGCTTCCTCCTTCGGGATCTCAGGGGTTCAGAAAGATACTCAGCAACACGGTTGTATAATCTAAAATAGTGGGTTGTTGCGTTGAATATTGTTTATATTGAGATCACTTGTATTTTTATCAGCCATTTTGTGTCTGTTTCTCACATCCTTCTTCCTTCTGCAGGTGAAGAAGACAACACCGCTGTGGTGTGGTTCTGGCTTCATGAGGGCGAGGCCCAGCGCTGCCCATCCTGTGGCTCCCATTACAAACTGGTGCCACATGAAATCCCCCATTAATGGATCAGTTATCCCTCATGTTAATAACACAGCTCTGCGTATCTTTTAAATATTCCTTTGACTCTTTCAGGACGAGGTGACGAACCATCAGATAATGTTTCCAAGCTGCAGAAAGTTAACTTCACTCGCACCATTCTGGTTCTGCCCACTTCCAGATCTTAAATTCTGAACCATTGAACACCGCTTGACCCTTTCTGTTACAGTACTTGATCTGCCTGCTGACCTCATTAGTCTTTCCATGTTTCTATAACCGAGGGATCACCTGTGTTTTGGGACGCAAACGTTTGTTGAACATTTCCATTCAGTTGCAGTTTACCTTGACATGTACTGTACAACCAAACACTCGGTCCACTTAACTCCTAGAATTGAGCTAATAAATCTTTGCTGTGGATGTACCTAATTTGTCTCATTTACTTCTCCTTTAATGTTGTCACATTAGTCCTGCGTGAGGGTGAATAGTTGACTGGTGCGTTCAGGAGCTGCTGGCCATTAAACATCTCTGCCACAAGAGGGCGCCATTTCACACGTTCGAGTCTTTCTCAGGAATCTAAAATGATTTTATTCACGCGGCTGTGAGCTCAGAAGTCTCGGGTTTAATATTCATACAAAATTGAATTTACTTTATTTGTTTAACAAGTTAATGTAAAAAAAACAAAACTGCAGCGTGGGTGGGGCTTATTTTGAGGTATTCAGTCATAACAGGCTACTGGATGAGTCGAGATTTTCTGGCCATTCGCGAATTAATTGGTTTGTAATTTCATGAATCTGAGTGATCGTGTGAGGAGGTTTAAGATCTGGGACCTCTGCTGCTGTCAGACTGCAGTTGGAGCACAACCGCTCAGCGCTGAGCCCTTTGACCTTTACACGCTGCAGAAGATCCACCAGCAACAACCGTTCAGAGTCGCCGCCTCGGCACGCATCGCTTCACTGCTGTTTTCCTTCATCAGCAATTCAGATTTTAAAACTTTGCATTCAATCTTCAGGCCTAAACTGGGTAACAAAAAGAGCAACTTTTGCCTTTTAATTCTCGACCAATCATGCGTGGAATCACGGATCTACATATATATTGTCTTTAGCTCCCTAATGACACGTAATTACACCTTGTCACTTGCTGAGCCCCCGGGGCTGAAAGAGTCTTTGTTTCCTCTTAAAATAACTTCTTTTATTGCTGTCAGTGAGTTTGAGTCTGATCTCTTGGCTTCACCAGTGTGGAGCACACCAGGGAAACGGAACAAACGGTCCCCTCAATCCTTCAGTGAAGACTGAGAATAACTCAGTCACTCAGGTGAAACAGAGGTTTGGAAAACATTTTTCCGACCATCACTAGCGAGATGATCCAGAAGAAAAGGCAACATCTGAAGAGATCTTCTCAGGAGCAGTGGAGCAGCCAGAGCTGCAGTTCAAGGTTAAATGACAGAAGCAGGTGGGAAAAACCCAAACTTAGTGTTTATTCACCTCCATTTCCACAATGAAAAGATGCATCCAGCTATAATTTGAACGCGGGACAATAAAGCAAAACGGTAAGAAATAATAATCAGATGGAGGATATTAAAGGACCTGGAAGGACTGATTTTGGACTAATTTGGAGATGACAACGCCGATGTCTTCCGTTGGCCTGGTGACCATCTGATTGGTGGACAGCAGTTTCCTCAATTTCTGGCCACAGTCAAAATTTGGATATAGCCCTTTAAAAATAAATAAATAAAAACTGTGTGTTTTGTGGATCTGATTGAAATATTGCATCGAAATAAAGGAAAACGCAGCCCAACTGCAGGTTCCCTTCTGGCAAAGCCAGAGCTGCCAGAAGCAGGATTAGATCTTTAACAGGTCGACCCCTGTCGCTGCTTCTTCTCGTCTCATTTCCACCTCATCAGCACCATCAGTGTCTCCACTGTATTTTTCCTCACGATTACCTCCTCATTAGAGACACTGGACTGTGGAAAACCTGACAGTCACTTTCTTCAGTGGGCGTCACGGCTGCCCTCCAGCTGCCGTTTTTGTCTTCTCCAGCACTTTGATCCCGGCTGTCACAGACGTGACGTCCCCCCCCCCCCCCCTCCCATTATGAGGGTGACAGCTATGATGAAGCTTTGGCGGCTTCACTTGAACTGGCTCACACGCTTCTCCTGCTCTTTTTCACCTGGTCAGCTGCCATTTTTTGCTCTTCCAGGTCACGTTAAAGCCATTGAAATTCTCTCTCTCTAGTCCCTGTTTTCTGGGCGATCAGGGCTTTTTTCTGCCATCCTGAGTGAATACGTGGATTTAAAACCAGCCTCAGTGTTCAAATGGCATCAAAAACACGTCTGATGTGAGCCAGTAAATTACACGAAGCGCCTAATGAATTATTCAGAAGCAAAAGAATAGATTGACTTTGAAGAATTTGTGTAATTACAGTCCCAGTTCAGTATTTATTTATGCTTATTCTCCCATATATTACAGGCATTCTAAACCCTTTACATGACCTTCATAGAGTCACAACTATTTAATTACCAGTTTCTTTTCACAACCACCATAATCAGCTTTGAAAATATACATGTCTGTGTAGATAGATATGATAAATAGATCTCAGCAAGTATGCAATAGAATAACTTTGATTTATTAAATATTAAAACACTTAATTTTAGTTAAAGCTTCTTCATCACTTTTTTTTTTAAAATTCTTTTTGTAGTCGTACTTCATTTCCTTTGAAGTGGAGCTCATTTTTGATCTTATTCCAGCAGCCGGAAGTGTGGGTCACACCGATCATTAGCTTTGGTTGTCATAGAAACCCCCATCTTATTGTTTGGAATCGTTCAGAAGTTCCAGCAGCTCGCTGGAATTTTTTTTTTACTCTACTATGATAAAAACAGTCACAGTGGATTTAATTCAGTTCATAAGTTCAGGTATCGGTCGTAAGCGTAGTCTGTTATTACAAATGGGAGATATTAAGAGCAAAAAATGTTAAAGTGTCAAACTACTGCACGTGCTGACACACAAATGTCATCACATTTCTGGTGAAAGTACTCACACATTCTCGCATTTATTGAAGTTATCAGGTTTAAAAGTGCCTAAAATTAAATGCCAGGTTGTTTCATTCGGAGCAGATTCCTCACCAGGCTCACAAACTAAAGGAAAAATGGACCTTTAAAGACGAGACACATGTCGATTCTATGTGAAATCGTCTGTGTCAGTCTTCTCTGCGAACCCAGCAGCCCCCTGAGGAACCTCGCAGCATCACGTCGCTCCTGTCAGAGCGATTCGTGAGCATTTATCACAGGCTTGGGCAGACATTACCTCACAGTTTATAGAACACAAATCAAATAACGCGTTTCATTTCATTTCTTCACGCAGACCTTTGAGTGGTGCCAGGGCCAATCGCCCCCGCTTTGCTCTCCTCGGTTGCAAATATGAGCGTTTGAACGCGTTTCTAAAGTGCAAATATCCAGGCTGCGAGTCAGCAAACAACACTTCTGCTGAATTATGGCAGACAGGCTTCGCACGGCGTTCCGAATTGGCAGATGTGAAACAAGCCTTCGGATGGAGGGGATGCAAACGCACAAAGCATAGTCATGTGTGTAATGATCCCCTTTTATGTATGTCTGTGGATATTCAGTGCTCAGAGCTCCAACTCTGACTGCTTGATAAGTCTTTGAACAATTGCACGTCTCCCCCAGCAGAGCAGCTCAAAGATCTTCTCATGATGTCGCCGCTCATGTGGAACAGATCAGCCGCACACATGCGTCCCTGTTGAAGATAATTACACTAATCTAAATCCATTATTTCGAGTTGTGCAGTCAGACGAATCATATAAATTACAGCGATTGAACAGGGGAAAATCGAAAATTGTGAACAAAAAACGTCAATAAAATGGTGTGAAAGTGAGATTTCGGGACGGTGAGTTTTTGGTTTTCATGTGGAAATACACCCTCAGCTACTTTTGATTTCATTTAAATAGAGCTTTTAAAGTCCATGCATCCTTTAAATGTGTGTATATTCGGCTCCAGCCTCTCCTCCATCACGTCTGGTGCAGAAACCGTCTGGTGGGTGAAGATTGTCCGAGGCAAACGGGGCTCTTTCTTCACATGAAAGGTTGGAGGTGCTACTTTATCTTTACCAGGCTCAAATCCGTGACCGGCCCCAGCCTTGTCTCTGTCTCGTCTCCTTAATGGGGTGTGAGTCCTCGTCCCTGTGGGCTGCAGCCGCTGACACGACCGTCTGGACATCCAGATCCGTTTCATTTGGATTCTCTTCTGGGTCAAAGCGCTGGACAGTTTGATGAATGTTGTCCCACCCTTATGTCCCCACAGAGACATAAGGACAGAGAGGATCCCGGGGCCGCGCACCTCTGTGTTGTTATTGTTTAAGCAAAGGAAATCTTTTGCATCTCTGTTGTCCTCTCCTGAGACGAGACGTTGATCGACAGTCAAGCCGCATCGCCGGAAGGTCAAAGGTCGGTGGCCTTTCTCCATTGTCAAATTATCCTTGAATATAACAGGGAACGGAGTCACAACACTGAATATTGCCAAAAACACGAGTAAAAAGTGCATTCGCGCGTCTTTGATGTCCCCAACTACACTTACAAGAACAAAAATGGCCAAAATAAGGACAACTCATTAGCAGCTATTCCACAGAGTAATTCTTAATTTAGAAGAGAGGTAATAAAAGTCAAACACGGCGGCATCGGCGCCACGTTTCATGTAAGACAGCAACAGTTTGAAAGAGTTGAAGGCTGCGTCTGAGTGAAGAGCTGATTATCTCCAAAGTGCAGATATTTGTGACTGACAGACACAAATAACTACAGAGAGCCAGAGATTAAAGTGTACAGCCTGAGTGTCTCACAGGAGTTCATGACTGGAAGGAAGAAGCCGGGTCTCCGCTCCTGTAATCTCCACACAAATCTTTTTTTTTTTTGCGTGAGCAGAGATGGGGAGAACAGAGGGAATATAATGACCCTCACAAGGGTGAACGCCATAACATGCTGCAGCTAATGTGACTTATTTGTAACTTTTTTTGTCCCCCCCCCCCTCCATGTTTGAGATGAACATGAAGGGCTGGAGATGAAAGGCTGAGGGGATTTTTGACTCCTAATCGGCTCTATCATTTCTAGTTATTACCGACTCCCATTCCGATGGAGTTGCTCCGCGAATGCCTTTCATAATTTTAAACTGTATACGTCTTTCCTGCTCCTATTTGTTGACGCTGGAATTCTCTTCCCATTCCTGCTTGCACCACTTTGTTAGTTCAACAGTTTGAAATTAGTCACGCAGCTTTCCGATGAACTGTCTTGCTGGAGTAAGCTGGGGAAAGATGGCAGCATATGTTGGGTTAGGGTCTAACACCTCTGTGTATCTTTGGGGCATCACTGGCGCCTTCACATGTGTGTACGGAACCACGTGTCCGTGGCTCTAACACACCCCTATAGCGTCAGAGCTGCTGGCTTTTGAACCTACTGCCAGTAACAATTCATATGAGGGACAGGACAGATGAAGATGGATGTCGGTGCTGAGCGAGTGTACATAAACAACACCTGTAGCAGGCCTTCCTGCATTAATGAAAGAAATCAGATGGGAGTAAACACTGTAGGGAGATGAATTACAGGGCATATGAGGGGGTGTTTATTGTCCCTGATTATGGGCAGTGCAGTAATTAATGAGGTGCCCTGGTGATTAGAGGAGTGGTTGAAGCAGATTGATTGATTTTCCTATGAACAACAAGTATCTGATGTCTCACAACTTGACCATGCAGTTATAAGATGACCCAAGTTTAGCTAAGCTAAGCTGAGCTAGACGACCCTCTGCTAACACGTGCAGGCTTCAGTATGTAATAAGCCCCTCCCCCTTTGCTATTTTAAACCAAAGGTAGAAGTAATCTAAATAATTTGACGCATGCTTTGATTAGACAATAGTTTTGTTGCGATTGGCTATCTGAGACTTTCAAACTAGGCTGCCTTTAGCAGCTTAAGCCTGAGAGCTGGGCCAGCATCTGAGGGCTTGCTGGGCTTGAAGCATTATGAAAGGCAGAAGACAAAAAGAAATTAGGAGGACGGGAGCCAGGAAGTTAAAGCAAACTAGAAAGGCAGCTGATTTTAGCCATATGTTGCCACTGTGCACAGCAGACCACAGAATGGAGCTAAAATGCCCAGATGAGGACATAAAATGCCAACTAGGCTAAGCAAGAAGGATAGAAAACACAAGGAAACACGCAAACACCAGCAAACCCCGTTAGCGTCACACCCTGCTGTGTCAAATCAGGTTATCTCCTGCTTTTTTTCTAGGGTAAATACATTCGTTAATAAAGTTTTTATTAAGAACTGACACGGCCAAAAAAATTCCCTTTCAAGCTGCTTTTGAAAGTTTTCGAGCTCTGAGTCGGGGGGCTGCTGCCAAGTGCTTCATGGATTTCATCTGCCGTCTCTGCCGCCCTCTCACAGGTGGAACGACAGCATATTACACTTTAATAGCGCTCATCCAGATGGTGGAGGGGCGACAAAGCTGCGACAGAAGCCTCATGCATATCATTATTAGATGATTATTGTCGGTTTTCTTGAAAACGCAATTCATGTTTTTGTGCCGCGTCTGAAAACCTTTGATGGTAATAGAGCTTCAAACAGGTGGAAAATGGAAGCCTGGAAAACAGATCGATCGCCAAAACTGGCAACGCCTCTGGTTTCGGAGGACTTCTGACCAGATAATGGGTGGTTGAACGCTGCCAAATTACACCAGTGAATGATTTGTCGGGGTTTAGGTCACGTTTGAAAGCTTTTTGGTGTATTAGTGGTACCTTGAGAGGGGGAAAATACATTAGTGAGGTGTCGAGGTTAGCATGGCAGCCTCATAGCAAAATAAAATGCTTATGGGTTCAGTTCTCTGGGGTTTTGGAGAATTCTGCAAGTCTTTGTTGGTCCCGGCACTCTGCCTAAAATCCAAAATTAAGTGGCGGATGGAAGCGTCTTGTGATGGACTGGAGACGAGTCCAGGATGTCTTCCCGCCCCTCCCCCAGTGACTGCTGGGATCGACTCCAGCCCTGCCTGGGGTTTATCATGCACTGTATGTACGTGATGAGACGGACCTCCAGTTCCCCTTTCACCCAATAAAATCCATGACGTATTCTGTTGTATCCAAACCCACAACAAAGAACTCACACATACACACATTAGAGCTGTAGGGCCCCACAGGGAGCCGTAATCATTCATTCACTCTGAGTCATCAGAGGAACTTCAGCAAAGGCTGCAGTATTTCCAGGTCCCCGTGGATTCTTCTAAATGGTTTTTTATTTAGCATGGACCTTGTCTTGACAGTCTTCCTCTGGACGTCTGCGCAGCGCTAATATTGTCCTGGGTGTTCCTGCAGTTCTTCCACAAATTTGATTTCACAGATTTAATTCTCCCCTGGAACTTTTCAGCACTAATATTGGGCCTAGAGTGTTGACTCTCCACCGAGCAGAGTTTATCGGAACCATCGGGCTTCAAAGTGTGACTGCTCTAATGTAGCCTGCGGGAAATCTGCAGCTTTTTCCCCTTTATGAAAGAACATTCTACCAACTATGGAATAAACCCCAGACCTTTCAATGAAATGTCGGATTCTAATGATTCTCTGTGTTTTAGGTATCCGACTAATCGATTTTCTATACATTTGGTCGACCTCGACGCTCAAGGTTCTGGTCTGCTAAGTTCATTTTTCATCTTCATGTGTCCTTTTATTTAACATTCTTATAGCTAACGTCAGGCCAATTCTGAATGCTCCGGGTCTTTTAAATGTTCCTCTGTGCTATAAGGACTTTCTGATTAACTTTATTTTGGCAGCCATCCGCTCTAATAGGAGGAATCCTGAAAAGAAAGTCCCACCGAGGCAAACAAAAGTTTGTCTTGACAGCCTGTTATCCTGAAAATTAAAGCCCACACCCTCCACAAACGCACACTTCAGCTGTCAGCCTAATGAACGCCACTTCCATGGTGCTGGCCCCTCATGTGTAGTCGTTCTCTGAATATTTAAGATCATTTCCAACATTGTTTTCGATAAAATGCTCCGACTAATTAGCTGAATCGCCACATATAAACTAAAATGGGTGTCTGATTTCAATCCGGGGTGTGAAATATGTTTTGGAATGTGCCGTAATGATAATGATGAATATATGAGGCCATTTCTTCTAAAATCACAATTCTAAAGCACAATAATCACAGTTTTTTTTACCACACACATGCGTCTCTTGAGGGTGATACCAGGTCAGACCCCAATTTCCATAAATATAATCAGTCTCCATGACAACAACTTTTTTTTTCTGTTGGTTTTTGATTATTCATGCTGTGATCACGGAGCTCTGTGTGTGTGTGTGTGTGTGTGTGTGTGTGTGTGTGTGTGTGTGCGCGCGTGTGCGTGTGTGTGTGTGTAAATGCTTGTTCTCTTAGCATCGCTTTGTTCACTTGGGAGAGACTTTGGGATTGACTATGGGTGTGAATTTTTGTGTGTGTAACCAAGGAAACAGGGAGTGGAGGGTGTGCTTGTGTGAAGTGTCAGTAAGACTTGTGTGGAGCCTTTTTGGTTTTGTTCTTTTGTAGCGACAGAACAATTCTATCTTTCAGTTTATCAAATGTGTCTTTTTAAAAATCAAAGCGATGCTAATGTAGGCAAAGTGTGTCACTCTCATCAGTTCTGTATCCCCACACCCCCCCAACCCCACCTACCTACCCCTACCCATCCCCGACAGCCTGAGCACAACTGATTGGGTAAATCTTACTCATCAAACTCATCACGTTAAATTATAGGGATTTTTAGAGCGTCCTCATGCAAGCTGTAACTATTACTGCCAAAAGACGGCACTCAGACATGGCCCTCCTCATCAGAGCACTTAAATGTGCACACACACACACACACACACACACACACACACACACACACACACACACAAAGTGCAAAAATCTGGTTCTGTGGGATTTCTTGGTGATCAGGCTGCTGCAGGACATCCTAAGCATCCTAAGCTTCTCTCAGTGAGGTTTAGAAAGACAAGGACCAGTGAGAATGAGTTTGGTCACTGCAGGACAAATCTGTCTTTACCCCCCCAAAGCCTCCACCTCTCACGGGAAATCAGACGGAAGCTGTGTTTCAGGTCTTTGTCCTTACAATCATCTGTGCATTCGAGAGTCTGAAACAAATGCTGCTGCCATCTGATTGGGTGCTGGGCGAGGCTGGAGCAGCGGTCAGAGGTGTTAGAGTACAAAACGAGCGAAAGCCAAAGGCATTAACGAAACGCGAGTTCTGTGAGCCAGGCTGTTCCCGCTGAGGGTTACAGAACAAATTGGGAAACGGAAGACTGGAGGCAGGTGTGGATGATTGAGCAAAGATGAGCTGCAGGTGTGTAGAGAATCCGATGGTTGGTGAACCTCCGTCCAGCCTGGAAGGAGACAAACAAGACGGGGAAGGACTGACGAGACGCAGGAGGGAGGGGGACAAGGAAACACTGGGGAGAACTCTCAACACTGCACTGGAAAAGTGGAATGTTTGAACTGTAATTGGAGCACTCTACACTTCTGAGATCCTTTTGCATTCTGAATAGTGGCAACTTGCAAAGATCAACTTGCAAATTTACAATTATGTAAAATAAAATCAACAGACTAATTAAATGTTCTTTTTTTATTCCTAATTTTATTGACGGTTTAATGGAGAAAACGTTGGTTGGTATAACTACTAATTATTTGGGCTTTTCGCTACTGTTTCTAAGAAGACTTTAATACCACCTTTTCCAGATTATTTACCCCCCCCCCCCTTTTTTTTTACAACTTTATATTTGTGTTCAGATAGATTTTATGTATTTCAATAATCTATACATTTTTGTGTGTTTTCCTGTTTTATATATAATTATTATAAATATTAGAATTTTGAATAAAAATGAATTTTTACTACAGTTAATAGTAAAAATTCAAACCACACTAAAAGGCATTGGTCCTTTTATCGGCCACAGCAGCAGGGATACAAAGTGTAATAAATCTCCCGTTGACCTCAGAGGGACCAAGGTCAGGTGGAGCTCCGTGCCCAGCAGAGAGAAGAAACCCAGCACGGACACCACCCCAGGATGGTTACATAACTGAGACACCTTCAAGTGTATCAAAACCCACGTTTAGGACGCGCACCGAGTTAATCAGATACAAGGACAGCTAATTTAATCATCTGGTGATGATGGAGGGGGAAGCAGGTTTGAACCCGGTGACTCCGTGACCAGGTCCCTTCACAATCAGTGTGAGGTTGATAATGACAGAGTGTCCACGGAGGACGTTTGGCACATACATCCATACTGACTGGATGGGGATTATGTACAACAGAGACCCATTGGGTTTTATCCTGCTTTAAATTGTAATCACAGGAGTTCCATTCAGTCCCAGCATGACTTCATGGAAGTGGGTGGTTCTAACATCGGGGATTTAATCTTCAGAGAAGCTCATGAGTTGGGAGAGCCTGATTTGAATTGCAAAATTCAAGAAGTTAACAAGCTTCCTCTCTGGCTGTCAAGCATTTTTATTGCTTGAGTGACAGAACTGGTGACTTCTCCACGCATTCAAAATCAGGCGTTCCCTGACACGCGAAAGGTTCGGCGTCCGTGCCGTGACGAGGTGGTTAAAGACAACAAAACCTCATAAGGAGGACGATTTCTGTGCAGATCCGTGTTGGGATGAAATGAGATTGACGGTGCAAACATTTCTCACACGACCCTGGGGAACTTTAACCAGCTTCCGGGCTGCAGGCCGCCGCCCCAGGACTGCAGAAGGTCACAGACGTTTGACAGTTGGTGGCGGCTGCGGCGCAGCGCCGCGGTGATCCAAAACAAAGGGCTCGCAGCTCATGACTCAGGATCAAACCCCAGCGTGATGCACAGCAATCCATTTAGAAGGTATCGAGCGTGTCACAAAGCAGATGGTTCAGCACGTTGCAACAGCTGACACGCTGGCGGTTTGGTTACGTAAATGGTGACTGTGTTCTGCTGACGCACGAGGGCTGATTCCACCGAGCCGTAATGCGCTTTTAAGGAGCAGCTCCCAATCACACCGTAATTTAAACTCTTCAGTTGCTGGACCATGCTGATCAGGAGAAATAAACAGTGACGCACAAAAAAATATAGATGTGACTTTTTTTCTTTGTTATTCATTTTTCTCCACTGAATTGTGCTCTGGGTTGACATTAACGCCGGGAAAGAAGGGTTTAGGATAACGCTAACATCTTCGACTTACCGTTGGATTCAGCGATTTACTACAAAACGTTTTTAATCTCTCCAGGAAAAAGGCTTATTTTGACACCGGGGAGACATTCGGTGCACGTCACCGTGCGTATTGTTGCCAGCGATAAGTAATTTGTCAGATGAGTTTGCAAACTCCCGGCTTGAAACAACTCTCTCAATAAATGAGACATATGAAAAAGCCACTTTTCCCCCCACACACACACAAGTTTAATTACACGGCTACAGTAAAGTCATAAATTCAGGGAAGGAAAAAAGTCAAAACTCATCATCTCTTACAATAAATAGATACACTGGATGGTGGCCACTGTCTGGGGCTCATGCCTGGTCCCAGCACAGTCATAGCAACCAAAAGAAGAACACACCAAAGCCACCACGGATGTTTCAATCACGACGTGTGAGGCAAAGAGAAACAAAAGTAAAGTTACGATATAAACTTCATTTGGTGTGAAAACTGCTACAAAATATGCTCAGTATCTGCAACATTCTTGAGAATTTCATTCAGAAAAGTAAGGCTGAGCGGCGACAACTGTAACAGCATCTTTCACAGACTTAGCACGAATGCAGCTACGCATGAATAACTCAGCCACGGGGAACTAGAGAAACCCACTCAAGTTTCTTAATGCACATTATTCGACTTATCCATCACTGGTTCAGGGGACGTTAATGAAGCCTTCATGAGTTATATGCTAATATACGGAAATGAGGCAGCCTCGTCGTTCCACTGAAGTCAAGCACTTGTAATTTCTACCACACTTTTGGAATGCTTACTACGACATGCTCATGTCAACAGTATTCACTAGTAATAATGGAATTTACACTTTATTTCACATAGAAAATGATCTGAGGTCGTCTGTGAAACCCACCAAAAACAGCAAACGACAATTTTGAGTAATACAATCTGTCATTTTGGTGGAAAACAAGCAAGAATGATCAAAGTTTTGGGAATCGACTGGTGGGTACTGATGTAAAACGCCAATTTGCCCATGATGCACTGCAGCGACCCTGTCACTTCCATGGCTACAAACATAATTACACGCTGCTGCGTGGACCCAGATCAGCAAACTTCATTTTCCCAACTCCTTTTGGAACATGCTCACATGATCAGCCTAAAGTGAGCTAAGAAATTATAATTTACAAGCACATTTTGTCTAATAACATTGATACCGTTCCTTTTCTGACCACAACCAATGAAATCAAATACATTAGATGAGGACTTTGCCAGTATGTGTCGCAGTTCTCGCCCATATTTGTCTCTGTTTAAATCTGACAGTCTGCGTGTCTGTATGGATAAAATATAGATTTCTTTTGCTTATATGGTCAAACACAACTTGTAAATACAGGCAGCAGACGTGTGAAGATGTCACGTGAGGCCCAACAGGTCGAAACACTGTACAGTCCCGGGGCAGGTGTGCTGCCTCGTACATCCATGTGATCGTTAAGGTTCGAGTTTTTGCAATCTGGATCTGATGTTGTCTCGACAACGATGCCCGGATGGGTGTGAAGAACAATCGGTGCATCCACGCCGACACACAGCTGTGGGAAGTTGATTTAAATCTGACCTTAATGCACCTCTGTGTAGTGTGATTGGCAGGAATCAGACACATTTTTATCTCAACTGAGAAAGAAAGAAATTCTAAATAATAAATCCGACGCAGATGTGCCGGAAATGTGGCAGATCCGCTGTGGGCTGGCTGTTTGAACATCATCATTTGGTATGTCTCACTTTTTGAATCTTAAAACAGGTGCTTGTTGAGATATCTCTGATTAAACATATGTCTAACTGTACATGTGCAGGCTATTGTGCTGTTTTCCGGTGTAACAGGTTTGGGTCCATTTTAATATCCCAGTCCTTTGATACTTCTCGTCTCTACCGTCATTCTTTCCTGTCTCTGAACATTCCACTTAGGAGAAAAAGCTCTTCTGAAACTCTGGCAATAGAACTGCAGAACTGAAGTAAAGTGTTTTGGACATAAAAGAGCTTTTCTGATAAACACTGGCCCTACAGCCACCCACTCACGGGCCATTTACCTGCCAGTCGCTTGTTACACAAGAATTTTTCACCGCTCCTCAGTGTTGCCTGGAATTGTTTTCACGGGTATTGCCGTGCTGACCTCAGGCCGGGCTGAGAGGACGCAGACCGATCCCATCCTGTTGATGGAAGTGGCTTTTGTCAGCCCCTCGCTGCCCACGGTGGAGAGAGGGAAGCTCTCGTAGCTCTCGGTGGTGCGGTTGCTGCACTGGCAGCGCTGCAGGGTGGCCTTCAGCTCCTTCTGGAAGTTGCTGTTGAGGAAGCCGTACACCACGGGGTTGATGCAGGTGGAGGCCATCGCTGTCAAGTGACAGGCGGAAAAGATGGCGTCGTGCTGGCAGTCGGGGAGCGCCTGGTGGTGCCAGTCAAACAGCGTATTGAAGACATTCAGCGGCAGCCAGCACAGAGCGAAGGCTACGACAATGGCTAGCAGCATCACGTTAATCCTCTGGGCTCCCCGGGTTCGTCTGCTGCGCTCCAGCATGTCCCTGTGTGACACAGCATGAGGCCCATTGTCAGGCGATTCACTGTGAAATACCGCTGCAGACCTCAGGCAAAGAGACTCAATAAAGAGGACTGCGCCGCGGAACAAAAGGGAAAACAGGAGCTGCGACAAATTTGTTGTGATAGCAACTTGCGAGGAACAAAATATAGCTTTGTGACCTGCGTCGTTTCAGGCGAAGGAAGATCCTGAGGTAGCAGAGCAGCACTAGCACGAGCGGCAGGCAGTACTGGAAAACTAGCAGCGACGTCATGTAGGCAAGGCGATGCTTGTTCGAGGGCCACAGCTCCATACAGATCAAATGATCCCTGACACAAAACATAGTAGAGATTAAGGTGTTTATTAGGGATGCACGATACGATGTCTTCAGCCACCACCAACAGTTGGCTGTTGCCAGTGAGATAAGATATACTGCACTAAATGGTCTTTTTTAGTTCAGTTTCATCAAAAACTATCAATGCTCACAGGCTACAAATGTCTTCTTGTGTCTTCCTCGAATGTTACTGCACCACTGTAGAAACTTGTTGAATAAATAGAAGCCATCGCTATTGTTTGCCTTTATGGGCTTAATATGGATTAGCTGATAATTAAAAATGACAAAAAAAAAAAATCCTCATTTTTGGAGGATAACTTGCCAGATGGAGAAATATCGTGCATCCTTAATACAGCTCCAGTGATTTCAAACTCATTTCTTTTATTGTTCTTTCTTAAAAAATATTTTTTTTTTTGATTTTGTTTCAAACTGTGCTGAGAGCCCATGGAGAAGAAAGAACATCTTGGTTGGACTTGTTTGTTAGCAGGTGGGAGGCATCTTTTTGAATGATGGAACAGTTTGATTCTAGTGCACAGCCAAGAGCTCCTGAAAGCATTTTGTCCTCAAGAACGAACAAAAGGACAGAACGGCGAAGAAGGTGCCACTGCACAGTTTAACCCTCAGAGATGGGCCTAAATGGAACCCAAGAATATGAAAGTTCACAGTCATAGATCGTGTAATTTGCATTAAATACACTAATATCAGTGCAGCTATGAGTCCTGTATTTATGAGCGATGACAGATTCTGATTTTTCTGAACCTCCTTTGATCCAATTTTAAACACATGACCCAATTTTGGAAACAGACAAACAAACTCTACAATAGGAAACTCCTCAGAGCTCTAAAAACGTTTGAAGGCTTTATAATGCAGTTACAGGTCCCAAGATCAACTGTTCAAACGCTTATTTAAGAACACAGTGTTTGTGTCTGCTGCGGAAAACAACAGCTCAAAATGGTGAAGAGTCAACAGGAACCTCAGGCTTGACTAAACATTTACACAAATTCTGATTGTTGCAAATAATCCGTTGTCGCTGATAGTTGCACCTTAATTAATGATAAAGAAAATGAAAAAAAACCAACATTTTCTCACTTAATCACTTAATCACATTGTGTTTTCAGGACTAAGTAACAAAAATGGAGCTGATGAGGCTAAAAACCCAACATGACGAAGCCAGGACTTAATTGGATATTTGCTTCGACCATCCTGGGAGAGCTTTTCATTTGACTCTCATACACCATCCCATAGTTAACAGTCAGGACTCGGGAGCTGCATTCCACTGAGTGCATTCTTTTATAAATGGCTTTTGACTCGATCTACTGAGATCAAGATCTAGATTAAGATTAAGATTAAGATTTTTTTTTGCATCCCTCTGTTCTCTAATGTTACACTTCAGCTGTGCAGCTGAGGAGGGAGCAGTTCTACAGACAGAGAGAGCAGTTATATTTTATTCTCCATATCTGACGCGGTCCTCAGACTAATGGGGATTTTTCATCTTCCGTGTCAGCTTCAATCTTAAGCCTCCTGTGGCTCCTTGCGTCACAGCAGCATGTGCCAGATGTCAAAGCAGTCAACATTTCTAGACAGAAAGCACTTAAAAATATGGCATTGCTACCTGGATCCTGCAGGAAAAGAGTCACTAAAATTACTTTTAGCGTGCTGACGCGCAGCAAGCTTTGCTGCTTAGGTTTGGTGAAGCCACCCTGAAACCAACCTTTTGGTCCATTATCCACCGAAACCTGATGGCGAAGGGTGGACGAAGCTGATTAAAGGCAATTTCATGCCAAAATGAGTGCTCCGAATCAGCATAATGTAAATGGGATCCTCAGCCAGCAAAATAAACCAAACATTCCAGGCGGTCTGTATGGAAATTTGCAGAGGAAGGCTCCGCTCTGCGGCCTCGGCAGGTCCGTTGACACAGGCGGAATCATTTAAATTTGATTTACAGTTCTGCCTGTTGACTCCGAATCCAAATGTCTCACCTACGAAATGGTGCACTTGCACAGGGAGCTCTGATTATGTCACAAACTGTGAAATCGCTTTTGAAATGACATCAATTGTTTATTATCCTTCCACAGTCCCAAAACACGCACATTAGGTTGACTGCAGAAATGTGAGTGTGTGAGAGAACAGTGTGTGTCCTGTGGTGGACTGGTGACCTGTCCGGGGTGTGTTCCTGCCTCTCGCTTGCTGACTGCTGGGCTCCAGCAACCCCCGTGACCCTGATTAGGAATAGGGAATAAGAGAAAATGGATGGATTTGATCTTTTCTGCTGATCCACCCAAGATTCCTTCTGTTTTTCAAGGCC
This sequence comes from Takifugu flavidus, assembly GCF_003711565.1. NCBI lineage: Eukaryota > Metazoa > Chordata > Actinopteri > Tetraodontiformes > Tetraodontidae > Takifugu > Takifugu flavidus. The sequence continues at coordinate 2,122,022 of NC_079539.1, forward strand.
GTTCTCTAAAGCACAGAGGAAATACTGTTCCTATTACAAACATTTGATCAATTAAGATGAAAAAGTGACATGGAACTGGCTCACGGTTGGAGCAGCTCCCACTACAACAACATCAGCGCACCTGAAAGGGTTGGCGGGAAGGCTGATGTTCTGGAAGGGGTCATTGGTCAGGACGTTGAAGGAAAGAAACGGCAAGGAGATGAAACAAGCCACCAGCCACGTCAGCCCCACCGCCAGGTAGGAGTGTCCCGCAGCGGGGGACCAGCCAGTGGGATGAAGGATCAGCTGGTGGCGCTCCAGAGCGATCAGCACCAAGGAGAAGATGGAGACGGTTACTGACATGCACTGGACGAAGGGGGTCACCTGGTTGAGGAAGAAAAGAGGTTTATGCATTGTTAGGAAGTGTGTGTGGGTGTTTAATTGTATGCGGGTGTCTAAGTGTGTGTGAGTTGGGGGGGTCCTGACCTTACACAGGGCCTCTCCCAGCACCCAGCGGTCCATCAGCGTGTATATGACGGTGACAGGGAGACACACCACGCACATGAGGATGTCCGAACACGACAGGTTGGCGATCAGGATGTTGGTGACGTTGCGCAGCTCCTGTTGCCGGGCAATGATGAATACCAGGCCTGCGTTCCCTAGCAACCCAATTGCTATGATAGCGCTGTATGCGACGATCCAAAAAGTGGCCCCGCCTATGGAAGGTGGGCACTGGGAAGTTTCTGCCCAGTCAGAGCCCTCCCACGTGCCGAGGAAGCTGCTGTCGTTGGCCATGGCAGAATGGGGGGTGAGGCAGCGTGTCAGGGGTCGGGGTTGGATAGGACGAAAGCCCTCCGGCTGTGAGTGAACTTCACTTTCCCTAAAAGGGCCAGGTAACAGCAGAGGTGACAGGTTGGGAGGGGAGGAGGGACTGTCAGGTTCACTACTGCCTCATATGATGCAGATATGGGATGGTGACCGTGGGGAGGAACGACTCAAATATAGATGTTGTCCTCCTTTTTCTTCATTGCCCGTGCTCCCCCCGGATTAGTAAAGCATCTGTGTTTCCCTGCGAAGAAGAAGAAAAGCAGGAGACAGACAGCAAGATGAAGAACTCTCAGCAGAGGTTTGAGACTGAGGTGAAGAAGACAAAAGGAGCTCAAGTGCGGAGGGAGAACAAAAGTGGGCTGAGACAGAGGAAAACAGAGCACCGGCGCTTCCTTTTCCTTCTCTTTCACCTCTCTGAGTCTCAGTTTGCCACGCAGCCGCACACATTAACATAATCCATTGTTGCTTAATGTTATATTATGTAGTCCCGGATCAACAAGGACAGGCTGAACATTTGAGAATGTTGTGTTCATTTACAGTGTGTAATTTAGAGCGCTGCGTGTCAAATAGGAGTTCCAAGGTCAGAGCGGGACACAAAGATTATTCACATTTTCTGCCGTCTTGATCTGAAAGACTGAAGAATGTCGAGACTCAGCGTTTTGAAAAGTCCAAACCATTTTCTCAGGCTTGAGGTCCATATTTAAGAGCATTATAAAGAAACTTTGGTGCTAAAAATAACGGTATCGGCCTGTTAACCACGCAGCAGTGGGACTATAAATCAACCCAATTATAAAAACTGCATCTAAACAACTTGAAAATGATTTGACTACTGCTCACAAGGGACAAAACTATAAAACTATAATTATTACATTATGTTTGAAGTATATTCAGGATGGGTTTGCCCTAAATTTGGAAAATGTTTATTTCGTTAGTCCTCAGATATGAAATGAATATCCATGCCAACTGTGCCAAGTGGATTTTAGTGTGCGGCCATAAATCACAAAGAAAATGACCTTTTTTGTTGTATAATCTGCAGCCTCTGATTAAATTTTACACTGCACCAGGAATTAACAAGAACACTATTAAATCAGAATACTTCCAAATTAGCTTATATGAATGTGGGGGAAAACGATAGTGAAAGCGGAAGATAAGCTCCATTATTAATCCAATCTCGAGAACACGCGGCATGTTGTTGTCGTTAGTGCAGCCACGCATCCCTTTTGAAACCTAATCTTTCTTTTAAAAGGCCGATAAAAGCTTCTGGACACACGGAGAGCATGCGCCCGGCTCGTTTCTGGCATTTATCCGAGAGGTCTTCGTTGATGAAGTCGCTGCTCATTAAAAATCTTTCATATGTGGCTGGCACACATCCACTGTACTGCTGTCATTAAATCCTCACTCTCATTAGCATACACGTAACACACATACACTTAATATGTGCATAGATTCAATCAGCGGATGGTCTCTCTGCCAGCCTCCCTCGGGCGAGCTCTGTCTGTTTCTCCCACTCACATTGCTGTTCTCCTTCTTCCATGGACACCTTTTTTATGGGACCTACTGCATGGAGCTGCCAACGAACGAGGCGCACTTGCAGGGGCTAAACTGATCCACGGTGAGTCACGTTCAGCCACCACCTCCCTGTAATAACGCACTCGCTCTCATTGTGGCAGAAGCACACAAACACTCGGAAGCCTTATGAGGATGTTTGTCTCGAGCTGCACTTGAGCCGTGAAAGCCCAGCAAGACAAAACTAAATTACCACTTCTTTTTCTGCATGTTGCCGCCATGATCCCACCATAGCAAGGAGCCAATCATTGTCCGCTCCAGTGATATTCCTCGAGCTTATATATGTGAAAGTGAGGGAGGAACAGCAGTGTAATGGCGGTTATTATTATAGTATGTTTGTTTAAATCTCCATCAAGGGATCCTCAATGGGCAGGCGTGGACTCCAAAGGGTTTGAAGAATACAGTTAAAGAATTTAAAAGGTTTTTAATAGTCGACAACAGTGGGACAAACGAGGCTGCAGTGACCTTGGTGTCTGACCTCTGAAGCAAATTGCATCCCAGAGATGGAGCCGAGCGCACACTTTGATGGAAACAGCCCACAAATAGGTGGTATCTGACACATCTAATTCCGCTGCCTTCGTCCTGTCCAGATAATGCTACAAACTCATGTACAAGCCTTTAATGGATGGACATACACATTATTATCTATGAATAAATTACCAGAAAGTGTTTTATTTTCCCAGAACATCAGCAGCAAATCTAAATGTGACCACAGTCATTACATTCTGCTAAGTGCAGTGTTGTGATAACTTCTCTGTACAAAATGGTGCATTATTAATAAGCAGATTTACAGTACTATTTCTTGTCTTTAGCTTTAATTTATTATTAAATGGACTTATGAAACTGTTCATGATGTTGTGTTATCTGCTTTTCTAGTATTCTAATACTAACAAATTAAATACACAACAGCACAAATGTAAAAACTGGCTGATTATACTGGTAAATTCCTTCCTTTCACTTGAATTATTTGGATCAGATCAGGTGTCCCCCAAAATACCTGCTCAAAAAGAAAGAGGAACAGAGAAACAGCCTTCACGGGTTCATCGCTAAAAGGTCATAGCCTGCGGAGCGGAGATAATTGTAAATTTATTTTCATAAATCTCCATTCAAAGCTTACGAAGAGGATGAACAAAAGGGTATTTCCGCTTCGTCCGTCTGCTCTGAAATTTATAACCCGTCATCGAGCCTTCTTCTTCTTGCTTTCGGAATTATTTAGCCAAATATAATTCTGTATCTCATGCCCCAGTTTTCTCAGCAGATCAGAGAGGATGTACAGTATATATGGGCTCTATTGCCATGTAATCTGTTTATATAATAACCTTTCTTAAAGGCCATGTATCATTTTCCTTTTTTTTGCTGTTGCTATGATCTAAACAGCCAAACCCCCCTCCCCCCGCCCCCAAGGACACATAACACAACAGGGTGATGATAGCAGCATCCTGGAGACAATGATAGTCGATTTGAGATACACTTGTGTTTATCTGGATACTTTGCTTGAAATATCTTCAAACACAAGGGGTCTTAAACGATACCGATGCAGTGTGGCGCCCCCTGTCGGCAAGATGCGGTATTAGCCATAAATTACATCCACAAAAAACTGTGGTGACAGTATTTATTTGTTTGATTCTGCATTGATATTTTAAAAATAATTGTATAAATGCGCCCAAGAAATTCCAATTTTTCTCCATTCACAGTGGAATAAATGGAAAAATAAACAGAGGCACATGTGTACATTTTGATGAAGCTGAAGCCTTGACTCCAGCATGCCCGCTGAGATGGTGCTTCAAGCCTGTGGTGCTGATCTTAGGCAAGAAGCACTCCCTGCAGTCTGTGCAGATCACTACATGTTTATTACTGCTCCCCTCTTTGTTTTCTTCATAATCAGACCCACTAAGCTGGTCAGCAGGTTCTTCCTGTTGTTTTTATACTGCTCTGCCCATCTACGCTTCCCGGTGATTCCAATAATGATCCATCCTGCACTAACCTGTTAATTTTAAAAGCCTACAATAAGAAAAAACTAAAATAAAATATCCAACACAAACATGATGCTTTATTATGAACTTGCAGCCCAGCCCAACACACCCTTAATTACTATTTTTCTGAGCCTGTAATTTCGAAACCTCTTATAAATGGGATCAATATTTATTGATTAGCCTGTGACTACAAAAGTGTTGGGTGTGTGAAGACTAAAGCAGAACCAGGGACACAATTCCGGTGTTGCAGCTTCACCACAGGATGTTCTACCAGTTCTGGTAAAGATGATTAAAAAAACAACAACTCTGAGAATCTTTCTATCGCCCTCTTCCACCTGCAGATCTGCTGGGCTCCACCAAAATAGGATCATCCTTTGGGGACGACTATCGAGCATCATCTCTGCCCGTAAAAAAATGCCCCGACAGATCTTAATGCTGCCTTGAGACTTTTATGGAGGTAAAGAGCATTTAAACGCTGTCATCACCTTGCAGATTACAGGCAGACTCGGATGAGGACGCCGCAATGATGTTTTCTGCTTGCTGTTGGTCTTCGGGCTGTGGAGATATAAATAACTACAATCTGACTGTAGAATTGGGGCAGCCAGAGTAGCTAGTTAATCCATTCGGTTTAAACTAAATCATGATTTGCTTCTTGCTGACGAACACAGATAAGTGTTTAGGACCATTGTCTGTTTAGATTCCAAGCGTTTCCTTGAGGGAGGATAGCGAAGCACAGCGGCTCTCCGATGCGGCAGGGAGGGGAGGCAAGACTGGCAGGAGCGAAAGTGGAAAGAAAAAAAAAAAACAACAAACAGAAGAAATTGGCAGCAGAGGATGAATTCAAGGACAAAATGGTTTAGAGGACAAACAGAAATGCACCTTCGTATATAACTGCAGCACATTTGGACACGTGCCATTCAGATTTGCTAAAAAAAGAGCAAAAAAAAACAAAAAACCAACCAAACATGTACAAATTCTCAATCTCGGTTCTCACTTCCTCCCCCGACTTTGTCGTCATTATTTATCACACGCCGACCCACAGACTTGCACGTGCGCGGTTGCACACACGGACTTATGCAAGCCCACACAGCGACACGCTGCTGGAGATCAAACAAGATCCTCGTCAACAACCTCGTCCTCTCAAGTTGCAGTAATCCCCACCTCCTCTCGTGCCACTTCAAAGTTTCCTGAGTCACAGTCGGAATAACGCTGGCAGCCTCACACGGACCGTTAATTCCTCCAAAACACTGGACCAATTTGAAAGAATCACCACAATAAACTGCATTTCACCGCTGATCGATCAAATGTGATAATCTTTTCAAATCCGGCTGGACAGTAAAGGGCTCTGGATCATCAACATCCTGGGAAATATCTGCAGAATTTCCCAAATCAGACTTTTTAAAATTCTCCTCACCCACTTCAGGCACTTCATTTCAAATTAAAGTGCGATGATGCCCTGATGAATGAGTGGCAATCACCTCCCGGTTGTGGGAGAGATGATGAATTACATCCCCATCAAACGCTGTGCCATGTTTCATCAACTTGTATTGTGCCGCCGACTCATCCAGCAGCCTTGTGGTGAACTAATTCCCCTGATCTTCCCATCAAATTTAACCCTGAAGGCGCAGCCCTGCCAATATATTTAACAGATCAGAGCCTGAGGGTGCAGTGAACTGATGCCAGTGGGGCAGGGATTGGGCAAATCTATTAAATGATTCATCCAGAAGACATAAAGGTCAGCTCAGATGGGCCAGACAGCTGTCAGCCAGTCCTGCTGGGGGGGCAATACTAGCCTGCGCATACCCGCATGTTTACAGTTAACTCCACTTCAAACATCTGCATCAGCATATTGAGCGATGGGGAGATGAAACAGGGGAGAGAGGATGATGTTCATTAGCACAAAAAAGAGCGCAAGAGGTTTGAATCTATATAAACTGTGTGTTGTCTTTCATCTAAACGAGCATTCAGACTCGATAAAGCAACCAAACAACGACGAATAAAATGAAGCATTTAACACATCCGCTACTAAATTATTAGTTATCAATATTACCATGCAGCAAAAACAAATGACTTCAGCACGTTTGGCAGCATCGTTTGTGCATCTGCCACAAAAGCAGAGTGGAAATGAGAAGCTCAGCAACGATCTGAGATCTGAGATCCAAGATTCGCTCATTAAACGGGTCCAAGGAGTTCTCATGTGTTCCACTCTTTCCCTCTTTTGTCTTATTTTAAAAAGGTTTGGACATCTCGGTGACACGGGAAACTAAGAAGATGACACATTTTTATTTTGCCTTTTAATTGTGATAATTAAAAATCCAAAAAGCAAGGGGGGGGGGGGTCTCTAAAATGCAAATATGCTTACAGAACATGAACAGTTGGCTGTTCATGCACAGCTGGATGATTCCTTCCGGACACAACAGGCTTTTCTGACTGAATCGTGCTCTAATGGTGGACTCCTAACAAGCTCATTAGCAGCACAGACAGGGTTGTGAAATTTTTAGCTATTTTAACACTTGGGTTATGTAAATCTACCACTTGGAGCCTAAATGCATCTTCTCTGAACCTTCACCTAACCTGCTCCACCACTTCCACACCTAATGGCCAATTTCACACTCCGGAGCAACTCCGTCTTGTTTTACACGGACTTGGACTTCAAAGAAGAAGAGCTCTATTTGAAAAAACAGGCTTCAGGAAGCTCAGAGACACTGTGTAGAACAACAACGTCACTGATTCCAAATGCAGTGGAAAGAAAGATGGATGTACCTTTTGAAACGGATTCATTAACTTCCCCGTATTTAGTGAATGGACCTTCTGCTGGATTCTCCAAACACTCACCCTGATATGGCTAAAAACTGTGGTTGCGCAGCCTTTAACTCCTGGAACGGAAGCTACCTGGAAACCCAACTCTGACATTTCCTATGCAGGGAGCTGTGGGAAAGCACTCGGCATATAGCGAGTGAGATTCAGAGGCAGAGAAATCTACTGATGTCAAGTCTGAGGGGAATTTCTCCTCTCCTCACCTGGCCTGCATGTCATTATGAATGAGGGAGAGGACGCCGTCGGATGCCTGGGAAATCCATCCAGACCCTCAGCCTGCCATCAAATAGTCACTGCAAACTTTTCTATATGTGCATTTCAGTGTGCCTGTGTTTAATGAGCAGCCATGAGCTGCAGCTATAATTACAGCCCGACGCACAGATTGGTGGAATGCAAAGTCAGACCAAGCAGAAATGAATGTTAGCTGACACACTTTCTTTTCTTTTTCCGAGAGGGTTCACCACTGTTCCAGCGTGGCTTAAACCACGCTGTGATGAAGCCATTTGGAGGCTGCTTTAGTGAATACCTGCAGTAAATGACACAATGCAAATGCATCATTTGTGTCAAAGGAGGAATTTATTGGGTTTAAGCTACAGTTTCCTGAAATGATGGTGTGTAGAATTTGGATAAAACTCAGTTTTATTGTGTCACTCCCTTTAGGCACAATTAAACAAAACCTCCCACTTGTCAACCCGCATCACAAACGTCCAGGCTTGATTCAAACCCATGTGATGCCGTTCTGGCTCCTGGTCATCGCCGAGCGCTGAGAAATGCAGGATAACATCTGCACGTTATTGGAATGAACGCAAGCAGAGATGGATGAACCTGCAGAACGGACGTCAGATTCATGGACAAAAGAAACATTGATGACGCAGAATATTCTATACACGGGTGATTATACTTGCTTTTTGTTTCCCAGGGACATCATTTGTTACACAAGCTACGCTAACGTCATTATATTTAGCCCTTAAAGAGATGTGCTGTGAAAGTTAATTACTCTTGTTGAAGATCCAAATACCACAAGAACTGACCTTTCTGCTTTATAGTCACCTGGTTTCATTGATATGACATCTACACTAATTATTTTTTTAATCGCCATGTCTGTGCCAAAGACAAAGAAGGGCTTTGATTAAGTGTACTACTTTAATAACTGCATATAACTGCAATAACTTTTCCTTCCTTGAACACCTGCTTTAAAATCCAACCACAAATAAACTTTGATTTGGCTACTTCAGGCTACCCCTTCAACCCCCCCCATGTGATTTTTAAGTTTGATTTTGCTTTGTTTTTCTCTTTTTCTCATTTTCGTGATAGAAAACAAATCCTTTCCAAAGCCGCGGTCCTCTTACATCATCCCCCAGTATTTCTGATTCACTGAGTTTGTCCTCTGCAAAGCTCCCGGATCCACCACACAGAACCATCCATGATTCCTGGTGATGTTCAAAAGGCTGTTGCGGACCCTCCCCCTAGACCCCCCAGACCAATGACTCTGTCTCATCACCCTCACTGGTGTTTTGATAACCTTCCTCGCTAATCTTGATTGGTCATCCATTTGAAAACACGCCAAACTTTCCTTTCCTTTCCTTTTTTTGTCAGAATATCTGTTTTTTTTATGATTTCCCTCATAAATAAATAAAACATACACAGGAACCATCAAACGGAGGGACTTTTGATCTTCCCTGTAAGAGCGCGCAACACGTGAGCCCGGCTTCTGTCCTCTCGCATTGTGCAGAGTTTATCAGTCAAAGACTGGCGTGTTCAGAGTCATACAACAGCTTGTAGCGAGCTTGATTTATTCCTCTCTACTGGTTCCTGTGCACTCACCATCTGAATGTTATGTGAAGCAGAACACGGCCATCCAAGAGAATCAATTTACTCTGTGTTCTTTTGGGACCCCGGGGACTCTTATTAGCTCATTTTTTTCGACTTGGCTGCATGTACAGCACACCATGAAATTAGCTATTAAAACATTTTTAAATTTAAAAGCAATCCTGTCTCCAGCTGTGTTAGAAGGTTTGCTGGGGTCAGGCCAGGGCCTCGAAGTAAACGGACACGGCTGATAGGTAAACACTCATCATCAAGGCGGTGTACATACCAATGGTTCCTGTCGGCGAACCAGCATGACAGCGCTCCAGTTATAGATGCATCCTCACCGGCATCATCAATCCTGCCATGTCTGTTCGTCAGCTTCCGTAATCTGCCTCACATTACGGCTGCCAGCTCCCTCGACATCATCTCCACTCCAGGTGCTGGGAGCAACAGCAGCTCCACCAGAAAAATAAATCTTTTTGAGGCAATTTGCTGCAGTGGGACTTCTGTTCCCCAGTCTACTTTCGACAGAACTTTGCTCGTGTTTCACTACATGTTTTTTGATGCTGCTAGCATCAAGGCTGTGAAGGAAAAGCTGGCTATATAAGGACGCACGCTGCTTTTAGACCCTAAAATGGCAAGTGGCCACGAAACCCAATGTGCCATTCAGGTCAATCGATGAATATTTAGCTGGCCGTTTATTTATTTGCTGTTAAATGGCTCCGGGACTTATTGACCCAACTGTCCTTCAGCCCAACTCTCAGTGGATCTGACTGACATTCTTCCCTTTCGATGTTTGACTGATGTGCGGTTGCTCTTTTAAACAATCCGTTCTAATGATTTGCGCGGACGCATGCAAGCCTGAAGTATTTCCAGTGCAGCTGCCCCCCCCAGGCCTCAGTAATCAACAAACAGGGCGAGATCTACTGGGCCCACCCTTTAAATGTGAGGACATCTAACTGTAATAGTGGCTTCAGTGGTTCCCAATAACAGAAGTGCCGAAATGGTGTCATTCTGGGCTGGCGTGAGCGGCGCGATCACCCGGCAGGTGGATGAGTCACGCCACCCGTCTGGTTCTCACACAGAGCTGTTGGACGCCATGAAATTAAATCTAAGTATCCAACTCGCCTGGTTCCCTTTCTGTCCTGGTGGCTTTTACCTCCGTCTCCTTCTCGGATCCTCGCGCACGCCGTCAGGCTTTCACGTTCACAGCGTGTTGATGTTTGAGTGGTCGTTTTGAAGAGAGTCAAAGACCTTTTTTATCGGTTAATATCCAATTGTAATACTGAGGGTTTGGGTCTGTTCCTGGATCTGGGTCCCACAAAGGCAATAAAAGACTGCCGGTATCATCCCACCTAAAACATTCCAAATATTCCTCTCTGTCAGGAAACCGGCTCAGAGCTGACGCAGAAGGAGGATCCTGGAAGTGCTTTTACATCAAATGAAGCGCTGGTTTTGGTTTTTGGGTGCTCCATACAGAAGCTTAATTCAGTGATGTGGATAAAAGGGGCCATCGAAATGTCACGTTTATTCTACTGTATACCAGGATCTATGCCCTAACGCCGTCTTGGGTTATATTGGAAACACTGAATTAGAGTGATTATATGTGTAGGAACAATCAGAATTATTCAAACACTGAATATTGCAGAAGATTGTTACAAGCTCAGCCGTAACAATCCAATGAATCATGATGCATATACATCAAAATTATTTGGCTGCTCTGTTCTCGCAAGTCTTGCCATGCAAACATTTTTAATCTCCCGTAGTGAACGTGCACAGACTCTGAGGCTCAACCGCAGATCTATATGAGCTGGAGCTCCTCACACGAGCGCAGCGATTGGTTGCCCCGGCTTGTAAAGAACTGGCTGCACCAGTTAGGCTCCACTTCATTCAGATTGTGAATGTCAGTAATGCAAAAACAGCTTTCTCGGCCTTGGGAAAATTCCGGAAAACCAGAACACCTGCAGATTACAAATGAAGTAGAGCGATTCCCAACTGGCCTTGTTTTGCTTTTGGAGGTTGTGTCCCTGAGCGAAGCGTCCGAAGAATGTCAGATCGCACCTTTAAAGCCTTCACCTTTTCGATGGAAGGAGGGGAAACATCATTTCACACACACCAGAAAAAGGGGTCGATACGCCGAAGGTCCGATCAATGATTGATATGGTGTCACCACTTCCTCCTATTGGAAAATGCAGATGATTAGCATATAATTATGGCTCGTGCCATTGGTCTGCATGGGAGATTACCCAAGGGAGCGATATGTCAGTAACAACGGTGACAATATAGCAACTTGTCAATGAAGAGAATGAAATAGGAAGCTTAAAAGAATGAGAAATAATCTTCCAAAGGATAAGACACTTTCCCAATGATCCAGGCGCGCAGTGCAGCCTTTGTTTATTTGCCAAATTAAGAGGCTCGCCATTATCGCTGTCAAGACGAATCATTATTCTTTGTGAACCTGCGGTTAGCAAAATGCCTGGAAAGAATTATAAAAATAATGTTTATTGCGTCAACAGTCGATGTTCGCCTGGGGAGTCCTCTCAAGGGGAAGGTGGAATGTAGTCATTATTGGCTCGTACTGTCAATAGATGTTAATGTTCGACAAAAAGAAATCAAATTACACATTTTATGAAGATGAAGGAGCATTTCCACAGGATGCACGCTTGGATCCCGCTGAGCTGAATCCTACCACATTAGAGCGGAGAAATAGGACAATGTGCCTGACGGCGAAGCTTCATCCATCTTATCTGCCAAGCCTGAAGTCTCAGTTTTCTTCATGTGAACTTTTCAATATTTATGCAACACGTCTAAGGACAAAGACGTAGGCGTTGCCACAAACAAGCCCACAACCACCCCCGAGTAGTTCAGTTCAAGCCATTTTTGTTGAGCTGAAATGATCGTGACTGATCACATGACTTCCCAGGCTTATTTTGATATTTTGAAAGCAAACTCATCGCAACAAGCAAACACTCATTAGCATTCATTTAACACAGTGTTATCAGAGATAAACAGCAGCTTTTCTGTCAGCTGTAAAATGAATAATCTTTGAGAATACTTCAGTCCTAAAGGGAGCACTCTTCATGAAACTGCAATTTGATTCCCACTGCAAGTACAATACAAACAGAGGAATAATCATTTTTAGAAGTAAGATCACGCAATTAAAAGCCCTCCAAGCTTGTTCATGTGCACAAAGTGGACGCTGCTCCCACTCAGAGGGAGCTGCGTTGTCACGCCTCTCCCGTATGTTCTGCTATCATCGTCAAGCTGGTCGCCATCGTGTGGCTGAGACATGCTACAGAGTTCTCGTAGCATCTGCGAGTACCTCGCTGAAACGAATGTGCATCCCCCAAAAAGGAGGAAAGAAACTAGCCTGTGTTTTTGGTGCCACAGGCTTCACAGACTTCCTTTAATGTAGCCAATTCATCTAGTGAGGGCATGAAAGTGAGGCACATTAAAATCCAGTTTAATGGACTGCTGCAAGCTGAAATTTGAGGACAGAAGAGCCAAATAAACAGGTACATGAATCTCTTTAACTCGAATGAAACAAAATAGAGCAGCTGCTGTGGACTTATTAATGGCTTGTGTCTTTACTGAGAAAGATCTGTTTACATTTAATTACCCTGCGCATTAGTGCAGCCGTAGAGATGCTATTCTTCTTGCCCCTGTGAGCACGGGTGTGTTAACTATCGTGTTTAATTAAGAGTAAAACCTTGCAGACCTGAGACTGTGCTCGAATGAAATGTCTAATGAGGCTGCAGAAGGTCCAAAAATTAAAAAAAAAAACACCCTTAAACTACAGTCATTCCATCTGATTAGAGGGGTCAACCGTCAGCTTCTATGAATCTCTGCTAATGTTCCGGGGCCCCTGCTGACTCCTATCATCTGGTGATTTAATGTTGGGAATCAACCATCATTACCCCCAATTTGAGTCTGAGATTCTTCAGAAACCTTACAGTTGATGATGACTTGATGGATTATTTCTTTTCATGCCACAGTGAAAGTCGGTTCGGCTTTGTCGATGTTTAATCAAACCTTAAAATGATGGTCTGTGCTGCTAGCGTGCAGCTCACTGGAAACCCCTTTAAGTGAAATTCAGACTGTTTGGCCACAGGCCCTTGAAACTTGTCAGATATCCCTGTCTGAGCTGACAGCACTGCACTGGTAAGAGAAGCTGGGCACACCACACCTCGTTTAGGACCCAGAGCAGGAGCTTAAATATAGTCGGACCCGAGGCTGCCGTCTCACTCGCTGCGCTCTTGTCACCTTTGATTTCTACTAAAGCTACAAAAAACATTTGTGACAACTGCGGACATCTGAGACGTCACTGTTTCAACCCCACAAGATGTCCTTCGTGTCTGTCACAGCAGAACATGCCCCGTGCTGACAACACCTCCGTTTCAGTGAAAAAACAAAACGAAGGGTGACAGTGTGTCCTGTGATCCCCAGATAAGGATTTTAGAATGTAACGGTCACCTTCTGCGTTGCAGCTGCTGGACTGTTTAGGAAATAGTGAAATATAAAAGAAAACATGCATTATGCATCTTGTTGCTGATGCTGAATTGAAAAAAAAAAACATTATTGCAAATCTTGACGTTTTAAATGTCACATTGCTGGAACTCACAACTGATGTATTTGCACTAAAATAAATGAATTGTTTTTGCCATTCCTTCAGGGCAGCCGATTCATTTTATGGTACAAACAACACAGATACGACCTGTTTTGGTGGAGAAAGACAATAGCAAAACGTGAGGACCAAGAATTTACGCGAGAGATGCAGAAAATAAGTTTCGGTCGCAGTCAATTAATCCACGATGGCCCAATTAGACTCGTTACGCCGCACACACGAAGTTTAGGCCGTTTGATTTTCTTTTGAGTCTGACAGAAATCTAAGTTACTGCTCGGATCCAAATTTGAGCCTCTTTAAACAGCCTCTGTCAGCGGCCACCCTGCGTGCATGTGCCATTTTCTCCAACATCTGCACGCTGGCGCAGCAGAGAATTTAAAAAATAAAAATGCAAATGTGACCCGTTTTAACAATTGAATAACACAATGAAACACATGCGCGCGGAGGTGGAGGAAGAAAAGGAGGAGGAGGAGGTGGAGGAGGAGGAAGCGGCAGATGCGCACTCACCTGTCCGGGCTGTCGGTGCCGCCGTCTGCATCCACAGACTGCTGCTGGAGTCCATCTGACGATGTCGTTCCCTCACAGTGAGGCGTGGGTGCGCGCAGGCGTACACGCGCCTGTGCGTGTGATTGGGCGCGTGCAAGAGCGGCGAACGCGGGTCAGTGTGGAGTTTGGAGTAGGATCAACTGCGGAGAGCGGATTTTCTCCGCTTCCAGGGATGTGCACAACCTTAATCGTTCAGGGGTTTGTCAAGTCTGCAGACGCACGCTTGAGTGAAGCTGCAGGGCAGGAGGAAAACCGTCTCTCATTAGGCTGAAAAACTGGCGTGATTTAACATGCAAATGGTGGAACTTTCACATTTAATCACCGTGAGCCCAATTAAACAGACAGTTACTTCAATATTGGGAAAAGTGTAGAGCATTATTATTAAAATGGGATGATAATCAGATCAGGCCTTCACCAATTTTATTCTGGTTAGTCATCGAAGTGCTTTGCTTTAGTGACCTTTTCCGTGTTGTGCAGTTAATTAATTCTTGGTCAACACTGACAATTGCTTCTGTTATGGTCAGACAGCACCTTTGTTGACCTGGCAGACACAGTGACAGTCGCTATATATGTAGCGCAGACAGTTACTAAGAAGTATGTCAGCACAATGTCACAGTTAAATTGAAAACTTCACATCAGACGGTGCTTGTGTCACGCCTTGTCTATCAGCAGAGAGGCGTAATTACAACCTTTATTTAATTATTATTTCTCATTCTGACCTTCCTGACTGCAAAAGTTCAACCAATCTGGAAAACAATACAGACATCATGTGATAACCCAGTGTGTGGTTCCCTTCTCCCTCCCTTCTGTTCTGAGTTTGCTGTAGGATTTATCTCACTGTTGTTCTCTGGAGGTGTCAGTGTTTGGGTCCCGGCCCTGCATCCACTGTCAAACATGCAGATCAAATACATCAATAATCTCCTAATTCTGTCAGACAAATACACTGTAGCACCTCCGGGGTTTATTTTGCGATTTACCCCGCAATCACAACGTTATTAACACAAATACAATTCCTGCATGATGAGCCGCCGAGCCTCAAATCCTGTTTGCAGCGACCAAAACACCCAAGTTCCAAAGGCCATGATTAAAGAGAAGCGGCGGCATCGCACGTCTTGCGTAACAGCTGCGACAAATACCTAAAATGACTCGCACATCGCCACAGCGTGCAGCGACTGCTCTCGCCTCTAGGTGCTGTGTCGCTTGCGTAATGATGTTCGCTCATAGCTACCGACTCGCCTGAGCAGATGGAGCTTCTGGGCCAGCGGAGGTCAGTTTGGTGATGGGAGACAACACTGTTGTTATTAAACAGTGTGTGCAGAAAAGGGTGCATGCAGACGCATCCCATGATGGGTTTATAAATAATAGACTGTGCAAACAGGATGCACATAGGCGCTCTTTTGGGCAAAAAAGAAGAGCTTGGATTCTGTCGCAGTGTTGCAGCCCTGTAAACCCAATAGTTACCTTTATTTTTCAGCCCGGTTTGCACATTACTACATTTAACCCAGCGAGAGCTCATATCCAAGCTGTTTTCCCCCATAGCTGTCAACATATATGCCCTCATTATCCTATGAAGAAATATATCGGACAGCTGCTGACTGTGTTTAAAAGTTACAGTTAAGACTGGCGTTGGGACTCATTTTTCTTTCATCCAGGGTGCTAAATCTTCATTTAGAATCCAGCAGAGCGTGTGTGACAGTGACGGGAGGACATCGTGCAGCACCTGCACAGACGTTTAGCTGCCTTTTTCCTGAAACCGGAGGGAGAAAAATCCAGATGAGAGGCACCCCAGACCTCACGGATCTGGACTGTAGGTGTGAAGAGGTGTTTTCCTGTTGAGTTTCCTTTCCTGGAGCTGGATCTGCAGATGGCGAGATGATAGAGGAGGCGACGCTGGCCGCTCCTGTGCGGGGAGAATCACAATCATCTGACGAGGCAGGGTGGGGGGGGCTAGACTGCCTCCACCATTGCTGCGACTTGAGCTGCAGCTTCACTTTGTCTCAGACACAAAGCCACAGCGTGGCCATTAGGAACCCTCCGACATACGCACGCGGGAATAGCGGCATCCATTACGAGGTGTCTCACGGGTCGGTTTCTGTCCAGACAAAATTAATTAGCTCTGCTGTTTCATTTCACATTCGTTTCAAATGAGTAGAATCCATTATGGACTCACATTTCTTCCCTTCCAAAGTTTCCCTTTTCGTCCAACTGCTGGTACATGGGGAAATTTTGTCCCTGTGGTCATCAATAACTAATTCGTCATAAAAGCCTTAAATATAAATTAAAGGTTTGCGCTGTGACTTCACAATGTGACATTATTTTTAGGCAGATTTTCTTATGATATTTACAATCTCTGCATTTTCCTTCTCTACTCTTCCACTCTCCACTTGTCTTTTCATCGAACCTTTTTTAATTGACATTTGTGAAGGAAAGACATCAGGCAAGATCGATGGAAACTTGAAAATGTGGTGTCAAAGGCATTTTAGCCAAACAAAGGTTCTGGTCCTAGTTCTGCTCAGTTTGATAAGAACATTCTGCTGTATGTGAAAGTGCAAATGTGCTTACTGAAGGAAAAAAGCTTTTAAAAATTTCCTTAGCCTAAATAGTGTGTTATCTTTATTCTTTTTCAAGGCTACTTTACCTCTTCTAGGTCACATTTTCAAAAACAAAAGGAAATTGTTCATTTTTCCTACTAAACCCCATCAGTATTCTCAAAAGCCATGGTAATTATCTGTTTATGAACCAAGAATTCCGCATTCAGGAAGATATTGCTCCACCTCTATTTTGTTTTGAGCAATTTTCTCAAAGAACGAGTCTTAAATTAGACCATGGAGAGAGAGAACTTGAGGGATTATGATTAAAAAAACAACCCTCCACAAAATCCGTCTCACCTACGCTCCCCCACGCAGGAACTAAATGTTCCATCCTGACCTCTGGACCCCTGTGGATGCCTGAGCTTCCTTTTCATGAGTGCATTCCAAGGACGGTCTTTCCTGAAGAATTACCCATAACACTTTTAAACCCTCCACAGTTCTGTTAGCACAACAACAGCCCAGGTGAATATTCCCGGTAGTAAGAGCCCATTCACACGAAAACACAAAAGGATCTGGTTTCATCCTCCGTGAGGGAGATAGTGTCTCTTATCTCGACCTTCTGAAGAGAAGCAACTGCCCTGTTCTTTTTATTCAAGGCTGTGCAAGTTTGTAACACTGTGTGTCGGTTGTTTTTATAGAACTACTAAAAGGATTTAGAGTAATTGCTGTCAGGGCGTTATTTTATGTCATTAAGGTCAGGATCAAAGACGGGTTTTAAAGTAGCAGATCTGGGACCAACACAGTTCAGCTGCAGTTTTGCTTCACTTATTTCTGAACTGTAGCACGAGAAATATTTCCACGTTTTTTCTTTCTTGGTCCTTTTCTTTTTAATCTAACTCGAGTGTTATTTCTTGGGGGGAGGGTCCTTCTTTGTCATTTCTCCACCAACATTCATAGCTGTGAGGCAGAGCCACCGTCTAACAAATCTGTTTTCTTTTTTTAAAATTTTCACTGGTGTAGCCTACAGCTGTCATTACAGTGGGAATATTAAAATCACTGTTTAAACTGGAATATTGAAAATCCAAAAGTCATCAGTCCAAAGTATTTTTGTGGTGCCTTTTTTGTATTTCAGTCTGTGGGCAGAGGTTCGATGTGCTCCTGTCAGGTTGGACCTCGGCACAGTCGACTGACCACTCATCAGTCTCTTTGCTGCTACATTTATCTACATTTAGAACAGGTGGGAAGAGCACGAACATCGATCTACATCCATTTGGATCAACTGTTGGACCTATTTTATTGGAACCAAGCCAGTAGTGTTGCTTTTGTTTTTAAAATCTGTTGAAATTATGACCTTAAGTTGGCTCCTTGGAAGTACAGTCTTAACTAGGTTTCCAGTTATTGATTCTCAGTGTTTTTTCAGAAGAAAAATAACTCAAAATTCATTCGAATACTTCCATATTTTGAAGTGCAGAAGCGATGCAGCGCTTCGTGACCTGGCCCTGGATCCATAGCTGCCATCCAGCATTGTTAAAAGCTGGCGGCGAGCGCCGATCGCGACAACACACTCGCTAACCGCACTCCCACATCAATCTGCCTCAACCCCAGGGGCTGTTCCCAAAGACAGCTGTTTCTGGGTGGGAGCCAATTTTTCACACCACATTTTGGCTTCGGTGGTTGGCCGACATGCTCATCAGAGACGGTCAGTGATTTCAAAGTCCGGCGCTCGCGCTCAGATTTCAAATAACAACACCTGCGTTTGTCTCCAGCTGCTTTCACTGGCAGTGTTGCTGGCGGCGTTTAAAACTAATTACACCTGGAGCGTTGTGGGGTTTTTTCAAAGGATTACCAGGGACTTTGTGTGCAAGTAGTGAAAATGTCAAACTCAAATTTAGCAGACAATTGGTGTGATCAGAATCCAGAGTGACAAGTCGAAGCCAAAAATCAGAATAGAATCTGAGAATCCAAAAACAAATGTCCAAACACAAAAATCCACAGTCGAGATCAGGGGGAATGCACGACACCAGAGCGCCTGGCGCCTGAGAGGCAGGTATAAATACACTGGGAAGGAGTGGGAGAATTGGGAGCAGGTGCAGCATATGAGGGCACTGAGGACCAAGGGACGGCGCGACTAGATTAAGGCTGCACAGGCGGCAGAAGGATCTTGATACAAAGACCACAGTCCCTGGCTGGGAAAGGGTGGAGTGTCCTCTCGGGTGGGGAATGAGATCGTGTGGAGGAGTTCAAATACCTCAGGGTGTTGTTCAGGAGTGAGGGACACCGTGCATTGGTGACCTTTGGTCACAAGCTGTGGGGAGTGACAGAACGAACGAGATCAGAGATACAAGCAGAAACCAGTTAGGCTGTCAGGGCTGTCCCTCAGAGACACAGTGAGAAGGCCAAGATGGGGGCTCTCCACATTGAGACGGGGTGGCTCAGGCAACTGGTCAAGATCCCTCCAGAAAGGCCTCCCTGGTGATGTTTTCGGGGCACGTCCCACTGAGAGGAGGCCCCACGGAGACCCACTGGCCTGGGAGCACCTCAGGAATGCCAGAGGGTTCTTGTGTCTCTGTGGCACCAGGGACCGAGACAGAATGCTGATATCGTATGATTGCGCAACACTGGCTGTCAAACATCCTTGTCTGAGAAAACTGTAGCATAATGCATACAATATTCATGAGAGGCATCAGCTGCTGTGTAATATTGACAAAGCAACTCCACAGAGGCCTGCTTTTGCAGGGGAACGACTCGTGTGTAGGCACAAAATAACAGAGATAATTTGATTGCAAATCAAAACAGAAACACTGGAGGCATTTCATGGTAATGTGTCAAAAGCTAACACTGAGGTGGGACATCTGGAAACCAGTGGGACGACAAGAGGAAGACAACTACCAGAGGTTGTTTTAGGAGTCCAATTTCTCCGGTCACAACAAACCTTTATTTTACAAGTCATTCCTGCCTTTCAACAGCCCTTCCAATCCCACTGGTGGTTAAATATGCTTTTATTTTGAGCTTTTACACTGTGGAGGACAAAATAAAGAGCTGTTTATTCAAGGTCCGTCTGACGTCCTGAAGTCATTTGTAGAGTGGAAACGCTTTCCTGCAACAGCCCAAAAATCTTTTCTTTCTTCACCTCAGTGGAATGCCAAGTGAAGTGTATATTTAGACACATGTGCTACCTCTAGATGTGATAGCTTAAGGAATATACCTATGTATCAGGCATTATTAAGAAGTATGTTCTATATATTCTCTGTTATTTGTCACATTCCTCCCACCCTTTCACCTCTTTATCTAGCTCTCCTCAGCCCAGCTTACATCCTGATGGTGATGGAGTGGCACATTTCCAATGTTTTCACCTGTCTTCTGCACCTTCCGCCTCACCGAGGACATTATAGCCCTTTGAAGCTCTAATCTAACCACAAAGAGGGGCTGACACAGTGACACAGGGGTCCAGTTCAGCTGAAACAGAGGGCTGCAGTTCCCATGGTTTTATGTTGTGTTTAACAAGTTAGTTGTTGGAGAGGTGACATTCATCATGTCTGATCAACTGTTCTGGTTTGTTTACCATTGGTATTTCTGGATGCTTTGCTTCTGTGATATGCAGCTAATTTGCTCACAAAAGCTGTTTGTTACTCTGTAAAAAAAAAAAGAAAAAGATCTTGCAGAGTAAACTAATTAGGTTTTTATCCAGAAGAAATCATGTCAACATCACATTCAATCCCATCTGGAAAAACAGGCTCTAACGAGAGATTTACGATAGAATTCACCGACCTAGCCAGCCTGATCTCCTCAGGGGAGGTGATTCAAGTTGAGAGGTTCTGGCCGTCAAAGCTCGGTCACCATTAGTCATCATCCTCCACTGAGGAACAACCAGAAAGGCTCCACCCGAGGATCTTAGGCCGCCGGATGAGTCACATGGGGTCTACAATTCACTCAACTGAGGCATAGCTGGGGACCAGACCTCAACTTGCTTTAAAAGTGATCGGTGAAACAAAGAAATTGAGGCTGCACTTTGGCCTAAAAGGACTAAAATTGAACTTTGTCCCTATTTGCCAATAACAAAACATGTGGACTTTAGGAAGTGCTGTTTTAGTGTGTTTAGAATGTTCCGAAACCAGGCTGAAATCAGATTACATCTCATTTTAATCTCACTCATTATCTCTGCCGTGCGTTCGTTTGTTCTACTCCTACAATGTGTCTGCCAGTCTGCTCGCAATAGTAAAGGTCTACAGAAGCTCACTGGCAGCACATGTCTGACCTTCAGCCCTCTAGAAAAAGGTCTGACGGCATCAGCGCAGCACCGCTGATCTCCCCCTGAAAAGGTCCCATCCTGATGTCACACGCCCTCAATAACCGGTCAGCCTCAACCCTCCAACATGGCTTACATTCAGAGCGTGCGCGCACACACACACACACACACACACGCACAAACCATGAACCTGACAGTCATCACATGGGCTCTGACATTTACCTTTTCCCCTTCGGGTCTCTTTTACACAGTAACTAACATTTTTACATTTACCAGCTCACTCCTGCCGCTCTCTCAGCGCAGAAACCAAAATATACCACACAGAAACAACAATTCATATATCGATTCAACGCTTTATTTTTAGGTTTTGCAAATATCAGTTTTTAAAAAACCAACCCAAAAACAACCTTCTGTCTGGTTATATTCTTCTTCCTGATTGAACTCATTGACAAGCTCGACACGGTCACTGTTTTCTGATTGAGTACTGCTTGAAGTAGCTGTTTGTATCCTGCCCCCACCCCCACAGTGGAAACCAGTTTTAAACACCCTTTCTGCTTTGTCCTGAACTGCCCTGCTGAGCGGAGACACGGCTTCACTCTCACGTACGGGTGGCCTCTCGGGAGCTGTTTCTCTACATGCGTACTTGCGCTTGTACTTGTGTTCTTGTTTACTTGTGAAACACCATCACAGTTCTGTTATAATTCTAAGCACGGAAGAACTGCCAAGCATGGCCTAAGTGTATAGATGTGTCCTTGCTCCCCCCATCCTATCAAGTATGCGTCGGGCATGACTTGTGTGGACGTGGGACCACTAGCATGATGCATTTCAGCTGGGCCAGCATCGGCAGACACATGTGTCACAGGACAGACAGACATGCAGCAAATGCATGTAATCCAGAAGTTCACAAGTCCGTGCTGGTGACCTCAGTATTGAGAAATGCAGCGGACTGCACCTGACAGGTTGCTGTCAGCAAGGGTTTAAATGGGCCAATCACAGTTTCAACTGGAATATGGCTGCAACAACATGATAATAAAATGTACCAAATGACCCTAAATGTGTGGCCATGCCTTTAAATGTTGTTTAGTCCAGAGTGCACCTGCATGGTGAAGCTTTTAAGATTCCTATGACGTTCAGGGACTTGCCTCCGAGGTATTAAACCTAGAGGTCAAAGCCTGGGATCCCAATCCATTTATTTGAAAAAGCCATTGAGACGTCAGATAAAATGTCAGCTGCTGTTAAGTGGAGGACTTTAATTGTCGTCTGCTACCCCTCCCACTTTGACCGCCATTAGGCTGATGGCAGTCACAGCTTTGTGTTGTCCTGAGCTCAAATTACACCTACTAACAACAAATATCACAGTTCACAATGTCACTGATAATAATAGCACCACTGCAGGATGCTGGGATTTTACCTCCTCACCTTAGTCATTTCTGTCAACACTCAGGGAGAGCTGTGGGCATTATTATCATTTCATTCATCTGTGACTAAAATATTGGGGCCAACAGAGACAAAACAGGGACCAGCAGCCAGGATCGAGGGTACGGTGAAAGGCTACGGGTTTGAAGCTGTTTGACGACTGCAGATTCTCGGTGGGACTGCTGAGTATTGAAGTGGAATCAATCCTTGATTTGGGTCCAATTAAAAACCACCAGCAGTTTTGCACCAACAACGTGCAAAACGTTTATGTTTTGTAATAGAACCCAAATCAACTCATCTAACTCAAAATCATCCACACAAGCAAAACAGGAGCATCTTTTTATTGTCACAAAGACATCCAAAGAGCACTGTAACCATCCAATTACATAAGCCAATCAGAAGGGAATGAATATGGGGGGGGGGGGGGGGGGGGGGGGTCCTTCTGTAGTAATATCACCATGAACCAAGTTTGCATGGCCTGTACTATAAAGTCCCCTGCAAACTCCCTGTGAATATATTTGATTCTGAGTTGTGTGTTCATATCGTGTGTTCATATTTTTGGAGTGTAGGTCTCCACCACTACACAGCCAATTTGATCACAGTGCTCGTTATGTAAAGGTGATGAGAAAGTATTAAAATGCAGGCAATTTCTTTCTTTTTTTAATCTAAACGATTACTTGATCCAAAAAGCACTGGCAGAAAGCCAATACTGTTCTTATTATTCTCTTTTAACCAGGAGAAAATGCAGTCCAAACAGTGTACTTTGGAAAAAAGTCTTTGCAAACACTGAATACAAAGAACCTGATCAATAATGGCAGAGCTTTGTACCCAGACAGAAGAGAGCAGGCAGATTGGAGCCTTTAAAGTTTTTAGCCGATCGTTCAGTCAACACATGAGGTTCAGCTCAGACTTTCTTCTTTTCGTGACATTAGCTCAATTCTTTTTCCTCAAGTTTGGGCTTGAAGATCAGAATGCCAGGCCTATCCATGTTTTTTATACTTTCCCAATACCAAGAACGTGCACCTTGGTTGGTTTGAGAACTTTAAATTGCTTCTTGGTAAATAAATAAATCTGGCACATGTTCTTATCCCAAAGAACATAATTTTCATATTCAGATAAGTAGCAAAAATGCTCCATTGTAATACATTATTGTCAGGTTTATAATTCACACCACTTAAAGCCTGATTAAGAACTTTATTAGTGCTGAAAATGTTGCATATCATGAATATGGAAATTATCGACAGCTGCATAAAGACCTGGGGTCCATCATGCATAATACATCAGGGTTGTGTTTGTTTGTGTGGTGTTGCTATGTTTTTGTACTACTTTGCTCTTATATATAATTCTTCTTCTGAGTTCTATCCACATTGTGTTCTCGTGCTGTCATTACTTTGAATCTAATTAGTTGTATATTACAATAAGGGTAAAGGACTCTTCAAATAATTATGTTCTCACATGCATAAAGCTGCGTGGGTGTCTCGGGAATAGTACATCCATGTCAGTCTTCCCTCTGTAGTCCATGAGACTCCCACTTCTTATCAGGAGACTTAATAAGAGTAATCGTGCCATATGCTCACTCCATGTAATTATGGTCTTCAACCTCTGGAGGACAAACTCTACATACATCAATATCTCCTTACTACAGAAACTATTGTAAAATGGTACATTCTACAGTAGAGAATGCCAATTCATAATCTATTACCTGTTGTTTATGTTTTTTTCTATAAATATACTATATCGTGGATGCTGGGTTAGGGTTAGGCAGCAGTCGTTCTGATTCTGAAGTATTCTAATATTCTAACTAATCATCATTTCATCTGTTTCTTTGATGCTGGTTAATCGCCTGAGTTAGGCCACACCCATATTTTGTGAGGGTGATCCCTGTGTGGTGAATGAGAGTTAAAAATACTTCCGCCAATGACCTTCTCCGGCTGTATTCTGAATATTCTTATAAAATGAGTGTCACTCTGAAGGGCTAATTCTAATTCCTCAAGGTTAAAAACATTAAATTGCATTTTACCCTGTTTGCCCAGCCCAGAGCTTGTTAATCCTCCCGAATAACTCCTGCAGTGGTAGAACAAAAAATCCAAACCATGCATTTTCATATATTTTATATACTTGATATAACTAAATGTGTATTTAATCCGTGTGCTGAAACCTTATACAGCTGACAGGAACAAATACATATTCTAAAATGTATAATATAGTCCATGTAATTGCACATTGTTGCTGCTGGCAGTAAAAATCTACTCAATTTTCTGATCAAGAGCTGTATACATGAAGAGCAATCTCCAATATGAGCACCAAAGATTGAGCCTGACTGAAACTCATAACGCCGTCATCCTGAAATGTCAATTTAAAACAGCCCCTATGGGTGCAGACTATGAGAGATTTACAAAAAACAAGCATGAATGACATTAGCATTAAAGCAATTTTCTTATTTTAGAAATCCTCATAAGTATTGTCCCGTTCCATTAGAGAGTTGAGTGACACCACAACAAATGAATGTCTATAATAAGGCTCACACTCGGCGCAGAAGGACCTTCAATTTATGCCAGAGGGGTGCAGCTATTATAAGCTGAGACAGACCTGAGAATTATTTTTCTAAAACCAATATGAGGCCTGGAGCGATGGACGCTCTTTACCTTCCCAGAACTGAAGCATCTTCCCAGGTGTTACACAGTTCACCTCTGTGGGATCAACCCTGTAAAGAGCCCAGTAGGTATTGAAAAGATTGAAAATAAGTTAATTAAGTTCAGTCCATCCATCCATCCGACCATCTGTTAACCACCACTGGTCCCAGTCGTCGGCTGGCGCTGGAGGCTGTTCCAGCAGTCACTGGTTGAGAGGCACACGCATTATTAACTCACACACTCACACCTTGGGACGATTAAGAGCCTCCAATCAACCCGATGAGCATGTTTAGGGACTGTGAGCGGAAACCAGGGAGCCATGAGAGAAAAGCCACGCTCGCTCGCCATGAGGCGACTGCACATCTTCCTTTGTGTGCACCCCACACACACTCCTACCACCGTGCCAACTGCTGCAAATCATATTATCCTGCGCTCTAATTAGTGCACAGAAAACCGCTGGCACCTTTTACAGCCATGCTAAAGCCAAGGTAGGGGGATTAAGGAATTAAGAGAGCGGGTTACTTGTGGGGAACAGCAGCGAAATGTCAGGATTCTGATGTAACCAGTGGATAACTCAAATGTAATAAATTCATTTTAATTCATTCGTTAAGAGAAAAACCCCAAGACATTGCATGTAAGCTGTCATTGATCTTGGACTTTAAGACGACGTGAGCAGGAGCTCTCAGCTCTTTTTAGATTACCAGTAGTGCCTTTGAAAATGTCACAATTGTTTAATATAACGATGTAAGCATTTAAATGTTTCACAGCTTAGCAGAATGACAAAAACCATCAAGATTTCACGTGTTTTTGGCTTCTGCTCACATGTGAGTTTATTCTAAATGTAAAAATGCATTTGAAATTTACAGTTCAGGTTCATGCATGAGGCTTTTTTGGAAATGCTGAAAAATTGTGACGATTGTTACTTTAGTGGCAGCCAGACGGTACTAAATTATGGAAACTGATGGCCAGATGGATGGACAGACATCCTCTTTCCATCACAAGACCAACAACAGGCGGCAAGAATGCAAGGCCTTTGTTTTTTTTGTTTACGCCTCTCTGATGTGCCAGTAGCACATGTGTGCAGTTATTGTCACAGACTGGTGAACTCCTGCTGCTCCCATCATTACACACGGTTTCAAAGTGGACGTTCATTAGAAATGGCAGCTGTTTGTGAGAGTGGGCACGGTGCTGCACACACACCAATTGGCAAATTTTGCACTGCATCCTGCACTCCAACTGGCGCCAATTACTGCAGACACAACCTGCAGCAGTTGGAACTGTCTCCAATTTATGGCTACAAAGTACCGTGAAGCACAGAGAAGAAAACACAGAGAGAGAGAGAGTGACTGTTGCCATTTTGTCATGCACCAGCACCGTAGTGCAACAGTTCAAGCTGTTAATTAGTGTTTGTTTGTGGAACAGGTCATAGGAAGATTGTCTCTCTTCACTTTATAATCACATAAGTTGGGTCCCAAATCAAGACCATGACCAACATTCCTGAAGCAGAGGCTCCTCCCCCTAAATCACTTTAGTCACCGTTACCTGCTTTGGAATGCTGATCTGATACTACATTATCTTTCTTTTTGTTAAATGTGGACACTCGTTAAGCTTGGTACAGCGGCACTTTACTGATGAAGATAAAAGATTTGGAAAATGACATTTAAGCCAGTGGGGATGGGAAATAAAAGTTCCAGTGGACTAAAGGACCTCTGAGTGTGTGACTGAAGAGAGACGCGCGCCCACGGATGTGGTGATGAAAAGGTGGCAAAGTACAGTAGCACTTTGATGACAAGTCCCTGTCAGCAATGACTGAAAGTACTTTCAGTGTTGACAACATATGTGTGTGATTGGCTTCATACGCTGCGGCTGGATGAAAGGAAACCTGGAGAGATATGGCAGTCTGTCAGTTGGCTCTATCCTCCATCAACGATTTGCTCCATCATCAGTGCTGCAATCGCCTGGGAACCAATGGACCTAAATCTGTCATGCACCTGGGAGTGCATATAAATAACGTGTGATTTGGTGTGTATCATGAGACAACAGTGTGATGATGAGCTACTAAGAGTTTTAGTATTTTATTTCATTTGAATGGTAGCCATTAAAGACACACAATTGCAGGCGAACAGGTGAAAGGGCCGACTTATGTACCGCAGTAAACATAAAAACAAGCTTGCACACTTGTATATGCTTTATACACTCACAATTGCAGGTATGAATACATCTGCACCTGTGTCTGTGAAAAGATGCTCTGTTCCATTAGTCAACATGCACTTAACACTCCTCAGACCAGCTATCTCTCTGGTTGATTTTTACCCTCCAGACAAGCTCACAGTGACTGTTTAACCCCCTTTACACATCAATGTTTCACCAGAAAATGAAAAAGTGTTTCCTTTGCCTTGTTTGATTTTGTCAACAACAAAATACATCTGAATGCCGTAAGGACCAAAACTGTTGCAATTTCCACTCCTGACCACTAGTCGGCAGTGTGGCCTGTGTGTTGTGACAGTACTATTCACATCAGTACTATTACCTGATCAGAAAAAGTATTTCCTGAACAGAAGTTTGTTGTTTTCAAGCAAAAACCTCCTTTAAATGGGGTTCCATTCTAAACCATCTCTGTGCAAAGCCCCCAAACGGACACACCATATTTGTTTCGCTTCATATGTCATAATATTTATCTGCAAATATTTCATCTGCTGTCTGCATCATTTCTGAACAATATACGAGAGATCATTTGTCTGAACGCACGCTTCTGTTTTCGCCTGTGTTTTCAGCACCGACTCCCAAGGAACGAGACCTTCAACCTGCTAAATGTTCCATGACTTGCAGCAGCTCCCCTGTGAAAGTGGTTCCACTAAAATACCGATGAGAAAGAACCAACCGACTGAAGCCGTAGCTGTGGAACAAAGTCCACTCTTAATGTCCATCAAAGGAAGCAGAGCTGCAGCCAACGAGTTGATGCGAGTTCCTTTACTATCAAAGACATTTTTGATGCTAAATCTAAATCACTGCTGCATACAAACCGACCGAGTCGGTTTGTATGCAGAATCTAAATATCAAGGGAGTGAAAAAGGAAGTGATGTAATGTTTCCTTGTGTTTCCTGCTGTCAGACGTCTCCTCTCTTTCTGTCACACCCCACGGCTACACAAACACTGAGAGAAACAGAATGTCATCACCATTAAAGAAAATGTCATGGTCAATCAATGGCAGCCGCCGGTGTACCAGGGAGAGCAGAGTAGCATTAAACACTTCCACTTAGATCAGCGTGTGTCCGCGCTGATGAACCGACTCTTTCACGTAATGAAGCGATGGAGCCTGTAACACCACACTCAGGTGGCAAATTGAAATTGTGAGATCAAAAGGAGTAAAAGACAAAAGCCTGAATGATACCGAGAAAAAAGTAGACATTTTATTTATTGCTGTTTTCTTGTGTTTTCGTCAGTTTTTTGTCTGCTTTTGTCTCTCATGTCTTCCCTCCAGCTTTCTGCTTATTGTCCTTCTGCTCTGTCAATGGGAGCACTGGGAATACTTTAGAAGGTGGAAACTTCGCCACGCCCTGAAGGCCGGCGTTATTCAGATTTGTGAGGGGCAGAAACAATGAGGCCCAGAGTTATCAGGCCATTCAGCCAGAAAATTCCATTCAGCTTCATTTATAAAGTGTCTGTTGCAGCTAGGAGTTTAGAGATGGTTTAAATAAACCCAGAGCCTGACTCCCTGAGCAACAGTGAGGAAGAAAGAAAAGTTCTGCCTTTAACAGGGAGAAACCTTGTACAGGACCATGTGGTTCGTCCTGGTGATGCCCAACCAGATGAGAGGAGGTCTGATATTATGGAACCTAAACAAAGAAGCAACTAAACCAAAGTAATAAAACAAATACAATACCAAAGCGACTCCATATCAACCAAACTGAGCTTGGATCCTTCCGCCTTTTAGCTTCACAAACTAGTTCCTCACAGTTGCTTTCAAGTCCCATCATCTGCTAGCAGGTGCCTCTTTCCCTCTTAGACAGATTTTAATGCGACACTGGATGAGAATCCCCAGTCGGCCCCGGTAGGACCACAGGCGCTGAACCGCTGAACACAAACCAAACAGGGTCTACACGGATGTTGTCAGGGGCTTACAGGGACAAGAAATCGCTGCAAGATAACTTGTTTTTCTCCTCTCAACAGTCTTTCCAAAATGAAAAGCATTCATGGCTGATACTTAGATGCAATGTTGAGGTTTTAATGAATTTGAACCCACTTCTTGCACCAACAATGTTTGTTTGAAGAGCAATCGCATCCTAGAGGTCAAAAAAAGCTGTTTCACCTCAGCATTTATTATTCCTCACATTCTCTTTCCATATCACATTAAAAAGCTCTCCATCTTTTTTTATTTTTTTTTATTTTTGTGAAAATTGAGTTTCATTTTGACAGATAGGGCCGCTGACCGGGCTGATATTTTTGACACGCTGAAAATGAGTCGGTCACCACAACAACTATCTGATATATTTCTGTCAACAGAGCCATTACTCTGACAGCAACGCAGGCGCCTCTAATGAAGGACTGAGCACTCCAGCGGTAGAGATCTCCCTCGTCGCTGTCGTGAGGATGTGCCTCTTCGCTGAGGTTCTTTGTTTGCCCATCTTCCACGGTTGAGGGAAGTGCACGCTGACATTAAAATGTAGCTCCTCTAATGCGCACCCCTTTTTTCCCTCTGGTTGAATAAAATATTTTCATTACTGAGCTGAAGACCGCCGTGCGCACACACACACATGTGTGCACAGAAAACACGGAGAGTCTTAGAAAGCCAATTTAAGATGGAGGAGCAGAAAGTAATGATGAGTGATAATCAGAAGCAGGTCCCAGAAGGCCGAATATCTCACCAGGAACTGAACCCTCTGAAGAGCCTCAAGAGATCCTTGTAGAACTCTATTCCTAATATATTTCAAGTAGAATTAATTCAATGTTGAATTATGATGATAATTAGAACAATTTTTATGCAATGTTATTTTCGATGGAAACAGGTTGTTCTCCTTTTAAGCAATGAAGCTCACAGCAGCACCCAGCACATCGTGTCCGTTAGCCTCCCACAGCTACAAGTCATTCTTTCCCCTTCGTAAAGTTGTATCTCTTGTTGAGTTTGCACCATTGAATGTTCCGGTACATCCTGAAACTGCACAATTTAATGAGGGGTTAGTTGTCTCACAAAGTGCAACAATGGGAATGATTTCTTTTTTGGTGTTTGACAGTGTGTTTTATTTTTCTTAAAGAACTTGAACTGGAGGTTAAATTTTGCAAATCCACTTAAACCAAAGGTTCTATTATCTTACGATAATCCCTGTTCTACAACTACAGATGGAGCCTGACAACGGTGGCCTTGAAGTACACAAACCACTTAAGCCTTTCAGAAGGAGACTGCTGTGGGGCATCTCACCTTTGGAATCCATCAAACCGAGCCTGGAAGCTGTTGAATACCTCATAAATGCACAAATGCAGGATAAATAAAAGCCAGCAAACTGAAAACATGGCTCGAATTGATCATGTGGAATCTGCACATCATTTCCCTTTATTCTACTATTTCAAGCAGGATGAGGTGTATAGTTCGAAGAGATCTGAGGGATAATGAGGAACAGGATCGCGACCTTTGTGGGAGGAGTTTGCAGGAGACGGGATTTGACTGGGAGCCAGCGAGTGATGACGATGGTCGGGGTTGATGTGCTGCAGGCTTTGGATGAGAACTCTCGCTTCAGAATTCTTGGCTTTGCTGGAACTGCCAGGCAGGATTCAGCTGCAGTGTTCGAGGTCAGAGGTGGAAGCCATCTGAGATGCACAATTGGAGTCTGGAGATGTTCTCGAGGTGAAAGAAGGCACTTGTTCTTGATGTGAGGCTGGCAAATGTGGGCGGAATCATCTTCAATCGACTTTAAGGGATGAGGTAATTGAACAGCCATCGACATCTAATGATGGCCGGCTCCATATTATTATCTTTTTTTATTCTACTTTCCTTTTAATTTTCAGTTTATGGTGCACTCAATCTTGCTCACTCTTATCACCCTCACATATCATCATGCACAAGGTCAATTTATGCCATTACATTTGTCCAGGAAAGGGGATTTTTCTTCAGAGAACGACATCTCAATTCCACAAAATGACAGAGCAAATTTGCTAAATGCGTTAAAAAACACATATTGAGCTCCTTTATCCTGCAGTTGCAGCACCTTTGGCAGCACTTGCAGCCTCCAGTCTGCTGGGATGTGATGCCATGAGCTCAGATTGGGGAATATTTTCTTCTCTGCGGAGCCTGAGTCTGTCAGGTTGGACGGTTAGGGTTTGAGGCTGAAACTGTAGCAAACGGGGAAATGGTGAAGTTGTCTCTACTCTTTCTGCACTTATACACGCTGTAAAATCAATTCTCAGGGAGCATGAAGAAGCATCAGCTTAACCTTTAACCTTCACCTTTTATATGCTTTCGAAACAGCACTTTACAAATGACTTTGTCCTTCCTGAAAACATGCGTGATTATTCTGAAAAGGGTTTTTATCATGCGGCTTTGGTCCATTTCAGTCTTTTCTGACCTCAATTTGTGTCAATAAGCCACTCAGGCTGCTTAGAAAACCTTTGTCGTCCTCCTTTTCTCTCTTTTTTACCGCTCAGTCAGTGCTGTCTCTCTCTCTTTTCCACGAACTGAATGGCCCATGACGGAGACGCTCTCAGTCCTCTTCATTCGGCTCAGGCTTAACAGAGTAACAGCGTTGTTTGCCTTCTATTGGAAACGAGACGCTCAGTTAATTGCTAATGCCACAACTGGGGATGAATGTGTACGTGCTGATGAGTGCACTCTCATTTACGTTACAGACACACACACACACACACACACGCACACACAGCTATTACTTTAACCTCTGTGAGGAATTCCATTGGCATAATGCGTTAACCAGCTCTTTACCCTAACCCCAACCATCCCAACGACATCTTAACCCTAACTTGACCTTGACTTGGTGCTCATTTTTTAACAAAAACACACACACACACTCCTAATGCCTAATTTGGGTCCTCTGTAAGGGAGCATTCTAGTCACAGAGGATTTTAGTGAACACCATGACTGAGTGTTTTTAAAGCTCTGCAGAAGTATTTGCCTAGAAGCCCTTTGCTGCCTGCACTACCTGTGGCACAGTGAAGCATCCGTGGCTTGTGCCTGTGTGGTTCGTTTAGGGTTTTCAAGGCCGTGACGCATTGCATCTTTGCACTACTTTATCTTCAGTGGCTGCGTGGGACTTTGGGAATCCATTTGAGGATATATTTATCAGTTATCATTTATCTGCAGAGCTGCCAGGTTTCAAGGGCGCGCCTCCAGGTGTGATAAGACAGCCGCGTCATGGTCAACATGCCAACCCATATCCGATCAAGTCTACACACTGTATGATAAAATATTGACACAGTGGAACTTATTAAACATCTATCTCGGGGCATGTGTGTGCTGACCTGCTGACCTTCTGAGCTCACCTGTCTTTCTCACCAGGCCTCATGGGTTACCTGGAGCCTGTGGTTATTCCTTACAGATTCTACTATTCATCTCTGCACATATCCATAATTCATCTCATTGTTTTACCCTGTAAAATAGCAGCAGTAAATGTACTTAATATTCCACCAGAAAACCCAAGACAGAATCTGAAATCAGCCTGTGGTGACATTCTTTAATCAATGACCTCAGAATTCCTTTGTTGAATATAAGCAGTTGGTTCACTGATGCAGCATCGTCCTTAAATACACTCAGAGTTCAACTCTTGGGAGAAAATCATGCAGAA
Organism: Takifugu flavidus; assembly: GCF_003711565.1. Taxonomy (NCBI): domain Eukaryota; kingdom Metazoa; phylum Chordata; class Actinopteri; order Tetraodontiformes; family Tetraodontidae; genus Takifugu; species Takifugu flavidus. The sequence continues at coordinate 2,154,777 of NC_079539.1, forward strand.
ATATTTCTGAGGGATGAGGTAGAATCCCCACAGATTTGGAATTTCATGAAGGCTGTTGTCAGGTCACATAGGATAACACTGGTTTATTCCCTCACAAAATACAGAGATTAGACTGTAACATTTTGACAGCCATTTTTGTGTTTTTGTTTTGTATTTACGGGAAACATGTTCACGGCTCAATTAGCCTAATTTAGCACCCGTGAGGTGAAAAGCTAAACCAAAAAGGGCCGACGTGTCACCCAGTTTGCTTTATACGTAAAGGATGAGGGCATAAGTGTCAAATCAAAAGTGGAGGCAGAGCATTAGATGTACACATAGAAATCAGAGGATTAATGGAGTTACTGTCAAAGTGATTCTGGATTAACGCTGAGGAGCCTCGAACAAATGTGGGAGCTTATTCTCAGTTTTTGTTCTGTCATGACTTTTTTTTGGTCACACTTGACAGAGATCCCAATACACTGTAAGTTTTGATGTCAAATTAAGGTCAACTCAACAATAACAGCCAGTTAATATGGCCCGGCTTCTGTACTGGTCGGCTGCTCTTATACCCTTGGAGCGATGTCTCAGTTTAACAAGACTCACAACATCATACATTGAGTCTCAGTAAAGTCAGAGATTATACATGGCATGCTGTGTATTTCTACTGAGTCATATGGTTGTAATCATAAATCTGATTATTAGAAGAGACACTGTGGGTTGGGCTGCCTAAAAACGTTGATTAGACTGACATCTAGCGGCCGACGTGCATATCGCAGCCTATTAAAGGATCTGTTTAACTGACTGCGGCCTGTTGGGATTTGCTATCACGCGCTATCACAAATAATATTAGAGATTGCTTTCAAATTATCTGCCTTCTGTATGTTTAAACTGTTTTCCCAAGCCATGGGTCAAAGGTTTTTTCTCACCACAGCTTCATTCCCACCCTTTGCTTATGAATGCAGTACCTCAGAAGCATTTATACATTTTAAAAAGTCCCCCCAACCCATGAACATCACTCATTTCAGTGTACAAGCTTCCCAAAACAGCACCTTATGGAAACTATGAATACAATAGTTTCTATCATAGCTCTTCTTGAATTCACTCAAACTCAGCAGTGATCAATGATTCAAATGCCTTCAAGGGTTTGATAATTAAATAACAAAATTAAGGTTAACAATTGATAATGTTTTTTTGTTTTGTTTTTTAAAAGGAGAGACCCCAGCACGGCAGCCATTAACTTATTTATTATACTGAATTTACGAAAAGTAAAAGCAAACACTTGATAAACAATATAGTACAGTTTTTTTTAGTCTGTTATTCTGTTGCAACGTGGTGGTTGTTTCTTGAAAAGCATTCCACTGTACACAAGGCTGATGACATTTTACAACTTGTTTCCTTCAACAACAACAAAAAAAAGAGCAGACAGGGACGCCCCAGCGCTGACGCTCTGGAGTAAGGCTGCAACGAGTGTGGACACGACCCTTCACTGTCAGTGAGAAGCAGGAAAATTAGATTTGCTATGAAAGAGAGGAGGAGGGGATGCAGAGAAGATCATCTGAACTCAGCCTCCGTGGAGGGTGGAGATCTCTGCAGGGAGCTGACTGACATGCGTCTGGGTCAGGAGTGGGGCTATTTTATCATGACGTGTGAATATATTCAATAAAAAAGTTCTATTTTCAAAGAATTTTATATTCGCATGACTGAATAGAGCATAACTCACAGATCTTTTTAAACTTTGTACAACTCTAAATCTCTAAATTTGACAGTGATCAACCACTTCCTTTTGGCTTTGTGTGCAATTTCATTACCTAACAGTAGAATTTAGAAGCACATTTCAGTATATCTGGAATAACAACATCTGGGAGTGGCTTTTTTTATCCCCATTTAACTGTTTAAAAGCCAAAGGAGAGAATTTCTTAGCTGATGTGGAAATGAGAAAGCAGTTATTGGAGCTTATTTTAAAACTGGCATCTTATTTTGAAAAGGTTTTGGAGCCGGTTTCCTGTGATGTATGCCGCTGTGGGTGATGCCAATCACACAATGGCAGACAAACACAACACATTTCCAATCAAATGCAGAAAAAGGGGTTTATAAAAACAGAAAGAAAAATAAAATTCAAGGCATTTCTTCTTACTTTAATGATGTCTACTGACACAGAGCTGATGGGCGTAAAAGCATCGGTGACAACAGGTCAATCAGCTGAAGGATAAATAAATTTACTCTTACAGTAAATGTGCAGTTTGGGCCAGATATATAACACAGTGGTTAAATTAACCTTTGCACCTGCTAAAAGATGCTAGCAGTGTGCGTTAACCCTCTGTCCTGTACGGGATGATTCCCGCCAGAAACAGCAAAGAAATCAACAAGTGGACATTAAATAAAAACTATTCGGTCTGGAATGGAAACGGTGACAGTATCAAAAGAAAAAAAAAACTTTTTACACCTTGCAGGGCTTTTGTAGGCAAGAGAGCAAAACCAATACTTCACTGTGGACTAATTAAAGACGCGTCGTTGTCCACGGTGCCAACCACTGCCCTCTCACACGTCCTGACGGCCCCCTGCATGTGTTTTTGGAGTCGGTTGGGTGGGTGATGTCCTACATCGGTGGGGGGAGGGGATAAAAAGGAGGCTATCATGGAAACTGACACACACGTTAAGTGTGAGTTTCTGAAGTGTGAGAAGAAAAGCAGAAGGCTGACAGGAAGTTGATGACGCAGAGGTACCCGGACATGACAGGGGCAGGAGTCTCCGACAACGGTGGGGGCGGGGGCGTTTGAGGACAGTCCTGGGGGAGTTCTGTCCCCGACTAGAAGGTCTTCCTGTGGATGGCACGTGCTCTGTCTTCTTCATATTCCCGCTTTGACACCCACATCTTCTTAAAGGTGTCCAGTGACGCCAGGATGGAGCCGCTGCAGAGAGGACAGTCGGCTCAATCACACCTTTCTTCACACATTCTGCTCAAACAAGCCGGGACAAATGAATTCTTACCCGATCCATGTGGAGTAGACCCTCTCTTGGGGAGCAGAAATCTAAGTGACAGAAGAAAAAAAGGAACAAAATAAAGTAAAACCATTCTCCACATTTAAAATTTACAGTCTGTTGCCTGTTTCGAATGGAGTAAATAATTTTAGACATCGGCAGAGTGAACGATGGACGGACAGATCTCCTAACTCAACCTACCTTGATCTTCACGTCTTTGGGTGCCAGCTTCTTGACTTCTGTTAGTAGTCTTTCCCCAAAACCTAGAAGAAAGAGGGTAAATTGAGCAGATTGACACCAGAGATAAAATCCCTAGAGGATAAAGAAAAACCTCTCGTATCCGAAAAAACCTATGAAAAGATGCAGAGCCACCGACCTTTGATAAGGGTCGATCCCCCACATAATACAATGGTCGAGAAGAGTGTGCGGCGAAGGTCCATGTCTGACTTCTGGATGGCGTAAGCTAGAACCTCGTGGATGCCCGAGCTTTCGTCTCCTATCAGGTCAGGTCTGAACAGCAGCTCCGGAGCCCGGAATCTGGCTGGACCGATCTGAAAATGGAAGAAAATCGGAATTTGTGCCAGGAGAACAACAGGAAAACACAGAGCATGTGTCCAATCCCTCCTTTGACCTTACATTTAAAGTGCTTCCATCTGGGAGGACATACTGAGCCTTCTCAGTTTCTAAAGTCTCATCCTTTTGTGGGTTGAGAGAGAGGTAACAGGCTCTCTGCAATGAGAGACAGACTTATTATTTATTAGATAAAGGAACGACTGTTGTAACAAACAGTCCTTCAGCACTCTCACCTCTTTGATGGTACGAACGACCTCAAACTCAGCTGAGGTGTTGAAGTTGTAACCTTCCTTACGCAGCAGCAGACGCAGGTACCGCGAGACGTCTCGTCCCGCAATGTCCACGCGCATGATGGAGTGTGGGATGGCAAAACCTTCGTAGATGGGCACGATGTGGGTCACGCCGTCCCCGGAGTCCAACACCACGCCGGTGGTGCGACCTGTGGCGTACCTGCAGAAAACAGAGGCCGGGGAAATTTCATTTACAGGCCAGCATCCAGCTTCTCTGAATTTTGTCGCTAATCTTCTGTGTATAAAAATATATCAAAATAAATATGTCCCACTCCTAAGGGATGGCCGTAAAGCACATAAACTTCTATCAGGTTTTAAAAGCTAAAGGAGAACAGAAAGGCCTCTTAGATGGCTGCTGTGTCCAAGTTACAAGGATAATTCATTAGAATATTTGCACTTTTATGCTATGATGCTTTGTCATCTGTCTTTTTCGAACCTCACACACTTTGCCAACAACCACAGAACCTCCTGACATCTGATTGCAACTGTAAACAAGTGGATCACTGTGTCTGAACCGGGGATACAACATCTCTCCTTTATACTCGAGCACCAGAACAGACAGCAACAGAAACATACAAAACAAAGATATGGAATCAGTGCTAAGGAGGACCCCCGGGGAGGCCCCCAGGAAGACCCAGGACACGTTGAAGAGACTATGTCTCTCGACTGGTCTGGGAACGCCTGGGGATCCCCCGGATGAGCTGGAAGAAGTAGCTGGGGAGAGGGAAGTCTGGGTTTCTCTCCTTAGGCTGCTGCCCCCGCGACCCAACCCCGGATAAGCGGTGGATGGATGGATGGATGGATGGATGGATGGATGGATGGATGGATGGATGGATGGATGGATGGATGGATGGATAGATGGATGGATGGATGGATGGATGGATGGATGGATGGATGGATGGATGGATGGATGGATGGATGGATGGATTCAGTGCTAAACTATATCTCCTCGCGGTAATAAACACCCAGATCTCAAAATCCAAAGCAGAAACTCTTGCTTTCTTCTTGGTGCATGTCCCACATTGCAGCTATTTCTGGCACCGTCACAATAATAACCAGCTAACAAGAAGAGGAATTTCACTATTTGGAGCAGAAAAAGCCACCAGCTGATATCAAAGAGGAGCAGGGAGAGAGGATCAATTACTCAACACAGATTGAGATGTACTTACAAGCTTAGGACAGCCTGCATGGAGATGAAGAGAGCAGGAACGTTGAAGGTCTCAAAGAAAATCTCAGCAGCCTTTTCCCTGTTCTTGCTGGGGTTCAGCGGCGCTTCAGTCAGCAGCACGGGATGCTACCAAAGGAGGAGCAGGGTTCATAGGAGTAGTGCTGATCAAAAAAGGAATAACGTCTAATGCCAACATCATGAGGGCGGATGAAAGGAGCTCACCTCCTCTGAGAACGTCTGCAGTTGCTCTTTGGAGTAAACGTACTGCCAAATTCTCTCCATGTCGTTCCAGTCGTTCACAATCCCGTGCTCCATCGGGTAGCGAACCGACAACAAGCCCCTGTGCTCCTAATCACCAGAGGTTGAGTTAGAGATGATAGGATTTCGATGTTTTAGCGTCGACATAGATGGCTGCCAGTTTCTGCTTCATCGCTCAATAAGGTCACATGTTAACCAGACTGCTGTCTTAGTGTAAAAAAAAACTGTAAAGCAAACCTCAATTGTCTGTGTGTAACAGCTGTCTATGCCAGAAAAAGTGGCAAAAACAGCTACTACTTTTAAAAAAAACTTGACACATCAGCTACTTATTTGCCTGTTTCAAAAGAGTAGTCTACACACGACACACTCTGAGACACCGTAAACACAGGTCAGAGCAGTGGCACATGGGGGAGCTGCATTTCTCTAACTTTATGTGTAATAAACCCCTGTATACCATCCTGGAATAAAGATCTCAAGAGCTTCCAGGAGACCCAGAAATGTGTCTCACCTCTGCCTTAGGTCCAATGAAGAGGTCTCCCTCTAGAGCACCAGCCATCACACGGACATGTTTGGGACGACCGACGCTGTAACAAAAGCAAAGGAATATGTTCATACAAGTGAAGGACCAAAAATGTAATAAAACCTGGATTTTTTTCTGCAAGTTTCAGAAGTCTCATTCAACTGATTCAGTCCTTGATCAAAATATTGAAAAAATAATTCCTAAGCTGCATTTTTAGTGAATAGATGTGCATACATGATTGTTCCAAATTCCTAATAGGTTATTCTTCTATTCGTAAATGCAAGGTGAAAACAGACTTAATAAGTGGTCAAGGATGACCAGAAAAGTATGCTATAAATCCAGTACATAAAAATCCCCTTTATTCAAACACTAGAGGATAAGGTTATGGGAATACTTACTAGTTAGGGAAGCAATATTTTGGGATCTGGTCACCTGCAAATCCAGCCTTGATAACCCCTGAACCCTGGAGAAAAGAGATAAAGTATTTAGACCCAACACTATGTTGTTGATGAATTACAGTCTGCAACCTTTAAGCAATGTGCGTTTAAAAGGGAAAGGGTGATCATGAGACACAGCCTGGAGCCACCAGCAGTCATCTGCTAATAAACCAGTCCATAAATGCCATAATCCAGTCCATTTTCTGCCTGAAAAACTACTGTCCAAAACTGAGACAGCTGGGAAGCCAATAAAAGTCCCCAAAGTACTTATTATATCATATTTCCCCCGATGTGTGAAATATATATATTTATATATGCAGGCTTGTATATACTTTGTGAATGGATTACAATTCATCATTTGGATCTTACAAGATATGAATTAACTGCAACAGCGGAATGGCATACAATTGTAATACGTGTTTATAACGAATCAAAACCGTTATTATCCTAAAACTCAGTTATTCGAATTCGGCACTGACAAAGTCGGTGATGTCCTGTTTGTATGCAATGCTAAGGCTAAAGCACCGGCGCCGTTTGTGATATAAAGGAGGAGGCAAATACTGCAGATATAATCGCTCCTTATCTTACTAAAGCCGACAGCTCAATCCACTGCGTTAGCTACTTAGCATTGCGACCTACATGCTAAAGTGAAATGATACAGCTACAGTCTCAAAGACAGTTCATGAATAAGATCGTGCAAGACACAGCTAGCCGGTTAGCTCCGTAGCTAGCTAGATGTAGCTAGCATTTGCCTGGGTTTTAATAAAAGAGAGAGTGTGGATATAGTAACTAGTACAATACAATTAAGCATATGCAGTAACCCGTGCCAATTTAATATCAGCGACCATGTTCTGAAAACATTATCTGTGACACAAGTGTTAACCAAGCTAGGAATTAGCAAACGTTCTCGACAGCGGCCTTGGTTTGGGTGTGGATGAATGACATCATCATACTCACATTATCAATCACAACGGGCTGATTAGCTAAAATGTCATAGGACTCCATGACGGACTGAGTATCTAAAGATTGCTTCTATAAAACCGTATATGTTTTCCTCACGGTGTAGTGTTTTAATCATGAAAAAGATAACGCCCTGTCACTGTGCACCCTGCCGACTCGACGCCGCCACCGCTCCGTCCGTGTTGCTGCCGCTGCAGACGGTTGGCCCGCCTCCCGGCAATAACAACAATGCGGAATTGGTTTGACAAGCAGAAGAATCAACCAATCACGATGGCTAATTTTAACAGACTGATCACCTGACAATTCACAGTCCACCGAGTAGCCACGCGTTTTAGGACACTGCTTCTGTCATGTGAAAAAGCAGCGGCTCTTAAACCCATTGTAAGAGCAATGATTCGTTTATGGGTTTTCGTGTGCTTAAAAATAAACAAAATCAAAACATAAATAAAACACATGTGTAGGATGGTGTAAATGACCAAAATAACGAACGCTGATCGACGTGAAATCGTCGTCTTTATATGTTTTCCAGCTGGTGCTCTGGTTTCCTACAACTCCAAACGCAGCAAATAGCGTCACACTTATTAACCAATCACGGTGCCGTTAGCCTCTTCTCCTAGCCATAATGACAACTACATAAGTGAAACGAAACATTTTGAGGCGAGTAGAGGAGTAAAAACAATCTTTTCATCGATATATAACCATTCTAGGTAAGTTAACGTATTAAAGCGCCACTTTATGGTGTCTTTTGTCTGACTGACACTCAACCAAATGACATATTGTTCCTTATATCGTTGCCTTTGCTGCTGTTACTAGCTTGACGTGAGGTTGATTTCCAAGTGCATAGACGCTCAAATACACATGTGCACGAACGACCTCAATATTAGTTAAATTAAGAGCCATTATTCTAATCCCAATTGTGACATTTCGTAGCCTTTACCAGTAGATATCAATACGAGGCAGGTGGATCTGTGGGAAATGTAAAGGCAGTAAACATTTTGGGGGTAAACTTATAACGTCCGTCTTCAAGGCCCAGATGGTGATACTCTTTAGTTACAGCTTTAGCCCATGACAAAATAAGTCAAAAGTTGTAGAACTATGAATGATACAGATGATATAGGGTATAATGTTTTTATTTAGTGTATAGGTGAAAGCACTCTGTTGTCAAGCTCATATGTTCGAATTTCTCTGTTGACTCAGTTGATCATTAAATGCTAATTTTAGGTCCCCCGCACGGTTCTGATGTCCACATGAGAGGTTTCAGCAGAAAATAGCCTTTTCATCACAATGGCACTTGTAGAAGAGCAGCCTGAGAAGTAAGAACACACCTGACTTCCTCCATGTCTTCTGTTATTATTAAAATTCTAAATCAGAGTTATTTGTATAACTACCTCCTGTTATATTTCAATTTTTTTAGCATCTATGTTGCCACAGAGTCTGGGTAAAGGAGTAAACTCCTTAATTACTCATCACACCGCACCTTCCTGCTGTCCCCAGGCACATACTTTTACATAGAATCAGAACTTCTCCTGTTCTCTTTGTGCCAACACACCGTCTAGTCAGGTGTCCAACAACCATGGTGTGATTGGTCACAAATTGGAAGTGGGTATGGTTATTGCAGAAAAGCTGAAATGTTAATATCAATCCGGCTTTGCACGGGTATGAACATTGTATGTCAGTGGATAGTTTAGGGAAACACCTGGCCAAGGTAGTAAGGAAGTACAATATTTCTGTACAGTACAGTGGAAGTCGACTGTTAATCCTTTGTACATATACACTCTTTAGACACTGTTGGGTATGCTTTGCTACTGAGAGAGATGACTACAGCGCAGAATGGGTGAGTCCATGCAGGTGTAAAGGTTGCACTAAATGGATCCACCAGTCCTGTCTACAGCGCTGGCTGGATGAGAAGCAGAAGGGAAACAGCGAAGGTGCAGTCAGTTGTCCACAGTGTGGCACTGAATATCAAATCACCTTCCCCAAGATGGGTAATAATTCTAGATTATTAATACAATGAGTGAAATCAGTCAAACGTAGATGTGAATGTAACCTTTAGTCTTTTTGTTCCTCAGGCCCATTGGTGCATTTTCTCCAGCAGGTAGACGGAGCCCTATCACGAGCCAGTCCCTTCGCTGCTGTGGGAGTGGTGGTTGGGACTGTCTACTGGTCCGCAGTCACATACGGAGCTGTAACTGTCATGCAGGTCTGGTTATCTACGGACAATAGTTGTTAAAATGGAGTCAGCAAGACCCAGACCTTTAGCTCTGTCTGTCTTCGTTTTTAGGTTGTAGGACATAAGAAGGGTCTGTATGTGATGGAGCGAGCGGACCCTCTCTTTCTGCTGATGGGTCTCCCTGCCATTCCTGTTGTTTTGGTCCTTGGAAAGATGATCCACTGGGAGGATTATATTGTGAGACTGTGGCAGAAACTCTACTACAGAGGAAAGTTCCCTCTTGTTGCCCATTGGTTTTCTCCCTCGCTGCATCTCTTATCCCTCCATCCACTTCTAAATGTATAGAACTTATTATATAATGTTGTGGCTGTATTGAACACACAAGTATCAGTGATAAACTTCTGTGTAAATAATATCAAATTGCAGAACATTTATGTATTTAAATGACTTATTTACATACACAAGTTTTATATAGGTTTATAGTAGTGAGAGCTACCTGATTTGTACATTTGATATAATCATATCTTTGTTTTACAGATTTTGATGGATATTATTAAATTATTTTTCCATTCTATACTTTCCTGCAGGTAGTGGTGGTTATCTGCCACGCGTAGCTGGAGATGGGCGTATCGCAAGGGATCACTTCCCTGTGTCCAGGACCCTGTGCGGCGCTCTCATCTTCCCCTCCATCGCCAGCCTGGTAGGGCGTCTGCTCTTTAGACAGATGCCCTCGAATCTTCAGCGCACTATACTGGTGAGTGTACGTTACAGCCCCATTTAAATGTAGAGTACTGGATTCTCATATTGGCTGATAACGGGACCAGGTTCATAAAAATAAGGAATTTCCTTGTTTGTTGTTATCATTACTGCCATTCTGTTGGTTAAAAACACGTATTTACAGTAGTTAGATGGCGCACTTGTAACTCTTACGTCTGTGCAGCTCGAACTAGAGCTTATTTCATTTGATGATATCACAAATACATGAAATAGTTTGAGCTTCTTCTGCAGGATTTCTGATGTCAGGTTAAGAGGCCAGCGCACCTCTAACTGCATCTCGTTCCCTTCTGTCTCTACAGGGTGGCATCGCATTTGTTTTGATGAAAGGAGCACTGAAGGTGTATTTCAAACAGCAGCAGTTCATCAGTCAGGTCAACCGGCAGATTCTAAACTACCCAGAGAGAAGGGGAGACGGTGAGAGTGATGATGGAGAGATGGATATGGAGGACAGTGGGAATGAATACGATAGATTTATTAACTTGAACTGAGGCAACAAAAAAGAGAATGTGAGCGGAGGTGCTGGTGTGACAAATGTTAACCTTACTCTGCTGCAGTGTGGGTGTTTGACATGAGATGAGTGCCTAACAATGTTCAAATGTTGGAATGATCTGTCCTTAACATGAACAATATTAATTGAGGATTTCCAGAACACGGTATGTTTCATCTTGACTTAAACAATGCTGGGATGGTGAACCTCTGCAGTCACATTTTGTTGATAAAGTTCTCGGGGTATCCTGGAGTCAAAGAGCCTGTTAAAGCAAAGAGTCAATGAAATCTCTCCAGCACTCTTAAATATGAAGCCTTAACTTGGTGAAAATCACTGTCTTCCTCGTCATGTGCCTTATTTAAATCACCTCTGCAAAATCATTAACACGTTTTGGTTCATGCGCAGGTCAAATGTTTCCTCTTTCAGTTCTCCAGTTATGATCCCTCCAAAATGATCAATTATGATTTGATACACAGACTGTTTCCCATTGCTTAAATTCACCTGCTGTCTTTTTCATGCAAATCATTTTCACATATTAATTCTAATGGATGGGGAACAGGTTTCTTATTTACGTTGTTGGCGGTTTCATTTTAGTTTTGTGTTTTATTCTGCCATTACTTCAACACTTTTGAGATGCAGCGTCCTCCAGATAACAATCAAGGCATTTCGATGATGGTTTTCACCTGTTGTACAGTAAAATTATATTTGTGAGTATATTTGAAAAAGATTATATGTTGAGATTATCTGTTTCTTTTAAAAAATGTAAAGGAGCTGAATAGATTGTTTAAATGTCGGCATTAAAATAGAGATTAGATTAAAATTTTGCTTTTGAAACCTGTTTCTTTGGAATTGTAATGTTTGTTAAGGATTGTTTTTAATTTTTGGTGAAAATTAGTAAAATAAATGTCTTTATGAAACAAGTACCGATTCTTTATTCTATTTTTTTAAAATATTTTTTACAGTAGTAATTATTTGCTGTGCTCCAAGCATGCAGAAATTGGAAAATAAATTCAAATAAATTATTATTTGCATCATGCAGATACTTGTACAACAACAGACGACATAGGAATGACTGAAATTAACCTGAAATACCAAATAAACCAACATAAATGTATTTCTTTAAATTCAAAGTTGTAGTGTGACGTCGTAGCCCCGCCTTTCCTTGTCGTTGATTGGCCACTGTCTTTCTTCCGACCAGCTGATTGGCTGATTTCGCCTCCCTCGGGTTTCAGCGGTGTCAGGAAAAAGAAAGGAAATGGGTTGTAGCCAAAGACCTTAATGTCATTTTATGATATTAAACTCGACAAAAGACGTGACTGAGGGCGTTTTATCATGCGAAGAGTTACGCTGTTTGTCAACGGAACCACCACGAACGGAAGGGTAGGAGGAGATGCGACTGACTGTGTGTCTGGAAGCATGTTGTGTTGGTGCTAAGATAAAGGGCTAATTAAGGTTGCTCACCTTCGCTATTGTTCCGAGCTCATGTCCTATTTATTATTTATGTATAGAAGTTAATCTCTTACACTGTGAGCTGGTGTGTTTTGATGTGTTATCATACAGGTGGTGGCTGTGTACGGTTCTCTAGACGATTTACTGTCTGTGGCCAGTTCCAAACTGGGAATAAGAGCCTCTAGTGTTTATAACGGGAACGGCGGCCTCATCGACGACATTTCATTAATCAGGTGAAAAACGGAGAGATTTTTACTTTTTATCTGCGGAATTTTATGGGCTGATGTGCAGTTGCATGTACTTAGAAGAGCAGGAGCTCCCCTTCGAGTTTAGCATCTTTACTGGTAAATTTCTCATGTGATTTACTTGAATTCTTAAAATATAGACTATCAGTAGTTCACTATCAGCTATTAAGGGGTCTGGAAATATTTTAAGCCCATTTAGCTTAATAAATAAAGTTATTCTTTTGCACCATCAGACATGAATCATGAAATCTGAATTTTTACCTGCAGGGATGATGATGTGCTGTTCATATCAGAAGGAGAGTTATGTGAGGGTAAGTTTGAGGCATTAGTGGAGATACAGTATTACGATTGTTTTTGTCAAAAAATAAAGCATTTATGGTCTGGTAGTCATGTGTGAATGTGGCTGGAACGAAACCTGTGGTGGGTGCTGTTTTTAGCCACAGCAGTAGAGGATTTATCTGTTGTACAGTCCGATTATTTTCCTCATTACCTAAAATCCATAAGTAGAGATGAACAATCAGTTGACAATCCAAATGTAAAGTCATTTTAAAACTGTATCATCTTTGTTCAGAGCCCCAGGAAGACCTCAGTGGCCCTGAGAAGAGCCAGACACACACTGATTGGCTGACGCTTAATGTTGGCGGCCGTTGCTTCACCACCACAAGGTACACCTGACACGTCGTAGCTCACAAAATTGCACAAATAAGCAGCCGAGGACTGAATTTGCAAGATTTTTTTTTGTAGGAGCACGCTGGTCAGTCAAGAGCCTGAAAGTATGCTGGCTCACATGTTCAAAGAAAAAGGTGACAAAACTCCAAACCAAAATTCTCATGAATGCAGTAGGTTGTTCCTGACCGCTAATTCATATCATATTTAACTCAGATGTTTGGGGGAACAAGCAGGACTCTCAGGGGGCTTATCTGATCGACCGGAGTCCAGATTACTTTGAACCCATTCTGAATTATCTGAGACACGGTCAGCTGATCATCAACGAAGGGATCAACCCTCTGGGTGAGATAAAAACCTTCAAGGGTGTGTACAGTGATCCCTCGTTATCGCGGAGTTACGTTCCAAAAGTAACACGCGAAAAGGGAAATCCGCGAAGTAGCAACTTTATTTTTTTAAATTTTTTACAATGCAATACGAACAGTAGAATGAAACCAAACATCAAAACATGTTTTAAAGACCAAACTTTGTTTAAAACAATAATTTTAATATAGTAATACTGTACAAGATTGGAAACATTGTCACTCGCGTATTTCCCAGTCCCAGCTGTGCCTCTTCGTCCTGACTCCGCTCCGCTGGAGCGTCTGTTTCTACGGAAGGCGCAGGAGTCTTTCTCCGAGAGAAGAACATTGTTATAGGCAGTTGTTGGCGCTCTTTCTTTTTCTGGGCAAGAAGATTTTTATAAACGGATATGCCACCTTCAATTATATTTGAGAACTGCAATGAACGCTCATCAAAGGGTCCCATTCTTGTGCCGTGCGCTGAAGTTCAGTGGCCATTCTCACCATGGTTGCTAAGCGACCAAGTGCAAACGTAAAGTTGGCAGAATGTACAGAAACGAAAACTGTTGACAAGTGAAAAATCAATACAGTACAGCGTCAATTTTTATTTCTAGACAACAGTAAAGCCCCTGAGCCAATCAGGATTCAGAGGCACTGTAAAAAAAAAAAAAAAAAAAATCCGCGAAGCCGCGAAAGATGAACCGCGATATAGCGAGGGATCACTGTACAGCAAAACCAACCTCACACATTGTCCTGACAGTCGGTCTCCTCTGTAGGCGTGCTGGAAGAGGCTCGTTTCTTCGGTATAGAACAACTCGCCGAACAACTGGAGACTCTCATAAAGGTGCACAAGAAACAGACTGTATTGGTCTGGTCCCATCATGAGTTTTTTGTGTCTGTCATATATATTGTCATATTTATTTGCATTGTTCAGTCCTCTCAGCCCCCCGATGATCATTCCCCTTTGACTCGGAAGGAGTTTATTCGATTTCTGTTGGCCACCACAACCAAGTCAGAGCTGCGTTGTCAGGTATGAAACACAAACTCATTAACCCACTAAATATGCTTTAGATTTAGTGGACAATGCAATAACAGTCAGCCATTATTATTTTGAAATAATTACTTATATACTGCAAAAGAAATGAGATTATGAAATAAAGACTTCATCTCAATATAGAAACTTCTTCTACCACATGCATAGAATATGACATAATAAATGTCTTTTACATGGAATTTGGTGTTTTTCAGGGTCTCAACTTTACTGGTGCAGATTTGTCTCGCCTGGATCTGCGCTACATCAACTTTAAGATGGCCAACCTGAGAGGAGCGAACCTGAGCCACGCTAACCTGAGTGGGGCCAACCTGGAGAGGGCAGACCTGTCCATGGCGTGTCTGGATGTCAGCTCGGTTTTTAGTCATCTCCAAATTTCTGAACGCATAGAAAGACGATTCAAGTAACCTTTTCCCGCTCGTCTCTCAGGCAGCTAACCTGCAGGGTGTGAAGATGCTGTGCACCAATGCAGAAGGAGCCTCCCTGAGAGGTTGTAATTTTGAAGATCCTGCTGGAATCAAAGCCAATTTGGAGGGTGAAAAGCTGATCTTATTACTTTAAACCAGCCTTTAAGGGTGTGCTTATTGTAAAAACTCATATTAAAGTGTGTGTGTGTGTGTGTGTGTGTGTAGGAGCCAATCTTAAGGGTGTGGACATGGAGGGAAGTCAGATGACAGGAATCAACCTGAGAGTGGCCACGTTGAAAAACGCCAAACTGAAGAACTGCAACCTGAGAGGGGCCACGCTCGCTGGCACAGACCTGGAGGTGCGTCCACACCGAGTCGTGCTGACCTACCTTAGTCAGCCTGCAAACCTGTGATACATTCCCGTGTTGTTTGTTTTTCCCAGAACTGTGACCTTTCAGGATGCGACCTTCAGGAGGCCAACCTGAGGGGCTCCAATGTGAAGGGGGCCATATTTGAGGAGATGCTGACTCCCCTGCACATGTCTCAGAGCGTGCGGTAAAAAAACAAACTAGCATCCTCCATCTATTTTTTCCTCTGTATTGACCAGTGCAGCAGTGAAATAATCCACAGGACAAATCCCTCACTTGCTCTGCTGCTCTTGTGACTTGTGCATGACTGATGCCTCATAATGGCCCAGTTCTGTTCCGGGCTGGGTCGAGTGTTTCATTCCTGGCCTTCTCCGCATGCCTCCAGCTCTTTAATTATAATAGAACAAACACGTAACAGTAATTTTATAATGAACCTTTTGCAGTCTGATCATTTCAGTTGGTGAACAGTTTGTCTTTCTAAATATGTGTGATATTTATACGCCTTATCTTAAAACAGATTTTTCATCAGTATTGTGACCTAGTCTCTGTCATAATGACAAATGCCAAACTTTTTTTCAACCAAATGTAAGAACTACCTTTTTTCAAACCCGTGTCGTTGGGAGTAAACAAGCAACAAATTGATTGTGCAGAAAGGGTTTTTTCTGTTTAGGATGAACACTTTATTGACATTCATAAGTTATTTTTGGTTACTTTTCAAATAGACTGCAGGAAAATAATGAGCGCAAACTGCTGAGGAGAAGGGAAACTATATTATCAGAGATTGAAATGCACGCAGTTAAAAACCGAAAGGAGGATATAATAACAGACACCTAAAGTGTCCATGGGCAAATAAAGGTTGGTTAGAAGCACTTTCAGCTTTTGTTTTGTTTGAGTTCAACATGGTTAAAAAATATATTTTTAAAATTTCAGTTGATTTCCTTCAACAAGATTAATCAAATGGATGTAAATACGTACTAAACCAATAACTTGAACATGTACATTTGTGGTCTTTGGCACAAGTTCCACCTCAGTCGTATTACCTCTGGTCAGAGTTTTACTGATGTTCTACCTGAGTAACGGTCTCAGATCCATCGCTCACAGACAAAAGGGAACTGCATCTTTACAGTATAGAAGTAAAAATGGCTGTACTCCTGTTTTACTGCTGTAATCTTTGGGCTTTGTAATGTATTAGCAGCAGGGAAATGTATTTTTCGTAAATGTGGTGAATATCATGTTGCATGCAAACTGATGTGACGTGAAGTCTCTGGTGCTGAATCTGATCTGTCTCTTCTGCTGTGTAGACCTATTTTATGATGTAAAATAAATGTCTTTTTAATATATATATATATATATATATGTTTGAGTGTAGTATTTATTATGTAACAATTCATATTACTTCATTTTCTACTTTATTGCTTGAGTTTCAGGATTTTCACTCCACCGTGAAAACATTGTAGGTTAATACCCTGATATGGTAATGATCATTGATATCATAATATGATTTAGTGGTGTTTAGTAACAACTGAATGTAACGTTTTTGAAATTTTGAAAAGCGCTGTTCTGTTAATGATTCACTAGGGGGCGATGTTGGCTTAAATTGAGTTAATGTCCTGCCATGAGATTTCACTATTTAACGTGTCAATATTTAAACTCTATTTAAATTCTGATCACTGCAGCGATTTCCCCTGTAGCTGTATCCCTGGCAGCCAGCACTGTGGTTGTGAGGAGCAGGCATAAACATACTGGTTTGGAGTCCACAAATGGTCCCACTCTTTTCCGCTCTAGTGTTGATAGAAAAGACCACAGTGGATTTACATCCAAACCTCCAGATCCAAAAGCTGATATCAAGACCATCATTTCATTTGTAACTTGGGAGATGGACATCCTCCTGCGGGCTGGACTTGCACACACACACCCTGGACTGTAAACACCAGAACATAAAATAGCCAACCCCCCCCCCCCCCCCAAAACACACCAACGTATGTCAACAGTCACCCTGAGCTCCTCAGTTAAAGGTCATGATGGATCTGTTTGCATTGTTCAGCCATATCTGTTATCTTTTAGGTGGCCATAATGGTGTGGTGTGTTTAACGAGGCTGTGGGTGGAGGGGCTTGATTGGTGGCTTGCGGTTAAGCAGCAACATTATTTTTGAAACAGTCATCATCCTGTTCCTCCTGTGGAAGTGGGCTCATCATCACTGTCCCATGTGAACGACCCCTATTTTGGACTATCCCATCATCCTAATCGACTGTGAGCTGTGCTGTGACTTGGCCGATGTGCACGTCCCAGCAGCAGCCAATTACAACACTTCCGTGCTTTACTCACTAATAGGAAACCGGTGGGTGTATGTTCCAACACGCTTCACTTCTTCAGTGGTCAGGCTGAGGTCTGGTCTCCAAAGGAGGGAAAAAATACACGACTGTGGGCTGTAAGTGTTTATGCTGAAGCGGCCGGTCTCTGCACACCTTACGGCTGTGTGTTTCAACACTGCAGGGTTTTCAGGCGCTCTGGTGTTTGCAGAGACCAGTTTGTATTACCGGCGGAGAAAAATACACATCCTGTTATAAAAAATAGTTTAGAGTTTCAAACCAGTATGCTTCCCACTTCTAACAAACGAGCTCTGAAAGCACGACATTATATACTGTATGTGTTGCCCACTTGAGAAGAGAGTCCACGACAGCTGTTATCATGAGGCATTAAAGATACGGAAAGACAATTCCCGCAAACTCCGAGTGAACCAAAACCACACTCAGGTGTCCATCTTGCCTGGTTCTGTAACTGATACAGCCTCCACACTGACTCAGTGTTCACATCTGCTCTCCTGACGTCACAGGAACTGATACTAAAACTGCGTCAACAAGAATAATCTGATCATATTTAACTCACAAGAGTAACACAGCTGAAGCCGTCTGCCCCCTGTATTACTGAACATTAAAATATTTAATAGTGACCCGAAGATTCGCCTTTTCTTTGTCTTCATGGAAGCACAGACACATGCATGACTCTACCACATGCATCCATGTGAGGAAGACCCCCATTAATGATCTCTGCAGATCTCCCAGAAAACTTTGCTTCATCCTGCACATCCACTGTAAAATAATAAATCTTAATTACAGCCGGTTTTAATTTAGACGTATGATTTGTGAGTGGGTGTTTTACGAGTTGTACTCTTTAAGTGGGTGTGTGTCTGTGTGTGAGTGTGGGATGTGGCTTTCTGAAGTCAATGGGGAGGCGTTTTTCTTCATGCCGAATAAAACGGCCTATGTAAAGGCCGCATTCCTGAGTTTGTGGTGTTGCTGTCTCAGACTCGCTCTTTCTTTTATGGAGGGAGGAGACGGAGACAGTGGAGGACCAGGGATCGACAGTGAGGTTCACACACACGCACAAACACACACTCTGCTTACTTCTTCTTCTTCTGTTTTGAGCATCATTGACAGTCACGTGCACTAACCATGACACGCAACAAAACTGTCGGATTTGTGAAAATACAGCATTCCCCTGCTCTTTGTTCCGCCCAGGAACCCTGAAAACCGCTGACCGGCTCCACAAGTGTCCCTGTGGCTGCAACCTCTTTGACCCCGTCAGTGATGCGTTCATCACGCACACTAAAAAGACACGGTGCGCGTGCATGCAGATGTGCAAGAGCAGGCATGTGTGCACCAAAAGGCTCCACAGGATGTTGTAGCCCTTTAGAGTATTGATTAGAAGCAGGTCTTTTGCACACATGCGGCATCAGACTGTATTATCGTATCACCCAGACTGGTGCATTAGAGAGCAGCTTAGGTCCCTAAATTACACACTTTCCTTGCTGAAAGCCTTCAGGATGTTCCTGTGCAGTGGGGTGTAACCCTGGCGAGGAAACAGAAAAGGACACAAAGGGAGGAGACGCAGAGGGTCATGGCCTTCAGGTCATGTCAGCTTCAGTTTGCTTCAAGGTTTTCTGCTGTTTAAGTAGCGTCTAAAGGCTACAAAAAGGCCAAAAGGGTCAGACTGACGGTTATTTATTCCGGTTGTTAAATGTATGCCGAATGCAGTCCGTGATGGATCTACTTGTTTGCCTGCTGCCAGGACCTTGATGAGAAGACAAAGAATGTGCTCTTCTCTGACTCCAGCTCTCTGTTTGTTCTGCTCTTCTCTACCATCTGTCCAGAATATGGGGTTTGGCTGTGGCTCCAGGTTTGGGTGGTTCCAGACTGGTCTGACTGTGCGGTTGAACTGGGTCAATAGTTAGTTGGGCTGGGGCTGGGGCCCTCTGTGGCTCACCAAGTCACAGAGACCTCTGCTTTTAAAAAGGAACCCTCAAAATGACAAACTAGGACTTGAAATCACGTCCGTATATGCTGTAAATTGGTAAATAAGCAGGCCAGGCTTTCATGTCAATAACATGTGTGTCAAAGATGTTTTTGAGATGTTTTCTGTGTTATGCTTTCTGCTTTTCATCTAAAGTTGCACCACTTTTTTATGCACATACTTATACATGTAGTAACAATTTGTCGACCTTTCTTTTATAATTGGCATCTTAAGATCACAAGAGCAGGGCCACTCTGTGCTGTTGATTGCTTTATATGGTTTCACTGAATGTGCTATATTTACTTTTACGTTACATTTATTGTGCATTTTTGCTAATAACAGGACAAATACCAGCATAAAACATGTTATTTAAACATGCTATCAACCTTGTGTTGTAGAATAACTTAATGCAGAAAATAATAAGTCATTTGCAGTCCTAATTAAAGGGCAGCCACTGCTGTCTAACTACAATGTCTTCACAAGTAGAAGAGAAGCATAAAACATGTCTCTGCCTTCTTATTGAGGAAAGTGGAGATGCCTTCAGCTGCACAAGACCGAAAGCTGTTGAAAAATAACACAGAGCAACGGCAGAAGCCAGAGTTAACAGGAAACGAGCCCACATCCTCGTGGACAACAGCATGTTTTTTATCATCCACTGATTCACCACAGTGATGAAATAATATTCCCAGTATTAAATACAGCCTTTACTTCAGAGTGACGGAACAATCGCTGACTTTGACCTTTTCGTGGCGTCTCTCAGTGCCCTTTCCGGCATGTAACATTTACAGATTCCTCAAAGTTCCTAAAACCTCACTTACAGTTGTCGACAGCAGAATTATAATTTTGTATAAAACAGTGGGGGGCGGCAATTAACGCTTCAATTTGTATTATTAGAGTTCCCCATAAGTTTGCTGTGTTTCAACATTTGGCTAAATGAAAGATTAACAAGACAAAAGCGTCTGTTTGATGCCACTAAAGCGAACAATAGGCGTCTTGTCTCAGCCCTCTGAGGACAACCACATACCCCAGATCCAGATAGGAACATTCAGATGCATTGTTCACACTATGCTAATGTCTCTCTCTACGTGCATGTTACGTATTGAGGGCCAGAATATGCGCTTCTTCTGTGAGGAAAAAGACATTTTTGGGAAGTGAGGACACTTTGGTCGTCACACTGTTGATGAGGCTTTTGAGGATTAAGACTTAATATTTTAGGATTGGAAGGTTTTAAGATTAATGTTATGTTTGTGTTTTAGTTAAAGATAGGGTAAGAGTCAGGGTGAGGGGTAGTTGGAAGACGAAGAAGTGGAGACTGATGAGGTTTTTGGTCTAAAAAAGGACAAATAAGGGTGAGGACATCCAGATCAAACTCGGTACTCAGCTCTAATATAAGCTTTATATTTCAGGAAATGTAGTGGATCTTTATTGTAACTATTGTATGTCTCATTAGACCATTGTAATATAATCTGAAGACCAAAATGTTAACTATTCCAAATGTTTATCCGCTCCATATTTGCACTTAAGGACCTGCACATCCAATACTGATGTATGAATGTGTGAAGAACATTGGAGCAGAATTAAAAATACTTTTTGGTGATCTTCACCAGGGTGAAAGTTCTGAAGATCGAAACTGCTGAAAAAGTACCAGAGTGTGGAGAAGAAGCAAGTGGAGGTGGTGCAGGAGCTACTGGTGGGAGGCGGATCAGCTTCAGAGTGAGTATCACCCATCAACTGAGAGACGGGGGTATACTGAGTCCCACGGCCGGTTAGCTCAGTTGGTTAGAGCGTGGTGCTAATAACGCCAAGGTCGCGGGTTCGATCCCCGTACGGGCCAGGTCAAGTTTTTGGCAGCATTTTATCCAAATGACACCTTTATCTTTAAATATCTATCCAAGATAAAGGTTTCTCGCTCCTTCTCTCTCAAATCATTGAAGAGCTTCAACTGTCCATAAAGTAACTTTTAATGTGCCTTGACGACAAGAATTTTAACCTGTTGAAGAAGCGTTTTTCGGATGCTTGACGTCGACAGAACGAAAAAAACCAAGTGGCCCGTACGGGGATCGAACCCGCGACCTTGGCGTTATTAGCACCACGCTCTAACCAACTGAGCTAACCGGCCACGAGTGCCCCGACGCCGAGTATTTAGCCACTTCCGGTTTGTGGACCCATCGCTAATGGGTTATTTTGTATGATTCAGTACCAACTCTTTTAGAGATAATTAATGTTTTGACTGCAACGTGAAATGATGAACGCGATCCGACTGGACAAAATGTACCGTCATGAAACACAAAATCTTTCATTCTCAGTGTTGAGCTTTAATAATTCATGGTGTAAAAACCTGAGGGAACAGATCTTTATTTTGATCTTTGATTTTGAGTACATGTCCACTGTAGAGATTTAACGTAAATAGCTCAGCTGGTTAAAAAACAAAATCTATTTTTTGATGATTGTGGATCACATTGATGGAAAAGATAGTTTTCGAAAAACAATTTGGAACAGTTAAGTTCATCAGACCATGAAGATCCTGCACAGAGAGGAAATCGGTGAGATAAAGAGGGGGAGGTGAATACACACACACACACACACACACACACACCACACACACCACACACACCACACACACCACACACACACACACACACACACACACACCACACACACACACACTCTCCTGGGGGAGGTCCTGGCATGCAGCTTGATTGCTCTAACTGAGGAAACTGGAGTGATTGTCGGCGCAGAGAGACGGGGGTATTAATGGAAAGGGGGGGCACTTTTCCCAAGTTTTTTCTGAGACTCTTGTTGGAGTCCTGCAGGAGTGCAGTAGTTTCGGGAACCCGAGCGAGTTTAAAAGGCTGACTCCTAAATGGTAAATGTCTGGGGGCTGGTGCAGTTGTTGAGACAGGAGGAGAGAAGAAAAGTTTCCCTCAGTCTGGGAGTCTGAACCCAGCCAGCAGCAGAACCGCTAACGCTGTTAGCCAACCTTAGATTCCTGGATAAAAGAGCCAGACTGAGGTATGGACACACTTACCTTCAGATTCACCTCCAATGTCATGTTTGTGCTACAGTTGCATGACTTTTGCTGGTGTTTTAACCTGCAAGGATGTGCGTGTTTGCGGCAGGGACTGCTTTATGTCTTGGATTGCTGTGTCTTTTGTTGCCTACAATTTACAAGTATTCTTCCAGGCTAGGCTAACTTACTGAGAGCTAAGAGGCTAAGCTAGGAAATTAAACCAAATATGTGATTACGAGTCAATACCGCAAGTTTATTTAATGTCAAAGTACAGAAAGCGACATGTTCTTCGGAATTTGGAAGGTAATTAACTTTAAAACATAAACAGGTTTTATTATTTTGTATTTAATGCACATTATCTAAGTTTCTACAATATATTATGCTGGAAGAATCCAGTAATCAGTAAGATACGTATATAATCTTTAATGTTTATATCATGTTACCAAAGCAGCATGTGTCCATCAAATATACAGTTGGAAAAACTGCATTGAACGTTTGGTTAAAGCCCAAGAACTACTGAAGCATTTTGATTTTATTTCTTGCTACAAAAAACAATGTAAAGCACATTTTCACAGTGTAGAACACCTGTCATATGGTCTAATGTAAACAGGTTTGGGCAGTTCAAAACCACACTCTTCAAAATCAGCGCTGAGCAATTGAATAGTCAATTCAAAATACACGGTTTCATAATATCAACCCCCCATAATAACCACCCACTGATCATCGTTTGTCCCTCTTATTTGCTGCACCTTTTGCTTGCAGGATTCCTTAATAAGCAATAAAACAATAACCAGTAATAGATTGCTTTGGAGTTAATTAACAGTTTATGGCTGCTGTGACTGCAGGATGATTCTCTAAGTTCAGTTAATATGTGCTTACTCAGACATCACAGCACTGCAGTCCCTTTAGCCCTTACTTCACATTTATTTTCCTCGCGCTTACCTCCGAATCAGCACGGTACCTTCCTGTTTGGAACTGGCTGAATGTTGTTTTCCAGCTCAGATGGGAGACTGGTTGCTGAATCAGGCCTGTAGTTGCTGTGTCGGTATAACAGCTATTTGGAGTTTGCATAATCTGGTGTGTAGGTAGCTCGGGATGTTCAAGAGCAGGAGGGGAATTAGATTTTCCAACGGCGGTGGTTGATCTTCAGAAATAATAGAAAATAATTTCCACAACGTTCCAACGCATCTCCCGAGTGGTCAGAGCGACGCTGTGAGCTGACATGATTCATGGCAATGGAAACACTGGATCATTGTTGCTCGAGTGATGGGTCCCTGTCAACCAGTCCGGGCTCACTGTGACATGCCAACAGTCCTGGTACACACAGAAGTGTGTGTGTTAAACTAAAACTGCTACTTAGTTAAAAATCTGAACACTTGACAGACTGCAGCGAGTACATTAGCATGCAAAATCTACTGTCTTCAAAGTACATGTTGATGAATTATGGGAGATTTTACATTCAAATCTCAGCAGAGTCCCAGAAAAGTATAAGAAAGTGCAAGTTAGTGTCGTCACCGCACCACAAATGTCAACATTGTGTGTTTGTGTGTTAATGTGTGGGAGGGAAGAGAATTTTCCACCTTTCCCTTTCAATGTGCTCTTCACTTTTGAGCCCGAGCGAAAAACGTTTTCAAGGTTTGGAGTGGAGCGTTTCACAGCAATCCATCGAGCCATCAAACGCTCGTATAAAAGCTAATAAAAAAGCTGCCTGAGTAATAAACACATATTAATCACGATATCATAAAAAGGTTTTACATGCATCATTTGTATGCAGTGGTGCCGCCTCCTGCGTCCTCCTCACGTGCTTAAATGTGCAGAGTGAAGCTGAAGGACAGACTGGTGTCGATGGTTGACGATGATTTCAGGGTTTTAGTGGCAGCTCACCGAGTCCTTGACTTAATGAAGCTGGTGTATATCTCCTTTATGAAGTTAGCATGATGAGGAGTGACCTGCTGGAATGAATGTCCTTACGGCTCCCCCGTGACTAAGTTAACCATCTATGAATGCGATCGTTATATTTATATGCATGGCAATTGCCAAAAATTCCTCATCCCCCCGACCAGAGATAATGCGTTTACCAGTCAGAGTAGTTTAACAGTGCTGTGGGGACACATGCAGCAAATGGTGTTTGGTTTAGGGTGTGTGTGCGTGTGTGTGAGACCGAGAGAGGGATTTAATAGATGTGCTGCTTTGTTTGGCACTTGACAGATATTTAGCAGGCACAGGTGAACTGGGGGGTGGAGGTCAGGAGGTGCTAAAAGCTGATGGATGGTTCTTCAGCCCCACATTCTCACCTACGCTGACAAACAGCTGCACGAGTGTGTGAGAGAGTGTTGGCCTCCAACTGCTGCTCTTCTTCATCCACACCGCATTTGAATATGCTGACCGAGGCGAATTCAGGGTGACAAAACTGGGAATATTTGTGTTGTGATTGTCATAAGAGGGAGAAATCTAAAAAGGATTGATGGAATCCCCCACGTCTGATTTTCTTCTTCATTTCCAGGGTGATCTAAGTCGAAGTTGCCGTGAATTTTCCAGCCAGGACGCCATGTTTCCCTTCCGCCGCTCCCAGCTGCTGCTGTCGTGCATCCTGCTGGTTGCGCTGGTCCAGCTTCCTCGGTCTGAGTCCAGGCCGGCCACAGAGAGGACAGACACTGGTGAGACACTTCACAGATGTCGGCCAATAAAACTGGCCGGCGAAAATATTAAAATGTGGTTTTTGGTCACCGCCACAGTCCTGATTTAAAAAAGAAAAGCCCTCTGAACAAAACCAGATGTCTACAGATTCTGGAGCATCTGATGGGGCTTAGTTCACTTCAGGATTTAATATATGTGAGCTCTGGGTTGCTGTTTAGATGAGTCAGGAATCCAAAGACGTCACCTGGGCTTGTGTGTGTACACAGATGTCACCACACTTGCTCGAAGCCGTGTTTCCTGTGTACTCGTACAAATGGCAGACCAGGACTGTGGTCACAGCAGGACACCGTTGGAGGATGTCTTACTGAAACGGATCGATTTTCAGTCAAAAATGTGCATGTTTACGGAGTGAATCTCACCGGTGCATGGTTTTGGACCATTCCATCACGACCGTTTGGCTAACTGAAACACTGTATTTGCCTGAAATGAGTAAATCGGGTTATATTTATATTTGAATTTCTTCACCTAAACGGCGTTGAGGCAGAGATGGGGTCTCTAATCCAGCTGTAGACATTTTAGATAATTGCGCTACACAATGGTTGATTAGGTGACTTCACGCTAGAACCAAAAGAAAAAAATTTAGTAGCTTTCAGTTGAGTTTTCTTACAAAACCGTGAAAAATCAGTAGCTCAATATTTTCAAGCGAAAGCGTCTTTCTGTCCTTTCTGTTCCGTTTGTCCCTCTGCCTCTGTAGACAGTTAAATACAGTTCCAAGCGTTTTGGGCTCTTTTTTTTCAAATTGGCACGTCTGGGTCAGGCTTTTCTTCTGCTCTTTTGTTTCAGAACACTTTCATGTCTGTGGTTATGATGTTTCAGGCCCCTGAGCTATATAAAAACGCTTATAAAAGCGTCCAATTACTAAATGTCTTTAATAGGAAAGTGACTTTTTCGAGGCTTGATGCTTTTCAAACATCTGAAACTGGTTAAAGCGAGTTTCATGGCGTAACCAAAGCGTTGGCTCCGAGGGCGCTGGTTACGGTCTGTGTATCCTGTCCAGACGCTGCAACACAGTCTGCAGTGTTACAGCGGCAGCTCAAGAAAGCAACGCGTTCGCACTCATTCCTGTTTATCTTTACATGCACAGGTGTGTATATATTCCATAGCTGCTTGTGCCAGACACTCATCTATACGCTGTGGTTATTTCCAGCCATCTGGACAGCAGCTGAGCATATGTGATACTGCTGTATTGGAGCCCATAAATTCTTGTTGTTTTTTTTTCCCTCAACAAAGAGCACATTAAAATTAGCCTTTCTTTTCATAAACAAAGGCTGCTTTCAATTTCCCACCAGGCCGTTGTATTCTTTCAAGCGATGGTCTTTGGGAAGCAAACCGCTCCCTTCTTGTAGGCTCTCGCCGTCTGAGGAGAAAACCAGTTAAATACTCCTGTGAGTGCCAGTTCTTGTAAAAACCCTGCCCTGTCTAACGAGACAACATAGTCTGTCCACAAATGTAGAAGAATATTAAACTTTCATTTGTTACTTAAAATTTAGAGCTATATTTATGTAGAGAAATACTCAGAATTCCTCCGCCAGGCCTTGTAGATACCATTTAATAATGAATGGTGTTTTTTTTAGGACAGAAGATATTCTAATGATGAATTATTATGTAGCTTGTTACTCCGAGTCTATAATAAAAGGGATTATTTTGGTAATAGCTGGGATTTTTCCTTTCACAATTGTTCAAAGGAAAAGCAGCCCGCTTGTCAGAAACTAAAGGGGGGGTGGGGGGGGTACGCGTGTGGTGTTTGCATGCTGTTAATAACTGCGGCAGAGAGGGAGGAGGTCTCTGAAGTTCAGGAAGTGGTTGCATGGCGCAGCGCTGTGGCGACGGCTCCTCTCTGCCTGGCAGCGGAGTCGGACTCAACGGCAGAGCCGGGGTCAGGCGTCAGAGGTTAATCCACTAACCGGTTAAATGTCTGCCAAAGGGGAAGCTGAGACTCCCATTAAGAAGATCTGACATCCTGTGTGCACACAACTGGGTTTGCGCCACAGCTTTAAAACATCTGACTTCTTTCGCAGCTGATGTAGTTAAATCCTCGGAAGATGAAGACGACGATGAGTCATCCTCGGAGGAAAATAAATTATCCAGCGAGCTGTCGACCAGCAATGAAAAGCTCAACTGTAAGCCTCTGTTGCCTTTTCGGCATGTTTATTTCTTTTGCTGCTGCCTTGATTAAAGGCCCTGCAGGAAGAACATACACTAACTCTGATCTTCGCCTCATTCACCAGCTCCGGCGCTGCAGTGGGTGATGCCGGAAAAGATGGAAAAGCAACTCCACGCCGTTCCTGTCGGTAAGACCGTAAAATTAAGATGCCAGGCCATCGGAAGCCCCGTCCCCTCTCTGCGCTGGTACAAGAATGGAAAAGAGTTCAGGAAGGACCAGAGAATTGGAGGTTTCAAGGTGCGATTTTATCTAAACCAAGAGACCCCCCCCATCAAACTAGATGTTTTAATTTAATTTTGTGCCTTTCAGGTCAGAGGCCAAACTTGGACTCTAATAATGGAGTCAGTGATTCCTTCTGATAAAGGGAACTACACCTGCGTGGTGGAGAATGAGTACGGGAGACTGCAGCACACCTACGTGCTGGACGTAGTCGGTAAGAAAACGACCTCGTTAATAAAAGCAAACACGGCTTCCACGCAGACGTGGACCTCAGGTGTTTATTCTTGGTCTTCCAGAGCGCTCTCCTCACAGGCCGTTCCTGCAGTTCGGTCTGCCCGCCAACCAAACCGCAGTCGTTGGCAGCGATGTGGCGTTTGTGTGCCGCGTGTTCAGCGACGCGCAGCCGCACATCCAGTGGCTCAAACACATCACGGTCAATGGCAGCACAGTGGGACCAGACGGACTCCCACATATCCATGTTCTCAAGGTTTGTGCACGTGAATCTTTGCACTAGTTATAACATAAGTTGGTCACTTTTACACTTAACAGCCGGCTGTGGATCAACAGCTGCTAGATTTTCTTCATTTATTAGCTTTCTTGGTCGCAGTTCCATGGACATGTTATTATTGGACCCCACAGAATTCTTAAATTGGCAAAGTGTGCGTACTTCATCCTTGTTCTCATTAGCATGCATCCATGTGTTTTAATAGCAACTCTGTGCCATATAAAATCTGTTTTTATTCAGCGAGCGCACTGATCTTCCTGTTTGAAGCAGTCCCTGTTTGTTCCCTGTCCGACAGAGGAAAAACACATCTGTGATGTATTATTGCACCATGATGAAAGACACGGGCTCTGCGCTCCGTCACGTCTGGAGTGGAGCCACAAGCCATTCATCTATTACCTGAATACAGTTCGGTGTACTTGAATCTCAGTTATTCACCAACATAGATATTGGACGGTCTAGATATGAGTTTACGTGGCATAGAACACAGTTGCCTACAGACATTAATGAATCTCTCTACAAATGGACTCCTGTATTTGGTTGGTCATTTTAACGTTTATGTCCTCGCTAGAAACCAAAGAACCAGACCACAGAAATGTGACCGGAAAGAGTGTTTCTGATTTCTCCTCCCAATTCTCTGTTCAGACGGCAGGCTTGAACACCACAGACAAAGACATGGAAGTATTGACGCTGAGGAACGTGTCTCTGAACGATTCCGGGGAGTACACCTGCCTGGCTGGGAACTCCATCGGAGTCTCTCATCATTCTGCCTGGCTCACCGTGGTCGACGGTGCGTTACATTTTCATTTCGTCCTCTCCAGTATGAGAGTGAGACCAAGAGCGTGACCCTGTCCTGGTCCTAACTGTGCTCTCATGTCTTGCCCCAGATGCTCCGCCCTCTGTGCTGCCCTCTCAGACATACTTGGAGATCTTCATCTACTGCCTTGGCTTTTTCCTTGTGATGATCCTCACAGCCACAGCTGTCCTCTGCA
Source organism: Takifugu flavidus (assembly GCF_003711565.1). Classification (NCBI taxonomy): domain Eukaryota; kingdom Metazoa; phylum Chordata; class Actinopteri; order Tetraodontiformes; family Tetraodontidae; genus Takifugu; species Takifugu flavidus. The sequence continues at coordinate 2,183,777 of NC_079539.1, forward strand.
GACTCTGTTGTGCCCCAAAGAAGAGTGACTTTAGCAGCCAGATCGCTGTGCAGAAGCTAGCTAAGAGTATTCCTCTAAAGAGACAGGTAACCAGTTATTGATCAGATGATGCTCTATAATGACCCTATAAAGAAACACAGCTCATATGGTTGTTCTTCGTTTGTAGGTGTCAGTTGAGTCCTCTTCCTCTCTTCAGTCTGGGGCGTGTTTGATTCGCCAGTCTCGTCTTCCCAGTGCAGCCACCACCATCCTGATGGGAGTGTCTGAGTGCGAACTTCCCTACGATCCGATTTGGGAGCTGCCACGTGAAAGGTAGCCATTTTGAGACAGAGCTCTGTTGCTCAGCATACTTGTAGTGGTGTAGCTAAGAGTGCAAACGCTGTTGGTAATCGTGACCGTCTGCTGCTTGTGCAAACGTCAGGCTGACGCTGGGGAAGCCTCTCGGGGAAGGGTGCTTCGGCCAGGTGGTTCTGGCCGAGGCTGTTGGGCTCGACAAAAACAAACCCACACGTCTCACAAAGGTGGCTGTAAAAATGCTCAAAGGTGAGAAACAAAGAACCCCCCCCCAACTTATTTTTCCTGCTAATGTACCACAATAAAACATTCGTATGAAGCTGATGTCATGTGACCTTGTTGTGCAGCGGATGCCACAGAGAAGGACCGGGCTGACCTCATCTCTGAAATGGAAATGATGAAGATGATCGGCAAACATAAGAACATCATTAACCTGCTGGGAGCGTGCACACAGGATGGTGAGCCGGTCACGTGCGTGTGCGGCGGCAGCCGTGCGGGATGAGCAGACGCTAACCCTCACCTGTGTCTCCAGGGCCCCTGTATGTGCTTGTGGAGTACGCCTCAAAGGGGAACCTGCGGGATTACCTCCGCGCTCGTAGACCAGCCGGGCTGGAGTACTGGAGCAGCTCCAGGCCAGTTTCTCTGGCCAGTTTGGAGATCATGGAGCTGGTTTCTGCTGCTTACCAGGTGGCCAGAGGAATGGCTTACCTAGCATCAAAGAAGGTCCGCTTCCATGTCTGATTCTGCCGCAGCCGGTCGTTCAGCATCACTGATGCATGTTGCAAGTTGACGTGCACCTTCTTTGTTGTGCAGTGCATCCACAGAGACCTGGCAGCCAGGAACGTGCTGGTCACAGAAGATAATGTGATGAAGATCGCCGACTTCGGTCTGGCCCGGGATGTCCACCACATCGACTACTACAAGAAGACCACAAATGTGAAATATGGGCTTATACAAAAAAGATTATAAATTCCAAACATGGACTCGGGCATGTTGTTGGTCTGACTGACATTTCCATGCTGCCGCAGGGTCGTCTGCCTGTGAAGTGGATGGCACCAGAAGCTTTATTCGACCGCATCTACACCCACCAGAGTGATGTGTGAGTGTTCAGCATTGGTGTGCAGCCATTTTGTGATTCATCACTAATCTGAGAATGCTGATCATGTTGCAGATGGTCATTTGGGGTTTTGCTGTGGGAGATCTTTACCCTTGGGGGGTCCCCATACCCCGGAGTCCCTGTGGAGGAACTGTTCAAGCTGCTAAAAGAGGGACATCGCATGGAAAAACCTGCCACCTCCACTCAGGAATTGTGAGTAAATCAACACACTCCAATTTAATCTACCGGTAATCTCCCATCCAATCAGAATCTTGATGATGATGTTCTGTACTGAATAACTTATCTTGCTTAACCTCTAACGTTGTGTCTGATCAGGTACCTGATGATGAGGGACTGCTGGCATGCTGTTCCATCCCGCAGACCAACGTTCCAGCAGCTGGTTGAAGATTTAGACCGCATGCTTTCTCTCATGGCTAACCAGGTAAAGGCATTTTAGAATTTAGATTCAATTGTTTGTTATATTTGAATGGCCTCTCTGAGCCTCTGTCGTCCTTTTCAGGAGTACCTGGACCTGGCCGTTCCCATGGTTCAGTACTCAGAGGTCAACCCCTCTGCTTCGGTTGGTTTTTTCAACACCACATAGACGGGCCCAGGACCTGTTCTGTCACTTTCTTCCTGTTTCCTCTCCCGATGGCAGTCGCAGATGCAGCCGGGCTCTCGGAGACGAGCAGCTTTACCCTCGTCTGTCAGCAACGGCCTGATGTTAGAAACAGCTGGACTGGGCTGGACTCCGCAGCAAGGCTTCGTTCAGCAAGCTGCTTATCTAGCGTTGCGCCCATTTAGGGCGTGAAGATTGAGTTCACCCACTGACAGAGACTGTGAGAGGGATTCACTTCTTTTGGAATGTTAATATGTGAATATTGTAAATAAGATACATACTGAATACAAAGCTGGACTTAAGAGGGAAATATGGAACGAACAACAAAGGAAAAATCGACAACAATCTCTAAATACAACGATAAACGTGCGAAAGAAACCACATTCATGTTAATGTTACCCGCAGTCTTTTATTGCTCCGAGGGAAACATATTTATAGATATTTTTTTTTGCATTTTATTCATGTATTTATTTTCATTACCCATCCTTGATTTGTATATTTGTATATTTCTCAGTCCACTTATGTCCTTAGTCCTTTAGTAATGTTTTGCTGCCAAAAACTCTACCAGTGTACAGTTTTAACATTGCACTTATTCTGCTGCTTACAGCCAACCGGTTGCAAAAAAAGCTTTCAGTTGAATGTGTAAAACAACTGTTTAACAGTATTAAATCTCTTTTTTCATACTTTTAATCTAGTATTTGACGTTTTGTGAGGTTTAAAGCGGCGATTTGAAATAATCGGAGGTGGAATTTGGGCCATAAAGTCCACTGAGAGAAAAAGTTGAGTGAACAAAACATGAGGCCGAAGTATGTCTTGTATTTCCAACCACATCAGCCTTCACAGCATATAAAACTAAGAAAAAAGAGTGGTTAAAGAGGTATAAATAGAAAGAGAAGTCTCCAAACTAAACAGAAATCACATGTTCACGATCCTGTGTATTAATTATGTGGATTAATGTCCCAGAGTTTATTCATGCGCCACAGGTTTCGCTCAAATGCATCATCCTGAACCAAAGATGGAGAAATAAGCCTCAGAAACATGTCAACTTTTAATATTGCTCCTCGATGGTGGCATGTCTCCAGCAGGAAACATCCGCTTGTTGCATCGTCCTGAATGAAAAATGGTGGGAAGAGAAATCCCAATGCTCCATTTATAACACACACACACAGACACACACAGGCTGGTGTTTTTCTACAACACTTTCTTCCCACAGAGAGGAAATGTTGCATTAAGTCTGATGTTCCATACCCCATGTGTTTCTGTCCTGGACATTTTATTCCCCGTGTAGCCGCTGGCTGACTTTACATCACCGGGGCTTTGGTGTATTTCGTTGCTCAGTAATACCATCTGTTTCCCCCAGAGAGATCTCTGACATTCCGTGAGCTCTTTTTTTTTCTTTCCAGGAAATCTTCCTCCTGCAGATACACTCTGAACAGGCTGGGTAAAAGTCCCCAGAAACTTTTCCAACAGCAGCAATAATGATGTGAGCTCGCTGGTCTGTTGACATTTGCTCTAAAACTGCTCGTTGAGCTTTTTCTGTGAGCTGCAGAGTCAGAACACCTCGTTGGTTTTTGCAGATTCGGATGCGCTCACAGAAAACAGCTGTAATTCATTGGGGATGGGGGTCTTTCACACCTGCCCACTCAGCTGTCAGCAGGGACAACCCCGGTGCCTGCTGGAGATAAACAACCCTGAAGCGGGGGAAGCTGAGCATCCCTCTGTCAGTGCCTGATGGGAGTTAATGGGTCATAACGCAGAGGTGAGGAGCCGTTGTGGGTCAGTCTACGTGGTGACAGATGGCCGGGTGAGGAGTTATTGTGGTGTCACCTATCACCTCCACCTCAGAGCCAACAAGCCCGGACAAACACAGGACAAACACAGGACAAACACAGGACAGTGATGAAGTGTTCTGCTTTTCTTTCCAGCTCTGCACAGTGAGGGAGAAGTTCCCCAGCAGAAATATGTGATGTACCGTGGCCACACTGTGCTCTCCTTGTTGCCTAAACATGTGATTTCTTTTCCTAAATCTAAGCAATTTGTTAGTGTCGTATCATTAATATTTATGATAGATGGATGAATGATGGATGATGTAAACAAAAAGAAAATGTGAAGCAGTTATGACTGTAGCAATACAGTAATAAATGAGAAAATTAGTATTTAACATATTCAAAGAGGCAAACATAAGTAGAATCAAACTTCTTGATGCGATCTGCACAAAAGCTCCATTGATGTTTCCCATACTGGCATTTTTAAGGAGGGGCTCCTCAGTGATGTCAATAAAACAAACAGTATGTGCAGCTCCATGCACACACTGAATTTGCACGATAAACCATAAGTGCACAGATATGCAAACTCTGTACCAGTGTTAATAACATATGAATGACTGAAATGTAATAACGAGGATACAATCTGGACTTTGTGTGTGCCAAACCCTCAGATTTTAACTTTAGTTGGTTCTTTATCGCCACCTAGTGGCATTTTATATTTTATTGCGTGTAAGTATTATTTACTGCACTATTTACTATTAATTTTAGTGGAAGAGAGTAATATTACATTACATCAGTGCTATATGATCTAAGGCTACCAAAGGGTTATTTCAATGTTATATCATTAACAGAATTGTTTCATTTGCAGTTTATTTTTAACATTTCAGTTCCATCGATTAAACTTTAGCCGTTTTACTTGAACGATTCTCATTGCGGACTTTATTGAAAAAAGAAATACACCAAACCCCAAATCAGCCATGTAACATTTATTCTTTACAGCACATTTAAATTTAAGACGCCGTCTAATAAAGTGATCTCAAACCAGTAACATGGCCCTGAACAGGAGTCACAAAATGCTCCATGACCAGCATAGAAGCACCTTGGGTCCTCCACAATCTGCTCTTCATACACTATATTAAATATAGCAGCATGTCTGCTGCATAAATTAACTAATTTCTTTCATCACTAAATAAATATATCATATTCAATCATATTGTTTTTAACAGGTTTCTACATAAATATTGTTGGAGTTTCAGGCTGATCAAATGATTATTATAACAAGCCTAAATTTCAGAACTTAAAATCATCTAAAGCTTTTGCTGCCAGTGTTCATTTGTGGAAAAGTGATAAAAGGTTGCGTGTCTCCATCTATACGTGTCTAGTTCTCAGATTTGAACCCTTTCTCCACGTCATCCACGGACCTCCTGGCAAACAAGTGGGTGGGGTCTCGGCCTCTGAAGCCGGGCTGGATGTTAAACACGGGCATGTTTCTCCAGCTGGCTGGGTTGTCGTACGTGTTGGAGCCGGAGTCGGCATTGCAGGGTTTGTTCTGGACGAGCTGGAGGAAGGTCTCCATGTCGGGCCCCAGCCTGGCGACCAGGCCAGCCCTCACGGCCGCCACCGTCTGCTCATCGCAGCCCTGAAGGGTCTGCAGCAGGGTGCTGTAATACCTTCAGAGACAGGATACAGGTGTTTTAAAAGGCTGCGTCTGTTTCCGTTCGGTCTGAGCTAAGATTATGCTTGTGCTAATTAGCAACGATTAGCACAGCATCAATACAGTGGTATCATGATGCTCAGGATGTTCCTGACCTGTTGGGGAAGTGTGTGGGCACCTGCACCACATCTCCGATGGTGTCGGGGTTGGTCCGTGCCACGGTGCAGATGTCGAGGCTGGTGTAACACTCTTCCTGCACCTTTAAACGGGGCAGAGAGCCGTGAGTACGAGAACGTCAACGGAGCAACCTGCTGCGGGTCGGTCTCCGATACTGACCTCCGCGATCATCCTCTGGAAGATGTTGCAGCGGCGGATGGTCTGGAAAACCTTCGAGGAGATTCCCTGCGAGATGCACTGCAGGCTTCTCTTCACAAAGGTCTTTCCCTGCAGAGGAACAGCACAGTGGGACGCCGAAGGGGGGAAAGAGATGGGCCGTTTGGGCCGATGGACAGAACGCGGCACTCACCTCAGTGTTGAAAGTAGCAGCCGTGTGCAGGAAGAGTTCGCAGATTTCGTGCATTCCGTCGGTGTCGCAGGTTGAGTTTTCCAGGCAGGAGAAAAATCCGCAGCCCACGGCCACGGCGCCATTCAAACATCTGGCCACATCAGCTGCACACAAACACAAAACATTTGCAAATGTGGAGCCAGGAAGTGCGTTTATTAGCTCCTCCATCCCTGCAATAATTGATTAAGTGATAAATCTTTTTAACCCGGAGCAAAATCCAATATTTGTGGGTTTTAGGGGAGGCCCAAGAGGGAACAAATGTACAGTTCTACAGAGTAACTCCTCAAGAACAGATGTGTTGGTCTGGAGTCAAAAATCTAATCCTGCACAACTCGTGTCAGATTGATTTCACAGTATGGGATATTATTTGCAGAACTCATTCTACATTTTACTTAACGGACTCAGAATGTTCCTTGTATCCAGCGACATCTGTTGCATTGAATAGTAAAAAAAACAAAAACAAACCAATCGTTTTTATACATGAATATAAATCCTGGCTGGTATTTTGAAAATGATAGTATGAGTTTGCTAAGCAGCATTTTATTTTTTTTAAAAGAATAAAAAAAATCTCAGAGTCAGTTGAATACAGAAGCTTGCTGTAAATGAATAATACTAGTGCACAGTGTGAAATATAACATATCTTCAAATTAATTGTAAACAACTATTTGATACAATTCATTACTTTTCACAGTGAACAGTAAAAGAAAGCAAGTAAAGTTTAAAATACTAAAAGAGATTTTGATGACCTGGAACCAGAACTCACTCGGGCTGTTGGCAGAGAATCGTGCCCGGCGGGGGGCGCCTTCCTCCGGCGGCAGCTCGAAGCAGGCGGCGGTGCTGAGGCCGAGGAGCAGGAGGAGCGGAGCGGAGCCTGGCAGCATGACGTCTCTCTGGGCTGGAGGTGGATGGATGGATGAGGTGGCTCTGGTTCGGGAGGTCACGGCTCGGGTCTGTCCTTCCGCCCAGTCCTCACCTGCTATTTCAATCAATCCTGGCCAATCAGAGGGCGCCTCGCGCTCATGGTTTATTCATGATGTCATTAAGGTGCGCGGCTAATTAAATGTTTCCACGCGCACTTGCACGCGTGGAATTTCCGACTTTTCATCAGACCGTGTCTTTTTGGTTGTTAAATCACGAAGATTCCAGACTACCGTAACCTAAAGTTGTATTTAATATGCGGTGAGTCACGAAGAACATATGTTACTTTTATTTTGTTTCCTTTCTTTTCTTGCCTTGATAATGCTTTTTTCTTGTTACCATGACCAGTTTTCTAAAAATAGTCAAACAATGAAAACGAGATGAACTCATTTACAATTCTAGTCACGACTGATGTTTGAAGTGGTTCAGTAGATGACAAAGAAGGTGGTGAGAAACACACACGCGCACATACACGCGCGCACACACAGGAAATAAAGGTAGCATGTTTTCTTCGCGATTCACTGGATATTCATTAGTTCTTATTTTTTCTGAGAAGAAAAATCTGAAGCAACTGTTTAATTAAACATGAATCTATATTTAAAGAACAGTCTTCAGAGATTTATCTGGCAGAAATTGCAGAATTATAACTGATAAGAAGCACTTTGGAGCCAGTTTTCATTGATTTATTCACATTATTTACAGCAGTAATCAGGTTTACACAGGAAGAGTGATGACCTTGCAAATAAAATGCTGTTAACGTACAAATCACTACAACTACTAACACATCATCAATATCCTATTAATTAACCAATAAAGCATTTAACACAGCAAGATTGATTCAATAATAAATATCATTAGTAATTATTGTACATGAACCAGATAAGCATTCCCATCAACCCACTGAATAATTAGGCTAATGTTAGCTCAGATCCTTCCGCCCTCTGGTATTTTTGCAGGAAGTGTGGGAAGAATCTGTGTTTCTTATCTGGACGTCAGTCAGCAGAGGCAATGGACAGCGGAGGCAGCCGTGTTTCCATCACGGACTGGTTTACCGTAGGAACCAGTGCAGCCCACACCACTCTGCTGACTTTAATAGCCTGCAGGTCACCAGTGGCTGATAACCATCTGTGAGCTTTAGCTCGTGTTAACTTCACCCTCCAGCACCCACTCAAGTCTCCGAAACCAGCAATGGTGGGGTGGGAACCAGTTCACAGTGGGAGGAAAAGTGTTTAAGTCTGTCCCTGATAAACCAATAAATAAATAAATACATACACACACACACACACACAAAAAGCGCATCGGTTATTACACTTAAGACGTTGCAAATTACACAATCACTGGTGTGATTTTACACCTTTTTTACCCTGGGATTATATATTTTAACGGTAATGTGTAGATTTATATATATTTTCTTAAATCTAAAAGTTTGATTTTAGTTGTAGATTAGATGTTTAGTCACTAATTTCATGATCATCCACATTATGGTGGTTGGACTACTGGACCTGCTGAAGCCGTTACTCAAGATTTAGGGAATGCAAGAGAAGTTTTTCTGAAACTGTAAATGTCTAAAAGCATCACAGCACTGTTTTATTCAGTGTTGATCTCATAATTTCATTACAAATACACTGTAAACAATTCTTATAAAGACTGCTGTGAAATAAATCTGCTTTCTTTTTGGAATTGAGGCAAAAATCCCACATAAAATGACACTTTTCCTTCTTGAGATGTGAATATTATTTGGGTTTTTTTCCCCTTTTTTCCAGCTTTGAGGTCCACAGTCCTACCCGCTAAAACTCAAGGTCCCAGCCAGACTCTTCGTCAGGAGGAGGGCCGTCTGTTTCCAAAGGGAAGTAGTCAAAGTTGCTGTTGTCCAGTGGTCCGTCCACCTGACAGAACAGAGGGCGTAAACACGCTGATGCGGCAGACAGACGGACGCTGAGGAATACTCACGGTCGGCGTGTACGGAGGGTCTATGTTCCCCTGACGGAGGCCTTCCCAGTTGAAGCCCTCGAACCACCTGCGGGACAAATAGACGGTTGCCATGACTACCATGTAAGCTCTCAGAATGAGCGTGAAGCGCCGCTCTTACTTGTGCTTTTGAATATCCTTCACTCCGTTTTTCTGATTTCCAATCCTCTCCGAAGGATTGTCCCTGAGAATCGCCCACAAGGAAAGGGTTGTGAAAAGAGCCACAATTTCAACTGAGATGTCGAATATGGACGATGGACAACCTGCAGAGTCTTTTGATGAGGGTCGCGGCGCTCTTGGTGATCTTCTTGGGGAACTCGATCATGTCGATGCCTCTGAGGATGATGTTGTAGGTCATCATGGGATCGGAGCCGGAAAATGGAGGGCTGCAGACAGGAAGTGGAAAAGCTGTTTCACACAGAGTCCTAAAGCAGACTGATCTGGCACAATAGTCCTGCTGTACCTGCCACTGAGCAGCTCAAAGATCAATATTCCCAGAGACCAGCAGTCAGCTGAACTGTCGTGACCTTTGTTCAGGATGATCTCGGGAGCAACGTACTCAGGGGTTCCACAAAAGGTCCACGTCTTCTTACCCAGACCCACCTTTTTGGCAAATCCAAAGTCCACCTGCAGGAACACACATGCCATATGTTCAGATTTTCTCCCTGAAACCCCCGAGTCTTTAGGATTAATCTGTCTACCAGCTTGGCGTAGCCTCGGTTGTCCAGTATGATGTTCTCAGGTTTGAGGTCTCTGTAGATGATTCCTCTGGTGTGCAGGAAGGCCAGAGCTTCGATGACGCAGCCGGTGTAGAAGCGAGTGGTGCTGTCATCAAACGACCCCCTGAAAATCAGAATAACAGCGACAGTGGCTATTTTCATACTTTTATTCATAAACATGCTTTGACTCACTTGTCCCGCAGCAGCGTCCATAATTCTCCTCCCAGGCAGGCCTCCAGTAGCATGTAGAGAAATTTGGAGTCTTTGAAGGTCCGATACAACCTGCAGAAACACAGGATCCAATACATCATCTAAGTCCTGATCCTGGTGCAACCTGGGGTCACACGGAACGCATTTTCTGTCTGGTAGGACAGAAAACCCGGATGGACGGACCGGTTCTCTCGTCGCTTTTTATCTGCTGTTTGTACAAAGCTTGGTTAAACGCCACATGTCACCATTTGGGGCACAATTTATTGCCCTCCGCCACCTGTGCGCCTGACCTGACGATGAACGGGCTGTGAGCCTCCATCATGATGTGGCGCTCCGACAGGATGTGACCCTGCTGGCTGGTGTCCACAATGTGGCGCTTCTTCAGCACTTTGAGGGCGAAGGATCGATTGGTCTCGTTCTTCAGCTGCACCTGAACGCAACGCATGTAAAACCCCTCAGTAGTGGAGGCTTCAGAGCGCCGTCACGCCTAAAGTCCACTCACCAGCTCCACTCGACTGAAGCCCCCCATCCCCAGGGTGCAGATGGTGTTGAAATCGTTCAGGGACACACTGGAGAAGAAATCTGCCTCTGCCTGCAGCCTGGATGAGGTCAGAGCAATATTAATAATCGAGTTTTATCTCAATTGATAGGGAAATGTGATTTGGTTCAAAGCAACCAATTGACTCACTTTTCCTTGACCTCGTTGTTTTCGCACTGCTTTTTTTTGACATCATCCAGTCCCCCAATCAGCTGTTTGAAAGATCTGGGTCGACATGAATGCACGTAAGACAACAGACAGGAGCACAAAAGTGCCTTCATAGAGCAAAGCTAAGACTTTCACCACCATGTTAAACCTGATATTTATGGTTAATGAAGCTAACAAAGATCCCCTTCTCACTCTCTGTCGATGACCAGGCATGTGACGTCTCCCACGGCCGTGTAACTGGCTGTGCGCACGTCCTCCCTGCCAGAGATACAAAAGCTAAGTGGAGGTGCCAAAAGCGTGAGAGAAACCCCTGAATTGGTGCTCAAGCGTCACCCTTTTAGAGCCTGTTCGCCAAACCAGTCGCCCTTGGACAGAGTGGTCACGGTCACCTGCTCGTCACTGGGAGAGTTCTGCTGTGAGACTTTTACCTGCGGACATCACAGGAAACAGCTTTTCAGATTTTCCATTTATGAAGCGGATGTACCGGTAAGGAAGCACCCTCGCCCTGTCATTTTGGGATTATCTTCCATCACGCTCATTTTTCCCCACTGTAGTTAGCCACCACCTTCCAATATGACTGAAAGTAACACTTGCCGGTAAAATGAACCTGAGTATTTGTTTACACTTATTACATCACGAGGACAGTTAAAAACAATATCTTTTGGTTAGCCACGTCAAAGCTAAAGCTAACGGTCGCCTCAAGAAAAAAAACACATCGCGGAGGAGGCTGAAAGTTAAATGATGATCCATTTATGGTGCATTTATAACTCGTCTATTCTCTTTATTAAGCAGCTGCGAGGCAAAAGGGATCTGTTCAAGGCTGTTGCAGGCCGAGACAAGCCACGTGTCCACCGGGTTTTGCAAACCATTGTGCCCAAAGAAATCGTTTCAGCAAGTGCATTTGAGCAGAGGTTCGTGCCGGAGTATTAACTAACACGTTTGTGAATCCTGCTGCTGAAGATGTAGCAACATGAGGCCTATTTTCATCCCTACGTGGCGTTTAAATTATGCGCTTGTCTCTGTGGAGACATGCAGCCCCCGTTTGAGGACTTCGGCACATTAACAAAGAAGAAAACATTCAGAATCAAACTGAAAAAATGTACCATTGAAAACATTTCCACAAAATTGATGTTTTCTTTTTGACAGTTACAAGCTGAGCATGTTTTCCTATTATTGCTGGCCTTCAGTTTCTGTGTAGGGAGCTTTGATTGAATTCTGGCGGAGCACACGCGTTATTGTTCAGCCCTGAACTCAGTCCTCCAATGAGACCACTTTATTTTTTTATGAAACCGAAAAACATATTTGAGCTCAAGTTTGTTGGGTCAATAAGTAACGGTCAAAGCACTGAAAACAGGCGAATATTATCTCTGAAAAATACTCAAACTCATAAAATACACAAGAAATGACTCATAAACTCAAGGGAACCAGTGAAAATGAGGAGCTTCATATGGATTTAAGGGCTGCTGCAGATTTCAGTCCAATTATCACCCCCCTCTTCTCTGCTAATTCTGATCTTTACACCTCTTGCTAAGCCTTTCACTCCTACGTCATCCTTCTTCCTCACCTGCCCTTCGCTGATGATGAAGAATGTGTCTCCGGTGGCGCCCTGACGAATAATGTAATCAGAGTCGCCATAATGAGTCTGAAGGGGAGAGAGAGCAGAGGCGAGATGTGAACCATCTGATAGGATGCGTCACATCACTGAGCAGAATGTTTCTCGCCGTTCACATGGATGAACAGATGGGAGGGTCCGATATAGCGCGACAGCCAGGGTTCATAATGGAAGAGGTGTGAAGGAAAACGTCACCTCCTCCAAAACATCTGCTAGTTTGCTGAGGCCGTCCTCAGGTAGCGACTGGAAGGAGGGAATGCTGGGAGGAGAGAGGTCACAGTGAGCGGGACGAGTCGGGGGTCAGAGCTCGAGGCGGCGAGCCAAGCTGTACCTGCGGAGGAAGTCCATGTACTGGGAATGCTTGATCACGCCGCTTCTCATCATGATGGTCTGGAAATTCTGCCGGTCAATGGCCCACAGCTTGATGTCAGTCAGCGCTGGAAGACACATGAGAACTGAACAAAAGAGCCCAAACAACACAACAAATGGGGCAACTCATTGGAACGATGTCAGTTAAGGCTATTTGGGGTAATTGGATCTCATGGGGAGAGAGCACTGCAGTAGCTTAGGGTCCAGATTTTATATATATGTTCCTTATTTTACTTTTTCTAAAGGATACCTCTGCTGCTGAAAACTGCCATCGTTCATTCCGATCCGTGCTCCCATTCAGATGGTGTCAGAAAGCTGCCGATAAAAGGCCGCCGATAAAGAAGCAGAAGGGGAAGCAGCAGGATTGGCTGAATGGCGTATCGAAGGGCTGACCTCGACCGCCTGGGCCCCGGCAGAGGGCGAAAACAGAAATGATGGAAGCTGACCTCGACCACCTCAAATGTGGCCTGCGCTTTCAGACTTTGCTAAAGCTGAAGAAACAAACAGTGACCTCCAGACCATCAGCAAGCCTGGGCTGGATCCAGTCCAGAGGGAGTTTTAGTACGTAACAGCAATTAGTACATAGTTCTCAGGAGAGGGTCCTTGGGGGGCTGTGGAGGCAAGATATAGATTAGTTTTAGATGCACATCCATCCTAACAAACCGGAATTAAAAGACCGCGATTAAATGTCTTTGTAATTGTGATAATTCAAATATACAATCTTAAATGAAATAGTTTAGCCTTCTGACATTGAACTGAAGCTCGGAAGGGGTCATTTTATTGTCCATATAGAGGCAAATTCAAACTAATATCAATACGTTTGTGTAACTGTCCGATATAGCGGACCAGCAAATAGGTGTGGGCAGAAATGATCAATAAAATGGCCAAAACTGAAGCACACACTCACACTTACACACGTGCACTCACTCCTAACTGTTATCTCCTTTACTTTCCAGCCTTTTCTCATCCATCTGCTTTGTTTCCTGGTGGAAACCAGGACACGCTGTTACATAACACTCATCTGAAGTGTTTAGAACTGCAGCAGCAAAATGATTTGCTCTGACTCTCAAATTGTGTCTCCCTAGCAAATATTTATTGTATCGCCCCCCCCACCGCCACTTTCATTATCATCTGCACGGTCAAGTGTACAGATGATGTCAAGCGTACAGCATGGAGCTTTTCATCTGCGGCGAATCTCGAATCTGGAGTGTTTTTCAAGCTGCGCGTTCGAAAATAAGCGGTTGGTCAAGACCTCTCTGGCGTTTTCACAGTCGGGAACTCGCAGAGCGCCGATGCCCATGTGAACCTTTGGATGGATTCACACTCGGAGTGATTATTTTTGAAAAACAGCTTAGCACGACTCATTTTGTATTCATGATTTGGGTTGTCCTCGGGTCTGTTATGACAACGATGCTTGTTCAAGCAAGTTCAGGTGAAGTTTTAAATATGTGCATTAAATTTGCTCAAGGTGGCACCGGAATTGACGGAACAGCGGAACACGACGGAAAGAAGAGCCAAAATGACAAATGGAAGGAACTTGCTGCGGGTTCGAGGCTGATTCTCAGACCTCTTACGGAGGAGCGTTGGTGTGCCGGGAAGAAAACAAAACACGTTTTGTCAGTCATGAGCGGCAGAACGGTTCGCCGTTACGTTTAAAACCCACTCCATCATCTGGCGTCAGGCCAGCAGAAGATGAAGGATTGATGGAGGCTTTGTTCTTCTCCTGCCAGCACACTGGCACAGCTGGTTTGACATGCAGGGAATCATGAGGGAATCAGAACTTGCTTGTCAGTGTCCTTGAACATTATGTTCTGTGCAGATCCAGGCCCGTCGATGCCGCAAATGAAAACACGCCAGGTTTAAGCTGTAACCTCTGTTTTTAAATAAGCATGAAAATAAAAAAACAACCCAAATCAAACAAACCAGTAATAATTCCTGGAATCAGAGCAGAAACATTTATCCCACCGCAGCTGATGCAAGCAGACCCCCTTATTGTCCCCCCCCGACAGATGTCAGCCTTTTAAGGGGAAGGTCAAACATCTGTCGCCCAGCAACGAAATTGCCTTTTCTCCGAACCCGGCATTGCGAGATAATCACGGCTCGTTCCTGGAAGTGCTCTCGCTTCCATCATTTCCAAACTCCCCGAGCGGGTTTGTTTACCTGTGACGGACGCCGTGCGAGTGCAGTTGTACAGGATCGCCAGCTCTCCAAAGACCTTTCCCGGACCGATGGTGCATAATGTCTTGCCCTGTTTGGTGACCTCGACCATCCCCTCTGTGGACAAACACCAGAAACATTCAACCGAGTCGCCTAAATTATGGCTGGAGGAAGAAGCCGTAAAATAGGATGAGACAGAGGTTTGTGTTTGGGAAGGGAAGGGAAGCGGACGATCATCAGGGGCTCTTTTAACGCTTCTTCTGCAGACAGTTTGCAGGCAGCAGCGTGACGACGCAGTGCAGACTTTCAGTCAAAGCGTGTGAAAGACTGACTGTCCTTGAGACCGAGCAACAGGCAGACGGACGAGAGAGGAGCGAAGGTGTCGGGAGCATATGAGCTGAACTCACACAGGTTTCTGTCTCTAAATCTACGCTTCCAGACAATGACTTCACCATGATGTCACTTTAGAACCCAGCACCATGTTTCATCTTAATGTCTCTTCCAATTATTTCCCCCTCAACACACACCCGTCTCTAATGGAGCCTCTCTTTACTTTGGCATGTGTTGGTGCAAGAGTCCAAAGGACAAAAAAAAATGTTGTTCATTCATGTTTATGGAAATTTCTGCATGTTCTCAGAAATAATCTACATAAACTCTGTCTGCAACCACCCCAGCTGCCAGCTTTCCCCACTGTGTGTGACAGGCGGAAGCCTATATTCAGGTTTGACCCAGTTACTTCTTGAAGACATGACCCAACTTACTTATTCCACTTGCAACCTAGAAAAAATATAGCGTTTAGTATTCTAGTGGTGGCTGCTGAGTTACCATGTCGACCAAACTACACTATATATAGACGTGTAAACTACACATGTAGTTTAATTAATGGGACACTACCACCTGTTTGGTTACCAACCTGTTTGCTTGATAACTTCCCACCTTTACCCCTAGTCTAGGCCAGCCTTACCCTCAAGGACGTAGACGGTGGAGCCATCGTCTCCCTCCTGGATGACGCAGCAGCCTTTAGACAGGGTGGTGGGATACATGCAGTCCATGATGGTGAGAATCTGCAAGCAGGAGCGGATCAATGAGCAGCTTCGAAGCGTGAGAAGGACGAGCGTCGCGGTTGTGTCATCACCTGCCCGTGTTCCAGATGTTTCATGAAGTCGTTGTTCATTAAAGCCTTCTGGATCAGCTCACCAGACCTGCAAATACACTCCAATGTCACCACCTTCCCTGTGTGTGTGTGTGTGTGTGTGTATGTCTGTGTGTTTTGTTTTCTTACTCCTTTGTCTTGAGATAGCTGGTCAGCGTGACGTCAGTGAGCTTGGCGGGGTCCAGACCTGACGGTTCGGCCGAGATGGCCTGTCTCTTGATGCGCTGGGGTTCGTCGGAGGCGAACTGCGTCTGGTCGGCCGCTCCTTCAAGACACACCCAGAGAGATGTGTCATGTGATGTGTGAGATGTGTTGAACTCTATCCCTTAGCTATCTCGCAGCCATGTTCCTCACATCCTGGCTGGATCTCAACCAACATCCGGATAGACGTTTGAGTAAAAAAGTAGAAATCATGATCATCTAGTTGTCACAAATAGAGTAAAATTCTCATGTTTGCACCAAAATAGTGAAGTAATGGTCTTTCCAGCCAGAACACAAAGCTGCTCCTTAACTCAAAGTTGCCCAGAGGGGAGGGAATAGAGAATGTTCTCCATTATCTTTGCAGCCAGTGACTGTTAAATAAGCTCATTTAAGTCAGCGTCCCAATAGTTAATGTGGAAAATGGAGCCTCTTAAAGAGCACTGTGGACCTTGGAGGTGATGCTAGTGCAACTAGTGGATGCAAGGTGTAACTTCACTGACATACCTGTGTTTGCTGTCTCCTGGGAGCTGAGAGCTTGCTGGGACGAGCTGCGGTACCGGTCCAGCTCTATCTGCAGCTGCCTGATTAGATCATCCTTGGTGTCGAGCTCCAGTTCCAGCTCATCGATAAGCGCGTCTCTCTGTCGCAGCTCCTCGATCTTCAACTGCAGGGCCAGCTGAAGGTCTCTGAGGGTGCCGGTGCACTTAGACACCGTCGCCATGGAACAAAACTGGAGGAGGAAGAAACAAACTCAGTAGACTGAGATACAGTCGACAGTGGAATGTTGCTTCTACACATGTACGATCCTTTACAGCGATTGCTCAGCTGGTTTTGGATGCTTGGTTATTCCTTCAAAATACACAGGAATCAAGGAGCCTGATTCAACAATAAAGCTTATTAATCCGAAACTAAATAGTAGTACGGGTTACAAAATATGTCTCCTTCTGTTCTTCCTGCAGCTTCCAGGAAAACGTAAGTATTTCTGCTTTTATGTTGGAATAGTTATCCCGTCTCCGATATGTCCCACTTCAACGTGCACTCACTTGAATGAAAGCCGCAGCAATGGAAAGAGAAGTCAGTCGTCGCTCCCCGAAAACCCGAACTGGCTACATAAAAGACAGTCTTCACTCGATTCTTAACACAGGCGCTTTCATCGACGGAGACAGCGATGAAGCGGTTGGACAGACAGACAGACAGATAGACAGAGACCTTTTGGATGAAGCGACGCACAGCTGAGTTTGACAGCGCTACTACAAAATAAAAGTCTAGCGGTGCGGGGCGGAGATTAAAGTAAAAAAGTCTGACATTAAATTGTTCTTTAGAAATATTCAACAGTTCGAAAAAAATTGCTTTTGATGCAGAAATGACACTTTTAAAATAAATATGTAATTTAAATAGTGATTTGTTAAGATTTAAGGAGAATGTTGTTCAAAAACCTGCATTTTTTTCAGTACGGTGGAAAACGAGAGAATCGTCAAATCATAATATAAAAAATTAATTTAAGAATAATCCTAAATAACACTTTGTTATTTGACATTGTTAGCTTGTGTATTACCCTTTATCAATGTCAAAAAAGATATCATGACATTGTGATAGTTTTAATTAATTTACTTTAAAAAAAGAAAAGATTGACCGTTAACGTTATGTTGTCGATAACAATTGCTTTACTACTTCCCTCCACAGGGGGGCAGGAGCGCAACCTCACAGTGGCACAGACAACCGGAAGCTCTTCTTCTTCTTCTCCGGAAACATCATATTCTTTAAACATCAGTTGCGATGGCGGCGATAGAGGGAGAAGTAAAGAATGAATCGGGAAAACTGGAATTGTATCCTTTAATAAGAGCTCAGGCGATTTATCATTGAGAGTTATTTGCGTTTTTATGAACTTGTAGTTTAGTTCTCATGTATGACAAACACCATAAAATGAAAAAAGCGTTGTCAAATCTGAGGCTTCTCACTTCTCATATTCAACTGAAAGATAAAGATTTGTGGACTTATTGCAGTTGTTAGTTTAGTCTTCAGTGGCAATCTTACACACAGACGCATATCTACATACATACACATATGCTCTCAGTTGAGCTTCATGCAATTTAAAGATAGACACAGAATAGACAAAAATAATAAAAACCCCACACAACAACCGCTCTATGGGTGGGTAAGCCACACAAAAAGCTACTGTTTTGAAATGGAAGATTTGTCCTTGACCCTTTTTACAGCTCTCTGGACGTTCCCTTCCCATCCTCCCGTGAGGCCGTCATCGCCCTGCGTTCGCTGTCACCAGACAGGGAGCCGAGGAAAGGTGGCATAGAAAAGGAGCTGACACTGTCTGGCAGCACCCTTTCTGTGTAAGGAACCCATTTTTGTTCCTCCTTGAACTATAAACACGCCAGTGACCTTTGCTACGCTGCTGCTCTGTGCGTTTCAGGAGGTGGCGAGCAGATGAAGCGCGGATCCTCCGAGTGTCAGTCAACTCATTCCTGGATCATCTTTCTCTAGTTCTGGAAACCATGGAGATGTTTGGACCCCCTGTTTCTCAGTGAAACTTGACATGGCTCAGGACGTGTTTGAAAGTCGGCTTGGTTGATTCAAACTTTCCCATAAGCGTAACATCAAATCCAGATGAGTTGATCTGAGATGAAAATGTCAGCATATTTTATGTGGTGTTTATGTGTTGTTTATGTTACTTTTCCTCATGAAGGTAAAAAAAAATCAAAACAAAAAAGTTATTGATTTTTACTTCAAGGTGTTAAACACCTAATTTCAAAATTCTATGTATAGGTATATGTAATATCTGCATTTTCTATTATTTTTTTCTATATATTTCAAGGATTGTTATCATTACTAAAACTGAAAAAAACAGTGCTGGAAGTATTTTCTTTATTTACGACTGAGTACAGACATTCAATAAATACTGAATTCACCGTTAAAACAAATTTGTAGAGACAAAAAGTAAAAGTCGACAGATTAAGGCATAGTCTCCTTTAAAGAAATTCAGAGTACAGAGTTAGAAAAAGAAATGTAAAACAACAAAAAAACCTTTCTGTAAAAAAAATTCATATAATATCAACAGGAAACTTGACAGAAAAGTAAAACCACAGAAACAAAACATAAATCCAAAAATGCTGTTTTGTTTTAACTAGTGAAGATTAGCAAAAGGAATCAGAAGAGTTCTGATCAGTTGAGACTTTACAGGACGTTAAAGTGTGACTAAACAGTTTCACCAAAACATAAAGTCAGTATTATTTTGGAATGTTGCGGAGAATGTCTCTGTTATCTCTGACGCTCTGACTCAGAGTGGTTTTCTGAATGACTGCTTGGTCCCAAAGCCAGCTTAAATGCAACAGTTAAAGCACAATAGTAACAGAGTTATAAATCATACGATGGGTGTTGACTGTGCACAACACCACAGACGGTATAAAAGAAATCGAGGGGACATAGTTGCTTTCACTCTCTTCAGTCAATGTTCAGGACAGACTGCTGCTATTTTTGTTTACCCAGAATCCATTGCTGTGTTTACATTTCGACGGTTTCCGGTTTTGGCCCCCATCTAGCGGCAGAGGTGAGAAATGCAGCTCGTTTTCAATTCAATCCTTTAATAATTCCCATTACGTAAGTGACACCTTCTTGTAATTGTCTGCTATTATTACAAAATAGGATAATCCACAATTTTCAAAACCTGCTTAAATTAATCTTTTGGCTGCCAAATAGCTAAAATAAAGTGTCCAATAACTTGTTAAATGTCATAGTTTGACATGAGACTGCAACAATACAATGACTCCTGAAAATCCCTGAAAGTGACAGAGCAAACCTTAGCTTTTAATTTACGTTCTTTTTAATATAAGTTATAAGTTCAGGTCTCACCCTATTCACAAGTATATCACGGTGGCGGCATTAAAACTGCACAGACACAGAACACAAAAAATACACGATACTTGAGGTAATCATCGATACACAGGATTTTTTTGTTGTTTTTTTTTTAAGGAAAAAAATGGTTTTAAATCTCAGCATCTGATCCTGTATCATTTGTCACTTGAGAAAAATAGCACAGACTGTAAGATCCGTGCACAGCACTGCTCATGCTCTCCTGACACCCAGGCAGTTTGTAGCTTTTGCAACGGCACATTTGTGGTATTTTCTCCCACTGCTGAACTGAACTGAAGAGCTCTGGTGCTGGTATACTGGATTATTAGAGTTCTACTCTAAATAGCTAACAGTCACTGCAACATTGACATGATATACCAGACTGGAAGTTGTTTAAATGCCTTAAAGGACGACTCTAAAGAACCTCTGAATATAAAATGCATAACTTATACAGTTATGTTTTGACATTTGCTAAGATATAACTCGGAGGAGTGTAGCTCCAGCTCAGATCTACCTCAGTTTTTGCATCTGAAACAAAGACACAGGGAGTCTTTTAGCCTCCCTTTGTTATGCTAATCCCGTCCAAATGGTCTTCAGAATAGCTGCATCTACAGGCTGAATTTCACATGATCACAAACGATACCTATTACAAAAAAAAGGTTTAAAAAAATCCAATACTCAATATATTTGATCGCGAAGCATCCAGTTCAGGCGTCGCAGAACTGAGGAAACAGTAGTTGGGATTTTACTGGTAGTCGTCTAGGGCAGTGGGAAAACTGTAGGAAGACCCGTCCAGCCTGTTGGTCCTTAAACCCAGTTTTAGAAAAGACATTTTACACAAATCATCCACTTAAAAAACTGGCGTGTTGTGAGTACACCGAGTGTGCACGCACGCTGGCAGGGGGCCTGAGGAGCCAAATGTGGAGAGAGTCAATCCTTCGCTGTTTGGGAAGCTTGAATGTAAATGAGGAGACGTTTGTTTTAAAGGGGATCGGGAGATCAAACCGATGACCCGAAGACAAAAACCTCGTTCAAGTGACGACAAGAGGAAGAGTTTTGCTTCTAAAAGAGAAGAGAGAGTCCTGAAGAAGATCCACAACATCTTCTGAGGATCTTGAAGTTAATCTGACTCCAGTTTTAAAATGGCATACTTTCAGGTATCAAATATAACATCGATATTCCTTTGGTTATGTGCAATAACCGTAATAATGACTGTTTTCATTCATCTGGGAGGTGAGATTTATATAACACTACCAATGCAGACGCCCCATATTTGTGCTATATTGATGCTCTTCCAGAAAAAAGATGATATTCTCAATAAACACTAATAATCTCCCATGAATGTCTGCATGGATAATAATGCATTCATCAGCTAACAAGTTCACTGGTGAAGTGGTTATTAGATACCTTGTGGCTGCTGAGCTAGCCTGCAGTGGCTAACTCGATTAGCTCAGAATCACAGGAAATACTTCTGTTGTCGGACGCTGAGGAGGATAAAAGGCTTAATAAGCTGTCCAAGCTTGCTACAAAGTATTTGATCACCATTTGTATCATAATAAAAAACCACCTGAATACTGGATCTGCTAACTTGTGTCTAATAAACTCTTCTTTTACTGGCAGTTTAGGCTCTGACACTAAAAAAATGTTGCAATAGATCGAAACAACCATAAATATGCATGTTGTCAAGTTGGATTTAGGGTTATTTAAATGAGCAAACCCATCGACCGCGGTGCTTCAACTGATGTAAATAGGTTTTTTGCAACATTCTGTAATTTAGCTCCACCTACAGTGTTAAAAACAGACCCCTAAACTGACCCCAGAATGTTACAAGGTACCACCGGGGGGGTTGTGTTGTTTTTTTTGTTTTTTTCTTAGCTCTGCTGTGACATCTTACGGCTCTCTCTCAGGATGCCGTCCAGGCCGTTGAGCTGGCGGAGGAAACCCCGGTTGGGGATGACGCCTCTGTGGTCCTTCACAGTTTTGATGGCCTCCACCAGGGTCAGGTTTTGCCTGATCATCAGGTAGGCCAGCACCAGCGTTGCTGAACGGCTCACTCCCACTGTGCAGTGGACCAACACTTTCCCTGGACACACACACCAAATATGCTGCTTCAGTCTTTACATAATATTTATTATGCTTCTGCTTTCATTCTATGAAATGAGGCTGGTTTCACGAGATCCAGCTCCCAGTGGTGTCGTTTAAGGTCTAACCTCCGCTAGTGAGAGCTTTGTGGATGAACTCAGCGGCAGGATAGAAGTTGACACTCATGTCAAAGGTGGGGGAGTCGTGGGCCTCGATGCCGTGATAGGTGATGTTCATCCCCGCGTAATGCTCCGCTCCGCCGCGCCATTTGCTCTGGGCGCAGTTGAGGATATGCGTGATGCCGAGTTTGGTCAGCTCACGTCGGTCTGAGGCGATGTCTCTGCAGAGATTTTAATCGGATCACACACAAACAGACGCTCAATCTTTCAAATTAGGCTTAAACTTTGGAATCTGCACTGTCGTCTCAGGCCAAACACGTAAAATGACAGTAGCAACTTTACGCACGCGTAAAAGATGCCTGCCAGGGGAAAGAATTGGGTTTTGTTTTCAATCAATATCTGAGGAAAGTCATTAGCTAATAGGTTTGGGGCGTTGGCTCCTTTATTGCAAGACGAATCTGAGATAAAGTTCTGCTTTCTGTTAAAACTTTCATAGTTTTTTCTACGTCTATAATCGATGTTAATGCATACTCACTGATCTCCGATATAGAGCCTCGGCCACACTTCATCTGCGTGGTTACAGGCGGTTTTTCCCGTGCACAGCAGCCGCTCCAGTTCGGACACGGTCAGGGTCGGCGAGGCGCGCTCGTTGTCCTTTCGGTTCGGAGACCTGGAGCTGCTCCGGGACCGAGAGAACCGGGACATAAACGCCATTTCTACTGAAAACAGAGACCCAAATAAAACGCCAATGAACAAAACGGGAGAAAAATATGTAGTATCACTAGTAAAAATTTACCTGTGGCTTTGTTTTGGTTAACAGTATAACATGTTTTTGTTTTTTTTAATACAGGCAAATATAGGCAATTATATTAAAATCGCAGACGTGCAGAATTGTATCCGAATGTGTTTTTTTATTTACCTGTGATTTTTTAATTTTTTTCTGTGTCTCGGTGATGTTACAAGGCGAGTAGCTCCGCGGCCATGTTGATTCTTTTATTCGCTATAGGAGGATGGATGAGAGGGTGAGGAGCATCCACCGTGCAGACGCGTTCATCTCCACCCGCCGCTCAACAAGTCCTCAACGAGACGCATGTTTCCGCAAACTGGGCTTTATATATAGAAAAAATAATAAAGTTTAACTCGTGTGGCTTTTGTCTAGGCAGCACCAAGAGGTCGATCGCCTACAATAACCCCCTTGATTATTTTTATATTTAATCACGGTTTGTGTGACGTTGGGGTTTGAACATTTGAGCGCTTTGTCGCCATCTCGTGGAAGACTTTGGTTAGTACCATATGCGATCTAAACTCATTATCATTATTGTTATTTTTATTGTCGCTTCTAGTGGACAGTTTATTATTTTGTTCGGTAAATTAAGTAATGTTCTAAACTACTATTTTAAACCCCAGTTATGCTGTAATATAGCCGAGCTAGAATCATGAGAATTAGTTTAAATGCTTTAAATACGTGCAAATCTTTGAACGGTAAATACTTTTAAAAATATGGATTAATGTCAGTCATCAAAATGTCTGAAATTATTTCAAATTATTTCTGTTAATGTTGCAGACACTCGAATGGAACTGTGAAGTAAAATAACAGAGCGCCTCATTCGTGGTCCGTGAACTCACCATGACGCAAAAATTGTGCGACACACGTGTGCGTGTGGACTGAGAGATGGCTTCCGAGAGGCTACAGTTTCACGAAATGGGCATAGATGACCGTCTTTTAAAGGTAACCGACTGTTATACGTTGACAATTGATCTTAAATAAACCTGTGGGGGCATGATAAAACAGCATCCGAAGACTGAACAGCAAAGATAAATGAGAAGAGTTCGACAGAATTATAGACTACGTTAGTGCGTGTTTACAGTATGACAAAAGTCTCGGAATATTATAAACGTTGTTTATCAAACGAGTCCATGTTTTTCTCTAACTTTTAATTGCCATTGGAAATGGAATTCTGATTTATTGGAAGTAATGGAAATTATCATTATTATGCAGAAACTAATAATAACAATTACAAAGTAACCGCTGTCAAATGTCATTTCACCCATTGACTCTCAAATAACATAAAATTTGGAAATGCTGGATGCTTTTGAATTAAAAGACTTTGTGATACTGAAGAAAGGTTGACCTTGTCCCCACTGAAGGCGGTCGCGGATCTTGGTTGGTCCCAGCCCACTCTGATCCAGGAGAAAGCCATCCCTTTAGCCCTGGAAGGGAAAGACCTGTTGGCCCGTGCCAGGACCGGATCTGGAAAGACAGCGGCTTATGCTGTACCTGTCATACAGCGCATCCTGGCCTCCAAACAGGTGAGCAAACCAACAACACTGATTAGAAAAGTGAATTTCTATTCTTCAGGTATCAGAATATGAATCAGAGGGTTGGGGTCTGTCTGGTGTGCATACTGCAGCCAGCTGTTTATTTTCTTTACCACTTTCTTTGTGTTTGGGGTCTTCAGAGTGTCCGTGAGCAGGATGTTAAAGCACTGATCCTGGTACCAACCAAAGAACTGGGTCAGCAGGTTCAGACCATGATCAGACAGTTAACGGCATTCTGCTCCAGGGATGTCCGAGTGGCCGACGTCTCTGGAAAAGCTGATGTTTCAACACAGAGGTAATTTTTAAAAAAAAATTAGTTAATTCAATTACAGTTTTTGCGTGCCTTTTTTTTGTTGATTCTCTCTATTGTATTAAACCAGGCCAATCTTAATGGAGAAGCCTGACATCGTGGTGGGGACCCCATCCCGGATCCTGGCCCACCTGAATGCTCAGAACCTCCTCCTACATTCATCCCTGGAGATGCTGGTAGTGGATGAGGCTGACCTTCTCTTTTCTTTTGGCTTTGAGGCAGATTTGAAGAACCTGCTGTGGTGAGAACGTAACCACCGATTTAGAACACTTTTATTTACGTCCAAGCTGCACCATTGAACACCACATAAATTCTTTTGTCCTAATATTTTTGTGCCGTTCATTGCTGACGTCATGACATCACCATTTTGGGGGATACACAGACTGAGTTTGATTGAAGGACTCTTGTTTTTATTTCTTTCTCTTTAACGTCCATCTGTTGTCTTTACAGCCATTTGCCAAAGATCTACCAGTCCTTCCTGATGTCGGCTACTCTGTCTGAGGACGTTCAATCCTTAAAGGAGCTGCTGCTACACAATCCTGTAATTTAATTTTCCACATTTCTAGCCTTCCAGAGCTTCACGCCTTTAATTTTAACTGGTTTCGCTATTCTTTAAGTAACCATAAATGGGCCTTTCTAAATATAAATGCATCAGGTTGAACATCAGTGAGTGCAAAACTGTTTTTATGCTTCAGCCTTCTTGTTGAAAATTCTTTGGTCTGGCTCCATTTCCACTCAGGTAATCCTCAAGCTGCAGGGCTCTCAGCTGCCTGACAGCAGCCAGCTGCAGCAGTACAGCATCAACTGCGAGGAGGAGGACAAGTTCCTGCTCATCTACACGCTGCTGAAGCTGCGGCTGGTTCAGGGTAAGACCCTGCTGTTCGTGGGAGCCGTGGACAGGAGCTACCGGCTCAAGCTCTTCCTGGAGCAGTTCGGCATTCCCACCTGCGTTTTAAACTCTGAGCTGCCAGTGGGGTCCAGGTGAGGCCAACCTCTCGGTATATCGGTGAGGTATTTCCATTGTGTACGTGTGTTTCATGAGCGAACAGGTTAGTTGAGCTTTTTCACGCCTGTCTGCAGGTGTCACATCATCTCGCAGTTCAATCAGGGATTTTACGATTACATCATCGCGGCAGACGAGGAGAGTTTGGCCGTTCCGGCTGAGGGCGCTGCTTCCGCTGAGGCGGCTGCAGGCAAAGGGAAGAAAAAGAAGAATTCGGAGAAGGCAGGAAAGTGAGTGGACTGGGATCTGGAAAATGGGGTCATTTTCAGAACAGTATAAAATTGTTCAGTCAGTAGCATACAAAAGGTGCATTTTAACACCTAATGTAGCCTAGTTGAACCCTTTAGGTATGAAAAACAATAATAGTTAATGTGTCAAATAAGTCAACTCACAATGTTGTTATTTAAGGAGCAAGGACAAAGAGTTTGGAGTCTCCAGAGGCGTCGATTTCCAAACGTCTCCAATGTCATCAACTTTGATTTCCCCACAACTGTAGAATCGTACATTCATCGAGTTGGAAGGTAAGTTATTCAGCCCTGTCCTCGGCCCGTCTGCTCTTGGCTGTGTTGCTGCCTCAGTCTGGCTCTGATCCTCCGGGTGGTTTGTCTGTGGGGTCCTGCAGAACGGCGCGAGCGGACAACCCCGGCACGGCTCTGTCCTTCATATCTCACAAAGAGGTCGCTTTGCTGTCAGACGTGGAGGAAGCTCTCACTGGAGGTAAGGCTGAAAGTTGAGCATGTGTTTTTTAGTGAGGAAACTGGGTTTTGTGTTTTGTTTTTAAATCAAAGCATGTCTTTCATCACTCTGGGTTCTTTGTAGATCACTCTGGCAGCGTGCTGAAACCTTATAAGTTCAAGATGGAAGAGATTGAAGGCTTCAGGTACAGGTGCAGGGTGAGTGTTCCCCATCAGGAGCTGTCTGTCCTCAGTCAGAATGTGGTCAAATGAGCATTGATTTCCTGGCACTGGTTTTGTTAAGCTGACAGGGCTGTGAAGCTGAACCTGTGCTCTGTCTGTGTCCAGGACGCCATGCGCTCGGTGACCAAGCAGGCAGTGAGGGAGGCCAGGCTGAAGGAGATCAAGCAGGAGCTGCTAAACTCCGAAAAACTCAAAGTAAGTGACGGCTGCTCGTCTGCCGAGACCTTCCGGGAGACGCAAACCTTTCCTGATCGAATGTCGCTGCTGTCACTCAGACGTATTTTGAGGACAATCCCAGAGATCTGCAGCTACTCCGACATGACAAAGACCTCCATCCCGCTGTGGTCAAACCGCACCTGAGGAACCTGCCTGATTACCTGAGTGAGACGGGCTCACAAACGCACCACTTATACACCAAATCTGAGTCACCAAGCAATAACTCTGACATCCATTTGCTGCAGTTCCAGACACGCTGAGGAATGTGATAAACCCACTGTCGTGCAAAAATAGAAGGAAAAGGAAAGAAAAACCAAAACTAGGAGTCGTGAAGACAAGTTTCAAGGTGAGACTTTGATGGTGTGTTCACTAAAATGTGAAGACATAAAAGACCTGCTAGCCTACATATTGTTTGGAGTGACTGATTATTTATTTTGATGCCTAAAGTAATTAAAATTTCAGTTGAACGATCAGCGATCGGACTGTTTGAGTGTTGTCTTGATCTTCCAGAACACCCGGGGGAAGGACCCACTCAAGAGTTTCCGTTACACCAGAGGAAAGAACAGAAAAGGCAAAGCAGCCCAGTCGTAGCTGCTGCCGCTGCTGCGGCGTGCACAACGTGCACGGCGCGTGCCTCAGCCCTCGCTGGTCTCACCCTGCCAAGGACTTCGAGCAGGACTTCATCTTTGGTGCCGACCTGCACCAGTGAATATGTATGGACTCTATGGGATGGATGGAATGGAATGAGGATGATGATGGATGGAATAAGAATGTATACTGAAGGATTCAGTTAACTTTCCCTCAGAGTTGTCTTATTTTTAATAAATCTGTTTTGACAAATGTACATATTTGTTGCAGTTCTGTTTTTTTAATATCTCTGTTAAGTGCAACACAATGTTCCACATTCAGCCACAAAATAACAGTCTAATGGACATTCAGAAAATAATCTTTTATTCAGATGCATCGTGAACATTCACTGACAGCAGTAACTATTGTAAAGCCATTAAAATCATCCATACATAATTAAGGATGTATCTCGTTTGCATTGTGGCCTAAAGGATCAGTACAGGTATCGATGTATCTGCTCAGCAGATCAGTCCTCTGCAAATTTATCAAAAACAACACACACTTTCCTTTATAACTGCATTTGTGGTCAGAATTTACCCAACAAGTTGCAACTATGTGTCTAATAACCTTTGTGTTATGAAGTTTAATCACTGTTGTAACTATTTGTGATAATGTACATGTGTTTGTAATAATCAGTCAATAGTGTATTCAAAAGGATAATCCTGTGTGGGCTCCGAGATCAGGTTGATGCTGTCAAATGGGTTTTCGGTGAACCAGCTGTCTACTGGGAACCAGGAGTCGTACCAGGAAGTTGTCCTCTCTGTTTCCGGTGGTGTTGTTGGGGCCATCGTGGTGGTGGTGGTGGTGGTGGTTGTCGTAGTGGGAGTGGTGCTCTGTCTGGCTCGGAACCGCTGCTCACGCAGCCTCCGTAGGCGGAGGATCCGGAGCCGCCTGCGCCGCTCGGCCCGCTGCATGCTGGCGTGGCTCTCCGTGGTGGTGGCGACCACGCTGCTGGCAGGGGTTGTTCTTACCACTTTCGCCCTGGTGACGATTCGGATCGGCCTCTTACCGTTGAGAGCCATGATCTGCTTGATGCGGTCCCAGTTGGACTTCGCTAAGGTGAAGCTGCACGGCGTGGCCCCTGAGTCGTAGCCCACCATGCAGAGTCGGGTCTGCGGGGTGTGGCCATCGGCCTTCGCTGTCACCTTGTACTCTCCGGGATTCAACAGCCGCCAGTAATCTCCCCCAGCGGCTAGATTGAATTAAACAGTTTGGGAGAATGCAAAGTTTCAATGGATCAGCCATTCATAAAGAAGTGATAATACATTATTAGCTTATCTAAAACACACGCGATGAGCCTTTGTACGCTGTACCCAACATACCAGTTTTGACATCGTGCCATATTCCTTCCACAGATATGGTGGCATTAGCCAGCGGGTTTCCCTCCACGTCCCTCACTACTCCCTTGATCCCTCGATGTACCTCGGTTTCAAAAAGACAACGTGGATGCTTTAGGATGACACTCTCAGTCCCAAAGTCAGTTCAGCACAAAAAGAAGCTCCCAGAATGATTCAAACCACCAAATCGCCTGATTGGCAAGGATCAGTTATATGTTTGCCCAGTATCCACGATGCAGGAGCGAATAAGCCGTCCTGTCTAACTCTAAATGGGGTTCTGTGCCTCAGTTCTCCTACTTGGAGCTCAGTTCGTACTTGCTCAATGAAAGCCAGCAGGGACTCCTTGTTGTTCTCCCACTCGAGAGGAAGTTCACTTTCATGGGGAAACTTGTCACAGCCCAGGAAGATGGACAGCTCGAAGCAGTTGGTGTGCAGGTAGCTGAAATCGTTCATACCTGTGGAGAGCTTTTCACTGATCAGTTGTTCCTGGTTTCATAGTTTCATATTGACAGATCTGTGTCACTCCTTGTTGAGCTCTTTATTGTTTCTGACACTTACTGCCCACTACTGGTTTCCAGCTGGCTCTGTTGACGATACCCTGGCCTGTCGTCACATCGTCGCCGTGGCAGGAGCCTCGGTAGGTCTCCGTCATGGTCAGGTGGCTGTGGGCGTATGCCATGGCCAACCACCGGAACATGGCGTCATCGGGCGTCTCCCGGAGGGCTCCCTCGTTCTGGCGCTGAATGCGAGCCCAAGTCTCCTCGTTCATGTCATTATTGCCTCTCCAACGCCGGGTATCAGCGAACTTAAACATCAAGGGTTGAGAGGATAGTTGGTTAATGGTGCTATTATTGATGGGCAGTTTATCTTTGGAACACACACCCACCGATTGTGGTTGGCGCTGCATGTCAAAAGGGTACGCAACCAGTTTTTCGCCCCCTTGTAAATTGGCTCCCAGCACAAATGGGGTGCGCTCCATCCAGGAAATGATAGCTTTTGTCTCCACAGCGAGCTGTGTGAGCGAGAAGCACACAAATGCTTTTGTGCCACGGTGGAGGGATGACCACACGGTAAATGTGCAACACACTCACAGAGGTGTTGAAGATGTTTTCCGGCAGGGGGATGTGGTGATTGGGCACGATGCGTGGGACCCATCCTCTGTCCTGAGCTCCCCACAAGACGCTGTTGAGGTCTGGAAAGTTCAGGAAGATGTCATAACCTTCCTCTGTCCAGTGGCCCAGTTCCCAGTTCCCCATCTCTGAGCCCTGTGGGCAAAATGGGACAACTATCTCCTCTGAATCCAATAATTTCAAACTGCTGATATAATGAAGGCCGAAGTGTCTTGAGTTCTTTTATCTCACAAATCTCTTCTCCGTCGCCTGTTTGTAATATTAGTTGTTAAAATTTTGATTTGGTCTGATTGGAAACACCTCATAGCTTTATGGCAAAGGCCTTTCATACCATCTCAAACGCCATCTCGTAGGCATCAGGATTCAGAGACGGCACCAGGTGTATTCTCACTCCGTCCACCAGGCGGCGCACTCTGGGATTTCCATCATTGTACTCCTTGCACAGAAATTGCATCAGCAGCAGAAGAAGCTCTCGGCCCAGTGCTTCATTACCATGGAGACCGGCGGTGTAACGGAATTCCGGCTCACCTGTTGACAGGTAAACACAGGTAGCATCAGAAACGTGGTAAAAACCAGATTTCTGCTCTGTGGTGAACTGTTTGGGAACCAGGTTGAGGAAGAGGAGCTTGGAGCTCATTGACCATAAAAATGTTGTTATTTTGTGGTCCATCTCTGTTGTCATGGTAACACACAGGCCACCGTGTACCTGTCTCATGCTCTCCAGGGTTGTCAGAGATTTCCATGGCATACATCTTCAGGCCTTGGTAGCTTTTTCCAATGTTGTAGATCCTGGTGATGTTGGGGCACTCTTCATTTATCACCTTCATCATCTGGACGGCAGAAAGGAGGAAAACACTTGGATGATGGATAACATTTATTTTTCATCTTGCTGCGGATGAAATGCAGACCTGTCTCATGTCTTTATAGTTGTGGTGTCTGAAGTCCAGTTCATCTGTTGGAGTCACTTCATTCTCACTGTGGTAGGTGCCTGGAAGATGGAAAAAATAGTAAATAAAATAATTACAAGCCATAAATTGGTGTAACATAATGTTAACTGTATGACTGACTGGGGAGTTGGCAGGCCAGGACTTCAGCTCTCAGGCACAAGCTGCCGTTCCAGCTCTGGGGAAGGATGCGGAGGTAACGCGCCACGATGGGCGTGAAAAACTGGTTCATTACTGGGGTGTTCCTGTCCACGTTGCCGTAGAACAACTGGAAGGGACGATTGCACGGAGTTAAACTAAAATGTTTGGCAGACTGACGTGCGCTCCATTTTAAACACCACTCACCCATTCGGCATAACCATCGTGCAGCGTCGTCCAGTCACGACTGTCGTTACTGAAGGCCACAAAGTAGGAGGACATGAAGTCATCCCTGGGAAGAAAGTCATTTTCACTTTTTTGGATTAAACCTTTCCAAAAAAACAGACACTGACATTACTGCCATAAAGGATTAAGGGTTAAGGATGGACTCACTGCGTCTCTGAGTTTCTTCCTTGAGTTATGACCCCGGTAAACTCCACCTCTCTGCGGGCGTCCACCTGGAACCAGTGGTTAGTCTCCTCTGGCTCTGCGCACCACGCACCACCGTACAGGTCATCGTCGTTTTCAGAACCCTGCAGTTGACCACAGCTCTTTTTAGAACCAGTTTGTCATCCTGACTTGAGAACAAATTTGGACCACAACCCCGCCATTATCCCAATTTTCCAAACCAGTGC
The DNA here is from genome assembly GCF_003711565.1 of Takifugu flavidus. Taxonomy (NCBI): domain Eukaryota; kingdom Metazoa; phylum Chordata; class Actinopteri; order Tetraodontiformes; family Tetraodontidae; genus Takifugu; species Takifugu flavidus. The sequence goes on from NC_079539.1 coordinate 2,215,422, forward strand.
TAGGCGAGGTGGAAGGTTATGTTTACCTGCATGTTGAGTCGCCCCCGCTGAGCTGAAAATCCATGTTGGGACTGAGAGGAAGCCAGCAGCTGGTCCTCCTCCAACCGATGGGACTCCAGGCCAAGCGGAGGACAGTCTTGGAAGAACAAAATGTGCTTTGACCTTAATATACTAAACACATATTTTGACTACTGTTGATGTATTCTTTTACCTTTCGGTTTAGCAGGCACAGATGTCTGCTTCAGCCTCTCCTCTTCCTCCTCCTCCCACTGCTTCTTCAACCGCTCGGCTTCCCGGCATAATGAGAAAACAACATGGGTAAAAGTCTATGTTTCAGACAGGCAGTAAATATTTCCATATGGAGCCTTCACACTCACTCGTGTGTGTTTTGTGTTTGCTCAAACATCCGTCAGTGTTAAATCATGTGACACACAGACCGTTTCAGTCACAACTCTCACTGCCAGCTGACGTCATCATTACTGAATCAGCCTGAAGTCTTTTAGGCAGCTCTCAGTCTTGGTCAGATCCAAGCGATTCAATAAAAAACAGCAATAAAAACCCCTAAAAATTCAAACACCTTTTTCTGCCTTTTCTTTGCGAGCTCTCTCCTCCTCTTCCTCCTTTTTCTTTGCAGCCACTGGGAATAAATCAGACAGAAAACACTCAGATGGGACAGTCAGCATCTGTAGCACAGGTGCCACATGAAGCTCCTCTGATGGGAAAAGATCTAATGGTGACGTACGGTCGGAGTAATCGTATTCTTCATACCAGGGGACGAGAAATGGGACGGGTGTGGTTTCCTCTGAAACACAAGTAGATATAACATATTATAAACATGATTTACAATCTATATCAAGCAATAAACCTTAGAAACCTATAGGTTTGACCGAAATACCTGGTATATACATGACCTCAGGGGTCGTGACCTCTTTCTTATCAGCCCAGACATCTGTCAAAAACACAGACCAGAAGGCTCAATGAAACAGCCAAGATGATTTTATACCGATTCAGTTGTTCTTTTCATGAAAGTCGCAACATTTATTGCTTTGTTCCTCATTGCTTTGTTCAGTTCCAGTCTCAGGGTTCACTGACCTATGGAAGGCTCGGGCAGGCCGGGCTCAACAGGTTCCTCAAACGGCTTTAGAGTCACTGGTTGAACTGATAAAAAGATCAGAGTAAGGATCGAGTTTCTGGATAAAAATGGCAACTTTTGCCAATACTTCTGCAGACGTAACGATTGCATTTGATTAAATCTGCAATATTCAACAATGCAAATGCCTGTTTGTGGCATCACTGCGCCAACTGAAGACCTACATGTATCCAGTTCTGTCAAAATCTTCTCCTCTTCCTTAATTACAGTGGGGGGCTGGGTGTGCGGCAGCGAGGTGGTCGTTGTCTTTGGTTTCTTGGTGGGTTTGGGTGCCTTCGGCTTCTTTGTTGGTTTGGGTGGTTTGGGTTTTTTGGTGGGTTTCGGGGGCTTTGGCTTCTTTGTGGGCTTCGGGGCGCTCTGTTTTTTTGCTTTGGCCTCTTTCTCTGCTGCTTTCTTAGCTTTAGCTTCAGAGAGAGATAGAGAGAGAGAGAAAGAAAGAGAGAGAAAAGTATTAGAGACAGGATAACAAATTGGAACAGTTTTCTCAGGTTGTTTTCATTTTGTGATCTATAGAATCTGTTTCGATGAAGCAATCAGAAGCTCCAGGTGAAGTCCTCCCAACCAATGTTAACATCCAGAAAATTGTTTTTCATTTACTGATTTGCTTTACTGTGGACCCAGAGGAGGAAAAAGACCGTATTATTATTGTATTTAACTGGTGTCGAGGCAACATTAGAGTGAAATTTATCAGGAAGGATGCTTAAAAACTCTCTGAAGTGTATTAACGAACTGGTTATTTCTTCTTGCCACCAAATAAAGGCAGCTTTACTTCAATTTTGTGAAACAAAAATGTCCTGCATGTCCAGTAACACCGACGGATGGACGCTTTCGTGGTGAACTGCGTGGAATATTACAGAGAGAAGCAGCTTCATTATGTCAGCTTTTAAAAAAATAAATAAAATCTACCATTATGTAACCATCATCAAACTCCTCTGTAGAAACACGGCGGCTTGTTTTTGTTAGCTGGACGCGTTCCACCCTGACTAAACATAACATTTCCTCACATCCAGCCAGTCCATAACTCAGCTTCGATGCTCATGGGAGCCACTTTTCACCGTCTCTCACCTCTGCTGTGACCATGCACAGGCGATCCGAGCCGTGGAACGCTCTGGAATTCTCTTGCTTCAGATCTAGTGTTGGGAATTGTTGTGCTTTTTATTCAGATGCAATTGTGGTTTCATGAAATGCGATTTCTCCTGAGGATGAGTGCCTGCACTCTCACAGCTCTTTCAGAAGCAGAATTTCACAGGCTGATTTTTCTAGTGTGTTATTGGCTGGAGAACATGAAAATAGTTACGTGTCAATGACCTAATTAGTGCATACTTGGTTATCAGTGCAAATATTTGAGCCTCTCACAGGCAAAGTACTTCAGACATTTCAAAAAGTTATTTTTTCTTTTAAAAAGTACATGAATGAATGCAGAAATAATATATTATTTTGTACTGAGGTTGTTCAGTACTGAGTTCCCAGGAACACACATCTCATGGACAATTTGTGGGAGAAATGAGTCCATCATGACAACAATAACTGAAAGAGGATTCTATGGATAAACACTGCTTGAAAGTATTTGAAAAGAATTTGGTTTCTTAATTATGGCCTCCTTTTGTAACCTAAATCCAAACCTTTGGCCGCCATCTCTGTGGTTTTCCCTTACACAGCGGAAAGTTACCGTTCCGAACATCAGTGAAATGGCAGTGGCGCTATTGAAAATGGGTCTCCATAAAAATCTGTCTCCCCACTTCATGGAAATAGTAGTGGAAACATTTCTGCTGGTGCCCAGACTGTGTTTTTCATCTGTGTATCACCTGAGGCGCCTCCGTCATGGTAAAGCCTTGTTCTATCTGCAAAACAACAGCTTTTACAGTCGCAAACCAGACCCTGATTCCTGGCAGCGAGAGCGGGTCATGTAAGCAGTGGTGCGGACACGCTGCCAAGAAACCGTCAACCACCAGCTGAACCAGTGCGAGCGTGTGCTCCGCCATCTCTGAATCACTGAGAGGTTTTAATCAAAACAAAATTCCCAGGCTCCTCTGCTGCGCTGATTAGAAAAACACTCTTGGTTTGGGTAACACGCGGGGGCTTGTGCGAGCACATGAATGCAGGCGCAAGGAATTCTCTGGATGGCATTAGAGGCAGGACTAGATAACAGCTGAAAGCCGCTAATCTCCTGCAGCCTGGCTGACATCTCCAGCGGCCGCGCTTTCCGATTGAAAGTTGAGATGAGAAAAGGTTTTAAATGTGTTCCCATGAAAAGTTCAAATCCACGCGGAGCATCTACATACCTGCTTCTATTTCTTCAGGTGTTTTCTTCTTCTTTGGTTTTGGCTTGTCAATTTCCACATCTCTAGCAGGATCATCAGACATTTCAACATCCCGTTGGTCCACCTGTCTCCCGTCCTCTAGTCCTCGCCTTCGCCCCACCTGAACTTCCCCCTCTGCATCTTCTCGTGCGCAGACCACGACCCAACACAGGGTCAAACCCAGCCAAATGACCAGCACCTCTGCCCTCATGCCTCCTGAAGGGAACACTGACAAAGATGAAGCAGAGTAGGTGTGAGTCTCAAGCTAGCAGCAGAAGTAGCAATTATCCAACATCTGACCTGCAGATGCAAAGATTCAGCTGTCTGGAGTCGCTCTGACACCCTTGTGGGGTCTCAGTAGAACATGAAAGGACTCTGGAGAGAAAAAAGGATGGGCTTGTGGAGGTCTGGAGTTCTTCCTCTTCTGTGAAAGCGAGACAGTGTGGAGAGAGGAAAAGCAACAAAAAAGAGAAAAAAAAAGCCTGAGCTGGAAGATTTAAAGCAGCCTCCCAGTCATGCTGGAGTGGAGGAAGTGCATCTGTCTGGAGTGGATTTTCTCCAGCAGGAGCAGCAGAGCAGCACGCCTCCTCCTCTTCCTCTTCCTGCTATCCCACATTCTCCTCAGTCACATCTCTCCCTTATGGCCCTTCACCCCCTTTACCCCTCACCCATCCCTGTGCAGAGGGGAGGAGCATCTCCACATGTGACATTCCTACTCAGGAGAGAGGGAGAGCGAGAGAGAGAGAGAGAGGAAGAAAGAAAGAAAGAAAGAGAAAAAGAGACAGATTGAAAGTTCACACAGACGAAACAAAATGCAGAAACTTCTGCAGCGTTGCTCAGTCTGGACAGAACATCAGTTCACATATGTTTTTCGTTTGTGGAGGTGATAAGGTCGCGATGGGAAATGCGTTTTGAGAAGTCTGGCGGGAATTCTTGTTCTAAGTCAAATTGTGTTTTGTTTTTTATGAAGGTCACAATAAAATGTTGGGTCAACAGATCTGATTCAAATGCTTTGCTCCTTAAAATGCATAAATGATCTGAGTTCTGCTGATGTAATTTACAGCTAAACTGATTCCCCCGATGCCATCAAACTTGTTTACATCTGTATATCTATATTGCAATTATCCTGGTAAAATCTCTATAATTAGGATTCTCATGTGTGGGTAATAACTGTGTGTATCTGGACAATACCAAGAATTATTAACCATCCAGTCAACCTCATTGTGCTTTCTTTGGATTAAAATAAAGAAAAAAGACCAGGGTCTCTGGGAGCACCAGACGGTCGACCTTCTGGAAATGGTTATCTTCCTGGAACGGTCGGTATTCTCGGTCCTATTGCAGTCACATCCCATTGAATAAACCCTCACTCTGACCTTCTTGTTTCATCAACCTTTTTGAAAAAAACCAAAAAAAAAAAGTCTGGTTTCAATAAGTTTTAAATATCCCATAATTCCCCCTTATTTACTGGAAGCAATTCATAATTTTCCCGCTCTCTCCTTCCTCTCAGCATCATTAATTCTCACGTTTGAGCCACATGGGCATCCTTTACCTTGACCCTTATTAGTGGAGTTAAAAAAATAGAATAGAACTTACCGAGCATGGCTTTGGTGACGTTTAATGTCAAAGAGTTGCCTAAGATGTGACAGAAAGTTAATGTTTGTGCTTAATCATTGCATTAGAATAAGCTTTATTGATATAAAGTCTTTATGTAAGTACAACTATGACCTGAAACTCTTTTGACCCACAATAAGCAAATCAAAGGTTTTGTGTTTGGCTGATGAGAAATAACAACCCGTTAGGATGGGTTTCAAACCTCTGACCTCCTCACTGGGAGGCCATGGTGCGAACCAACCTGCTTTGCAGTGATCCATGCTTGAACGTAGTTTGGTTGTGTTCTGCAGACCGAGACAGGGACAGAGAGCGTGGAAGGAGGATGTTCCTGTCAGCAGTACCAGAACAGTCCAAAAGAACTGTTCCTTTTAAAAAATCTCCAGCCACTAAATGAGTAATACAGTGATGCATAGAGGAGGAATTTCTTTCTTATTCTGTTCTGAGTCTTAACAGATGCAGGCTTGTGTGTGCGTGTGTGTGGGTGTAATTACCTTCTTTATTTAAATTTGGATGCTGCAGGCTTTACTTTTTAAGATTATACGGTAAATGTATTTTTGAGTAAATGCCTTATTATTTAACCGAAACTATTGGATGAACTATTGGAAATAGTTATTTAAAAAACAACTAACGGCAGGTCATTAATCACAGGAGACATCTGTGTATTTACACTATTTCGTAGTTTGATTTTTGCTTACATTTTAATGAGACAGCAATGTCACATCAACTAGGTTATTTCAGCACTATCATATTATTTTATTAACATGTGTCTTGAGCTTCAGTTTGTTTTTAGAAATGTGATAAAAGTGATCAAATCCCAGATGACTTGTGTCTGTGCAGCAGATCGACAGCATCCGCTCCCTAAACTCTGCTCAGATTAGCTGTGAGTTTCATCCTTCCACTCATCAATCTCAGCCTGTTATTGTTGATGAACAAACCTTCCACAGTGAAATTTCAATATTGGCCAGGCTTCAGGGGTCTAACAACAGCCTCCATTAACTCCACTAGCTTTGTTTTGCTGCCATCTGTTCCTAATATACTTCAGTGGATTCAGCTGGGTTTTGCTACAAGCAGTCAGCAAACAATAGCTGATGACTACATATCAGCTCTTTTTCATCATTATCATAATTCAACTTACACGTGTTGCAAAAAGAATAATAATTCAATGATTTAGGTCCTGTTTTAAAGTGTACACAACACTGTATTTTGCACTGACTTTGTGGTCTCCTTAACTATAACAGATGGAGTTCAGTTGTGAAGGCTGAGGATAAGATATGCTCTTTATTACATACAGCTGTGCTCAAGGGGGGAGGGGGTGTACGAAGCTGAGAGAGGTTCTTATGTTATCTGTCCAGCTCTGAGGTCATTACATGATGCTTCCTTTCTCTCTCTTTCTCTCTTTTTAGGCAATGAAACCCTTGATTCAGGGGATAACTATGCAGGCTCGTGCCATTATATAATATTTCGTCACAGAATCCAGAGAAGTGTGGAAAAAGTCTGAAGAAGCTGGTCAATTCTCTGGCCAGCCACAACTTTCCTTTTCAAATTCTTCAAATCAAGCAGCGTCACCTCAGTGATAAAATCGCAGTTGAACAAATATATTGCTTAAATTTAATCATTTGTTTGTCGCCGTGTTAAAATGTTTTAAGCACTAAGTTTCCTTTTTTAAAATCTATTTTTTTAGCTTTCTAAAAAATGTTTGAGAAATGCATTTAGTACTCCACCACCAATCTTTATGCTTTGTTTTACTAAGATGCGTTTAAGAGGCAAATTTAGTAATATGTCTTGTTTTAGCTCGATTTCTTGCTTAATACAATTTGGCAAGTAGACTGAAGATAAACTTGAAGATAGTGAATAACTCGAAGCGCTTTTCTATAAAGTGTTTTAATCCAAAATAAGTTATAATATAATTACATTACAAACAATTAAAAACGCTTTGTCCCTTGAAAGAGGGTCATATTCCACACAAAAACAGCGCATCTTTCTCCATTTGTGCGTAGTCACTCTGTGCGCTTTTACGCATTACGTAATGGTGATAAGGCGCCACCAGCTGGAGCGTCGTGCGCTGCTGACAGTAGAGGGGACTGGAGGTCAGAGGGTAGCAGACATGAGTGTGCGATGACAAGTGTGATGTGAAAAAGCTCTGCTCCTCCTCGACCTCCTTTCCCTGCGACTGGCGCTCCTTCTTCCACTTGGTGCGCCTGTTCTGGAACCAGATCTTCACCTGAGTCTCGGAGAGGCGCAGGGCCGAAGCGATGCTGTGCCGCTCCAGCACTGACAGGTAGTGGCACCTCTGGAAGCTGTGCTCCAGCATCTGCAGCTGCTCCAGAGTAAAGGCGGTGCGGATCCGACGCCTCTTGGCCTTGGTGGCACCCTGCTTCCCTCGGCATGGAGCCTTCTTCTGCGGCCTGCAGCTTCCACCTGCTGCTGGAGGGTGCGCCACCGATTCGTCTCCGGAGGAATCTCCTGAAAACGCAATTCATAGACAATTGACCGTTTTGCCCCATAAGACATCAACCACACCTCTCTCTATCGGTCCTCTGCGAGTCTGACCTGTCCTACCTGTCGGGCTGATTCTCTTTGTGAATTTTGTGGGATCCAAAATATCCTCCACGGAAAACGGTGTTCTGTGGACGCGCGGTAATTTGACTGCAAGCGGCTGCATGTCACCTCTCTGGGCCGACCACGACGCAACTGTCTGCGTCTGTCCTTCCCTCAGCTTTATATACACACCCCGTGCACACGTCGCCGCACGCGTGAATTTGCATCTCATTGAAATTTGTTGCCTGAAAAGTTGCGGGGACAAACGCAGGCTCAGTGTTTCCTGCGCTGACACGCAGACACGCTCCGGTCCCGTGGGGCCCCCCTGCCTGGCTACTTCCAAATGTAAATGTCCGCTCTCAGCTGGGGGCCACAGAGCCTGCTATTTATTGCAGGGCATCTGGTTAAAATGTGCCCCCTTTCATTCACTCGTGTTTCTTTTTGTGCTTTCACTTGTTATTATTTGCAAATGGGAGATGTTACGCTGGTAGGACACGTGAACCACCTCCTCTGCGTCCTTGTGATGCTAATTTATGGAGTCGTTAAAAGCTAAGTTTGCCACTTTTCTCTTCCTTGACCCCCCACCACCCTTTCCCCAGGGTTCACCACAAAGCTTTGAAGCCCACCAACAATTTTATGAAGCAGAATGCAGAGCTGAGGTAAGACAAGAAAATCCGTGCAGCAAAGTTTTTATATCAAGAAATGAATTAAAAAGGCTGACACATCATTATAATTGATTTAGGTTAAAAGGATAAAAGAGACCACTGTGGAATAGTTATTTACCCAAGGTTATTAATCATGAATAATTTGTTACATTATAGTAATTTAAATTATGACTATGGTACTCTGTTTAAATTGTATATTAGCACAGCTAAATATGCATCTTCTGGGATTATTATAGGCGTTGAGAGGATGTGACACTTCTTTTATACAGGGTGTCATAAGTAAAAATGCTTAATATCATTGGTTGTTCGATTATTTGATTCCTAAAAGGCAGTAAAAGGAAATAATCAGTGAAAATTATTCCTAACTGAAACTATAAAATCACGTTCTTAAATGCCCCTTTAAGCATCTTGTGTTTGAATTGTTCCATTAATGTGTCTGCCTCCAACGGCTTCATTAACTTCACAATTCTGGTAAGTGTCCCATTTTTAAACCCACATTATCACTTGCAGTTTTCCAACCCCCAGAGTGGTCATTCGTCCTAATATGAAGAAGCGTCCAGGGGAGGATGGTTAATGATCCTGTGCAGGTTCAGCGTGACGCCAGCATCTGCCTGTGTAGTTCTATACAGACACCTACAGAGCTGCTGGTATTGAAGGAGCAAGAGGGGCCGGCTCATCAGGACAATTAGCAGATGTCACAAGTGAGCCTGACCCCTCCTGACCCTGGGCTTTGTTTGCAGTATGTTAAGGCCAAAAAAACAAAAATTACCTGGAAACCAATAATGAAGATCAGTCAAAATTAGATCCTTTTTAGACGGTGAACCTCAAGGAAATTTGACAAGCGTGCCTAAACAATGAAAAAAGTCACTGACAATAAAGTCTGAACTGCCTATGATTTTAAAGCATATTCTGTTAATAAATGCTCTTAAGTATGGAGAGATAAGGAACTAAATACGACACAACTTTAGATGGCTTAATATGTCTTTAAATAACAATAATTAATGTATTTTAATTGCCCTCTTGGGTCACGTGTAGCATGCAAATGTAACTAATATATACTATTGATACGAATACTGATCATTGGAAAAATTAATGACAAAGAGTACAAATCAGTTTAAGACTCATATTTAAATGGGAAAAGCTCCCAAAAATATACACATAGTGATACAGTAGGACTGTGAGGGACAATCATTTTTCTAAAAATGTAACAAAATCAGCTGCGATTTAAACTGAAGCATCACTGGTGTGTTTTCATCCCTCCCTGTGATCCCAACACCACAGATGTGTCTTCAGTGCAGGAGGAACAGGGAGGAGAAAACACAACTATTATTGTCTTTACAATGCCTTGAAAGCATTTATTGCAACACTCAGGGGTCCTCTCAGCATTCTTCGCCTCTTTTGAGGGCTGTTTGCTGGCACACTTGTCTTTGTGCTTGACGTATCGTTACCGGTGCACGAACAACCCACGCAAATTCTTTAGGCGAAGGAAGACTTTCAAAATATACGTGGGGTGGTCTCTCCTTAAAACAAAAGCCTTTTTTACAACGTTCTTCCACTGTGTAAACATGGAGAGGACACGTTCAAGACATTAGCATATCCAAACACTTGAGAAATCATTTGATATAGATTTTGGTGCTGTTATATCGTGGAAATGTATTCACATTAACACAGATTTTGTGACTTTGTTTTCCACTTAAATTTGCGTTCAATTAGAGCATTTTTCTGTAAGTTTCAGGTGAAATGATTAGACAACTTGTCAGTGACGACTATTCTCTTAACGAAAAATAAACTCATCAGCTCTTCAAATGAATAACTTCATTGATGCAAAAAATTCTTATTCTGCTAAATACATTGAAAATTCAGATTAATGTTAAGATATTTTAAGACATTGCTTTCTACTTTTTTTCGATGCATGATTGTGTGAATAACGAGACGACCTAATTTCCATGCAACTTAAAGCATTTTTTTATTGTATATTCAGCAGTATCAGATTTTAGCCCAAACCGCTGGCTGCTCTTTCTGTCTCACCACACATAAATCATTGGGGAAAATTCCAGTAGCCAAATCCAAACATCATAATCTCCATAAGTAAGTGTCCACTGTTACATATAAACATTAAACATTAAATATCAATAACACTAAAGGTCACAGTTGGTTTTTCAGTCACATTTTCCAAATGCGTATCATTCTGACATATAATTTAAATGGTATGAATAGTCAATTCCATATTTCTCTCTTGGTTTTCTCCCATCTTAAATAGGACTGACATCCTTTTTTTCAGATTTTTTGCAGTAGTCATCTAAATTCGTCGTCAGTTCTTGAAGTCTCATGTTGACCGGGACAATTGCTTAAAAGGTGCAACGCATCATTTAAACGCGGGGTGTCGCTGTTGCGCGGAATCAGAAACAGTAACCCGGAAGTTGTTTCTCAACTACGCTCTCGCGATGCCTTTTTGTTTTCATTGATTCGAAAGATGGCGTCTGAAGGAGAGGCGGGCAGTGCGGCTGCAACCGAAGCGGAGCCCGGAGAAGGGTATGGCTCCTTTGTAGCTCGATCTTATTTTTACATTCCTATATGGGACTTTATTGAATATTATGTTCATGTGTCGGAAGAAAAATCTCATGGCAGTACGAAATGCTATGAGCCAGCTGGCATGCTAACGTTAGCGCTCAGCAGACAAACCAAGCGAACCACATTAAGTTGTAACTTAAGATTCAGTTCAACTGAGAAAAATAAACGTATCGTTAAACATGTCTAGGATAGTGTTATTCTGTCCCCCTACAAACTTACGAAGTAAGCATAGACTCATTTAGACGTCATGGCTTTCTTTACTTCTTTATTGCCCTATCACCTAAGTGTTTAGTCTGACATTTTCAGAAAGATCTGTCATGAAATGCTACCTTGAGTAAATGGCAGTCGGAATTGTGAATACTTTCCATTGACAATAACTATGAAATACATGTAGATTTTTATTTCATTTAATGTCATTTCAGAGATGCTGCATTTGGGGAACTACCCACCAGCATGGACACCGAATCATCAAATGGCAAAGAAGGAGTGGTAACAGTGCTGATTTGTTGCTTGCATGCTTTTCACAAACTTACTATGAATTGTGATTTTATGAGCGGATCTCCTCATGTGTTAGGAGACGACTGCTGAAGGCTCCGAGGCTGCTGACACTCTGACTGGATCTGGTGATGAAGACAATGGGAGACAGCTTGGAGAGGTGGAGTTGCAATGTGCTCTGTGTATGAAGTGGTTCACTGCGGACACGTTTGGCATTGACACTGCGTATGTATCCTCGTGTTTTTTAAGACACAGATGTCTAGGATTTTTGCCAGCACACTGGATTATTTTATTTTTACCCTCAATATTTACCCTTCTGCTCTACAGGACTTGTCTGCCCTTCATGACTAATTATGTGTTTCACTGCAACATCTGCCACCACAGTGGCAACACATACTTCCTTAGAAAACAAGCAAGTAAGTGTTCCATGCTATGAAAAACTAGAATATGCAATAAAGCATTTTTTTTAGCAGACGTTCCTTTTGTTTTAAGACTTGAAGGAGATGTGCCTCACGGCCCTGGCAAACCTCACATGGAGGTCAAGAACTCATGATGAACACCCAAAGACGATGTTCTCTAAAGATAAGGTTATAAACGCTTGTTCTCAAACACTTAAATGTTCTGGTGCTTTATCTTTAAAACCTCTCATTATCATCTCAGTATTACCTGACTTGAAATAAGGCCGCAATCTGTGGTAGTAGTATTTTAAAAATTCTCATAATTTCTGCAATAGTTGCTGCAATAGCAATATGTTTTAACATATTTTGTATTTATTGTCGTTTAACTCCGCACATTCAAAGTAAAAACACGATAATAAACATTTACTGCCGCTTGTCCTCTCAGCACGACTGTCTTTAATTTGTCGATGGTTTCCATTTCTCTCTGCAGGATATCATACCATTCATCGACAAGTACTGGGAGTGTATGACAACTCGTCAGAGGCCAGGAAAGGTCACTTGGCCCAACAACATTGTAAAAACAATGGTAATATTCTGGGGCAGACGAGTAATGTTATGGTTCTCTTGAAGTGTGATTTTAATGAATGAATTTCATTTTTATCTGTTTTTTCTGGCTCCAGAGTAAAGAGCGTGATGTTTTTCTGGTGAAAGAACGACCTGATCCTGGAAGTAAAGACCCAGAGGAGGAATACCCCAAGTTTGGCCTTTTGGATCAGGTATTGACCATTTATGGGCTGTATGTCACTTATTCCTGTTATATTTGTGTGATTTTAATTCATCTGTAGGACCTGGGAACCATTGGACCCTCATATGACACACAGAAACAAACAACTGCTGCACCCACTGCTGGGGGACTGAATGGTAAGGACATAAAACACTAAAATATAAATTAAATGAAACACCCATATAAAGTTGCATGGATAAAACATTAAGCTCCACTAGTTGACCCTGTAACCACAACGACCAGGAGGAGAGACATCGCAGGCTTGATTAAACTCCTCCAAAGAGTAATGTAAAATATAATGACCATCATGGCAATTTTGTGCACTGTGTTCCAGGTGGATCTCTTTTCTCAGGTGAATATGTAAATGTGGTATTTGGAGCCTTTTTTTATGTCTGTATGCCTTTGGATAGAAGTTGGCCCTCAGGTTAAAATTTAGTTTGTCCTCATCACAAACCAAAATCAATCAAGAAGACAACAAAACCATCTTGTGGGCAACTTCATCCACGTAATTGCAACCTCCCTGTCTGCTCTCTGCATCTGTCTGGTGCCCCGTTCCTTTGAAAAGCTTTGCCCGCTTTGGTCAATGAACACACCTTCCTTGTCTCTGGCTTGCTGCTTATAAGCTATGAAATCCAAAACCTCTCCTCACTAAAATGACACTCTGCCCTTCACATCAAAGTATGAAGGTAAAGTGTCATTTTTTTTAATAAAGTTTGAAGTTGGGTTTCATCCAATGCTGATTAGCCTCACGTCCATTTGTTTAAAAAAAACAGCACGCTGGACACAATGGAAATAATCCAGCACATTAAGCATATATTTCAACTCTGCTCCCACAGTATTGTGAAGTTAAAATTCAACTTCAGTTTGATATAAATAAACAAAATTTAGACTGTGAGGTTTTTGCTAAAACATTGAGCATTGAGTGTGTGTAATGAGATAACTCAAAGACAAACTATTTGATTAAGAAATTGGCAACACGTCATTTAACGTACTCAATTTAAACCAATTAACACCTAAAAGATGGTTTTAAGTAACAGTATTGGGCTTTTTTTTAGCAACTTAATTTTTGAATTTGTAATGAAATATTAGATGGAGACCTAGAGCTTCAGAAACAAGAATTTAGTTTTACATTATGAAGAAAGTAAAGGGGACGGAATAAATCATCTTACAAGAGGCTGATAGTGTATGGAAAATGCAGCGTGAACTAATTCCTACCTTTTTTGCCCGCTGGCTCCCTATGTACACCAAATGCCTAATAACCTCACTTTTTGTGTAAATGTATGTTTGTGTGTCCAGTGGCATTGCTGGTTTAGCTGCAAAAGTAGTTGCCTTTTTTACCCAGTTAAACCAGTGCTTGGGTTTATCTGCACTGACCAATGACCCATTTTTAACAGCGGTCCTGTTATATTTGATGAAGGTGGTAGTCAAACTTGGATTAACAATCTGAAACCACTTTGGCTGTCGTCCTCATTACTTCTGTGTGAAACATTTAAAAGCAACACAGGCTCGCTCCTTTTGACCTTTGCCACTGGTGCGCCTATGTTGGCATCTATGTGTTTCTCTGCTGGTATACTTCATCTAACTAGTCTTGTACTTCATAAGGTGCGTTGGCTCCTGGTCCAGGAAAGGGAAGAGGGGCCAAACGTAAACAGCAGCAGCAGCAAGAGGGTAGTGCTGCAGGAGCCACTAAAAGAACCAGAAGGTATAAGAACTGTCGACCAACGCAGTCTGGTTGTGGCGTGGAGTTATATTAGGATTGTCTGGAATATCTGCAGACTTTAAAACCTTGTGCTTGTTGCCTCTTTTATCACAGTGACCCGCTGTTTTCTGCCCAGCGCTTGCCTCCTCATGGTTATCCTCTAGAGCATCCCTTCAATAAAGACGGCTACCGTTACATCCTGGCGGAACCAGATCCTCATGCTCCAGACCCCGAGAAGCTGGAACTAGACTGCTGGGCTGGGAAACCCATCCCTGGGGACCTGTACAGGGCCTGCTTGTACGAGAGAGTACTGCTGGCCTTACATGACAGAGGTAAATGAAAACAGATTTCAGGAGACCAACGGCTCTTTTTAAAATTGTTTTACAACTAATGAATTATTGTTTCAGCACCTCAGCTGAAGATCTCTGACGACCGTCTGACAGTGACTGGTGAGAAGGGTTATTCCATGGTGCGGGCGTCCCACGGTGTACGGAAGGGGGCTTGGTTCTTTGAAGTTACTGTTGATGACATGCCTCCAGACACTGCAGCCAGGCTTGGCTGGTCTCAACCACTGGGTAGGCAGCGCTTCCCTATTTGTGACTCAAGAGCTTATATTCTCATTATCTTTGGTCACTACTGCTGGCCCCTGATAGGGCAAGCATCATTTCCTCTATGCGTATCATATGGTTGGAACATTTGACTGTAGATTAAAGGAATATTTTTTAGTGGTTTGCGGAGCTTTTAAAAAAACGTCTAATGTGTGATACAGAATGTTATCACTAGATGGTGCCAGTGTCCCAGGAGCACCCGCAACATGAGAACTAGTGTAATGTCACAATATGTTTTACAAGTATAATATTCAGCTTAGTGGGGATTGGAACTGTCAATATTCTGTTTATTATAAACTAAAGTAACATTTAAAGCTGCCTGCAGCTAACCCCCCCCCCCCCTTTTTTTTTTTTTTTTTTTATAAAAATGTAAGTTATGTCAATTTCTTGATAATCTTTTAGGTAACCTGCAGGCACCGCTTGGCTATGACAAATTCAGCTACTCATGGCGTAGCAAGAAAGGCACCAAGTTCCATCAGTCAATGGGCAAACATTACTCCTCAGGCTACAGTCAAGGAGACACTCTGGGCTTTTTCATAGAGCTACCTGACGCTACAGAAACGGCCCGGTCGCTTCCTGATACATACAAGGATAAGGTAACGTGGCATGATGTGGAACTACACTGACCTTGCAGGTGTGCTTAGTCTGATGCTGTAAATCTGATCCCTTTTAGGCTCTAATTAAGTTCAAAAGCTACTTGTACTTTGAAGAAAAGGACTATGTAGACAAAGCAGAGAAAAATCTGAAGGCGGTGAGCCCCAGCAAGGTGAGAAAAGCTCTACAAAATTACAGAGGGACCAAAACTTTACCCTTGACTGTTGCTAACTTGTATATCCTTTTTATTTAGATGATATTCTTTAAAAATGGAATAAGTCAAGGCATTGCCTTTGAGAACCTGTTTGAAGGCCTCTACTTTCCTGCAATCTCCCTTTACAAGAGCTGCACAGTGAGTAGAACATATTTTAAGATTTCATTATTTTCCTCCTTCGATAATCATCTCTCTTTTTAGGTATCTGTCAATTTTGGGCCACATTTTAAACATCCCCCGAAGGACCTAAAGTACCAGCCGGTGAGTTGGTGCAGAGAAGATTCTGATTCCCAAATGTCTCCTGACTTAGTGTTTAATCCGTGTGTGTGTTTTCCCTGTCAGATGAGTGACATGGGCTGGGGAGCCGTCATCGAGCACACACTGGCCGACATGCTGTACCACGTGGAGACAGACGTGGACGGAAGACGAAGCCCTCCGTGGGAAGGGTAAAGTCAGGACACACCCCTGCTGCGAGACGCAACATTTCCCATGAAGCATCAGATCCACGGTGAACGAAACAGCTTCTGTTAAATATCTGGTAGGATCAGAGCTGGAACAGCAGGAAGTTGAAACGGAATCAAAGTAACCTAAAAAAGTACAGACGAGTTTATAAATGGCTCCGTGGCAGCGTTGGTTAACAGACCATTAGCTGGCACCGGTCTCCAAAACATTTGGAAACGAAGCAATTTTTGGTGCTCTGTTGTAAAGACAATATTTCTTTTTTAATTTCTTGTGACATTAATGACCTCCGTGTTGTTACAGGTAACAGACTCAATTTCACTCATTTTTTAGTTAATTCTGCAGACTTTAGGTGTGAAAATTATTTTGCTCGTTGTCTTTTATAATGTCAGTTATTTGCTGTTTTATACTCTGGGTTAAATAAAAATGTGACTAAATAATTCTCAAATCTCTTCATTACCCCTGGATAAGGAACATTTTCTCTCTTTTTTGCTTTTCAAACCTTGCTGAAAATGGCCTCGGCTGCACTTCCTGTGCCTTATCTTGTCAACAACACTCACAAATCACCTTTGAGAATAACAAGACGTTCAAGAATCTTAACACTTTCACCTCCGAACAGAACACAGTTTCTCTGCCCGTTCCAGTCCTCTAATCTTTGGTTTTCAGCCAGAGCAGCTCTACAAAAACAACCTTGCGCTTCACGTAAGGAAGGAAGGAAGCTTTATTTTACTGACTTTTTTCACTGGATTGTTAAGTTCAAATAAATGACAAGTACTCAAGATCAACAAGATCACAAAACAACAATGGCTCTTTAAAGGAAATAAAAAAAGTGAATACATAAGCATCACACACTTATTATAAAACATTTCATTCATTTCAAATACATCGCTTTTTACAAATCTTAAAAACATGCTCCCCTTCAGTGTTGAGCTGCTAACAAAACAACTATAAAACAGGTCCAGATTTTTTTGCCTCCAAGGTTAATAAAGCAGTTCTTTAATTGTTAGCATCAGGGTCCACAAAGCTGACCACCAAACCATTCACCTGCACAAATGTGAAAATCTCACATGGTTTTGAAGGAACATCAACACCCGAGCAATGATGCGGTTCTTTTGAAGACCCTCTTGAGCTTGGGTGCACTGTCGGTTGTCCTCACATGTCTTTGCTGCAGGTATTGTGTGCTGGGATGTTCCTCAGAGAAGAGTTTTTATTTATGTGTTGGCTTCGTCAGTCACCAGCTCCTGTCGGCTTTCATCTGCAGCATCTGGATGATGCTGAAGAAAAGGAGAAGCCCTCAGCCTCTACATGAACTACACAGACCCCCCCTCACAATACAGAAAGCTGCATTTACGTGTCTGCGGAAGATTCGGTGGAGCAGTTTACGTCTGGGGCTGTTGGGGGACTGACACCTGTCCAGGTCAGGTGAGCGAGACCCGTTGGCGCCAAAGACATTCAGCTCCTCGAAGCATCCGGTGTCTATTATCTACAGAAGAGGACAACTGAGGTTCTGTTGAGGCTAGAGGAGCAAATCTTTATGGAAGTACCTCATTTTGCCAGGTGATGGGAACGCTGCCTGTGTTGAATTTGGCGTAGAAGTATTTGTCCGTCTGGTCCAGAGTGACGCCTCTCAGCGTGGAAAACTCATCGATGTCCAGCACGTCGCTGCAGTACACGTGCCTGGGCTTCACAAGCAAAAATCACAACACACGGTGCAAAAGGATGGAGCCAAAGTTCACTTTAACATCATTTGAAAAAACAAAAACAATCAAGTCAAAGAGAGGAGCCGACTGTCAGGCGGGCTGGTACTCACGTCAGGTTTGAATGGAGGCTCCACCAGTCCCGCCTCCAGCATCCTGAAATTGATTTTCTTGAAAAAAGGATGCGACTGTACGTCTTTCCCTCCTGAACTCTGGCAGCCCAGCCTGTGATTTGGCTTTTTGGTCAGTAGCTGCAGTAGTAAAAAGCCATGTCCCTGTCATGTCCTCATAGGTTTCCTTCTCTATCACATCCGACTTGAACTCACCAGTGAACAGATTTGTTTCACGTCGAGGCTGAACTTTTCTCCATACTCCTCCTGGTCCGACAGGATCCTCCGCTCCATCTCTGACGTGCTGTGATGCTCTCCGTGGGCTCGGAACGGAGGCTTTCCTGCCGTCATTTCATAAATCAGGCAGCCGAGGCCCCACCAGTCAGCGCTCACCCCGTAATGCTTGCGGCCGATCACCTCAGGAGCTGAAATCACAGTAGTGTGATGGCGCACTTCTGGAATCAGCGCAGTGACACCACATCTGTGTTCCATACACACCCATGTATCCCAGCGTGCCCACCCTGCCATGCACCAGCTTCCCATCCGTCAGTCTGACAGCCAGGCCCAGGTCAGAGATGCGGATGTGTCCTTTCCGGAAAAAAATAGGCCCAAAAACAAACCTTAGACCAGTTGGGTAGTGTGACAGCTACGTTGCAACAGGAACCTCAAGACAAACTATGAGTGATGGCACGAATTTGCCCTTGTCACTGCGCGCAAATGATTGCGTCATTCCTTCAGTGGTGTGAGACGGGAAGGAGCAGCTGGAGAGATTAAATAGTTACCAAACTCCCAGGCGCAAGTGTTTTGTCAGTTATTTGCCACGCCTTTGTCTCTAGTATTTCCAAAACATCCTCGGCACCATTTCCTCCTCAGCGTTCTAATTACCTGAAGCTCTTGTCTGGTTAACAATTTATGTTGTTTTCTGAGCTAAAAATTGACCAGCAGTGAGATTTTATTCCACCCTCTATAGAACTTTTTATCCAGCTTTTACTTAAACTACCTACCGTTGTCATCCAACAAAATGTTTTCTGGTTTTAGATCCCTGAAGGGGAAAAAAAGATGATTTAATAACTTATAAAACCCACAAACTGTAAGCTAATCTTTAAAAAAAAAATACAGGTAGAGGAAGACTGACCTGTATAATATCGACTCATTGTGGAGGTGCATGAGGCCACAGCAGACCTGTGCAGCGTAGAACTGGACTCGGTCTTCGCTCAGTCCAGGCTCGCCGATGTTATAAATGTGGAAATTCAAGTCGCCGCCGCTCATCATGGTCAGAACCATACAGAGGGCATGTTTGGTCTCGTAGGCATACGCCAGGTTCACCTAGGAGGATGTAGGAGCACGGCAGTGAACAAAAAGACCAAATACACAAGGGCATGGAACTCACTTCCTACTGCTCAAACAGCATGAAATGGAATATTTGGAAGGGAACTATTGCCTCTGTCGCCTCTTCTACATTAGCTTATTGCTAACGGGGCTTTATGTATTAATGTGTTAGTGCCAAAAATAAGGAGACATCTTTGGAATTCAGTCAAAACAAGCGACGTGCGTTTGTGGTTGGAATTTGTTCCGTGGTCGTTGGTATGTTCCTCACCACAAACCGGCTGCTCAGCCCTTCCAGTATCTGTTTCTCATTGAGAGCCATGGCTTCTCCTCCCCTCTTCTTTATGTGAGTCTTCTCCAGCTTTTTGCAGGCGTACATCATCCCGGTGGCTCGGACCTGACAAGCCCACACCTGTTGAAAAAAACATTTAAAAAAAATAAACACGGAGCACTGATATTTATAATAGAATCCAATCTGTTACCTCGCCAAATCCTCCTTTCCCCAGGACCCTGTACTGTCTGAATCCATGCTTGGTGATGGGCTGCCTTGAGGAGAAAGATGATGCACAGTTGCAAATACAACATCTGTGAGCTGGACTGTGACCGACGGTAAACGTAGAGGCCAAAATGCTCGCTGACCTCTCCACCATCTTCCATTGTAGAAACCGGTCAAAATACATGCTGTTCTGGTACTGACTGAAGGGCTCTCCTCTGAGGTACTTGTGAAGCGCTCTTGTTCAAGATAAGGGAAGCCATTGGTTATTGACACACACACACACACACACACACACTCACAAACACACATGTGGAGAGAACAGGCTGACGTACTCCCTGCAGGCCTGAAAGACATCTGAGCAGGGATCAGCCTCCAGACTGTGGCTGCAACTCTGCTCATGGCTCAGCAGGGTGGACACACACTGATTGGACTGAGAGAGCACAGATTAAAGCAGGGACATCCAGACCCAGTGCTCAGTGGCCACAATCCGGCCAGTGTTTCTGTCCGACCAGGCAGAAAATGCTTTCACCGAGGAAAGTGGGATCCCAGGTGAGGGCTTCGTCTACCTGGTCGGACAGGAACCCGGTAGGATTGCAGCCCTCAATGTCTGGGTGTGGACCACCCTGGATTAAAGCATTCTGAGGGAGGCTCATGGTGTGTTTGGATGATGTGTATGTGTAGGTCATTTGGGATTATGGAAAAATGGAGTTTTGATGTGTTCTGTGTAAATTCCAAACCTCGCTGTTGAGGAACCGTTTAATTATTCGAATGCCAAACTCTCTCCTCTCCTCATCTGATTTTCTTTCAAAGTCTTCCTAAAGAAAGAGGACCGGGGGAAATTATCATCACATGTTTGTTTAAATGCATTCAGTATGTGCAGCTAAAGGACAGTTTATCTTAAAATTAAATGTGCACAGTTCTGGAATGTGAATTGCACTGTTTTGGCACTGCAACGTCTGACTGAAGGGCACGTGTTGCATCGCTATTCAAGTCGGTCTGGAGTCTGTGGTGATTGAGTCATCATTAAAGTAGTTCATTCTAAGTCACATATGAAGTTTTACTATAACTGTTTTGTTTTTTTCTAAAGATAACAATCTTTAACTGATGAAGTATCTAAGGTGACCTTTGTTATAAAACAAGCTGTCAGAAATCAGGACACTCTGGAGAAGTCACTTCCTGTCTTGGTCACATGACTGTCACCTGCTCACCACACCTGGGGGTTTAGCACATGTTGCTCAGGGAGTTAAGTCAAACTTAAAGCTGGATAAGGTGGAGTTGAGGGTATTTAAAGTGTTTGTGAACCCTGTTTTTAGTTATTTGGCATGTAAAACACTCATTTATTATTTTGTGTTAGTTTAACATGCTGTACCAATGCATCCAGGAGGGATATGTAGTTCTGCAGATCGGGTCGAGTCTGGCAGAAGAGCTTAAAGAGTTTCTTTCCAATTGGCTGTTTCACGCACAGGCTCTGGTATTCCCTCTCTGGAGGTGAAACATACAAAGAAACATTAAACTTGCGTCTTGAGGCTGCATCGCCGTATGAAACACTCATATGCACCTATGCTGGCAGCTAGCTCTGCACACTGACTGATGGAAGGAAACCGGAGCATCTCCTTCCACCTCCCGCTTCGGCCTTTGCTGCCTCCGCCTGTGGAGAACGTGAAAAGGAGAAGAACACGGTAAGTTGCCTGCAGCAGCAAACAAATTAATCTGTTTCCTAATGCCTGGAAACACAATTGCTTGTGTGCTTAATTTAGCACTAAACTTACTGTCACACCTCCTGTGACGCCACGGTTTGCGAACATGCACGAGTGACCTGTCAGGTTTCAGACAAAGGTACGCTCTGCATACAGCGAAGGAGCTATTAATAGCTCTGAGGTAAGCAGAGCCTGTGGGACCACATTGCTCTGCAACGTACGTTCAAGCAGAAATGTCTCAATTTTCTTAATGGGCATTTATTTGCCAAACAGAAAGTGTGATTCCGCGATTTTGTGAGGGTGGAGGAGCAGAAATGTGAGGCGGAAAAAGCACCAATCATGCAGCCAATATTTAACTCTCTCATCTGTCTCACAAAGCTCCTTAAATGGCTCAATCAAGACATGATGGGAACAACACACACATTTCAGTCATGTAATCTTGTAAGGAAACACTGCTAGGAAACACTGGTATTATGGGAGTCCACCAGTGATACTCCAGCATTGACCTGTTGGGACACAAGAGCCTGCAAAGAGCAGGATTCCTTTAACTTTACTGCAGATTCTCTACTAATTTTCTGAAATTCATCCTCAGGAGAGGACATCATGATACACACATTGACATGTATTGCCTTTAATTTGATTTTATTCATTTAGATATGATGAATTAAATGAGAATAAATAATGCATCCTACTAAATATCCTAATTTCCCACTCGTTTAAGGCTTCTTGGATCTTCGCTGACGTCCCTAAACATGTCAGTATAAGAGAAATGAATCCATACAAAAGTGCTTACCTTCTCTGGCTCGAATCAGAGCGCTGTTTGCTGCAATGCTTTCAATCTCCATGGAGGAGTGTGTGTGTTTGGCCTAAAGGCTGTGTGTGTCCAATTGTCCAACACTGAGTTACATCCAGATTTTATGCACCCACTGTATTAAAATAAGGCCTCATTGTCAACGACGAGCTTCCAGCCGTTGGAGCTTTGGTGGAACCTGCTGCACCGTTTGCTTCACTGATGAATGAAGGTGCAGATCCTTGACACATTTATGACGATGGTGCAGCCCCAAGGCAGGACACTCCCTCCTGACTGAGGCAGGGCCACGCAGATCAGATATTCAGCCAGAGCCTGACGGCAGCTCAGTCAGCTCCAGTTTCATCATCAGCTCTGTGCACTAAACTTTGGTTCACCTACCACTGTGGAGAATTTGAGATTTACAAGCCACTAATACAATCAAACCTCCACAGTGTACAGAAATTCTGTATTTGTTACATTATATGTATAAAAAAATCTTGTGATCTTATTTGATTGGAATATTTAATTTAAACTAGATTTGCAAGGCTCATACATTGATAATGATTTCAATTTAAATGCTTTCCTGTGATTTAACCCTCATTTACAATCAATTTTTACATATTTGGCCGCTGAGGAGCAAAATAAAGTATCAGCAAAGTTCCAAATAACACTAGTGTAGAGTGAGAGATCTGACCCAACCTCTTTCTACCTGTGTAATGTGGAAGGAGAATATGGGAATGACCTTATCTGCTGTACCTGAAGACATTCAAGTCTATTTGTGTCAAAAACATATATTTTTATTGCTTTTTTTCTTCGATTTCTTCCATGCTATTCTAAGTTGGTTATGTATTTTTCTGCCGCCTCAACATTTTAAATGATCTGAACATTTATTAAGTTGAATACTCAAAAAGAGTAGTAATACCGACATCTAGAGGACAAAGGATACTACTGCAGCCTATGTAGCGCATTATTGGTACAATGCTGTGCCAGGAGGCTCCTATCAATACGTGTTTTTAGTTTTTATTAATAGACACAACCTCTGTGATTCCATTCGGTGTCATTAAAAGGCTACGTGTGCTGATCTAAATCTCAGTAAAATCATAAAGGCTCAGCAAATAAGTTTTCAATGTTCTCATTCACTTTGAGGATTTCAGGAGAGATTCAAGGATCTCACAGTTTATATGAGGTAAATAAGCAATAAAATGATTTCAATACTTGACCGAAGGTTTATTCAGTGCCCTACAGACAGTGGCAGGAGGAAGTTTGGGTGCATGCAACAAAGCACATGTCTTCGTGCTGATTAAGACAAAACTGTAGAGGTAAGGTCAACATCACCAACTCTGTGTCAGACTTTTGATTGTTTTAATGTGAAATCACTGCACAGTCAGATATTTTGCCCTTTTTATTTTCAATCAAAATAAAGTTATTATTATGGAGATATTTTTACACAGAGCCTGAATTCTGGTGGTACAAGGACACATTTGAGAGTTTATATCAGCAGAAGCATGGATGGATGGATGGATGGATGGATGGATGGATGGATGGATGGATGGATGGAGAGAACATAAAGTACATAAAAATACCTCATACACAATATAACATTGTCAAAGATTGAATTTTGTTCGGAAAACTCACCTCTGCTGCTCTCAACATTATGAAAACATCTTACAAAATATTTACATAAAAAATGAGAAATTTATTGATAATGTTTATTTTAACATGCTTACTTTTGCAATTTCCATCTAAAAGAATATGTTGCCTGTTTTCCTCCTGAATATGAACTAATGAATGCCACAGAGATCAACAGTTAACTATAAAAAGATGGTTTCTCACAAATGATTTTGTTACCAATGCAAAAATAAAATTCTATTTTGTAACGTTTTATGCATCTCAACAACAAAACTACTGGCACAGTCCTGTGAATCAAGTTAATGACTTAACTTTCTTAGTTTCATTTCAGGGCCCAAACTGCAGTAAACTTTAGTTTTACCACTCACTCTGCAGGCGGAGGGGCCCCTGGATTGGAATTCCAAGGCCAACGCCAGGCTCAGTTCCACAGTTCTGGGGTAAGATGGTGATTTTTCTCTTTGCTGAAGTCTTGCACCACATCATTAAATGAAATCTGACATCGTGGCTCTCAGGGCCCCTGGTCCACTAAAAGATCTATTTTTTTCACTTGCACTTGCTCTGATAATAGTAATAATATAAATGTTCTTGTTGTGTTTCTGATGTCCTGTTTAAAGACACTTTTGTTGCTCTGGACATCTAAGAAAAACAAATAGACAAGGAATCTATGACAATAGTCTATGGTTGATGCTAAGCAAGTCAGCCTCCAAAGTCAATAAAAGTTACGAAATCTGTTTGACAAGTATGATTTCTCGTCCATCGTGGACAGAAATGGTGTCATAAACACATGACCACTATGTTGAAAACAGGCTGTACAATAGAGCTCAAGGCTGCTCCAAAAGAGTTCCTCTTTCTGAAATGCCAGCATCAGCATCGAGGAAGGAAGACATGCAAATAAACTCTCCCACTGTTCCAATTCAGGAACACAAATATTCCGTTTGATGCCGGAGGCGATGCTGTGGATTACAGATTTCTCACAGCAGTCAGATGAGGGGCTGTGGTGGCTGCTGCTCTGAGCCTCTATGTCCCTCTAATAGCTATGAAGCCATCATGTGTACACCCAGAAAGAGAGCACCTCTTCATTGCCCAAATCCACCAAATCTGTGAATAAAGACATAAGACATTAATGAATAGACTTCACCATTATCCCTTGGAGTTACGTTTTAACTGTAAAACAACTATAAATTCACACGGACACGCTTGGTGGTGCCAGCGGAAAAAGGGTTGTACTCCTAAAAAATGCAGGATGCATGATTACATACCATAGGTTTGCTCCATGGCAGGTCATGAATCGTCTCGGTGTGACGCATGGGTCCGTAACATGTAACGTTTGACCTGGGCTGCAAAATCTGGTCACATCCTTGGCACCCGGTTATTTGCTCACAAGGACGTTCTGTAAAATAACAAAAGACAACCAGTTCGTCATTGTGGCATCCACGGCCTTCATCAGGTGCCAGCATGAGAGCCTTTGTACAACGGCCATGAGGAAGACAATTGGTGGAAATATAATGCAATGAAACAAAAATTTCACGAGCAGGCACTTCTGAAGCCTTTGAGACTTTTGGCGGAATTGTAATTTACGAGCCGATGTCATGTTCTCACAAACATCCCGGCCGTACAGTGGCGGCAGACAACTGAATGGCGGAGCTATTGCTTGAGCTCCTCACTCCTGGGACGTTGGTTCAGACTCAAACATACATAATCTTGTGTATTATCAGATTTCATCGCAAGCTGCTGAGAATGGTTTCACATCTGAGATTTACCACCAGATGAGAGGTTTCAATGTTGTGCCTGCCAGTTTTTGTGAGATCGTTTTTCCCCTCGTCCTAAAGGTGTAGCAGATCTAGTGGGAACTCATTCTGATGATCCACTTTTGTCTCCACTTCATTCAGGCCCACCACAGTCCTGCCACCCTCAGGCAGCAGAGGTGACTCAATACTGGAGGACTCCAGTATCAAACCTGTGCTGGAAGATACATAATCATTTTTTTTTTTTTTTTTTTGACAAAGTGGGTCAGATTAGTCTGAAGCTCAAAGGTGTACTGCTGCTGCAATAAAAATGGACAAGGGTGTAATTGTATCCTTGTCTGGCTGTCAGACTTCCACAAACAGTCATCGGCATGGAGCGCTCTACTTTCCTGCCCCGGAGCCTCGTACGAAGGCGGATGCTTTGCTCACATCTTCGGTTCATAGTCACCATGCTACTCGTTATTCTGCCTGCTGTCAGTCAAGCATGCTACAATTTATAGCTTACCCTGGCTGTGTGAGGGCAACCAGAAAGAAGGGTCATGGGGGTGTTCTCAAGGGAGCCCCCACAGTGGGACATTCTGTGCAGATGTGGTTGTTGGTGCTATAGGAAGGTCTTGGTATGGCATCCTAAAGAAGAACTCAATTTGATTAGCACCTAATGCCCAAATTTACAACAACTTATACCAGCTCACAACAAAAATCTAAACAATAATTTGCAGTGATGAGTATCTGGCTGCATGTGATTTTACAGCTTGAAAATTCAGCCCCACCCTTGGGGGGAAAAATGAAGGAAAAAAAGTTGCCCCTGAAGCTGACGAGAGGTGGGGTCTGCACAAAATATAAAAAGTGCCAACGACTTGCTGCAGCCTCTTTCAAACCTCCCTGACAAATATCCCCACATCATATTCGGAGTTGCAGACTCAGAGGAATTTTCCAATCCAAAAAGTTACCGATAATCATGACTATCGATAAAGCCAAAGTTGCGCTTGGATTTATAGTGGCGGGGGCGTTAACGTTGGTTTTTGGTGGGATTAGTGTGCTTATGGGGCCGACTGTGATGACCGACCAGGTAATAAAGGTAAGCTGGGCGCTGTTCTTGTTTTCGGTCTATGAAATGTAAATATGCATGGTCATCTATGAAAATGTTTTGTATAAAAAAATCACTATTGTAATTGGACTTGCATTTAATCATTGAATAATTGTCATTAAAATGGACTGATGTATGACTTATGTCTATTATTTTGTTCATTCTAAAATATTCGAGAAAGTCTATATCAATATATATATACACACATATATACATATATAAATATTATATATGAGAACACGTTCCGTATCAATAGGTCCCAAGGTCATGTGTTCACTGCTTCTGACAATTTTCCATTGTCAAATTAAGAAAACTTAAAATTTCATCTCGTAAATTTATGAAACTTTTCCTCTTTTATACTACTTTATTTTATTTCCTATTACTCGCACGTTCATTCAATCTGTCGCGGGTCTGCGAGCGCTGCAGCAAAAACTACATTTCCCAGAGTGCTCTGTCCTGCGACGGCGTGACGACTGCATTTAAACATGGGGACAGCACAAGCGGGTCAAAAACATCGAGCAGCGGCTTTAAAAGCCGGCTGGACCGCGGTCCTTGTCATTTAAACACCGGCGTTAATTGGGAGAGGTCATTGTTATCACTAGCAGTGATTCAGCCGTGTGTTTCTGCTGGTCTGTCGACACAAACAACACAGGAACACAAAGTACCGTCTGTCAGTAAGAAACTATGGCAATAAATAAATCTAAGGTCGCTGTCGGCTTTATAGTCGTCGGTGTCCTCACGGTTTTCTTTGGAACTCTTCTTACTTTTGTGGGACCACTAATTATCGACGACCAGGTGGTAAAGGTAGGATACCGTGCACATTTATTATGTTCAGTCATTACTTTGAAGAATTTATAGCATTTATTTGCAGCCCAAGTTTCAATCTGTGCGGTGAAAACGTAGATATCCTGTTGGTTTGTCTTCAGGTTAACTCATTTACAGGATAATGTTGTGTTCACAACGCGCAGAGGTCACCTTTTATATCTTCATTTTGTAATAAATGTTGCCCTTTATGTGTCGGCCTATCTAATCTTTTGATAGAGACCTGTTACTTTCTGAAAAGCTGTGAAAACTAAGTTATATGTAGAAGCTTTGGCACATTTACCCAAAATACATGTAAAACATTTGATAAGTAAGGATTATGATAATTCATTTATCTTCATGTTTTAAAGGAACAAATTAAAGCAGAGCTAGTTTAACACTTGAGGTAATTAAATTAATTTGCTCTTAATATCCTAATTAAATTATACACAGTCTTCAGTGATATATACTACGCTACATTACTGAGTATAAAGTATAAAATATTTTGATTTTATAAATGGTGCAACATTTTATAGGTTGCTTTACAGGCTAAATGTGCTGTGTAAAAGAGGATCTAAAGTGTGGGTTTATGCGTTGATATATGGTATAGATTCTATACTATAAAACAGAAGTGATTTTTTTATTTTTATTTTTTATTTTTTTAGCGCTCTTTGCACACACTGACATTTTTGAAATTTTGTAATGGGACCTGGTTTAATTTCTAATAAAGAATGATCCATCCATAATCTCAACATCTCTATATTAATATTTGTATATTGACTGAATTAAACAAAACTTTCTATCTCCTAGAACACAGTCATTGACCCCAAAAATGAGATGTCCTACACCATGTGGAGGGATGTGCCCGTACCATTCTTCATGTCTGTTTACTTCTTCCACGTCTTAAATCCGAAGGAGATTCTGGCTGGAGAGAAGCCCATGGTGGAGCAGAGGGGACCTTATGTGTACAGGTATGTTTGACTTCGTCGTTTTTGATTGAAACTGTTCAAGTTTAGGTGTTGGGTGATCTAGTATGGATGTATCAAAAATATGTCTGATTTTAAACTCTAGTTATTGTTTTTGTTGTCTCATTTACCTGAAATAAAAACCTATTAACTCATCAATTAAAATATTAGAACAAAGACCACCTCACTATTACCACCCCATGCTGATAGAAAAGTGACTGAAATTTCTACATTATTCTCAGTTCAGGAAATTCAGGTATCTGTGTGTTTTGTATATTAAGAAAAACAAGGTCTGCACCTTGTTTTTTAGAGAAGTTTTAAGACGATTCCTTTTTAAAAAAGTTAACAATCTGATTGTTTTAATAATTAGAGATAGTGTTCAAATAAAGGAACCTCGAATGCATCATGATGATAGTCCATATATCGCCATTCTTTACTCCATTTATGGGGCGCCATTTGGCATCAAAGTATGTTCAAAAAAGTGTTTTATTTTTTAAATGTGCATATTCGCTAAATGCTTAGTTTCACGTGAGACATTTAGATTTAAAAGTAAGGTTTAGATTTAGCATTCAGATCTAATAATTTAAGATTTAAATTCAACTTGAATTTAGATTTAACATTGAAATTTAACATTTGCATCTATCATTTAATATTTACACTGAACTATTTCATATTTACATTTAACTATTTCATATATATCTATGATAGTAAATCATAGAAAATATCCTAAAAAGTGATTTTAAAAAAATTCTCACCCAGTTAAATGTGAAAAAAGGGTTGCTGTGTTTGAGTTGCTTTACAATCGGCACCCCATGTGCAGTCTTACATGTTGGCATGTGCTTTCCGCTGAGCGTGCAAGCCTGAGCCTACATGCGGTCAGACACTGCATGTGATTAAAAAACAAAAAAACATAAGTGAACAACCTGGTTTTAATCATCAAAGCAGTCAGTCAGTTTATAAAGCCCAAATATGCAAACTGCTTAAAACCTAAGATTTTTCCCTCTTGAAATGTTCTTCAGAAAACGCATCCAGAAAGACAACATCACATTTCATCCCAACTCCACGGTGTCTTACAAGGAATACCGAAGCTACTACTTTGAACCGAGCATGTCTGTGGGGAACGAGTCCGATGTTCTCACCCTTCCAAACATGCTGGTGCTGGTGAGCCAATATTTTCTCCTTCTAAACTTTGCGATTAATTCAGTGACGGTCCTTCAGCGCTGAATCCCATCGGTGCCTCCAGGGTGCAGCAGTCATGTTGGAAAGCCTGCCCGCTCCTGTGCGCATGATCATCAGCATGGCATTCAAGACCTTCGATGAGGGACCGTTCTTGACAAAGACAGTGGGGGAGCTGATGTGGGGTTATGACAGCAAGCTGGTGAATTTCCTCAATAAATACCTGCCCGGCATGCTGCCCTCGTCTGGGAAGTTTGGCCTCTTCTCTGAAGTGAGTTATTAAAATGACTTCTAGCACTTTACGTTCACCTTCAATTGCTGCTACTAAAGCAAATAAATATTCACCTCGCTAGCATGCTATCTGTTAGATGCGTTGTTTAACCTTTGCTTTTAACGCTGAGGCCATGAACTGAATCGGAGAGAAGACGACATTAATCTGTCTTTTAGTTCAATAACTCCGACACTGGCCTGTTCACCATCCACACCGGGAAGGACGACATCAGGAACGTCCACAAAGTTGTCTCCTGGAATGGCCTGACAGAGGTTACTGAACACATCTTAACCACCACACAGGATTTTTTTTCCTTCCTCGTTCCTGTTTTTGACTTGTTGCTTCGTCTGCAGCTCTCTTACTGGCGGACCCCTCAGTGTAACATGATTAACGGCACAGCTGGACAGATGTGGCCTCCCTTCATGACTGAGGAGAGCACATTGCCCTTTTACAGCCCAGATGCCTGCAGGTAAAAAATCTTTTACTTTTCTCTCTGGTCCTAATTTCAGCAGATTTACAGATGTTTTACCCCCCCCCCCCCCTCCACAGATCTCTGGAGCTGGTTTACCAGCGCTCTGGCGAGATGAAGGGTATCCCTCTTTACCGCTTTGTTGCTCCTAAAACCCTGTTTGCCAATGGAACAGATTACTCCCCCAATGAAGGCTTCTGTCCCTGCAGACAGTCCGGCCTCCTGAATGTCAGCAGTTGCCGCCAAAGTGAGTCAAGACCCCCGTTTATCTGTGTAAACGTATTTCCATTGTCGTGCTTCACGCTGTTTTTGTTTGAATATCTCCAGACTCTCCGGTCTTCATCTCCCACCCTCACTTTTTCAACGCTGACCCTGTGCTGCTGGACTACGTGCATGGGCTCTCTCCAAATGAGGAAGACCACGGCCTCTTCATAGATATTCACCCAGTGAGCACAAACACACTCACACACGCACGCACATGCATATAACTGACCTGACCTGACCAGATTATAGCCTCAGTATAGTCCCATAAATTGTTGTGCTTCCATGCAGCTACGGTCATAATACATGCGCTCTTTGCTTTTGCTGATACTGACCTTCAGTTGATTAGTGATGTGTTATGTGACGGTGAGTCAGTGTTATGAGCATTTTAATTGCCAGCTGATGGAGAGAAGCAATAACCGTTCCAAATTATGAATCATGTCACACAGCTTGGGACAACTTCTGGAATACAGATGTCTTTGTTGGCCCGATCAGTGTCGGTACAACAGTCATGTTGAAGAACGTTATGAATGGATGTGTATTCGGTTTTACTATAATGTTGGACTTTTTTCCACTGAATGGTACTTGAGATAAATAAGAGTATGATTTTTATTTTAGGCTACCAGATTCACTTAAAAATCATTATTATATTCCTTCAGTAGGATTGTTATCACTGTCCTTGAGGTGATCTTGCAGTGGACTGATTAGATATGGACAACAGATAACATTATAATGAGTCATTTCTTTATACTTGTTCACAAATGTTACTTTATTTTCAGTAAAAAAAAATCAGGCTGTCATGCTAGTTATAGACCTGTTTTATGCAGAACTGGATAATCCTGATATTTAAAGGAAATTTACATGTTTTTATCATTTCAGAGTCAAGTTTGGTTGCATTAAAAGAATCAACACAGCTTTATATTTAATACAGATGAGCAGATCATTTGAGCAGCTTGTTGATGCCGTGTGCATCAGTCTTTTTCTTATCACTGTGTTTTATTATACTTTAACCTCTGCTGATAATAACCATAATTTTTGTGAGGAGGCCTGAATTCCTTTTTGTTTCTTTCTGGTAAAGCTGAATAAAATTTACTAAGAATGACTGAGAACAAGGTAATGACCAAAGGTGAGAATCGAATCGTTTCTTTTTAAATCCAAGCGATAAACACAGATCCATATTTAGTGCTGCGTTGCCACGTATCGTCACGTTCCAAAGCCGTTATGCAACTCTTCGGTGCGATTTGCTGAGCCCTAAGCTGTGATAAGGTGTTGTGATAAAGTGTAATTTGCTGTGTCCTTAGTTGTGATAAGGTAATTGGAAACTATCTCGGTGATTGCAGCTCTTTATTGAGAGTTAAGGTTTGTCAGACGTTGTCGCAGTAAAAACGCGACTCTCGCTGTTCTGATAGAAGCGCGTGTCCGCTGCAGGCTAGCAGAGCTTTCTGTGTCATTCAGATCTAGATTCATATCACAGGACATCTCAGTGCAGCGTTTGGTGAAGATGAAATGCAAATCAGCCTTTGATTTTTGTGGATAATAGCTTTTTGTTGTTTGAGAATGGGAGGCAGAATTTCCCCCAGTTGTTTCCTCTTAAACAGCTGCAGAAAAACAGTTGTCAAATTCAGAAATAATAAAATACAACCTTTAATTAGATTAGAAAGCATTTTAGAAAGTTCATCTTTGCAGCTTGTTGGTGTAAGCACAGCCCCTGAAACCATTAGCTGTAAAAAGAATTCTTAAAAACAACAATCTTTGTAGTAAATTATACATCTACTGCAGAACATTACTCGTGCTTTTTAGACTTTATCACATTACATATTATTTTCTTGGTAATGTGAACAACTTGAGTTTGGTTAAACTCTTGAATGAACACTTGAATTAATCCTGAAAGATAATGTCTTGGATGGATGGAAAAGAAAGTAGAGCCGCTGGATATGGGTCCGTCTGTTGCAACATCGCCGTGTTCCAAAACCGTTGGGCAACTTGTGTAAACTTTGGCAGCAGAACGGTTTTCTGAGGAGTGATAAGGTAATTGAGATGTGGGACTATCTCGGTAATTGCAGTTTTTTGTGAGTTAAGGGTTGTTTAAAACCATAAAAACACGTCGTTCCTTTTATTTATTTATTTTTTAACAACCAAACTGTGCTGACTAAAGCTACAGTGTATCTGGGGAAGGCCGCCAAAGCTTTTTCCAAATGCATATGAACTTCATGGAACTACCGCTATCATAAATCCTTCTAATATCAGATATAATTCTCTCTAGTCACTGTTAGGCGGGAAGAGTCGTACTTTGAGCGTACTGACTAAAAGCTACATGAAGAATTCTTTTTTGTATTGAAGTCTTGGGTTTCCTGAAACCGTTTTGCTCTTAGAACAATGACATTTTTGTTTATATTCTTCATATATTTACCTGCAAACTTTACAGCTAAAATCAGTTGTGCGTGGTATTTCCTCGCGTGAGAGCTGTTGATTTTCTTCCTTTCAGCTAACTGGTGTCCCGCTGAATGTGTCCATCCGCCTGCAGCTTAACCTCTACATGAAGAGAGTGAGAGGAATTACGTAAGGGAATTATTCTTTCAACTTTGTTGCCTCACAGACTTTCAGCTCATTAAACGAAGATCTTTTTGACCCATTAGAGAAACTGGGAAGATCTCTGAGGTGGTGATGCCGATGCTCTGGTTTGAAGAGGTAATTAACGTTTTTAGAACGCAATAGTGCAATTTACGACATTTTATCCTGCAGCGGCTCAATTACTGTTACTGTGCTGTCACATTATATTCAGTATGTTTTAAAAATCTCACACAAAAATAGCTGTAGCACAAAACGGGATGCACAGTTAATGGCTGTCTTCTTCCCCCTCTTCAGAGGGGATACATCGACGGCCCTATCCTCAACACATTCCACACCAACCTCGTTGTCCTTCCTGCTGTGATGGAGTACATGCAGTATGGAATGATCGCTCTCGGCCTGGCAACAATAATAATCGCCGCTTTTGTGCGTTACAGAGTCAAGGTAAGACTGCCCCCTACGCTTACAGGCGGCTGGGGTTTTAATGTATTTTAACTGCATGCTGCATTGTTCTGCATCTTGTCTGCTAACAGTTAAGGGTCTGGAGCAGGAGGGTCTGAAAAACTGTGATTTACATCTACCATAGGCCGTAAGAAGCCAGAGTCTAGTAGATAAAGCCTCTTTTGTGTGATTAATTAGCTGTGAGTATTGGAAATATGACCAGAACATTTATTTGAATAGTCTCCATGCAGACACTCTTGCTCCATTGTAGACGTGTCTGCATTCCAAAGCCAGACTTGATTTATCCACAAACTTTAACTCGGCCCCTTGTGACTGACTGCATGAAGCCAGCAAGTGTTAATACCTGTAGTGTATTATATATCAGTACTGTCAGATACTCTGATCAGATGCACATCACAATGGTCCTGCAGCTAGGAATCAGACTATTTCTTACAATCTGCTGTTTCGAAGGAAAGAAAGTTCTTCTTTTATATTTCACCCCATTGTCACGTGCAAAAATTCACAAGTGGTTGAGTGTCTTGTTTTTGATCTTTTGTGTTTGCAGAGGCAGGTCGAAAATGATACATTTAGTTCTACGGTATTTGAAAACGGGGTTCGTAAATATCTAAATATCTAAACGATCTGTCTTCAATCATCTCGTTTCCAAATTTTGTTTTGTTTGTTTGATTTTGGATATGAAGACTTCAGCCTCAATCACCAATTCATTCCAATCAGTGTTCAGATGACGCCTTAAAGATCTCCCCAGAGTCTTTGAGGCATGTTGATCTCAATCTGTTCTGAACAGGAAGTCATTTTTATAATCACTCTTAATCATTTTGTGGCCTTGGAAATAATACTACTTCAAATATTATGAAGGAAATCTACTGCTTTTTACCATATCAAAACCATTCCAGTGTTACTTTCTGTACAAGGACCGATCACTGGAGGAGTAATCAGTAAAATCTACCGTGTAGAGTTGAGATGTTATGGATCAGGAAGTTAATGAAAGTCAGGTACACAGAAGCTAGTCAGGAGGAGACCGGTAGAACTATTTAACAACTGACTGCACGGTTTCTGTGACGATTATCCTATTATTTACATCTGAGTTTTCATGGCAAATTGAATGACTTGATGACTCAAAGTCTGCTGCAAAAGCTGCTTGTAATAATTTGTTGTTTATATAAAAAAAACAAAAAAAAAGACATCAAAAACCACTGGCTTATTTCAACCCTACTCCAGGATGATCCTTACATATAATAATATTGATTTCTGATGGTTAAAATGCAGGGCCAGCTCTTAGCATGGGCGCCATCTGCTGGACGGGGGCGCCGCCTCAAGCCCTCCCTAAAAAATACACAAATAGCATGAAAATAAAAACACAAATGAGATTAAACAAACTCAGTGGTGCCATTTCCCCATGCTCGGTCTTCAAAATCTAAAAAAAAATAGAGGTGGGGTGGGGGGCTTGATCCGGCTCTGCTCAGACGTGCTGTTGGTGTAACAATATGAATGCCTCCCCCTGTGGCTGTGAATAATTGTAGGGAAGACTGTTAATTAACCAATCATGGCCCTTATAATTAACTGCATGACTGACTGGATCAACACCATTAAAAGCGACTCCCTGCATGAATCCCGCTGTCTCTAACGTTTCCACAATTTTTAAAATAAAATCCGGCGCTGCTCGCTCCACAACCCCAATCAAAGCAGCGGCCGATTTCCTTTTTTCGAAATTCTGATTGGATGACGCTGTGAACCTATTTGGTCGCCTTTTAGGTCTCAGACAAAGAACAGATAAAAGGTTCACGCGACCATGAAACACAGGAGAAATATATCATGACTAATTCAGGTGGGTGCGTGCATAAGAGCGGACACACGTTTCAATGTTTCTGTGCTATAATGCTGCAGCGTTAAACCCAATATTTGACATATTTATACCTGAAAAATGGACGACTCCTTCCTGCCTGCGTGCGATGTTTAAAACGGGAATGGCGATCCGTGTCAGGGACGCTTGGATTAATGCAATTTTGTTTCCTCTGTTACATCCTCAGCAGTATCCAGGTAGCACATGCATGCTTTTGAAAGTAGTTGTGCAATCTTTACAAGCATTAGGCATGAATAGTGTAACCAGGATACTAACCCCCGTGTCAGCATCCTCCATGGGGATTGGATCTGAAAAGACAGGTAACTGTGATGTGTGAAGAGGAAAAGCAGACCGCTTTTGTCTGAGGGTGTTTTTGTTGCACGCTGCGTCCAACCTTGTTCCCCGCACCTCCTTTGTCTCCCGAACACGTTTTAATGTTGAGCTCTTTGTTCTGCAGAGACATAAATGTGGAGGAGGCGCCACATCCGAGGGAGAGGCGAGCGCCTCGGCCGGGGAGAAAGACCCTCTACTGCAGGACGATGTGGACTGACACACATATTAACACGCACATCAACACAAACAATTGGTGTTGGGGATTTTACACTTTTACTAACATCACTCCAACTTATTCAATGGGGAGAAACACTGGCACTCTCTGTACAGCTTAGTGGCTGTGAATGATGCATCGTTCAAACAGTGACTCTTGATGGGCATGAACGTGTTTGAATTACCCAACTTCAGTCTCAAAATTTAGAGAGATGCATTTTTGTATTCAATTCTGTAAAATTTGCAATGCAGCATTTTCAGATGATGATCGACGACCTGTTCCACGCGTGTGCGGAGCACGCAGCAGGTTTTCTGTTGACTATTGGCTTTCGTCAAAGGCTTAAACATTTTGCCCCATTAATGCACGAGTGCTGACCTGAGAGGGCGTCGGCCTTGAGCGGGAGCCGTTAACGCAGATGGTGACACGGTGGTTTGCACCAGTCCTGGGTTTGTTTCCTCATCTGTCACTGTTGAATATGGATGTTTTCCCAGGTCCCAGTGGGATGCTGGCTGTTTGGCCTCCGCTTTAGATCGGCGTTACTCTGCAGGGGAACTAAAGCAGGGGCCGAGCAGTTATCTGAGGACCAGTGGGCCTTAATTAACTGTGATAGACTGGAAATATGTCGAGGCTCAAATGCAGAAAAATGTCAAACATTTCATCGTTGGATCCCCTTTACATTGTCCTTCATAAAAATGTGGATATATACTTGATGGTTCAGGCAGGTTTCTTTTAATGAATTGTGACGTGGCACCATGAAGAAATAAACAAGCCATCAATTGACGCTCATCTGGTCTTTTTTTTACATTTTCTTTTGCTGGTTTGCTGCCACACAGCAGCACCAACAAGAGAAAATGAATGAAAACTAACACATGAAACAGCAAATGAGATTTATTTGTCTTTATTTCTATATTTTTCCTACAAACATTTCTTCAATATTATTTATTTGACAGCTGTTTGCTGAAATATTAACAAAAGGCACTCGTCACCAACGTCGACCCCTTAACTCACACTATAGCACTCTCATCTAATTCATTCATTTAGTTATTGTAATTGCACCAATACACCAGTGAGAAATCACTCCTGCACTTGGAGGAAGTGTCACTTGCGCGCGTTGAGGTGATCGTCCTCCGATGAGGACACAGAGGAGTTTGACCTTTTTATCATCAGCCTTTATCGTGGGTGATAGCGGTGATAGTCAAGGTCTGGCAGAAGTCGTTCCTGTTTGAGGGTTTATTTATAAGCTTGTTATATCAGCTTGTCTGATTTATCAGTTACATAAGCCGGTGCACACCTGGACAGCAGGTATGTGTCCACCTCTGTCATCGCCCGTCCACTAACGAAAACCATAAACATTCATCGCTGCACAACGTGGTGCCTTTGCACTTTACTCTCTGATGTCAATTTATGCTCTTTCATTGTTTGTTTGTTATGCACTTAACCCATCCATACATTCTTTATTACTGTGAATCATAAAAAAAGTATTATAAAGTCTTCTGTATTTGCTTATATAGTATATTCCATATGTAACTTAATATTTTACAATATTAATATGGAAATTAGTAAGTAGTCAAAGACATTAGAATCATAAATATTGCACCGACACGACTGATGCTTCCATTATATGATGTGATATACATTTTAAATTCAGTATTATTTTATTATCTTTAAGCCGTGGTTTAGTTACGTGATCCTCCAGCTCGCCTCAAACAGAATCGTGACTTGAGTCATGTGACCCAACGCTTCCACAGAAGAGATGAAGAATCGGTGATAAATCAGCACTTGTGAAACCAAATCAATTGGTGTACATATGAATAACAACCAAAAACAAATGAGAAAAAAAAACAAGTGAGCTCTGCTGTTTGTTTTCTAATGACACCTGACTTTACGTATAATGGATATAAGGCACCACACTTGAGACACATTATTCATTGTATAATAATAATATTCAGTACTTAGATTTGGTCATGTTCAGGTAAAGGGTCCCAGTAAACTGCACTGACATTGTCTGACTGGATTTGCACAGCTGTTGTCTTTCATCCTTTACCGATGACATAGCAACTGACCCCCCCACCCCAGCCCACAGGTACCCCTTCCTCATGTTTTCCCATTCTTGTCCCTCCACTTTATTAGTTGCCACGCAGAGGTCGCTGTTCCACTGCTCCATTTTCTATCTATAGCTGACCTTTGACCTAAGTGCTGCATACTGAACCCATCCAACACTCACTCACTCACACACTCACTCACACACAAATACAAAGTGTCAAAACAAGGTCCAAAGCCTGTGCAACAGGTGCGAGAAGTACACACACACACACATACTGAACTTGTCCTCTTGTTTTCTGTGCTGCTCAAACGCAACATGACACCGCTGCCACGGGAAACCGTGCGTGTCCCATTGTTAAAAATGTGCACATATACATCAAACCTTAAACACACGGATACACTGAGAGAAGTGGAACCTTTAGTTCCAGCTTGATTACCTACAAAACCAAAAATGCTTGTGTACAACTTTACCATTAGGCATTTAGGTCCCCTTCATTGAGACAAAGCTGCAAATACTGAAAAATATTCATACTTCAAATATTAACTCCTAGTTGTCATAACATTTGAAATATGTGGGAAAAAATCACTCCACATAAATTTTGCAAAAAAAAAAAACTATTATGTAGCACGAATTGGAATTACCTCCAATCCCGCTGAAGGATGGAAGTGGTAGAAGATGGGTGACTGAATTGGAATTATTCAAGTCTCGAATGTGTCACTGAAGGTTACGTAACTTTTGTTGTTTTCCAGACTGGGCTCCAGTTAGGCAGGTAAGGCTAACGCACTAATGCACTTAAACAGAACAACGGTAGCATCTGAGCATCAACCATGAGATGATGGAGGTTTTCAGCGCTCCCCCCGCGTCCATGTCTGCTTGTTCTACTTTGGGGAGCTGCTCGGACTCTTCGTAAAGGTCTCTGAAACGCTCAAAGCGACTTCCTCAGGATGCTGGCTGTGAGGGCTACGAGGGGGCGATTCTGGACACTTTGGCTCCGATTCTGCAGGATGGACAACGGTGGACACGGCGGTCTCCATCCGACTAGCTCGGTAAAGGCTCACCTGAAAAAAAAAAACACAAAGTAAATACTGGATCATCAGCTAAATGATGGTGACTTGTTTTCACCATTAATTTCATAGCAACCACATTTTCTAAATGTTTGTATTCGATATTTCTGCTTTGGCGTGCAAGATTATATGTATTTAGCAACCTGTCCTGTACATTCGGTTCAATTTAACCTTATTTATGTTTCATATGTTCCCATTCAGATTGTTTCCAGGCACTTTACAGAAACCCATAACCCAAGAATGGCAGAAAAATCTCATAACAGGAAGAAACCTTGAGCAGCACCAGGCTTATATGGAGGGAAGGACCCTTGTTTTAATTCTATCCCTAAAGGTTAACCTTTAGAATCACATCCCTCGTGACCTCCCGGAGGTTTGGTGGAGCAGGTTAACGCTGACTGGTTGGGGTCTGTCCTGTTGAGACAATACATCTCTGCTTCCATGAGTTCCCACTGCACTTTTAACGACCACGCCGCGTCGGACACACACCTGGGTTTGCAGGTAACGCGGTGACTTGAGCTCTAGCTCCTCCTGGGCGACAGTGGGGGTGCAACAGACGAACACCTGCTGGAATCCTGCTCGGAACCTGCCGGATGGAGGATAAGTGATCATAAGGGGTTGGATTAAACAGGAATTACACTGCATGCAGCCGACTGGATTATAAACACAAATACAGATTACCAACACAAAAACAAAGCAAAACAAAGGGAGGCGTAGACGATGGGGGAGGAGATCTCACCTGCTGTTGAGGCAGTAGTAGATGATTGGGTTGTACATGGTGGAGCTCATGGCCAGCCACATGACGGCCAGGTAGACCTGCTGGATGTAGCGCTCCTCGAAGAGCTCGGGGAAGAACTGGTGCAGTAAGAAGTAGATGTGATAGGGCAGCCAGCAGATGGCGAACGTACACACCACCACGATCATCATCTTCACCACCTGCCCCAGATAGAAAACACAGCCGTTTTATCAAATCATCTCTTTTTAATTTTTGTTGTTGTGAGGGATTAAAAAGGCATTTAAGGAAAGTTTAATCCCTTGGAAAACTCTCGTCTATGTGTGTGTGTGTGTGTGTGTGTGTGTGTGTGTGTGTGTGTGTGTGTGTGTGTGTATCACCTTGCGTTTGGCAGTAAGCTGCTGTTTGTAATGTTCGGAGGAATCTCCAGGAATTGCACTTGCCCAGAGGGTGACGCCCACAGTTGTATAGGCCAATCCCATAATGCAAAGGGGCAGGAAGTAGATCAGCAGTGTCACACAGACGTAGTATCTGACACCAAAATATCCACACAAAAAAAGGCATTTAAATTTATTACGGGTATGTCATGTGCAAGCATTTTTGAAATCATAATGTTGAATTTGCAGTTATTCTAAACAGATGCATTTAATTATTATTTTTCCTCTCTTTCAGCAGCTGGAGATTTCCAACACAACCCAGGCAGAAGTGAAGATGATCCACGCAGACAGACGCTTCACCTGAACTCCCCCTCAGCAGCAGCTGGCTCCATTGTTGATAAACTCAAATATTCCCTCAGGAAAGACCTTTGAAGTAGCAAACACCAGCCTCTTTTCTAACAAAAGAAGTCCTAACCAGGAGCTTCTGCGGATCGAATCAACCTGCTTTCCCCCGCAGGAACAGCAAAGTACTGAGAGAACACTCCTAACGAACTCTCCTTTGGTCGGAAACCAGCTGCTGACGTTGCCGAACTGCTTGACGTGACTCACATCTTCTTGAAGTCCACAATGGTGTACTCGGGCCAGTCTATGTAGCAGACTGTGCGTCCAGGCAGCAGGGCCGTGGCGGAGTAGTAGTACTGGGGAAAGGCCAGGAGCAGAGCCAGCACCCAGACCACAGCGATCACCACCCGAGTCTCGGTGGAAGTCAGCCTCTGCTGCAGGGGGTGGATGATCGCCATGTATCTAAACACACAAGGGAGGACACGGGAGTGTGTGGGGATGTTTGCTCTTTTTGCTCTTGGTGCGTTTGTGTGCTTTCAGTGCACCGTCGTTCCAGTACCTGCCGACTCACGCACCTGTCGAGAGCGATGGCCGTCATGGAGTAAATGCTGGCAAATATGGCTGCGATGGGGAAGAAGTTGTGGAAGCGGCAGTACCCTGAACCAAAGTACCACTCGTTGTGAACGGCGTAGGCGAAGTTGATCACGGTGTTGAACGCCGACATGCTGGCTTCGGCAAAGGCAAGGTTCACCTGCAGGAGGGGTAATATGATGCTAATCAACCGCAACGCTTGAGTCCATGACAAGTAGAATGGTTCTCATCTGTCTTGTTCTCATCGGGAACAATAGAGCTGTTGCACTCTTTCCTTTTGTTTCAGGCCACATTCTTCTGCTAATTTGCATCATTGTGGAGATGAAGTCTGACAGCTGTAAACACCAAACATTTCCTTTCCTTCAATATCCTTTCCCATCCCCTCCCCTCCTCTCCTCTCCTCCTCTCCTCTCCTCTCCTCTCCTCTCCTCCCCACTCCTCTTCCTCTCCTCTCCTCTCCTCTCCTCTCCTCTCCTCTCCTCTCTCTCCTCTCCTCTCCCCTCCCCTCCCCTCCCCTCCCCTCCTCTCCTCTCCTCTCCTCTCCTCCTCTCCTCTCCTCCCTGAATGAGAGGTTAGATTTCAAATAAACTGTAAAAAAAACAACAACTGGAAAGCAAAAGAAGATTAAGCCTCTTAAACCTTACTCGAACGTAAGCCGCAAACAAACCACATGTCCGAGCGCCGAACCGCCGATGGGGTTTTAACTGTTATAATGAGCGCTTGGAAGGTCTGATAATTAATGGCTCCACTCATCTGATGACTGTCTGATCTTTGCGACACTAGGTTTTTTGGCAGGTAGTTCGATATCGGTCACGTACTTAAACGAAGCACCAAGTTATCCCAGAGTTCGAACCCCCCTACCCCCACCCCCACCCCCACCCCCACCCCGCCCTCTCAAAGAAAAAACACCCCAAAAAACCCGAAACAGACCCAACTGGAGTAAATCCAGAATGCAAACAGTTACTGTAAAGATCATTTACCAGAAAGTAGTTGGTGACGGTCCTCATGCGTTTATGCGCCAGGATAATCCAGATGACCACCAAGTTTCCAACCACAGACACCGCAACGATGCTGCAGTAGGCAGCAGCCCAGAGTGTGATCTGCCACACGGGCTGGACGAACTGGTTGAATTCTTCGCTGTAGTTAACGGGCATGTTTCTGTCGTTGGTGCCGTTCAGATCCGCGGTCTTGTAGAGAGGGTCCATTTTCCGTGCCTCGGTTTGTTTGGCGAGCCGGGGGTTAAAAATAGATGAGTGTAATGTTACTGCAGCGGATTCCAATGTAGGAAGAGGTGAGGTGGGGGCAAAACGTGGATAAAAGCGCAGTTTGGGCTTTGCGTCTTTACGCACCGCGTGAGTGGCGATAACCGCATCCAAACGCACACAGCCTTGGAGGGTTCCCAGACGGTGAGGTTCTTCGGGATTTTACCCCCCCATCCCCACGAACACCCACACCCCCACACACAACTCCTCCCTTCCCCAAAATGACCAAATGATCTGTTTTGTCTTGTCTGATTATTGCGAGTGGCGACATAACTCGGCGGGATAAATCCCTCGTCACAATTTGATGATATTGGTTTATATAATCCCCAATGTCAAAAACAGGTGTGTGTGTCCTATTAATACACAGTTTATAACACTAATGCTGCACCGAGCAGCGACCATGACAGTTTACAGGTGACTGAGGAGTGGAAAAACGCCAACAATTATGTCATTACTTTAATTACGTTTAACAT
Source organism: Takifugu flavidus (assembly GCF_003711565.1). Taxonomy (NCBI): domain Eukaryota; kingdom Metazoa; phylum Chordata; class Actinopteri; order Tetraodontiformes; family Tetraodontidae; genus Takifugu; species Takifugu flavidus. The sequence continues at coordinate 2,258,328 of NC_079539.1, forward strand.
ATATTTACTTCACTATTATAATACCTTTAAATTTAAAACCTTTGCAGTGCCTTTTATAGTTACCTAACATTATGCACATCATCATTATGCATATCTAACCCCTCCAGTGTGAATGAAGGCTTTATTACAAGATGGGGTTGGATTGCATATCAGAGCATATCTTTGTCTGCAGACTGGAAGCTTTATGTGTTTGTTTTTTGGTCCCATCAGATCACAGCTTTTAAAAACCACTGAAGAAAAAGAGGAAATCCGTTTTGTTCCTCACCTGCTCCCTCCACAGTGGCTGCTTGTAATGCCCCATTGCAGATAGTGAAAGCTCGTGTCTGAACTGGAGATAAGGGAACAAGACAGGATGAACCCACCTGAGGACCACAAGCCATGTTCTTCATCGTGTAAAGCTGCCATCTGGTTTGATACTGAGACTTCAGTTTAATTGTCTGAGAAAGGATCTGACTTCTATTTCGCAGGAAAAGACAACAAACTGTCAGAGGGAATTACAGGACGGGGGAAGAATGTGCCAATGCGGGCAAAGATCTTGTAGACTCTAAGCACTGTGAAGTGGGGCTCACATTTTACTGCTGGATGTGTTGGACATTTAGATTATTATAAATCCTTCATACACATGTTTGCATCTGTGATTTAGGATGACAAAAGGACAAGGATCACATCTCTGGTTAGATTCTGTAAAGCCCTCCTCTGATTATGCGATTTTTTTCCACCACCTGGCACGAAATCTCCCTGGAAAACAAAGCTTAACTGATCATGTCAGGCTGCCGGCATGGAACAATTTCCATCTAATTCAATATCTCATTACAGAATAACCGGACGAATAATCTCGAGCCTGTGTCTTGTGTTGCTGGCAGCTGATACGCTCAGACAATCAGAAAGTGAAATGAGCAAGAACACCACAAACACAACAAAACAGGCTGGCATTTATTACAGGAGGTGCAGATTATTTTCTCTAAAAAAAATATCACCCGGAGTGTCAATCCATCAAACTTGTGATTTGTGTCTTGTGGGGAAGTAAGATCATAGATCAGATGATGCTGAATGCAGGCCAATGCAATCACTCTCACACAAACTTCCATGTGCTTGTTTGCCAAAAAAAGGAGGATATTTTGCTTTCGTTTTGGTCATTAGGCCTCATATGACTACAACAAGATGCACATTTGCATAGAATGATTTTAAACTACTGATTTCAGTACTTTAGTAATATGATTTATCAATGTCGTTTCTCCAAACCCTGTCTTGCCGAAACGCCCCATATTACGCACGCTGCCTCCCCCTTCTGGTAAAGTTAGAAATTGCGTGTATGTTAAACCGAGGAGCACGAACTGTAAAGTTATGAAAGTTTATATTTATCCCGTTTTGTGTGAATCAACCAGCCACTGTTATTTAATGGACACTGGCGATAAATATGGAAAACAGCAGCATTTACTATGTAGAAATGGATTAAGGCTTAAATTATCTAAATAAAACCACAACTTACCCCAAACAGGAAGAGGCCTAAATTACGCTTCATTCATGTGTGACAGTTCCAGAAGTCATTCAGTTATAAAGTACCTCCGATGTTCCTGAGAATCCGAGCTCAAGCTTACACAGTCAGAACATAAATGTCAACACATTCAGGAAATTGGAGACAAATATTTAGGCTCTGTGTTTATCAAGCATTAACATTAACACTGTGAATTCAACGCAGTGAATTCAATCATTTGCTTCGGTTAAAGTAAAAGGTGTTTTTCCACGTTGGTATGTTTTTATTGTTAACATTACAGATTCTATGTAAACTTCTCACCTAGTAATCTGCATTGTGTTTGCTTTTGTAGCTCAACTGGGACATCTAGTGGTGATGCTGTAGTAGTTCAAACCGAGGCGAGGTGAGAATCTGATCATGACCCAATGTTCAGCACCATGAAATGCACACACACACGCACACGCACCCACACACGGTAGAGATGATGAGTTGAAGCTCCTCTTCACAGTTTGTCTGTTGACTGAAGCAGTCAACTGGTGTTTAGTTGTCATATAACTGATTTGGTTCGTTTACGTTGGTCTAGTTTACATTGACTTGATTGTTTCTGCCTCAACTTTCGCATCAGGTAAATATCCACATCATTCTTTCTTTCAATGCAAAATCGACTTGATCCTGCTCTTTTTAGTACTCTATTCACTCTTGTCTTTGAACTTATTTTATGTGTGCATTGAGGTTTGGTTAATATAGCGAGTTTGACTTGTGCTGATTAGACTTAAAGTTTAGAAATTAATGGTATTTTCCCGGGATTAAAATGAAAAACCACCACAATGATGAGTAATTGAGTTGATCAATCAACTCAATTACTCATCGCTGTTGTGGTTAAAATTCTGTTAAAATTTGGTGTTTGTTTAGGTTCATGTAACACATTTAAAAAATTATGCAGTTTACTGTGTAATCGTAAAGAACAAAGTTCATCCTGAAATCACCCGATGGACACCTTTCCTCAGCATCAACGTCTCCTTGGCAACACTTAGATTTACAATGTCTCGTAGAATCTACGGTTGACAGGCTCCATTCAAATAGCAGAGAATTGTGAGTGTGTGTGTGTGTGTGTGTGTGTGTGTGTGTGTGTGTGTGCGTGTGTGTGTGTGTGACTGTGCTCATGTGACTGTCCTTCACAGTCAATGATCAGGCTTCAGAGCCTAAAACACAAATGACAGATGTCATGTATTGATTAGCCTACAAACCTCCCTAATTCACTGGTGTCGTGAGCGTGCAGGAAACAACAAATGACACTTTTAACCCTGAAAACTGACATTAGACTGACATTTGACAGGACTTGTGTCTTTAAGTAGAAAACATCTTCCTGCTACGTCTGAACTTCTCATGTTTCCTAGGCCGGTAACGTGTGTTGCAAACTTTTCCATCCGTATGTGGGAATTCCTCGTGTAGCAGCTTGCTTTTTTTTTCCATGCTTTGAGCTGCAGTCCAGTCCTGAAGGGCTGCTGGCTTCCATTGAGTTTTCCTCTTGTCATCCATCGATCCGTTGGGGGTGCCGGGGCACGTGTGTTGCCATGTAGCTCCACGTTGTCTCCTCACACCTCTGAGCCTGGAAATCACCGCAGAGCTCCTTCACCTTTGCATGAATGTCTTCTTTATTCTGTTGTCTCCCCATCAGAGTCCATTTTGGTTCAGAAAAGCGTGTCTCTGTGTGACTGTTTTCGGGATGGATCGTCACGACTGGCAGCGAGGAAAGAGTAGAGGCCACAGGCGCTATGATGACGATGATGACGGTGAGGAAACCTTTCAGGTAGACAAAAATGCAGATATTCTATAGCTGATGAACATTTATTATATACAGAGCAGGGATCATTTGTTATTATTCTTAGCGGGACTGATTATAAGAGAACTTTTGGTCCAATATCCAGAATTTTTCTCCCTCTCATAGAGACATAAACCCTCCGTGTGTTGAATCTAAATATTTATTGTGACCGTATTCCTGCATGATGGTATATAAAGTCCAGAATAATGCTGTCACAAGACTGGTATCGTATTAGTAGGACCTCTGTGTCAGGAGCCGTGACCTTCACTGACCTTGGCACATTACCATCTATAGTCTTTGATGCAATCTGTGAAGCTTTTTAATATTATCCAACAAAAACAGGAGCATGAGTCTGTTAAGTGCATTAAAGCCTCCTCGTCCTGTCTCAGAGGCGCAGCCCGTCTACATCGGCGTCCCGGCTGCACACAGACGGAAACGGCGCAGACACCATTCCTGTGCCGGTGACGCAGACAGGGAGTCCCGACACGCGCACTACGATCACCAAGTACACCGTGAACACTCGCACAGAGGATATTACCACGACAGAGAGGAGCACTATGACGATGAGGATGGTGGCGCGGCGCATCACGACTACATCGACCCCGCAGGTGAGATGCTTCCTGTTTCAGGAGTCTGACGCAAACATTTCATGAACATTTATGTAAACAAAACAAAAAATAATTAAAATATCAACATCATCAATAATAAAAACAGAAATTATAGTGAGGCACTTATATATTGTTGGTTTCTATGGCAACCGTCACATCTGGGTGAGGTAATTTCCTTTCTCGTTATCTTGAGACCAGAAATCTACTTTCACATTTTTCCTTGCTGATTTAATTAGCATTTAATTGATCAGAGAAACACGACGTGTTTCCTCTGCAGCTTTGCTGGACACGTGCACGCAGATGCTCAAGGGACGATGATGTTGATTGCTGTGAAATTCTGCTTAAATGTTTATTATTAGTTCCAGGCAATGAGCGTCTCTAACTTTTACTCCAGGTTCCATCTCTACTATTATAGCAATAGGTTCTACAATACAGATTCCTTAATCAACCAACAAAATCTTATTTTTTTCCTGAGTGATTCTACATGCAAATGTAGTTATTTCCAACAAGACGGCACGACAGTACTGATGCACAAGCTGAGCTCCAGCTACACGCAGCCCAGTTCACGCCACACTGCTGGTGAATGAATAAATGAAGGAACCGCCATCTTTCTTACTGGAGCAGCTCCTTTACCACCTGAGGCTTTAATCTGGGATTGGGGCCTGACTTTAATGAACTCAAGGAACGACAGCGAGTCTTGTTGTTGCTATGAATATCAGATTATGCTCGCGTTAAAGCGGAAAATAGAACAGCTACTCGTTGTCTGTTCTACACAATAGGGGCGCAGAAATGGATCACACAGCCTCAAGCACCAATTCACCCTTTCACACCCAGATCCCCACACTGCTCGTAGAATCACCCAACAGGATTTACCTATTGTGACTATCCAAACACTGAATTTGCAGCTTTGGGAGCTATTTTAAGAGTTTAGCTGCAGGGGTCAGGGATGGCACCAACAGCCTTCATATCGCTGGAGAAGCTGACGGAGAGTCTGAGGAGGTGGAAGATGGTAGTGTGAGTACTGTATGTGATTAATGTTTGGAGCCTGAGAGGCCATTAAATCTGAGGCCTTTAAGCTGATTAGAGCTGAGCAACTCCCAGCTATGTGTGTGTGTGTGTGTGTTATTTGGGGTCAATGTGAGTGTTTGGTATGTAGTAAGTTCTGCAGCTTTTACTGGTCTGTTCTGGGTTTCTCCTGAATTTTTGACCTTCATATTGTCACTTTGTCATCAGTACAACGGAGTAAAAGTGTGTTGATTCTGCGACGACGTCCTCACTTTGCTGCGTGCGTGCAAGTATGTAAGTATGGGGAGTATGCGTGCGTGGACTTCTGGGAGGAGAGTACTCGAGGGCCCTGTGGTGTGTGTCAACCCTCTTAAAGCCGCTGGCGTTTGCTGCTTTGGAGATTTCTGTGGATTTCGGCCGCAGCTTAGAGAAAACCTTTTTGTGGCGATAGATCGAACGGGCAGGTTTGACTCCGACCCAGGATACTTGAAATAGTCAACTCGGCCATGGACTAAAACTGGAACGAGTGTCCCCCAGATCAAGGGACGGTGAGCTCAGGACTGTCGACAGAAGCTTCTTTTCTCTCATTTTTGAAGCAAACTTGAGAAGATTCGGCAGCTATGCAGGAACCTGAGGGTTCCTTCTCCTCCAGTACAGGCTGGACCCTTCCTGGCATCAAAATAGGTAAAAACTAAATCTGGCAAATCTAGAAACCATTGGTAAAAATCTATGAATGTCAAATTTTTGTTTCTTTGCAAGCCGACTAAATGCAGAATGAGCCAATCCAGTTAAAACGGTTTGATTCAATTGGTCGAAACCAACTTGAAGGACGTCAGTGTGGTTTTCTGGGGCCAACAAACAATCTGAAAGAGTGCAACCTTTCCAATCTGCTGTGGAATGACCCCGGCTGGTTGGCGCTCAGACACACAAGTACTCCAAACACGGAAATGAGCCAGTCATGGAAAGAACAGCCAGGTCCCCTCCTGTCTTAGACACGTTGTGGAACATTCTATCGTATTGTAATTACATAATTGCTGATTGAGATCGCAAACGTCACGTAAAGCATGTGAGACTCGGAGCTTCACGAGTTCATGACAGTGCCTCAGTGATAATTGACTTTTTTTTGTGTTGGATTACAGACTGATAGAGGACACACACACACACACACACACACACACACACAACACACACACACACACACACACACACACACACACACACACAAATGAGAGTGCCTTCAGGCATGGATGTTAATGGGGATTGATTTTCTCTGGGTGAAATTAGAAAAAATGGTTGCAGCTGATCAGCTAATCATTAGTGGACCTGAAAGTGTTGCTGTTCAATTAAAAGAAAGATAATGGACTTTTTTGGTCACTGTTTCAGATGTGTGGAAGAATAAAACATTAGTCAAGCAAAGGTTTGGGGGGGGGTAAATGTACCTGAGAAAACATTAAAAGGGTTCAAGAAATGATTGACCACCAGGACGAAGGTGTGTAGTTTAGCTGCAGCGTTAAATATTCCTCCAGACCCTGAAGTATCTGGCTATAAGTTCTGAACCAACAGGTGTATCACAGAGCCAGCTGTCACAGTTATTGAGCCAGTCTGTGTTGGACTGCCCCTCTTTTCATAAATGTCTTCATTTTCACCAACAGTATTTCTTTTTATTGGTCTAATAACTGGAACCTGAGCGGTTTAAGGTGTGTGTATCATGTGTGATGTCGATTAATAAAGCGTGACTGTGTTGTGGTGTAGTGTCGCCTGCAGCAGAACGACTGCGCCACATTTTGGGAGACGATGATAACATGCCGACCCCCACAATCTTCACTGAAATGGACACGCTTCAGCACGAGGGGGGTGAATTGGAGTGGAAAGAGTCTGCCAGGTAAACACACAACCGTTCTAGGGCCAGTTTTCACGTGAATAACAACACTTGGGTGACGGGATTCCAGAGCTAATTAATTTTTAAAAAATTCATAGGTGGGTGAAGTTCGAAGAGAAAGTCGAGGAGGGAGGAGAACGGTGGAGCAAGCCTCACGTCTCCACGCTGACCCTCCACAGCTTGTTTGAGCTCAGGACCTGCCTGCAGACAGGGAGCATTCTGCTGGACCTGGAGGGTTACTCCCTGCCCCAGATCGTGGGTGAGCCCCCACTAGCTCTGCAGCCGAGCGGACGAAAGCTTCCCGTTTCAGAATGTTGAAATGTCTCCTGACAAATCTCCCACCCCGCTTTTCCTTCCAGACGATATTGTGGATCGGCAGATTGCCGACGGCCTCATTCCTCCAGAGCTGAAAGAGAAGATCAGCTTTGTGCTGTTGAGGAAGCACCGGCACCAGACCAAGAAGCCCATCCACCGCTCACTGGCTGATCTGGGAAAGTCCTCCAATGCTGCTTCAAGTACGTTTATGTGTCGTTTTCCTGCTTTTTCAAGTACCAATCAGTAGTCATCTTGGTAGTCCAACCTGCTATTGTCATGATGCTTCCTTGTTCTTTTGCCTGTCCTTATGAAATCACCTCTGCTCTTTTTGATCATTTCTCTTCTGCTGGGCCTTGTCAGACCGTAGCTCTCAGGCTAACCTGAATCGTATTACTAGTTCGCCTAGCGGGGTCCATCGCTCCACAGAAGATCTACGCTCCTGGCAGTCAAGCAGCCTTGGCCGACTGCGTGAGTCTGCACCCACAAACACATCTAAGATTTCACAGAAGTACCAGACAAGGCTTTCCATCGACCCAATGATACAATTCAAATGAGATGAAAATGTAATCAGGGTCCAGATCCAGGGAGCAGTAAGGTCACTAGCAGTTACCTCCAGCAGGTTCACATAAAGGGGACTAAAACCCCTCCATCCTGGCCTTGGTCTGAGTCTCCTCCCATCCAGACACGGCCAGAATGTGCGGAGTTCTGTGGACGTATCTCCCAATCGATACTGATATTGAATATAACTGTAATTCTCAATATTTTGTGTACACACTAGAATCTGATTACCCTACACATATTTCCTGCTGTCGAGCTGAGATGAAAGATAATATAGATAGACTTTATTTGAACCCTGGAGCGTTCTTTAAATTACACAGGCATCATATCATCACACACACTTGGGGGTTCAGTTTAAATTTGTTTTTTTATGGATTTCTGCAATTCCTCTTTGGGTTTTTATGCATGACTGAATGTTTGGTCTGTTTGTAGATTAGGATTTCTGCAAGCAAACCATATAATGAGATTATTAAAATGCCTGAATGAAGGTTTAAGCAGTAGGTCCCATTGTGTTTGACTTGTGACTTCTTGCAAAACAAAAATTGGTGCATTCGTGGAGTTGGCTCTGCACATAATTCATCACTTCCACCGCAGTGGATAACTGGATTTCTTCCCCAGAATTCCAATTAAAAAGACATTTTCTGTTGACAAATGCCCGACTCTAGTGTTGATCTGATGACTTCAGAGCGATGCGCCCCTCAGCTCAATCACAGGAGTCATTTAAACACACGAATCGTTCACGAGTGTGTGAAGTTGATGATCACTTCCTGTATTTTCTTTGTAAAAGAGAGTCCACACGTGCATGAGTGCAATAAGGCTCACATATTTTCTTCTAGAGCTTCTATTTCCTTTTCTCTGTTTCATTCCAGCTCACGTTGCTGCTACTAAAATCTTTCAATTAATATGAAAAGTTGCGTAATACGTGTTTTCTTTTCCTTCTGTGTGCTCCTTTGCTGATTTATTTTTTGTGAGTAGGATTATGAAAATATGCTTGATGCTTTGTCTGGAATGCTGTGAGCATGGAATTAAATGGAGTTATTCATTAAAAATAATAATGATACCAATAATCCACAGCAGAGAGTTGAGCAACATACAGCACCCGCTGCCCTAACTCTCTCAAATACATTTAATTTCCTTAAAAAAGAACAAAAACAAACACCGAAATATCTTAAATATAATCAAACTCTGTGAAATTCATCTTTATAGAAATGTTTGGTTCATTTGCAGATCATTCCCAGAGCCGAAGCTTGAATGATATTTCAGACACCCCGAGCACAGACCAGGTAACTTTAATAATGTTAAATAAATGATACTAATGTGTGTGTGTGTGTGTGTGTGTGTGTGTGTGTGTGTGTGTGTGTGTGTGTTAGTGTATCTGCGGTGACCCTAATATTTTAGTTGCTCTCACATCAATTCCAGCAATATTAAAATCACAACAAATCAAAAGTCATGATGCGTTTGAGTACATGGAAGGTGTGCAGACATCTGGCATATTCATTTGTGGCTGCACATGCTTTCACGCACTCTCGACCCCCATGCCGCCACCATGACAAATGCTTCCTGTGCTGGGGAGCAACAGGTTAGAGTTAGTTAGAGACTGAAACTGCTGGTTGGGAGACCAACTGCTGAATTGACTCCGAAAGCTGCATTAACAGATTACGAGGAGGTTTTAAATCAAGCACCCACCAGCGCTCTCCTGCCACGTGCTTCCCTGGTAAGGTGAAGGGGAGGGTTGCCCGTGCACGTGGCAAGAGTGATGCTTTCCTACCATCTACCAACGGGCCTCCACTCCTACTCACGCTGCCCTTCTTGCTGTCCCACCTCCTCTCCCACAGCTGAAAAACAAATTCATGAAGAAGATCCCTCGTGACGCAGAAGCCTCCAACGTTCTGATCGGTGAGGTGGATTTCCTGGAAAAGCCTTTCGTCTCTTTTGTGCGCCTGGCTCAGGCCACGACGCTGGGAGGCCTGACCGAGGTCCCGGTGCCGACGAGGTGCGTCCGTCCTTCGATCCCTCGTTAGTTCTGTGGTCTCTTTCATCTGCTGCAAGTGTCCTGTTACTCTGACAGGTTTCTCTTCATCCTGCTGGGTCCTCACGGCAAAACCAAGTCCTATAATGAGATTGGCAGGGCTATCGCTACCCTCATGGTGGATGACGTAAGCAGCCTGGCAGACTGCGCCCATTTTATACTTTTTATGTGTTTGATTCCATTTCTTCATTTCCTCTCAGCTGTTCAGTGACGTCGCCTATAAAGCCAGGGACCGGGAAGACCTGATCGCAGGTGTCGATGAGTTCCTGGATGAGGTCATTGTTCTGCCCCCAGGCGAATGGGACCCAAAAATACGCATCGAGCCTCCAAAGAAAGTCCCATCGGCAGAAATGAGGTATGTGAAATGATGGCACTTCCTCACCCCCATTTGAGTATTAACTGAACCACTGTTTTTAGCATCATATCATAAATATTTCGATTTGATTCGGGCTCTCATTCTCTTATGTATCATTTTTGAACAGTACAAAGATTGTTAGTACAGTATGAGGGGGTGATTGTGTTGGATATTTACCCTTTTCAGCTCTTTTTTTTTGGTTCTCACTAGAAAATAGGGATCTTAGTGGCCAATAAATGTAGTATTATGTTCACAGTACATCAATAGCTGTATCTGTAGATTTTATCTATAATTGTCTCTAAAATATGCACTATGAGTCCAGAAAGGGTGATGAGAAAGAGACTAAAGCAGCTGAAAGCCATTTTCACATCCAGCATAGCCTTCAGGCTTCCTGTTTAACTGATAAATGTTGATTCTGTCAATTCTGTGCAGGAAGTCGGTCATGAACCTGAACGAACTGGGTCAGATGAACGGCTCGGCCAGCGGGGCGGCCGGAGGGGAAGATGACGAACTTCCGGCTCCACACGAACTGGGGGAGGAGCTGAAATTCACCGGGAGGTGAGGTATTTGAGCCCGTCATGCACCGGACGGGCCTTTATGGCATACTCCTCAAGTAATACATTAAATCCTTTGCAGGGTTGGGGGTGGTTTGTGGCTGGACATCAAACGGAAGGTCCCTTGGTACTGTAGCGACATATATGATGGTTTCCATATCCAGTCCATCTCTGCTGTGGTCTTCATCTATCTGGGCTGCATCACCAATGCCATCACATTTGGAGGTCTGCTTGGGGATGCAACTGACAATTACCAGGTCTCCAGAACAGCAAAAACAGCCCAACCAGCGCTTGAATCTAACAAAATGAGCCCTAATCCACTGTCTGTTCCCTTCTCCTTCCCAAGGGAGTGATGGAGAGCTTCCTCGGCACTGCTTTGGCAGGAACCGTGTTCTGCGTTTTTGGTGGGCAGCCCCTCATCATCCTCAGCTCTACCGGTCCCATTCTCATATTTGAGAAACTGCTATATGAGTTCAGCAAGTAAGACCCAAATAAAAAAACGCACACAAAATGTGGGTGAAAGGCGTGAGCAGGCTCGCTCTCCTCACAGGTCCAACAGTATCGACTACATGGAGCTGCGTCTTTGGATCGGCCTTCACTCCTGTCTGCAGTGTTTTATCCTGGTCATCTCAGACGCCAGCTACATTATAAAATACATCACCCGCTTCACAGAGGAGGGCTTCTCCAGCCTCATCTCCTTCATCTTCATCTCCGACGCCATCAAGAAAATGGTTGGTAGTGCTCGACAATCATCGCACATTCAGACAGGCAGCGCAATATCATGGCCTGCAGGGTCCAAAACATGCGTTTTGCTTGTATCACAAAGGAACCCACAATACTTTGGTGGGTTTTTAAAAGAAAAGATGAGCGAAGCTGATCTGTTTCTCACAGGTTGGAGCACTGAAGTATTATCCAATCAACCGTGGATTCAAACCCGACTACATCACCTCCTACAAGTGTGACTGTGTTCCTCCAGATCAAGGTGAGTCTTTCAATTCTCTCTAATTCTGTCTCTCTAATGTAATGCCAAGTAAACAATCTTAGAGTTGATGTTAACTGAGTTTAGTTTAGAAAGAACCAAAACCAAAGAAAGATTCTGTCGTACTTGGATGTAAATATTGTGCTCTCAACACTGTTAATAACTGTGTTATCTGACCACGCCTCCGCTTGGATGCATTCTAAGTAAGTACATATCTGTAGTATCAAAATAAGATTTTGTATACAAGAAAATAAAGGATTTTATTTACCTGTAGTCTTAAAATGAAATGTCTAAATAAAGTATAAGCGCCATACAGAATAAAAGAAATGTGGATCTCGTGGACAGTCGGGGAGAGCAGATGCACCCTACACACTTTAACTTTCTTCTTCTGTGGTGTTTTTACCTCCACAGCATCTTTCCTGGCCTTGAATGTTTCAGCTCCTCTTTCAGATGATAACATGACTCTGCTGGTGAGTAACAGAACATAAGACAGAAATGCTAATAATTGCATCTATATTATTCTTTTTATTCTTTTTTTGTTTACTGGCTGGAGAATAATAAATGAGTATTCCCGTCACAGATGCTACATAATTCCGCTTTATATACCCATCTTTATAACATGAGCTGTTCGGGGCTCCCTGTCCTCTATTCCCTTTATTTTGTCTTTTCTTTCTTTTTTCCTCCCTCTTCTCCCTCCGTGTCCACTCCATCATCTTGTGTCCCTCCCTGTGTAGTTCAACCTGACAGACTGGAGTCAGATGAGTAAGAAAGAGTGTGTAAAGAACGGCGGTTTGCTGGTGGGGAACGCCTGTAAGTATGTTCCCGACCTGGCCCTCATGTCCTTCATCCTCTTCTTTGGTACCTACTCCATGACTGTCTCCCTCAAGAAGTTCAAGTTCAGCCGCTACTTCCCAACAAAGGTAAGAGAACAGGAAAGATCAGCATCAGTTCTTTCACTGGATTGATTTTGCCCTATTTGAAACATTGGGGGAGGTTTTAAGGAATTTAGGGACACTACAGATAGGTTAAAGGCACTGACATCCCTTTATTTGTTTTAAAATTAGTTCTATCTATATTAATTAGGCTGCCCATCATTACCTCCTGTATACTTACTGAAGTTAATAAATACCTCTGTGCTGATTACTGCTCATGTGTTCTACTAAATTTACTACAAGATCCTAGTGAAAGTTTTGTGTTGTTATCACATTACAATGTATGAAAGTTACTAATTCCAGAGGTTTTGCTGCATTTAGTACATTAGTTTTTTTTTCAAATAAACAATAGAAAGATAATCCTCTCCTCTCCTCTCCTCTCCTCTCCTCCTCTCCTCTCCTCCCCTCCCCTCCCCTCCCCTCCCCTCCCCTCCCCTCCCCTCCCCTCTCCTCTCCTCTCCTCTCCTCTCCTCTCCTCTCCTCTCCTCTCCTCTCCTCCCTCTCCTCTCCTCCCCTCCCCTCCTCTCCTCTCCTCCTCTCCTCTCCTCTCCTCTCCTCTCCTCTCCTCTCCTCTCCTCTCCTCTCCTCCCCTCCCCCCCCCTCTCCTCAAGCTCCGCTCCCTTATCAGTGATTTTGCCATCGTCATTTCCATCCTCCTCTTCTGTGGACTGGATTGCCTGTTGCAGCTGGACACCCCCAAACTGCATGTCCCCACTGAGCTCAAGGTCCACTTTTGCCCCAAACACACCTTTAGTCCCTCCACTCTTTTATGTTCCTTGATTGATAAATTTCTGTCCTACAGGAATCTGTTTTCATTTTGATTTGTGGATCAATGATTGTAATAATTCTTTTATCTGTTTTTACTTCCTCCTGTTGGTACCTTTCTTTTTTCTTCTGAACGTACGTCTCCTCTTCTTCACCATCTCACACATCATGTTTTTACCCTCTATGTTTTGTGTGTTTGTTCGTGTGGCTTGGTTAGCTGAGGAAGCTAATCAGTGATTTTTCCATCTTCCTGTCAATCATGTGCTTTGTGGGTCTGGATATGTTGATGGGGTTAGACACGCCCAAACTAATCGTGCCAACTGAGTTCAAGGTATTTAATTTCCTTCTATAACATCTGTTGAAACGCTCTGAGTTTTTAGAGTTTCATTTTTATATAATTACTTTGCTATCTTTAATAAGCTGAACAAGTCCTCCACCACTGCATGTTGGTCTGTCTCACTTTCACAATCAGCACCGATCGTGTTCAGTCTCTTTCTCGCCACATCTGCAATATTTATCATAATGATCAATTTATTGCATCCTAACATTAACATTCTGTGTGTGTGTGTGTGTGTGTGTGTGTGTGTGTGTGTGTGTGTGTGTGTGGTGTGTGTGTGTGTGTGTGTGTGTGTGTGTGTGTGCGTGATCAGCCTACACGTTTCGATCGTGGGTGGCTAGTGATGCCGTTTGGTAAAAACCCCTGGTGGTGGTATCTTGCCAGCTTTGTTCCAGCTCTCCTGGTCACCATCCTCATCTTCATGGACCAACAAATTAGTGCCGTCATTGTCAACCGCAAGGAAAACAAACTAAAGGTCTGGAAACAACAAACAATTATTTCTGTATTACATTAAGTTCTAGAACTACAGCATCACAACTTTTTCCATGCTGGGGTGTTGCAGAAAGGTTGCGGCTACCACTTGGACCTGTTGTGGGTGGGCATCTTGATGGCTGTGTGCTCCTTCATGGGCCTGCCCTGGTACGTGGCAGCTACGGTCATCTCCATCGCGCACATCGACTCCCTAAAGATGGAGAGCGAGAGCAGTGCCCCTGGGGAGCAGCCGCAGTTCCTTGGAGTCAGGTAAGGTCGCACCGTTTCGGCAACTGCACCCAAGGTTTGATTAAGCCTTGAATGAGCACGGCCCTGCGTTTTTACAGGGAACAGAGGCTGACAGGGATCCTGGTGTTTGTTCTGACTGGGCTGTCAGTCTTCCTCGCTCCTGTTCTTCAGGTACTTTCTGTTATTCTTCACGAAGACCTCTGGTGAGATCTACACTTTATATTACACATTTTAAGATAGCAAACCACAGCAGTTGCTTTTGAATATTGCAAACATTTAATAGTGTAATGTTTACTATAACTGGCCTCGAGCACGTTTCTAATGTGGTTTCTTTTACATTTAGTTCATCCCTATGCCCGTCCTGTATGGAGTGTTTCTCTACATGGGTGTGGCCTCATTGAGTGGCATCCAGGTAGCTTTAGCATGATGCTAAACAGCTTCCCCTTCTTTTGTTTGTTATTTATCCCTTTCTGTGCTGAAGAACCATAAAATCAATGCGATATTCAATTACTTTATATACAAAGTCAATACCTAATTTCTATCTATTGATCTTTCGTGGTCTAGTTTTGGGAGCGCATCAAGCTCTACCTGATGCCAGCCAAGCACCAGCCAGACTTCTCCTTCCTGCGGCACGTGCCTCTGCGACGGGTGCATCTGTTCACCCTCGTCCAGTTGGTCTGTTTGGCCGTCCTCTGGATCCTCAAATCCACCTTTCTCGCCATCATCTTCCCTGTAATGGTGAGTGTAAAATCAAAATAGGAAAATAACTGCACAGCCACGCCTGAAGCTAGCTACTAATTAGTCAAATCAAGTCTGTAGTGTAATTCATAAGGCCCTGGTAAATAAAAGTATACCCAAGCTTTTCAACATTTGTTTTGTAATCCCATTTCATTAGAGAGGCGGTCTGAATCAGATATTATGTGATGGCAACAAAGCTTGAATTTAAACAACAGGTTGGCGATAGGCAACATCAATGCAGTGACTGTATGCTATGTTGTTCATGATGGGTCACAGTGATGGTTTATTGGATTATTGATTAGCTGCCTTTTCATTTCCTGTAGATCCTGGGTCTGATGGTGGTACGGAAGATGCTGGATATGATGTTTTCTCAGCACGACCTGGCCTGGCTGGATGACATCCTACCAGACAAAGATAAAAAGAAGGAGGACGACAAGCGGAGGAAGAAGATGAAGAAGGTGGTGGAGGCCGAGAGTGACGAGGAGGTGAGGGAACCGACTCTAGACATGCATGCACGTGCAGCCACTCGTTAGTAATCAGTCTACATTTATGTGTGTCACTCCATCTGGTCTAGGTTTGTCAAACTGTTTTCTTGTTTTCTAATACTGTATGTTTCTCCTCTCTGTCCCACAGTGTTGCTGAAAAGGCACTGTTCAACACTTACGACTGTCTTTTTATGTCTGCCTCTCACTCGCTTCAAGTCTTTCGCATTAACCCTGTAGTGTGACGACAGCAGTACGAGAGGAAGGATAAGCTAACACTGTTCTATACTTTAGCCAGTAGATTCCTCAAGAACAGAAAGTAAAACTCAGCAATAATTACTGTCAGGATCAGTAACTCCCCACCTTTCACAGCAAAGTGTCAAAGGCTATGACACTTCAGTTCATGAGCTGAAGAAGCCTGATGCAATATTAAAATTATACAGATCATCTATTGTTATTGTAAAATAAAATCAATTTCCTGAATCCCAGTTTCACATTAGAGCCTGTCATTCTGTCAGCACAGAGTACTGAAGAACAGGCCTGCATGCACAGCTAAGCTTCATCTTTGCTATTTTTCTTTGCTAATCCATCATAAAAATCTAAACTGTAGTCAAATCACAAGATGCCGACTTGGGCAGTTATTTAATCTTCTTGCAATTAAGACTATAAATTCACTGGAAACACAGTGAATCCACAGGTTCGGTGCCGAGTTTGCAAAATAAAAAGTGTATAGAACATGTGTGGCTATATCCTTAAAAAACTCCTGCCTTCTCCCGCATGTTGCCCACTTCCTGTTTGCTGCTCAGCCCAAGCCTTCCACCCACTCCCCAGTGAAGATTCCCATGGAGGCACTAAAGGGTGAAACCGAGCCTCTCCCTTACTCACATGAACACTCCAGCCCCTGAGTGTGAGTACACTGACCCTTCCTTTCACCTCTTGTTGCGTCTGATTTGTTGGAGTTATTTCATTTTCTGATGCCATTTGCTGAATGTGACAGATGGAGTGTTTATAGGATTTTCATTAGACGTTGCATATGGGAACCATTTTCACATTCATTTCACATGCATGTATAAAATAAAATGTATTTATTGAAATGAACACTGACACAGTCTGTTCCAATCTTCCCTTCTGAACATAAGTCGTGTAATAAATATCAACATGTAGATCATTATGAAATCTATCATGTTGCAGCAAATTCTCCCTTTTTCTACTGGATTTCTTCATCCTCATGATCTCTGTGTCTGTGTGTGTGTTTGTGAACTGTGCATCTGTTTACACACTTGTGAATGCCTGTTCTGTTGTGGGCACATGTTCTCTTCGTGCGTCTTTGTGTGTTTCTTTCCAGGAGGCCAACCTGTACTCAACAGTTGCATCTGATCCCACCGAGTTAGACCGCAGGTACTGTGTGCTGCAGCTGAACGTGCCTTACAGCGCTCTGAAGTACTCACCTGACAAAAACACTGGCTGGGACAGCAGCACCTTCAGAAACACGCACTACGCTCATTTATAGCAGCTCATTTATAGCATTACTTGTATTTGTATGCAGGTTGAATGATTGTATTGTGTTATTTTAAGGGCTGCTTTTAATCTGCAGGTTCGTACGTTGATTGGAAATAATTCAGAACACTTCCATAGACAGTAATTTGTGGTACATGTGAGCATCTTGAGTTTAGATAAGAGGTTTTCAAAGTTGATGCTGCCCCCTTTGGAGAAACTGGGAACTACAACACAATGATGCCATGGATTCCTCCCATGCTAAATATACTGTAAGACGCGCTGGATTTTCCTCCCATGGCAAATATAACTAGAAGAAAAAGCCCTTGGTGATTGCAGACCTGCCCCAAGCATGTTATTCCCCACATATTCTGACCTGTAGTATAGTAAACAGTATATATTGGCACTAGTCATATAAGGTTACAAAATAGTATGTTGCTTTGAAGATAAAAGGGCAACCTTCCACTGGACATTCCTGAAAACTTCTTTAAAATCCATTTATAACTTTTTCAGTTATTCTGCTAACAAATGCCAGATGTCACGTGTCCTCTACGTGGAGGCAATAATGTTAGTCTGGTTTGTAAAAGCTAAAATTAGTTTTCAATGTGAAATTCCCAGTCAGGTTAAAACCTTTTGGACTTCCATGAGCTGCTCGTGCCTTTACCTTTAACTTCCTTTG
The DNA here is from genome assembly GCF_003711565.1 of Takifugu flavidus. Lineage (NCBI taxonomy): Eukaryota > Metazoa > Chordata > Actinopteri > Tetraodontiformes > Tetraodontidae > Takifugu > Takifugu flavidus. Next base: position 2,276,053 of record NC_079539.1, read on the forward strand.
CTTAATATGCGCCCTTCTTGGAAGACCTCTGCTCTCTGCTTCCTGTGGTCACCTGAATGATCAAACTATAAACCAGACATTTGTGTTACTGTAGCAGTGTCTCATCACGAGTAAACCAGGAGTTGTTTTATTTTCTACATTTTCTATTCAGTGTCTTAAAAATTACACTAGTAATTATACTACTTTTACTGTAATGTCATTGTTTTAAACAACCGAAATCCTCACAAATATTTTTTATGGAGATAGCCTCATCCAGTTTTGATTGTTTCTTCAGATTGATTTTAGTGGTTCGATCCCAGTTTAAGTATTTCTTTTTTCAGTGTTCCTGCATGGATATTAGCTTTGACGCCTTCATTTTGTTTCAATTTCCCTTAACATGCTTCCTGTCCCACCCCACCCCCGCTTCTAAACATCACTGCAATCAAAACCTGTCAGTACAAGTTCACATCTTTATATTTTGTATCCAGCTGTATGAGTTTATATTAACATAAATGCATTTTTAGGCTTAGGAAGATTCATTGCAGGTCTCTAGGGTAGCATATGAGGTCAGTCTTTGCACCTAAAACTGGATGAATGGGGGTTGATGGAGGAGTAAAGAGTTCCACCACTGTTTCTCAGCATCACTCTGCACCTGAAGATCTCCTGCCCCCCCTCGCCTGCCCACTCCCAGATGAGCCTCGACACCGGAGACCCTTCGCCACACCCGTCTCCGTGCCAGCCGGTTCCCGCCGTCAGCATCCAGGTGCAGTCAGTCAGTGAGGAGTCCAGCTCCTGCTCCACCCAACACTTCCTCTACCCTCCTCCTCACAACACGCCTTCATGCAGAGTTCACAGAGACCTTGAGAGAAAACTGCACGCTCACTTTGGTGACTCCTGTGCTGAGACTGTTCTCTAGGAAAGCAGGAAAATATCCCTGTTGCCCTGAAACCACCCAGAATTTGACTGTCTCTTAATATAATATGGACATTATGGTGAAACGGTTTGTACAGGAGGCCATTCATGTGTCCCATTAGTTAATCCCTTGAAACACAATAAAAGTTGACCTTAAATCTTCCATATTGTTACCATCGGGAAAATTAGGTGATTCCGATTAAACTTAAGGTAACATTGTATTGAAGGCAGTTGCAGACCAATAACACTATATTGAGGAAATTAATTCCAGTTTAATGGTTTGCTGTGGTGGTGCGAGTCCTAATCAGAGAGCGTTTGATCTACACACCAGTCCAAGGACTGAAGTCCCTTCTGCTCCCACCAAAACCAACTCTTTGCTTTCTTAACTGCATGGAGGGAAATAATTATAAATTTTGTGTGCTTTTGAATGTGTGCTTTATGACTACTGTAATATTGGAGGCTTACATGTAAATGACGTTACATTAACTTTCCTAATCCTGATTGCTCATCTGCAGACTCACTTATGGACTATAATGGAAAAGAATAGAATAGAATGAACCTTTATTGACATAATACAATTAATTGTGCAGTAAAATATAATGGACAGATGAAGGGTTCATCCTGAGCCCCTGCAGCTTCAGCCACGCTGCCATTGTGAATCAACCTCTCCTGGACTCTTTTTTGTGATGCAGCTAACAGCAACACTCAGATGGAACACAAGGTGGATGGTGAGCTCCTTAAAGAGAGGGTGCCACCATCCTCCAGTGGTTCATCAGCGAAGATCAGACATTGCGAGTGAGGGATGATCCCATTGGTCCCCTGGATCTTGACCTTGGCACTAATTGGTTTCATTTGATTCCACATCCAGAGTGCTGAGCCTGGTAGCCATAGGCATCACGACAATTTGCATACCACCGGACAAACGGAGCACAAGGTGGAGGGTGAACTCCTTCTGGATGTTGTAGTCAGAGAGGGTGTGGCCGTCCTGCAGCTGCTTGCCAGCAAAGATGAGACGCTGCTGATCAGGAGGGATCCCCTCCTTATCATGGATCTTGGCCTTGATATTCACAATGCTGTCATTGGGTTCCACATGCAGACTGATGGTCTTGTCAGTCAGGGTCTTCACAAATATCTGCATACCACCTGTCAAACGGAGCACAAGGTGGAGGGTGGATTCCTTCTGGATGTTGTAGTCAGAGAGGGAGCGGCCGTCCTCGAGCTGCTTACCAGCATAGATCAGACACTGCTGGTGAGGAGGGATCCCCTCCTTATCATGGATCTTGGCCTTGACATTCACAATGCTGTCATTGGGTTCCACATTCAGACTGATGGTCTTGCCAGTCAGGGTCTCCACAAATATCTGCATACCACGTGTCAAACGGAGCACAAGGTGGAGGGTGGACTTCATCTGGCTGTTGTAGGTGGAGAGGTCGCACCCATCCTCAAGCTGCCTGCCAGCATAGATCAGACACTGCTGGTCAGGAGGGATCCCCTCCTTATCCCAGATCATGGATTTGACATTCTCAACGCTGTCATTTGGTCTCACTCTCAGAGTGATGGTCTTGCCAGTCTGGGTCCTCACAAGGATTTTCAACGTAGGGTACATATGGATCAGAAGGTGGATGGTGGACTCCTTCTGGATGTTGTAGGTGGAGAGGTTGCCTCCATCCTCCAGCTGCTTAGTAGCAAAGATCAGACGCTGCAGGAAAGGAGGGATTCCCTCCTTATCGCAGATCTTGGCCTTGACATTCTCAATGCTGTCATTTGGTTCCACCTCCACGGTGATGGTCTTGCCAATGTAGGTCTTCACAAAGATCTGCATCGCCACACTTTAAAAAAAAGTGCATTCATTTAAAACAATGATTTGTTTTTAGCATAATCATTAACAATTTTCTGGAGTTCCAAAGTTACAAACATCTTGTAGCCATTTAAATAACAAATGCAACATACCTTTTTCCGTGATTTTCCTCTCTTCCATTCATTTTACAGTGTTTGCTGGGGTTCACTTGGATTGTTGGGTAAGCTTAAAGGACCAAAGGATTTTAGATGGAGTGTGTCAGGACAGATCAATCCTGAATAATTCAATTTCAAATAGTCTTGAGGTTGGTATGTCGATAGCCCACTGGTGGTTCATTAATAGCAGGCTGATGGGCTGTTGTAATTCAACATAACGCAGATGTTATATCGTGCACTATAGCTCAAAGCTCTGTTGTGCTTTGAACTTTGAAAGAGGAATTTTCAAAGCTGTGTAGTATATCATCATGCCTATCATCCATACATGTGTAGGGCCACATTTGTTCCAACTGAATGGAGAGACAGATAGATTTTAATTTTAGTAGCCCTAACACACCATCATCACCTGGATAAATTGGGACATGTTTGATTGGCCACATGGCCAAAGGTAATTGTTGGTACATTATTGTACATGACGTATGTTATTGGGCATCAATGCTGATGTAAAGGACTTTTGCTACTAAACAAAAGGTTTAAAGACAGAAAGTCTGGTTGCATAAATACGCTAATCAAGCGACAAGTGTACTGCCATTTAGGCACTTCTTATTTTATCAGACTTATTTTTGTTGCCAACTGTGAAAATAAAGGGATACATTACTTTTCAGGGATGGCCAACCGGATTATAAATTCGTCTTGAACCCGTTTCCATAGAAAATAAGTTATTCAACAATTGATGTTTTAATGCTAAGTAATAAAATTAATGGAATAAAACAGAAATCTGTTTGCTCAACGTAAAAGGGTTTAAAATAATAGAAAGCAGAACACTCCTGTAATGGTGCACATTTAGCCCAAATAAATAAGTGCAAACAGAAAGTCTGTGGAAAAGTAAATATAAATACTTTGTGCCTCAAAGGCTGTGACTGCATGAATAATTGAACTTAAAACTAAAGCGTATACTGCAAAGTAAGTTTAGGATTATGCAGGTATTTTGCATATTTTATCCCTCAGCTATGTTATTTTGTTCATAACCATCAAAAATACTGAAACATGGTATATCAATACACCAATAATTGTTTGCATATTACCTGGCAACCAGGTGAAGCCGCGTAGTGACCTTGGAGATGGGGGCTGGTTACATCCCAAATTGTCATGTGTGTTCCATGAGTCCATTAATCAAAATGTTTTCTTGTTTAGTGTGAGTTTTGGTAATCAGCTGGTCAACACGCTCAATGTGAATTAATGCTGTGTGCTGAGAATACTAAAGACTTATTTGTGGCGGTTGTGGAGGTTAAAATCGTCAAGCATCTGGTACAGGCTTCCTTAACGACTGAATTAACCACAGCAGGAAAGCCGGAGCATTATGTTCTTATTAGCATTCGGAATGGCAACAAAAAGAATAATTTAAACATTAAAACGTGTTGGCAGCAGGAAAACACGAAGAGGCAGGATTTGTTCCCCACCCACAGGGTGGAACTGCTCGACTGAAACACTCATCCAAGAAAAAAGGCTAAATTGAAGCCAGCTCCGCATGATTTGCTGGAAGAACTTGATGTTTCAAAGAAGCTGTTTATAATCCAGGCAATCCCCCCCCTTGTTTCTGTATTGATTGATTTTGGTTTGATTTATTGCGCTGTTAAGACCCTAAAACCAAAGGAGAGACACAAGTGAAAATAAAATAACGAGATCTTAATATTCAAATCGCAGAAAATCTTTTCTAAACTTAACTATATAAGATTTAAGAGCGTCAGCCAGCTACTCGTCTTTGTTGACTTCAGAAGTTTTACTTTGTGTGCTGGAATTTATCAAAAACTTAGGGCCCGATTCACCAATATGTTCTTACGAATCTTCTTAGATTCTTTCTTAAGTTGTCCTTAAGAAGTTTTTTAAGAAAACCCTACGTCGGATTCATCAACGCGTTCGTAAGCCCCAGAATTGTTCGCAGCTGTGTTCTTAGATTGATGAATGCCATCTGTTCGTAAGTTGAAAGCGCGTGCCAGGTGAGTCTAATTAACATACGATTAGCATAAGTCACCGCCCACTAATGCCCATAAAAGGAACTGCAGCAGGACCCTGTAGACAGAGCAGAAAGCAGCCAAATGCCCAAAGCGAAATGCCCAAAGCTTGCCTCTCCACGCCTGATTTCTGACGCCGTGTTGAACAATCAAGAAAGGATGGCTAACACGCTTGATAAAATTGCCTCAACCCTGATGACTATAGCCAACACGCTTAAAGAAATCAACGAGAATGTAAAAAAAAGAAGAATGTAAAAAAAAATAATCGTGTAAAAGCTGTGCTCGGATTGTGACAATAATGCATTTTATTCACAAACGGGCAATTAATCGCGCTCGAACGTGAACCGCGTGCCTGCAGTCTGGCCCCATCATTGCGTCAGGACGCACATCCTCACGGGGTTGTGGCTCTGTGTCCAAACACATCCAGCGCCCCTTTAACATGCCGATGGTGCGTTCAATGGTGGAGCGACTGCGCGCATGCATCTGATTGAATAAAACTCCTGTGGAGTCTGAGGGTTGGTCAGTGGTGTCAACAACCAGGGCATATCCTCGATCCCCTAATAAAATAAATCAAGATAAAATCAAATAAAAAGACAGTTTTGGCATGGTTTCCAATTTGGTTGATTAATGTTAAGTCATTGGCACATTTACGTAATTTTAAAATTCTCCGTAAATCACCAAAATAGGAAATAAACAAATAAATAAATAAATATGACAGAATTATCATTGTAATATTGAATTTTATTGAACTGCACAAGAGAAGAAAACACAACCATGCCAACATGTCGGCACTGAAATGTGCGCAAGAGTACTCCTGAGTGTTCGTAGGATTTGTTCTTACCTACGAATAAATCCAGGATAAGAAGAAATTGGTGAATGCCACAATCTTCGTCAACTGTTCGTAAGTGGGACTTAAGAACAAATTTGTTCGTAAGAACGCTTCGTGAATCTGGCCCTTAAATCCTAAGGCCCCGCGATCCCCACGGCCGGAAACAACCAGATTCTGACCAATCAGAGGTCAGATGTGCCGTGTCATGACCACTTGGCTCCGAATGACCACAACATAAACGGGGAGACCAAGCACTTTTAACAAAAAGGGATTTATTGAAAAGTAAAGTGAACAGTCAATGGTAACGGTGAAAGCAGTAGGGTGCAACAGGATATAATCAGAATCCAACGAGGGTAATCCCAACAAGGCTTTAACAACGGGACTGGCACTCTCCAGTGGACGCGTTCGGCAAGGTTTCCAATTTCGTTCGGCAGCAGCTGACCCTCGGCCATCACTGGTTCATCAGGTTAATGAGCCCCACCTGGAGTGGTGGCCTCCCAAACAGGTCCAGACAGCTCCATCTGCAGGCCAAGCACAACACCAGACCAGGCGCAGCCAAAGACACCATATCCCAAATATTAAACCCAGACGTGAGGCCACCTAGTGGGCCGTCACAGCCGTCAGGTGAGTTACAGATGGCAAAATCGACCGTCAATGCTGCGGGATTCAGTATCGCGTTATAACAAGAAACAATCATGTTATGGTGAGATAAGATGTTTTCACATCACGTGATTTTCAAATTAACCAAGATTAATGTGAGCTGATAGAAACAAGAGGCATGAGGCAAGAATTGTGTCTGGTTCCTTACCTCCGTTTATTCGCCTCACACTCATAGTACCGTTAATCATAATCCACTGTGCTCAATAACTGTAGTATGTCACAAAGTTTAAACCAGGCCCAGAGTGGAATTGACTTAAATGAATTTTTCAAACGTATTTCTAATTGCCAAGGTATGATGTTGCCTTACTGTGAATTTAATTAAAAATTATTTGAACTGTATGTTTTACTATTTGTGGATCAGTTTATTCCTGCTAATAAAGAACTCAACTAAATATCCTAAAATGTAGTTTTGTCTTTTTTATTGATTTTTTGCCTTTTATTTAGGGAAAATGTTAACATTTGTCTTCTTATTTAAAGAAAATGTACATTTATCAGTTTGCATAAAACATCACATATACAGTACATCAAAATAAATACATCATCTTTTGGGGTGATTGACCTTGCAATCAAAGATCGGTCATTGAAAGCAAATCTGAATCAATACATGGTCCTTTTCCAACAACTGGTACCAGACTGGGAGGAACTCCGAGGCCACAATAAGACAGTCATCGAACTAACTACATGTGAGAAGTAAGACATCAGTACAGTGCTGGCCCATGAGCCAGAGATTTAAATACCACTTTAAACTATTACTATATCCAGAACAGAACCAGCTGAAGTAAGAAGCCTTAAAGGTGACTGCGGGCAGATGGGACATGTAGGACAGGGGACAATTCTTCAGCCTGAGGAAGAAAATGAAGCCACTTACAATTATTCTGTTTTTGGTATGTTATCATTTTGTCACAGGAAACACTGAGTCATTAACATGGATGGTTAGAAAAAAAAGCAAAACATTTTAAGGTCAACACTGAAGAATCTCCAAGGCTCCTAAAGTTATAATCCTTAAATTTTGGCTGAAGCGGCGCCACCTGGTGGATAATTGCGGAGCCGCATCAGAAGTTTCTTATACACTATTAAGCTCGCTTTCTGTCCCAGACACATGATTGTCACCTGATCACCACACTGGATGCATAGTGTATGGTGCTCAGTGACTTAAATTAAGGTGAAAAATAAAGCTACATAAAGTAGAATTACAGCAAGGATGTTGGAACCCAATCCTCCAGGGCTGAAATCCCACCGGGCTTTCTGTCCTCACAGATGGAAAATTGTGGCTTTTACAAAGCTAAGTGGGAACAAGTTTTCCCACCTGAGAGGACAGAAAACCCAATTGGATTTCGGCCCTTGAGGCCTGGGTTTTGGTGTCTCCATTTTAGACTGTTTAAGTCTCATTAGCATGAAAAGATATTTGGGTTTGGAGGATTCTCATTGAAGAGCGTGATCATCATCCTCCTATAATGTATTCTCAGCTCTGAGTGATGTGAAAATCATAAAAGCAATTTCTTTTAGTCACACATAAGTAGAGATATTAAAAAAAAAATACAAGAAGCAAACATCTGTGGTGGCGAGAGCTGAAAAATTGGTCAAATAACCACTACAAAGAACTATCTAACTGGAGAAAATGACAAGTGGCTGTATGCAAGATGATAATTTAGGTCTTTTGAAGGCTCATTGGAATGATGAATTGATTGTTACAGCATGATTGAGTGACATTGGATTGAAAGCACCAGCAAGCTGTAAAAATCGCCAAGTTTTAAAAGAAAAAAAGACGTCTTGTACTGAACACGAGAGACAAACATTGTTTCCTGTTATCACTTGAAGAAACTTGTTCGACAACACAAATAAAGCTCTGCTCTTGGAAATCTCTAAACAATATAACACTGTTGTGCTCATCGTCCCATATGAACCGAGGTTTCAGTTGCAGTTTGCAGGCTAAAACACAAGGGGGGGGGGGGCAGATTATTGAGGCCCATGTTGAAACTAAATGGTCAGAATGGGCCATTTTGTGAGTCCACCCGATATAAAACTGCAACCAGCAATGAAATATATGGCAACATAACTGCATGGAGGGCTGTAACATCAGGCATACAACCACAGATATTAGTAAAACTAGGATTTGTTTAAGGACTATAACTTTAACCATTCTGAAAAAGCCCAGGTTATTTGAAATCTGTTGAACCACAAAAATAGAAAAAAAGGAATTCAAGCTCTTCAGTCCACCTTCCTCATTCTGCATCCTGTCCCCTGCTCCGTTCCCTTCTCCCCTCCTTTACGTCCTCTGGTGCTGTTGGACCTTCGCCTCTGTCCCCCAGCGGCGACACCAGCGGCCCAGTTTCAGTGTTTGCTGACTCGTCTCCCTCCCGTCCTCGCGCGTTCTGAAGCGGACTCGTCAAAGGAGGAGAGAACAGGATCCATCGATGCGTTTCATGGCCGAAGGGGGCTGGACATCATCTATTTGTATTTACATCTTCTCCTCCTTCGGTACAGAAAGAGGATGAGGAGTCGGGATGGGTCAAACAGAAATGTCTCTTGTGAGCTTTCTCATATCGAAACTTCGTATTCGCGACTTTCCTGGTGACAGTGAAAGAAACGCTGTTAGCGCAGAGAACAATGGGATGAAAAATGGCCAGTTTTAAAGGTTTCAAATATTCTGGACACTCACGCCTGCTGTCTCGTAGAGCGGGTTGTCAAACTCGGTCTCCACAGTGATCTGTCGGTAAGGGTGGGGGTAGATGAGAGGAAGCCTTAGGTTGGAGTGATATCGACATCTAAAGGAGAGAATAAAAAATCAGCCATGCACAACAGAAACAGGAAAAAGCCATCATTACTGCTAAATTAAAATCATTTATTCTAGCGTGGAAAAATGCTTCGTCTGTTGTTCGTTTGCATTATAATTACAGAAATCATGAAGCGTTGTGGCCACCCGGACAACTGTTAGATAAATCTGCAAACAGTTGGGAAACAGACGTGCAGCGTCTTGTTGTTTAATCTCCACAGCAGCAGGAGTTGATTTCATAACCAGGAGGGGGAAAAAAAGTCGGATGACCATCTTTCAATTTCCTTGGAGGGGAAAGCTAATGCACGGCTCTGAAGCCGTCTCAAAGCTGTTAACAAAAGACAGCTCTTCAGACTCAGTCCCGGAGATCGGGCTGGTAATCCCAGCTCACCGCGTGACGTAGACGTAAGCTCCGCCGAGCAGCACAGACAGCAGAAGAACCAGGATAAAGACGGCGAGCGCTATGTTCCCTCCATCCAGAGTGGAACCTGCCGTGGCCTCTGCAACTGAGAGACAGCAGACGAGCAGAGAGGGTTTTTAGCACCGTCGGAGGAAAACGAGCTGCGTCAGACGTATCAAAGACCGGCGAGCGCTACTGGAGAAGCACCAAGCACAGAAGAGTGTTGGATGAGCAAACACATTCAGTGGGAATGAAGGATGCAAGCAGAGCAGACACAAAGAGATGGAAACGTTTTGTTTTCTGGGTTCATTTCACTTGAAACAAGCGTTTGTTGTCTTTTTTTGAACCCAGCGAGAACACCGACTCACACAGAGGACTCACCTTCCAAAGCATGGTTGCCAAAGCACTCGGGGTTGGCTGCAAGACATCATTCTGTCAGTCAGTACGTACGAACATTTACACACTTCCTGTGGAGTTTCAACAAGGCTGCAGTGAACTGACCATCAGCTGAATTTATAAGTGCTCTGTTGACTTTAGTGGACGCCTCCCAAATTCAATAAGAGGACGCAGAGCCGATGGACACAGAGCAGTAGAGACAGCCTCGGCCTCTCTGCAGGCGTTTACTACAGCAGCTTTCAGTCGGGATATTCAAAACCACGGAAATAAATATAAAGCTGATCCGAAAAACAAAAACAGCCTCAGGCTCTAGCCGATTTTGGGCACTCATTGTTTCCCATAATGCATTGTGAAAGGGTGGGGCAGACCAAATCAAACTTTTTATGTGTTGTTCTTCAAGCAAATGTGAAGCAAACTTTATTTGTTAAAACATCTGTACGTGCATGAGTGACACCATGCACTGAACTCTGCCTGACAGTCTGAATGGAATGCTCCCGCAGTTCAAATGAACTGCACCTGGGGGTCAAAGGTGACGGGCAGGGTACAGGCTGCCTGGCCTGAGTGCATCCTTAAGGGACTTAACGGAAGCAAATGCAAAGGTGGCAAGAACGAGGGGGTGTTTTATTTTACTATACATACAATTTTAGAAAAATCAGTGAGTCTTACCCCTGCAGAGTGGCAACGGGCCGCTCCAGAACGACGGGTTTCCCAAAATGCACTTAATAGCAGCCTCTCCGATGAGCTCGTATCCTTGGTAGCAGACAAAGGTGAGCGATTCACCGGGCAGGTAGAGCCTCTTGGACAAGATCTGGTAGCCGTTGTCAGGGAGACCAGGGTTTTCACAGGAAACAGAATCCTCAGCTGAAAGAAAAAGAAGAAAGGAAACACTGGATCCTGCTGAGTCTCTCAAAACAAGTCCGAGCTTTTGCGTCAGAGCCCAGCTGACATGTTTGACGGGCTCTGACTGAAGTGACATGACTCATGGATAATCTCCTCCCCCTCCTCCAGGTGGCTGAGGGCTGATTGGTACGGTGCATTAGCATAGAATTTACATATCAAACACATTGCCGAAACACACCAGTGCACGCACCAGTGCACGCACGAGTGCACGTAAATCATCTGTCATCAGATGGAAATGCAGCACAGCGCACTCTGGCATTCTGGGGCAATATCGGCAAAGAAAAGAGAACTTCAAAAAGACATCACTCATGCTAAGTGCACGGGGAAAAGGACCTCTGTGTCATTCCGACACTTACAGGCGCAGTGAGGTAGTCCAGACGTCCACACGGGGGTCCCTGGCTCCCGGCCGTAACAGGTGATGGTGGCGCCTCCCTGCAGGACGAAGCCAGGGTTGCAGCTATACTGAATGGTCGTCCCCACCAGGAGCTTGGGGTCGGATAAAGACCTGGTGGAGTGCTCCACGTGACCAGGGTCCGAACAGTACATGACTGAGAAGGAAATGATAGACGTCAAAACAAAAGTCTGTGACCCATATTTGTAGATTAGCTTTATGGTGTATTGTAAATTGGAACCATATATGCATGAGCTCCATAAAACTGTAATGGTGTCCCTATGACACGCCTGTTTCCTCCCACACCAGATCGAGCGAATGTGTGTGTCCTGTGATGCACTGGTGATCTATCCAGGTCTGGGATGGACTCTATGCAGCTTCCATCCAACACAGACAGACTCGGTGCACGTGCTCCACGCGCTGAGCTGCATCTCGCACGACATTCCTGCCGGTGGAACGTTGGGACTTACTCTTTTCACAGAACGGGGGCTGTGAGCTCCACGAGAGGTCCAACTGACATGTGAGTGTGTCCTGTCCCACCAGGTCATAACCAGGGTCGCACTGATAGGTGATGCGCGCTCCCCGCACCAGCGCGATGTGGGAGGTCGTCTTCCAGCCGTTCTGGATCTCGGGCAGGTCTGGGCAGGAGTCGTTCCTGGACACTTCTGCAAAAGGGAAAGAAAAAATATATAAAGGGTGATTAATGACTCCGTCCCCTTGCTGTTATTGCCTGTCGGGCCGGTTCAGCAGACTGACACCTTTCCTTTATCGCAGTAGTCATGAGAGTCAAGGAGAGAACAAGATAAACAGCACCGCAACTGATTCAGACATTAGACACCTCCAAATATTCACCGTGAGGAGGAGTCCACAGCAGGAGATTGATGGACTTATTGCGCGCTCACTTGACCGTGTGACAGAATGATGGATCTGTTCTGCACCGGGCAGCATTCAAATATCGTCTGAGAGACCAGTCAGGTTTCATTCAGGCCCCGGACGAAACGGACCGCGCTGGAATTACAACTAGCTGCCAGCCGTCGGTTCCAGTTGGGTTCAGTTCACAGCAGCTACTGTCAGAATTTTCATTTCTGTCTGCTCCCCAGCTTTTCCAAATTGGACTGCATTTATTTAACCGGCGGTGAATGCGGAAGAGTAAAAGAGTAACTGCTAGCATAAGATCCAAATAAAATCCACTTAGATGTAATCTGGCGCAACCATCACAGCTACATTTAAAACACAAAATAGGCATTAGGATTAGGGGGTTAAGGGGTTAATTCAACAGGTTAAATGTACTCATCTGCTAAAATCAGAAGAAATAATTGCTCACTAATTCCCCCTCCTGGTGAGAACAAACGTCTGCAGTTGCAGAAGAAGACAAGGCGAGAAGTGCAAGTTTTAGAGTTTAAAGAGTTATTTATATCTGGCATGACCTCAAATGATGAGAGAAAAATGTTGAAGCCCCCCGGTGGAGCGGCACTGGGGCTCAAAGTTCAGGAAGTGACACACACACACACACACACACACACACACACACACACACATACACACACACACACACAGGGTCGTTGATTCTTCATGTTTGCAGATTAAAATGAGGGGAAGGAGTTTTGTGCCTGCAGCTTGCAGAGATCTGCCCATGTACGGAATATTAAATCAGCCACCTACAGGCGCCTTCGGACCTTTTAATAAGAGGTGTGAAAGGAATTTTATGTTAAAGTGAAACTCTATGAAATCTAAAACAATCGAATCATTAAATCATTTCTTAGCAATAACCAAGCAGGTGCAGCCTATTCCAGCAGATACGCGCTCCAAAACAGGAACATCCGTGTTTTAGACTCAGTTTGGGGCGTTTTTATTGAAGGAAATTATTTGTGCCATGTTGACACGCAAAGGATGAGCGGAGTAAATGGAGGAATTCAGCTGTTATGATGAGTCTGAAGACTCAAAGCAAAGGGCTGAGACCGACACCGAGCGGAACAACCTGAATCAAGAACCCCTCTGATCACACATCAAACGCATCACACTTGAAAACCTATTGCAAATTAAACCAAATCTCCCTTTGGATCCATCCCACCAAATCAAAAATCGATGATGCTTCATAACAAACAAACGCAAGTCGATGAAAAATAATAAACAGTGTCTTAAATAAACAGCAGGAAAACTAATAACCAAAAAAGCTTTGAAAAGTCCTGGAAGGCACGGCCTATTTCACTGGAATCTTGGAATATTAGTGTAGTGTAGACATCTTAAAAGACAAACAAACAAATAAAAACAGCTCCTGCTGTGAAGAAGAAAGAACATTAATAAAATCTACACTGGTTTAAGGCCAAAATGATAACAGCCTGGAGGAATGGAAAGAAAAGCAGCCTTTAAAGACTCTGTGTGTGTGTGTGTGGTGTGTGTGTGTGTGTGTGTGTGTGTGTGTGTGTGTGTGATGATTGATCCTGCAGTCTGGAGGATTGCATTACACTGTACATTAAAACGGGCCTACGGGGATTTGTAAGTTGCAGGATCAATTATTCATCCTGTATTGAGTGAATTCTCCTCATCGGCGCAGCCTCGGAGCGTACGGCGGGTAATTTATTCGGAACCCACACGTCCACGCGCTCTCACACACGGAATCAAAAGTGAGCAGCCCACATATTCACGCTGCATCTACTCGATACGCTCTTCTGGGAAATGTCTGAATTGGGGATGTCTTGCAGGGGGACAAGCAAATTGGACAGCGGGTGCGTCCCAGCGCAATCCCAAATTGGCACCAGTTGTTTGGATACGGGAAGCAGCGGCAGCTTACGGTGTGTAAAATGAGGAAGGGGGTATATTTGGTCGCTCGTTAAATTCCGAGCTCGGCTCTGTAGGATGCAGAGACAAATGGGACGCGATTGAATAAGGGCAAAGGGAAATGAGCAGGAAGACAAACAGGAAAATGAGAGGGGAGAAATGGGGAAGAGAGGAAGAGGAGACGGCAGCTTGAGGCAAAAATGGCTAAATTAAAACAAATTGCAGAGCTGAATGGAATCTGACGTTTCCAGCTCAGCGGGGAAGGTTTTAAATATTCAGGTCGCTCACAGGAAAGCGCTCGAGAACTTGAAAAGAATGAAACGGCGATGTGTGTTAAGGATATTTTCCAAAAAGAATAAATACAGTGTTAATGGCGCAGTGGTTAAAAGATAAGATCTATAACCCAGTGCTGTTGGATTTTCTTCTGAGAAAAGTCTATTCTGATGCAGGTAGCAGGTGGGATGTACTGGGAATATCACACATTTCCTCCTCACTGTTGGTGATTTTCTTGCGCTGACGGGTGGTTAAATGATTTAACCTTACCTTGAATGAAACGATAGAATTTCTGGACACATTTCAGCAGATTTATGCCCATGTGACATCCTGCGCCTGCCTAAAAGCTGTCGAGATCACCATGGCAACTTCTGATGAACTCGTGGCTGGGAGCAGGTGCCGTTCAGAGGTTTGGAATAAAAGCGGTCTTTAGCAGCACATTCGTGCATGAATCATTTTTCTGCCTCTAATCGCCGTCAGTTAAAGCCATCGGAAGGCGATTGGTCACATCACTTAAGAGTTACACGGGTAAATATCACAGCAGGACTCAACATCCCCTCCAGCTTCTGTTCCAGGTAAAACTGATGAATTTTCCTCATTTCATGAAGGCTAAACATTTGAAAGGTACTTTTGCTTCGGAATGGCTGCTGGATTATTTAACAAGATTAAATAGATTCATCAGATTCCATTGGTATACAAATAAATCAATGGCAACATTTATGTGTATCAGGAATATCTATATTCCGAGAATGGTATGTATCTGGTTGTAGTTTTGTTCAAATGATGTATAATGAACAGACTTGAACTCTTCCAGTTCTCACCCATGTAGTTGATGATGAAGCCTTCGCCCTTGCCGAAAACGAGCCCGGCCGGGTCGGAGTGGAAGGTGACAGTCAGATCGGGCGTGGTGGAGAAGAGCTTGAACGGGCTGCTGCCGCCAACGTACCGCCCCAGTATGCGAGTGGCGAGCTCCTCGCCATCTGTGATGGTCACCATGTCGCTGTTGCTGATGTTCAGTCTGGAAATGGGGACACGGAAAGAGTCAGGAAGTGCAAAAAGTGCAATGTATGGCATTCTATGATGAATGTATCAGGCAGCTACTAACAACAATCATTCAACACTCTGAATATCTGAATATGTAATAACACACACGCAGCATTGCATGCTTTATTCAAATTATAGCTGGAACTTCAGAAAAACATTATGTGTAAGAATAGTTTGCGTTTGAGAAAAAAAAAGGGGGAAAAAACAACAAAGTGGAATGAAATGTTTCACCACACGGCTCTTCTACACTCGGTGTTATTAAATGAATCGGTCAAAAGCAAAGAAGCATCTGTGGGTGCTTGTGGAGTCGAGAACATTCGACTCCGGCGCCCCTTTTCTAGCGATTACACAGCGGAGAGAGAGGGGGGGGGGGGGGATGCTCATCACCGTGAGCCGCGTGAGGTTTCTAGCAACGCCGAGTGTGTTCCAGGACAAGGCAGAACCGATTTCAAAATCCTCTTCTTGTTAAGCCGGACTCAGACTACAGGCATTTTCCAAATCCTTCCAGGATTTGAAATTGGGCTGCAATGCGCGCGCACACGGACAAACTTCACACCGTTACAAAATGCCCAATAAAAAACTGGAAACTTCAGGCAAACTGACTTTCAATTTGTCAGTCAAATAATAAATAAAAAGTCAATGCAGCAAGTAAAGCCTTTGAAAAAGCTGTAATTTCACATAAAGGGGAAGAAGAGCTGCTAGATTTGGATTTAATGGTTCAGCACGAGTGGGAAATAGGCCCATGCAGATGGGGTGCCAGCCCCCACGCTGGGTCTCCATGCTCAGTAGAATGCTTTAATGATTCCCGCTAAGAGCAGAACTTTGGAACGCTTTTGGTGTTTGTGAGTCTGAGTGTTGGTGTCGTGCTCACAGTTGTACGTCGAGCAGCACCCGCTTGTCCTCGTCCACGTGTATCCTCCAGCTGCAGTCCTCCCCCTCGCCATACCACTCGGGCCAGTTTGGGGAGAGAATGACACCACCGGGGCCAGAGAGGTCACCTCCACACTGTGCTGTGGTGAACGGACAGCAGTAATGTTAGGAAGAAGTCCAGTTATATCAGCTCCAAATGGCTTTAATAGTGGGTTTGTTATTGGTTTATAAAAAAGAAGGAATTCACTACCACTTTTTTGCTCTGGGTCATAAAGTCATGGGATCTTTTGGGGTTTAATTCAGCCCCAACAGCCCCTCCACACCCCAAAGTCCAGCTATCTGGGTCGACATGGTGGAAGGGCCTTACGGCTTGAGATAAACATTGGTCTGTGCATCTTAAGAAGTCTCTTTTTCCCATTAAGACTAATCTTCCAAAAGCGTGCGTGTCTAGAAATTTGGAGGGATATTAAAAGAAGATGATTAAGGAGTGCCTCAGGGTGCAAAAGTGCCACACAAACTCATTCTGAGAAATGTAAAACTGTAGTGGAATGTTGACAAATAGGCTGGGCTGAAATTCAGGCTATTAAAAACAGGTTGAGCCCACTTTCAGCTCTGCACAGGTCCCTCTGACCGTGCAAGTGCAACCAGAAAAAGAGGACTGTGGGAGTATGGTTCTTGCCTTGAGCCCCCAACCTGACCAAAGGCTCAACTCAATTTTTCTGTCGAGCACCAACAGAGCGTCGACGGCTGCGGATGGATCTTTGGACTCCGATTAAATCGTTCCCTCAAAGGTGATACCTTTGCAAACAGGCTCCGTGTCATTCCAGTAGGGATCCCTCGCGCTGATGCACTCGATGACAGGGGGGCCTTGCTCCAGAGAGTGGCCCGGGTCGCAGGTGAACTGAACCACAGCTCCAACACCGTAGAGCGGGTCGGTGGTGGAGAAGTTGCCGTTCTGGAGGTAAGGCTCGTAGCAGTGGCCGCGCTCAAAAGCTGGAGAAGCAAAAGGAGCAAAAGACAGTAAGGTTAGTTTATTTCCAGGACACAATGTTTGCTGCTATAATGACAACGTTGGTCATGATTCTCTTTGTGATACCTCCGTGTAATTTTAGCAGAGACATTTCGGAGCTTTTGTCTCAAAAACAAACATAAAAGCACATAAATCCGGGTAAAATTTGTCGCTTTCAAAGCTGATCTCCCAGTTTCTCAATACTGATCAGGATAAACCCTCTTTTTGTAAAGGATATTTCCATCCCTCCACAATTTGACACTGCCAGAATCTCCCCAAGCTTTATCTGAGCTTCCATTGGACGACTACTTTCAGTGAGGCGAGCCAAAATCATCTTGGCAGTGCGTGATGTGCGCAGAAACAGCCTCACAAGCCTCTGAGTTCTTTACAGTGCGATGTAAAACATGTACCGATACATTAAAACCCTCAGTGTTGTTTTAATTTGAAAAAAATCATCGGTACCTTCATAGCGGATGTTGAATCCTGTGTTGTGATTGGGCTGATCGGTGATGAACTGGATTCTGACAGCCGGGCCTTCGCTGATCACCCCCTCGAACGGTATCTGACCACCGTGACCCGAGTCAAAGAGCACAACAGAGCCAGCATCCAGTCCACTCCACAACACCAGCCTGCAAGGCCGGAATTAATGGATCGTGAGAGGATGTGAAATGGAAAACACTAGAGGGAGGTTGGCTGAAAAGCTCAAGTCCACGTGGAGCCTTTTCCAGTTAATAGTATGGAAATATATTAAATAACAATGTTGGACTTGTACACAGGGGAAGGCAACAGCGTATTGATCGAATGCAAGTCCAATATTCTTGCTCTTTCAGCTCTCATTTTGATGTGTGTTAATTCCTCTGGGAAATATGAGGCTCTTCCGAAGATAAATGCTTCACATTGTTCACTAGTCTCTCTCTTCTGCTGTTTGCTACAGGTTAAAGCTTTCTCGCTTGCTACATGCCAACAGGCTTAATTAAAATCATAAAGTTGGAGGCTGCAGTGCTAAAATAATGAGGTGAAAATGACTAAAACACACTCTGAAGGGAGCCAATGCTTTCGTTGTGCTCGTCAATCAGAGCCTTTCACAATGCATTGCCGCTTGCTGCATTTCAAATATATCGTATATATCGATAAACGCTGTTTCACCCTGACAGAAACCAGACAGAGGCTGGATAAAGTGGGTGATTTGAAGAAAGCATTTGCCAAACATGTCCCCTGGGACGCCACGGAGACAACAGGAGTGATAATCTCACCTGTCAGTGGGTCCTAAAACCAATCTCTCCAGGTGCAGATGCAGTCTCTGGTCTTTAGGTGCTTCAAGGGACCATGAGCAAGAACGGTCCTGGGTGGCATTGAGCCCATGGTGGGGAGAAGGGGACAGCACCCTCCCCACTGTTGCGTTCTTCACTGTGCCCCCACAAAGAGCTGCAGTAGACAGAACTCTCTTACCAAAGCTGTACCGGCTCACTTTCCAATTTGTCAACAGCAATCAGGAAGTGACTCCCAACCCAGTCCCCTATAGCATGAGTCCCAAAATGCTCCGCAGGGGCTCAAACTCCTACAGCCTAGACATTATTAGCCCCACCAACATCAACCGACCAAGTTAACCTGAGCTGAGCTTCCCCTTTACTCAATGTCAGTTCATTGAGATGCCAGCGCCGCTCACCTCGGCAGATGGGCAACTTGCCACTCCACACAGGCAGGGAGGCGTTCAGGCACGTCAGCTGCGGCTCCCCCTGCAGGTGGTACCCCATATGGCAGTGAAAGCGGGCGACACCTCCCGGGAGCAGGTCCAGCACAGACACCTCGCCGAAGTGTGGCCGCTTCGGCAGCGAGCAGCTCAACCTGAAGACTGCGTGGAGGTGAAAAAAAGTTTGGACACAACCTTCAGGCGGCATCTTCCTACGATTATTTATCATCCTGTCCTGATTTGTCCTTAAGGCTCCTTCCATTCAGAGGTCAGGTGCATTAAAACCGAAGTCAAATGAAGTGTAAACTGATCTCCAGCACTATATCAACGGTGACAGAGGGCTAATCTAAAGGCGCATCAGATCACATTTCTGCAGGCAAAAACTTTATAAAAGATGATCCAGTGAGGATGTACCATAAAATCTTCCATTCGATTCGGAGAAGACTTCTTGTAAAGTGATTTATTACCCAACATTATTTGGAAAAAGCCATTTTACGTAGTTTATTAAATACGTTGGGCGCCACACTTTGCAATGTCAGTTCACAAGTCATTACACGTGGATTTTTATCTACAGGCTGTTTTTTTCGCCGCAGTCACAACGTGTGTCTTTGACACACAGAATTCTCTGAGAGGATTACTCTTAGTAGCTCAACTAAAAGGTTTTAGTTTCCACACATGCATTTTCAGGCAGCGCTGCTGAGTTGTGTCTCGCGGACTTATTTTTTAGACCCTATAAGAGCTTGAAAATGTCTCTCCCTGGAATGTCTTCATCAGCGCTTCCTTACTGGGTGCTGATGTAAAATAGACTGGATGCTTGTGGTTAATATCACAGGTGGCTCTTAACCCTCCGCTGCTTCCTGCTTTCCACTGCTCATCGTATTCATTACTGGCCAATTGCAAATATACAGAACCACACACACATATACACACTTTCCCAACGTGCAGATTCACAGCTACCTAATGACTTGATGGCCAATTAATCAAAGTGCTAATTAGCTAATTCACACGACAGCTTCAATCACCACGCTAAGTGTTTGCATGAGAACATTTTCTGATTATGCAATTAGTGTGAACAGAGAGCGCAAACATTCCCTTAGAAGCAAAAATTAACATGCACAGAATGTTAGCATAGTGAATGTTAGCATAGCGTATAGATACATGAATGTTCACATTTGAGTTCATAGACTCACTCTGGTAGTGGAGCTGGAAGATGCCTATGTTGCCCTCTGGTGTGGAGCGGTAGTAGACGGACAGAGTGTTGGTGGGACTGCGGATCACCTGACCTTCGACCAGCAGCGTGTGATTGGCCAGGACCATCAGGGCTCCTTGTTCGTCTGCACCCCTGATAGACAACAGCTCACCTTCCGACAAGTTTACGCTCTTAACCTAAACACGTAGGGATGGATGGATGGATGGATGGATGGATGGATGGATGGATGGATGATGGATGGATGGATGGATGGATGGATGGATGATGATGGATGGATGGATGGATGGATGGATGGATGGATGGATGGATGGAAAAAGGCACAATAATATTGGTTTAAATATCATCCAGACAGACGTTGCAGTATCTCTGGCTGCCACTAGGAGGCAGATTAGTTTAACAGGGACTGCTCGTTGCATGCTGACATGCTGCTGCTGCATACCTGCAGCTCCACTCCGTAGCCGGTGTAAACAGTCACCGTGTAGGTGCAGTGCAAAGAGGCGCCGTCAGACAGAGGGGGGTCGTCAGAGGAGTCTATGTACCCCTCTGGTTCGGAAAAATTCACCATGCAGCTCGACACAGCTAAGGAAGAAGCAGGAGAGTTTATTTTATTACTTTGCTTTTTACTTCCCAGCGTTGTAATCCCTTTAATTTGGCCCGGAGTGTAAAAGTCCCTGCTGTATATGATTAATAATGGAAATTACAGGGATAAAGACAGCTAAGAGCCAACAGGGGGAAAGGTGAAGCATCGTGGCTGGTGATAAATTCGAAATACTGTAAATAATTGCTTTCCTTTGAGGACTTTAATGACATCAGTGGACAATTAGTTCACAAAGCTGCAAGTATAATGTTCAAATTTATATGCTAATATACAGATTTATACAATAGCCAAGCACAATGATCTGAGTGTTCTCTTAAAGTCATTTAGTCCCAATACATTATTCAACTGCCTGAAGAGAAAAGTATGCTCCACTTGTCCATTCAAACTAAGGGATGACTGATACCTGATGCCATGGTTTCTGTCTCCGTGTCCGTGCCCGGCAGCGCGCTCGCAGCGGTGCTTTCCCCCTCCTGCTCCAGCATGTGTGTCTGTGTGTGAGGCAGTTGGGAGTGTGTGTCCATGGGCAGAGGCTCAGTTGGATCGCTGCCTTGAACTGACACTGCAGCTGATGCTGGGGGTTTTACCCTCCTTTGTAATCCCCCGCTTTGTTGCTCCGGGGATTGACTTTCAGGGACGTTGCTGACCGTTAGTCCCCGGGCCAGAAGAGGGAGCAGATTCTGGGGCAGAACAGAGTGGCCGTTCCCCCTTTTCTGGGTAAGAACGCGTCCTTTCTGAGAGCCGGTTGACTGGAGCAGACCTCCAGGTGATGTGCTGGAGCTTTTATCTTTGGGGCTGCTTTCCTTTGTGCTTGCTTGTGCCAGAGGTGGCGACTGGGCGGACGGATCGCCTGTGGGGAATTCTCGATCTGAAAAGAGTTACAATCAAGAAAGAAAATATTAATAAATGCCCCGGAAGAATGTTCAACCCTTCACGTCTAACAGTGACACACACACACACACACGAACGCACGTGCGTGCACGTTTGACATGACAGGAGCTGAGCCAAGAAAAAAAGAGCAAAAGAATTGCACAGAGAGGAAAACCATTCTGCCGTGCACGCTGAAATGCCTTCTCCAGCAGCTTAGTTTTAAAAAAACAGCACGGACAAGCACTTACCGACCCCCTCCCACCCCCACCCCCACAAACTTGACAGACCTTCCTGCACCAGCAGAACGTAAACCGCGTACATCCCGGCTGAGAAGGCGCTCATGGTGCATAAAATAGTTAACGAAATGTGAAATAAATCGGGATTGAACATATTCACCATGAAAGGAGCCGGCAGCTGGTCTGACTATCGAAAGCTTGGCGAGATCCACTGAAATGTTTGATTGAATTTCAAACCTGTACGTTTTTATTTGGCTGAGGCAAAATTTTGTTCATGTAAAGGTTCGGTTTGGGCCTGGCTCACGTAGTGATCGAAAGGTGATGCTCCAGGATTTACACAAAAGACCAAAACTGAAGACAAAAGTTGGCTACCAGAGTTATAACATGAGTCCATTCTGACCTTTCACCTCAAATTTTGCCTCTTTTTCAATACAGTCAAACTCTCAACCAGCAATCCGTCCTCCTGAAAATGGAGGTCTTTGGTTGGTTTTTAAGTGAACCCTGGTTCAACCCTGGTGAGGACGCCAAAACTGTCTGAGCAAGCCAAAGGGAGGAAGAGAACTTTTTAATGACTCCATATGGATCATCTGTATACATCACATGTCAACTCAGAACTATAATTCACAGATTCTTTCTTTCAAAAGTAGGTTTTGGGCTCAAACTGGAGTTACTCTGTTGCAATTATGTAAATGATGCACAGGGTAACGAGCTTGTCAGCCCACAATCGAAGCCTCGGAGCCTTTATTTTCTAATAAAAAGCACATTTGCGCCTGACGCTTGCGGCGTGATGAAAAGAGATTCAATTTTTTTTAATTTTGCTGGAAGTAGGTGGTGGAATTATGCGATCAACCATTCTGCGGCGTCAAAGTTGGCGTGCGAGACACATTGCTGCGATGCTAATTAGAATCAGTGGGAACAGGAAGACATTGTCCCTGTAAGAAACATTCTCTGATTAACAGCTTCAGCGGGCGTTTAGTCGAGATGATTAGTCACAATCACAAAAGATTGGGAAGGACCCACTTTAGGCACCTGACACACTGAGAAAAATCCTTATTTAAAAAAAAAAAAAAACCCAGATGACCGCGGAACGTTGTTCTTCATCAGTAAAATCCTTTTCACTGAGTCTGGCCACAATATGAAGGGTAGGTCTTATCAGTATTTGCTTAAAAATATTCAAAATCTATCTTTAATCCTGATTGCTTTTTCAGTAAAGGGGGTCAGAAGCCATTCATTATTTATTTTAGGCTTTTTTTCCCCCTTTAATATATTGGTGCTGTGATACCCACAAGGGAAGCTTTGCTTCCATCAGATTAACTAGAGCAGTAACAGTGTGGATAAATCTAACTGTGGGTGAGTGTTTTCGAACCCTGCAGGGCCTGCAGGTAGAGATCCGGTTCATTTCCACGGATACCGTCAGATGACTCACAGCTGGGGCTCTTGCAGCTCGGATGAGGGCGGCGCACGTCTGCATTTTTCGCTGCCTTGGTTACGGGCGTTCATCATTGCAACTCCGAATCTGCCGCTGCCCTAAATTTAACAAGGAGGCTCGTGAGCCGAAGCTCCTGGGGTTTCGTTACCGTTCAGAACTTCTTGAACGGGAAACCTTGTCGCCTCAGCTGCACATCTGGGGTTTTGTTATCTTTATGAGGTTGACAGGTGGCTGACGGTCCTTTGTCCTAACTGGTCTCCAGCGTCCGAACACATTTGCATTCCCAGTGCTTTTGTTTCCTTCTCTCCATCTTTATTTATAGATGGAGGTCATTATAAGAGTCTAAAGTTCCCCCAACAAAGACGACACACATGAATATCCATAGACTGGGGGTGAGGTCTGTCTAAACAACACAAATACATCGTGACTGTTTGGCTCCTTTGAGAAATATTGAGATACTAAATAAATATAATGAACCTTCGCCTCATGCTTCCCAATACTGAGCAGAATTCAACCTCCACTATTAAATCTGCCTCAGAAAACTGAGCCTGTCTGTGTTTTTGAAATCCTTATTTGGGTTGCTCCCCATGAATAATTCAAGCTCAGGTATCAGATCCATTTAAACACAGTTTGTGCCTATTAAAAATGCCCCCCTTTTGTTTTGCTTTCAGATGAATGTACAACTTTTTTTTATCAAGCGGAGAGAAAGACTTGACGGACTCGCCGCATTTTCAAGGCTTGCTTGATAGACGTTGGCTGTTGTGACAGCTTCCCCTTGATGGAGAATTCAGCGCGCTGCAAAGACAGCCAGCCAGCCGACCGACTTGTTACGCAGTGCACAGAGATGACAAGAAAATTCATGAAAACATATCAGAGAGGTTGTAGCAGAGATGAAGGGAATAATAAAAATGCTCGTCTTGGAGGGACGGCAGAACGGCGTCCTGTGTCTCTCAAGAGACGAAATCTGGCGCCAAGTGAGAAATTAAAATCAGGCTTGTGTATCTTCACTGCCCCCTGATTAATCAGGACGTTTGATTTCTAAAACCCGACTTTAAATCGGGAGGGGGGCAATAGTCAGTGACATGCGAGCCTGATTTCCCCCCAAACTGCAGGATTAGAAACAAAAATACGAAACCTCTCTGCAAGATAACGGGCTGCCGCTGATGCATGATGATGTGAAAGGAGTCATGCATCAAGTGGGTATCACGTATGAGTAGGTCTGGTCTCTATTTATAGTCTAGGATCCCACCATGGTGTGATACATTAGACTGTTCTCACTCCCTGCTTGTCACATAATGAAGCACGCTGAGACCCGAACACATCAAACTAGTGATGGCGTGGAGAGCGGCATTAATATTTATCAAAGGGTGCATCCATCTGAAAGCGATGCGAGAGGGCTTCACAGCAGTTAGCGGCACCTGAGCGGGCGTCGTTATTTCCGGCGTTGGGCGCATATTGCGATCACGCCGCTGTCGTTACACGCGTTTTTCTGCTGGGAAGTGACTCCACAACAGCGAGGCCATGAAAGGTATTTTGGAAAAAAGGGCGACGGGGACAACAAAGACGTTCTGAGGATTTGCCTCTCCGCGTGCAAAAGCCTTGATGTCTGCCGGTTCAAAGGCCTGCGGAGTGGAGTCGAGCGGGACCCCCTGCTGTGCGCTGATGCCTGGGCGACCTCCCGTTCACAAAGACAAAGTTGAAAAGTGACCCCTCACTGGTCTTCGACGGGGCTTTTGGGGAAAATGGGCTCAGAAAGCTGACAGCAGTCTGGATGGCTGCTGCACTCAGGAAGAAAGTGGAGTATCTAAACGGGTGTATTGATTGAGAGGCTCTAGGCAGGCAGGTATCTGACAACAGCGCTGTTCTGCTCTCTTTACAGGAGGCCAAGCTGCAAACTAATCCGTTAAGTCTGTTGCTGTGTTTTGCTGCATTGCAACAGAGATGCCCCGAGTGTAACGTTGGGCTTTCAGTTGAATATCCGCATCAGCGTGAACAACGTTCGCAGCGCTGCAGCAAAAACAACCAGTGGACTTTTCTATTTGTTCAGAAAAAACAACTTCTTTTTTTAAATATAGATCACTGCTCTGGGTCCTGAGTTTTTTTTTCATTCTTAAAATCCACTAATGCCAAGATTTGGAAACAGACGTGAGGATTTTACGCTGTAGAGACGTGGAACAGTTTACGGAGACTTGGATTTTGGGAAGAGGCTGATCCCATTTTTTTGGTTTAAAAGCCTTTTAGTCATCTCTGAGCGGTGAGAACGGTTCCTTAAGAAGCTTTAAGACCCTCCAAACGTGGCTTTATTTGATTCCACCAATTCTGAGTTTGAAAACTCAAGGTAGAGCGATAAAAGTTAGCACATTCAGTGTATCTAAATGTGATCTAATGTGCTGCTCTGGGACCATTTTCTTGAAATCCTCGACCGTGCAGAAAATCAACAGCAGCAGAAGCGAATGTGAAACGCATTCACAACATCGGTTTGTTATGAGATGGATGACTGAAGCTGTGAATATTAGACCCCAGAAATTTCATTAAACTCTTCATCGCCTCTCCCCGTCCTGCTTCCATTTGTAGGTGATTTAATAGTGCTCAGGGAGAGCAGCCTTGATTGCCCTTTCACCACCATCAGGTCTGTGGTATTAAAGCAAAAGAAAGAAGGGAAAAAATGGCACTGAAAGGAAGCGCATGGCAACAGTGGAGATAGGTTCCTTTTATCAGTGAGTGTCTGGGCGCGCTGTGTGTGTGTGTGTGTGTGTGTGTGTGTGTGTGTGTGTGTGTGTGTGTGTGTGTGTGTGTGTTCCAGAGCCTCGATCTGTTAAAGTCAAGGAGAGAGCTGATCCTTTCTGCTTTCATTGTTGCTCATTTTAATTGAGATTCTTTGAGTCAGTGGCAGGTTAAAGCATCCAGGAGAAATGCCTGACAACCACATCCATCCCATAATGGCTCACTGTCATAAATAAAGCGAGAGAGGGAGGGAGAGACGGAATCATTATTATGATAAGATCATATCTCATCTAACCTTGTCATTAACCCCCATGGGCTCAATACCATTTAAATGATCTAATTAAGCTGAGAATATTTAATATAATCTCTGTGGTTATTATCATTTTTTTAAATATTTAATGCGATAATGTTGGTATTAAATACAAATTAATCTCCGCCAGGCAACAGCGGAATCAGTTTAGGACTCACAACTTGCTTAAAGGCACTGGGTCACGTTTCAACCCCCCCCCCCCCAAAAAAAAAACACAAACAAATCAAAAATGAATTATTAATATTACATCCATAGTTCACAACCCAGTAGGATCTGATCCTTCCTGGCAGCCTGGTCAGGACAGAGGAAGAGCAGCAGCTCTTCATCCCGAGGTCACAGCCTGTGTTCAATGTCATTGGCTCAGCTCAGCTCAGGG
This sequence comes from Takifugu flavidus, assembly GCF_003711565.1. NCBI lineage: Eukaryota > Metazoa > Chordata > Actinopteri > Tetraodontiformes > Tetraodontidae > Takifugu > Takifugu flavidus. The sequence continues at coordinate 2,302,672 of NC_079539.1, forward strand.
CTTCAGCCAACAGCACGCACAATAAAGATGTTTAATGGCTGATTGCATGACTGGAATCCAGGAATTGATGCATCGTAATGTTGCATAAATATGCATAAATCAGAACTATGTTCCAAGGCTCAGTTTACTTTAGCGCTCGCTGCTAATAAGCCGGAGACACTGGACTTCAGTGAACTGCAGCTTTACTGACCTCAGCTGTGTTTGCCTCTTAAATTCAGGCACCCAGTAATCATACCGCACTGATATAATGATTTCCTGCACCAACACACACACCCACACACAAACACACACCGATCGATGTTATCTTAGGGATTTGTGTCTGAACAACGCTCCGGGTCAGAGGCTGGGATGACCTCATGCTGGAACCGGGGCAGCAATCGAGCTGACCAATCAACTATGGAGGCAAGCAATCTCCATGTCTCCCCTTACACACACACACACACACGCACGCACACACTCACTGGCAAATGTGTCTTCATCAGCCATACAATTCATGCCTTCATGTTGACAGTAATTAGCACAGAGGTTAACAGCAGCCTCTTTAAACTGGCGATCTCGTCTATAAATTTGAGGAATGTGCTTCTGAAGCGTGGATCAAAGTCATAACTCAGATGTTTGCTCACTGAATTGTTAAATGAATGATGAATCACTTTAAAAGAGATCGATGATTCCCTAAGTCTCCCCAACTAATCAAAGCAAGCGAGTGTGGCTCAGCGTACTCGGCTGTATTTAATTCTGCTCCGGGGTTACACATTAGCAAGCATCTGGAGGGATTTGGGTCTCGAGATCCCCGCCATGTCTCACCCTCTGCGGGTCAAATACTGTCATCCTGTTACGTCCCGGATGACCTCCTTTGTGAGTAAATGAGACGATCGGAAAATGTGCATAGACAGCATAATTCAGAGGTTGGGATTTGAGGCTGATTAGCAGCTCACACACACACACACGCACGCACACACGCCACCCAGCAGACCAGACATGGTGTCCTCCATGGTGCAATAGTCTTGGACCACGTAGCACTGACCCTGGAAATGTCAACGTCACGCTAGCAGACGAGTTAACGAAGCAAATCGAAAGTCAGGTTTGCTCAAGAGATTAAGGATTGGTTTTAAACCTTGGGATTTTTTCCTGCACTGGTCTGGACAGAGACCACATTTTCGGACATTTCGTCTATAAGATGGACGTCCTCGTCGCCTAAACTAAGCCCGGTCGCATAATTCTCCAGCTCCAGATCAGATAAAAATGTCTGCAGATGAGAGCAGACGTGAGGTGAGTAAATCTGCATGTCAGGCTCTTAAATTGGTTTGCTGAAATCCTGGTTTCCAGCCACAACCTTCACCTGTGTGTGTGTGTGTGTGTGGTGTGTGTGTGTGTGTGTGTGTGTGTGTGTGTGTGTGTGCGTGTGCGTGTGTGTGTGTGTGTGTGTGTCAGAAGCAGGTGTTACTGCAGTTAGGCATGACCAGTTGAGCAGATGGGATTGTCTGCAGGCTCCCTTTCCTTCGCACTTCTTTCCCTCCCTCCCTCCCTCCCTCCCTCCCTCCCTCCCTCCCTCCCTCCCTTCCTCCCTTCCTCCCTCCCTTCCTTCCTCCCTCCCTTCCTCCCTCCCTCCCTCCTCTCATCCCCTTGTCTCTTCTCTCCATCACATGCAGTTTGGAGGTGCAGCTGTGCTTCCACCCCCACCGCCGCCTGGTCTCCAACCTTCATCTGTCCAGATTCCTGGAATCACACCTTCCGTCTTGTCTTCCTTTCATCTGTTAGTTTTTCCTCTCGCCACGTGCAGAAGGTGGCGTGTACCTGCCTGTGTTCCTCCCCCGAGAGCACGTATGATTAATGAGTGCTAAATCTTGTTGCTCAAGCATATAAGCTGCTTCCCACTAGAATTGTAGAACAACAGCAACACAAGTCTTTTTTCTTCTTTTTCCCTCCCCAATAGAATCTACAGGAAATACAGATTTCTATGGGATCGTCGGTATTGACTGATTTTTTTTTTGCTTCCTGTTGAAATTAGACACCATTGGATTTCCTAAAGTTCATGAAATATGCAGATGGTTGCGACACAGCTACCAGATGACGCCAGTCCGTCTGTTTTGATCCTCTTTTAACTTGAATATTTGGTTCATCCGCCCTCTGCAGCAGTCACAGCAGCACGTCGTCGGTACAGTTCTTTACATCAATCTTCTCCCATCAATTCTGCAACTCAAGCCAAAGTTTCTCCTTTTGACGGATGACAGATTTGTCCTGTTTATTTTCCAACTTTCCCCAAATTTGCTCCGTGAGGTTGTGGTCCAGTCTTTGAGGGGAGCCAGTCCGTCATTCTTCCAGCAGATTCCTTCTGTCACAGGGAGTTCCAGCAATAGTTAGAAGACTGTTCATTCTCATAAACTTCTCCTTTTATGTCCCTCTTTCCTGGATTTCTCATCCTTCTTTACCCAGACACCAAGGCAAATGGGAACCCGGGTGAAATAGTTGTGTGCCCATTAGGTCAGAAAACCCAGTTGGATCCCTTGGACTGGGTTTTTGACCCCCCTGGTGAGTTGAATTGAATTGATTTTGAACCTCATTTTTAAATCATTATTTCAAAAGGAAAACCGGAGCTCGTGTAGTCCAGCAGTTCATGTCCCATATGTAAAGCCTTAAACTGCTTCTGTGAGTGGCAGAAAAGCATATAGTCGATTTTACATCTCCTATATTGAATTATTTAAAGGTTAGCTATAATACATAGTGTATGTATGCATATATACAGGATGGATGGGATGATGGCTGTCAACACCTGCTGTGCTTCCTGAATATTTTACATTTGAAAAATGCCGAAGCATCAGCATAATCTCAGCACACGAGGCTTTTGTGCTCTATGTTGCAGCGCCTCCACAAAGCCGCCGAGGCCCGGAGACGGCGGGAGAGTGACTAAAATGATGAAGCAGTAACGGCTGCAGCAAGAGCCAACGCGCAAAGTGAAGAGGACTTAAAGTCGTGCGGTACTTTGCTGCCACCGGGCCGGGACTCTGCGTCTTCTTATGTGACAGCATTTAATCCCCGCGAGGATTAAACGTCCTCAAAACGAAAGATGGAAGAGGAAAACATTCCTGAATCAGGACTCCCCCCCCCCCCCCTCCGATTTTTCAGGCCTGCTTCAGAGAGAGATGTGCGTTTGGGGCACAGATTAGGGTGGGATTAAGTGGAAATGTCAGAGTTAGTAATGGTAAAGGTTGGGATTAAGGGGATGTTTTGGGATTGAATACAGTTTCTATTATGTATGCAGCAGTCATTTAAATGTGTGTGAGCGTGCGTGCCGATGTGCACGCGTTTAAAGTCGTTGAAAGTCTCAATAGTTCACAGCAGGAAGGAGGGGGAAGAGGAGATGGAGGAGAGAAACCAAAGGAAGTATAATAGGATGTCTTCTATGATGTCACCTGTTATTTCAGTCCAAAGTGGCCGCGTTTTATTTTGAAAGAGCTGCAGGTTTATCACACACGTGTCTGGGGACTTCCCGTCTGGTCCGATCTGCTTTGTGCAAACCAACGCTGCTTCGGTCCAAAATAGACTGATGGCATATTCTCCAGAGCTTTGAGCCACTTCTGGGACATACATGAAACATGCTGGTGGGGGCGGAGCCACAAGCACGGCCTGTTGCGGAACAGTCACAGTCTGGTGGAATCTGGAGGCAAATCAGTGAGGGACTTTTCATATATATATATTTATATATATATATAAATTCTCAGTTGCTGTGATCAACCCCTGCTTGTTCCACTTAGTTCTTTTTGGGGAGAATAGAATTTTAAAATGGGGCAGTGAAGTTAAAAATGTTTGATTCCTACCCAGACAGCTGCCTGCTGTGGTGAGCAGACCGCATAACCTTTGACCCATTTGTCAGAGAGCCTCTTAAATCATTAAAATCTTCATCAAAATCATAAAAAAATGGAAATTATACAGATCAGCTCGATATTACTGAACGGCGAGCCCAGAGTCCGACATAAAATGAAGGAAGAAGAAAGGTTTATGGTCTATATCACCAGAGGAGTTAAATTATTTAGATATCTTGGCACAACAGAACCAAGAAGCCAGTAAGTAAACAGAGGAAACTTCACAGCGGCGTCCATCTGAATATGTAAGCGTCGTAAAAGGATGTTAAAAGTGAAATATTCTCTGAATGTGTGTATTTTAAGACCTGTATGAATAAAAGAAAAGGTGGATGTATCCCCTCACAGCCCCAGGAATCGTAAAAGCAGGTCGAGCGCCGAGAGGAGTCAAAGATGAAATGCTTTTAGTGTGAACGTCGGGTTGGCCCTGACCCTCGCGTCCACTGAGAAAACGGCCGGAAATAAATCACAGGTGAGGACAGAAATAAAGGTGAACGGTGACAGGAAATCGCACCACCGCGTGCAAACATCAGACAGGTTTCAGCAACGTCGAGCAGCAATTAGCTTGAAAATATGGTCCCGAGTGTTTGTTTCTGGCTATAAGATTCGATTTGGAGCAACAAACTTGCACACGTGGCTGATGCTTGTACAGTATAGAATAGTAAATGTGGTCTAAAAGCAGCAGTTCGCAGATTTCTTGAGAGCATTCCACTGTTTCACTGCCATCACTTGTCTTTATAGGCGATTTTCTAGTGGTGAACTAAAAAAAAAAAAAAGAAGGAGTTCACTGTGAGGCTCCGATCAATCAAAACTGAACTTGCTGATCAGCAACTTTTTCTGTACAGCACCGCACAAATGAACCACAGATTAGCGCCCTAATAAAGTCAGTTAATATCTAAAATTAAAATATATGGGGCTATAGCAGCTAAAGATTATTATCACTTCATAGAAAGACTCGCTCCAGGTCAAGCCTTTTTAAGTGAAGTTTGTGATAACAGATCGACTGGAGATTTTAATATCAGTATTAGCATTAGCTTTAGCATTAGCTGCTGCAGCGATCATCGGGACCAGTTACAATAAAAGCTGTGTTCTTACCATGGCATGATACTGTGTGGAATACGGACAGATAGTGTTAGCTGTCTGTAGCAATAGCTACAAGTTTGACCCATCCTTCATCTGGTTTCAGTGGCCACTGACAGAGAAGAAACTGAGAAGCAGAACTGTTTATAAAAATACTTCTTCCCGGTCAGCCTGGATGGCCACATAGCCGACTAGCTCTAGCCAACGTGATGCACATAACATCCTCTCATGATTTCAATAAAATGAGCACCATGATACAAATGAAAATGACCTCAAATAACAAAACAATCCAAATATCACTTCCAACACGCAACATAAATGGCACTGAAAAGGTGATGAGTCATGACTGGCTTGTCAGCCTTAGCTTGCTGCTATCATCTAGAAAAATCTGTCAACAAAGTGTGCTGCTCGTTGGAAAAACAGGTTGCATTACAAACACGAGCCGTCATTTTCTGTGAAACAGTCTGTCACAGACTTCAGAGCACGCCTGACTGGCAGCCAACATCCCGCAGGAAGCCGGAGATTTTTCATCATTTTAGTCCTCAAATGTATCTGACATAAGCTCAGAAACTGTTGGACCAGAAATTTCCGCGGGGCTCAGAGGGGGCTGTGCTTTGAAGAACTGTGAACGACTGTGACAGGAATCGATCAATCAATCCCCCCCTACAATGGCAGCTCGGAGGTGCGGCTCTGAAACACTGAACGTCACAGTCGTAACTGGGGCCAATCATCACGGGGAAAAAAAAGAAAACAACAAGACACCATCTAACCATCCTCCCTATCCCATAATGCCTGGCTTGTCTGCTAGCGAACGAGGGCGCCAAACTGACTCGACAGCATGACAGGCGCCGCTATCAGCGTCGCTGTGAGCTCGGAGCAGCACGGATTATCACACTCCCAGACACTTGTTTGTGGAACGCGCCAACAGAACGAGTTCAGAGAGATTCCCGTATCAAAGGCGGGAAGATGACTGAGGAGAACGTGGCTTAGAGTAAGCTCTGAGGCAAATGGGAACTGAAATATTAACCTTTTAAAAGGCCTGACTGCAGACACACTCGGTGCCAATCTGCTTCTGAATTAGTTAGACTGTGTGAGTGTCCGTGTCCGTGTGTGTGTGTGTGTGTGTGTGTGTGTGTGTTTTGGCTCATTCAAATTGAAAAATCTACACTGACACTTAATTCTCAGACACCCATCACAAACGTCTCTTCTCCTCTCTGGATCACAGTTCGACACTCGCCCGTGATCTCCGGCGAACGCCTCGTCTGCGCATTTAATCGAGAAATTTCGTTTAGTCTAATTTCACTGAGGTACTGGGAGGACAACAGCGAATCACGGGGCGCTTTAATCAACCTCAGATTTGCTCCTCTCACGCAGCTTCCAAACGACGTCGGTTTAATCAATTTAGGATCTTGGGGAAAAGCAAAGGAGAATTCCTCATTTTCAGGAGCAGCCGACCACAGGTTGACGTGTTTTAGATGATCAGATACACACCAACACAACCTTCCTGGTTGCATTTCTGTCTGCAGAGGGTGAGTATATCCCTGTAGCTGCTTCAGCCGCCCCCTACGTGTCGCAGGCACAGGTGAGACCTCAGGTGATTTACAGAAATATGATATATTTGCTATAAATAACCTGATAAATGACCCAGAAAGGGACACCAAGGCAGGGCAAACACAAGTCAATGTTCATGTGATTAGATGCCAAACAACCTGATAATGAATATTTATCTATCATAATAAATATGGACCTACACACACAGACACACACACACACACACACACACACACACACACACACACACATGTTTCCTTGGTTTAAAACAGACAAACGCAAAGTTAAGCTTCAGTTAATTGCTTCTTTTCAAGAGAAGTGTCAGCAGCATCCGTGCAATCCTGCAGCCATCCTAGAGAGGATAATCCCGGATATTGTGGCAGCCCTGAGCAAATCATACCAAACAAGACGCACACACGCATGCACGCGCACACACGTACACACACACAGAACCACAGATGCACTAGGTCACAAGGGTCTACGCAGACCTACTGAGGTGGAGACGTCAGTTGCAGTGGCGAGACGTGGCCCCAGTTAAGGCACCATTCTTTGATGCCAACACACGTACACACACACACACACACACACACACACGCAGAAGTCGGGAACTGAATAATTCAGGGGGATGTTGTCGTCTCTGGTAGGATTGGTGCAGAGACCCGGACCATATGTCAGGGTGTCGGAGGGAAAGCGAAGCTGCGGCTCTCACTTCTGGTCCTAATCAGCGCAGCGACTAATTGAGATGGCAGCTCCGGCTTTCTCTCAACTTCTGCAGCCGCGGCCAACACAAACAAGAATAAACACTCTGGCAAATACGCTTTTTATGTATTTTCTGTTCCTGTCCAGACACATCTTTGGTTTTTGACTTAAGCGGCGAGACGGAATCTCAAGCCCTACATCAAACTTTAGCACAAAATGAGGCTGTTAGCTTCGCATATACACGTCCTGACAGGGGACGTGATCCACAGTGATGTGCTGGAGACTTCCATTAATGTAGCCATGACCTGTTTTTGAACTAAGCTAATTACTGATGGGGATTGGACTTAATGAAAGTAGTTTGAGGAAAAGATTGGAGCATTTCTCTTACAAGAATGTTCTGAGAAAAATACATGCTGGATGAAATAATTCCAACGTGTCCTCTGCCCCAGAATCACAGTGAAAACCGACTAAATGCCACTTTTCCTCCCCTCAAATGATTAACTGACGAGAGAAAATTGGGAAGAAGTATAATTTTTCCCTTTAATTAGGGCGATTTTAGAGCTTTCAGAGACTCAGGAGATGCTCTGAAAAATCAACCATGTGTTGTTGTATCATTTCAAGCTCAGAAAATATCACATAATAGCACAAGATGCAATAAGAGAGGCTCCCTGCTCAGAGTGACTTCCCGTTCTGCTTAAATGCCACATCAAGGAAATCGATCAAATCCCCATTCCTTCAAACTGGAGCCATGTTGGACCACGGGGTACTGGTCCTTCATTATGAGAACAAAGGTATGTGTGGCCATGATAATCAGATGCTCATATTCTGACAAGCTCTTGTGGAAATCAAAGGTTAAACCCCCACTAAGCCCACCTGTTCTGTGGCCTAAGAGAGCTGCTGATTAAAATGGGGTCACCTCCAACTTTCTGCCTCCAATCTGCCGTCTGCTCTTGTCTCACAAGCACCGGCTTTTCCTATAACTGTTGTTGTTCCTGGATTTCATCTTGTCGTTATTTCTCCGCGAGGACAAAGGGATCGCGCTTTCGTTGGATAGTTGGTTTCTGCGAGATGAAACGCGATGATATTCCAGTAGATTTGACATTAGCCGAGTTCCCTTCCCCTGCTTTTAATTAAAATTAATTCAGTGGGATGAGAGCGTCCACAAGGACGGAGATCTGTCTCAAATTTTAAGACGTTCCTGTGACCTAGGGGTCACAAATAATGGAGAGGGTGGGAGTGTCTGCTCAGCATCCTTCAGAACCACTCCACACTGGATACAAGGTCCTTTCACAAGGCAGCCGTGGGCTTGTTTGCTAACCAGTCCAAACAGGCAGAAGAAAGTCGACGGAGTTAGCGTGGGATGAAGCAAACATAATAAGCTCTGCCGATGGAGTGTGTGTGAAAGTGAGAGCAAATGTCAGCGGTCAGTTGTTTTCAGCTCTGTTTTCTCTGTTTGCGATATGCCGTGACAGCATAAAAGGTGGGAACAATGCGTGAAAGGAGAACAAAACCTGGACCTCAATGGCGATTCACAACACAAAGCTAGCATGTTTGGAGTGACCTTTCAGTTTCTTGGAAATGGAGTTTTATTAAGACCCAGTAACCAACGCAAACTTCTTTCCCGCTTGAGCCGCCCTTTCCCTCGGTTTTCCTTCCCGCTCAGTTACTTTGCCTCAAAAGTTTGCAGCCGGAGGACGCGGTTGTATAATAAGGCCAGAGCTGCTCAACTACAAGGAGCAACCTCCTCTGTCTTCCCCTCAGTTCTATTTTTCACTCCACTCAATCAGAAATAATGGGGATGCAAAAAAAAAGGCAGGAGGAGGGCGCTGGCTGGGCAAAAGGACAGGAGGAAGAAAGTTGAAGAGCAGAACGGCAGGGGCGGCGTGATGAGAGGAGAAAGGCCATTTTAAAGGAGAGGACGATCCGTATGTACTTTTAAACCGTAAACATGCGCGTACGACAGGAGCTGGTGTGGGTCGATGAAAGAGCGTCGCTCCCTGGTTGGAAGCTGAAGCTGGAGCTCCTGAGTCTGCACTGGGCTGTCAAGCTGTCTTCCTGGCAGCCTATCACTCTCACCCCGAGAAATTAGACCACGCATTGATCCAGCCTATCTTCATACGCAGGCACAGTTTAAAAAAAAGGCAACACCAAAGTGCCACCAAACACACACGCGCACGCACACACACACACACACACCACACACACACACACACCACACACACACACACACACCACACCACCACCACCACCACCGGATTCATCACACTGTCTTTGCTTAATGAGATCACCCAGCAGAGCTGTAATGTCACAGAACAGGCTTGACATCGTGATTGTGTGTGAGTGTGTGTGTGTGTGTGTGTGTGTGCGTGTGGTGTGCATGTGTGTGTGAGTCAACAGTTCTATGAGTCTAACCGTTACCAAACCACTCACTAATGTGTTGACATGAAGACTGAGGCATGCAGATGTTCAGGGTTGCGAGCTTGACTCCAGGTTTGTGCTCAGTTTGGACCAATATCAGCCAGTATTTCATCATTTACTGGAAAATCCTGCAGATCGACAACCTGAGCAAATGTTTCGGCTCTTTCGCTTGATTCTAACAAGTGCGGAAAATGTGCTCAATTAGGAGAATAAGGCTGTGCAGAGGGGCGTGCTGGTGAAAAAGCTCCTTCAGAGCTGGCCGACTCGGCTGCATTAAAAGCTGAGGACTCTCAAGTGGCAGATCAGCAGAGGGGTGGTTAAAGTGAAGCAGATATGTGCCTTTTAATCCTCTGTCGGACCTAAAACACAGGACTCTTCGCTCTGAATCCAGCCAGTAAACTGTGTGTTTTCAGCTGACAAATCCTGAAGAAACCAGCGACCCCAAACAGAACCAACAAAATAAATCCATCATACGGCTGTTGGGTCCCGATGTCCTCTATTCCAAGGCAGGAGCTTCACGGGCTGATTCTGATTGGCTGAATGCAGCTCGAAGCTGAGGCTTGTTCCTCTTTTGAAAAAGGGGCTGCGGAAATACAGGCGGACGGAAGCGCGCACGAGACAATAGAGGGCGTCGTGGCTATCAGCGTGGCGCTCTGAGCCCAATGTAAACAAGTTGTGTACGGAAGCTGAGGAAGGGAGCAGGACTATAAATAAAAAGAAAGCCCATAATATCCGCAGCAGCTCTGGCTGTTTCCGTGTTCCAGGCTGTAGCTAAAAAAAAGCAGCACAGCAGGACGCGGAAACCTTTTATTCCCGGTCAGAGAACATCAAAAACGGCTGCCAAAAAATACTCACTATACAAGTATTTACGCGTCTTGAGAAGACGCTGCACATCGTGCGAGAAATAAGGTTAAAGGTGTATCATATCTGAAAAATAATCGAATATTAACAAATACTACAGTTCATACTGTAGTCTGGCCTAGTTTGGAAAATGGCGGAGTGACATTCCAGCACCCAGGGAGGGGGCCATGTCAATATTTCTGCACACAGCTGAATAAAAGCGCAGTGCTGATGTTTGTCATATGTGATAAAAGAGTGGCTACATTGGCGCTCTGACACACTGGAACTGTGCTGGTTCCCGTTTTCTGCTGGCTGAGACGACTGGAAAAGTGCTGATAGGAGCAACTCATGCAATGAAACAACCCAAGGAGAGCCTCGTTTTTAACTGCTACACTTTTTCATTGGGAGGTACTTTTCTAAAAATGGCTCCTCCTCCCGCATGGTTCAACTTTCTGCGTTTGGATTCTTGCACCGCGGTGCGCCCCCCCCCCCCTCCGTGCGTGACCATCATTCTAACTGGGGGTATTGACAGGTTGACAGGTGATCTCTCTCTCTCTCTGTCTGTCTGTCTGTCTGATGGAGGATCCCACGCACACGCGTGGGCTCCCGTCCACATGGAGCAGCCTGATCTTTTTTCTTGTGCCAAATGGATTGGAAGCTGACACGATGAATAACCCACTAAAAGCGTTTATTTCAAGAGTCCCCCCCCCCCCCCCCCCCCCCCCCAATAAAACACGCACGGACACGCACACACGCATACCACCACCCCCGACCGCACTCTCTCTGTCTTTCTCCTCCCACGACTCCCCAAACAAGACAGGGATGCCCAGAAAGATGAGTTGTTTATGCGGGGACTGAAAGCTGAACTCGAGCAGCCGCCGCTGCGCACGAGCCGGGCAGCGGAGACACCACAACACTGCACCAAAACACACCCGGAGCCAGAGCTCACCTCCCGCTGAGACGGTGTTCCACAGCAGCCCGATCCACAGCACCGCCGGGAAGGTGACGCGGAGCAGATACCCGACCGAGCGGACGGCCGGCGGCATGGCGAACAGAGCCGGTCCGAAGGAGAGTCTGGGGTGGGGGGGGGGAAGTGTCTCTGGATGTTCCGATTCGTCGGGGAGGACGCAGATGGATCAGAGAGAGCCGCCGCCGATCCGCGTGTCAGCGCAGCATCCTCCAGACTGCATGGAGCTCCTCCTGTTTCTACCTTCAGTCTGTCCTCTTTTTCTCCTCCGCGGACTCTCCTGCACCCCCCCTCTCTCTCTTTCTCTGAGAGCAGTAAACGTGGGCCCCCGTCGCCCACCCACCCCGCCGCACGCGCCAAGTTGACCTTAATGATAATGAAACTTTTACGCGCCGTGTGTGCGCGTGTGTTTTGCTGGCTGCAGCGAGATACATTTACATAAATGAGAGAGAGAGAGTTGGGGGGGGGGGGTCCCATGCTGCTCACAGATATGGGGCCACTGGATAAATGAGGGGACGTGTTTATCTGGCTGGGAGCAGCGGCGCCGGTCTCCATGAGCCTTCTCACCCTGAGCTGGGGATGTGCTTAAAGAGCTGCTTCACTGCAGTCTGCTGCAACAGAGCTGCAAAGAGTGTGCTGATTAATGACAGCATCAAAAGGAGGGTTCCCCAGCATGGGGGCCACCGAAAGAAAAATGAGAGGAAAATAAAGCCTCTTACTGAAGATCTTTAATATCAACAACGTATTTGCACATAAAAAGAGTCTGGAATGGAAAAAATATCTAAAGAAATCAACTACATGAAGGAGTGGAAGAACAAAGGGTAGTTAACTGTCCTGACATCAAGCCAAAGGGTCAAGGGGCTTCAAGACATTTAGGTTAGACGCAAACCAAGCTTTTTAATTCATTAAAGTTTTCTTTTGTATCAATTCAGGACGTGAAGTTGACTAAAACATTCATCTCTATCTCATAAACTTTGAAGCAAGAGCAAATTCAACAGGGTTGTCAATGAGGTGGATCGTCAGCTTAATTTAGCTTAATATCAACCAGAAGCCCCGCCCACAATTATGCGTCCCACCACATCTTGTCAGAGTTCACGATAATATACAGATGCATCTTTTAGACTTTTCTGCAGAAACTGAATAAATTTATTGAGTTGAATTCTAATTATGTCATTAGAATCAGCTAATAAGCCAACTTGCTGTCAGCCCGGCAACAGCTCACTCAACAGAAGGAAAAAGTCAAAAGAAGTTAGTAAAATTCAGCTGTTTGGGGCCACTGAGAATATAAATGATGGTGTTGGCAAGTATATTTCCCGTATTAGCTCTTATTTAAAACTCGGATTATTGGATGGATGGATGGATGGATGGATGGATGGATGGATGGATGGATGGATGGATGGATGGATGGATGGATGGATGGATGGGTGGATGGATGGATGGATGGAAGGAAGCCCAATTTTCTTTCTGTTTGTTCTGGCTTTTATTAACCAATCAGAAGGAAAAAAATGACTGTTAATTTAACTAATTGATCAAATTATTAGTTTTTTACATATGCTATTAGGACAAAAGGTTGAGGAACTATAGCAACTATATTAAGCAACACATTTATAGATGTGATGGTAAAAAATTTACACTAGAGTCCCGTTCATAAACCATTTAAGGGCTTATAAGAAAGCTAAATAGCAAATCAGAATCCTAAGTACTGTAAAATGGCATTTACTGGTCATTAAAATGTAAGTCAGAGTAAATTCATGAAATCAGGCAGCTGAATCACTTAAACAGAGAGCTGAGGGTTATATAGTGTATAAGGTATCAGTGACTGCGAGTGGGATCAAGTGAGAGGGTGGGTGGGAAGGTCAGGTGACAGTGGGAAAGCGGTTTCTGCAGTGGCTGCGTGTGAATCACATCAGGAAGGAGAGCAGAAATCAGTGGAATCACATCCGGATTTAACAGCATATGGGGTTAAAACAGGCTGTACCTGCAGCACAGAACTGGGAGGAGTGGGAGAAGGATCATAAATAAAACAGTGAAGTAAACAGCCGTACAAACCTGCAGTAGCACCCGTGTGTGATCGCGCAGACTAGAATATGCTGAAAATATTCTCCTATTCGGGTCAGACACACTTTTTTTAATCCGTGGCAGAAACAGCGGGAAAAAGAATTTACACATTTGTAAAACAGACTTCAAACTTTGCTCTCAGACAATCTCTCCATCGACTCTCCGAGTGTGTCTATAATGCATGACAAGACGTCATCAATCATTCATCCTATCATTTTATAAAAGAGCTCTTAAGACAGGCGGGGGACCACACGACGGCTGTCCGCCTGCTGGTCTGTCTGTCTGTCTGTGGTTTTAATGGTTAATACACACACACAAAAAGTCATTTCACTAACAAAAGCCATTAAGATGGCCAGTACATCAGGGAATCAACCAGTTTACGGTAATATGTTGCTACAGCAGAACACACCTGTAGCTTATTTACACTACAAAGTTTTAAATGAGCAGAATCTTATGATGCATTAATGATATAACAGTATCGGGCAGGCTGATGCTAAAATCGACCCACACCAGAAGGTGTACGAGTTGTGCAGAGATTTAGCTCCGCCCACGTCCCACCTGACCCTCAAAGCAACCATAAGAAGTTGCTGAGATCCTCTGGACTAGAGATGTGAGCACAACTGTACAGATGTTGAGATTTAATTGAATTATGTGACAGCTGGTTAGAAGTCTGCAGTTTACTGACATCTTTACACCCCGACAGTAACAATAGCGCGTCGTCTGCGTAGCGTCGTTCTTCAGCCTTATCGCCCTGAGAGCCTAACAACCAGGATCACTGTCCACTTTCATACACGTCTCCATTTCATTCTTTTTTTCCTGCACTGCATCAAGGCGCCGCACCGACGTCCCCTCGCCACCGATAACCAAAGAAGAGAGTGACAACAGCCACTGAAGAATGGATATCATTATTTCTGTGAGAGATCAGTGCTCCCCCTCCTGCCCCTCCTCCTCCCCCAGCTCCCTCCCTGTGTCATCCATCCTCATCCCCTGCTCATTCTCCCTCTCTTTCTAATCCCCCCCCAACTCAATCTCATCTCTTTTATCGCCCTCCTTCCCTCACATTGCTTCAGGTTCCTCCCGCTGTTGTTGTGTGTGCTCACCTTAGACGCATGTGATCAGGGCGGGGCGGGGGGGAAAGGGGGGTGGATAAGCCGCCGCAGTGAGCCGGGGCGCCGCGACAGCACGCTTCCTGCTTCTGTGTCTCTCTTTCACGCAGCATGAGACGGGTGCAGAGGTCACATTGAGCTTAGACACACAAATAAGTGATTTTATGTCCCAGAATTCAAAGAAGCTTTAAAGATGCAGAGTAATAAGCGAAGAAGTCGTTCAGAATCCTCGCCACAAACAGGCTGGCAGCGGAGGAAGGAAAGCAGACATCAGTCTGAACTGCCTGATGTATCATCAGGCACGACTCGCTCTTACACATTGGATTGCAACTGGGCTTTAATACTCTCAGGGACATGTGACTTGCATATTTTTTTCAAAATCAATCAGGAGGATCAAATTTAACAATGACACTGATTTCTTGATAGAAGGATGCAGAAGTAGAAGCCAGAATTCCCATTGACAGCAGTAATAATCAATAATGGGTTCTATTGTGTACATTTACTCACACGCTGGTTATTCAGGCCGCACATCTCTGGCACAACAGCATGTACACAAAAGGCATCGGGAAAAGGTTTTAGGTCACCCGAGCAGGTCAGAGCGGATGTCTGACACCAACAAAGCCCCTTGTATCATCCTCTGAACAAAGATTTAAAAAAAACCCCACAAAGGTCCCCCAAAACCCACAATGTGGCCCTTCACCCTGAGGTCAGGATCCTCTGTAGCATGAAACATGTGACGAGACACATTTAGAATCACCAGCCAACAGCAATGATGCTGTTGAACTGAGTGTATTAGGCTGCACATGCAGGTTATTGTTAATCACACATTTAATATCTACTTTGAAACTTTCATCTGCTCATCTGGGACGCAATGTTTGCATTCATCTGCCCAATCACAGAATCCGCGGTAGGAGCTCCAACTCCTGCTGCTGCTGGGAATCCCACAGCGCTGACATGTAAATTTAATCAGGCGCCATGTGCAACATTTCTGCGTGTGCGTGTGCTCGGGTGGCTGCGCGTCAGACGTGTAATCACAGGAGGGTCTGCTTACTTAATGTGCTGCTGCTCCAGCTCCTAATGAGAGCTAACTGTTCTCAGGTTACACGTCGATAAAGTCATCGTAAGACACGTCCATGCACAAGGGCATAAACCCGGTATGGGAGGGGAGACAAGCAACACATTTTAAAAACATAATTCTGTAAAAACAGTGCTTTTATAAGCTGCGTTAAGCTATTCTGACAACACAGACGGACCGATTTTCGTTTAAACACCAACATCTGCAGATTTTCTTTGACTTAGATGATTATTTATTGTCTATGTTTCCAGACCTCATGATCATTGAATATGTAGTTTAGGGGAAATAAAATGTTCTCATGGGTTTTTTTTTTGTCAGGCAATTTCAGGTCACCTAACTGGAAATGATCTTCAGGAAGCTGAAGATCCAACTCCAATCATATTAGAGAATTTGTTGCATGCAATAAGATCAACAGTATTTGAATATATGTGGCAATGTTGGCAAATACTGTAACTGAGTGAAAATCCTGGCCTGTGATTAAACGCAGCAGTCACACGAGGCAGCTGAGGGATCTGCACTTTGACAGCTCCACTCAGAGTAATTAGGTCAAGACTGAAGCCTCTCGGTCAGTGAACGCTAATGCGCGACACCCTTCACCAGGCAGAGGTGCAGGAGTGGACCACAATTCTGTTATGACGTGCAGAAACGGTGCTCATCCATTCATGAGGGCTCTTTATAAGAAGAGTCCAAATTAAGATTTTATGCAGAGGACAAGTGGTCTGTAGGTCCGCTACTGCGAAGGAACAGACGGAAGCTCCAAAATAGCTTAAAATCATTTATATTTGAAGAAAGAAAATGAAGGCCCACCACATTAAACAATGTTTTCTGCTCCTGTGTGTTGTAATTATGATTGATAGCAGCTCGTGCATCATCACTCCCATGATGCAAACCCAGTAAAGCTTTACAAAACCTGTCTGCAGCTGGAGTTTACCTGCTCTCTCACCATCTGGCTCTACAACAGGTTTGCAACACAGATTTCTGAGAGGGACGGCAAACTCCTCAAGGTCACCTCCAGCTGAATGCATCAGATCGGCTTTATTAAGTCTCACACCTTAAGCTGCCAGAGACTCGTGCCGTAATTTCACTTTACACGCCAGCATGACATGAAACATCTCAGGGAGGCCACCTGCCGCGTCGGCCCCGGCCTTTTTAAACCCAACGCTGCAAACGACTCTGAAAACCAACAGCTGAGCAGCTCGCAGACAATACCATTCTGTTGCCAACCAGAGAAACAGCTAACAGCGTCGTTCTCCTGTATTGTCGGGCCGATTCGGCCTCCTTTGAATCACGCTGATCGGTAGATTTTCTAGGATCTTCCCTCAAGACATATCAGCTAAAAACAGCAGGCTTTTCCTTTTCATTGTTTCACTTCTCATGCTAATTCTCTGGAGCTAAACAGCCAATCACGGCGATCATCTTCATCATCATCAGCAGCAGGTTATCAATGACGCACGCGAGCAGAATTTACTGTCACGGCCTTCAGATGAGGCTTAAACACTACAAGGGGACATGGACAAATTCAGGATTCTGAGACTGTGATTAATGTGGAACTGTTACAAAACATTATCAAATATAACAAAAATACTTGACCTTTCTTTGGGATGTCGGAAGAGCCAACGCAATCCCAAAAACTTTCGGTTGCAAGACGCCAGGGTGACAGTTAGCTGCGTATGATGATGGATGAATCAGTGAGTCAAACCGTTCCAGTGGATGAAAAATAAGAGTTTGAAGAGGAGTTTAGGCTGGAGGATAGTTTTCTTCTGGGTTTCTGTGCTGATGTTTTCTTCGCAATCATCTCTTCTTTGGGGAAACAACATCAATGCTTTCTGAATTACTAAATCAATCACACACTTGCAGACAGTCATAATTATTTTCTTTAAATGTGATCCATGACAGCTGCATAGACGAACACTTACGGATGATTTGAAGCCGCAAGAATCCCTATTAGCTCTCTACTCTCTAGCTCTCTAAAATAAATGTGGAGACTTAAACATAGAATCCATCAACTGTTCATCACAAATAATCACCAGTTTATCACATGAAACTGCACAAACAGGATTAAATGCAATACCACTGTGTGAGGGCACCCGGGAAACACACAAGAAACACAATAAATTGGCAAAGATTTTTACCTAAAGGTGATAAAAAAGTAAGAATAAATGTTGTTACTTACCACCACATGCAAACATATTTCCATAAAAAACATATGCAAATATGTCAGAGATGATGTCTGAAGCTCAGAGATGAGGAAGAGCTTAGCAGCTTTGTGGGTTTGCCTATAACGCAGAGGACGGGGAGACGCTTCCTTTTAGACGTTTCATTTGCATTCAGACAGGTTCAATCGTCTTCAGATAATTTTATTGGGAATTACTGAATCTGTAAATGTTACCTGTAGCTGAGTCTGACTGCTGGTGCGGCATTGACATTTTGACCTTAACCTCCAGTCATAAAAGAAAGAAAAACACAATCAATAATATTTCTGCTTTGTTCAGATGCCAAGAACAGACCTGATCATCAGAAGCTGGCTGTTTATTAATGGGAGACTCGGGGGACTCTTACACCGGATTCAGTTATTGCTATGGCTGCAAGATAGGAAATCCATCTGTGCCGAGTCCGAGTCCTTGTGGGCTGGAGGTCAATGAAGCTGAATCCATTTAAACCAAACCTGGGTGAAGAGCACACATGTAAGGCCAACAAGCTAGGACAGCTGGCTGAGGGGCCCGTGTCTCTACCTGAGTGTTGGCCTCACATCACGAGTATACTCCTACTGGAAATAAAAACAAATCAGACACAAAGCATAAATATGTCCACAAATGGCATAAAAAATGCTGCTTTTTCCCTTAACGGGGTCACAGGGGGGTGCTGGAACATCTCCCGGCTACCTTCAGGCGAGAGGCAGGATGCGCCCAGGACAAGTCAAGCATCGCAGGGTTAATAGACGATCAATCATTCACACTCCCATTCAAGGACAGTCGCCCATTCAGACACAGGGAGAACATGCAAACTCCACTCTGGCCCCCAGGGGATTCCTAAAGGAGACGTTCTTGCAGTGAGGCGATAGTAAACTAGCAGGCAGCCCTAACAACATAAGCATCAGGAATCCTAATTATAATAAAGACTAATCTAATATTCAATAAATAGGATTTAGGAACCTGTCTTATATGTGTAACTCTTTTCATGGTTTGTGTGCAAATGGATGTTCTATTCCATATAACCTGCACAAGATGTCCTCAAGACTGGAGCCAAACTGCTTCTGCTTCTATCAGGGCCTGATGAAGAACTCAGGGTTTATCTTAATTGAATAGGGGTAAAACAGGCCTGCACTGACACTCAGAGAACATAAATAAAAGC
The DNA here is from genome assembly GCF_003711565.1 of Takifugu flavidus. Taxonomy (NCBI): domain Eukaryota; kingdom Metazoa; phylum Chordata; class Actinopteri; order Tetraodontiformes; family Tetraodontidae; genus Takifugu; species Takifugu flavidus. Next base: position 2,321,674 of record NC_079539.1, read on the forward strand.
GTGGCTGTGCCGCTGAGAGCAATATACTGTGGACACCAAGTGAAGCCAATTAGATTTAAAGAAATAAAAGTTTAAATGGTGAAATCTTGATTTGAAAAGCAAACGTGCTTAAAAATCCAGTTCGTAAAACTACCAGTGATAATGACATCAATCTGTTTGTATCGATGCGTGGAAAAGAAAATGTAAAGAAATGAAAAATATGCAGTGACTCTGCATTATATCTGATACCAAATGAACTTTGATTTAATGTTTTTGTTGTTAAGCTAATCTAATACAGAGAAACACACTCAGGAATCTGAAATAGACTTTTTTATTCATGTACAAACAGTTTCTGAAAATACAGAGTGCTGAGGGGTTGAACAAATGTATTTTCAAGGCTTTTAATGGGGGGAAGCATCCCTGTTGACTTCTGAAGTCTCCAATCAGCTCCTGCGGGCTTCGGTCTGTCTGTGGAGCTCGCCCGGAGACGAACAATGAGGCTGATGAGAGAGAGCGCGCAGACACGCAGCCGTCATAAAGGAAAATATGGTGGGGAAACACGTAGCTACAGCCTACACATCCAGGCACGTCTTCATCACACACACAATCACTGGGGGGATCATCGCATTGGCAGTCGCACTGAAAATACCGAAATCTCAGCATCATCTGTCGGGGTCAGCGTATTCAGCTCCAACCCCATCAAAAAATCCCCATCGTGACGGAATTAAGCAACAAATTCAAGCTGATTGTGGTGGCCTGAGGACGATAGCTCTTCGGTCACTCAGAAGGTTGTTGGTTCGGGATGAGATCTAACCAACCTGACTCGCTCACCTCTCCAGGATCAGTCCAGCTCTTTTTTCAGGTACTTTTTCATGACTGACGCCACGTCTCCCGCCTCGCTGCCCTCCGCCTCCAGCCTCTCTCCCTGAGGCCCCTCCAACTTACGCCGTGGTCCCCTGCCTTGGGAACTTCCTCCGGACCCACCCGAGCTGGATGACTCCGTTTCAGAGCTTCTCCGGCTGCGGGTCGAAGGAGGCAGCTCGCCGAAGTGGACGCTCAGTGCCCTCCTGCCTCCGCGCACCGAGCTCGCCAAACTGCTGGTCGACTGAGCTCTTCGGATGGCGGGCAGGATGTCCGAGGCTGTGTCATCCAGCCCGTTGTCTCCAACCAGGCGACGGCTTTGGAAAACCAAGGGTTCTGGTCCCAGAGTGGCTTCCTCCCCGTCTTCTGTAATAAGACTACCCAAAATGCACTTCCTTGGCACTTGAGGGGAGCGTTGGATAAATGTTCGAGAGAGAAGAGGCTGCTCTGGTTCCTCCTCTGGAATGACCTGGGAGGGTGGCCGATGGCGCGTAGTGACCGAGGACGCCAAGGTGGAGAGGCGAGGCAGCGAGGGAAGCGAGGACAGGGAGTCACTCGAACTGAAGCGGGACAGTTTGGCTCCGGGTGCACAGGAGGCGGCGGATGTTTGAGCGTCGCCAACGGAGCGAACGCTGGAGGCGCGAGGCAGGAGCGGCGAGGACGGTTTGAGGATGCTGGGGCCCGGCCGAGGTTCCTGGAGGTTCTCTGGAGCGAGAGAGAGGGCGGAGGCCCTTCTCCTGAGAGTCGTGGCTGCGGTTGTTGGATACACTGGCAGGGAGATGGTGCTCCCGGCGTCTTCTCTGGCATCTCCTCCAGCCCTGCGTTTTCTTAGTCCATCCAGTAATTCAGAGAGGGCTGAGGAGGAGGGTGCCCGACCGAGACCCCTGGTGCCTCCCACCTCAGATCCCTCATCATCCACGCAAGAGCTGTTTGGAGACGGATGTTTGTTCCATTAAAACAGCCTCTTGTTTTGCATTTTTCCGTGCCTATAAAAAGGCATCACACCTACCGGAAGCTGTAAGTGCTCATCGTATCGGTGACTGACTGGCGCCCCCCTTGGCTGCTGATGGTACTGCTGCCATAGGGAGAGCCGCTACCACGAGACGCTCCTCTCGGCACTCCTAACCAATTACGAATCCCTTCTCCAACATCCTCTGTCCCAACACTGGACACTGAGTCACTGCAGAACAAAACTCACGTCGTTGTAACAAATCAGGGTGGATGACATGAATTTAAACAATATGTTACACAAGGTAACAGTCATGTCTAATGATATCTGCAAACCAGACTGCAACGCATGCACGTGTATGTGACCCAGAGGACCCGACGACATTCGTATCACATGCTCTATTGAAAAATAACACGACTCATAACATATTATGCAGGAACGGTAATTTATGAGACCTTACGGGTGTGTTCATGTCGAAAAAATGCAAATCTTAAAGTCACAATGAAACCATGCTGTTCCTCTTTGATTTAAAGATGAGGTTTCAATGATTTAACAGAGAAAAATGCGGCAGCCCACAGGCTGTTAGCAGTCATGCATGCAGCCATTATCATTTCATAACTAATTATCTCCTCAATGATAATAAGATCATCGCAGGTTGACATTTCGGGCAATAGCAAATGAGTAGCTGTAGAAGGACAAGATGGATGGAGACGAAGAAGGAAGCTACACATGGGGGGAAATAATTAATTGCATTAGCCCCGGAAAGGTAAAAAGGTAACTGCTGATTAGGAGACTCCTGAAATGCTTCTGCAGCCTCAGCCCTGATGCGTCCTGATGTCCAGCAGAGCAATCAAACCAGATCTAAAGTTAAAGTTTGCCTCTAGAGAGCTCAGCAGAAAACAAATAAATCACGGCAAGTGTAACCGTGCTGAACGCTGCCTAATGTTCATATTCTCATAAGCTCCAGGAGGCAGTCTCCCAAATTCAAAAGCATTTAGTCAGTCAAATCGATCAAATGTCACAGATTCACTCATTCATTCAAGTCAGCGTTATGGGATTGCTTAAAGGACCCAGTGTGGCAAACCTGGCAGCTTTTGGCATCAATAAAGTTTAAGAGATTCCAACACCAAAAACGTTGCTTTCAAGAACGTCAGAGAGCCTAAACTAACTGTTGGAGGACAAAATGGATTAGTCCACTATTGGACCCACAAGTATTTTTAATCCAGAGGTTTGTGGTAGGTTCGTTTACAATGTGAAATATAGTTATTTATATTTGTAGCTAACAGTAATAGTAGTTAGTTGGTATTCAAGTCTGTTTGTTCAGCTACATTGTGGAAGCCTGGTTGGGCAGTGTTAATATCTTACTGCTAGATGAGAAAAAATCATGCTAATTATGCACTCAAACATGTAAATCTGTCTGTGTTACTTCTCTGTACATTACATATTTTAAAATCTTCCACACTGGATCTTCTCTGAAGCCTCGTGCAACGCTCTCAGGTCATAGGTCACATGCTTCTCTCGCCTTATCTCTCTCTCACACACGCACACACACGATTCTTACAGGTCTTTCTTTCGCGTTAAGGACTCCACAGCAGTCTGAGCGCTGGAGTGAAGGGCAGAGTGGTGAAAGCTGAGTTGACCCAAACACACTGGATCTTGTGGACAGAGGGGGACCTCCCCACGCCGGACTGGCTTACCTTTCCGCGTCGCTTTCGTCGCTCGACTCCACCTCCTCCAGTGCGGCCTGCAGATCCACAATGCGGCGGATGGACGTCTCCAGGTCAGCCTGCAGGGTCTGCCTGACGGCGCTGAGCTCCTCCACCTGCATTTCCTGTGAAGAAATACGAGCGTGACACACTGATGTGCAGGCCTACCACACTCTCACCTTCAGGCCTGGGTGTGCAACCCTTCCCCCCCGCCCCGAGCTCGAGCCCACCCCACCGCAGCAATTACCGTCATTCCTGCTCATATTATCTCATTAGTCGAAGAATGGAAGTGCACTGGTGTGTCCTCTCGTATGACCTGCAGCCTCTAGTCCTGATCCGTGTACTGTAGCTCGTATTTAGACAGAATATTCTCATTCACACACGCTGACACTAGAACAATGTGGTGATTTATTAATCATTCTAGCTTTCTGTCACTAACACACACACACACACACACGCGCAGGCTTCTAGGCTTTCAAAGTTATTGGCTTTGTTAGCTTTGAGGAGAGGGGCGCCAGTGCAGTGGTTGTCATAGCGACACATAACTATGTACGAACGGGTGCGTGTCAGTGTCTCTGAGCGCACGCCCATAACCTTGAAGAGACAATGAGGATTAATCAGAGAGAGAAAGCGGGATGAGCGAGAGATGACACTAAGAAGGTTGGTGGAGGAGCATGTGTGTGTGTGCGTGTGTGTAAGTTGCTGTCTTGGTACTAATAAATTAATAATAAGTGAAACCGTGTCTTTCTTTTCCTCAGCTCAGAGGTCACACTAACTGTTGTGAGGTGCAGCCAGACAGGGGAGGTAATTTTGAGCTGAACAATGTTCCTCCAACAAGACTAGAATGAGTCTGTTATGTCCTGATGCATCTGCAGACAGCAACACAACCAGGCATTTTTTTCAAACATTACACTTTGCCATGGATTGTAACACAGCAACAGCCTATGTGTGCTGCTGTGTCGTGTCGCTCGCTATTGATTTCAGTTAGCATGCTAATGGGCTAGCCCTGGCCCAGTCCAATAGACCCAAAGTCAATCATCTTCTGCTGCTGTAAACTGGCTGCCCTCTGTTTCAGAGCTGTACCCGTTCCCAGTTTTGCATCTATTCACGTTGTGCCTGCGGTGACTCCGTCTGTGGAGCCTGGTTGCAAACTTGGCAGATTGTATTTAGCTGTTGGATCAATACCCTTTTAACTGAGTTAAACTTCACTCCAGGATAATCGAAGCCAACAGGAAAGAGGGATGAATTTGGTGGTTGTTCCTTGGATGTTTGAGCCAGCCTCCCAGCTGCCTGCTAGAAAACTTTTTGTCAAAACAACCATCAACGGGAAAGTTTTGCAAAATCTGTTCACAGGTGCAGAAAACTCCTCCCTTCCTCTGTCGGCGCCGCGATCAAACCGACACGCTAATGAAGGAGATGTTTTATAATGATCCAGATAATGCAGCAGCTGGCGTCTTTGGTAATGAGAACAGCAGAGAAGCGGAGGCAGGGAGGATCGTTTTCAGTCACCTCGGAGTTTCTTAAATACCAGCGCATGTGAGCAAACGCCCTTCAGGGTTTAAATTTAGCCACCAAATGGGGGAGGGCATCAGTTGGAGCGGCAGTGATCTATCTACAGGTGGTAAGAAGAAAGAATCTCCTCTCTGTTACATCCCTTCCAGGAAAATGCTGTTTGAATGAAATGAAGGTGTCAGTCTGCTGTTTCATTACCTTTTGCTTGAGTAAACCAAGGAGAGGCTGGGCTGGGATTGCGTTAAGACAAATATCGTCTGAGTTCTTGCCTCCTCCACACGCAGCCAGGTTGGCCATTTATTCTATTCCTGGGCCTCTGGCTGTGGCGTCTCCTTTAGAACGCTAACATGACTTGATCTCTGCCGAAGCGCTACTGATACAGCTGCTAATATTACTGCTTGTTCTGCTGCTCCTGCTGTTCAGATCCCTGCATGCGTGCGTGCGTGTGTGTGTGTGTGTGTGTGTGTGTGTGTGTGTTTCTACCCACAGGAGATGGAAATGTCCTGAATTACTGCCAAACTGCTCAAAAAGAGAGGTGCTCTCTGTGACGCTGATCCTGGATTTAGCCCAGCGGTTACACTGGGAGCTTTTTTCTCTCCTGCCCACACCAGTTTGACAGCTGCCCACCAGCAGGAACATCCCTCCAATAATTTATCATGTCGATTAGTTACTTCCCGTCTTTAGGGCCAAATATACACTCATGGATTTTGTATCCTAATTCCAAAGGGTTGACTGGTGTTTGGGAGCCTTCGGCCTCTCTCACCAGTTTGCTTCAGTTGTGTTTATATTGTCGGGACCTTCAGGTGTCCGCTGTGCTGCTGTTGTGTTCTGTTACCAGCTCCATGCGTCTACGGCCGCTCTCCTGCTCTCTCTGTGTCAGGTCCTCCATCTCCAGCCTCATGTCCTGCAGACGCTGCTGGTAGTAGCGGGCGTTCTCTCTCTCCCGAGCCTCAGCCTGGGCGCTCTGCTCCAGCTCCTCTCCCAGCCGGACCACGCTGTCCCTCAAACGCAGCACCAGCACCTGCCGTCAGAGATGTGGATCAGAAAGGTGAAGCTAATCCGCAGCACACGGATGTTCGTTAAAAGTGGGAAGGCATCATACCCATACCTCAAACCTCTTGACCTGCCCCCGCTGAAACTCCAGCTTATTTTCCAGATCACATACTCGTGCCTCCTGTTTACTGACGATACTGCGCCCCACAGTGGAGGACTCCAGAAACTGCACCCTGGACACACACTGCTGGAGCTGCACGACAGAGGTGAAGAAACTGAGCCTAGATCTAACACCACCAACTGTTTAAGACCCTCTCGAGCTCTGGGTACCTGTTCTTGCAGCGAGTGTCTCTGTTTTGTCACCTCCTCCAGTTCAGCTTGAAGCTCTCTGATCTGGGAAATATCACTGGAGGACTAATCCAGTGATCCAGAGGAACTTTTAAACTCAGGACAAAAGTGTGAAGAAGACCAGCGGGCTGAGATGATACCTGGGCAATGAGTGCCTTGTGCTTCTTCATCAGCTCATTCAGGTCCTCCTGGTCCTCCTCCACCCTCTTCAGGAGGTCCATCTTCTCATGATGCAGCAGAGCAAGCTGCTCATCTACCTAGAGGGTGAAGTCAGTTACAGACGGTTGTGTGGGTCCAGTATGTTCTGTTGAGTTTGAACCAGTGACCTTTATGACACTAGTGCCTATTCTACAACACACTCACCAAACTCTTCTGTCGGCAGATGTTTTCCAGTTCAATCTGAGTGTTCTCCAGCTCCTGAGCGAGCGTCTTCTGAATGCTCTCGGTCTCCAGGAGCCTCGCCTCTCTGTCTTCCAGCTAAGCGGCGAAACAGACTGTTAGCAGACATTGTTTCAAGCAACGCCGCTGCGAGACGTGTCTACCTGGCAGTGCAGGCGCTCGATCTGCTCTCTGCTGCCGTTGGGCAGGTTTGGGGCCTGGCTGTCCACGGTGGAGAGAAGGAGCTGGGCGTCGGCCAGCAGGGCGTGAGTCCTCTTCAGGTCTCTCCTCAGCTTCTTCTCCACGTCAAAGTCTCTGTGGCCCACCTGGAAGACCGGACGAGTCTTATCAAATTCATTACAGGCTGCTATTCGATAATATTTCATCATTTCGATGCAATTCGATTATCTTCAGGAAAATACAATGAGGATCGCGTACCTGGTCACACAGGGTGGCAATCAGGCCTTCCAAGTCATGCTTCTCATGAATCACCATCTGTTTTTCTTCATATTCCTGCTCCAGCTGCATCTCCAACTGTCTCAGCTGGACACACACACACACACACACACACACACACACACAGAGCAAACAAAGACAGGACGATCTGTTATTGTCCTTTCTCCTGCAGCAGGATCTGTGCTGATAAACCTCCATCATCCAGTATGAAGGAAATAACCCGAAGAAAATCCTCCAAGTGTTTTTTTTTCTGAAAGATTGCGTCAGTTTAGGGTTTTGTCTCTGCTGTAGAAGGAGAGTCCAGTTATGAAAAGAAATTCATCCTACAAATGAAACTAGTAGCTGTTATCAGTCGTGAATATTTGGAATAATTAGGTTTCAACTTTACATTTAACCTTATTTTAATTTAAATGGAAAATGCCATATTTCTACCAGTTTGCTACTGTAGCTAACACGTTAGCTTGGTTCCTCTACAGACCCCATATTCATTCTTTGTTTGAAATGTATGCATTTGATTTTTTTTTTAAACTAGAGCCTGTTGTGAGAATACTTGTTTATTTGGACAACCTACTCGTCTCTGTGAGGACTTGTGCACATCCTCCAACTCCTCCTCTTTGTCTTCCAGCTCTTTTTGATGCATCTGCTTCATCCTCTCCAGTTCCATCTCGAAGCGCATGTGGACCTATCACAGAGAAGAAGACGGTGAGAACACAGCAGCAGGGGAACACCTGCGCGTTGGGCAACACCTGTTGCTGCTGCTGTATTTTGGCGGAGAGCGTGGTGACTTCCTGCGCCCTCTCGCTGGCCTGGCTCTCCAGGAGTCGGAGCTGCTTCTTGAGGTCGGGGAGCGACTCGGAGGCGAGATGGATGGGCAGGCTGAGGTCACGGATCTGGGCGCACAGCTCCTCCTTCTGCTGCTGCAGATGTTCCGTCTCTGTCTGGCTGTCCTGCACGCAGCCACGCAAACAGGTCAGCAGTCAGAGCATGTCCACGGATAATGAATGTTTAAAGGTGACGCTTGTGTGGCAACGTCAATAAAACAGCAGAAGAAATTGATTCAACTAGGAAATTGGTACGTTTTGAATATTTTATAACACTCTGGAACAGCATCTCCAAATCAGTGTGTCCATATTTACACAACTATCCATTAGATTCCTTTCTGCCATACATATTAGAATAGATTGTAGGTTTAGATTATATGTGTCAGCTATAATTGTATGTATGCTCACTCTCAATCTAAACCAGCTGACCCAGTCTTTGTCTCTGCGCTGTGCCTCTGAGCGATCTGCTGCCCATCTCCAGGCTTTATTTCCCTTTTGGCACATGCAAGACCCCAAAATAGAACCATCCCACCAAATATATGCTCAATATTACTTATTATTTTTATTCAAATTGGCTCTCTGAAGGCACGCCGAGACCATTAGGATTAATGTGATGGAGGCTGGTGGTGGAGGTTTTGCTACAGAAACGTCTGAGTAAAGAAGTCAGCCCTAAAAACAGATTTCTGATCCAGGAAGCTGAGTCACTGCTCTCCCTGCTGGATTCCTTCAAGGTTCTGAACACGCACCTGGAGGTTCCGGCGCAGGGTGTAGATTTCAGTCCCCAGAGCTGTGGTTTCCTGTAAAGCTTTGTCCTTTTGATCCCTCTCATTTTCAGCTTCCTCCAGAGCCTGCGCCAGCTCACTATCGAACCTGACAACAGGGACAACAACAACAACAGCTCATCCATCCCTCCATCTTTTCCCCTACGGGGTCGGGAGGGATTGGCTGGAGCCTTTCCCAGCTCGTTAGTCATCACATGAATTAAACTAAAATGCTCAACAAATGAAGCAGGGAAGCACACACTTGTATTTAAAGAAAGGTTATTGCAACAAAAACCGCCTCTGAGCAATAAGGAACCGACCTTTAGCCAGAAATCTGATTTGAATTAAGGACTCTTTCATCCAGAACCTTTTTCCAGGTCCAGCTTTCATTGTCAATGATGCAGCACAAACGCAAGAGGGGAACATTAAAAACTGACCTCAACATCGTTTGGTTTTATGAGAGAAAAGCTGCTTTTATATTTTCTCAGCTGTGCCGTTTCGACTCTATTTAATGAACCCCGGCTGCCAAAGTAATATTAAAAATGTGTCAGATTGGGAACATTTATCATAAAAATGGACAAAGGAAAACCTCGAACTAAGAGGGCTTTTGTTTCAGGCCGTTTCTTCTCTAACATCACTGCTACAGACCCCCCAATTACTCACAAATACCACTATCTGAGAGGGAAACATCGCAACACTTGGACACAAACCTCCTCTGTTTGCGCTCCAGCTCATGCACGCGGCCCTGCAGGCTGTCAGTGAGGACCCGGGCGTCCTGGAGGTCAGAGGTCACGCGCCGACAGTGACGTTTCAGTTCGTTCGCACTCCGTCTGGACTGCTCCAGCTGGGCCTGGAGCGCAGCCACCTGCTCGCACACACACACACACACACGCCCACCCTCACCGTCTTTGTATGTATCTTCAGATGTTTAATCTTTCGGCGGCGTTCCGCTGCACACCCCAGCGTCCTGCCTCACCTTGGCATCGAGCTGTTGCCGACTTTGTCGCTCGTTTTCCAGTTTTTCCTCGGTCTGCTTGAGTCGTCTACGGACGAATTCCACCTCCGTCTGGCAGCACTCCAGCTGCATGGCCAGCTCGCCGTCTGCGTGGGGCGAGGCAGAGTAATGGGCAGAGACACCGGAGGCTATTTGTACTCGCTGTCTCCAAGTTTGGGACATCGAGGTGGAGCATAAATCTGCCTCTTTTAAAGACAATGTTGGGATTATTGCACTGAGTTTGGGATGTTTAGTGGAACAGATCTGATTATTTTTCAAACAAATGGGTTGATGAGTCACTTCTAGAATCTTTGTTTCTTTAATGATGAGAAACATCAGACCTGAAAAAAATAATTAGACTGTAAATCTTAACCTCTGCAGTGTGTTGTCAGCACACTGTATGCAGTACACTCGTAACCCCTGGCAACAGAGGAGGAACTACAGCCTCCACGGCTACAGAGAGAGGCTTCCCCTGGCAGACTGACGTTTACCTGTTCCTGCTCCTCTCTGACTCTCAGCAGCCTGGACTCTCTGTTTCTCCTCCTCCAGCTGCTTCTCCAGTGTTCCCATGGTAACTTTACACTGGTCCAGACGAGCCTGGTGGAGACAAGACATTCAGCTATCAGGGAGAAGCAAGAATAAACCACAACTCTTCCATTAAGTAATAGATTACTTTTACAAACATCTGTGAGGCTCTACCTGCAGTTCTTTGTTCTCCCGGCTGAGTCGGAGTCTCTCAGCCCTTTCCACATCCAGAGCCTGGCCTACCGCATCGCCACGGAAACGCTCATCACTGAGCTCAGATGTCACAGCTGTAACCTGCATAAATATAAAAGCATAGGCAGAGTGTGTGTGTGTGTGTGTGTGTGTGTGTGTGTGTGTGTGTGTGTGTGTGTGTGTGTGTGTGTGTGCTGCAGACCTTGGTCTCCAGGCTGTCTGCAGTCTGCCTCAGCTCATTCCTCTCTTTCTCTGATTTCTCCAGGCGCCGTCTCAGAGCCGTTATCTCATCCTGACAAAACCAAGGAGAGCATCTCGCGGCAAATGAAACATCCTAAACGATCAGTTTCAACACCGCTTTGTTAGCAGATCCGTCACGGTGATGAGTCACAGAGGGTCCAGCAGACATTGACGTGACGCTGCTGTTTTTGCCGGTCCAGAGGGTCACACGTTGCACCAAATAATCGGAATAATCGAAAATATCAGCGATCTATGTGAGCTCACTCTTCTCTCTATGTGTAATTGTGAAGCTGGCACCCGTGCGGGCGTGTGAGCATGTGTGCGTGCGCGCGCGTGCGCGCGTGTGTGTGTGTATGTACCTCTTTGGCTCGTAACCTTTCATTGTCCATGTTGACATCGAGCAGAGGACGCACGCGGCAAAAAAGTTTCCACCAACTCCACTTGGACACGACCCTCAGAGCCCGCAGGTTCCTCTGCAGACAGCTGACTGCCATCTGCTGCACCTGTACACACACACACACACACACACCACACACACACACACACACACACACACATAAACACACACACATTAAGGTGTGAATGACAGTTGAATAATTCCAAATTCAGATGTTAGGACACAAACTAACCTTGAGTTTTCGGTATTTCTGACGGGCCACGTGTCCCCTGCAGGACGCCTGCAGGTAGACCAGCCAGCCGGTGACCTGCTGATCCCTCTGCTGCTCCAGGTACTGCAAAACTCCGCGCTTCATGAACACCTGAGACAACCACAGGAGGACCGGTGACGCTTTACGTCCACTGGATTCATATGGTTCAATTAGAGGAGGTCTTACTCTGCTGTCGCCAATGACGACGCTCTTTTTGTCCAGATCCAAGTCAGCCAGCAACTCCTCCACGGCCTGAAAAGCAAAGCTGGAGGTCAGTTCCTTCACGGTGAACTGAGGCTCGGTTAGCTTGCAGGAGCGTCCGCCTGACCTTTCTCTCATCGTGGCTGACGAACATGGACGCGTATCTCTTCATGATGGGCGGAGACAAGGCCTGGAAATGACACCTGAAGTCGCTCAGAGTCATGTGCTCAGGATAGCCTGGGAGAAACCAGAGGGGGAAACAAGAAGGGCTCCTCAGTGCAACCACCCAAAGGTTCCTATCAGCCTCCAGGAGCTTATACAATTTCAAGAACTTGTGGTACGCCATCTTAGTGGCGACTTAAATCCAATGATCCTGTATATTGCTCTTTATAGCTGTTAACTGTGGCTCTTTAAACTCATCAGAACATCAATTAAAGGAAAGCGCCGTTTTATTGTGCTTTGATATTTGGCTCCTCAATAAATTCCCTGCAGTAAAAATTGCACTTTTCCCGCTGCATCAACAATTAAAGTAGCAATTCCGCGCCTTCTGCGTGAACTTTACATAAATGCTGAGCTGCGTCTTGTGGAACGTTAAACTCCAGTGTTATTTCTGCCCAGTGAGCAGTCCACATGTTTATGACAGTGCCAAATCAAGCGTTGCCTCCAGAGCGACATAACATCTGTAATCTGATCTTCAGGTGACTTTAATGCAGGCTCTTTGACTTAACTCTTCTGGCATTTTGGCACCTGGAAGTTTTCATTTCTGCACTCAGCATGGAGATTGGGTCCACCGCAATGTTTTATCAGACATGCTGACCTGTTCTGTGGAACTGCAGGGCCGACAGGATCTGTGTGGACTGCAGCTGCGCCCTGAGTGCTGGAACATCAAAACTTCCACCATCGCTCTTTGCATGGACACACTGCAGGAACATGGGCCTGGCTCGACGGATCAGGTTCACCAGAGCGTCCTTCGGGACGATGGCGGCGGCGGAGAAACAGCAGAAAATCCATGAAAGGCTTTAATAAAAGGGAATAATGGGTGTTGGGGAATGCTGACCGTCTGTAGTTTGACAGCAATGCACTGCGAGTGTCTGCGCATGGCGGACATCCCCCCGCTGAACGTTTTCCTGATGGTGCCGTTCCGCTGCAGAGAGCGCTGGCTGTTGCCCTCCAGACCTCCCAGACCTCGACACAGGGGGGGCAGCGAGATTCTGGGGGTGAACATGGCCTTCACCACCCCTCTGAAGAAGAGGAGGAGAGCTGAACATCATGACCGAGCGCTAAAGCAACCAGAAGAGACAGTTAAACTGCTCTGTTCTGTGCAAATATGATTAAAAATACATTGAATGCATTACTTTGATGTATTAAGTTGCATTTGCTCCTGCAGTGCTGTCACAATATTGTTTGGGCATCTGCCATTTAAAATGTCTAGTTTGACTCATAGATGTCCGATTTGTATGATTTGCGAACGCGGAGATGAAGTAAGCAGATCCTTTTGCAGAAGCTTCCCATGAATGCAGGCGTACTGCTCAGCAACGGCACCAGGACGTCTCCAGGGTGCACCGTTTTCAGAGGTACCGATGAAACTGTGCCTTCAGAACCTGCTTTTCTTCTTCTCCTTCCACATTTTCAGACCAGATGAAGTTGCGTTCAAATGCAAATGGGACATTCTGCCGCCCGTTGGCGTTGGGCCTTCTGCGAAAATACTCACATGGTGGAGTTCTGGAGCAGACAGGTGGCGTTCAGCGATGATGGGTTGTTCTGAATGAGACCGAACCATCCGGTCAGGTCGTAGCGGACCGGGTCGCAGCCCATCAGGTGGTTCACCTCGCACTGCAGCGGCTGCTCACACTGACGCACTGCGGGGACGCACGCGGCATTCAGGGCACACATGGCTGGGACAACATTAACATTTTAAAGTGTTCATGTGCACGTGCGCATCTGCGCGTGCTTTACCGGTGCCGCTGAAATACTGGCAGACTCGCTCCAGAGCGCTGTTCTCATTGGAGCCCGGTGTCACCATCTCCTCATCCAGAACCCATAAAAGACCTCTGGGGTCTCCATCTGCTGCACGGACCTTGGAGATTCCCGCACATGAAATATTAAACAGCTCATCTCCAGCAACGCGGCGCTGTAATTGCATTTTTATCTTCCACATTTCAGCCAAAGAAGCAGCAAACCAAACACTTAAAAAGATCTTTCATCTCAATGGTAACATATTGTCGGGAACGAAAAACAAATATGAGATAATTGTAGACATTTTGAGCCTGTTTTTCCCACTCCCGGAGTTACCGACTGCATTAGACAGGACTAACGACAACTTCCATGATTATGACCTCATTTTGCAGGTGTTCCCAGGTGATTAATGTGATGCAGGTACCTGTGGGGGCGGCTGGTCGATCGCTGAAACCACCTCAGCAGGACTGTTCTCAGGGTTCTCCAGCTCCACCGGGATCCTCTCCTGTCGTCCAAATGTCACTTTAAGACATCTGAAACTGAGCCCGCGGCAGGTCGGAATATGTCGGCACGGTTACCTGCGCGTATCTCTCCAGCGTGTGTGTGAAAGTGTGTGTGTGGTAGTGCTCCAGGAGCCTCTCCTGCAGGTAGTTGTGGCAGAGCTCAGACCAGCTGGCTCCACGTTCTTCAGCGGAGTGTCTCGGGTTCCTCAGTCCAGGCGTGTCAACGACCATGACCGAAGCTAACGTCAGCTGCTGACTGCTCAGAGCCCTGAGCACCAAACACACACAACTTATGGCGCCTCCATCTCAAGTATTATTCAGACAGCAGACGGCCAAAATGTTCTTTTGCTCGTGCATGTTAATATATCATCACTGGAAAATACCTGTTAATTAGAGAGACAATAGCAGTGAAGAGTTCTTCATAGAGCCCAGCAGCCATTCCTTCCAGACACTGAACCGCTGTCAATCTGGGACCTGCATTTTGAAGCCACAGATCACTTTTTTTATGAAGTAAAAGCTTAAAAGAGCTTGAGATGAAACTGAAAGTACGCGTGTCTCTCACCTTCCTCCGCCTCTGCAGCAGTACTTCTCTCTCTGCTGCCCCCGGTGGTGGCTCTCTGCAGCAGCTGCCGGAGGTGGTGTTTGAAGACGGCCGTGTGAAGCTCATCCCCTTCACAGCCCAGCACGCTGCTGGCCTTCTGAGCACTGTCAAAGCTCACAAACTGTCTCCTGCCCACTGACAACACGGGGGCAACACGACACTTACAGAGATGGAGGAGGCAAAAGTTCTTGCAGCAGTTAATACAAGAATTGTTAACTGCTGCAGTTGAATTTTAACCCAATTAAACCCATCTCAATCAACTTTGTTTTGTCTGTATGACATTTTTATCTCTTGGTGTTAACACACGGCACTTTTTCGTGTGTTTACGGACACAGTGTGAGCGGCGATGCTCTCGACCACGGGTGATGAATCAGTGTTACCTCTGCAGGCCCCGGCAGCTCCCAGATGGTAAATGGCAGCAAGAACATGCCATATAGCCTTCTGCTCAGTGGCTGAGAAGCCAAGGGTTTCCATGGCAGCCAGCAACTTGGTGAAGGCGACGGACGCTCGCTGCTTCTCCTCCACCTAAGAACAGCCCAACAGACAGTTTCAGCATGTCTGAGGAAGAGCAAATCCTCCACCAAATTCTACACATACAAAGCTAGTTTTAACATTTTAGCTAGTATGATGACATCATCAGGCCGAATGGTGATCCTCTTCTGATTGGCTAAAGGTGGGTGTGAGCAGGCGTGAATACGATTATTTAATTCTGTATTTGTCGCCTTTTCTCACCTTGGCGGGGTGAATGATGCCGAAGGTGTTGGTCTCAGGAAGCTGATGCAGTTGCAGTTCTGTCCTGATGGAGATATTATATTCCGAAACACACACAGTCACATCGCTCTAGCGGATTGATGGTCAATCTCAATAAAAGCAACACTGTGACAGATGTTAGTTACGACAACACAAACCCAGCAAACAGTATAAATATGTCATTATGAACCATTATGCAGCAATAAAACTCAGCTTAGGGAGATGTATTACTGTAATGCTCATAGTCATCAAATAGCTGGAACAGAAGTATCCATTTTGCTGCCACATGTCTCTTGTGGCTAATATTTTTTCACGCTCCAGGTCAGAATGCTATGTAATGTTTCCATTTGTCCTGTGAATATTATATAGAGACACTAAAGTATGAGGTTGAGAAGGAAGACATTGTACATTGGAAGTTACAGATACATTTTCCACATAAAGAATCCTTTACAGAGAAAGAACGGATGTAAAAATGGTGATTTAATGCTGTAATGGGTGAGTTGGGGCGGTGCGGTGGTTTTGTGTTCGAATCTCCATCTGGGGTCCAGAGGCTTTTCTATCTTGAGACTAACTCTTCTCCAAAGACACAAATTTGGGGGATAGGCCCAGGCGAGGGACCTTCGTCTCGGAAGATTACCTCATCGCTGTGCTGAGTCCCCCCAGCATTTGAGAGAAGACCAGGAAGTTACTCTCTCCCGCAGTCGTCTGACAAACCCTCCATTTGTCCAACATCATCGTCTAGAGGGGATGGAGCCATGTCAGAAGGAAAGGCATAAAAAAATGTTGTGTGTGTGTGTGTGTGTGTGTGTGTGAGTGCCTGCCTGTAGGTGCCCAGCAGCAGCCTGTCCAGCGTGGTTGAAGTCCAGGGAGAAGACCATGGCGAATCGAGATGAGGCGTCGCTGTGCTGCGAGCTGACGCAGCCAAAGGACCTGAGGACGGTGAACATGGCGTGCACGCGCTCCACTGGCGAGAGAAGCTGCATTAACCATCTGTAGATGGCGAATTCAAACCTGCCGGCCCGTTCGAAAGTGCCACTCACCGCTCATCTTCTCTCCGGCCGTGCCCGCTTGCTTGAGCAGCGCATGTGTGAAGGCCTGGCACGCCGCTGTTTTCCCTGTTCCACTGCGTCCCACCGCGCACACGCTGTGGTCTCTCCTGCTGCCCACCATGGACACGTGCACACGTTTGACCAGAGCAGCCAGCGCAGGAGGCGCGTCCCACACGTAGTCTCCCCGTCGAGACTTTGGCGTCTGACAGGTAAGAAGACACGATTACGTTCTGTCATGGTTGGCATTAAGACTTGCTGGATAATGTTCCCACGGCAACCATCTAGCTCTGGTTTCTAAAAGTAGTGATTTCAGGACGTGCTAAATTAGCATCAGGCTACATGTTTGTCAGGAGAACAGGGAGTTAAGGAGCTCATATGTGTAACGTGACGTGAAGATATGACAATCCTGTCTTATCAGCTGAGCCTTTCAGGCGCCTTTGTCCAACCACGTGAGCGTGTCCTTGCCCCGCGTCTCTTCTCCGTTCCCACCCAAAGGTTCCTATCAGCCTACGGCGCCCTGCCTTTGGGCCTTGAACGCGTTGGGGTGGCAATACCCTCCGCCCGATGTGTTAGATGTTTTGATGGACAGCTGTCTTCACACCTCATACCATCAGCACACTCTGTGACGCCATTCGCTCAAAAGTGTGTTGGAATCTGCAGACGTGCACCCTCCTTCATCGCACGACGCCGCTCCGTTAGGCGGCAGCTGGCTCTAAACAGCCTGTAGGCCTGAATGTGTGTGTGCCTTCATCGTTCCGCGTCTGCCTCAGATGATCTGGCAAACCCGTCCAGGTCGTGCTGCCCGACTCGCTCTGGGATTACTGGGATCCCGGCATTTCGGATATGTGGAACAAAGAGCAGCAATTAACGGCGGTTAATTACCGACCGCTCCTCTCGGCGTGTCGGGGAGATTTAAATCATCAATTAATTCGCGCCTGTCTGAGCGTGGCTACAGGTGATAGCAGTAATATTTTCCTCCTCCGCCACGTGTTAGTTTATGCATCAGCATCCATCTGCTGTCAATTAAAATGATCATTATCTCCATAAGCCCACACTTTTGATACTCGGCAGCAACGGTGCAACCGAAGCCGATTAGTCTGAAGGAGGAGACGGCGAGCCAGCGAAACATCAGAGTCTGATCCTGAGAGGAAGCTGTCACACATCCCATCATCATTCTGGGTCAATTCTGTGCTGGGTCCTTTTTTAAAGGAAGATTTACAATTAAAAAAGCCTCAAAAATGTGTTTAATACAAGCACACATGGTATCCTTTATGCTTTAAATACTGTGTGAATGTTTAGACATCACAGTTTTCTGTGGCCTTAAATCATAGTAGATGCAGTAAACTCATTATTCTGATCGCCTGCAGGTTGTTTCTGGACATTTTCACTCTCCCAACCCCTTGAACTCAACATTTAGCATTTCAAAACAGCTTGTGTTGCTGGGTTCACCTTGCTGTGGGTCTGAATCGGAGGCCAGAAGCTGACCAAGTTGGGTCCGGCGTGTGTGAGCGGCATGTCGGCTCTGGCGCGACTGCTCAGAGTGTTCAGGACTCCGCATTCGTTCATGTGCTGCAGGTTGCTCAGGTCCTCGCACAGGTTCTGCTCCGGGGGATTACACTGCAGAGGGGAAGTGGCTTTCAGGCTTTAAAGGACAGACGGGAGAGCAAATATAGGAAGGGACGCTCTACCTGCTCCGTCTCGTACTCCGTAACGTCATGCAGGGAGCCGTCCGTGTCCAGGCGCACCCTCACCATACCGTCCGGGAGTTCGGGGGTTCCCTCATCCGGCTTCAGTTGGGTGGCTGCAATCATTACAGCAACCAGTCAGAGACGAGGAAAAGTCACAGACGCACTTTGATTGTTTCATACTTTTTCAGAAGGAAATTGTTATTTTAGTCAAGAAAACCACATCGTCAACAGTTTGCGGCCCCCGAAGAGTCATTACCATGAAATTAGCTGATTTAGATGAAATGATCATTTTATATTCCTTGTGCAAAAAGGAGAATAATGAGCTATAAAACGCAAAAATGCACTTGCTTAAGTAGTTTCCTGAACTGTTTTATGTCTATATAAGATTTGGGGGGGGGGCTAATTCCCCAGTCCCATGTAAAACAGCAGGAAGTGGATTTCATATGAAGCAGCAGTGAGATTAGAGCAACGCTGCTGGATGTGGATGGATGATAAATTGAGCAGATGGATGTGGAGTGGATCCATCCCGGTGTCATCAGAGCTACGGCGTGTCGGTAGCGTGCGCGGCTTGCTCATGATGTGTTTAATTGGCAGATGAGAAGACTAATCCCTGCAGATTATGGACCAACGAGGGAGACTGTGTCGATATTAATGGGAGAATTTACCAAATGTGGCCTTTCACCCTGAATATAATCGCAACTGTGACACACGGAACGTGCGCTCTATTACACGTGCCCACATCGTTTGACAGCAGGGGAGTCAGTCTGCAGATATCCCATCAAGATGGACACAGAAAAGGTTATTCAATTATCCAGCAGGGAGATTATAGATAACAATAAATGAATCTCTGCCCTCAAAGAGACCTGCGGCGGCAGCAGGGGGAGAAAAGGCATTTTTGATTTATTTTATTTACATTAGAATGTGCAACGCAAAAAAAAGCCTTAGTTGATGATAAATATGAACCAGAATTGAGTTAAGTATTCCAGAAATACTCCAGGAACTTGAAACTTCTGTGTCTTGATTCTGTCTGTGTGCTTTTAATCAGATCTAAACATCACTGGTGATTTATCCGAGGCAGTTTTATATTGATCTAAGCAGCAGAGCAGCATTGTTTAGCTCTTTAATAATCAATTATTCAGGCAGCGGGACAGACTGACGGACTCACCCGGGGTAAAACCGTCCTTGTGAACGTACCACACGCGTCCAGCTTCATACCACACGTCTCTCACCTGAGACAGGAAACAGGAAATGAAACCATTCGAGGGGAAACGTGCCATAAATCCAGATAAACCTTCCAAATCATCAACAGGCGAACCTGTCTCCTGTCGTTCTCGGTTACATTTGCCTCGGCCTGTCTGCCCTCTGGCTGCAGCCTCTCCTCCGTCTGCTCCGCCGGCTTCGCCTCTTCCACCTTCTCCTCTTCCGGTTCTGCCCGTATCGTCGATCTCCTCTCCTCTGACCTCCTGGACGGCTGCGTTCGCACTTCCTGTCTGGCTTCTTGTTTGTTTTGTCCGTCGGGGGTCAGCGTGCACCTGCCGCTGCCGTTGATCTGCTCAGCCCGGAGGGACATCTCGGCCTCCAGGATCGGCGGAGTCTGATCCGGGACCAGGAACTGCTGCACAAGGTCGTTGCTCAGTTTGCTCGGCTGCAGGAGGAATCAGAAGAAGGAAATGGTTTTTGAAGTGCGGGTGTTTGGGGGCGCTGATGGGATGATACCGACCGGCCTCTCCTCTTTGACCTCTGGCTCCTTCTGTTTGGTCTCCTTTTCCGATTCTCTGACCAGCTGCTTCAGGAACCCGCCCGGTATGACCGACACAGCCGGCGGCGGCGTGGCAGTGACCAGGGGTGTCTTCTCCTCCTTTATCTGTGGGTATCAACCAGGAAACAATTACAATCTGAATCCCCGTCAGGGAAAAGTGCCAGTTCAAGCTTTGTTGAAAATAATCACCGCTGTTATTGTTGCCTCCCTTCAGGGTGGATGCAGAGGTGAATTCAGAGATCAAGAGTTCTACAGGGAAGTTTGTGGGGGGTTTACACCTTCCTCGCCTTTGGGTGCCACGTTTCAACAGAGAACATTTCCTTTAATGGTTACGACCCACTTTTTCCTTGCATATTTAGCCTCTTTGTCATAATTTGAAGATGAGTTTTCCTGATTGACTTTGCAGAGATTGAATGTGATTTTAGCTGAGCTGTTTTAAGAACTCTGGATCTCTGATCCACGTGCACTCAAATTTAAGCTACCAGCAGAGCGGCGCACTCGTTATTCACGGCATCAGAGACGCAAACTTGTTTTCTTTTTCGATTTTCCCACAAGAGTCACGATTTGACCGTCCTGCCAGAACTAATTCATTTCAAAAACCTATTTAAAGCTTTAGCATCACTCACATTCACTTACCTGTTAAGCTGGGAAACAAGTGAAATGTGACTGAACATGAATCCACAAGACATTCAGAGATTATGGAGACTTAGAAATATAAGAGATCATTTTATACTTTAACAAAACACAAAAGCAACCTCACAGTGATGCAGAACTATCAAATATCAAAGCATCAGCTTCCAACCCCCCCAGAAAGAGAAATAGCCTCTCAGTGCAGAAGTCATGCGTGAGTGTGAGTTGAAAGGTGTTCTGTTACACACACAAACACCATTACATGCGCGTGCAGCATTAGAGTTCAAATTAGAGCACACAGATCATTCTGAACCTCCCTTCTGCTCCCACAGTTTTAAGCGTGAAGACAGAGCCATGTTTTAGCTGAGGGAATCGGGTTCAGGGGCGTGGAGAGGAGGTCCCGGGGACGGCAGCCAGCGGTGATGTCAGAGTGGCAGTGTGTGTGTGCGCGTGTGTGTGAGAAACAAAGACAGGCCACCTAATAAAAAAAAGTGAGAGCAGAACACGGTGATGCTTCATTGTGTTGAAGACCAGAAAGGAAAAATGGTGGTTATTCGGTGGTTCCACACACTTAATATCTGTAGAATAAACAGTTAATTGACAGATGGTTCTGTGACAGGGGCCAAAGTTTGCCATCTAGTCCCACAGAGCTCTGTTCTTGACCCACTGTCGTTTTAATGGCACATGTTAGTTGAGGGATTAAGCAATTCCTCTGTGCTCTCAATAAAATAAATCAAAAATGATAAAAGTGTCACGAATGATTCTTAATACTGTGTAATAACCAACAAATGTAGAATTAGACTGTTCTTTTCTAAAACTGAAGCAGGAACTGTCCCCACACCTCAGTTCCTCCTTACATCTGATCTTCTGTGATGCTTCTTGTATGTCAACACTATTGAGTCGGCATTTAGTATGTGACTCGACTGACATTTAGCATATAAATAATCTCAATCGCAATCCAACTTCTTAAAGTTGGGATTAGAGAGTAAATCATGACCCAACCTCAGGCTGTGAATCACCACATCGGACCACTGCTTGAATCAGAGCCTGTAAACAGCTCAGCAGCAACCAGTTTGGATAAACAACATATTTAGACTAAAATCTGAGGATACACTTAAAATTCTTCCTAAAGTCAAACTCCTGGAATGTTACCATGTTAGGAAACCCTTCTGGATGAGCCTCCAGGGTCAGAAACAAGATCAATCTGTAGTTTGTTGTTCCAAACCAATGTCACAATCCCAGCCCGGCCACACAGGGTCCGACGGGCCCGTTCGCTCCAAATAAAGCCTGCGAGGTGTCAAATGGTCCCTGTGCACATCAGAGCGCTACAAACCCACACACATACCTAAAAAGGCAATTGCATACCTGGAAAACATAAAAAAATAAATAAATATTTTAAGGGTCCAAAGGAGAGTCCTGCTTCCACGCGAGCGCCAGCACGGACACACGGGCCAGGACAGCCGGAATGAGGCCTCCAGTCAGAAATAGAGCGACCCGGCGATAAGCAACACAGCAGGTCTGACAGACGAGTCCTCTATAAATATCTGCAGGCACGTCTGGGGGTGGGGGTGGGGGGGGACCCTGTTTGTACAACTGTTTGATATCATATCACAAAAATAAAAGGCACGACAGGGAAGAACACGACCCACCAAAGATGGGCACCGGACATTTCTGACTGGATTCAAGGCCCTTGAAAATGTGTTTAATGACTACGGGATTTGGGTGGGTGGGGGGGACACAAGCACACGTGTTCGGATCTGCTGTGACGGACAGCTCCAGCTGAGGGTTCGGGGGGTGAGGAGGAGGAGCCTCCTGGTTTCTAGGAGGAAGAATCTGCACAGTAATGCCAGAAGCTGCGGCTGTTCACGGTAATAACAATGTGTAATTATCCATCAAGATGTAAACAATTGCCCCGGTGGATAAACATGAGCTTCAACATCAGCCTGTCGTTAATATCGAACTTCGGGAATCTTTTCTTTTCCCATACGTCAGTCGTTAAGATGGCCTACAAAACCCTGTGGGTTCAATTACACATTTGGACCCCTAAAACACACAAACTACTGTATGACTGATAAAAGGCTTCAAATGTTTACCTAATGACCTCCGTTCACAAAGCGAGTCACCTTCACAAATGCACCATTTTAGATTTAGATTGAGAAAACTGGCAACGCCCGACATTTTGAAACCAAAAATGGAGTTTTCTTGATCTGGCCCAGTTTGTATGTGATTCCACGTGTTGGTCCAGAACAATCCTTTACTTTCACATATCGTGCCGTCGGCATGGCGACGCTTTACTGCTCAACTCCAACTTTAAGATGTCTGACCTCCGTCCGTGCCAGGATCAGCCTGAGCCACGGGCCTGTTGTTTTCGGGTTGTCAGTCCGATTCTCTGGGACGCGATAACCTGAAACCGCTTTGAGGCAGTTTTTCCATGAGTGACCAATTTGACAGGACGAACCGCAACAATCTTAGAGGTCAAAGGTCACTGACACAGACACCTCCTGAGCAGGAGACCTTAAAATTGCTTTCAGGGATTTTCAGTGATTATTGCTACTAAAATTTAATGCAAACAAGTAAAACGCCGAAAAGAACCACGTCACATAATCAACACGGAAAAAGGATTTTTATTCATGAACTGTTTTACAAGCAGTCCAACAAGCAACTTTCTACCTGTTTCAAAGAAAAAAAAATCATTGAAATAAAATAATTTTAATAATCATTGAATAATATTATCAATTGTATATCAGTATTATCATAACCTTAATGGCAACAATAACCCAAAAGCCAGTAGTATCTGTATTTGTCTGCGGCATATGAAAGAAAAAAAAATCCAATGGGTGTAAACTGAAGGATTTTCAACAGCAAGCTCTCCACCGAGGGCTCGTCCACGTGGTGGGGAGACGCGGCGAGCCGCGCCTCACGCGCAATAAATATGAAAGAGCAAAGAGTCCTGTATTCAAACAAAAATAATCATCTGGAACTCGCAGGTACAATATCTAAAGTCTTTATGTGCAAGATTTGAGCTGAAGTCTTCACCACAAACAATTATACTCACATCAAAATCCCCGACCTGCCCCCGAACAGTTTCATTTTGTTTTCTACATTAAACTTTTAAATAAACCTAGAGCATTTTTGTCATTTCATATACACATATATTTATATAGAATTTGAGTTATTTCCTATATGCCTTCCTTTTTCAATTGTGTCGACCGTGTTTGAGCAGATAAATCTGTGCGTGGAGGAGGGAGGGGGGAAAAAAGCCTGCTGCATGAACATACGGGGCAAACGTGGAATGTAAGCTTGCACATTGGACATTTTAGAGAGAAGAGCCGGGTGGTGTCGCTGAGTCTCTATGGCAACGTGGCGGATAAAGCAGATGCGCTCTGCATCCACACGCCTTCTCTGGAGATAAGGAAAGTTTGGTCACAGTTTTGTACCCACAGAACGCCGCCGCAACCGCCGCGGAGCGCGTTTGGGCCGGGGCCGGGTGCCACGCGCGCGCTCGCCGGGATTCTGGTTTGGCTGTTTCTGCAGCGACGTGGGGACACAGATCTGAAAAGTCGGCTTCCCGTCGGTGCCACTTGATCAGCAACAGTTATTTGGCACATTTAACATGGATTAAGTAACACATTGGGCTAAAAAGGTGCAACGACGTACATCTCAACGAAAACAATAAAAACCATTTTGGTTTACAAAAATAAAAGACACCTTTAAAGGTGACGACGTTTCTCTATAAGATCTCTCCCCCTGACTGTTAAAGGCTACAAAGGAAAAAAAAAGAAAGCAAGAAAGTGATCACACAGCACCACCCCCCCAAATCAACCCTTTTTCTACTTTAGGTCTCACATCACAGCTCTGGAAATGCTCGGACGTCACAGATGAGGACACTAATGCATAAACAAGAAAAACCCTGAAATTAATGAATGGATTTAACCGTGCTCCTCCGCTCTAAGGTGTGATTTTAATTAGAAACAAAAGACAAATCAGAACGTAAACCTGAAAGGAAATTCCACCCTGAAACACTTTTATGGGCGATAAACTGGTCTCGTGCTGTGCAGTCGGTGCATCGGAGCCGGGAGAGTGCAGCTATGAGGTTTCGCTGCGACGCTACTTAGATGAGGCATTTTCATTAAACGCAAAGAAAACATGCGGGCAGAAATAAACTGAAATGCTTTCGCAAAGCCCTTTTAGCGTCTCTGTACTGTAAGCAAGCCTCTCTCTGCAGCGTCTCCTTTGAATCCAGGCAGAGCAACACCGGGATGTCCCATCATCACCCTGCAGCGGCTGTTGAGATAGCCGTGAAGCTAGGGAGGGAAAATGCAGCGTCAGAGCGTACGTCGCATAACAGTTCACATGTGCCACGAACAACATTTGTAAATGATGGAATAACACGGTAATAAATGTGATCATTCCCCGTTCTGGGTGAACGTTGAACAGCTTTGATTGGTGTTGCTGCTCAAGGTTCTCAGCCTCGGTAGTCCTCCTACAGACAGAGGGTCAGTTCGCGGGCTAACGCCGGCACCGGCAGCGCACTCGCTGTTGCCTTCATCCTAGATAATCCCGTTCCACCGTTAATTCCACACCCCCTTCTGGTAACCCAAGCGAACCATTTAATGTGGACGCGCAGCTTGATTAACAGCTTACGACGTTAAACAGTTTTGTAAGCGATGGTTCCGTTCATGGCATTTCAGGGTGGATTTTTTCCCCCCTCTTAATTA
The DNA here is from genome assembly GCF_003711565.1 of Takifugu flavidus. Taxonomy (NCBI): domain Eukaryota; kingdom Metazoa; phylum Chordata; class Actinopteri; order Tetraodontiformes; family Tetraodontidae; genus Takifugu; species Takifugu flavidus. Next base: position 2,346,891 of record NC_079539.1, read on the forward strand.
GCTTTAGCTCTTCATGTCTCCTCCAAAAATTCCAAAAGCTGTGACCCCAAGGTGTGTTTTTCTTACACAGGCACCCACCCCAAGTTTATGTACAACATCGGAGCCCAACATTTTGGCCCGTTGGGAGGGTCTTGTCCCTCGCAAACGGACACGGCCCAGCTGAGGTAACGCAGCGCCGTGAAAATGGTCAGACCCCGGACCGACCCCACCGACCTGCCCTCCGATCCCCACCCCTCTTCTCCTTCCCTACAAAGCCAGGACAGATTTACAGACAGAGAAGTTCCTGATGATGCAGACACTAAAACACTGGGGATGCACAGCCAAAGAGGCGCTCATATATACACTCACTTCTTCAGCCCCTCCCTTGTCGCATGCTATAGTTACACTGTTGTCCCCGGTTACCGATCATTAGGTAAACCAGCCTTTATGGTTTCCGTAGCGACCAACTGCTGTTTTTCAGCCAATGGAATCTCAGTCTCTATGGTAACTGGGCGTACAAGAGCCAGTCTGTAAAAGTCAGTGGTTCCTGCACTTCCTGTTTTCTGCATTGGAATGATCAGCCTCCCCCCCTCCATCGCCGCCACTCACAGTCACCCTCATCCTTCGTGTCCAGGGAGCAGCATGTGCCGTCGAGCAGGTCCTTCTGGGTCTCGTGTGAGTCAAGTCAATGTTAATGTTGGCACTTGATGCACTTCAGGAGAACGGGGAGGAATGGTTGAGGAGAGTGATGAGGAGATCTCCAAAATACGAGCACGCTCTCTTCTGCATCTTCTCAGGTAGGTGGAGACAGACATTAAGTCCTTTGGCTGACTGTCTCTCAGCTAGCCGGAGCATTTGGTCCCATGCTGGGGCTGAAAGTGGGCCCAATAAACAACAAAACAAACAAGGGAGAGGACCCTTCAGATTCACCTGATTTCAAAAATAGAGTGAGGCAGCAGGAGGAAAAATAAGAGAGAGAAAGAAGAGGAAGAGTACAGACAAAATTAAAAGGACAAGACGGGACAGGAGAGGACCGGGCGTCAGTCCTCGTCACATTCATGCAGAGGTTCTTCACATGCCAAGTCCTCCTGAATGTTTCTCTTCCTGTCCCTCCCTGTTAACTGGCAAGGTCCCATGGCAGACAAAACTAGATCGTGCTTATGACTGGTCATAGGGTCAAATGAGTGTGTGTGTGTGTGTGTGTGTGTGTTGAGTTGGTAAGAAGCTGGTGGGCATTGTCCGTGTACACACATTGAGGCGCTGTGGGTGGCAGTAAGAAGGTGTCAGGGGCCAATAGTCCTGAAGCTGATGAGAAAGGGTAAAGTGAGATGCAGAGTGTGTGTATTTGTGTATAATGGCGTGTTAAGTGTGTACTGATACATATGTGTGTATTCACAGGCCATTGCTATTGCGGTGTGTGAGGGGAGGTTTGGAGAGCTCCACCACTCCGGCACGACCTTTCCCGATGACTTTTGGGGCGCGGCGCAACAGTTTCTGGGCTTCTGTGAACGCCTCAGTCAGCTCTTTTTTCCACTGCACAAACTCCGGGTCACTCTGCAGAAAGAAAACACAACCTTTAAGAGATGAGCTGTAGTCCGGAGGGGAAATGGGGGCCACCTGATGGTTCTACCTCACACTGCAGCACGAACTGCTTCCCGCCTTTGATACGCAGCAGGATGCATTTCTTGTCTTTAATCTGCGTCTCTTCCACAGTAACGATTTGCTCCATCGTCAGCAGGTTTTGCTGTGAATGACATCGATCAAAAATAAGTCAAAAGCAAACTCAATCCTCAGACCGCTGCGTCACAGTTGACCTCTGGATTCCAGCAGATCAAACTAACACTGTCTTTTGGTCCAGAGCAGCAGCAGTTATGACACTGTACCTAAGTGAACTTGAGGTTTAATCTAGGTTGGAGTTTCACATCTCTTTACACGATACTGTGGGTGGTTTTTCTTGTCACGCTACATGATTATAGTTTTTCCTAAGGGGATTTCAAAGCCAGAGAATAAATACAACTTGATATCCAGGCCAGTCAATATTTGACAATTTAGTTTAAAGCAAATGAATAAAAATCTAACTCAACAACAGAAGTTGACGACTGGTTGCTATTAAACCTGTATTTTGCCAGTCAGGAGATAAAACTGTTGCAGTCGTGGGTTATGTTTCCCAAATTTCACTGTGTTTTTTTTATAAAATCATGAATAACTTGGTGACCTCGGGGAACTCTTGTAACAAAAAATGATAGAGTTCATTAACTATGAGCGCAGTTGCTCATGAAGAGGAACGTGTAGATGGAATAGGCAACACTAAAGTCCAAAGCAGGGAGGTACTCTATAGCTCTAAACACTTGAGCAAAGCGAGGGCTCTGAGGATGCAGCGGGGACCTGGAGTTCACACTCACCCCTTCTTTGTGCTTTTTAAAATGATTTAGCCACTTTTCCATCAGTGAGTTGTCAGGACAGACAGACAGACAGACACCCACTCTTTATCATGGACAGACGTGAGCGGAAAACGTGCAGAGGTGTGTGTGTGCAGGGAGGTCGGCTCACCCGTGACTCGCCCTCCCCCCTCCATTCCACACGATTGGGGAAGAGATAGAAGTAGCGACGCTGCCACTGAGTCAAAAAGGGGTTCCCGAGCTTCAGCATGTAGCCGTGCATTATACAGTCCTTCCCCAGGGCGTAGTCTGCACCCGGACACACACAGGTTTGACAGAACATCAGTGGATGAGCTAACCATTCTCCCTCACAGCCCAACTCTCTTTACCCTCCTCGTGGCCGAGCTGTTTGTTCTTCGCCCTCTTGCGAGCCTCGTTCTTGTCCGTGTCCAAGTTTACGGCCTCGTAGACGGTCTCTGCCACCTCCTGCTGCCAGCGCTCCGATATGACCAGAGGAAAGTTCTTGTACAGCTCCTGGTCGCTGTCTAACAACTAGACAGAGAAATGGTGCTGGTGTTACCACCTCTGACAACAAAATACCAAATGAATGTGACAAGGTCGACGTACAGGTTTCTATTTTAACATCCATTAGTCAGTACGTTTACATGCACGGTTTAATCTAGCTATGCTCACAATTTGACCTTGGAATCTAGTCGAAAATTGGTCCTTGTCCCAGTTCACATGCAAGGGAGAAAAGCAAAAAACTGCCGAGAGCACGTCCTCCTCAACACTAGGTGGCGATGTGCATCTTTACAGCAGGTTGGAACAACTGACTTTCTAATGGAACTAACACATGTAGACTTTTTTCTACACAGACAACATGCACACTATCTCTCATTGCCTTCACCTTCAGGATTGGGCATGAAAGTAATAGAAAATGATTACCGGTATCTATTACGATTATTATCTATTACTGCGTCTGTATTGGTGAGGATATCTGCAGAATCCTGCGCCCATAATGACAAAATAACAGAGTGAATATTCATGGGGGGCGGCTGCAGCCACACGCTCTCCTTGTGCAGCTCCAATCTCACGGAACGCTGCAACACTTCTCCATTTTGATAAATGCTCCTGTGATAATGAGGAGCACCATCTGGGGGAAGTAATCCAAAGCTTTTTTTCTCAGCACCGAGTGTCAAAGGGCCGTTGCTGCAGCCACATTAATGTTAATGAAGGAAGAATCTAATGTTCCAAGAGAACAATGAAAACAGTGTAGCTTTAAATGCCTTCATTATCCCACCTCTGTTTCCTATTCTTCAGTTAGAGAAGCAACTTTCCTGCACTTCAAACACAAATTACAAAGCTGCCCTCAAAGGGCTCCAATATCAGTAATAAGCCATAAAATGTTTTTACATAGGCCATTGTCTCTGATTTATCCTGTATTGGTTACATTTTACAGAAGAACCTTAGAAATAAACCAACAGATGTGAATGAATTTTTGGAGACTATGCAGCCATCATTCATGGTGTAAAGTGCTGGTTGTTATCAACCTTACCTTGATGCCTTTGGTGTCCTCTTCATCAAAAGAGCCTATGTCAAACGCATCGGCAGCGTTCACTTCACCTCTGGGAGGTATTAAAGGAGGAGAGTACTGCAGATGTGGGGGAGGAAGAACACATGTGGTTTTCAGAAGGGCAGTGACAGGGTAGAAGAATGGGAGGCTTGCAGCAACAGGAACTCTGCTGGATTTGTGCAGTTCTGTGTTTAAAATTAATCAATTAAACACTCGCTATACATCCCAGCTTCACGTCAATGCGCTTTAGTTCCATTGCTGTGGTTTATTTCAACTTTAAGTTTTGTATTAAAACTCAACATTTGTTTCATGTTAATCATAACAAGACTTCTGATCTATAAATAAAGAGTACATATGGGCCTATAACAATCATAAACACTGTAAAGCAAAAGAGGAACAATGAACACTTACCTTCTGGAGGTAAACCTGCTGCCAGTCTATCCCTTTGAAGAACTGATGTTCCTTTACCTCTGAGGCTCTGCAACAGACACACAAGTGAAGAATTACCAATGGTGTTGTTTCTACGTGCGTCCGCTAGATGGCAGTGTTCGATGCATTACATCCATTTGACAAGCGGTCGCAGCTTTAGTGACACAAATGACGTGCACGAAGGGATCCAGCCCGAATCATAAACTAATGAGGACAACTGCAAAAACGCACCTGATAATTTTTTGTGCAAATGTGATTATTAAATATGTGAGAGATAGAACTTGTGGGGTGTGTACTGTACCCTTGGCCCTGGCAGCCAAGCCTCTTGGAAACATCTCTCTGCAGCAGCCCCTCCAGCAGATCTTTCAGCTCTGCAGTGAAGGAGTCTGGCAGCTCCACGTTCTGCAGGGGTTGAAGAGGGGGCAGGCAAAAGGAGGAGGGCAGAGAAAGGACTGTTTAAGAACATGACAGCCTTGACATCTTCACTGAAACGTCTTTAAACAAGTTTCACACCATATTCTACCTTTTACCTCCAACACCACTCCTAATAATCCTTGGCAGTCTTCTCAGGGGTTGTTTCAAAAAGAAAGTAAAGTGATGAACATTAAGGCTTTTTTCTTTTATGTATATGTTTGATACTGTGCAGCCCAAACAGAAACCCCACTCTTATCACGAGACCTCAGATATTACATCATTGTTTATAATACAAGTGTGTCTACCTTTAAACCCCTTTTAACCCCTTTACATTTAAGCCAGAAAATACATTCTGCACAGCAAAGTCAAGGAAAACTACACTTCACACTGTTTCACTCACTTGCATCACATTCTGGCACAAAGTAAATAAAATATTCATTTATCTGTCTCTGATAATGTAGCTCTGTTGCAAAGTTCTTTAAGGCAACAGCAGCGATCTGAGATGTTTATGACGGAGCCCAAAGACTGAAGTCAGGGAATAAATTCTCTGTTCAACAAGAGTAAAGCTACTTAAAAGTGCTTGATTTAAATTAAGGTTGATCTTTCCCTGACCATTAAACTGACTGTTTAATGAGCTATATAAAGTGTCCCGAAGAACCGACCAGCGTGTCCTGTTTGTGTTCGGGGTGTGTGGTTAAGAGTAAATATCGTTGGACTGCCAGTTACGTGTCCCAGAAAATTTATGAAACGGGCAAAAAAACTGAACAGCCACGAGCCACTGGTTGGGAGAGGGTTACGAGGTTAAAGGCCCGGCGTTTGGTTGAGTAAGATGTGAAGAGGGTGCAGCAGAAGGACTTTGGTATGGAGCGTAGAACAGGTTGCAGCGGTGAGTAAATAAAAGCTGCAGCTTCTCAAGTTTGCTGTTCCCAGAGGGCCCCAGAATTAATGTCTCTCTGACATGCAAAAATTCCACCTCTGAATCCTGTCTGGAAACTTAAGCTAGTAGAACATTTGTTTACAACATCTTTGAAATGAATCCCATAGGTTCACCTTTTTTTCCCCCTCACAGAATTTTTTTTTTTTTTACAGCGCTAGAATTTTTCCAACTGCTTCTATTTCTTTTTTTACATGGAATATAGACTTTTGATAAGAGTTACTGGAAATATTTGGACCAGCAGCTATGACTGGAACCTGCAAATATCCTGATGCCTGGTAGAGGTAGATTTCAGGGTTTTAACACACAAAGATGTTGCAAAACTCCTCACAAACTATTCGCTAAAAATCAATAAGGCCTAAAAAAAAATACTGTTACTCAAGTGTGTCAATATTTTCAGAGCAACGGTGCTTTTTTTGACCTCAGAGAGCCTCCAAACGGCGCTTGATTGATGCAAGCCCTTGCGTGGCATGACAATGAACTTTTCTTTTTGTTGATGGTGCTACGTTCTGGCAGCAGCTCCATGGAGATGCTGCCGAAGGCAGACAGAGGGCCATCTACTGGGATCGGCCCCATTCCTCCTCTCAACCTCTTCCCGTCTTCCCAACCTTCCCTCCACTGTCTGCTCTCATCGTATTTATGTAATGAGATCATTCATCATGTTTAATAAACAGAAAGACATATAGAGCTGTATTTTTAGCCTGTTCTGGGCGGAATCTGCAGCCTCCCCCCCTTTATCTGTCTCTCACTCTCATACATATACACGCCCCCCAGACATGGATTAAAGGGATAAACCAGATTAAGTGGCTGGATTAAAATCCTAATCTGGATTTGCTGTGATATAAAAGATCAGACTTTCTCTGTTCTGAGGTCCTGCTTGGCCAAATACCACCCACACCCCCCACACCCCATTTCTAATGGAACACAGACGTCTGGACGAGTTCGGCCATGACGGACAACCGCTTCTGCACGGTGATGAGCAGCACGGCCGTGGTGAACCCCCCCCCCCCCCCCCCCCCCACCACCCCCCTGACTTGTAAATTTGTCCGTGCCGAGGTCAGCGCATGAATATGAGGGGAAAATAGGTGGGAGAGTGCAGTTATGTCACTGGGTGGGCTCAATAGGCACTATTCATAATGTGTTTGCTGAATGTGACCTATGACATTCGGAGGTCCAGCCGTGTATCCTTCTAACACACAATTACAGACAACACACCACATTCATAACCCTCACTGATCCTTCAGATGGTACTGAGGCCGAAACATGGCCAGACAGTCCATCAGAACAAAAACTCACAAAAAAACCTGATTAATCCAAGTTTGAACTATAGGAACGGTCGAAATATATACGTATTTTCATACTCAATTTAAATTACGTTTGAAAGGCCAGTCTCCAAAGGCCTGCTGCTCGGGTGTTAAATCTTTTAAGTGAAACGCCCAGTGAAAGAATCCAGAATGAGGGATTTTAAAGAAATAGTTACCCTGTTTTACTGTAATGTTAACTAATTAGCGCTTTTTACACTGCAGGATCCAAGAATTCTCCTGCTCTAAGTTCTGAACTTCTTTATGTGACAGTAGGAATCATATATTAGTGATGCATCCAGCCTTTTCCATCAGGGAAAGAGATGTGAACTGGTGCGAGTCATCTGTTTTTACTTGTGATTTACATACCAGGAACATTTATGAGGGAAACCGGTTCTTGTGAGGGGCACCCAGGTGGTCAGATCCAGTAAATGTTATGGTAACATTACAGTTTAATGACATATGTGTTAAACTGAGGTTTCAGATGTGCTGAGGAAAAAGTCTGTGTCTGAGCAGAAAAAAAACAAATGTTGAAGCAAGTAGTACCAAGACCCAAAACCCATTTTAAAGGTGGATTCAGAATTTAATTAAAAATACACAGGCTTTAATGCCTTGTTAACTTCTGCTTGTGTGTGTTTTGCCTGGACCAAAGAGCCCCGACTCCTTGGGTAAACCTGTACTTGATTACGCCGAAGAGGTGGCTCTGCTGTAATTTCAGTGAACCGTCACTAAACTGCTGTCATGCCATCCCATAAAATGAGTCAATCCAATTCTTGTAGTGTTCACACACATTTTAATATGCAAAGGGATATAAACATCTGTGTGCATTTGGTATTACTGTAATGTAAACACAGACCAAACCCATGTGTTCAGGCTTATGCAAAGATTCATATAACCTGTGTAGTTTATAGTGTGTGTACAAAGCCTGCTTGTAAGATGTGTACGACGCGTGTGTGTGTGTGTGTGTGGGTGTGTGTGTGCGCGCCTCGTCAGTACAATGCCGCCTTCTAGGAAATGTGCCGTGTGTGTGGACGTGTCTTACCATGGTAAGCGTCATGCGGTCAATCTCATGTTTGTCTTTGGTCTTGTGCTGTCTGAAAGGGCTGTGCCTAAACAGAGAGGGGGGGTGAGAGATTACTGAGAGAAAAAGACGGGGGGGTGAGATAGATGAGGTGAGCTGAGGGAGGCTGGGGGGTGAGCGGAGAGGAATAAATCAGATGCTCCCAGGCGGCTCACACCTTCCAAACCCACACACGCTTTAAAGTGTAAGATTAGACTTGACGCGAGTCCATAAATATTACAGCACCATAAATTAAGAAATATTAATTTAAATTGACCTAGATCACGCTCCGTCTGCTGAGCCCACCAGTATGTTTAAGTGCTTAGAGTTGGAATTACAATAAAAACATGATATATTATGAAGACTTTTACTTTTTTAACTCATCAAAGGAGAAATATGTGATTATAAGTTAAGTATGCAGTTCAAAAGCATCAGCGGTCCAAAAGGTGATCTAATAGTAATAAACACTTGATAATACAGTCAGGTAGATTTAACCACTTTCCTTTCCTGAGTTTATCTGAAATAATGAGGATTTAGGCCACTTATATCTCAACATGGGGTGTGGTTAGCACAGTTACCTCATCGTAGGAATGTTCTGAGCTCGATCTAGAGAGCCTAAACTGCCCCTGATGTGAGTGTGTGTTCATGGTGTGTGTTCTAGGATGGACTGGTGACCCGTCTGGGGTGTATTCTTGCCTTCCACCCTTTGACTGCTGAGATGTACTTCAGTGACCATTTATACATTAGCTAGAACACATCAAAACCATTCCTTAATATGGAAAAGGAGTGTATATACACAGGAGAGTTTTTTTCCACATAAAAGAACATTTTTGGCCTTTACAACTTACAAATTAGACCCCCAGTTGTGATGCAATAGTTTTCTAAAAGATGGACTATGAGAAACCAGTAGGAATGCTACTTTACTCTTATACAGATGCTCTGGAAACATTTATCGAGTCTATTTGAGTTTGCAATTTTACTGATTTCTCACAATTACTTAGAAAATTTTAAGACTGAACAGTTTGATAAGTAATGGAAAACACTTCAAATTCACATGTGGGCTTGAGGTAGTATTTCCATTATGGAAAGCTGAAAATGTTCCCTTAAGAACATGTCAGTGTGGGAACAAGTGCAGCTTTGTGAAGCAACATGGCAACAGAAAGTGGATTCTAGGAAAGAAAACTGAAAAGGCTGGTTGAAAGGCTCTCCCACCCTGAAACAAATGAAGAAGCGACACATCCTTCAATTTCTGCAAACGTATGAGTGTTTTCTGACGGTTCTTTTTATCCCGTCTAGTGGCCGGAGGGTTCAACTGGTGCAAAATGCCAAACAAATGTCAGATTTAACAAAACTTTTAATTGGGGATCAAGAAGAAATTAATTTAAAGGGTCTTTCTGCTATGTGACATTTTGGAATTTCAAATGTAACCTATGCAGCAACGCGTCTTGTGAAAGTGACCTCAGGGTGATGAAATCACCTAAATATTGTGCCATAGCATCGAGATGGAAATGAATTATTGCTATAAATTCCTCTTGCTAAACATAAAACATGTGTCCTACTCAAATTCCACTTTGTAACTTAGTTTCACTCCTCACTTCAGACTTCAAATAAGAAACTAGAAAATAATTTCAACTCAATAAAGCCCTTTTTTGGAAACTCTGGATCTTATTCTTTTACATCTACGACTTTTCTTAAATCTTTACGGTTATTGATAAGAAGTGCAACTCCTTCTGTGGGGCAAAAAGCTTTAGAATTTATCCATCTCTAAAGGCACTTTTTTAACAAGCCAACAGTCTTCATCTTCAGAGGAAGGAAGCATCACAGGCATCCTGATCTACTTTAGCTGATTTCTGACCGACTGGCTCCAGACCTCTGGCATTTACACACTGCACATCAAAACACACGCAGCCACGCAGGTGAGATCAAACATGCACCACAGATGGTGAGAGGAACGACTCAAGGGGGGGGGTACTCTGAGAGGCTGGAGAGCTATGAAAGCAGACAGGAAGCTGGGACATGGCAGGAATGGCGAGCGATGATAAGGAGAGAGAGGATGGTGTAGTTACCCCCGCAGGAGTTTGAAGAGCATGCAGCCTAAGGAGAACCAGTCGGCGCTGCTGTCATACGCGGTGCCCTTCTGGAGGACTTCTGGAGCCATGTAACCATGAGTGCCCCTGCAACACACAACATGCACATTAAACACAACTCCTGTCTAACAGCAGTCATATTTAGAGTGCAGGATGAGAGGAGGTACACCATCCGTGGCTCCACACCACCTAAACAGTCACAAAGCTGCTTTTGAAATAGTTCTTCCCATAATACCTCGCACTGCCCCAACATACTAAGATTACAGTTTCACATGGCTATAAATCTTTCTATGAAACCATCTACAAGGGGAAAATAAGCCTTGACCCAAGCACTTACACACTGGCGTGAGGTTTCTTCTTGGAAAAATCACAGGCGAGGCCAAGGTCTGAGATACGAACGTGGCCGTGCTCATCCAACAGGATATTAGCTGGCTGTGGAGCAGAGAGGAGGATTGAGAGGGTGATGCCGATGACGGGGAAATCAGAAGAGATAACATCACAAGTGTAGGAAACACTGTTGGAGTCCTCACTAATTCACTACTTAAGCTACAATTTCCGCACGCCTGGAGAAAGATCTGAGTAGCTACAGAAAATAAAAAGGAAGCTCCGTGTCCTGGTTATCCTTTTTCGGCTGTCTGGCAAAACGAGTTGCTCACCGACACACAGCCCGTAAGTATCTGCATTGTCCTTCGCTGTTTATTGAGGTCTTAAAACTGTCCCCTGTCGTCCAACAAAATAGGTCTATTATTATGGCAACCAGTCCAAACAGGGGAATTGGAGGAAAACCAGGACAGTGGAACACAAATGGCTGGTTATAGCCCATCAATGAAATCTATAGAGGTGTGCAGGTGCTTCACTGAACAGGAGAAATCAATGCTCCGTTTCAGATCTGTGTCACATCCTGTTTCCTACAGGTGAATTTCCTACTCGTGAATGTTCCCTCACCACACCTCCTAACCAACTTTCACATTCAAATTTTAAATACAGATCATGAACAATAATAAATTTGTTTGTTTTTTTTTTTAAAATTGGACTTCCCAAAAGAATTGAAATCCCACCGATTCCTAAAGAAGACTAAATAGTTATACACATCACACAAAAGGGGGCATTTCTGTAAAATCCCAATGAATTAGCTCAAGCCACAGCATCGCAATAACAAGATATGTAACTAGACCAGTTTATTGTATGGAAATCATTTAACCAATAACAATGTCTGACGGCTCTTTATTCCATATTGTGTTGTTTCCACTGATTAAGCTATTGTGTATCTAAACAGAAAAATACTTTTTAAATCCCACATGAACCTCATGTTTTTCCTGAACTCTGATATTTAAAAACCTGACTTGGCAATTTCATTTAGCACTGAAGTCACTATTTTACATACACATACAGTATCTATTGTTTTTACATGACAGTTTTTATACATGAAATCTTTGATGTTCCAACACAGCTACATATGGGTTTCATGTCAGAAATAAAATCAAAATGCTAAAGCTGACAACGTAGGCTACAATAAATAACAACGTAGACACAGGTAGGTCAACTTCTCAAGATACAATTCAGCACTGTGGGTTTCATTTCATTAAGTTGATGCAAAACATGGTTAAATGCATGCTAATGTTGCAGAATATGTAAATATCTCTCTGTTTGCTAACAATTTTCATGTTTAAAGAAGAGCATCGGGGATAAGGGTTGAGTCTGAGCAAACCATGGAGACTTAGTTCAAGATAATGAAGGAAGACATGGGCTGAACCAACATTGTGGCCCATCGGTGTGCACCGGTATGTACCAGAACAGCAGAAAATAACACATGGCATCCATTAAGTTGCTATCGATCGCTGAACTTGTCAAATTCAATCTACTGTACCTTGAGGTCCCTATAAACAACGAAGCGGTTGTGCATATGCTCCAGACCCAGGATGATTTCAGCAGCATAGAAGCGCATTTCTTTCTCACTGAAGACTCCATGTTGAGAGAGATGGTAGTGCAGGTCACCCCCTGAACACAAAGGCACATACAACATTTTAATCAACAGTCATGGGAATAAAAAGTGATGCGGCCGACAGGCTATCTGTCGGCACATTTATTGAGTGGCTGTGAAACAACAGCTTGAAAGGGCACGCTGTATAATAACTGTATTGAGTATTGCTAAATGGTGACTCAAGAGTGTGAGGGACTGGGAGCACTAAGTATAGCCTTAGATGACACTCAGACAACTGCTGCTTGAGGCTGATCTTGAAGGAGGGATAATGCTGAGAGACATTAAGAGAGTTAAAAAAAAAGGGATGACTGTCATCCTAAAGCGTCACTGCTGAGGTCAAAATCCCATCTCCTCTTGATTCTGTTAGGCATGACCCAACCAGTCGTCAACAAGCTGCCTAATCCAATCGGTGTTCCTCACGATGACTGACTGGGACTCCAGGTTAACCTGAGCAGGTGGGGCACAGGTCGCCTCACCGTTCATGAGGTCCAGGATGAAGCAGAGCTTGTCAGGAGTGTGGAAGGCATAGGTCATACACACGATGAAGGGGCAGTCCTGCAGAGAGGAAGAGAAGAGGTTAGAGCAGCGTGGCTTCTCTTTTCTCCTCCTTAGTGGAGGTCTACTATTTTGCTCTCCACATGAATCCAACGTATTTCATTGATCCTGCTTAAACATTACGTAGAAATGTTATAGTATGTCTAAGAAATATGCAGATTATCTCCAGGGTTTTATGTTAATCTCACATTTCCTGACAATTACTGCATCAATGCTCATTATCAACTTGGCTTGTTAATGAATAACAGCCTACTTAAAAATTATCTTAAGTCAATTTTAATTTGGTACCGCTTCCTCCCGTCGTATTTGCAATTTGGCTGAGTCGAAGCTCAGCAATGGCTGATCAAAGACGCTGCTGCTGTGTGCAACTCACCCCGGTGCTGACTAATGACAGCATGATTCTTTCATTGAGCGCTAGAGTCTCTCCCTGCTTCATCTTGATCCTCTTCTTGTCCAAACACTTCATGGCATACCTGACATTCACACAGCAGAGATTAGGCACTGAAGGTCGCAGCATGACTGTGGCCTTTACAGCTCTCCTTCTCTCCTCCTTACATCTTTCCTGTGTCAGCCTTCCTGCAACCGTACACTTCGCCAAAGCCGCCCCTGCCGATGATCCGGTGCACACTGAAGTCATTCATAGTCAGCTGGGGGACGACAAAGGCGCGAGAGGACATTAATAAAACTCAATAAAAGTGACTTCCCATCCCAACCAAAACTCTTATGGTTAGAAACTGTTAAAGGGATTCAGAACCAAATCTATTTGAACCACAGCCAAGTGAGTTATTTTCACTGTGGTACCAGTGGCAAGCTAACCTTATTAGCAACCTCTGGGGGAGTACAAAAAGGTGCAACGCTGAAGAAGATGTGCATGTGAAATGTGTTTCATTGTAAACTAAACTAGCTGGACTTTAATATTTTTATCAAGGCTGACTCGCTGAAAGTCTGGTTGTATTGCTGAGGGGGGCTAGAAAGTGAGAGATGTGAAACAAAGGCCCTGAAATGAGAGGCAGGAGTGCCTCCAGCTGCTCCTAAAATGATAGACTTCTTTAATATCCCTGTTTTGTGCTGCACATCATCCAATGCTCTGCCGCAGTGTTCCCTGAGCACTCTCAGTGGAAACACACATTTGCCTGTGGACAATAAAAACATGTACTCACATGGATGTTAAGCTCCACATTCTTCCATTGGCAGAAACGAGTAAATTTGTCACTGGGGGGGAAAAGATTGGGATTTAGTAATACGTTTGCAAACTGTTCAACTCAGTCCTCCCACCCTCCGACTCCCCTGTCTCACCTCTCGATGAACTTCTGGAAGATCTTCCCTCTCAAGCTGTCACAGATCTCCACTATGTATGGCTGCAAAGGGACAGACACATAAACAGCAGATCAAGCCAAGGATTTTTATTCTCAAAAACAATGTGATTTGGGAGCTGATGTGAATATGTCCTTTGTGCATGAATTGGATGATTGAATTAGAGGCTATTACAGGCACTAAGTTTTCCTAGGGTTCAGCCTTGTTAAAGCGTCTGCTGCTGTTTAATTCTCTGCTGATGGAGCAAAATCACCTCAGAGTTGCCCATTTGTGTCCTTACATGTGGACGGGCGAGCTCTGTGCCACTATTTTCCAGCTGGATAGTAAAGTTGAGCAACACCGGGCGCTCACAAAGTGGAAAAACTGACAGGTTGATGTAATGTGTGTAAGTCACTGGGGACTAACTTCACATCTAGAATAAGTGCCGTGCTGTAGTCTAAAAGAGGAAATTGTTAATTAGATTTACTGAGCTGAAAGAAAACAACTGTTGTTCCTCCTTTCGCTGCAGTTTTATTTTTATGAACGCTCTGCGTTGAGCACAAAGATAGGAACTATGTGACGAAATCTAATGTTGATAGAGCTCCATACATAAAAAGACAAGACCTAGAAGAGTCCACTATTTTTGCGCCGTCAGAAAATTTAAGACTTTTAAGTGCGCTTTATTGCAAAAATATGGGAGACGTGTTCCTAAAATGAGACCAAACTGATAATTCAAGTTTGTCATGACCAAAAATATTGTGATTTTTTGCCGACAACTGGCAAGATTAAAAGAAAATACATAAACATGTGCCTTTTAAATGGCCTCTTACCTGGAAAAGAGTTGGGGGAACTTGTTTCTTCGCTAGGTGACTCTGCACATGGTCCACTGCCTTTTTAGAAAAAGACTGTAACAAAGAGAAGGAAATACACAGGAGAGTCATAAAAGAAAATGCAGGGCTACCAGTAGTTTCAGTTTTCTGTACAGAGGTATGTCCCCCAGTGGAACATGAGCGGGACCATTTCGCTGCTTTGAGACCACTGCAGGTGAGAATACCAGTTTGATAACTTCCTCCCTTCGGATGGCAGTGAGCATCAACTTTGTTCGACATCTTAAATTGCTGCCTAGCATGGGGACAAAAGCTGCACTGTGACGTGTTGTTTGTCGAGACCCATTCCAGGCAGTCATGACCAGTAAAAGCCAGACTGCTATTTTAGTTTGGCCGATGTTTGCCTAATTCTTTAACAAATACATCAGTTTTAATCCAAGTAGAACGTCTTATACCTATGCAGTATAATTAATGACAAGAGTAAAGCAGCAATCATGGTCAATAATACAGAGGGTAAAACATTCCTTATTTCTCTGTGAAGTCCCTTGAGATAAAATCTAGTGATTGGCAGGGACTCAAACAAGATGGGTAATATTTGATGGTTAAAATAGTCAGATGTGGCTCTACTTCTCTCACTGAGTCATGTTAGATACCCGTGAAGGCTGTGGATTAATGAGATTACACTCAATCTTAAATTTGAAGCGGCGTCCTCACATGTGAACAGGACAGCAGCTCCTTCATGATGTACACGTCGTAAATCTGTCGGCTGCGGCTCAACCTCTCCTCTTCTGAGTCCAGCTTCTCGTAGTCCTTAATCTGAAACAGAAAAACAGTCCGAGGGGTCAGGTTAAAGCTGCGGGAAGACGTTGCAAAGTGCTTCCCCTTCAGGGCTAAATCTGAATAAGCGGGATTATGCCCCTAATCTCTCATCCTTTCCAATGATAACATCTAATCCCACTCAACTCACACAGGACATCCAAGACTTACTTCTTCGTAGAACTTGAGCTGTGGTACGGCCTCGTCAATCTCATTCATACAATAGTCTTTGAAAAGCAGGAAACCTAAAGAACAGAGACCCCACAAGGACATATTGGTAAAGTAATTTGTTGCCATTCATATGTTAATAAGCAAAACGTATTAAATACGAAGGTTAGCATGATATCAAATGTATTTTTCTTGATCTCATGATATCAAAACTACACATAATGGAATATTACACGAGGAAAGGCTGGGGAGATAAAAATCCACATCTCCTTGCAGAGAGACAATACTCGGCTGTTGCCATGGTTATTGCCTCCACAGCTACGGGCTGTGTTGCCCACCAGGAGGCCAGCCCGATGCGCTGAGGTGGCCCCCTGGTGTCTGCAGTATTATCACAGGGCAGGACGGTGTCAGGTGGTGTGGTTAAAACAAAGAACCAGGAAGGGGTGTGTGGCGTGTGTTGGTGAAGCCGTGTGCTCGGTGTACTACTCTGGGTGGCTTTACCTGCTTAACATCAGGTATTAGCAAAAATAGCTAACGAGATCTCAGCTCTGGTCACAGTAACCTTCACGGCAGTGAAAGAAGCAGGGAGGGAGGTGATGGATGATGTGTTTCAACACCTACTTTATCAGAACTACATAATAGCAGACTGTATCACAATACAAGAGAGTCGTGGTTATCCAAAACAGACCAGGGATTTTGCTGCAACTACCGTATTTCACTGTGAAGAAAGGCATTCAATAGAAACCTGTTACGCAAATAAAAACACAAATAAGCTTGTGTGCACGGTGGTTTGTGAATTTAGATTGTTGCTGTTGTTATTGAATTGAAAAGCAGCACCGCCAGAATGTCTTTATGTTCGGAATTCAGGATTGTGGAATGAATGGCAAGAAAAGAAGGCGCAGATGATATAAAAGACCAATATAAGGTTTAAAATGTAAGGCTTTGGCAGATGTGCCCTTGATTCAGTTTATGGCAAACTGGCAGCGGTTTTAGACCTCCCACCTATCATCTATTCTCACTTCTTCCCCCGGGTTTATCTCTCCTCCAGACATGATGCATCATTTCCCCTCCGCTCCATCGCTGACACTGAGGCGCAGACAAATAAATGTGCTCACATGGATCCACACATGCTGTATGTACACAGGCGGGCGTACAGGGCATCCTTGTTTGCAGAGAGGGTGCTGCTGACAACCACCCCGACCAAAGGCACACACGGGTTTTCGACAGCAGCGCCTCAGCATGCGAGGGGAGGTCTTGGGAGCAGTGAGCAGGCAGGAAGGACGATGGCGCTTACATCACCAACGCTCCAGGATTAACCTTAATCGTTGAACACTTCAACGCCGCCCGGCTAATTCGACAAATGGCCTCTTCCAGAAAAGACGAGACGCGCGTGTGTACGCAAAGGCACGCACGCACACACATGCACACACCGAAATCAAACCAGAGTTGAGTTCTTTTTGAGCGTTGTCTCATTAGCAAGATGACGTGATCGGTCCAAAAATAGTAAACACACTTGTTCCATCGGCTGTATCTGCCATCTTCCGCTCACACACACACACACACACCCGTCGTCATTGCCTGTGTGGGGGGGCTGGAGGGGCAACATTAAACAGAAAAAAATATGGTTGATCCAACCAAGTGGAAAAAATGTCAGCTTCAATCCAGGTAAATCCTTCAAAGGTGGATGTTGATATAAAGAAAAGCATCAAGCCGAAATTACAATAACACCCATTTCCTGTGAAATCTGACTGTTTCAATCAAGCATGAGGTGACTGTCTGAGCCAGCTCCTTCAAAATGGAGAGGAATTATAAATATTCACATTTGTGGATGATTTTGTCATTTTACTGGCACATTTACTCCATTTCAAGTAGGATACATGTAAGCGAGGACAACGGGACAATAGGTGTCGGGTGTTTTTGCTTTACCAAGATTTGAAGGGCTCTATTTCATCAGGTCATCATGGCAACAAACACATGCCAAAGTAAACACCTTGCATAGCCGACATCATTTAATCTCTTAAATGCCAACCAAAATGAATTTCAAACTCTCCTCATCCAATTATACTATATGCTACACGGCCAAACCAAAAATGAGAATTCTCAAGGGAAATACAAGAGGATAAAGAGAGTTTTCACCTTTTCTCAGGTGTTTGCACGGACTCCTGTTTGCTTCCATCAATGTTATCTTTCAGGAAGTTCAAGTTTTTGTTGTTGTTCCATTCACTCACGTCATTTTCTTGTATCAATATGCTTAGTCAATATTAAGCCGAGAAAAAAAAAAATACTTTACCAAATAAGCACGCGGGGCTTGAGACATTTGTGCTAGCTTTGGCTTTAATGGAGACATTCTGAGGAACAATAGGGCACTGGGA
The DNA here is from genome assembly GCF_003711565.1 of Takifugu flavidus. NCBI lineage: Eukaryota > Metazoa > Chordata > Actinopteri > Tetraodontiformes > Tetraodontidae > Takifugu > Takifugu flavidus. The sequence continues at coordinate 2,365,058 of NC_079539.1, forward strand.
GAGTGGAGTTCTACTGTCGGGCTTGCATTGTTGCGCCAACGGTGAGGAAAAGGTTTGACCGAGGAGCAAATCCATTTTAAAGACAAGAGTTTCTCCTCTTCTTTCCTGCTAAAGGGTCATGTGAGACTGGGGATGACTGTTGCATTATACATATACTGACCTTTACTGGGGAAAGGGAGGAAAGCCAACACTGAGCCAGGTGTGTGTGTGTGTGTGTGTGCGCGTGTGCGCGTGCGTGCGTGTGCGTGTGTGTATATGGCAAATATTCAAGTACACCAGGATTAGCAAACAATGCTAAGTATTCTCCCAGTTTTGCTGTTGGCTTCGTCGCTGCTGTTGAGTGAACAGCCATGACAATTAGCCCCAACAATAATGATGACATCCGTTACCCAAAATGTTTCCAACTCCTACAAAATGCAATATTAGCATGACATCATTTACTGTTAGAGGATAGGGTGCAATTATAGCTCTCCTCATTTGATTGATCAAACAAGATTACAGAACATTTGTAAGACTCACTGAACAACTTCCAAGTTTTGGGCGAATTTGTGGTACCTTCTTGCAATTCTGTGCCAACAGGTATTAATTACTAAGGTGTGTTCTGGTAAAAAAAGCAGGATAACATTTTGATAACAGGTAATGAAACGTGTCAGGTGGATTTATTACACGCATCTAGTCTCTAGTGCATGACTGAGATAATATTAGCTGACCCAGCGGAGAACTATCATTAAAATGGCTGTTTTTGAGAATAATGGACCCTCCCAGCTTCTTGAATTGTGATGTTATTTACGAAGAATAACTGACAAAAGCCTTTTCTATCCAAGCTGGAGTGAGACTTTCATGCTTTTGGCTGTCATCACCACAGGACTGTTTGCAAAGCATAAAACAAATTACAGAGCGGATGTCTTGTCCTGGAACAACTCACTGTTTGGAAAGCCGGCTGCCTTGGATATGCTAACCAAGAGTGCAGTCCTTGACCTTTAAATACACTTACATTCACGATCGTAATACAAGCATCCGACATCAAACCGTGGACATCTCTACACTTCCTACGAGCTTTGAAAGATGATCATTCCCCCAAAGATGTGCATTATAATTTATACCATTGAGGACTATGAACACAGGAACATGAGAGCTCAAAGGCCTGCAGACAAACCTTATATGTATATATACTGTATATATGTGTGTGAATAAAAATATATAATTACTGGCTGATCAAAATGAACATTGAAATTAGGACAAGATTTTTTATGTTTGCAGACAGGAGAAACTGCACGATAATGCCATACCCTGTTTTATATTGAACGAGTATCAGTTTTTCCTGGTGGTGGAATTCTGGGTAATGTAGTCATACAGCATGATGCTAATTTTGGAAAAGAAGAAAGAAGAAACAAAGGAGAATTTCATGGAGGAAATGAGGGCCATTGGTCAGTTCTGACATGTTTATAAAAACAGGGGACATGTGTATATGGTAGAGTGGTGAAGGCACCTCTAACTCCCTCCCTTCTCCTTTTTCTATATACGGGAATGTACATTTAGTTGTGTGATGCTTTCGTTTCTTAGAAACGATTTGAACATCACACATATTCTAATCTCCTGATGTGGTTTCACCACCAGACTTGACACACTACAAAAGTGAGATCAACATCATCGGGCCGGGGTTTTTGCCCATTGGACTCCATCTACTGCCGCTCTTGGAATTTTCCTCCGCCGTACACATTTTAGTCCCTAGTATATGCTACCGTGTACTATTTTTAGTACCAGATGGGCTGAGGTTCCTAGCAAGTAGTAGCAATGCGTTGCCAGACAACCAAACAGAAGGCCTGTGACACAGACTTAAAGGTTTAGTGTGTGTTTCACGCCGCTCAATACATGTCCTCAACTCACTCCTTTCGGAGAGTTTTGGGAATCCTCTTGTGGCTGCTGCGGCCTAAAATTGTATCACCCCACCCCCCAAACTGCAGTCATCCAAGTATTTCTCATCCCCATGTTCAGTTATGATGACCATGATGATAATTATAATATTGCGTTATGTAATAACTCAAGGAATTTACTATGATAAACACGCTAGCAGCAAGTTTTAAACGCTACAATTCGTTGCTAGGTCCCTGAAGCGAATACTACAATCTCCATATTCAAAGTTTTATTACCTCGCTACCTTCAGCTTCTTAATGCGGCATTACCTAAAATGTTTTATAGACTTGAATTGCAAATACAAGGCTGAGGAAAACAGAACCTCTAAGAGATTATGGCGTTCGTGGTCCCGGGCTTTTCAAAGCACCTGAGTTCCTGTCCAAAATGATCAATCCAATCAATGGTTTTCCTTTTAGCATGCCAGCTAAATGTTCAGAATGAATCAATATGAGCACAGTTTCAAAGGAATTCACAATGGCCGCATGTCGCCGCTACTGAAGGCGCTGTTGATGTTGTCGACTTGTATATTTAAGACAAAATGTCCTTTATGCTATAGTGGCTGAATGGTGCCGCTTTGTTCGTTGTTCTTGATAACAGAACAACAGGAAGGAAGTCTCAAGTCTAATTCAATTGATGGAAAGGGTATTTTATAGGTATAAAGTGGATTTTTTCTTCACTTTTTAACTCCAACTGACAGAGGTCAGAGCTGAAACAAAGACAGTGTGAATCATGTGAATGAATAAAGAATAAAGGCGCTGTGAGGAGGGCTGGAGGCATGGAGGGTCTGTTGACATATGTGTCTTGGCCTCTAGGAGTAATGTTGCATTCTGGGAAAATAAGATGAGACCTGGCCATTTTCTTTTATTGTCACCATCGTCTCTGTTTCCTCTCTGCCGGTTCTCGACACCCATTTTATTCCTCCTTTAATCAATTTCATTTCTCCCCATTGACAAGCAAATGCTGCAGTTCTTGCCAGGTTGCCAGGGAAACCACAGTTGCTAGGCAACACACAACTCTCCATCATCCATTCCAGAAGTCTGACAGATGAAGAACGGGAATGCCAAGGCAAGAGTGAGAAAAAAAAATGAGAACGGGGAGGGGGAGCACCAGAGACAAAGGGAGAGTAAAAAATGGCTGAACAGAAAGCCCAGGGGTGGAGGTGACCCAGGGGAGGCGAGACCCGAATCATCCTCAGGACATTTGGATCTCACTCCAAGATGAACCCCTGTGATCTGCTCCAGCACCTCTTGCCGTGCTCACAAACGGTGACTTCATATGTTAAGCGATTCCCCTTGGGCCAGTTTTATATGCTGCTTCAGCGGAGCCCCACCATAAAGTTCTGACCTGTCTGTTGGCTGGTATTTTTACTGGCTGGTTCATATTTTGTCGGTACAGAAAATTGTACATCTGATTTCAGATCGCTTTACCAAATTACGTGGAGTATCGGTTTCTACACCGTTCCTCAGTTCCTGCATTATTTGTGTCTAATGGGGGATTAATCATAATCCAATGACACGCTGTAGCATGAAGCATGAATTCCATACATACTGTACAGGTGACTGAATTACTGACAGGCTCCCAGCGCACAAAAGTGCACACAAAAGTACTCCAGGTGAAGTAGCGTCCACTGTGTTTGGCTATATTTATACAGAATGTCCATTACATAATGGTCCTGCCGACCCCGATTTCGGGTGGCTCCATCCAGTCAGAATGAGACACCCACAGAGGAGAGACTATCTCACCGGTGCAAATACTGGGATGTTCGACGGCGTTAAGAGGCGTTCACCTGCTCTCACTTTTACAGGACTCTGGTAACGTAACTGTGGGAAAAGGTCGGGAGATTCTGCACCGAGGCTTTGGAGAGAACCAAAGAACCAAACCGGTTCCTAAATGTTAAAATGTCACATCTCTATTTGGCAGAAACTTAACATCATGTTAATGTATGTGAAACTGCTGTAAATGTGACACTTTGGCGAGTTAACACTGCCCGTCTAACCTTGAGCACAAACATCCCAGAAGCGCCAGCGCATCCTCATGACCTTGGTTGTCATGGCAGTGGAATGGAAAAAAATAGCTTGTTGAGATCAAGGACAAAACGGGTTTTGCGGAACTAGAATCAAAAGCAAAAGCAGCGTCCTGCTTTTGCGATCAAGTAGATAAAATAACTTTCTCCCATAATGTGCAAAAGGGAACTTAACCAGCTTAAAGCTACAATCATAATACAATCTCAAAGGGGAGCTCAGGTGACCTTTAGGCGCCCCATAAGGGATCGCGTCCTTGGCTGCACATGGTTATTTGGTTATTTTCAATGAGCATCGAAGGAATTCACTATGTTGGGCTGTAAAGGGGGAAAAATAGGAAAATGTTGCTGGTAAATACGTGGAGAACTAGTGCAGTATGGGTGGTGACACATGTAATCAACAGGGAGTTGCTCCATTTGGTCTCATGGGCAGAACCCACACCGACTGGACTGGCAACAAGTGTTTACTGGGAAACTAATGAGCGCTGAGAGCTAATGGCCAGTAGCGACGGGCTTGCACGTAGAAACAACAGTCTGACAGATGAGAAGTGGGACCAGGTGCAGAGTTTGAGCAAAAATAGCGTGTGCAAAGTTGTGAGTGTTACAATATTTAAGTTCTAGTTCTGCTGCTTCGTAAGGCCCATTTACAGTTTGCAAGTCTTTGATTGGCCAGTCTGACTGGTCCCTCTTGGAGAGGCTTTTAAAGTGTGGAAATTGGTTTGAAACATGCAGAAAAACCAAAGAGGTCAATCCTGTGTGATCAAGATGGTTCGCAAGAGGCTGACATTTTTAGCAACAACCCAAAAGATATTTTGGTTTACCACAAGATAAAACAACAACCTTCCCATTTTGGAGCGAGCCAATACTTTCCCTTTAGAAAACCATGGCTTCCAACGCGCTAATCTTTTCACATCAAAATGAAACCTGGGTGAAAAGAAACACATAACATGACGCCTGGCTGAATATTATTGGATGGATGGATGCCATGGCTTTAAAACAGAGATGAAGTCATGATACTGAGCAGAGATCGCGGAAAAGGCAGACAGAAGAGGATCTGAAAACAAAGAAAAGGAGGCAGGGAGAATTAACACAGTCACTTTTCACGAGGGAGCAGAGACCTAGAACAGTAAGTAAACCTAGCTGAAGCCTGCAGGGCAGCTGTGGTCCCCTGGTGCACCACAACTACTGGCGCACTGCCTGTCAGCTCAGAAAGGAAACACTCAGTGGAGCCAGTACAGAGACACTGCTACCGGCTGAAGGGCAGGAGGAAGCAGAAAACACAAGCCTCTGCAGTGAGCTATCGCCCTGACAACAGTGATGTTGTCCTTCATGATGGGGGCCAATACCGCCACTGGGTTTTTTGGAATTATTTGCAAAAAAAAAACAAAAAACCATGAGATATGCATATGCGTTGGTGGTATGGCTACACGTCAATATCTGTAGCTCTGTAAGATCTGTGGGGGCAACGATTAGGGAGAGGCAGCCACAACAGGATCAATACTGACACCGAGACCCTGCCAAAAGATGTGATGGGTTTGCCTTTCATTTACAATGGACGGCCACTGCAGCGCCATTCAGAAATCATGTTCAACTGGCAGCACGTGCACGCCAAGGCCCTTTTCTATAGGACGAAAAGCAACGTGCTCTCTAACTAATTCTAATATTCCGTTATTATGGCCTGTTCACCAGGCAGGCAGCTATAAGGATGCACATCAGTAGATGTTAAAAGTCGTCATTTAAATTATGTATATGACCGATGTTGATATTATGATAACGCAAACAGTTTCAATACAGATCATTAAAAAATAATAAGCAATGCAATTAGATCAGGTTTCACAAGAAACGATTAGAAAATGAAGACAACAGCGTTGCTTTTAGTGCCTTAAATAGAGCGGGCATGCAAAAGAGTCTTTAAATATTTAAAGTAAATGTACTACTGGCTTTTTTTCCCCCTTTGTTTTTATAAAATTTCTGTTTGGATGGAGAGCAAAGGAGAAACGTCTTATCATCGGTTTCATTCTGCCAGCAGATGAGTGTTTTTTCCTGTCACCCAGAGAAATGCAACGCATGACTGGTAATTGTACTGCTGAGTGGAAATGGCTTTCTTGGAGGTATAATGTTCAAACTTACCAATTTTCTGGTTGAAGATTTTGTCAAATGTCAGTTCGTCTCTCTCTTCCAAGTATTTCTGCATCACACTGCGAATGCTGCGAACATGAAGGGAGGGGAGGGTGAGAAAAAGAGAATTGGATTAATTCGCACCGTCGTTATCAGATCACTGAGGCGGATACGGCGTGAACCAACGCTCAAAGATTATGTTTCAATCCTCCCTCGGCTCCTGTTTGTTATCCCGGCCTTGGTTTGGGCCTCTCCTTGCCACCTGTCCCCAAGCAGTCAAACTGCAGGGAGGGCAAAGCTGGAGGAGGCTGCAGTGGAGCCAGGAGAGAAACATGCCTCCCTGGGAACAGGTGCTAATGAGAATGAGACTGGGGAGAATAAATCAATTAGCACACCCCACACAGGCCTATTAACACCACACCAGCATCATCCGTACACCAGAGGCCAAGAGGCTTCACCTGCAATTGTTCATGCATAAACTAGCCTGTGCAAGAAGTGTCTGGACTATACATTTTGTGTAGTCTTGTATGAGAATAAGAGCATTTCGATACTATATAAATGGCATTGGACGCGGATCCATCTAGGACATATGCTGTAAATGCACAATCAACAGGGCTACAGTGAGTCATCTAGAATGATAAGTGTTGATAATTATGCAAATGAAGCTAGCTGTCATGTTGGCCGCCAACAAGTTGGGTGTTTTCAGTTCAATGTTCAAACCATAAAAGCCTTTATTGAACAAACGTCTAATGTAATTTAGGCACCACGGCTGCTCGGGCCTGGTTTGCTTGAAGAACTCTACCAAAACAGGAATGTGATTTCTTACAAACAGAAATGCGATTGATCGCCGATTGAGGCTATAATAATAGTCATGTTGCAAGGCGGTGGAGTTGCCCAAGCAGAAGTATATGCACGTTTTCACACATGAGCCTGCCTAACTTCCCGCCACCTCAGCAAACACTGACGGCAAAGAACGCAGTTTCAGAAGCCGAATTTTTAGTATGTGACTGTCCGCCGTTAAAACCTGGTTAATGCTAGCAGCAAAAGAGCAGCTTCAAAGTGTCCCAACCTGAGATGATGCTGAGAATTCAACAGCTTTGAAAACATTCAAAGCTGTATCAGAAAAGTGGGAATCTTTTCCTAAATCCACTTTTTTTTTTTTTTAATAGTAAAAAGCTACAATTTATCCACATGGTACACCAACAGATGTGTATGGGGAAATTATTGGAAAAGCATAGGAATTTAATGTATGGCTCTCAGACTGCAACTTGTAAAATGTCCAGAAGGACAAGAACAGAAAATGGAATGTGTAGTCGGCACACTTGTAAACTCTCCTTGGAAAGAAGCAGCCAGACACCGTGGCTGTCCAATGTAAACCAACCAGCATGTTTCTACCAGAGCTCCTGTCATCACGGACAGCTTTGCCTCTTCCAAATTACAAATCTAGGCCTGGAAAACAACTCTAGAAATGATTGCTTCTCACATTTGTGCAAGAATCTGTTTATACGAGCACAAGCTGGGTGTCTATTGCGTTACTTTTTTCCTCCGTTCCAACTGTCACACACAGGCACTTTACTGAAACGCCTCCGTGTGGAGAATACATGGCCAGTGAGCCACATCACTGATCATCAGTTAGAATGTACAGCCAAATATACTTAAACAGGTAAATTATTCTTACTACAAAATAAAATACCATGTTAAATTTAAACAATCGAGACCCAAATGGGGTGATAGTGCAAGTTGCTAATGTGTCAAGCTGCATTCAAATGTACCTAGGAAGTAAACACTTCCTCTTTCGGTTGGGGGGGCTTATTTATGGGCCAACTGAATCACAACTGAGTGAGCCTAGATTACTAGTATGGAATGTGTTTACACCCTAAAGAGATTAAAAGGATTCTGTACACCTGATGTTTATCATGAAAACTCTGAAAAATCTCACCACTTATTTAAGGCCACAAATGGGGAATCAAGATTGTAAAGATACAGTTCTTATAATTGTAAAGACACCTTTCTGTAGTGCTGATCTGTGCTGTAGCTGCTCTTATTAGTGCTTGTGCTTTTAGCCCGTAGCTTGTACCTTGTACAGCGTATGCTCAGTCACTGCATGGGTGGATACAGACAAGGTCCATAAGAACACAGGCTGCACCTTCCTTTCGGCTGTACTTACATAATCTGAGCCCCCGTCACATCTGCAGCTGCAGAAAAATGAGCATGTGTGGATCACAAGTGAAATCAGAAAGCAAATTATGAACCAAAAGCTACCAACCCTCGGCGCCGCTGCCTCCGAGGTAATGTCCCACATTTGAAAAGTAGAAAATGCCGACAGCTGTGACCACGAGGGCACGGCAGTACCCTATGCTTGAAGACCCCGACCTTGGGTGATGACCCCTTAGATAACGGCGCATCTCTTAATCGCGCCATCAACTGAAAAAAGAAAACACTGGGGGGGGGGAAAGTATGTCCGAAGTGTGGACTTAATTTTAGACATGATGTTTGGCTGCTGGGTGACTTGTACCACGGTATGTTGACAAGTTTCAAACACGCGAAGTAGGCGTAAAGGCAGCCCTTCCGTTATCCGCCGATCTCCAGAGACAGTCGCCGCATTGTGTCGGTGACTATTTAACACGCCAGAGCGTACATGTGTAAATATTTAACAGATTAACAGGATGCCACTGACATTTCCATAGCTGGGTCTGTGGGCATGTAATTGAACTGTGATGATAACATACCACCTGTTCAAATTTATTTTAGGCTCAACTAGATCTCTAATGGACGCTATAATATTAGCTTATGAGATTTACCAATTATGTGGGTTCTCACATGGCAGTGGAACAATGAAAGTTCAGCCCAAAGATGATACAGGCAGACCAGCGTGACAGACACCAAAACATATGAGCCAGAGATGTTTATTCATGTTTAATCAATCAATATTCATAGATGTTCTCCTCGTGTACATTAGCCTCGCTTTGCCGGAATCAGACAGCCCAATTATTCTTGTTGGTAACTGCACACTAACGTGACAGGTTTTTTTTAGACGGGTAAGTACCTAAAGGTAAGTCACAAATCTCGCTCCGATGTGCACATATCTCACAATTACACTCCGGGAGGCTGTTTGCCTGACATCGGCGGCCAACCGTGTTCCAGGCACGTCAATACGAACTCTGAACACGCAACCAAAGCAAAAAAAAAAACCATCAGCTAAAATGCTTATTGGTAACTGCAGGCCAAATGCCAGCGCTTCTTTAACGCCACGCAGCCTCTACAGCCGCGCTACTCACACGTGAACATCCGCATCTTCGCGCCAGACGGCCGTGCCAAGCACTTTGGCTTGTCTTGCCCTGCATGTGCGCGCCGCCTTTACTTTCTCATGTGCGTGGTTTCCTTTTGTGCTTTGTCTCGCAGCGAAACAGTGAGTCAACCGACGGAGACGGTTCATCGAGAGCCAGCAACCGTCGCGGCCTTTAGACAAGTTCTGACAGCCAAACATCGGCAAAATGTAATGGGTCTATTTTAACTTGTGCACGTTGCGTGTGACTTTGTTTCTCCTTAGGCAATTGTTCTCTTTATCTGGTAAAATATATAGACTTTAAAACCCGTTCTTCTAGCTTCTGCTTAGCCTCCAACATTTCCAAAAAGTGTTTCAAATGGAAGGAAAGGGTTTGTGTGCCATTTTTCAATATGGGGGAACACTTAAAGGAACATGTCATTTCCAGAAAAATGACCAATTTATGCGCTTAAAATGGAGGAAAATTCAATTTAAAAAGAAAGCTAAAGGTGTTCGGTACCGTATTGAACACCTATCAGGCCGTGACATGGCCGCTTCCTCCCGTATCACTTCTTATTTGGATTTCTCCCAGTCGAACGCTCGTCCTCCCCCACCCTAGAAATCTCCGCTGCCTTCAATGTTGCTGACCAAATCTCACCCCACTGCCAGAGAGCATAGCATTGCTGAGAATGTGGCAGCCCGCCGCTACCTCCAAAGAGCCGCTGAAAGCTTTAAATATGCACAACAGGCCTGAACAATGCACACAAAGAACCCAAAGCAATACAAACTACACTTTAAATAAGAGCAAAAAGGCAACTCACGGCTGCAGGGGAGAACCTCGGCATTCTGACACAAAGAAAAACCTTTCAAAGACAGGAACTGACTCTTTTTGTGAGTTTCTCATGCGTGGCAGCTCCACGTCAGCTGCCGGGCTTTGTCAAGTAAGGCTGCCACAAAGCCATCAGAGATCCTCACGTGTTTGACGGCAATCCTCGTCTACCGCACCCCGATGGATGGACCTGTGCTTGTGTTCTTATTGAAGGGTTTCAGAGGGGTTTTTATGACTGAGCGTACGAAAAGGTCTTCACTCCTCCTTCCCAGATATTAGAAGCGGTGAGACACCGCAGTAGCATGGGCCTGGATGAGAAATGTTAATAGAAAATGACCTCTCGCTGCGGGCAGGAGGTCCAGGATGGACCTCTGCGAGCATTATTCCCAGATCCCTTGCAGTCCATTTAAAATTAAAGCAATACCTCTGTGGATCACCTCGAGATGTTTGGGAGCAGAGGCGCTAAACACGTTAGCTCATGCACAGAAGCAATGTGCAGTGTTTGGACGCTTCCGTTTGCACCGATCTTCACCTAAACGCCGATGGGGAACTTTCTGATTACCGTCAACTCATCGATCAGCCGCTCTGGTGTTTACGCTCTGCAGTCGGAGCCTCGCGTCTGCGGATTAGCTTCTCATCATTGTCTCGCAAACTGCATTCTTCACTGGACGTCAGACGAGGAGCCGTGAACTCGTTGAGATAATCCCTATGAGGTGGGATTATCAAAGGCTAAAACACAACACTCAAAATAAAACCTGGCACCGTCGCTTCCTCGGGAAACGCAGGGGGAATCTTCGCTATTTATCTCAGCCCATCGCTGTAACTCTATTAGCCTTGAATCGTATTGTTGCAAATCTGCCGTTAAGCTCGACGGCGTTTAAGCAATTACCGGCTCACCCGATGCTGGTTTTTCTAGATAGGGGACGTGGTGATAAGATTTGGAAAGTGACCAATGATAAAAATCTAAAATTTTGCCACCAGCCCTTGCAAGTAACCCCTCCGCCTTATTTTCCCCCTCAACCTGATATAAGAAAAGGTATTTGTAGGCTGAGGGGCCCCTTTGGTAGATGTTTTAAAGCTCTGTTTTGGGTGCAGTGCAAAGTTAGTTTGATTTAATATCTCCTTGAGAAAAGGCTGCACGATGCACAGAATTATCCTGCTCCGTCTTTTCAATATCGCTAAGCTAACTGTTGGGTAGCAGTTGGCAAGACATGGGTATTTAGTGTTATTACAGGCTGAAAATTACCTTTGCTTATTAAATTTATGATTAAAATTCCAAATTCCTCGCCTCTTTAGATGGCTGTTGATCCCTAAACATCCTGACAACCTGCCTCTTCATCCTTCCCTCATTAAAAATCTTAATTTGGATCACAAAGTGCAATGTTGCTCCAAATTTTCTGCAGAGCAGAAACTACAGAGCAGTTTATGTCCAAAAGCCTTCCACGCTGCCTGGCAGCAGTTTAGCTGCCGACCCTACGAGTGGGCGAGATCCTGTTTACTTGTTGATATTGCCTTTATTTTTGCATCTCTACCATCCAAAAACACCACTGTCACTGCTAGACACCGGCTGTCTGATGACGTCCAAATAATAAGCTCGTAAATATTTAAAAAGTGCATCAGCAGATGGCATTGGTGGAAGTTTCTATTAGAACTTTTTTCCGGCAGCTCTGCTCGACCTAACCAACCAAGTCCCCCCCCCCCTTCCCCAACACTTGATACATCAGGTATATTTACCGTACATCTATGCAGAAGTAAAAGAAAAGTAAATTACTGGCATGTGTGATGTAACATCCATATGCAAACCCTGTTAATTATCATGTATATGCAAAGTAAGCCAACAATGGCAACGTCAGACTACTTATGTAATGTATAGATTACAATTTAAAAATATTTCCTGGTAATTTAATCTTCTTCCTTGTTGATGGCGACTGTTCACTAGAGCATTTAATTAGTCTTTACAGAATACGCTTTAATGAAATCATGTTAGCTGCTACCGTGTGGATGGCCGCTGCTTTCTGCTGACCCGCCAAGACAAAGCAGGAAGTGAATCAGTAACCAGCCTCCTCCAAATTACCTTGGTTTAAATATAATGGTTGTCAACTTGTGTAAAACACCTCAAATCATTATGTAGGGACTGTGGGTTTTAAGCGCGCACGTGGGCGTTTCGATTGCAGGTTTAATAAATGTGAAGTTTGTCCCACATGGCCCAAGGCGTGCGTTCAACCAAATCCGACAATTGTGCTGTATAATCGGCTCCGGTTCACACAAGTTCTGCCGCTCGACTCCACCAAATATGCAAAAACTTAAATTCAATCCAGAGTAACAGAGACCTACCACAACCAAATTCAAACCACATCCTCTCCCATCGAACATTAAACATGGTCGTACGTGTCGAGCGCAGCCCGAGCAGGATACCAAACCCAGACATAAATGCTGTTAAACGCAAATGACGGGGGTTCGAGCTCATTTCCTGGCCTTGTGCTGGTGTTTGCAAAGGGAACAGCGTGGCTCCGGCTGCATCGACCTGCTCATACGGTGTCAAACGCACGCAGGCGAGACAGAGCTGCACGGATAAAACATGTGACACGGCACAACATGTTTGACTGCATTTAAAAACAAACCTGCCAACAAAAGCACCCGACGTTCTGCATGAACCACAAGCAGCCGCCTGTAAGGTGAAGGCAAGTTAACTTCTATGGAAGTTATAAGCGTAAGCTGACATACATGATGCCAGGGAGGGGAAGTCATCTGAGCTGAGAAGCTCTATAAGCATCTTTAAGGTGGTATTTACAGCAAAGACCTGGGTTTGGGAGGAAGCACGCCTGCATTTAGCTCCCTATATGGCTGCATAGCGTGCACAAAAGAGGCATCTGCTTGACAGGCAAACAAACACAAGCTTGAGGAGGGCTGCAGTGCAACATGAAAGCTCTTAGCAAATGTGGTTACCTGGGCTCGGGTAGGATGATTTTCTTACTCGCCCGGGCCGCTGGAGTAGACTTGCTCTTCTCCATCGCCATCAAATAACTGACATCGGCGAGCACTGCTTCGAGGTCCGCCATCTTCCGACCCTGGGACAATCAAATCAATAAAATAGCCGAAATTATGAGGGGGGGTGCAGTTCTGTTGCTTCGGGGAAGGGGGGAGGATCAGAAAGCGCAATGTCCTCCGCCAGATATGAGCAACATCAAGCGCCAAAGTGCGCGACAAGGCCGGCAGATCGGACGGCGGTTCCGACCATGGAACGGAATGGTGTCGTTGTCTCCGGCGGCGGCGCGTTCACTTCGCCTCAAACTACCATCGTGGTGACTGGAGACGCAAATTCAGGGGGAAGACATGGGTTGACAGGTTCCTGGAGAATTAGACCGTCACTAGGGCCGCTGGATCACTGTTCTTTTAATCCCATGAAGTGCAAAAAAACCGCAGGCGTGCGTGGGGGAAAATCACGCAAAAAAAATAACAACGTGCACTCGTTTTCAGGCCCCCTGTCTTAAAGTATCGTGATATATCTCGCTGAATGCTAGATGCACCAGATGCTGACAGCTGTCAAATCCTACAGGTCTCTGGGGACTTTACTGGTCCTCTTGCTGGAGATGCTTCCAAACGAATGGTCGGTCTCCAGTGCGGCATGTGTCTCGGGCTTTTCCCCTCATGTGGAAACACCGAAAAAATGCTCCGATTTTAGTCGGGTGGCTGCACAGCGAAATGGGACTGGGTCCTTCTGTGCCCCGAAAGCGAAAAAAGGGGAAGCGTTTCCGGAATAAACCAGACACACGTGTGGTTCTGGTTCTTCTTCTCACCCAGCGAGGCGGAAAAATGGAAATTCAAGAGGGAGGACAGTCGGTGACAGGTTGAAATGTCTTATCGGGGTGCTCGTCCGCCGTCCTATTATCGCAGCTGGTGCGCTAAAATTCTAATCTCTCAGCCGCGCACTGTTGCGGATCGGAGCCGACTGGATCAGGTTAGCGACGGGCCAGGAGTCATTATTATTGGGGCGTCATTAAAGCATACATGCCGCTGTTGTTGTTGCCGTCGTCGCTGGTTGACTTCCTGTGTTCCGACGGCTTGAACGTTCCCTAAAGGCTCATCAATCAGAAGAAATATCCATAAAGACGGGGGTTCAAACGTCCTTAAATGCTCGGCACCGAAATCAGTCCAGAGTGCAAGCGCCAAATTGAGCCGAATCCACACGCTGAAATGTAATTTACCGTAGCCTGCTGGCAACTGTCGATATTTGGGTTCGTCAGCTAGTTAGCCTCCACGCTAGCTAGCGAAATGAAACCTGTTAGCAAGCAGGCTAACTACCAGATATAGAGGAATGATTAACCAATTAATACACCCAAGAGCAGCGATCTTCCTTCACCGCCTGCACGAAAATATCCTCGTTGTCAGCATTAAACGCGGCCAACACCAGGCAGCCCAAGAGCAACTCTGCCTGGGTGGTTTAGTTATGGTTGAGCTAACGACGAATAAACCGACTCCTATTGGGGGGAATCCTTGCAATGATTTGGGAGGAATAGCAGTCTTCGACGGTCCGGTGGCTTTAAAAACAAAGGCCAATTCGCAAAAGATAATCCATAGCTGATTGCTGGGTTAACGCGACCCCAAGCGTCGGGGGGACCCTCCTTGCCTGGAGACCCGATGCAGAGCTACTGACTGTGGGCTGACGATGACGCCGATGGTGAAGAAGGGGAGAGCGTCGGGACATTAAAATCGGCTGCCCGGCGACGGCTCGAACGGCAACTTTTCCTGGTCGCCGTCAACTGTGATTAACTACCAAGACAATGGGGCGGACAGCACATTTGTTTCCCCCGGGCAATGTCAGCCAGCCACCGAGCTGCAGCGTTAGAGGGATTCTCCGATAAATCGACCCCGCAGATCTCGACAGCCAAAAACACTGCGACGGGGAACCGAGCGGGTCGTCACACCGCTGCCGCCAGCGACTCTCGCCTCGCGGGCAATCCGTGCCGGTGGCGCCCGGAGAGCGGAGCTAAGAGGCTAAACTAAGTGCCGTTTCGTTGCGTTCCGCTCCGACGTTGACTCAGAGTGCCCGGTCCGGACGGTGAAACAGTCTGCTCGGAAGCTTCTCTGAAGTCCCTCTGCTGTGTATTTTCTTGGTATTTTGCTAGCACAGCGGCACTACTTCTCGCTTCGTGCTTCACTTCCTCCCACTGCGGCGGAGAGACGCGCGCAAAACCCGGAGCTGGCGTCCGCGGAGCGGAGCGGAGCGGAGCGGCTGTGCTGAGGCAGCAGTGGTGGACGGGAGGTCGCTTGGACGTGTGATCGGCCTCACAAACCTTGTTACTTTTCTTATTTTACGATCAGGTGTCGGCCTATATGCTAATATGGACCTGCGTGTTAAGCAAACGTTCCTCCATCCCAGTGTCACGTGATGGTTATGCTTCTTTTAAATACAGAAATACAGGAAACATGCTTACTGCGTAAATATTAATTTAGATTAGTCAGGAAATTGTAGACGTGGACTGACGAGTAAAACCTAATGGCAGTTCAAAACCTTGAAAGTCGAATTACATCTTAAGACGTGTCGCTATTATTTGCTTTCCCCCTATACTGAATCGATCCAGTCACGATTTAATGACATTTTTTATCAAAAGCAGCAGCGTGAATGTGGCGTTTTGATGGAGACGCAGCGCCGCTCTCTGGTTCATGGCGGTACTGCAACTATCAAAACCGTTTAGGTTATTTACAAAATAAACATGACGAAAATATCCAAAAGAAGGGGTGTAAGTATTCATAAAAGCTTTTAAACCGAAACTATCATACTAAAGAATTCAGTGTAGAGTTATCAAAATGTTTGTACCTATATTATTAAAATGGTGGGTTATCAAAGTCTTTCAGTAATCAATCAAGCACAATCTTGAGTTTAATTTTCTTTGAAAGTTAGTGAATTGAAAGTTAGCAATTCCATTAATCCATTGCTTTTCATTAAATGCCATTTAGTGTTATTGATGGGTATTCTAGAGCCTTTCCCAGCAGTCACAGCACTATATTTTTTAAAGTCTTCGACTGACCGTCTCAAGCAAAACTCTAAATCTAAAGCTAATCAACAAGAAAGAAGTAGAAATTGTACATGGGTGGAAATCAGTAAGGTTTAAGAAAGACAGTTTATTCAGCACCGAGAATCAGAATGGAGCAAAAGGTGAAGGGTCACATGGGTAAAGAGGGGTTGGAGTCAGTTACTGCTGAATTCTGCGGATGGACTGGATCTGAGGGGTTTGGCAGTGGGACCCAAACTCCTTGAAGTGTTTGAACTCCCCACAGTGACGATCACACTCCATGATATACTGGTATCCACGGTAACCAGGATACTGGTAGCACACAAATCTGTTGAGAAATAACAGAGACGGAAGTTCTGAAGAAATGTTGCAAAACACGATGTTGTGAAAGACTAACTAAGATTGATGTGAAGTGATGTCGGTGCAGCCGTTGAGGTCACTCACGCTCCAGACTGGACCTTGAGAGAGCCAACTTCATTGTTGCACCAGCCCATGGCCTGGAGGGAGGGATAGTCATCACTGAGCTCACCCTTACGGCCCAGGAAGTTCTCACGCTCAAAGATAGTCATACGGCACTCTCTGTGGTTCTGGAGGTAGGGGGACAGAGCAAACACAATGACAAACAACAAGGTCGGCTCGTTTTTCAGGATCAAATCCGATGCCGGAAATAACGGCGAAAGGACGCGCGGAGTCTTACAGCGCAGGCGATGGGTCTGAAAGAGGTCAGCCTCTCAATGTGGTAGGCGTTGCTGCCCCCGAAAGCATCGCACTGGGGGTACTCTCCCCTCTCCAGCACAAACTGCTGGCCCTGGTAGGAGGCGTGCTCGTAGCCCACCCAGCTGCGGAAAAAGCCGGAGATTGTGTGTAAAGGATAGCTGCTTCCTCCTGGCCTCTGTCTGTCTGTTTTTTAGCTGTAACACTGTTTTTCCTGTGTGTGTGTCTGCTCACTCACGCTCCGCTCTCCACTCTGAGCGAGCGCACAGTCTCGAAACCAAACTCCATCACATTGCAGCACTCAGAGGTGAACTCGTGGCGCCGGCCCTGGAAGCACTCTTCATCGAAGACAATGATCTGCCAGGGAAATGGAGGCGTATGAGCTGATGCTGACACATAAAACACTTTAGATTGTTTGCTTGTTTATGGGAAATACCCTGAAAATCTGGGTTTTTAGACTCACCTTCCAGTGGCCTGAAAACTTGGTACAATGGTGCGTCATCTTTCCTAGAAAGTTGAAAGTGAAAACAACACACTTGGTAAAAAGATAGAAATTACAAAAAGGATTGCGCAGCAGAGAGTTTGTCATTAGACTGAGCGGGAACTCAAACATGAACCCTGATGAGAGAAGATCTCCACCAAAGGTCACACCTGAAGTGAAACATTCAATCCTAACATTTGCACAAACAACAATTCCCATAACCACAACAGCAGCCACATAGCTTTCAGAGGAACAGAACTGGACTCAGCGGGCAATTCTTAGAATGAAAGTAGTTTTTTTTTTAAAAAAGCCAGCGCTTTCTTGTAAACTTCTCTCCAGCCGCCCACTCTATCTCTTTATCGTATTATTTTTGCTCATTTCCTTCTGCCTCTGGGGTTTTTCCACCATCGCCTCACTTTATCTCACCCGTCTGGGCCTGTGTTGGCTCCCATGTTTGGGAATGATGCGTGAGGTGTGTGGTTATGGGAATGCGGGGGCCTGTTGCTCAACCCAGGCCTGCTGCTGCCCACCCCGCCTGGGCCCTGCTGGGTAACGGGACAGGGACTCACCTTGCTTGGATGCTCTTGGGTTGTCCTGCCGTGAGAGTGAGAACAGCCACGCGCCCCCACCCTTTTAAAGCCTCCCCTGGCATGGGGCCACGCTGAAAGCCCCGGCTCAGCAGCAGGGAGGGGCTCTGCGCTTTGTCCCCCCTCGACAAAAGCTAATCTGTTGAGGGGCAGAAGTGCAGACGCCACATTATCACCTTGGTTGGAAGACCTAGAAAGAGACTGAAGGTCTAATGAGGGTCCCTGAGAAAACATTAAGGGTCAAGGATGAGAAAAATGGCCTCAGCACAAATGAAAATTATTCAAAATGCTCTGAAAAGTGATTTGTTGTTATTGATTATATGTCAGAAATATCCAGGTGTTAGGGGACATTTCGGCCTCTGCTGTTTACGTCAGTGAGTGACGCACTGAGTGGCGCACGCTAATGTGTGGGATATCTGGAAAAAAAAGGGGAAATTGTGAATATCGAGTTCAGGATTTGACGAGCAGCCATGAGGAGGCTACCCAGATGTTGCTGGACCTGAGCACCGCGGCTTGAAGCCCACCCAGAATGCAACTGGAACCCACCGATTACGCATCGGGATTAGTTCATACCTAATCTGTGCAGGTCAAACATGAGTTAATCCTGCCTCCATGATAGAAATGACAACCGTTGAGGTGACATAATCCAGATTTAACAGTGCAGTGGGTCTGTAATCACTAAATAGTTGGGTTAAATTTATAAATGAATCACATGTCAGATGGATTAACTGTTGCTTCCCCACTAGTGACCTGAAATTAAAAATCAAATATGAATTTTTCCAGCTGATATGTCACTGTCATCTGCAGAATCCCTTGAAACTAACAATTGATGTCTTTTTGTGAGCTCAAAATGAGTTTTTGTGTGATCATTTGGAGATTATGGTCCCAAAACTGGGGATAGAAGCTTGTAAATACTGTGGTACATATGATTCAATGCTTTTGTCAGACCTACCATTAAAAACATACTATTCTGATTCTATTGTTGATTGTATTGTTGTAGATATTTGGAAAATAATGGTGAAATTTCTGAGATGGACTGGTACAGCCTTAAAGAAAATGAAAAAGTGACAACACGGTTCAGGTAGTTCTGTTTAGTTTTTTTTTAGAAAACAAGTTATTTGTTCCTCTTTGTGCATGCTGGGCCTTCACATTCCTCCTGGCACTATAGATGACAGTCCTGCCACCCCAACATGACCGAGAATGTCCCTCTCAGCACTTTCCTTTGACAGCAAAACGCTTACAGGCTGGGTAGTGGGCCCGATGGGGTTTCTGGGCTATGTGATGACCCGGTGGCTTTGTGGAGGACCAACAGTGATGACGAGAGTCATTCTATTGTGTCGCCAGCTTCTACGTTTGGCCTTTGCCAGAGTATAAAAGCTGGGGTCGAGCATTGGAGGGACCAGCACGAGCCAGCCTCCCTCACACGGCACTGCAAGCTGTAACGCAGGTAAGGACACACGGACACAGACATGCACAGCAGAACATCCAGCGTACATGGAGAGCCAGGGCCCGCTCCCTGCCCACCACAGCCAGGGAAGTCATCCACACCCTGGGGAAACGGCCCAAATAACAAGTCAACTTCCCAAATAAGCCTCCCACATAAGCAACATACTTGTGCTTTAACGCAACTCTAAACATGGTCCAAACCTCCCTCACCCACTGTGAAGACCTCCCCGGGGCCACTCTCACTCATCCCTCTAATTCTGTCACTTTTGTTTACACCTCTATTTCTATACATCCCCTTTGTCTGCCTTCATCTTCCATAGACTCTCCTGAAGCCCCTCACCATGTCGCAGACCGCCAAGTCCGCCTCCAGCCAGGGCACCGATGCCAAGGACAAGGGAGCCCCAGCTGCCTCCAGCAAGGCCACCAAGACTGGCGAGCCTAGCATGGGATCCTTCAGAGTGAGTTAGCATCTTGTCTACAGGATCCGGTTGAGAACACATTACAAGGGAAATATGGACTTCCACTGAACTCCAGTGGTTTTTTTTAATACCGTTTAAGGCTTAATGTTGTGTGGAATTAATTTAATGGGGCATTTATATTACACCTATACAGGGCAGCTTTTGTAGTGGTTAAATATTTCTACCATCGCATGCCTCTACTATTAGAATTATATACTGTTAGAATTTAAAGAGGAAATGAGATTATACGACCGCATTATTGTTGTCATATATGGCGTGTATGTTTGTATATTACCGCTGCCTCTATTTATAATGGCTGCGGAGGTTTTATTCGGATTGTAGGCTTGTTTTGATGCACCTACAACACATTTAGATGATAAAAATGTGACAAAACCACCACCTTCTGCCGTTCACTTATGCCGTTTCATCCCTGCAGATCCTGCTGTTCGACCAGGAGAACTTCCAGGGCAGGATGGTCGAGGTCCAGAATGAGTGTATGAACGTGTGTGACCATGGCATGGATAGAGTGCGTAGTATCATTGTGGAGAGCGGCCCGTAAGTGGACCGTTTGTCTGAGCGGCTGCAGACAGACTAAGGAACCATATGTTTCTTTTGCATACCTTGTATCCTGAATAATTTTCCTCTCTTGTCCTCACCCCACTTGTGCCCCCCCTGCGCCTGGTGGACCCTCCTCTCTAGCTTTGTTGCCTTTGAGCAGACTAACTTCCGTGGGGAGATGTTCATCCTGGAGAAGGGAGAGTATCCTCGCTGGGATACCTGGAGCAACTCCTACCGCAGTGACCACCTCTTGTCCATCAGGCCCATCCGCATGGTGCGTTCAACAATGCAAATACATATTTATCATCGTATTTACTATCCATGTTCAATTAATTGTTTATTTCAGCGTGTTACGGTCATTTAAGATAAATTCAAATAAGTTCTCTACTACGCACTGAAAGTTACAACTTTATAGCACCGAGTGAACATGTTGATGCTACAATAAGTAACTAGAGATTAATATTAGATGACATCAACCGGATGCCGTGAATCTAATTTCATGCCAGTGTGTTAACTAGATGCAGATGCATTTCAGTCAACCGTTACTGGCATACCCTCTCTCCCATCCCACGTCTCATTTCCTCCCTGCAGGACAGCATGGAGCACAAGATCTGCCTGTTTGAGCTCTCTGACTTCAAGGGCAACAAGATGGAGATCCAGGAGGATGATGTGCCCACCCTCTGGGCGCATGGCTTCTGTGACAGAGTGGGCAGCGTGAGGGTGTCAGGAGGAGCGTAAGTACACGAGTACATGAGTGCGCACACGCACACACACGGAAAAAACAAAGACAGAATAGCTTGAGGCTAAAAAAAGAGGATCGGCTCACAAACAGGAAGCAAATGTGCTCATTTTCCCTGAATAAATCCAGTACAGACTCTGCATTGAAATCATTGTTTTAACTATTATCACTGGATGCCAGCGGCCACCGCGTGATCATAAAAATAACATTATCACAAGGCTTTCAGCAGACTGCGATGTTGTAGCTTTGTTGGCAAATTTGTAACAAGATTTTTATAGAACCTTAAACATATTCTGCCATCATCAGCAGTGATGATCTGGTTAATGTTTGCTAGGATTCCTCCACAGATACAGTCAGCCCCAATGTCATCTTGGTCATGTGCTACATGTGTTTTATCGAAAAAAGAAATCTCCATAATCAACAAGAAGCTCCCATATCTAGAACATTAAAGCTCTAGCCCTGAAGAATTTCCAAAGTAATGATCTTAAAATCACCATGCAGTATGTTTAATGTCACATAATCTTCATCATCTGCATTTTGGAAGTTTTATACACAATGCTAGAATCTCCTCAAGCTTTTTTTAGATAAGGCTTTAGGGATACCATGCGCCATTCATCCTCATCCTTTCCATGTCTCTCAGGTTCGTGGGTTACCAGTACCCTGGATACCGAGGCTACCAGTACCTGTTTGAGTGTGGTGAATACAGACACTACAACGATTTCGCCGCCTTCCAGCCCCAGATCCAGTCCATGCGTCGCATCAGGGACATGCAGTATCACCAGAGAGGATGCTTCAACGTCACCTCTGCCAGCAAGTGAACAGCCTGCTGACCCCTGGGTGCCGGCGTAGCCGCGCAGCACTCTCAGCATTTTAGTTCCACAGAGGCCCCCCACTGTCTCCAACCCTTGCTGAAAAATCCACCATCATCGCTCCATCCCTGAGGGAAGACAGAATGAGAGCACATATACAGGACAACCTTAAGTGACTTTTTATGGTGCTAAAAATAAATGTGTTCTGAAAAAAAGACAATTCCTTGGCTGGATTATGATTATTATTATTATCATAATTGCATTATATTGTTTTTATGACGATAATGAAGCCATTTATGTCATAGGAAAAGTAATTATTTTGTAGAGTTTTTGCTACTTCTATTGGCTTCTTACAATGAACCACAACGGGAGGGGGAGGCTGCGATGTGTATTGTGAAGTATTACTGAGCAGAGTATGGGGGGGTGTCCAAGAAATATCTTTAACACTGATGAGTTTCTAATTATTTAACTAATTCCACCATTCATTAAATCGTGCAACGATAAACTACAAAGATGGTCGCAAATACACATAATTCCGATGACCGTAAACGCACCACCACGGTTACGAGCGATAGCTCCCTTAGCAGCTAACCAAGAAAAGGGAAACCATGGCTGCACTCTTTAAAGCAAGAAGCGGTGAGTTAAGCAGTTAAAGTCGAGTAAAAATGACCGTAATAATACGACGCAACCTTTATACCCTGGGGAAATTCTAGGGTTAAATATATGAGACGCTTGTTGTGTAATTGGATTGAAATAGCTTTGTGCAATATCAGTGACAAACCTAGATAGCATAGCTTGCTATGTAACCAGCGCATAGACCGAAATCAATGTTTTAAAAAAGCATTGTTGTAATGTTAATTTAATGCTCTTACCGTTGTCTGATAGGACCAATTGCTACTTCTGACTGACAGCTAAGCAATCTGGCAGTTGTGCTTAAAATGTGATGGTGATACTAATATGGATTGACAGCTTTAAACTAAACTGCAACTTTGCTTTTTGCAATTTGTTGCTTTGGGAACGCACTTGATTGGGTTTACTTTACATTTTCCCAAAAAAGCTACTGGGGAGACCCGAAGGTGAGTGGCGAGGTTGACCTTTCCCCTACATAACGCCACGCTCGTTATTGGTCCTGTGACGTCATGACGCAGGCTGGACTTCCGCCTTAATAACAATAAGCATCTATATATTGATTTGACCTGAATGAAACATAGTGAATATGATTCCAAAAGAACACTTTTTTTTTGCATTCTATGATCATTTATGAGACTAGTAAAACATAAAAACATTTGATGCTTTTACTAATTTGTGTACACTACCTGTACGTATGTACAAATGACACTTCTCTAGGTGGTTAAAGACAATGGCATTTCTGTGGGTGGTGTTCTGACCGTTCTTCTGCCACTTTCTGCCCTGCAGCTCTTCACCTGTGCCTCCGCAGTTGCCGAGGTCTGTCTCAATTGGCAGAGCTACCGGAGATGCATCAGATGTTGAGACAAACGTGCAGAGACTATGCAGAGAGAGAACTGACACCCATTGCTGCTAAGCTCGACAAAGAGCATGTATATCCTGCCAAACAGGTAAACACACACATCTTTAACCAGCATGTTTTACATAACGAAAGCTATAAGATGCCATGGTCTCCACCTGGATGTGTCTTATTCTAGATTTAACGTGTTAAAGTCATCTATTTTGCAAATAATCCAGATTCAGGAGCTGGGGGCACTGGGGGTGATGGCCATGGAGGTTCCAGAGGAGCTGGGTGGAGCTGGGATGGACTATCTGGCGTACTCCGTGGCGATGGAGGAAATCAGCAGAGGCTGCGCCAGCACTGGGGTTGTGGTCTCTGTCAATAACGTGAGTACCCCTGGAAGCACGGACACATGTGTGAATATGCGACTGGTGGAATGACGTGATTCACACGCTCTGCTCTCAGTCTCTCTACATTGGGCCGATTTTGAAGTTTGGTTCGGAAGAGCAGAAGCAGCAGTGGATCACGCCGTTCACCAGCGGCGAGCAGGTGGGCTGCTTTGCCCTTAGCGAGCCTGGTAAATATGCCCCCACTGTCCACGTAGTCTTCAGTCTGAAGTTAGATGCGTTCTGTTGTTTGAATCATTATGTTGTTTCAGTCATTCAGACATCTTCAACTCTAATAATCACTGCTTGAGTGTAACTACAATAATTGAATCTGAACCACAGGTAACGGTAGCGACGCAGGTGCAGCCTCCACAACAGCCTATCAGGAGGGAGACGAGTGGGTGCTGAACGGAACCAAAGCCTGGATCACCAACTCCTGGGACGCATCCGCCACTATTGTGTTCGCCACCACAGACAAGAAGCTCAAACACAAGGCATGACGCAGCTGGGTGTAGACGTGCACCGCGTGGATAAAAATAGGACTGATTAGTCATTGGGACTTTGCTGCTAGAGCCAGACTTTCGGACGGCCTCGAAAAGGTTCTGGACCACCATCCGGCGTCTGAGGAGGGGGAAGCAGTGCACTGTCAACACTGTGTATAGTGGTGATGGTGTGCTGCTGACCTCAACTCGGGATGTTGTGGATCGGTGGAAGGAATACTTCGAGGACCTCCTCAATCCCACCAACACGCCTTCCAGTGAGGAAGTAGGGCCCGGGGACCTGGAGATGGGCTCTCGTATCTCCGGGGCTGAAGTTGCCGAGGTAGTTAAAAAACTCCTCGGTGGCAAGGCCCCGGGGGTGGATGAGATCCGCCCAGAGTCCCTTAAGGCTCTGGATGTTGTAGGGCTGTCGTGGTTGACTCGACTCTGCAACATCGCGTGGACATCGGGGGCAGTGCCGCTGGATTGGCAGACCGGGGTGGTAGTCCCTCTTTTTAAGAAGGGGGACCGGAGGGTGTGTTCCAACTATAGGGGGATCACACTCCTCAGCCTCCCTGGCAAGGTCTATTCAGGGGTACTGGAGAGGAGGGTCCGCCGGATAGTCGAACCTCGGATTCAGGAGGAGCAATGTGGTTTTCGTCCTGGGCGTGGAACAGTGGACCAGCTCTACACCCTCAGCAGGGTCTTCGAGGGTACATGGGAGTTTGCCCAACCAGTCCACATGTGTTTTGTGGACTTGGAGAAAGCATTCGACCGTGTCCCCCGGGGGGTCCTGTGGGGGGTCCTCCGAGAGTATGGGGTGTCGGGCCCGCTGATACGGGCTGTCCGCTCCCTGTACGATCGGTGCCAGAGTTTGGTCCGAATTGCTGGCAGTAAGTCGAACTCGTTTCCGGTGAGGGTTGGCCTCCGCCAGGGCTGCCCTTTGTCACCGATTCTGTTCATAATTTTTATGGACAGAATTTCTAGGTGCAGTCATGGTGTTGAGGGGATCCGGTTTGGTGACCTCAGGATCGCGTCTCTGCTTTTTGCGGATGATGTGGTCCTGTTGGCTTCATCGGCCCGTGACCTCCAACTATCACTGGATCGGTTCGCCGCCGCCTGTGAAGCGGCTGGGATGAGAATCAGCACCTCCAAATCCGAGGCCATGGTTCTCAACCGGAAAAAGGTGGAGTGCCTTCTCCGGGTAAAGGAGGAGATCCTGCCCCAAGTGGAGGAGTTTAAGTACCTCGGGGTCTTGTTCACGAGTGAGGGAAGAATGGAGCGGGAGATCGACAGGCGGATCGGTGCGGCGTCCACAGTAATGCGGGCTCTGCACCGGTCCGTTGTGGTGAAGAGAGAGCTGAGCCGAAAGGCGAAGCTCTCGATTTACCGGTCGATCTTCGTTCCTACCCTCACCTATGGTCATGAGCTTTGGGTAATGACCGAAAGAACAAGATCACGGGTACAAGCGGCTGAAATGAGCTTTCTCCGTAGGGTGGCTGGGCTCTCCCTTAGAGATAGGGTGAGAAGCTCTGCCATCCGGGAGGAGCTCGGAGTAGAGTCGCTGCTCCTCCGCGTTGAGAGGAGCCAGATGGGGTGGCTTGGGCATCTAGTCAGGATGCCCCCTGGACGCCTCCCTGGTGAGGTGTTCAGGGCATGTCCCTCCGGTAAGAGACCCCCGGGGAGACCCAGGACACGTTGGAGAGACTATGTCTCTCGACTGGCCTGGGAACGCCTGGGGATCCCTCCGGATGAGCTAGAGGAAGTAGCTGGGGAGAGGGAAGTCTGGGATTCTCTCCTTAGGCTGCTGCCCCCGCGACCCGACCCCGGATAAGCGGCAGAGAATGGATGGATGGATGGATGGACTTTGCTGCTATTTGTTTCCCGCTTCTCTGTGTCTGCAGGGTATCAGCGCGTTCCTGGTCCCCATGCCACACCCAGGGCTTTCCCTGGGGAAGAAAGAAGATAAGCTAGGCATCAAAGCTTCGTCCACTGCTAACATAATAATGGAGGACTGCAGGATACCCCTGAGCAATATGCTGGGCCCTCGTGGCGCCGGATTCAAGATTGCTATGGTCTGTACACATTTCTTTTGTAAATACAAGACAATGTCGAGCAGAAATCTGATCATTGGCCTGTTGAGTTTAAACTGCTTCTCCACGCCACTCAGCAAACCTTAGACAGCGGAAGGATCGGCATCGCGTCCCAGGCTCTTGGTATCGCACAGGCGTCTCTGGACTGCGCTGCAGACTACGCACAAAAACGCAACGCATTCGGGGCCCCCATCAGCAAGCTGCAGGCCATACAGGTAAAACCCTCTCTGATTTTTGCAGTATAGACTGAGGTTTTAACAACCTCCAAACTGAGTTCCATGCCTCATCCTGAAGGTTTAAAACCTGTCGGACTACATGCGACTGACATCCTTTTGTTGACAGAGCCACACATCAGGAAATCTAATGTTGTCTTTTTGTTACTGTTTCAGTTTAAACTGGCTGACATGGCTGTGGCCATAGAGAGCGCGCGCCTGCTGACGTGGAAAGCTGCAATTCTTCGCGATTCCAAGAAACCCTTCACCAAGGTACAGATCCGAGGTTAAACAGTACGATAGTTTTAAACCGTTCCATTTCTGAACCCTTTTCACCTTCAGGAAGCAGCCATGGCCAAATTAGCAGCCTCAGAAGCAGCCACCTACTGCTCCCATCAGGTGAGGAAATGATAACCCAAGATGCAGATGCTTTTAGAGAAACGCTTTTAGCTTAACTGCCTTCTCTTGTTCACACCAGGCGATACAGGTCCTCGGGGGAATGGGGTACGTGTCGGACATGCCTGCTGAAAGGCACTACCGCGACGCTCGTATCACGGAGATCTACGAAGGCACCAGTGAGATCCAGAGGCTGGTTATCGCTGGCCAGTTACTAAAGGAGTACCAGTCATAGACATGTGAGAACGGACATAAAATCTCTGATCCCATCCTCAGAAAGACAACGAATGCAGTCAGGCGTGAGAGGCTGGCCTGCAACAGTCCAGAGCTTCTCGGACAGACTCTTTTTAATGTTAGATAAATGACTTCAAACACTTCCTCGCTGCAGGTGCCATGCACAACAAGTACATGTACAAAATGGTTGTTATATAAAAGCATTGAATTCGTATGTTCAAGTATTGTCACGTTTTCAGTTTGGTGCCTCAATTCAGAGCTTTGACAGAAGAGGGCGCCAGTGTGCCTTAACGCATCTGTTAAATAATGTCAAGCCAGTGGCAAGTTGTACTTAAAAAATAATAATAATTAACATCTGTCAACAGACCGTGAATGACAGTTCTGTAGGAATTCTGGTATACCTCAAATGTTAATCTATTTTGATGACTGTGCACAGAGGATTTAATGATGTAATGGACAGCATACTCTCAGAACTAGGGCAGGTCATAGGAATAATTTCAGTTCCTAGAGTGTGCTGACACTAACCCTGACTCAGATCCAAACGGAACAGCCCTGCCAGCCTGTTTTTCTCACTCTGAATGTCTCATGCAGTGACTCGCCTCCATCCCTGTCCAGGATGCCTTGTTTACACACTGACTGGTCCACTGGTCCAGATCTGGGCAGGCTTCCTGAATCTGCAGTTGCACCCTGTTGATTGCTCTAATCACGATGGTGTGCACTGGGTGCATTGTTCTAGCTGCGCCGGGGTCTTGATTATTTATGCAGATATGTTTGTTTCCTTTATTACACAAATAATAAAAACTGGATGATAAAATACTGTTTCTTTTACTGAAACACCTATTTTGATTCATGGTAAACAATAAACTGAATTTAATTCATAAATTACAGGCACAGTTTGGTTTTAAATGCATTTTCCTTTATTTGGAAAAAAGTATAGCTAGTCTGTTGCTTGACAAGAGGAAAACTGTACATTCAAATGCAAATTCCGCACTTCGATCACAAACGTGAGTGCATATTCCTCTACAAAGGCTTCATGAGCAATACAATACAAAATTAGTTCACAGGACAGACAAGAAATATATTTACAGAGCAATACATTTTTTTCTGAGCATATAACAAATCAAACAGCCCCTGATTCAGCAGACGCTCTGAAATGTCGCCCGAAATGAACTTGAAATACAAGACAAGTAGAGTTAAACCCAACTGAGACAGATGGACACCTGCCAAAAATATACATTCATTTCAGTGAGGGGTAACCGTGCAGACGAGCACAGCACCCGCCCGCCCGGCGGGCCTCAGGAGCCACGCTTGAGCGCAGGAGCATCTGGTACCCATCACGTCATTTCAAACTTCAGATGCTTCACTTCTGTCGGCACACAGTCTGGAGAGTTTCAGCCTACACATAATGCTTCTTATCAAAGTCCCCGTTGACCGAGATCGTCTTGGTGGGCGCGTATTTGATGGGATACGACCCCCTCACCACCTGGGAGAAGGAGCAGCAGAGCAGGGTCCCCCCCAGAAGCAGCAGCGCGGTGGCGGCCCACCCGATGTAGATGGCAGCCCCTATCTCCCTCTTCTTGGACGGGGGCACCTGGGGGTCGTGGAAGTTCACGATGATGTTGTTGGCCATCCAGCAGAGGGGGACCAGCACGAAGAGGCCGCTGAAGATGTAGATCACTCCGCCGGCGTTCACCACCCTCCCCTTCACCGTCTCATCCTTGATGCAGTTGGTGCACTGCGCCCCGGCCACGGTCACGGTCAGGGCGACCACCCCCAGCACGGCGGAGATGACCGTGAGGGCTCGGGCGGTCTGCAGATCCTGAGAGAGGGCCAGCACCGAGTCGTGGACTTTGCACTGCATCTGGCCGGTGCTCTGCACGACGCAGGACATCCACAGGCCGTCCCAGATGGTCTGCGCCACCACGATGTTCGAGTCGATGAACGCCGTCACCTTCCACATGGGCAACCCGCACGCAATCATCACCAGCAGGGATCCGGTCAAGCACAGAGCCAAGCCGAGGGACTCCAAACACGCAGCCAACATGGCGCCTGTCTTCGCTGCTCCGAGGATGTGAGAGATGAAAACTTGGTCTCGCTGTCTCCCTCCGACGATGTGCGTGTTCAGTCACGCGTCCTGGTCTGTGAGTGCGCTGCGCTCTGGGCGCGCTTCATTTATGAGAGCCGCAGCCGCGCACCGTTGCTGCACCACCGTCACAACAAAACCAAACACGGCAACTCTGGACCAATCGGCTGCAAAGGCATCAATGTCTCGGCCAATGAGGAGAGGCTGGGGGGAGGGTCACAACACCGGCATCTCGCGCGCATTGTGCGTGCATGTTTGCGCACCGGTGTGAGGGGGTACTGCCAGCGGACTGTCTGTGTTTCACAGGATGTGGGAAAAAGAACTTAAGGCTTTCTGCAGAAATGGGCCCAATTAAAATATCTAAACCCAGGGTCAAAGACCTGCCAACAGAAATATTGCATTAATGGACAAATCCTGGGTTCTGTCCAATTCTACAGCATTTTTTTTTACTACATTTGTCAGAACTTTTGTCCCTTTAACAAGGAGAAGAAGACGGAAAACCTTTGGAATCTCAGAGATCTTAGAGAACATTTTAGTTTGTTTCACTTTTAACATTTACATGGAACAAAAGCCAAGGTCGACAGCGACAATATTCAAATTTAATTTTCTGTCCTTTGTAAGAATGTATTGATCCATTGTTCTCTTATCCGAGCAAGCCATCTCTGCAGAATGACATTTTTGGACACAGGAAGCACATCCCACAACAGGCGTGACTGCCATGTTGACGTGCTCGATTGTGGCCAGATGGCGTTGCTGAAAACTTCCGTCAGCTCTTTATTTTTTTTTGTTTTGTTTTGGGGGTTTTTTGTGCTCTAAGCACACTCTCTTGACCCAACAAACACATCCCATCCACGCTGCAACTTCAGTGTGGTGTTGAGAGACGGGCCCAGAATGAGGCATTCTGGGCCGTTAACGGCCTCCCTTTAAAAAGAAACAATAATAATGGTTAAATGCTGCAGAATTCCTTTGTTTTTGTCATTGTTAGACATTTCAGTCACGGACTTTTTCCAATGGTTCTTGCAGATACCTCACAGTTTAGCATAATTCTCTAGCATCAGGAGCATTTAGCTTCCTAAATACAGGCATTTAATAACGCCATTAGGGCTGAAAATGGCAGCATCCACCCAGTGTACTGGATCAGAACGCCTCCACATTAGGCCACGGCTGTAGATGTATGTCAGTGTTTACAGGAAACACCAGATTGCAGGTCAATTATAGCTCTTCCTATTATTATTTTGATCTCTGGAGCTTTTCTGGTTCCGAAAGCATCATCAGGCGTGCCTAGTGGGTCAGGAAGGAGGAAGTAAACGTAGAAGTTACAAAAGTTTGAAGAAGGTGTAGCAACAGTCAAATAATTGATTCAGCATAATGAATAAATCTTCATTTAACGACCGTAATGAACTTTTTTAGGATTCATTCATTTCTTTCTTTCAATATAACTAAAGCTGTCTTCCCCCTTCCCAACATACCTTCTTTGCCATAGAGTAGAGTGGTGTGTCCAAAAGACTTAACTATTTTTTATGTTTACTGTAGACAAACTGATGCGTTCCGATAAAAGCTAGGCCACACCAACTGCAATTACTCCCAATTTCAGGTTCTGAGATAACAGTTGAGTGGAGGAAGAGCTGCACCGCCGAGATAAACGCTTCCGTAACCACAACCGCAGCAGGTCAGAGCAAATATTTGTCCTGCTGTGAGGCTTTAATGCACGTTTGAGGCGGTGCAAATCTGACTCTTGCTCTGGCAGGTGTTGCTGGTCATGGCCAGGGACCGGCAGGAAACACAGTCCAGTTTCCGTATGAAAGTCATGATCACACACACACACACACACACACACACACACACACACACACACACACACACACACACACACACACACGTCTATCTTTGTGGGGACTTTCAGGGACATAAAATATTACCAACCCCAACCATCTGAATAAATCTCCTAACCCCAACCCTTATTTTAACCCTAACCTAAACCTGAAAACCTCCTTGTGGGGCGAAGAAAAATGCCCCCCCCCCCCTCCTTTGTAAACACGAACCCACTTTGCTAGTAGAATGAGGATATAGGTACTTAATATGTAGTAAAAATGCTGACACACACACGCACACACACACACATGCAAATTTAATCACTTCCAGGACCCTGACTTTTGCAGGAACGTGATGTTTTGGAAAAAACAATGCACGCATTTGTGTGTGTGTGTGTGTGTGTGTGTGTGTGTGTGTGTGTGTGTGTGTGTGTGTGTGTTTGTGTCGGACCAGATGCTTCCACTTCTTTGTTTGCCTGTGGGTTGACGCAAATTTTGAAATCTTTTCGATTATTTTTTTTTTTTTTTTTTGCATTTGTTTTAAGAATTCAACAGGCAGCAGAGTTTCCCTTTGTGAACCAGGCAGCAGCAAAATTCACAAACACACACACACACACACACACACACACACACACACACACACACACACACACACACACACACACTTTCCCACACGTTGCATCCATGTGTAGCTACAATCAGGACCACACAGGTCTGCCCCACCCACCTGCCCCTCCATGGAGGGGCAATAGAAGAAGGCCACGTCTACAGGGCATTTCAGTCCTCATGGGCAGAAACGTCAAACTCTCCCGTGTGGAGCTGACCTGATCTGAGGTGACTCTTGCAGGACTAAAAACGGGAAATTCCAATTTCAAAATAATGCCAATGAATTCTGATTTTCTCTGGTCTGTGTTGTGGGGATGGGAAGATAATTGACAAACGGCCAAAGGAGACATTTACGCAGGCGTCGTGGGGGGTTCACGGCGGTCCGAGTGACAGCTGCAGAGCTGCCAGCTGACGCGTCGCGAGGGCCGAGACGCAACAGTGTTAGGATGTCCTGTCTCTTATCACTTCCCTCCGACTCCATTGTTCCCCGAGCCGCCGGGAGTGCTCTCCTCCTTCTTTTCCACATCGAATCTTTTTATTGTCGGCTTCAGAAATTACACCTGCCGAGCGTGCGCGCTGCAGCCGCAGAGGCGTGAGGCCGTTTCTGAAGAAGTACGTTAATCCGGTGCTGATGTGGGGCACGTAGGACTGAGGTGATGTGTCCCGTGTGGCAGGCGGACAGGGGGACGAGACAGGAAAGCACCAGTGGAAACTGATGTAAACGGGTCAAACAGGAACGTTTCCAACAGAATGAACAAATCCCAGAAATGACGCTCGCCTCCACCGTTTTACCCTCCCTTTTAATGGGCAACCGTGCTGTTTTCGCCTGTTGTCATTCACAACTTTCATTTAGTCATGATTATTTACCAGAAATCATTCTCAAATCTCCCGGGAAGGCTGATAACATGTTGTTAGATATGATGGATGACGGCGCTCCGCGTCAGCATCCAAACCGGAGCGTAATTAGCCGGAGTTACAGAGTAATAAGGCTTTAACAAGTTCTTGACTCACGATGGAGGAAATCCCTCAACAAGAAAGTGATAAAGCGGCGCTGATAAGAGGAACGAGCCCTTCATGTCCTCCTTTTCCTTTAAAATCCACCTGTTAAAACAAACAGCGGACATGACACATTCGTGCGGCTCAGAGCGCCGTCAGAGCACCGGCATCCTGTTGGGCATCATCGAAAATGAAATCACCCCGCGGCTCGGCTGAAACTGTCGGCTGATAAAATATCATATATATATAATATTTAATTATGCATCTGTCCGCGTCACTGCACATAAAGGTTAACGCAGTTTTCACGTATGGAATTTCAAAACTGGTCCTTGATTTAGTGGCCTAATTATGAAAGCTGGAGAGGGGAAACATTTTACAATGTGTTAATGAGTACAACACTGGTGCAGTGGATCCCACAGACCAAACAAACCCACTGGAATTCATTATTGACTCCAACTGTTCTCTATTTGTGTGTGTGTGTGTGTGTGTGTGTATTACAGTATTTAGTACCAAAATACTCCTTATGGCAAATTAGGACATTTTAGGGACGTGAGGACATTTTGACTAATCGTCATATCACCAGAGGACTGTTTGTGAAGACACCGTTTTCGGGCTAGTTTAATGTCAGGGTTGGTTTAGGGTCAGAGTTAGGAATGAGGGAATGCGATATATCTATGACAGTCCTCACAACAATAGGAGGTCAAGGATGGACAAGGAAAGGACTTTTTTACATCACAGCCTGGGACGAAGACCCTCTCCTTGTTTGGACTATGGTCATGGGTTGAAGATGGGATCTCTCATCCCTCTTTGTGGCTTTAAACGGACTCTCAGAACTGCTGGTCACCAGCAGCACCCGTGACACCCATCCCTAAAATTGTGTTATCTTGCTCTTTTTTGCATTAGAAAAAAAGAGTATTCTTTCATTTTTATGCTTTCCCAACCACTTTGGCATGACCTGTAATTTTCAGAGCCATTTTGCGGCTTATCTTCGCCATCAGCTCATTTCCTGTGTGTAACAGCACCATTTCCTGTCTCTGTGGATGCTATCGGAAAGATAACACAACCACCACACATAACCCCATTTTCCCCCCTTGTTTCTTTTTCTATTTTCAGGCCTGCACGTCTCTTTCCTCCTTTCTCGTACTTGCTGTTTTTCTTGGCGT
The DNA here is from genome assembly GCF_003711565.1 of Takifugu flavidus. Taxonomy (NCBI): domain Eukaryota; kingdom Metazoa; phylum Chordata; class Actinopteri; order Tetraodontiformes; family Tetraodontidae; genus Takifugu; species Takifugu flavidus. Next base: position 2,398,937 of record NC_079539.1, read on the forward strand.
GTAGCTTTCAGCCCGGCCCGTCTCCATATCTGATTATGAAGAATTTATTTTAATCACGCAGGTCATAAAACGTTGGCCCGACAAAATTACAAGGAAAGCGGTTCATCTCCTGAACTGTTGTGGTGCTTCTGTTTATATCCCACATTCTGACCCACATTCTCCCTTCAAAGTGAATCATTCTACAACGAGAAAAAAGAATCAAAGCTGATTTCTTTGTGGTTTTTTTCTTTGACATGTTTTGTCAAAGAACGCTTTTCAAACGCAAAACCCATTAAAATGTCTCTATCCGTGGAAAAAGGATGGAAATGCGCAAGTCAGAAACCTCAGGAGTGCACTTTAAACCGGACCCTGAGCAGCAACACTTTTAGAAACGAGGCTTCCTGATCCATCATTGCATCACTGCTTCACTAACACCTTCAAAAATGTTCTTTTAGAAAGAAAGAGAAAGAAACACATTTTATTTAGCTGTACACTGAAGTAAAGATGGAATGTTGGAATCAAATCACTGTGAGAAATGGCAAGAGGGTGCAACCACTGGCCCGTGTCGAGACCATTGAATTGCTTTTACTTAGAATTTCTACGTCTTTTTCACAAGTACTCTCCTCTCCTCTCCCCTCCTCTCCGTCCATTGTCCGTCCGCCGTGAGGGAAAGGAGAAAAACCTGCTTCGCAACAATGAGCGCTTCCTCCTGAGAGGTGACCTCCTCCGCTGACGAGGAATCAACGCAGGGCACATGTGATGGGCCATTGTACGCCACTGCGACCTTTCCTGCATCAGCCTGTTTCCTATAGCTGAAGTCATAGCAACACACACGCACACACACACACACATCCTTGTCTTTGGGGAGGATGTAAGAAATGAAAAGGTGTTGTGCTCTCATGTGCTCAGTATTGTGCATAAATACACACTGAGGTCACCATTTACTGAATTTCTTAGTTTTTATTGCAGGAACGAGTATTTACTTTTAAAACATAGCTCATGTGCTTGTTCAGACACCCTTTTTCCTGCCAATCCTGACATATCTGAAGGAGATTAAAATGCTTTTCTCTCCATTTTTGCACTTTTTTCCCCTTGGAGACTGGAGTGTGACCCTCGATAAAGTGCAGTTGCAGTGTTGTTTGTGTGCGTGCGGAGGTCACCCTGGTCCCGAACTTCCCCCAGATCATTAGCAATCGGTGCAGTTGGGAAGGGGGGCAATCTCATTGTCTGAACCCTGCCACCCATGTGGTGCTGCACAGGAAGCCCTCGGTTGAGGCGGGCATGCCACCTCCAGTCCCACGCTCTCATCATTGTTCGCGGGCCGTCTCCTCCTCCCTCAGGTGGCCGTCAGGTCTACGGGGGAGAATTCTCACCAAACTTAGCATTTTGGTGTGCGTCTCTGCCCACCTAGGCGGGTCCAATCCGTCTATTCACAACTGAAGCACGTGCACATGTATCAGATGTTAGACGGATAAATCTACTCTCAGTAACTTTTGAAATGTTTTATAAAAAATTGGCATATCTGACTTTCAATTAAATAAATCTGTACTTTAAAGAAGGAGAGAGGTGACACCGCTCATCCATAAAGGTCTCACTAGGGTGTTTATATCCAGATGTGTTAGGGTGCAATTCAGGCAGGACCCTTAAGCAGACAACAAGAGCTGACGGTGTGAGAACAAGCTTTTAATTAACTCGGGTAGTGAAAAGGTGCGCGGAGTGCAGACCGTTCCTCCGAATGAGGGGCGTGTGGGGCCTTAGGAAGAGACGTGAGAAAAACGGGGAAAGTTACTTGACGGGACGGAACACGAGAACACATCATTGACCCACATTTACCACAAAGTTGACTAAACGATCAGACGCTGGTGATCGGGAGGCAGCAGCTTTTGGAGAGTGTCGATTGGTAACCTGCTGCAGGTGTGACGTCACCAGCGGAAGGTACCCAGGTAAATCCACCACGCCCCCTAGTGAGAAAACCAGGAACACAAAACACAAACGAAAAGCACCACCACCCAGGCCATGACAAGGATGTGTCACCACATGATGTGTGTGTGTGTGTGTGTGTTGATGATGTTCCATAATAGTTTTTTTGCCATCTCAGGAACTGGGTCAGCTTGAAGAACTTTTAATGTGTGCACATGAATTGGAAAAGAGCACCAACATCTCTGTCTTGATGGTGCTGTTGGAAGCACACTGCAGAAATTTTACTGACACGTTCGAATTAGACTGACCCATTTTCACAGGCTGGAATATGAAGTTATTACCTTCTCTCCTGCTGGCATTAAGACTCTGAGTTTTCAACATAGAGGTTATCATGTCCTGTCCAATGAGATTAATTCATCATTTCTAGCCCCCTCCTTTGTTCTGTTTTCTAGAGTCACCCCATCTCACCCCACAGAGTTTATGTAGCATTAGTAGAAGAAGCGCTTGGTCGGTGAATGCAAATTATGCGATTCAAGATTTGAATCCATAATTTGGACCATAATTTAACTTAAGCAAACATCACGGTTCCCATCTATCATCTTGTAAAGGCCTTCTAGGGCTTCCAATTTGTGTAAATTGACTTTTTAAATATCCCCACTAGACACTAAAACACCTGTTTAGCAAATGATGCGTTTATCATTAAAAGGTTTGCCATCTTTAAACATGATTCTAGATGCACAGATTTAATTTGAACTCGCACACATTAACTGGAAGTGCACTTCCTGTCCCCTGAAAATACAGCAGCGGTCTTCGGCGACGCGTGCAGGGAAACACTGCCACCGCCTGGTGAGGTGGGTGTACTGCAAGGCTTCCTCACAATAACCGCCGTGTTCGCGACAAGACACCGACTAAAGATAACGGCATCGGTGGGACAGATGCAGCGATATCAGAGCATTTACATGATTTCTGTTCACTTCTGCACACCATCGACCGACCATTAAAGGTATCCCGTTTATTTGGTGGTGAGATTCTGAAGCGCATCTATTAAATCGTCTCCGGTCGCGCCCCTTCCATCCAATTCGGACGCCTTTTTCCTCCAAGTGTGTTCGAGATGACGACAAACAACAGGTATAGGAGCCGAGCTCTCCGTTCAGGTAAGAGATTTAATCAACTATTGCAGATGCAGAGTGGGCCGTCTGCAGAATCCCACCTGATGTTTGCATCCTCTCTCCTTCCGGACCCGGCGACCTGCGCATACATGGACCGACGCCTGGTGGAATTTGCCTTCACGACACAGATGATGCAGAGGTAACAGATGAAAGTGTGTGTTGTTTGTGCCAGTGATGGGCTGTTTCTTACAAAAAGCAAGGCTGTGCACACATCAGTGGGGCTCAGTGGAAGCCTTTGTTGTTCCTCTGGAAGCCACATCAGCACAGCATCTTTTAGCTTCATCTGTACAAATACGACAGAAAATGCCATTATGAACCTTTCCCATGGCCCATTATCCGCACCCAATGTGATAAAGAGCCGATTCTGTTCGGTCCCATTACTCTGACGTCTGTCTGGGGAGGTTGACTGCAGGTCTCTGTGTCTTCAGCACCTGGAAAGTTGCTCCGCTTCCAGGCTGACATCATGAGTACCGACGGGGAGGTTGTTTTGTTCTAAGTCAGACATGTTCAGGTCCAAACTCTGCCTCCACCAGGTTTGAGAGACCTCTTTCCTTCCTCAGAGTTTGCTCTTTCCTCCTTCTAAATCAAGTGGAACAAAGATTCCAAGACCTTTTAGAACTCGTGGGCTCTAACCAACCGCACCTCAAGATTCAACTTTGCAAATAAGCAATTCAACAAATTGCGGTAAATTAATATTAAAGGAAATTTGATAAATGAAATTTGATCAGCACTTGATCAGCAAAAAAAATATAGGGCCTGTTGAAATACTTGCATGATCATTTGTGAGCATAGTGCAGAATCAACCGGGGGATGAACTTAAATCTAATAATAAACGCATCATCATATGCGTTACATATACAGCAGCATCCCCTCAGCGCCTGCGCATCATTATTTGGAGGCTCACATCCTGCAGATCCCACCAAATGTTTCATAAGACGCATCTTCACACTTTGGTCCTTTCTTCTTGTGTCGGACTGAGCTGAGTCAGAGCGGAACAGCATGGATTTGAGCTGAGCTGTGCATCTGTCAGATGTGTGTGGGTGTGTGAGCTGCAAAAGCATCCATATAAAAAAGAGTGACAATAAGAAAGCAACTCTGAAACACCTAAGAAACCCCACGTGAAGAGCTCTGCACGATGGGAAGAGTTGTTATGTCCTCCTCCGCACTTGCTCCAAGCCTCTGTGTGCCGTCACTGTGCCCATGGCCGACTGCCATTCTGGATTATGAACACCTCAGGGAACACTCCTACTCTCTCTCTGCTACGCTATATGCAACTCTCTCAGCTTCAATAAAACATAGGAGGAATCATGGGATTGTCCTACTAACACAACCACCAGTGCATAACAGCACTGAGCTGGAAGGGAGGGTTTGACCCAGATCTGATTGGCTTTACAATATCAGCACTGCTTTTCTTAGAACCTTTTTATCTTTTTGCACTATAGATTTGTGTCATTGTAACCAAACACCATTTGAAACCTGCCTTTATCCTGCAGCGCCATACAGTGGCCAGACAGTGCAATGCAGTGGCCAAACACACCCGCTGAAGCACCCTATTTTATTTAAAAAAAAACATAACCCATAACCAATATTGTGTTCTGCTTTTTGCAGGAGAAAGATTATGTTGGCTTCGCAACACTGCCCAACCAAGTTCACAGGAAGTCAGTGAAGAAAGGATTTGACTTCACCCTCATGGTGGCAGGTGAGAGGTGGCAGAGACTTTCTTCTCACTCTAAAACTCCAACGTTCGCTTTCACGCTTCACAAGTTTCATTGTCCCATGACAAAGTCTGAGAATGTGAAATCCTGGGTGTGAATCTCAAGAACACATCGTCTAAATACTTTAAATGCAGCGCATAACAATTTGGATCTTGAGGATGGAGGAATGTAGAGAATTGTTGGTTGGTTTTTCCAGCTTCTACTCTCAATGTTGAGCCAAATTCCACATGATGGCGATGAGTAAATATTTGGAACATATTTAATTCAGCAAAGTTTTCTTTGCTGTTGACAGTGTGGCGCTTTACTGCAGCTGACCACTAGGGGGCAATCAGGCTGTTTTTAGCTTTAGTCAACCCAGATGTGACCTTTTAGTCAAACTAATATCAGTGAGCGGAAATGCCTGATTTTGTGCCGCCTTTGTGTTCCAGGTGAATCAGGTCTGGGTAAATCCACGCTGGTCAACAGCCTGTTCCTCACCGATCTGCACAAAGACAGAAAGCTGCTCAACGCTGAAGGTGAGCCAGCAGTCGCCCCAAACACCCGCCAGCCCCACCGAAGGCTGCAGACCTGCTGTGTGTTTTTAACCTGCAGAGCGAATCAGTCAGACGGTGGAGATCACCAAGCACACGGTGGACATCGAGGAGAAGGGCGTGAAGCTGAAGCTGACCATCGTGGACACCCCTGGGTTCGGAGACGCTGTCGACAACAGCGAGTGGTGAGGTCTCACTTTGCCTGGTTTAAAATCCAGCTGTGACAACATTTTCTTAACTTGTATTCTGGTAAATTCAGAAAATGAGAAACCAGATTAGCATTACAGTATTATGGAACATGTAACAGCACACAAAGGGACACAATATATCATTGGTGTTTTTAGGCAATCGTGAAAACCCAGTTAGTTCACATTTCAAAACACTCCATTGAAAGTGCTCTTCATGATTTGCAGCTGGCGGCCGGTCACAGACTACATCGAGCAGCAGTTTGAGCAGTACTTCAGGGATGAGAGCGGCCTCAACAGGAAGAACATCCAGGACAACAGGGTGCACTGCTGCCTCTACTTCATCCCTCCGTTTGGACACGGGTAACACACGCTCCACCCCCGCGGGCTGTTTGTAGATGTCCCTGTTTTAAAATGCTATCCTCGCGCAGGCTTCGTCCAGTGGATGTGGAGTTCATGAGGGCCCTGCAGGACAAAGTTAACGTGGTTCCTCTCATCGCCAAGGCCGACTGTCTCACTCCCACCGAGATGAAGAAGCTCAAAGAGAGGGTGAAAGGCAGCGCTCGTCTTCAGATTGGGAATAATCCGCAAGAAATACGCAGCAGAAGAGGCTTAACATTTGTATTTTAAAATGACAAAAGATGATTTGGTGTGCGCTTCTGAACCACGTCCGATGTGTTTCCTCCTCTCAGGTGAAGGAAGATATTGATAAATATGGAATAAAGATATATCAGTTCCCCGACTGTGACTCTGATGAAGAGGAGGAGCTGAAACGGCAGGACAGAGAACTGAAGGTGCGTTTGACCCAGCTAAGACTATAACAAAGTGACTAAATAAACAGGTATGAAATGCTTAAAGATGTGGTTAGCATTCACGTTTGACTTCGATTTAATCTGGATTAATGAGTTCATTAAATCAATAAAGCTTTAATCTTTAGATTTGAGGCTTTATTTGTTTATTTCCTTATTGTTATCCAGTACATGTTGCTATTAATTAGTAGCCAAATAGCAGTTGAGGTATGTTTAAAATGCAAAAGAAAAAACAGATTTTTGAGTTTTAAATGTGAAAAATTCCAGTTTCAGCAGAGCTGTGAATGCCTCCTCTTCCTCTCATGTTTGCTGATGCAGGACAGCGTCCCCTTCGCTGTGATTGGCAGCAACACTGTGGTGGAAGCACGAGGTCAGCGGGTCAGAGGGAGGCTCTACCCGTGGGGCATCGTGGAAGGTAAAGATCGCTCTTTTCCTCCCCGCTCCAGTTACCGGGGCAACACACTCTGACACGCATTGTTCCTGTTTGCAGTGGAAAACCCGTCCCACTGCGACTTCGTGAAGCTCAGGACCATCCTGATAAGAACCCACATGCACGACCTAAAGGACATCACGGGCGACTGCCACTATGAGAACTACAGAGCCCAGTGCATCCAGACCATGGCCAGGTCTGTGTGTGTGTCTGTGTGCGTGTGTCTGTGTGTGTGTGTTTAAGGATTAGGTTTACATTAAGGATTAGGATTGGGGTTAGGAGGTTTGTTTGGATGGTAAAGTGTTAGGAGCTGAGTACTGTATCTTGTCTATGCAAGTCCCCACAAAGATAGAAATGTGTGTGTGTGTGTGTGTGTGTGTGCGTATGACATGAAAGATGTGTGTGTCAGGTTTTAAGTTTCAGCCTCGGGCCTGCTCTAAAGTATTTAATGTAAATTTACTCATCAGTATAAATTTACAGACGATTGTAAACTGACTGTTTACGAGTCTACGTGTTTGGAACAGAAAGTACAACTATTCAGCAACAACAGCCCCTTTTTTCACAAACTAAAGTAAAATAATTAACTGTTATATTTATTTTACTTCAATCATATGTTGTTTAAGAGTTGCATTTTAAGTGTATAGTTGAGATAACATTGGTTTCCCAGTAAGAAGAATAAATAAATTATTTGACTTTTGAAGTTAATATATTTAATTTCTCATTTGCAGCTTGTTTACATTTACCGGTACCACGCCATCTACTGGAAAACAATGAGAAGACATGTTAACACATTGAACAAAACCAGCTTTTTAACAAGTGATGTGTTCATTTTTGTCCACACGCAAACCCAATCACTTAAAAATGAGTGACTATAAAATACCGATATTTTCATGAGGTGGGGGGGGGGGGGGGGGTCGTGGGGGCTACGTGGTTGTCACGACTGGTGCTTTTTACTTGTCTTCCAGTAAGATGAACGCAGACCAGAGGGTGGAAAGCCCCCTCCCACTGCTGCAGATCTCCACGCCGGACGCAGAGACGGAGAAACTCATCAAGATGAAAGATGATGAAGTGAGTGGGGGGGGGGGGGGGGGGGACACCCGCTTGATAAATAGTGAATAACGGGCGGTGGCGGCTTTTATGTAACCTCAGCAATGCTGTGGGACCATGAGCTGTGTGTTCTTACATAAGCTGCATCTCTCCTCTGCTCTCCTCATCTGCAGCTGAAGAGGATGCAGCAGATGCTCCAGAAGATGCAGCAGCAGATGCACGAACAGGACCTGTGACACCCCCCCACCCCCCCAAAATGCAAACTGGAACTGATTTGAAATGCGCCTTTTTGTGGATGTGACATATAAACGTCAGCACATTTCAACTAATTTCACGGATACGGAGGGAAACACGGGAGACGCAGATGGTGCAGATGATTGACAGCATGCTGGGGGATTTGACCTAAATCATATCTGTTGCCATCATTAAAACCTTTCTACTAAATGCATCTTTTATATATGTAAGTGTACTTGGGCAGTAGATTGTTACCTTTAGATTAAAGTGGATTTCCAATGTTTTGTACTCGAACCATGAATCTTTGCATAAAGCACCCATTGAGCATCAAAGGACACTTTCAATTTGCAGAATATAATAAACCAAAATCCCTGAAAGAGCGATTCATAACACTACTACACTACACTACTTCTAGTTTCTAAAATAATGCTGCACTGTACAAAAGCCCTTGAAACAATGCCATACACAACATGCTGAATGTGGTTGAAGTATCCTAATTAGCACTTTTCACTGCTGGCAGGTCATTTTAGGGGACCACATCAGCCAGATGGAGAAATGTATGCGTTTGGCCCCCATAGCTCCAGAAAAACTGTCTCATTTTATTTATTTATTTTTTTCCAAATAAAACAACTGTACAATAATGTTAACAGTACATTTTGTTTAGCTTTTTGATGTCAACTTGAATTATGGATGAGCATGAAAAATAAAGTTTTCATCTTAAAGGTCTCTCTTGTGATTCAGATGTTTAGAATGTGTCTGCCCAGGCTGACAGTTGATGCCCTGCCCCCCCCCATTAGGGTAGAAGAGCTTAATCAGGATTTACACAGATGCAGACCCAGATTGTGTTTATAGTCTGAGATTTGATCATAACGAGTAAAAACCATCACAGATACTCTCAAACGCAGTTTTCACCAGCGTATCGGTGTACTACAGCCTGCAGGTCGGCAGACCAGTGCCAATGACAATGAGTGTTTGGGAGTTTTAGCTGATCGTGTTGCACCTGTAGATGCTTTTTTCAGTTCAGACAGTTATGAATAATCAAAAGGGAGATTCAGAGTGACAGACCTGGAAACGTGTCATAAATATGTAATAGTGTAGGACGGCCATGGTGATGTCTGCCCAGTAATATTTAAGAGGGCTTCTCACACACGCGCACACACACGTCCATGGACTAAACATGTTGCCATTATTAAAAAATGTCCTCACTTTGCTAGTAAACTATTATTCTAGTTGTGTACATATTTTACATAAACACCCACATAAGCTAACGTGGATAATAGCTTCACAGTAGTTAGTCACTGTGTTTTCAGGGGGTGGGGGAGCCAAATGTGGCCCCGGGCCTGATAAAACACCGAGGCGGGCCCTGCTGCGTTCACTTGTCACCGCCTGGTGAGGGAAATCTGAGAACCTCTGTCCTCTGTTCTCAGAGGGAGAAAGACCACGTCCGCCAGCAGCCGTGTTTATCTCCCAGCAGTGTGTTTGTGCGTCTCCAGAGTGTGTACGGAAGCTGAATAGGGTCAGTCCTGGTTGCGTCAGTGCGTTGCAGACTGGTCCCGGAGCTGCCAGTGAGCAGAGACGGGAATGGAGCGGAACGGACGGGACGAGAACGAGAGCAGCTCGTCCCCGCAAAACACCCTGTGGAAACAGTTCCAAGCCAAAGCCAAACCGCTGCTCAGCCCCAAGTTGGGCTCCAGGGACGCGGACAGCAAGAAGGAGCGATGCGGGTGGATGTTCAAGAAGATGACGCGGAAGGAGAACGTCGTTCTGGACCGGGTGATCTCCTCCTCCCAGCCCGATCTGCTCTTTCCCTCTCAGGCTGAAGCCAAGGAAGCTCAACTATGCAACAAACACACCGGGACCTGCTCGGGGGTCTCCCGTGAGAAGATGTCCCCCTCCCGGCTGCAGTCCCCCTGTCCGAATAAGCCCACGGTGGCCCAGCTGGTGCAGTCCCACCACAAGAGCTCCTCTCTGGGCTCGGCGTGCTTGGAGAGGCTGGCCGAGCCTCCGGAGCGCAGCAGCGGTGTCAAAAACGGAGACGAGGCGGCAACAGCTGCCGCAGCGGCGGCGGCGGAGGAGGAGGAGGCGGCGGGGGGAGCGCATCTGGAGAGCCGGGATGAAGAGTCGGTGAGCTCCGAATCTGTCAAACATGCTGCTCGTCTGCGTGCTTGAAATGAAAGTGAATGACAGTTTTTGCGAATCTGTCCATCGATTATTGCAGGAACTCGACTACAGGAAATTTGAGTGGATTTTAAGTCAAGCAGACATGTTGTGCAAATACATTTTATGTCAAGTGACAGTGTGTGCAAATTACTTGGATTAGTCACAGTCACGTGGTAAACGCAGCGCTGTATTGTCTCCTCATTGTTTTTTAAAAAAGCTATTAACTGCACATTTATCTGCGTGCATGAGAACAATGATAATCTCAAACCTCCACTGCTCGTCCTTCCCTGTTTAGATGAGACAACACAGTTCAGGATTGACCCCCTACTGCTTTGCTCTCTTATGTAATGATTGTCTAAACTATTTTTGTCCTTTTTGCTGCACCATAATCCGTATTATTGCTGTTAAGATATTTTGATTGAAGGCCTCATTGAGGTTCATTCTGGCATTTTTCAACACCCTGATTTGCTTCATTTCTAGGCCGAAGGGTAAATTTTAGGTGAATGGGCAGAAAATACATTAAGATTAAACGAAGTACTGCCCACCTGTTGCTCAGGCTGTATATGCTTCATCGACTGTGCATAAGGATGGGAGAGGTGAGGCCCGAGATTCTTCGTGTAATGAGATTAATCATCATTTTCCATAGAAAATGCGAGTGCTGCTCCTACCTGGCCTCACGTTGCGCGGTGGTCTTTGTTTCTTGCAGCTTTTGCTGCTCCGGCGACATTACGGTTGCAGGATTCATGCAGTTTGGCTTTAAAAGTTAGAAAAAGGCCCAGCTGGCACCAGCAACTGATTCATTCACCAGCTATGATTTAGTGGGGGGAGAAATCTCCCAGTCAGGCTCCCCAGGAAATGAGTGCCTGCATAGAAAATTGAGTTAGAGAATCTGACTTTGATTAGCATCTCTAGCTGTGCGATAAGTCTTTGGTGACTTCAGGGGGACGTGATTTAAGGATCCATTCTGTGGAGGCCTCACACATTTGGTGAGGATGGCAGGAGAGAGAGTGTTGGGGTAAATAAAGAAATAAAGCACCTGCAGCACAGGAGAAACACAGTTAAAGAAGCGCTGCAATCAGGCACGACACTGTAAAGATGCTCCACGAAACAGGATTCGTCACTCCGGATGGACGGCGTGGCACACAGGTCTGCACGGTCGTTTTTTCCCCCTACTTGTGCTGACCTGCCTGTTACGTCTCAGTGATTTCTACAAAAACGAGATGAATGCGGGACATGTGAGCATCGATTCTGACAGGAAAACAGCAGGAGGAATATGAATTACAGGACACTTTCTCACAGCAGTGCGGTTATTGAACACAGTGTGACTCTGTGGGAACAGTATCGATTGGCTTGATTTATACTGGCTGCCTCAGAAAGTTATTAGTTTACTGCTGTGTGTTTAAATAAGTGTATTTTATGTAAATGCAGCATTGAACATGTAAAAGATACTGCTTTGTTGTCTGGTTTGTGTGACCAGCAAAGGTCAAAGGAGGGGTTGATTGTATTAACGAGCTAACAGAAATAGCAGCTAACCTGTGTTTTAATTGTCTATACGCAGGATTACAACAAAAATGGGTGGATTTGTATATTGATTTTAGCAGAGTTGAGCCTTTAAAGCTGCTCAGAATCAGTGAAATGCCAACATCAACACCGATGATTGATTGATGATTGATTGATCTGTGTGGCTCATCAAAATTGAATGCTGCAGTGCAGAGTGTTATTGCATCTCTTTGAAACCTTCGGCTTTGCCAAAGAATATTGCGCAGGGTATAGACCTGACATTGCTACAGTATATTTGCATAAGCCAACAGTTGCTTTTCAGTTATGTTGAACGTTGTTATGGAGATGAACAGTGTTGCCTCTGGGTGTCGGCCGTGAATAAGTGGATTTGGAACACATATCAAACTCTTAACAAAGATTGTGAAATAGGTGAAAATAGAAAGTAATTGACATCAATATAAAGCGCTTTTACGAGTGTTTTCCTGTATGACCACTCTGACCGGGCGGATGCAGCCGTATCCTGAAGTTCAACCGTGTCCAAGCACAAAGTCTTGAGTTATGTTGACTTGTTAATCAAATTTCTGGTATAATTTCTCCTAAATTGTTAAAACAAATGATCTATTTACTGGCTGGGGGCCTATATTTGCTGATTCTTGACCGGCATTAAACCCGTCAGCCAGGCTTACCCCCCAGGGGATTATAATTAAGCCAACCCTCCTCCTCCTCTCCTCCTCCTCCTCCTCCTCCTGCCTCCTACTCACCTGTTACCTCAGCTGCCATCAGCTGCAGTTCTCACTCCGCCTGGCTCGACTCTTCCCCGCTGCCGCTCTGTTCTCCAGAGATGCGATCAGATTTTGACCTCTGGAAAAGCCTGGAAATTCCCACCGCCCTTATATCTCCCACATAGCAGCTTGATCCCTACAAATCCCTGCTGCCATTTACTCCCGCCTCACCTCGAGTGCCGAGTCTTCCTCCGTCTCCTGTGAATCCTGGATCTTTTGCTTCTGAGAGAGGCCACGGTCGCCGAGCCCCGGCTCGCAATTCGAGGGCTACTTCGCTACCATTCGAGCGATGACTCGGGCTCCTTTGCCTCCATGTGTGAGCGCCTGCTCTCGGTGAGCATCATCTTGTGTTTGATGTCTGTCGTGTCTGTGTCTTTTAACATCATTTCTGCTTTATACGGAGCCGTTTGTATTAACAATCAAATCAGCATTACTGAGCTGAAACCCCATAATTTGGCTTCCTGAAAAGGATCTGAGCTCTTCCCTCATCGCTGCACGCATGTAGGCCAGTTTCAGAATAAACTCCCCGAGAACTGGGTCACGGGGAACTTTTTTAATAATGTGACGACACTATGAGACAACATGTGATCCCCAGTAGGAGCTGCAATCAGATCATCACCCGATTACTGTGTGCTGATCTCCTGACCCGATCTGGGCCCCTCAGGTGTTCCTCCAGCGCTCGCCGCACCGTCCTCTGAGCCTGAGCTCCCGTCTTTCATTGGCAGTATTGATTTTGCTGGTCTGTCCTGGCAGCAGTATTTATGTTAACTGGCCCCCGAGGTTAGAGCGTTGTGTTATGCGGAGTCTCGCTGCTGACATAAAGAAGATATACATCGGTCTCATGTATTCAGCTAATGGCTTTTATCGATTACCGCCACCGTCCATGTCGAAATGTTGCGCCGAAACTTCTAATAACGGGATTCTTTCCATTTTTTAAAATGTTTTTCTGATGGAAAATAAGGAAACTGAAAAGCGGAATCCTGATTTTCTGCGTGGTGTTTGTGCGACCATCAACAGGATTTCTTCCTGTTATGTTGGCGAACGCTACATTATCGCCTCATCACCGGCAGTTTGCACAGCTGGCAACATCAGGGCATCACACTCAGACCGGCCCCCCTCTACTCAGGCCTCCAGTCTATTTCAGGATCCACTTTAGAATTTTAGTCCTCTCGAAGGGCCGGCGCCTCCATATGTGTCTGCTGTGAACCAGCCTCATACTTCAGCCACGGTAGCACAGCCAACAAACCAATTAGTCTTCAATTTTCCAAGATCCAAACCTCCATGGACCAGTTCATAGATTGCTGTCAATCAAAGCTCCACCTGGAGTCCTGCTCTGTCCCAGCTTTAGATACTTGAATGTCCACGTGCTAAATTGCTGAAAACAGCTAAAAGAACCCTCATTAACAAAGAGAGTAAAAGAGTCAAGAGCACTCACTCCAGTGGTGACATGCCCACCATTTTTGATCAAAATTTAGAGTTGGAAACAATTGATTCAGTGTCACATTTTTCCCTCCCAGTGTTGCATCCATTGACTGGAGACTACGTTGCAACCAGTTTGCTCATGATTAGTCAGCAGCAAATGTTGCCCAATAAAGACCTGGTCCGTGAATAAACGTGCACCAGAATAGCTGATGGGATTGTTTGCTGTTCTCAGTGCACTCCTTCCAGATTTTAGCGGCCGTTAATCTTTTCTAAGGAGCTTGTTAGCAGCATGCTAGCTCCTGTAATATAAAATCCCCGATTCACCCTTCATCATTCTTCTGTTGAGCCATTCAGATCAGTTGCCAAAGTGATTAAGGGATATTTAAGGCTTGTCCTTTAGTGACCTCAGTTATCAATGTAGCAACAAGGCCAGGCAGGAAGTGTACCACACCTAAAGAGATAAACCTGGAGGCTTTGTTGGCGCTCTTAGACCACTACACCAACATATACTAAACACCCTGACCTGCTCAGGTGACAGTCATGTGACCCTGACCTGAAGCAACTCCCACAAAACGTTGGCATCACCTGGATACAAAGATGAATGTAATTATTTTAAAAGGCTTGTTTAATATCTAACCACTTTGTACAGTTCCAGAGCTTTATAAATGTGTCTTGTGTTTCCCAATTGGCCACATTTCTTAATGAAATTAAGGTAAAGCGTTGGAACAGTCAGCCTGAACTGGTCAGCGCACGGTTGCACGGGATGGACCGCCCCATATTTCTGTGGGTGTGTGAACTCTCACCCTCCTGATTATCCCCTATTAAATCTATTGATCTGTAAGTGGATATGTTTGTGTTGACAGGATGCAGACTCCCCAGAGGCGCCCCCTTGCATTAACGTCAACGTACGGTGCTGCGATTGATTCTTGTTTATACTCGAGGTTATCTTTTAGCGTGGGGTCATATTTACAGATGAGAATAGCAGGATTGATGTTACCAGTCGGCCGAGGTCGTGAAGCCTGCACGCAGCCCGGGGCGGGACCAGCTCTGTCTGATTCAGTCAGCCGGCTGAGGATGGCTGATAAGGGTTTCTCAGTGGCTGATGCTGAAGAGAATTACAATTAGAAGGTCAACCTGTTTCTTCCAAAGCAGGGATGCCTGGCAGGACAGGCATAAAACCCCCCATCCACAAAATGATCAGATTGATTGACCTAACGAGTTGCTTGACCTCTTGAGAGCAGAATAGAAATGCAGCTGCATTTTTCTGTGTGTATTTTGGGTTTTACCTTTTTCAAGCTGATAATGAATAGAAAGAAATACAATTTTACACATTAGCAGTGTAAAATTTTCATATTTTCCCTCTTTTTCCAGTTCACTGTCACTATTTCCCTATTTTTCGACACCTCTGTCTTAAATGATGGAGTAAAAAAAGGAACCTGAGCGGTGACGGCGAGCAGCGATGGCTCAGAAGGTTTTTGTGAAAGCAGCGTCCTCTCTTGCCCGTCTGTCGGGTAATGAAGCCATTACTGTAAAAACGCTCCATTTCTGCAGCGCTGCAGCAGAGGAGATGCTGGGAGAAAGACGGGTAGACAAGAATGGAAAAAAAGTATCAGTGGCACATCAGTGGTTGAATGGAAGGAAGCTACTCTCGTGCAATTTCCTGTTAGCTTTTACCCCTGAGACGAGTTACCACAGTGAAACGGACACTTCTGTTGGTGCTAGAAGCGTTGTGGGTGCGGAGGCAGCCAAGGAAGTGAAAGTTACGCTTTGTTTTCTTTTACAAAAACGGATCGTGAGGACTTGGCTTCGTAGCAGCGGAGAGATCGATTTTTGAGATTGTATCTGATCCACTTGCTTCCCTCCACAGGTTGTGGGGGCTTCGTCCTCTTCGGGCATCCCTCCTGAGACGCCCGCCAACAGCTCAGGGATGTACAAGCTGGAGGTGGAGCTGAAGCGAGGACACAACCTGGCTGTCCGAGACAGAGGAGGTTCTCTGGTCCTCCGCTCTTGGTCTCCTCTCTTCTTGCATTTATAGGTCCGTGACGTGCCTTTTTGATTGTTCCCTTTCAGGCAGCAGTGACCCCTATGTCAAGTTCAAACTTGCTGGGAAAGAGGTTTTTAGAAGCAAAACCATTCACAAAAACCTCAACCCGGTGTGGGATCAGAAGACCACGCTGATCATAGACAGCCTGAGTGAGCCTCTATACGTGAAGGTAAGAGCCACAACAGGGGTTTCCCACTGCTGCTGCTGGACGCAGGGGTCAATGGATGTGTGTGTGTTGGTCCTCTGCAGGTGTTTGACTATGACTTTGGCCTCCAAGATGATTTTATGGGTTCTGCGTACCTCCACCTGGAGTCTCTGGAGCAGCAGAGGTACGTCGGTCTAGCAGTTTGAATTTCAATTTGGAGGCCTATCTGCTAGTTTGTTCGTTGAAAATCAGTGTTTTACCGTTGATTGCATCATTAGTCTCCCACCTCTTATTGTTATCCACTGATATAAGATCACGTGACCTGTTTTGAATACTGATATTGTTTCTGTGTTCCAGCTAAGCAGCACGCAGCCAGTTTTTTAGCAACATGTTAACATTCAGTGCACGCTTGGCTCTGACCTTCAGGCACCTTGTGCTCGGATAAAAAGGCAGTTTAACATCAAGGGCACACCTGTCTCTTCTAACAGGACGGTGCCTGTTACTCTGGTGCTAAAGGACCCGCATCACCCCGATCAGGACCTGGGCACCTTGGAGCTGGCTGTTACTCTGACACCCAAACACAGCCCTATTGAAGAACGGCGTGACTCAATGGTACACACTGCTCTGTTTTTTAATACCTTCAAGCAGCATTCACAATGGTTAACACCTTTTTTCTGCAGCTGAGCCTAAATGTTTGTGCTGCGGTTGTGTTTCCTGCGATAGGGAGAGGTTAAGGCGTATCGGTGGAAACCGTACGTGAACAGAGTGAGTGTAGCCATGACTGTAGCTTTTAGTGACTTCCTGCTGCTTCACCCTCAGAGACCTTTTCCTATTTCACCTCAAATGCTTTTTCCTTCTCAGTGATAGTGGAGAGCACATTAGCTTATTGCTGTCTAATGGAGCCTGATTATTTTACCGAAGCCCGTTTTGTTTTATCTAAGCCTTGGGTTTGTGAAAGGAGAAAGAAAATGTGATTACACAGCATGTTGTTCTGTCCAGTATTTTTGTCCAGGTTTGATTTGTAGCCACAGTCTCAATGCTGGTATATGTGTTCCCTGTTCTTAGAGCTTAAATGATTTATTTAGGATTTGAATTAATTATTGGTTCAGTCTGTGCTGCAGCTCCAGCCAGAGTGGAAGTCACTGACAATCCTCCATAAAAATCTGAATGTGAATCAGAAAGAACCTTTCAAGAACAGTTAATTCATTTATAAAATGTAATCAAACCTGGATTTGAGCTGCGCACACACTAATAATGCTGCCCTCTAGCCCCCTCTAGCGGTTGAAATTTCTTTACTGGTTTAAATTCATTTGCAGGTTTTTTAGTAAAACCGTGAGTGTTTCCCAGTCAGTCACATTAATGTGTCTCAATGTATATTCAGACCATGCTGCTCAGGAGGTCTTGGAAACGTTCCACTAAGGTAACCACCGCCATCATCTTCCTCCACATAGTCTCCTCCTCATCATAGTGCGTGCTCCATTACCCTAAAACCTCCATGTTAATCACATTCCCTCACGCACCTTTGTGTTTGCTCATGTTAGCATCAAAGTGTGCAGGAGGTTTTCATGACGTAGCGTTCCTTCATCAGACGCGGTGCGTGTGTCAGGTGCCGTGTTGTCGTTTCCAAACATGAAACCGGGGTCCTGATCTTCACAGTGTGTCCATCAGGGCTGTTGACACTCACCCATCCATCTGTCTGTCATCCAGCAGCAGCAGTCGATGCGTCTTTCAGAGCTGCACAGGAAGGCCCAGCTATGGCGAGGGATCGTCAGCATCGCCCTCATCGAAGGTCGGAACCTGATCCCGATGGATCCCAACGGCCTGAGCGATCCTTATGTCAAGTTCAGACTGGGGAGCCAGAAATACAAGAGCAAAGTATGTTTTTGTGCATTGTGTATCTCAGGTTTTGGAGAGAGTTTGAGGGCTCTAACGCGCGCTTGTGTGCGTGCGTGTGTGTGTGTGTGTGTGTGTGTGTGTGTGTGTGTGTGTGTGTGTGTGTGTTTACACAGACAGTGCCAAAGACCCTGAGTCCACAGTGGAGGGAGCAGTTTGACCTTCATCTGTATGAGGAGAGCGGTGGAGTGCTGGAGATCACTGTGTGGGACAAAGACACTGGGAGGAGGGATGATTTCATTGGACGGTCAGTCACATGATCATAATTATGGTCGAAAAGTTCAGCGCTATTAGCAGAGCCTCCGAAGGCCATAGAACCTTCTCATCAAGCCCTGCACAGAAAAACACCTCTGAGGATCCACTTAGATGATTGTTGTTATTGTCATTAGAGGGTTTCTGACGTTTTTGCGTAGTTACACTGCTCTTGTGAGCTTTTGGGCGGTAACATGAGTGGTCTGTGTTGCCCCAGCTGCCAGCTGGACCTCTCCACCCTGGCTAAGGAGCACACGCATCACCTGGAGCTGCCGCTGGAGGAGGCCCGAGGGTTCGTGGTGCTGCTGGTCACGCTCACTGCCTCGGCTCACGTGTCCATCGCTGACCTGTCCGTCACGCCGCTGGACGACCCTCAGGAGCGAAGGGAGATACTCAATCGATATGTGCGCTTGATGAAACGCCCCTTTGCTGATAGAGAAGTGACAAAAGTGTCATGTGTGGCTGTGTTTGAGTCCTGATTCCTTGTGGTAATGACCTCTGCAGGCTTTGGTGAAGTCCTTCTCCAACCTCAAGGACGTGGGCATTGTTCAAGTGAAGGTGCTGAGAGCAGAAGGGCTCATGGCTGCAGATGTCACCGGTAATCAGCACAACTTTTGCACCTTTACCCCACTTCTTGCATGAGACCAAGTGCCTAAACGTCACTGTTTTCCAGGTAAAAGTGATCCGTTTTGTGTGTTGGAGCTAAATAATGACAGACTACAGACTCACACTGTTTACAAGAACCTCAGTCCTGAGTGGAACAAAGTCTTCACATTGTGAGTGACCTTTTTTAACCAACTTTTATGTGATGAATTAATAGTAGTATAGCTAAAAGCCCGAGAACTGATCTCAGATTAGTTACTTTTTTGTGATCAGAAACTGTTTTTTGTTGTTTGTTGAGAAGACGACAAAAGGAATTGGTCTGACAGCTTTAAACAGATGCAGTGCCTTTGGAAAAGAGCAAAAGATGCAGAAAATAAATAGAACCTATAAGGAAAGTCCACCAAAACTGCTGGGTAAGAAACACAGGAATGCACACCAGATGGTGAAGTGGCAACGTCAAGGCAGCTTAATAGGACACAGATGGAATCAATTCCCTGTACAGGACAAAGAACAACAACAGGAAGGGATAAGAATGAGGATGTGAGGGTAGAAATTTCCCAGCTAATACAAAAGTGCCAGGTTTATGCAAAGCATTCAGATAGACGCAGCGAAATGTTGCCGAATTCTCAACAGTTTAATACGTCAAAGTCATTTTGTACGTTTCATCCTTTCATGGCCATGATGTGGAAAATATTCCAACCCCTTCACGTTAGTGACGGACTGATTCCCTTCTGATTTCTGCTTCTCTCGCTCATGTCAGTAATGTAAAAGACATTCACTCGGTGCTGGAAGTGACTGTTTTTGATGAAGACAGAGACAGGAGTGCTGACTTCCTGGGAAAAATAGCCATCCCCTTATTACATGTGAGTAAAAGGACAGTTGAAATACAAATCTATTTTCACGGAAAACATGAGTATTTGCTTCATTATTTACATTTTGACAACTTTTTGGCCAAATAAATGTTGTTTTATAGAAGTTTTTTGGAGATTTTTTGTTTCCCAGCCCACATCCGCAGGTCATTGATCCATACACATTCCTATGTGTATTTCAGCATTAAGAAACTTGTCAGAGTGCATTTCAGACAAGTAAAAACACACTTTCATGTTTGGAATCAGGTCCATAATGGTGAGCAAAAGAGTTACATCTTGAAAGATAAAGATCTTACCAGCCCAACCAAAGGCGTTATTTACCTGGAAATTGATGTCATCTACAACACGGTGAGTATACATGGGATGTTCAGCAGAGGTTAAACCACTGATTCACAAATGTTGGCGTGTCCTCTTAAAACCCATCTGTTTTTGACAGTAGTGACGTTAGTTTGGTAGCTGCAATTCCATTATAAACCACAAGAGGGAGACATAATTTCTGAATGTGTCTAAATTTCTGCTCTTCAGATTAAAGCTGCTTTGAGGACAGTTGTCCCTGCAGAGCAGAAATACTTGGAGGAAGAGCCCAAAGTATCCAAACAGGTATGTCTGTGCATAATATACCTCATCATCATAGAATAAACTTTCATTAAAGTTGTCTGACTGTCCATGTCTATAGTTGCTTCAGCAGAATTTTAACCGTGTGAAGCGATGCATCATGGTCCTGATCAGCTATGGCACCTACATCAACAGCTGCTTTGAGTGGGAGTCAGCGCAGAGGAGCATCATTTCCTTTGTGGTATGAAACAAAACAAGCACAAGCATGTCCCGCACACACACATGTGCACCTGTGCTCCTGCACTGCTAAACTGGTGTTACAATACTCTCTAAATGCAACTCTCCAGCATAAAAAAGGGGAATGTCTTTTCTAGCTCTTTGTGGTGGTGGTGTGGAACTTTGAGCTGTACATGCTGCCTCTGGGTTTGCTGCTGCTTCTGGTCTGGAACTTCCTCTTTTGTTCGAGCAGGGACACACCTGACATGGTGAGTAAATACATGTAAAAGTAAATACAAGCGTGACTGCGATATTGTCCCCGCTCCAACCCTCACTTGTGCCCTGCTTCCCGCAGCAGTCCATGGAGGCCATGTTCGAATGGGAGGATGAAGATGAGGATAAAGATGAAAAGGTCGAGCAGCCACGCTGTTTTGCACCATATCAGTTTTTTGTTCAAAATAGGTGTTAAAAGTTGGTTTTCCTCACTCCTGCCAGGAGTCTGAGCACAGGGGCTTCATGGATAAACTCTACGCCATTCAGGACGTGTTCATCAGTGTGCAGAGCGCCCTGGACGAGGCAGCATCTTACGGAGAGAGGATAAAGAAGTGGGTGTCACCATCAGAGAGAGTGTTAAAGAGTTCCTTAATCAAGAGTCGAAGTAGAGATCAGTAAACCCTTTCTCTGTTCCTTCACAGCACTGTTAACTGGACGGTGCCTTTCCTCAGCTGGTTGGCGATCACTGCCTTGTGTTTGGCCACACTTCTGCTCTACCTCATTCCGCTTCGATACCTTGTGCTGGCGTGGGGTGAGCCCTGCTCTTCACAGCAGCTGTAGCTCGCCGAGCTCAAGGATGCTGATGCCGCCCCTTTCTGTCTGCAGGTGTGAATAAGTTCACCAAGAAGCTGCGCAACCCATACCTGATCGACAACAACGAGCTGCTCGACTTTCTTTCCAGGGTGCCGTCTGATGTTCAAGTGGTGAGCGGTGTGTGTGTGTGTGTGCGCGCGCGCGTGCGTGTGTGCGTGTGCGTGTGTGCGCGTGCGTGTGCGCGTGCGTGTGCGCGTGCGTGTGTGTGTGTGTGAAAACCTGGGAATCGCTAAAGGATTAGCATTCTTTTCCTTTGATGCTCTGCAGTAAGCAGCATGTGGGCACTCCAAAAGAATTGAAATTTGCAAAATCAGCTTAAGCACCTATTCTAAAGCCTCTATAAATAGAAGATGATTTAAAGCACCGCTTAAAACGACCTTTTGGTGCGATTGTCGTCCATCCAATGCTCCTGCATGACAACATTTGAACACACACATTCTTCATCCTTCAAAGACCTGGCAAACAACAGTGGTATAGTTCTTAAAAAGCTGTTTCTTGGTTGCTGCTGTCTTTTAGCTCCATTTCCCTCAAGTTATTAAAAAGTTCATGCTATCTGTGAATGAAAGAAACGTCCGTGTGGAGGTAAAACAGAGATGCGCCACTTGGGGGCGCCAAACCGCAGAAAAATAACGAAACACTACACATTACCATTGGAAGGTATTTTATTATTTTTCAATTATTAATTTTTATATTTAATACTAAAAAACATAAAGAGGAAATGTAATACAATATTTATTGGTGGATATACTGGTGAAATGTTCCAAATGGCACCCACTGGGTGGGATTGAGAGGGGCTCTGTGAATAGCAACCTCGTATAATTCTTTATCTGCAAGAGACGCTCACACGGGTGTGCATATCTGTGTGTCTGTGTGTGCAGATGCAGTATCGTGAGCTGAAGGTGGACTCCGGTCCAAGTCCTAACAAGCGCAAGAGGACAAGTTAGCCTCTCGGGCAAACCCGTCACACATTTGTCTGCTTCCTGTAAACATGAAACTATGAACAATGTAAACAGTGTTATTTATATATATTTCTTGTATATTTTAATTATCAACAGAAGTTGTATATGTTGAGGTTAATTTTGTTTTTGGTGTTTTTTGCTTTGGTACTGTGGAAAAATTTATTTTCTAAACCTTGTAAAGACTGTTTTGTTTTATAAAAATGTCTGATTTCCTAAATGAAATCTCTTCCTGTTGATGCATGGATGCATGCGTGTGGTAGAGACCTGGCATGGGATTTATTTCATGTTTATGCTGCTCTGAACTTGCATTCCTGAGGACAGTGTTGCATGTTATCACCATGTATGACAGTGTTGGGGGTCATATCTAACTTCATGCCACGTGTAGCGGGTTAGATGTACCGACGCCTTTGTGTGCATGGAGGAAATGAGCTGCATTTTAGTGTATCTGTGCTGCGTTCACACATCATTTCGAGGTTAGAGGCATCCCTCCGACTGGTGCCACACAAACTCTCAATAATGTTTAAAGCAGGACTTATATCACTGTGGTGATTATTGTTCCAACACCATGTGTGTTTTTACAACAGCTCAGATGTTTCTGACTTCCTGTCAAATGCAAGAACTAAATATTTATAGAAAACTTCAAATGCCTTAAATTTTTTAACCAATGCACTATTATTGTCATTATTTTAATGTGTTCATTTACTTCAATATTTCTACTGTTTGTGTTTTTCTTCCTTTTTTCCTGCATGTTTGTGTGCGTCACTTGTGTGTGTCCGTGTGTTTTGCATGACTGAACGTACAGAAGTGCATTTGTGGATGCTGAAGCTGGCGTCCAGCTGATATGTCGGCCCTCTGATCCCTGCATCATATATTCTCTTTATTCTCTCTTCACCAGTATACTGCCGCCATTTTTGCACATTGTCTCTTTATGTTTGTCGTGGCATCATGGATCTTCGCTGTCGTTGAGTGTTTACCGCAGATGTATTAAATACAGAGCCGACTGTAGCATTTATCTGAGAAAATATATTTGTACATAAATGCAAGAGGGCGTCTGTGTCTGATCATTTACAAGCAACCGAAGATGACAGAAGGCATCTACAACTTTCATGTAGGCCCGAGTTCTACACCCCTGGAGGGGCTCATTCCTCTACTGCATAGCATCAGAGAGGTGGGACGGGGATTTGTTTAATCGGAGAACCCTCAGGATGACTTCCACCAGTGATGGTTACCTGTCTGTCAAAGCTGTCTGCACCATCTGACCCCCAGCTGCACCACCTGACCCCCAGCTGCACCATCTGACCCCCAGCTGCGCCATCTGACCATGACTTCAATATTTAACAACTTGGTGTCAGAAGAGTCCTTTAATATCTTAGTGGGTTTGTTAATGTGAACAATGAGGTAATTACTAATACAGCAACCACGCTATATCCTATAGCAGCAGTTATAGAGGTGAGGTTGCCAGGTTACATCTCGTTGAGTTTATGTATCAAAAGAGGGGTGAGTTCATCGGTAAACACTGAACACTGGTCCTTAATTACAGTCACTCGGTGCATGAGCCTGATTACAATACGCAAAATATAATAAAACTATGAGAACATTTCATTAAGATCAAAAACAAATGTTTTTGTTTGATACACGCAGCTATCTTAACCAACCAGAAGTTTCTCCACCCACCCCCCATAAGCTCCTCGGGCCTCTGTTCACACCTCTAGAAAAAAAAACCTCAAGCAGTTCAGAATTAATGGATTAAAAAAAACCAAGCGTGCAGACGGAGCGCGTTGTTGTAGGCTGTACTTCAGCGCGCAGGCCGGCCGGTCTGTGTGCGCACATGCTCAGTGGGGTTATTTTTGCGCACTGAGGCTTTAAGAGCCGAGCGGCTGGAGGCAGACGGCAGCAGAGAGCGCGGAGAAACAGCTCAGCGCAGCGGGGAGGAGAGAAGAGAGCCCAGAGCCGAGAGCCGAGGCGAACCATCAGCTGGACGCCACAGCCAGATGACCCACCAGAGCCGCGGACCCGGCTCATAGCTGGGCTCCTGGAGCTAGGCGCATGCATTTGTGCCACACGGCTCAGCTCACAACTTCTTCACCAAAGACTCGTTTGTCATTCGCCTCCCGTTTTGTTTTTATTCCAACCGCATCATGGTGCTCGGTAAAGTGAGGGCCTTGGCCATCTACTTTGACAGTTTGAATGAGAACAATCTGCCGGTGTTCTCCGGCGGAGATCTGGTGTCAGGGAGGGTGGTGGTGGAGGTTACCGGGGATGTGCGGGTGAAGAGCCTCGACATACACGCGAGAGGAGTCGCCAAGGTCCGCTGGACTGAGTCGAGGAACGCCGGCGCGAACACGACTTACACCCAGAACTACACGGAGGAGGTTGAATACCTGCATCATTACGACACCTTGATCGGAGAGGAGAGAGGTGAGAGCCGCGTTGTGTCGCAGTGTGTGTTAGTGTGTGCGTGCGCAGCGATGGTGCAGATTCGTCCTTTCAAAACTTCTGCCCTTCAGAGTTTTTGTGCGATGGCAAACTTTATTAGCGCAGGGGAGCAGCGACGTGCGTCAGGAGAGGCGAGAGATTCCCAGAAACGCGCAGTCGGTCCGTGAGCCACAGTGGTGCTGATGCAACAGCTGATAGTTGATGCGATACGCGGCTCTTCTTTCCTGCACTTTCACAACAACCCGCCGATTCTTCCATTTAACCGCCTCCACCTAACGGGCGACGGGAGGAATCTTAAAGGAAATCCTCTTCAGCGCATCCTGACATCTCTGTCGTTTCCTACCAGGGAGGGGGGAAAAGTTGCGATCCGTGCACGAAGCACTTCGACAAAACGACAGAAACGGGGGGGACATCGACAGCAGACTGGGGGGATTTTGTGTTTTAATGCAAAATGGATGCACGTCGTCGGGAGGAAATATCATTTTAATGGAGCAAACGAGATCAGGCAACTCCCTTTGTTAGAAGCGGTTCAAACCTGTTCAGAAACTGCCAGAGAGGGAGGGAGGGAGAGCCCGGCTGACTACGTGTGTGTGTGTGTGTGTGTGTGTTGTGTGTGTGTGTGTTACACTTATGAAACACAATGTGAGGGAAATGACAGATGTGGGTGAACATTTCTAAGTTTGGTGCAGTAATTACTGTAGGAGTAGTTGAAATAAATATGGATATTTATTTATGGTTTTCTTTTAAAGATACGTTTTAGATAATTACCTTTTCTTCCACAAACCCTGATGGATAGACAGGTTTGGGGGTCAAAAGTCAAGAAAGAGTAGGCCTACACCCCCAGATTTATCAAAATAAGCAATACCACTGGTGCTACTATGACACTGTGTGTCAATTAAAAATTCAATTACAGATTTATGATTGTATAGCTGATGTTGACAGTTTAGAAAGGTCGAAATAAAGTAGAACTAAAGTGCTTGTTGATAGAGCTGGAACTTTAGATGTTTTTATTCAACACTCCGTGATGGCGACGCAAACACAGTTATGAACACACAGGCTGAATTAGAATCAGGAAAATCTCTCAACAGTATAAGTCTAAGAACACTAATGTCAGATTTGAAAATAAAAAATACAGTGCATAAGTTCAAGTGTGTTATTTTTAACCTGCAGCCTATTTGCTCAGTTCATTTGAAAAGGTTACCATCCTAAAGTATTTGCAACCGTGCTGCCCCCATGTGAGATTTGAACCCAAACAGGAAACACAAGAGGATAAAGGAACCTTGAAAGCCCACTTTGCATTTAGGTTTTCAGTTTCCAATGAATAATTTTCTTTTTTTAAAATAAGCCTGACCAAACAGCCTTCCATGATGAATCAAGCAAACATTACCACTGGGATCAACTATTTACTGCAGCCTCATGTCAAAGAAAATTCATTCCTACATTTATAAAACATGTTAAAGGCCTGCTCTTTTCTCATCAGTAATTTTTGCCACTTCTTGTTTTTATGTATACATCTAGTTTGAAATGTTGCATCGAAAAAACAAATCAACATTAAAGTTGGGTTGTTTTTTGTTAAACCACACTGTCAGATTCCATTCATATTTATGGTCACAGACTCGAGTCTACCTGTTCCCGATGACACCCCGTCTCTCCCCTACTTCCCCTTTTCACGCAGCACACCACATGGCAGTACAAATATGGGCGGGGCTCGCCACGGCTCCGCCAATCAGAAGCCCGCATTGCGATCTGTATCGCGGCTTCCTCCAATCAGAGGCGGAATTGTAACGCGAGACGTTAGGGTTTACAGCAGTGGGAGGCTGCTCAGTCTGGTTCATACCGGTCTGCTCCTGCTTGCTCCGTGCTGCCGGTGACTTAACAGGCGCGTGCACTCTCCCGCCCGTACGCACTCACAGGGGCTCGCTCGCGCGCAAGGCTGTTTATGACAGGCGGGCAGTGTCGGAACGCGCTCGCGCGCACACGCACGCACACACACAGATGCGGGCTGAAGCCGAGCAGTGCTGAGGTGGCAGGAAGCAGAAGTTCAGCAGGGTCGACCGGAGACATTTGCAAACTATTTTAGAGACAAATGAACAAACTGGGACGGAGATAACGTACGTCCTCCCGCTGGGTGTGTTCTTCCAGCGCATCTTTTGTAACGTAGCCAACATCAGTAAAAGGAGAAGCTTCAGTCTGCCATTAAAACATTTACCCAGCCCTCATCGGGTTTCCTTGCCTGTGAACTAGTGATGTCTTTGCTTTGGGGCTTTAATTGGAGACATTCTGTGACAGAAGCGGGGCCCCTAGAAATGAAGATGAATTTGTTTTATATGGACGCCTTGTTTTTGCCCATGACCTTCCGTCTAGAAGCATCGGGTGGGTGGGGCTTATTTATGTCTTACTGAGGCCTAAATCCTCCCGTTGAGTGAAAAGCCTTTTCTCCACTGGTGTGAGTGTTTTTTCACGATTTGCAATGTGAAGAAACCTGTTCTTTGTCTTTCAGATGAGGAGTGTCCAGATGAGAACGTTACTGTTCTGCACACCGGCCTGCATGAGTTTGCGTTCAACTTCAACCTCCCTCAGATGTGAGTGTTTTTCACAGGCTGGCCCTCATTTAAAGCAGAACTAGGACACTTCAACCATTAATTACATGCAGATTCTAACTCCCGTCACAGTTCTGAAACTGGATTCAGACTCATAATGTCACCAGTTCATTTTTAAGTAATCTGCATTTCATGTGTCCCATTGATTTCTTTATGCTCTAACTTTGGTTAAATTAATATAATTACGAAGGCAAATACACAACTTCCTCCCTCTTTGTTGGCAGAATAACCAAAAGATTTAAATTCCAACTGTGCTGTCAGGTGACATGATAAAGGCGGAGTGAACAAACTTAAGTTAACATGAAAACTAGCTTCATATCTCTGCAGCTATATACGGAGTTAGGGAAGAGTTTCTGAGGTAAACAAAGGTGCAGCACATTACTCATTACGCTGCCCTTCGTCCGTCTGTCCGTCCGTCCGTCCGTCCGTCCGTCCGTCTGTCTGTCTGTCTGTCTGTCTGTCACAGCTTTCACCTTTGATTTGCGACCCCCTCTGTCTCAACACGCTCCGTGCAAATTAGCACTCCCCCGTTCTTGTACCTGACACCATGTTCATGTTCACTTGTCCTCCTGTCTGCCGTAAATCACGCCGGCCGCCTGCTGATCACAGGAAAACCTAAACTTGAACACGGTGTCGGATCGCAGAACATTGTTGCGCGCTGCACCGCAAGCAGGAACAGAGCGCCCGCGAGGGCATCACCGAGGCGTCCCGTCCGATTTGGACTTGATTTGGCTGCAACTCCGTTTACCTCTGGAACTCCAAACTTGTTCTGTGGGTTTTATGGAACCAAATTGAACAGATGGATGATTGTGTTACTATCTCCATTTCGGGGGCAAAAGAGAAGCTTTAATTTACCTTCTTGGGTATAAAGGAATGGCAGCAGTGTGCATGGTGCGGAGGAGACGACCTCACGATAACACTTCGAATAAAAGTGTTTTCCCACAATATTTTCCAAAACTTGACCTTCAACGGTGGTTTTTTAAAGCAGAGACTGGAAAAATTGTCCCCAGAAGCTGTTTATTTCCAGGAACTAGAGAGATCATATTCACAAAAGTGGCAAAGCAGGAAGCACGCTTTCACCAAATCCACTTTTTTACATGGTTGGTTCAAATACGTGCTGTCTTCTTAAAGAGCAACCCTGAATTTAAAGTATCAGTAATTCAGAAGGGGCACGAAAGAGTATAAAGACTATATAAACGTAGGCAGCAGTTCAGGTTACAGTTTTAGTTCTTTGACGTAAGAGATGACTTCTGCCTTCGTCAGTCCCGACAGCCTTCCTCTTACTCACCGCTCTCCCTCGTCTCGTCTGTCCGTCAGGGCTTTGGCCACTTCCTTTGAAGGGAAGCACGGCAGTGTGAGATACTGGGTGAAAGCTGAACTGCACCGTCCATGGCTGGTCCCTGTCAAAGTGAAGAAAGAGTTCATTGTGTTTGAGCACATTGACATCAACATGCCGCTGCTGCTGGTAGGCAGGACTGCACATACTGCTTTGTTCTGTTTGGACAACCAGATCACTAGGAGCCTAGATCACTTCTCTCATAATGTGTGTCTATTTAGTCTGTGGAAGTTTACCTTGTGACCAGTGTTATCTGCCAATATTGAGTTCCGATCAATAACTTTAGGCCTTTTTAGTGGATAAAAATAAGCCTTCTGCCAATAGGAACAACCCCTTTAAATCCAGAACAGTACCGCTGGCTCTCATTAGGCTGCTAGGAATAGCTTTATGTTTTGTTTCCTCTCCACAATGTGTCTCTTTTCCTTGACGAAGAAGGCTCGGGTGGATGTTAAATCAGATTTCTGTGTGTGAACAGGCTCCTCAGACTGGTACGAAGGAAAAAACTCTATGCTGCTGGTTCTGCGCATCGGGTCCGATCTCCCTGAGTGCCAAAATAGAGCGGAAGGGCTACACGCCAGGTGAGCCATGTGTCTCTGCTGCTGCTGCTTTCTCTCTTCATCACTGCCTGTACTCATTTATCTCACGTCTCTCTCAGTCTGAGAGGCTGATCTGTCTCCCCCCCTTCTCTTCAAGGCGAGTCCATCCAGATCTTTGCGGAGGTGGAGAACTGCTCATCCCGGGTGGTCGTGCCCAAGGCCGCTCTCTACCAGACCCAGACCTTCTTTGCCAAGGGGAAGGGCAAGCAGATCCAGCAGCTGGTGTCCAACCTTAGGGGGGACCCTCTGCCCCAAGGGAAGAGCCAGAGCTGGGAGGGGAAGCAGCTGAAGATCCCCCCAGTTTCTCCATCTATCCTGGACTGCCCCATCATCAGAGTGGAGTACGCCCTCATGGTAAATCCAGGAACACATCAATGCTACAACAGGCTGATGTGGGTAAACTGGATGAGGAATGCTAACAAAGCTTCGCCCACAGTCATTATAAGTTTGATATTATCAGGTGCTTCAGGATATTAGGTCTTGACCTCATTAAGGATGCCACAGATTATAAAAAAGCCTTTATTAATCCGTTACGTCAACAAATAGTTCTTCGACCCACTTCTTCGGGCCCAACTCAAACATGCTTAATAATAATTAAAAAAACCTCTTTGCCTAAAAGTTTAAATCAGTCAACATTTGCTCATCCCAGGAAAGCTTCCTCATCATGGAACTGTGGAACGGTTCCAGACAATCATCTTAGTGACTTAAGTAAATATTCCATCTTATGCTTAGAGTGTAACCTGCATATCTGGAGCATTTAGCAGCTGCTGCCTCCTTTTGTGGAGACTTTTCTTTTTTTTTACCTTGACATTCCGAATGGTTGCATTTTTAAATTCTGCCTCTATCACAGGTGTACGTGGACGTTCCGGGCGGCTTGAATTTGTCTGTCTCGTTGCCCCTGGTGATAGGGACCATACCCCTGAATGCCTGCGCCAGCCGCACCTCCAGTATTAGCAGCAACTGCAGCACGCTGAGCTGGCTGGGCCTGCAGGAGAGACCTGAGGGTTTGTACAGCCAACGCACAAACACTTTTTATCTATTCACATGTTCAAGGATCTCACAAAGTGCTTCTCCCCCCCCGCAGCTCCGCCGAGTTACTGCGATCTGGCAATATCAGAGGCAGAGAGGCGTGACTGTCTGCAGGGCTGTGATAGGTCTAATGTGGACGGAGATGAGCAGAGATCTCTGCTGCCATACATCACAGAGTTCAGATATCTGCCGCCGCCACTCTACTCCGAGGTACAGAGACGCGCGCACGTGTGGATAACCGCTGATAATAGGGGTGACGGAAATATTGACCTTAATGGCACCCTGAAAACAGACAGTGAAAGGTTGAACATTTCTAAATAAAGTCCTGAAAATGCGACACGATCAATGACAGGGTTGTTCTTATTAGAAGTGATTGATTATCCAGATCATTGCTGCAACATGTCCGTATTGCTTCTGTCATTAACGACACCCCTACCCCCCTCCCTCAGGTGGACCCGTACCCCAGCACAGCCGAGGTGTGTGGGCCGGCAGACATCAGGAGACCCGACACGTGTCCGTCCCGCTGACGGGAGCTCACCAGCCTTAAAAGCCGTCGGTGCAAACAAGACGCCCTCAGCTCCGGGTGTGCTTCGCACCAGATTATATATCACCATAAATAAGACCCTCTGCGAGCTGGGAGGGTCAGCTGAGAGAGTATTCTGTGACCACTGACATATGGACCAGGGATTTGAAGCCATGCTGCATCCTCCATATCCAGTACTCCAGACGAGGCAAAAGACACGTTCTCCTGACAACGCCATATGACTCTGACAAGGCAGATGACACAAGAGCGGTCAGAGGACCACCGACGGAGGCCGACATCTGAATTTTGCACATGCAGCTATTACTGTTTTTCTATAGGTTGGTTTTTCTATAGTGCAGGTTACCGCAGGCCTATATGCTCCAGTAGACTCTGTCCCCGTATGTACACAACAATGTATTCTTTAATCTTAATGGCACATCAAGAGGACAGAAGCTACTGTTTTATTATCACTCGCTTTGAGCATGCGAGTGTCTCCAATACCGACAGGACTTGGGGTGGAAACCGTCTGTTTCGATGACAAAAACGGGGACAAAATCCTCAATATTCCTCAGTATAAGGCAAAAAAAGCCACCTCAAGGACTTATGATATAGCAGAAACGCACACGCGTGTGTGAAAGGGCGACAGTATAAATGATGCTGAAACCGGGCCGGATAAGAAGCACAACTCCAACCAACAGAGAGAACGTACCACAAGTTGCCTGTCGGTTTAGGAGGCTGAAGCTTTTCTCGCTTTTCTCAACGCAGACAGCTGAAACCTAAACCGATGGCAGTGATAAATGTTTACAGATGAAAATATCACATTTGAGAATGTTCTTCAAATCTGATTTCTTCCACCTAACACTTCAAAGTGCAATATATTTTTGTACGTGACTTTTTTTGCACTAGTTTTCATATACTCTGTTGCTGTTTATTCCATTTCTGTGCATTATACATTATTGTCATAATCTTACTGCTGTCATGATCAACTTTTGATAAAATAAAAGGTTTATTTTATAAAATAAGCGGGCTCTGGTGGCTGTAAATGTCCACTTTTGCATGGGATTGGGCTCGACACGCCTCAACCGCCGAGGAATGCGCAAATGTTTGCGTGCGTTTTCTTTCCTCGCCTTGACTCCCAATTACAAAGCGCACCAACCAAACAAATGACGCGACAGTCAGACCGATCGTGTTTTGACTTCGACCATTCTGGCTGCTCAGCCGCGCTGATAAACAGCAACTGGATTGAACTGGATGAAGACAAGCACGAGAGCGTGCGTACCAGCGCGCACACGCACACGCGCGGGGAGACACGCAGCTCTGCTTCAGTACCAACACGCCTTTGTCCTCTTCAGCCCGCTGAAACTGAAGCTCTGGGGGTTTATAGGACCCATGTAAGGCGCCCATCACACATTTAACAGCAAAGGTCAACTATGACCCCCTACCCGGTCACGTGACCCGAAAGGTCCCGTTGGATCTCCTAACGCGTAACGCTTCCATAGTGCCATTAAATAACGGACAGTCTGACGTGGCAGCATTTACTGGTTTTACTGGTTCATACTGGAATCAAGCAAACAATGATCACGTGTGATCATTCAGCTGCATCTACTTCTGCTTCTGATTCACCTTTTTTTGCGTGTCTGTGGTTGATGACGGATTTCTGGAGCATCCGTTGGGCTAGAGATCATTACGGATGTGCATCTTTTGTCCATCCGACCTTTCAAAAAGTCGAAGTTTCCCAAGGACAAGCTACAGTTATTCATGCAACTAAAAGCTCAACCTTATTCGATTATTACAACACTAGTAGGCTACTAGTTTTCAGCTGCTTATTGATTACAGAGTTCAGGATCGGTGTGTGTGCGCGTGTGTGTGGTGTTGTCATCTCTCCTCCAAACAAAAGGACAGAAATAAAGAAATGACTCTTCTCCAACACCCAGAATAGATCAACACTGTTGACATAAACACGAATCTCTGGTGTGTTTGTGTGCAGGATGAAGGCAGACTCGATGGATCTAAAGTTAAAAATCTTAAATTAAAGAAAAAATCCGTCGATTTAACAAGTTCTGTTATGCAACAGAGATTTTTCCCTCTTTATATTATTATTCTCGTGTGTCTGTGAGGCTGCGGTGTCGAAATTAATTTGTGTTTGGGGTTTAAAATATATCTGTGAAGAAATCAATGATAAAGACTCGCTTTTGGGGAGGGGGATGGGGCTGCCTACAAAACGATACAACGCACGCACACGTACACGCACATAAGGAATCTTCACTGTCATGTGGTCCTAGACCATAACCATCTAGAGATTTCTGCATTTGCCCTCTATGAATAATAAAATAACAACGCACAACAAACACGCGCGCGCGCCCACGCATATCTTCAGTGTGAGCGTTCTGACTGCGTGAACGAGCCCGTTAAAACAAAATCCGTCACTTCGGCATCTGTGATGTGCAGAACAGCAGCCAACAATCTCTGGACATCTCCGCGTCTGCCAGAAATAAACACAAGATGTCTACGCTCGCACCACTGATACAGTTTGCAGACAAGTCTGCACTTTAGATCACAAGTTCAAGACCCTATCAGATGTGACAGTGGTGGAAAATAAATCAGACCACAGGATTGGAATGAAATAAACAAATACCAGCCATCTAAGTTTGGCACAGGTTCCTCAGAAAAACGGACACTTTTTGAGGTTCTTCTGAATTTACGAGTTCCAAAAGCCATCTTGATATGGTTTAAGGAGAAGGACAATTTAAAACAGAGGGCAGAGATGGAATGTAACCAAGTATATTTACTTAAGTAATACCAAGCTTAATTAAATTTCATTTTTCCATGCTCTGTCCGGTTTAGACGCTCAGCAACGGCGAGTGAACGTCTCTGGCTCCCTCTAGCGGCCAACTCCATGTTCGTACTCCCACAACCCGATATGCAATTTCGTCCTGAGGGAGCCATTTTTTAAAGAAACTTTCCAGTTTGACGTCATAAAAAGAAGACAAACTGATGGAATGCAAGAGGCTTTGCAAACTAAGGATGATTAACCCGGTTTGTGAAGGCATTCTTGAAGTGGTGAACTTTTGTTGAAGTATGAATTGTGACTTCTGAGTTTAAGCTGAGCACATAAAGTCTGCAGGAACTATGGTGTCTGGAATCAGCCTGTAGCTACAAATGAAAATAAATGTGGGCGTCTGCATCCTTGATCATTTGGCTTCTCTTATGAACAATAGCAGGAAGTGCAGGCGCACTGCCCTTCTGTATTTCCTGCATGTTAGATCATTAGAATCATAAGTGTTTGTGGCAGCACCCCCTCCACCCTTTTTTTAGAGAGTGAATCTCAAAGAAATACTTCACAAGTGGCCTTAATCATGTTCTGCATTGATCAGAATCACCACTATGACCCTAATTAGGACTCATTTATAGAATTAAGAGTTTAATGCCTTATTTAAACACAACAGAAAGCCGACGAAGCAAAGATGACAAACAGGCAAGCATTTGTAACAGAGCCAGTATATTTTCTTTCTGCAAAATACAAATACTAGCACATTTCTGAGTGAGGGACTTGCTGTACATGAGCTGAGAGTGACAGCTGAGGTGCACAGGTGAGAAACATTGTCTCCAAGTGGCGACAAAGTCCAGCTTATGCCGCTAACAATCTCTTACAACATTTTCCTGGTGGTTGTTAGAGGCATTAGTACATGTATCGAAAGGGAAAAGCAGCCAAAATGTACATTTATAATACAGAAGACATTCAACCAAATGTCGCCAAATACAAATGAAAAGGATTCTTAGTCAGAGCGGGGGTCTGAGGTACGAGCAGACAGGTATTGCTTCAGATCCAGGCAGTTACAAATAAAGTATTTCACACATTATTGAGTTAACGCGTCACCTTCTGCCTCCAGCACCCATCGGGTGAGGCTCTCCTGCCCAGACCAACAGGAGGCGACACCACGTGGTTGGAAAGAGGAGAATTAAAAAAAAGAAAAACTACTCTGGGCTCCGCCCTTTTAAAAACTACAACAGCAACGATGCAGAGCTTTCGATTTGGAGGGAATTTAGTCGCTGGATTCCTAATGAGTGGGGCACAGGTGCGCAACGGTGGCTGAAGATCTCCAAATATACAGCTTTCAAATCCAAAATATTCAAATGGGAACGATCTCCAGCCACACGTCCACTACTATAAAAAAAAAGGAAAAAACGGGGTTAAAGGTGTGATCTTGAAGGCACAGACTCCTCCTGAAGCTGCACGTTGCCCTTGTAGGGTGACAGCAGAGGTGACATCATCTCTTAATCTAAATTTGACCAGCGAGGACGTTTGTCGCCTCTGTAAATACATTAATGGTGTTACATTAATCACCTGTAGCGTCTCCATGTCTGCTGCGCAGGAGCTGTAAAAACATTCAGCCACGTTCATCGGTTCACATTAGACTCAAATCTCCCTGAATGTTGGGTAGAAACCTCGCGCACCTCTGCAGACGTCTGCGGCGCTCGACGCAAACGTGGGGCAGCAACGCGTCGCCGTGGATATGGCTTATATGGGACAGTCCTCGGCCACGCTGCTAAATCCTGCTCCCCTACCAGCAGGTTGCTCCCACCATTAAACACATTCAATTTCAACAAGTTAACTGAATATAATAAGATTTCGATGCTACATGTTTTGCTTTGTTCTGCTGTTGACAGACGTCCCTCTAAAGCTGCCTTTTACACGGATGGAGAACCTGTTGGAGAACACACTGTAAATAAAACAGATTCCACTGCTGATTCCACTGTCTTCCCACCTTTTAATTTGGGATTTCTCTTGACTTCTGTATTTTTTAAGTGTATATTTGAGTATCAGTCTGTACGTGGAGCTCAGACAAGTAAACTATGATACAAATTAAAGCTTTCTTTGGTTCCACACTGATGTGTATCTATGAATCCCCTCTCTGTTGCATTTCCTTCTTGCTGCCATGGCTCAGAAAATTGAACACTAATTTCACTAGCTCTTCACGAAATCTTCACAGTAAGTGAAATTTCTACGCAAGCAACTTTCTCATCCCTCATCCTGAAACCTCCTCGGTCACCCGTTCCCGCTCCTCTTCCGCCCGCATCCTCCCCTCCCCCACTTCCCCTTCCGTGCGATCGCCTTCGAATGCGCTAACCTGGGTTGAGCTTGCAACACGTGGACGGACAAGTTCGCCTTTTTAAAAAAAAACTCGCCGGTAGCTTCACTGTTCAGAGTACCAGACTTCTTTTGCCTTTCTTAGCTTGCACACGCGTGCACATATGCGAATGTGCATGTAACATATTTGCTGATTACTCATGCCCACCCACCCCTCCCCAAACACACAAAACAAGCAATGCAGGTACACCAACAAGCGTTCTGGCTGATTCGTTGTCCCAGATTTCCTCCTGGGTGATTTGTGAAATAGCTCAAAAGGGCATTTTTACTCCTCTGGTTTCCCTAAACGTTCACATATGTTACGCAAAATCGCCACCGAGGTGGAATAACGCTGCACAGATGACAATATAAAGTTATTTTTCTAGAAATTCACCATCTGATGAATGAATCAAGTTTGGTTTCTCTTCTCTTGACTAATATTAAAAATATATATTAACAGCATTTGTGAGTTTTGGATGAATCCGCGGCAGCTGAAACAGAACCAAGCTGTGGGTTTTTTTTTTTCATTTGTTGTTTTTTTTGGCTGAATAAAAACATGCAGATGACCGGTGCACGCTCCTCTGACGGGCTGCAGATCTGCATTTCAGTTTGATAAATAGAGGCCCTGACCTGTTGTTGTTGTTGGTGTACAAGCAGGTGCAGCCCAGAACGCTGCAGCATCTGCCCCCCAGGTACATGTTACCATTGCACATACAGCACACCCACTCGGTACAAGAAGAGTATAATAATATTAATAACACTATAAGGTAACTTGACTAACACCCCCACTCCCTCTGGCTGCAGACCGCCTCCCATCATGTGGTCCAGCCCTCTGATAACCTCATCCGTTTCACCGACGGGCTGTGGTGCCCCTCCTGCGTCGTCAGGGGCCGCAGGAGGAAGGCGTCGCTCCCGGGCTGATCTTCACGCTCCTCGCTGCCATCGTAGGAGCTCCCACAGCTGGACGCGCTGTCCCCGGGGGAGCGGCCCGCCTCGTTGGGGCCCCGGCCCACGCTGGAGTAGCCACCCGTGGTCCCGCCTCCCAGCCCTGTGCCCATCATGCCCACGCCGCGGTCTCTGGGAGGGGAGGCCGGCTCGGACTTGATCTGCAGGTGCTGAGTGGACAGGAGGTTGAGGTTGGAGGTTTGACACAAGTTCCTGGAACACAAGACAGTTCAATTAAACAGGAACGCAGCCAAGTTAATGAAATCATATTATTCCACGTGGGGGGGGGGGGGGGTCTTGGACACATAGCAAGTTGGTGAACTTTTTATAGGAAGAATAAAAATATTGTAGGAGTATTTTCACTGTAAAACATTACAGAATCATGACTCAGGCGCTGCTAATAGTGCACCTGGTAAGTCCCAACCATCACTCATGGCAGCAGGCAGCGAGCGCGCTGACACATGACACCCAACACACATGCTCACCCCATGTGACCGAGTGCTGAAGGCTGCAGATTCTGCATCTGCTGCTGCTGCTGCCAGTTTGTCACTGATCCCAGACCAGATCCTCCAAACCCAGACAGGGAGGACAGGTCGCTGCCGAGGGAGAACTCTGAGGAGAGAAAAAAACACCCCATAAACACGTCTGTAAGGGTTCTGCACGACGCCTGGCTTCCCTCACGGTGGCGGCGGGCTGTAATCACCTGTGCCATAAGACGAGGACAGGGTGGACGGATAACCTCCCATCCCCTGTCCTGGCAGAGTCTGAGCGGCGATGGAGATGGCGGGGGTTAACAGGGTCTGAGCGCTCTGGGAGTGATTTATTCTCTGGTTCTGGAAAGAGCAGAGGAACCTTTCAGAACTGAAGAACAATATAGGAAAAAATCCACACGTATCCCAGTATTGTAGTGCTGTACTGTAGCACTGCAGCTTCACCAGGTGTCCGTGTCAGTACAGTATTTGAGTGAACACGCTTGTTACATTCCACTAGTGGACAAATGTTTCCATCAGCTGCTGCAGTATCGCGTTTTAACCTTCGCCCGAATGTGACTGCAGCGCCGTCCTGTGATTGGATGACAGGCGTTCCCACGGCGTCTGCAGTAACAGCCCAGCGCCGGGTCAGTCAGCTTTGTTTACATTCAGCACATTCCGCAAAGAGCCGAGTTTCAGCTGCTATGGGAGCAGCGTTCCCAGTCTGATTCCAATCGTGCTGGTCGAGGGAAATGTTGGATTTTTTTTAAAAAATCTTTATTTAACAGGCGTTATCTCAAACACCAGCTATGCACAGGTACATTTAGAGTCTAGTGACATCTGAAAAGACTTACCAGCATCAGGTCAAAATCCTCACACTGGGGGGGGGGGGCGCAGCGTAAGAAAGAATAAAACGAGTCTCTAAGCATAATCACAGAGGGGAAACAATGATGGGATTAAAAACTGAGAGCAAAGAGAGACGGAAGCACTCACGACGGTGGGCATGTTGCTGCATTTGTTGGTGGGGGGCATCAGCGTGCGGAGGTCAGGCTTCCGGCTCAGGCTCGCTGCAGGAAGGCTCTTGTCCTGCATGTTCTTGGACACTCCTGGAGACAGCAGCCCAGGGGAGCTGCAGTGGTTGCTGTAGCTGCCGTTCCCTAAAAGCGTCCAGATAAAACTCCATCAAATCAAAGCATCTCGAAACACGTTTCATGCGATCCTGAAAGAGAACTCTCGATTAAGGCCATTTCAGTCGGAGCAAAGTCCTTTAAAAATAAATACAAAATCTCATTTTAATATAATATATAAAGTATACAGTGTTTTTTTATCTGCATGTTATCCAGACTGGATGCTAAATGCTAACACTAGCATTGGCAGACATACCCACGTTGGTGACCACGGTGCTCGACAGCTCTGAGCCCATCAGCCCTGCAGACACACACATGAGCACAGGGTCACACACCTCAGATTTACTGGAAGTGGCTGTTCCTCAGGGATACACACCCGCGTTTCCAGTGCTGGAGGGCCGCTGAGGGGACATGCTGTTCCTCTGCAGGTGTGTGTGAGACATGGGCAACAGGTTGTGGTTGCCGACGCCACAGCCGATTCCTGGTTGGGAGTAGAGGAGCCCGCTGGGGTTGTTTCCTGGGATGTTGACTCCCATGTCATAGTTGGTGGGAGGGAGACCCTGCTGGACACACAGGAGCTGATTA
This sequence comes from Takifugu flavidus, assembly GCF_003711565.1. NCBI lineage: Eukaryota > Metazoa > Chordata > Actinopteri > Tetraodontiformes > Tetraodontidae > Takifugu > Takifugu flavidus. The sequence goes on from NC_079539.1 coordinate 2,437,997, forward strand.
ACACCAAGCTGGAGGACAGAGGATGCCTCTGGGCTGGACGGCGCCTGTGTGAGCTTACACAGATTCTCTGTCTGTTGAGCATCAGGTCGATGTCCTCGTTGATTTTGCGGTACTTGTCGTCTAACTCTGGGCTCTGGCCAGCAGAGTCGTCAGCCTCGATGTCGGGGCTGTCGCAGCCGTTTAAGCCTTTCTTACGCAGCGTCTGAGAGAGACACGGACAGCATCAGTCAGCTTTTCATCATTAAACATTCTCTGCATAAGCATTTAAGACAAAAGGGAAGATTTTTGGACTCGCAAATGACAACACGTTCTGTCGTTTGTTCAAACGTGGGGAGCGTTCTGAAGATTTGGCTGTGAGCTGTCACAAATGTTTCACCACTTTCAGACATTTCTAAAGGAAAAAGCAGCAGTCATGAATAATAAAAATAGCTCCAGCTCCTATTTACTTTATTGTGACACGAGTATGACACTATCATCCTTTAGAACTTTTTTTTTCTCTCCTCGGTTTTGTTTACTGAATTATCAAATATAACTATTGAAATTACTTAAATATTGTGTTTATATCCACGTTTATTAATTGATCATTTCATTTGATAATTGCGTCATTTTTTCAGTTTTTTTTAAAGTTAGTCAAACTGTCCCGTAATTGTCCTTAACGCGGGGTTGATTGTAGATCACCTTACAAACACTAGGGGGCGCCATTGGCCCACTATGAACGAAGAACCGTCACCCAACTTCCAGTCAGGAAGCATTTCTAACACATCTATAATCAGACCTGTCCTGTCTGTTTCAAGTCTGGCTAAGATTGCGTGTTCCTCAAAGTATAAACTAAGAAAAAATACAACAATGTCAGACACACAGTCAGTTAACACTTTTGTTATCAGAGGATGAGGTTGTTAGTTTGGGTTTACTCAAGAAAGTTCTTTCCTCTGTTTTCTACATACATACAAATATATATTTTAATGCTGAATAATTTAAAGGTTATTCCTGGCTCTTTGTATGTGTGTGTGTTCTTCTTACTGCCACACAGGGGGGACCAGAATATGAATTTCACCTGTAAGCAGATGGCATATTTGGGGAGCGAGAACATTTGAGCTGGTCCTCACAAATTCAAAGTGGTGTTGGAGGGTTGATTCTAAGGTTAAAGTTAGAACTGGGTTTAGGCTAAGGTTCAGGTAAGGGTAGGATTTAGGTGATTAGTTGTGATGGTTATGGTAAGGTGCATCACATCTACGAAAGTCCTTGCAAAGATAGCAGTGGAAAAGTGTGTGGGTGTGTGTGTAACTGTGTGGTTTGGCTCCAACCGTCCTGCTTCAGCACTTCACAGTCCATTAGTCCAGTTTGTCACTGGTTGGTTGCAAACACGCACAAAACACACACACACACACACACACACACACACCACACACACACACACGCACATGCACGCTCGGCTCAGTGGCTGGCCCAGTGAAGCTATCCCACTCATCCCAGTCATGTCCACCTGTTTGGCTGTGAGAGGAGGGGTTGGCTCTGGGTGGGGGAGGGGGGGATAGGGTGAGGCAGCCACCACCAATGCTAGCGGGGCTGCTGGAAGATGGCCGTAGAAGGCTATTTTTTGCTCCCACGCTCAGCAGCGTTTCTCGTCACCGCCATCCATCCGTCCCTCCCTCACGATCTGCTGCCCCGGCTCGTCTGATAGGACATAAAAATGACTTTGGTTTCCTTGTCTTCAAATGCATACAATAATTGTCGGAATAATGTGGCTAACCTCAGCGTGGGAGCTGAGGTGGAAGAACAGAACACTCCCTCAAAAGTCCCACAAATGTTTCGTGGTCGTCAGAAAAGGCGTTAACGCTCGTTTAAAAGAAAACATAATCATGCAGTTGGACGGCGCTCCAATTTTTCCCTCTATTTTTGGTCTTTGCCAACTCCTGGGGGAAATATCTGATGCCTTCGCTGATAAATGTGCCACTATTTTCACCAGCTAGCGTGTTCGGGCGTGCATCGAGAAGCTTGACAGTTGTTCTTTGATATTTGCAGAGGTGTCGGTGTGTTTTATACGTCTGCTTAATTACAGAGGAACAAACACACCTGACAGGAAGATGGCATAAAGCACAAATATATGTACAGCAGAGCTGTTTCCTATTATGACCACCTAGGAAGACCCCGGCCCCGGTGACTGGAGCCCAGTGCTCCGAACCCTCTTCATGACTTTCAACAACTGGTCAGGAATGTGCACCGGTGTGTGTTGCCACTTCCGGGTGGTACTTCAGCCAGAGAGGGTCACAGCTGAGGGAAGGAAGGATGGGACTCCTGCCAGCCCCTGTCCTCCTCCTCCTTCCCTTTGTTGCATTTAGCACTGATTGGGCCTTTTCCTGGATCTAATATTTCCTCTGCTACCAAACCTGAGTTGAGTCAAGTCTTGGAAAACAAGTCCAGGTTTTTATTTGTGATAGTGGGATAAGGTAAAAGATGAAGCAAGAAGGGAAATAATAAACTTTATCAATGTGCGGGATGTCTAAGTGACTTCCTATTTACATTTTACCTGAATAAATAAAAAGGAAAAACGCTTCTTTATGTGCTATATTTTGAACACGCCGGGGCCAAACATCTAGTGTTTAAAATGTCCTGTTTAAAAAGTTCTAAACCACCTCCACTCCCCAAAATAAACACGCCCCTGCATCGTGAAGACGCTCTCCTCTCAGGAAAAAAGGACGGACAGTAGAAGAAGAAAAGGAGGAGGTTGTGGAGAACTAAGACTTGGTTACTCAGCGTCAAGTTGCCTCTCTTCCTCCTCCTTATTTTCCTTCAGTGGCTCGCGCACGCACACACACACACACACACACACACACACACACACATGCCCACACGGGCAAACCACAGTCACACACACTCCAAGCCCCGTCATGGCTATTCTTAGCTGTGTACTGGGCTATTTTTAGACCACTACCGGTTTCCAGCCATTTAGCAGGGCGGGATCCAAGCCAATACAAAGGAACTGGACTGGGGCCGTGAGCATATGTGAACATCAGTGTGTGTTCGATGCTGTGTGTGTGTGTGTGTGTGCAGTTGAAAAGCCCCCTTCATCTGCTCCTAATCTGAAACAGCACACTTAGACATGGGCGCAACCCATCCACAATAAGGTTAACGGGGTAAAAGTGAGGAATGCAGAACGGATTTAGAAATATCAGCGAGGCTCCCGGGCCGAGTGAACACAATACAATAAGCTGATAGTTATCTGGACACACACACAGACACACACATGCATGGAGGCAACATGCCAACATGCCACATGAGGGGGGAGAGAGAGAGATGACCGAAACAAAGGAGCCTCTCTTCTACTGAATTCCTGTCCGGCACATATTTGATTTGTGGAGGGTTTTCACAGGCCTGCAGGCCGACTGTCATTCCAGCCTGGCACCAACCCCCATCAGAGGCAGTCACAAGTGAACACAAACTAATGAACTAATCAATTCAGTCGATCAAAACAGGCACATACAAGATGCTGCTTTCTTGTGAAGCTTGAAGAACCAAAACAGCAGAATGCTCAATAGAATCAGCTAAAATTGGTCCACATAACTCACATTAAATCCGCCAACTATCCATACGTTTGTTCTAAAAACTTTCAAGCACTTTCAAGGATTACCAGGTAATTCATGTTAAGCTTACTCAAGTGCCAGACTCATCGTTTTATTAGGTCTCTTCCCCTAAAAAATACAAAATTACAGAGTGTACCAGCCAGCGTGACCTTGGTGCAGCCCCTGCGGCACCGTGTCATAGCATGTGTTGCTGTCGTGTTGCTCCTTAAAGGCGACACAGGCTTTCAAAGTCTTCTACCCTCTTATCATCCAATCAGAGCGCGGCGAGATTAATCGCATTGTTTTGACCTGGTGTCAAGCATTATCAGCCAGCACGGGAGCCACCCTCTCCTTGAGTTCTTCAGGGAACTGGTTTCATTTCCAAGAACCAGAGATAGAATATTAGTTAATGCACCAATTAACATAATACTAATTTATAAAATGCAACCTCTCTTAAACCGAAATCGTTTTTTCTAAGGGTTTGTTCAGATTCTGCTGAAAAATACGGAAAGTTTTGTGCTTTTAAAAGTGAACGGCGGCTTCGTCGCTTGATGCCTGGGGTGCCACCCGATTCCAGGACCATTCTTTGGTAACAATCCCGCTCATGAACGTCTCCGCGGCGCCATCGAATTTCAAACAAACAAACATAATTTGCGATTTTAAAACCACGCCAGCTACGGCAGGTTTTAGACTGCTGCGTAATGAGCAGACCTATGCTATTATCTGACGGCGGCTACGGTTGCTAGGCTACAACTACAGTTTAAAAGCCGCAGGCAGGACCAACTGGGACTGTTTCTATGTGACACAGCATCGACACACAGGTGAACGCAGCAGGAACCTGTGCCCTGCTGTTGCACGCCGGCCTCATTTAACACCAACAGCCCGGAGTGTCAGAGTGACACAGGAGCACAGAGAACGGGGTTGTGTTTATAGATGACACACAACTGCAGTTGTGGACTCAGGGCGCAGTGATCTTTTTTCATTAAAGAAAATCTGATCCATTCAGATTTAACAACCAAAACAACACAAGCACTCGGAGGACCAGGCAAAAGCTGGGAAAAGGAAACCGGATGGCGAAGGAAATGTCATGTGGAGGTTAAAGTGCAGCTGCGGTTAATATGCGTGGACCCGCGGCTGAGGCGGACTGAGGCCGCGTGGCCGGATTACAGTAATGAGCTAAACGGGATTGTGATAGACTACAGGAGATTAGCGGGCCTGTAAGCCTGGTTGTGATGAGGTGGGGCCAAGGGACCATGCGGTGGGCCGCGTGGCGGGAAAAGCTCTCGTACAGTATGTCCATGTGTTTGCGATGAACACACACACGCACACACAGACATACGCCGCTTATCTGCTCAACACGATGACTTCACGTGGTTCTGATTCAATGGAATCTCTGATATTCACACCAATTTGCAGTTAAATTTCTGCCTTTAACGTATGATTTCACCTGTGTGAGTGTGTGTATGGTCCCCACAAAGATAGAAATGCGAGGATACGTGTTTATCTGTGTGAGTGACTTACATCCACTATGTCAGAGTTGGTCCTGCTCTCATGGGGCTCGTTGTACTCGGTGTATTTGAGCAGGACCTTGTCCATGTCCGTGCTGGCGTACTGGAACAGCTTGTTGGTGCTGTTGAAAATGATGAGGGCGATCTCGCAGTCGCACAGCACGCTCAGCTCGTACGCCTTCTTCATCAGTCCGAACTTGCGCTTAGTGAAGGTCACCTGGAACAAACACAAACCATGAAGCTGGGAACAGATGATGCCTCTCCAGCTGCAGTCATGTGCTGGTGCTCTTCTTGGGTGCCTCTGAGGCTTTGCTAAAATTTAACAGGTATTATTGGATGCATCTGCCTTCAAATCGACCGACATACGTCAGTGCTTCGCCGCTAATCGCCTCAGCTGTGGTGATAAATCACATCGGAGACCTCATCATTGCTTTTATGAAGCCAGGGTCACCCTCAGAGCAGAGATGGGCTGAGGCATCCGTTTCGATCTAGTGTTCAGTGGACACCGTTAAAGTGCACTTGAACATAATCAATAATGTACTAAATGCAGATTCAAAGTCTGCAGTGTTGGTTTATAGGTCCTTTTCTTCAAGAATAACAGAAACCAGCAGATGAAACTTTTTGGAACTACAAGATGCTGGGCTCCATTCTGATCCCCTTGAACGCAACATTTTAGTCACGGAGATTGTTGACCCTAAGTTAGGCCCGATAAAACAAACACACACACACACACACACACAGATCCAAGGAAGGATGATGATGAAGTCTGCGCTGCCATGCTATGGGAGTCAGGAAGCATATGGGCCTGCATTTCCTGTCATAACAGGAAGAAAGGAACCGCTCCCCCAGACAAGTGTGTGTGTGTGTGTGTTTGTGTGTGTGTGTTTGTGTGTGTGTGTTTTGTAAATGAAAGCGCAGCTCAGATGTATTTACGCATTAACGAGCGGCTCTGACCTCCCAGTCGTCTCATCTGATCATGCAGCTTTGCTCCCGTCATGAGCCGAAGGGTCACATGACGGGGAAATATAACGTGAAGCCTGAAACGCCTCACCAGTAATCACAACTCACATGAGAGACAGGGGCTGCCTCATTTTGAAGAAATAATCATTCAATTTCATTTGAAATCTTCTGCCAAGTTTGCAAAGTGACTTCAGAGGAAACACACAGTTACAGGACTTTGCTCATATTTGTGTTTTCTGATGTTTGAAGATGCTTCTGAGCTTTTTTTTTACAATAAAAACCCCTGTATTACTGGAACATGTGGGAGGAAAGGCTAAATTTATTAGCTTTCCAGTTAGCTTGGCTTGATCTAAAATGGCACAGAGCTTGCGTGCACTCACATGTCTGTTCCGTTCATCCATAATCCGCGCGATCTGAATCTTTTTTCTCCCCATCTCGGCCTTTATTTTTTGTCAGTTCTCTTCTTCCCGTCGTCTCTCTTGGATACCTTCGTCGACTTTCGCGTCCTCGGTTTCACTTGATGAATCCCTGCAAAGAAAAAAAAACATTTAAAAAAGAAACAAATGACTTCACGTTGTCGAGGCGGTCGTCTACGTGTCAGCACACGGCAAGAGGGTGAACAGGTTTGAGGATTGTGCGTCGGCGACACTGTCGTTGGTGGCGTTTAGAATGACATGAATATTGACGAAGATGCAGCACGATGTGACACCCAACAGTAGATTCAATTTTAGGTGTCGTGTCAAGTCGTAAGACAGAATACAACCGCAGAAACCAGCCAATCCCCGCAAGGCCCATTTCTCAAGAAAGACCAGCCTGGGTGCAGCAAAAACATAAACAGGTAAACGAGGAAGCTGAGCGAACCTGGGCTGCAAGTCCTGCCGCACCCACCTGCCTTCATTTATTATGTACGAGGCTCCATTGACAGGAGCCAGAAATGAGATCCATCCCTGTCAAAACAATAATAATACAGTATTCAAGTATGAATGTCTGACCTAAACAAGCTGGAATTGTCATGTATAAGAGGGCTTTAGGCTTCACCCGTGGCACAGGAAGCTTTAATGTCCCGTGGACATGATGAATAGCCACTGTTTGACAACATGGAAACACTAGCACAGACACTGTCTTTATAGATAAAATTCTACCGCATCCTGCCTCGGTTTCAAACACGCCCCCAACCTCGTCACGATAAGACTGTTGCTCGTAGTTTGGGAAAATAAACGAACCGTCTTCGGCGAAGGAATGCAATCTTTAGCTGCAGTAAACAAATCTGGTGAGCCGTAAGGCATGGAAGACTGGAATATAAAAGAGCACATAGACACGCATGTGTGTGTGTGTGTGTGTTTTAGTGTGTGTGTGAGATCCATGTGACCCATGTGTTGCTCCTGAAGTAGAGATTAAGAGCTTGGGTCACAAAGGTAACTGGATGTTCACACATGCTGAGACACACACAGACACACACGCACACACCCACACATGCACGGACTAGCAGACAAGCCAGGTTTTCATGACAGCACTTGGGCGTCATCGTGACGAGGTGAAGAAAGAAAAAGCACGCCTGATGTCAGGAGGTGTCGTCCTCCAGCTCGCACGGTGACGCTGAGCACAATACTGGGACGCCAACGTGACGCAGGTGTGGTAACGCCTCAGAGACGGAAACGTTCAGACACACACACACATATTAAATGTTTTTTTGGCAACAGGGGACATAGCACTCAAGCACCAACCCGATTTTAAATGAGGTAAAACCAGATAAGTATGGCTAATTGACAATCTTAAAAATCAAATCATCCACAAAAACTGTCGAAAGCGTCACTCTCTCTGCAGGTTGCCATGGTTCCCTCTGATTGAGCCCCAAAGTGATGTCGGAGCAGAGAGGAAATAATCCACCATATTTTATGATACAGCTAGGAAAAATCCTCATATGACACCGATTTCTGGGCTGTCGAGCCAGGACGACTGGAATTTTACAGGCAACAGTAATCAGGCACACCAGGAAATGAGACCACTTCTTCTTCTGCTGCCCCTAATCATGCGAATGCAGCTGAACATGAGGTGCCAGGTTCTGTAACTCTGACTCCAGCAGGACGGTCTGCAGCTACACGCCAGCCAGAAAGTAGATGAAGATCGAGCGTCTGAGTCACGCTGTTGTGAGGCTACCTCACTTCAGGAAAACAGAACAAGGATCAACACGGTTTAAATTTAGAGCGCTCGCAGACGAGCACACTCAGCATGTTGTCGCTATGGGGAATTTTGGGCCAGATTGAGAAGTGTGATGTCGAGAGAACTTTGCATAAATCAATAAGAATGAGAGAGAGAGAGTGTGTGTGTGTGTGTGTGTGTGTGTGTGTGTTGCTATCTGGAGCTGTTATTTAATGTTGAGTTTGATCTTTTTCCAGGATGACAGCAAATCTCCACCCACCTCACCCTCCACACAAACCTCCCCGCTATTTTTAGAGCCGGCGTAAAGCAGAAGGACGCCAAAAATAAAATAATGAACTTTTTACCCCAAACTACAATACAGCCAGTTTCTGGTCCACAGGCAGCCAAAGCGGCCGCTGAACCGACGGCGAGACGGGATCTGCCAGATCTCTCGCAGCCCTCAGATGCTCCCCGGCCGGTCGCCCGGCACCGACTTCACAGGACCGCGGAGAGAGACGCGTGATTGGTCACATGTGACAGAGGAGTTCTGGAGCTGGACCTGCAGAGTGATACCGAGGGGAAAACGACCACAGCTATGATTCTTTTATCTCTGTAGTTGTAGCCTCCATCCTGATGCAACAGGTGTCGCCCAAACATGCAAGGTAGCGCGGCTACCTGAAGCCGGAGGGCGCAAGCGTGCGCCCGGAGGCCCTGACATCCCGCTTCACGCTACACCAGCTCATTCTGGCACGCCGGGATGTGTTTAATATCCATAAGCAGATGCATTATTCTCTAGCACATACTGAGCGCCACATGTTGAGCATGTGGGAATTATATAACATTGTACAGCCCGGCTGTGAGCTGAGCCACATTTCAACCTGTGCGGCATCGTTGGAGATGCAACGCATCGGTTGAATAACTTTATTCTTCCACCAGGTTATTCTTAAGTGGGTGTGACGAGTGCTCTCCAACCCCAGTCAGTCTTTTTTTGCCGTTTTTCTAAGAATGAATGAAACGAAAGCCTCCAAGATCCAGGAGGTTCCAGACAACACGACAACCAGGCTTCGTGATTGTTCCCCACGATGGCTGCAGCGGCGCCGCTCTCACACTATACGGTGATGTTTGACATGTGCCAGAAGCAACTTTCTGCGCTGCTGCTGCTGCAAAAAAGGGCTCTGCCGTGACCCCCTCAGCCAGTCATTTATCTGCAGATATGCTGGACGCGCACAGGAAAGGAACTAGCTCAACCCTGGATCCCGTGCTGTTATTTTTATTATTACTATCAGTGTTTTCCATTGATGCTTGGCATCATTTCTTTAAGTTTCATGACCGAAGTGATTGATTCATTCTCCGGTGTGCAATACTTAGAAAATTACCAGTTAAAAAAGGTCAACCATTCGAAATACCTCTGCGTTTTTGGTAAATAAACACATAGAATCATTGCTATTGCTTTTCTTATGATCACATTTTCTTACCAAGTTGAAAATATCGGCGTGTTTATTCCTCACATGGCTCCGCGCTCTGATAAAAACCTCTTCCAAAGTGTGCGCACCACAACTCGGCCGGTCGGTTTGGAGCTTCGGCTCCGACCTCTCCAAACTACAACCTGGCCGCGGAGCAAAGCGAGCCGACGGGAGACACTGACGGGAAAGTTCCGATCAGTTTCAGCTCATTAATCCGACGTGAAGAGAAGGCGCAAATCCACGGAGGAGGTGGGAGGGAGGGGGGCGGAGGCGGACGGGTTAGTCCCGCTTGTTGGTTGTTTCCTGTTGTTTACCCGTCAGATGGCACGTCATGCTTCGCATCACATAAAACACATGCTACGCGCAAACTCGAAGGCCGGCGGGGGTGAGGTGTGCGGTGGGGGCGAGTAGGTCTTACCTCTCCGCTTAGCTCCGCATGGCTCCCGTCACTTTTCCTTCTGCGTGTCTCCGTCCAGCGGTTCGGTGCATCGGTGGATCACCGAGGCTTGTCAGCGAGCACCTGGACGTTAGGAGGAGGCAGCATCACGCACACGCACGTACACACGCACGCACACACACACAGGGGAGATCGATGGTGACACAAGGCAATTTTATGGACAATTATGATTTCTAAAAAAAAAAAAAAAGTTGATGTTGATTTTTTCCCAACAGGTTGATCTGCACATTTACTGCGTAGCTGTTATCAGTGGAAACACCGCCCCCCGATGGAAGCTATTGGAAATACACTTTTGAGTTTTTCTTCAACTGACCAGCTGTTCCCGGCCTATAACGTCATCAGTGATAAATATTTTAGATGTTAAGATTAGTAACTAAAAAACAGCATTCATGTGAAACGGACATAAAATATCGATTCAACTATATGGTTCCCTAAAAGATAACCAACAGAGAAAATTGGAACATAAATATATTCTGTTTTTGTTTGTGATAATAATCTGTTTCTGCTGCAGCATGGTGGAGCACATGTAAAACACGCGTGGATTATCTAGCTTTTCTCTATATTTTTTATGTGCAGCTATTCAATACCGTCTTAGTTCAATTATTCTAATCACGTGAAACCAGAAATGAAACCTCACCAAAAGCAAATTTGTGCATTTTACTGTGGAAAGGCTGTCTGTATGGAAACCCTTCAAAAACTCGACCCACAACCAGAACATGCAGCAACTTTTAAAAACCAAATATGGCCACAATAATGATTCGAAAAACAACCGACAGCTTGGTAATTGTCACATACAAAAATTAACTTTGCAATGCTTATATATTTTTGTATACATAGTTTTTTATTACAGCAGTTTTTATTCAAGGAAAATTATATTTCCCCATTTAAGATAGTAAAGGACAAGACTAACCGAGTATAATGATAAAATTACCTCCAGTCGCAAACCCAGGGGAAATTCCTATCTGGTGGCCTTTACTGGTGAACCAGCGACCACTAACTAATCAGCAGGAAGAATGACGGGGCGGTTAACCAAACAGTTAATAGCAAAAGAGCCACAGAAATGTTGGTAAGTACAAAAAATTGTATGGAAAGATTGCTGTTTACAGAAAATTACAACCTTTTATCTATTTAAGCCAATTCAAAGTTGTTTCTGCTGCCACCGTGTGGTCAAAAGACAAACAGAGCGCAGGTAATTCACTGGAGGGTCAGGGGGTTCCTGAGTGGGAGGAAAAGAATTCCACACTTTTCCTCCCACCCTGGCTTTCCTCTCCTCCTCTTTTGGACTCATCCTGTATCGTGATGAATATCTCAAACGTATTTTATAACCTGACCTGACTGCCGGGAAACCCACAAACTAACAAACAATCACTCTGTCCGACGTTGCAGATCCACATGCCGGTTAAGCCACCGGCGCCGAGTCCTGCCCCACTCACCAGTGCTACTTGTTCCGTCTTCACCTGGAAGGCTCCCCAGCAGCTCCAGCTGTGGGTTTGCTCTGTCGATCCCTTGTGTCAAACAAGTTAGGATTTTTAAAAAAAAAGATATATTAAAGTAAAAGAAATGAGGTTAAGCCAGACCAGCTGGCTTAGAGAAGAGGGGGACCCAAAACTGGGCTGTGTTTGGATCTGAGGTCAGTCCACAATGAGCCGAGGTAGTCTACACTCATCAGACCCCGACGCTGAAACGCCCCTCGTCCCATTAACACGTCCCCCATGCGATCACACCCCCGCCGACCCTCCCGTGTCCAAGCAGGCCGGCCTGCGGAGGAGTCGGGTCACCTGTCCCCGTCGCTCCTGGTATATTTAGCTCTGAGGTGTCAGTGATGCTACGTGTGTGTGCTTGTGTGTGTGTTTTGATGCATGTGTGTGTGCGCGGGCGGGTAAAATGTGTTGCTGACACTCGGGGCCTCCGGGGCCTCTGTGCGAGAGCCCCAGGATTACTGGTCCAAAGAGCGACGGCTTGGCTCGACACATTACATGGGGAGAGAGAAAGAGGGAGGGAGAGAGAGATCAAACCAAGCACGTCCTAGATATCAGCGCTCCCAGCATCTGTTTGGCGGAGGATTACCCTCAGCTGTCCGCCCCTGTCAGTCGGAGGAAAAGGGGGCCAGCCGGCTCCTTTGAGCTCCATGATGGTCGAATCCATCAAATAACATGGCCGGCGTTCTGAAAAGGCCTGAAAGGCCACATCTGTCTGGTTGGGACACACGTTCCCCGAGGTTCTCCAAAGGATGAAGGAGAGATTTGAGGAGCTATTTGAGAGGAAAGGGCGTTTGGTTCCCTGCGTCTGTACATCAACTTTAGCGATTGTACTGAGCTTGTGATCGCCCCCTGGTGTTAGGCTGGAGTAAACATTCTTACCTGACTTTATTGTTGTAGTTCCCGTCACACCCAAGCTCTCCGTCTCACCGTGATCAGAGCTGAGATGCTGGAAATGATTCCTAGTATCTATATCTTCTGCAGCAGCACAATGAGAAATAATAAACGTGAGAAACAGTCATAAAATAGCGCACGAGGAGGAGCTCACTTACTATACCGCAACCCACCACCAGGGGTAACACTCTGCTTTTGCTTCAATTGGAAGTCTGCCAGAAAATTAAAAGGAAACTTTAGATTTTAATCATCTGGAAGGAATGGCGCTCCGCTGCTGTAGGTGGGAGGGTTTCAGTCAGGAACACAAACCCGCGACACAGAAACCATCATCCCACCTGAAAATAAATGTCGCGCTTGATTTGCCGACCGAAACACACAGAGGCAGAGAAAAGGAAGCAGACTGTTTGCGCTGTGGCTGGAGGGAACGTACGCGTTCCGGTTTGTTAAATTCACGTGTTTTGATTTCCCCGCTGCTGGTTTGCATCCGTCGATACCTCCTCCCATAAAAGAAATATTCTGTCCTCGACCTGCACCACAGGCTGTTTAGACTCCCGTCTGCACCGGTCAGAGCTGAGGAAGGGGCTCGGCTTGATTCGGCCTTCACCAGGAAATACTGTATTTTATGTGAAAACCAGAATGAAAATAATTTCTTATAATATCCTATATTTAAACTAATTCAAATGCTAATATAAACGTACCTTTTTGAACAATATTTGTAGGAAAATAAATAAAATGGAGCTGAAAATGTGCTCCTGTGAGCAGGAACACCATGTTCTTGCCAGTTATTTGTGCCAAGTATTTGTGGTTCAGCTAAAGTTATATTCTTTTTAAATGAAAGGGTCTCGGTCTTCAGGAAGCTGCCAAATCATAAGACTTTAATTAAATGAAGGCGGATTTGAATAATTTACAGTTTAGGACTCTCCAGTGAGAATACCTACACCGTCATCACCATCATTCACTACAAGGCGGCAGAATTTGCCATGAAAAGCTAAAGTTTAAGCAGAATGTCTGCATTATTAAACTCCACAAGGTCAGTGAAGGATGATATTCAAGCCCACGGACAGGAAATAAACATTCTCCTGTGTGACTGTCTAATGGTTTATTGACCCAGTCAGTCCCCACAGCCTCCTCCTGTTATTAACTGTGGAGTCCTATAATATTGTCACATCAATCCCTCCTCAGAATCACCCACACACCCACAGGACTTCATCATTTCTTAAGGACTTTTCTGCCAATCTGTCGTAATAACTCTAAAAATATTGAAACAATTGCACCCAAAGAAGAAGGAAACCCCCTAAAAATGTGTCTGCGTCCATCGATACTGCGTAGGTGGACAGATGAAGGTGTTGGAGAAACATAAACAAGCTATAAGCTCAGTGTAAAGAGAACCAGATGTGTGCTGGGATCCAGGAAGTTGTATTACTGGAAATCTTCAAGCATTTTTTTTTATCCTCCAACTTTCTTTTCCACATCAGGATGATGGATTAAAGTGATTTTCTGCATTCGTAAGTGTAAATTTCAGCTGAAGAATTATTATATTTTAACAAAGAGCAACTTGATTGAGGCTATTCTGCTACTCCGGACCAAACTTGGTGTCTTCAGGAGGCGTACTGTCCCGATCTGGCCACCAGATAATGCGTAGCAAACGTGCTCCTTTGCATACCTGTTGATGAAGGCCGGCTCGGGATCACTTTCAGATCCTGCAGCTGTTTCTGCTTGGTGAAGACACGACCGAGGTTAATGTGTGTTTCTGTCAGAGTCCCTTTCAGCCTTACGCTGTTCTTTAGCCATAACATCAGCTACATCTCAGGCTAACCTGTTAGCATAAAACCCATCTGCATCAGAACCGGGTCATGAAAAAGCTGATATCCTCAGTTTTCAAGGACTCATTAGTCAACACCTTTAAAATGTGTCTTAAATCTTAAATACCCAGTGTCATTTCCACTTGAGTTTTGTTATTTTGTGTTTCTTTCTCATGCAAAGGCAGAGCTGACTGTTGAATAAAGTGCTGTCCAGTCCCGCCGGGGAAAAGTCAGGGGGGTGCCGGAAGATACAGTTACTGTGAAAGCCATGAGCATGTGTAAACTAATCCATCCTCGCCAAACTGCCAGGCATAGTCCACGATCCACAGCACGTCTCGCAGCATTCCCTGCACATGTCTGAGTCGGCCCCCCTCGTTAAGTTTGTTCTTCATAGAAATGAAGCTTCCGAATTTAAAGATCCCACTTAATGCTGAATTCCATCGACATGATAAGCATTTATATGACATTGTGTTGACAATAGGTCCTCCTGTTGGCATCGCAATTAGGAGCAAGAGGCTGACAATTACGAGTGGAGGAGGGGCTGAGACCGTACTGAAGTCGGCCAGCAGGGGGCGATAAAAACAGCCTGGTTTCACATTTAAGGAGCTTGCATTTCACTCACCTTTAGTCTTTAGTTACAACAGAACAGCATTTCAGCGCTGATAATGGCTGCTCGGGTGTTTCATAGCTCACATTGCTGGACACTCGCTAGAGCAGCGATGACCGTTTTACCCAATCCTTTGAGAAAAGATTTCAGAAACTTCCAGCGCCCGAACAAGCACTGCCATCACGCTGGTGTCCCACGATGCTAAACGCTGATGTATTGAGGCTTGGATGGGACACGGAAGGACGTGATTCATGTGAAATTCAAAACGCAGCTGAGCTGTTTAACATGCCAGCCATTTCACCGTGTGTAGCCTCAGCCACCTTAGCTGTGCAGGTTAAGGTCATTCTTACAGTGAGGGTCAAAGGTCACGGCCCCCGGCCGAGGCTGCTGTCACAGCCTGGATGTCGCGTGTCACAAACGCTCCCAATCACCCTGGACGCCATCATCTCTCAAAGCGGACGCTCTCTGCCTCCGTTGAAGCTCAGTGGACAGACAAACGTGAGGCTGCCTCCACCAGCGGGCAGTTGTTGTGGCTGAAATGAGTCATTTCAGCACCATCACGCCTCCATTTACCCCACCACAGAGGCACCCCCCCCATGCTTCCTTGTCTCAGTGCGGGTCGGAGGCCAAGTGTTGTCACATGGTCGGCATAGCTCGCCTAATGACTGACAGGTGGAGACGAGCGCTGAGCTCTGAATCAGGTTACCAGTGAGGAGGCTCGGCTGTTCATGCAGACAAATGAAGAGAAAAGATTGTTTCCTTTTAACGTGAAGAGGTGCATTTAAGATGATACGAGGGGGTCAAAGTGACACTACTGTCCTCCTCACCAATGTTTTCAGTCACGTTTAGCAGGTTGTAAACGGATGTAAAACTTTGACGAGGCAGCGGGGGAGGACTTGGTGCATCTTTATGTCTGCCCCAGATCAGATCTCAGGGCTCCATCCGGTTTAAAAGATTAGTCAAATCTGATTAGGCGTTGGAGGTAGTAAACTAGTTCGGGACTTTTGGTTGAAAAGTGCAAAATAATTGGCAGCAGGTTTGTCCTCCAGGGGGATTGACCATGAAATTAGCCAGCAACTGTAAGGTCACATGACCACAGTGTACTGTGGAATGCTAATCATTGACCTGCCTCTTAAACTATTATATACCATGCAGTCATTTTAATTAAGTGAATTCATTGTAGAGCTGTTTTTAGAGATTTACTATAATAATCACACTAGAGTTTTCATCACGATTAACTGTTCCTTTATTTCCACGGTGTGTTTTTCCTCCTCCCATGGCGAGTACTAACACCGTTTCACCCAGGCCTCCCTGGTCCTCTTCCCTGCTCGGGTGCCTCCAGTTTGCTGTTTTCCAAGTATTAAAGGATTCCGAGTCTCTTCTGTGTGTTTTGAGACTTGCGTGTTCGGTTCGTCTCCCCCGTCTTTGTTTTGGTAAGTTTGTCTGTTCCAGAATGTGAGTAGTGAGAAAAGTCCACATCTACCATCAGCAATGCATTAAAGAACTAATTAAAACAGCTGTTTGATAGAGAGAAAAGTAATGATTGAATGATGATCTGCTTTTCATCTTTAAATCATCAATAAAACAAGTTTTAAACAGGGTGGACACATCTTTTTTTTTAAAATAGCCACAAAATTACTCAGTTGTTGCACCATTTAGGTCCGGTTTTATTCCAGGTTTGAGCGATTAAACCAAACATTTAGGGAATATATTTCAATGAATCCTCACAAAAGTGTGTGTGGGAGTATAGTAAAAACAGGGGGCGGCTACTCTGAGGTTGTAACTGGGGAGGAACTAGTTTGGTTTATTTCTGGAACATGTGTTGCTCCGGTCTGGGGGACCGACAGCTGAGCATGTGCCAGTGCAAGGGCACGTCGTAATGTCTGTCCCTGTTGGTAGGACCAGATGCAACTTTTTGATAATGGACGCTGACCTTCAGCATGAACACACACACACTCTGCAACAGCCTCTGCAGTGTGGGTCCCAACGTTCTATTACAGTGGCACTTTCATTCATCTCCCTCTTCCCTCAGAACTTTATTAAAGAGGGGGGAAACCACCGAATCCTCCGCTCTTTCATCGTATGATTGGCTAAAGCTTGTTATGAGAGCAAATTGGGCTAACCGACCACAAAGTGTTTGATCATCTGAGTGCGGTCGAGACACATGTAAAGCAAATCAGGCGATGTTTTCATGGAGGGATCGAGAGCAAACTGTAATAACAGAGAGATTGTGAGGGATCGACTGAAATATTCAGTGGTCAGTTGGCTCCATCCCTGTGTGAGTTATACCCACAACTTCACCATAAGCATCATATAAGAGTTGACTTTGTTTCCACATCAGATATTCATGGAATAAACCTTTCATCATCAAATGTAATGATCACTTGCTCTGACAACAGCTGTCAATGAACGGCTAAGGAAATAACTGAACATATTGATGTTTATCAAATATTTGAGGTAGACCAAGTCAGTCTGGTGTGTGTGTGTGCTACAAACTGGACTTGACAAATGTCTCCATCTGCTGGACAAATGATAAACTGCAGCATGAATAAAGTCAACTGGTCTGATTTATTTTCCAGATTTCATCTTTAACGACACATCTTGAGCCGGTCTCTTTGTGTGGAAAAAATAAGTGAAATTACATCACAGTCACAATATGTAGAGGTGCTGACAAATTGATTTATTTTGTACAAAATAAATAGCTCATAAGAAAACATTCATGTGACACAGCAGAAAAATGGACCGTTCCTTCAGGAAAACACAAATAAATCTGGCAACATTTTCAGGATGTAACAGAAAAATTTAAAATGTGGATATTAGAACAAAATCAATCTCAAATTCAAGTGTTCTTACGCTTTTCTGAGGTCAACATACAGCAGCAAATGTAATTTATGCAACATTTAACTACAAACCAAAGAGCTGCGTGGCATCAGCATTATCTCCAACACTGACTGAACAAAAGGGTAGATCCTGACTCCACTCCTTTAGGTGAAATCCCCAGGTCACCTCCGTGCACGCTGGCAGGTGATCTCCAGGTTTTATGGAAGATCAGTGACATCAGAAACTCTTCATCAGGAGTCTTCTGTCATAATGGCGAGGAACTCCTCTTGATTGACTGGAGATCAAGTAGAAACATTTCTCATGTCTGGCTCAGTGACAATACGCACTCTATTACCGCGAAGGTTTAAGGAAGCTTGATAACTCACTTTCTCCATCTCCATCAGTGTCGAACTCGTCGATCATGCTGCGCAGCTCCTCATCGCTGATGTTCTCCCCAAGTTCTCGAGCCACCCGCCTCAGGTTCCTCAGACTGATCCTTCCCGACTCATCATCATCAAACAGCTTGAAGGCCTTTAGGATCTCCTCTTTGGGGTCTCGCTCCAGGATATGACCAGTCACTAAACAGATCACCTCGTGATGACTTAAGTGTGGAGTAATGACTGATTAATTCATCAGTTTTGGAGAGACTGGGCACAAAAACTTACCGACTTCACTGAAATCCTCAAATGTTATTTTGCCATTTCCCTCTCTGTCATAGTCTTTAAGAATCTTCAAAACATCCACCTTCTTTACTTCAAAGCCAAGGGCTCGCATCGCCACCTGTTTGGGTTTTACAAGACCTATATTTAACAATGAACTATCCATATTTTAAATAAATATGCAATCTTCCTTTAAAGGGAAACAACAGCAACAAAACTGATACTTTTAGAGTATTTTATACTTTTACATTAATTTTACATCAGATCATGTTTAGGATGGTGATTAAGCTCCTTCATTTCTCACCTTTAGCTCATGGTAGTCAATTTCTTGATCTTTATCGGTGTCGAACAACTCAAAAGCTTCCTTGATTTCATGTTTTTGATCCTCACTCAGCTCTTTGATCTTGTTGTACTTCTTTTCGTCTTCCTCAGTTCTGTTGAAACAGATTTCATCATGCTCCGTATTTATGTAATAGTCACAGGTATTGTCCTCCAAATCTAACTATTATAGTAGTCTGGTGGTGTTTTGACACTACACCCAAAACCAGCCTTAACTATTAAATCTATATTACAAAGTTATACGAGAAGTACTATTAAACTTTTTAAACTATGTGCTATTATTTTAGGACCTTGTGGGGAGTAAACTCAAAATGACAGTACAGCCATTAAAAATGCAAAATTATTGTGTAGATGGCCACGTTATTAGTTAATGTTTAACAAAACTGACAATATAGAAAAAGCAATGATTTAATCACTCCCAATATAGAAAAGGTAAACAACAAACATCCTCACTGTTGCTAAGTCACACACGCTAACGCTAGCTGATGTTGCTAAAAGGGCTATGGTCAGGTGTTAGGAAACATTTAAATACCCTGTAACTGAAAGCCTAAAATTACTACATGAAACAAACTGCTTTACCTTAAAGAAAGGCTCATTGTTGATAATAAAATCAAATAATTTTACAATCAATCGGCACGGATTATACTGAAACAAAAACAACAACAAACGCTTTGTATCCGCGCTTGTGCGGTCGATTTCTATTGGTCACTGAGTAGCGGGTGGCAGTAAAATGATTTTTGATTGGTTCACAATCCGGCGCGTGATCTTCTTCTCTGTGATTTACGGTCAGTTTGCAGCCGAACGTTGTTTTTACTGCCATCTAGTGGAAGCTGTGTGGAATTTATGTGACGCTGGTGGTGAAAAAGCAGATTGTTATGAGGACGACATAAAACAGAAGTGATAACAAATTCCTAACATGCAAATTACATCATTTTATATTTTAATAGGTCAACAATATAATTTCTCAAGAGAAGACCAAATACAGGCATTAGAAAAATCTGAATTGTTTATTTCTATTTTTACATTACAAATATTTTAAAAATTATTCTAATGAATAATGCAGTTCACAAATTAAAGTCGAACTTTAATTTTTATTATTATTTTTATTCCTTCCATATTCAATTTTGCTCAATAAATCTTTACTGACGTTAATATAGAAGCATGGAAGAAACAGGTCATAAACCTCATTGTTATTCTGTGGGTGAAAGTGGCATCCTTCAGTCTTCTAGGCTGTCCGTCATCACTGACCCCTAACATCCTTTACGACGCTATCGTGCATTTCCCACAGAGGGTTCACAGCAGCCTTGATGGGCCTCCGTAAAATAGGTGCCAGCGAGTCTCTGCTTATCTCAGAGCAGGTCTCTTCTTTCAAATGTGCGTGCTGAGATAGAGGCTGAGAGACTAAATGAACCTCATCTCAGGAAAAAGTCCGTTCTGTCATCCGTGGGAATGTCTTCCTCCCTCCACACTTCCTCATCTGCGTTGTAAAGATATGAGATCAATGGATTTGACAAGTGGCGTGACTCCTGCCACTTTCAATTATTTTAATTCTGTTACAGCCCGTGAAAGAGGACTGAATTAACCACTGAATTATTGGGAGATGCACAACCGAACCTACATATAAAAACCCACAAAGAAGGAATCGCACCCACAACCTTTCGACTCTTAGGTACCTATATTAAATGAGTTGCAGTGTTTACCAATGGATCAGACAGAAGAAGGGAATTATTCAGTTTTCTTTTATCCTACTGTTTATGACTGATCTAAACAAGATGAATAACAGCACCGGCATCTTTATCTTGTTCTTCCAAAATCTGAAAGCAACAAATTCAAACTTCATCGTCGTTGTGGTTTGGGATTTAACAAATGACGACAGTGGGAGGGATAAACAAATATCTTTTTTACTACAGATCCCGGCTGTGTTTTGTGCCCCCCTCCCCCACTTCCTCCTGAATCACCTTGAACTCCTTGTCGTTGAGGTGAACATGAGGAGGGGGGGTAATAACCGGGGGGGAATATTTACCTGAACACAGGCAGCTTTTCTGAGCCGGCCACATGCGAGCACGCCGCCATGGGCCCGCTGGAGTCAGGGGGGGTGTTGAGTGATGGTGGGGGGGGGCTGGTCTTAGAAAGCAGCCACTGTTTTTGACTCTGACAAAGTTTGTTTCAGCCTGACTTGACTTTGAGGTTCACCGAGGTTCCAGATCAGAACTGTGTGTGTGTGTGTGTGTGTGTGTGTGTGTGTGTGTGTGTGTGTGTAAATGAGCCAGCTCAGTCCGACTGTTAAGTCTGGGCAAAAATCACAGACACACAGCAGGAATTGTCCACTATGAGCAGAATTTCATTTTTATTACAACGAGAATAGGATATTTAGGTGAATATAACCCTAAATAAATCCAACCACCTATATTAAAATAGGCTCTGTAACAGAAAGCAACTGTGAGACAGACTATAACAATCAAATACTCTGTTTCTGTGGAGTTGTTACTGCATGAATTGTGAATAGTCCTCACAGCTCATTTAAGCTGGTGGGGAGGGGCCGCAGCATGTTAAAGTCCCACTGTTTGGTATGTGTGTGTTCATGTCATTAAACTCTCAACTCCACCCTGAATGAGTACAAAGACCCCCTGTCCACACGCACTCTAGCCGCGGGGATGGACGCTTCAGGACGCGGCGCAGGTTCTTTAATTTTATATGTGCACAGATCTTCAATTTAAATCCATTCATGGCAACAGAAACCACTTAAGTCTCCCCATAAAAACCAATCAGGTCCATCTGAAACCCATATGTGTATTATAAGGAGCCCGGCTCCACGCGACCTTGTTCCTGTGCCGACATGCTGCAGCTCCGAGGACAAACACCAGCAAGCGAGTGCAGGACCAAATGCTCACATCCTCTACAAAAGTGTAAGAGTAACACAAATCTGTGCTTCTAACATGCAACCAAACAAGGGGGAAACTGTCACATTCACACTAAAGCTAAACAGCAGCCTCCTCTAGGGCATTTACATCTGGAGATAAGAGCTGTAATCTACATTGGTCATGTAGCACCAGCCCAAATTATGATCACCTTTATTACAATTTCAAAGAAATTGAATGGTAACGGTAGCAAACTCTCAGACTGAAGATAAATAAATGTATTTATACGAATTAACAGGCCACTAAGCATCTGCAAACATGTTTTATGCTATGAAATGACTAAATGCCACGTCAGATTTTCTGTTTAAATGAAAATCTGGGAAATCTTTGAGCGTTCATAGGCTTTTTTCCACCAGAGTTTCCATTTTACTCTCTGGGATGACAACTGACGCCTGACCTAAGACCTTCTGGACACTTTATTACTTTAACCTTTTAAAGCTCACTGACCGCAGTGATGCTGCGGTTAACGGTGCCGTTTCGCCAGGATGAGCACGAGCGTCGCACGTAGCTCATGTCGCTTTACAGCCCTGAAGTTTGAGCAGGTCTGCTAACAAACGCAGGATGTGGATATTCCACACAAACAGGCAACATTTAATCAGTTACTCGCTTCGACACCCGTAACTTGTGTGATTTATCTGAATCCACACCCACAACTGTTCAACACATTTGAGTCGGTGACGTAAGAAGAGCAGCAGGCAGTATTTTAAGAGGAGGACTTTGAGGAACAATATTTCTCACACTGCTCCTCCTGTTTATTTTACATTATTCTTTAGTTTATGAGCTTAAATATCACTATGGTGAAGCCCTATAGTGTTTATGGTGAAGACTCAAACAAACCTCACAGTCATAAATATTCTAAGATTAAGATAAATGTGGTTAAATATGCCATGAGTGGAAGAATAAACTAGATCACACACAGGACCAGCTCCATGCAGCTTGAGTGTGACATCTGATTATATTATTGGTCTGGTCCATTAAGGTTTGGACTTTTTATCTCTCCACGTTTGAGGACAACCATAAATTATTTCAGATATAATTTTGTTCCCTGCTGTAAAACTAAATCTGTGTAATTTGATTGATGAAAGAAACTAACCGCTTTCCTGGAAAAGATGGACAGAGAAGTTCAAGCCAGAAGAGCAGTTGGAAACTCTCAGGCGAGTTTATCGTTAGACATTGTGCAACAGGGGCTGGTGCCTCCTTTGTTTAAGGCTTGGAACGACCATCAGCTGGTCTGTGGACTGCAGAACCCTCTCAGGTTCCTGGACCAGCACGCACTGCATGGAAAGGCGCCACGACCCCTGACGCAGACCGGATGACACAAACTGTTCGCAGCTTTTAGGCGCAAACTTCCCATGAGCAAATTTCGCCTTTGCATACATTTCACCTGCCTACGTCAGAGCCCGAGGCTGGTCCTCCCACACTCACACTGGCAGGAGCTGCAGAGAACGGTCACAACGCCTGGCTCTTCCTACCTTTCCGTGCGTAATAACCGCTTTGCGCTTCAATTCCGCAGCTGGAACCTCAGACAGCGCAGCTTTCTGCGTCGACGCAGCGCACCGAGCAAGGTACCGTAACCTACCATTACCCTTGTTCCTACCAAAGAAAGACTCTTTCTGACACGCTGGTCGGGCTTCTGTCTCCATGCTGGTTAGTCGGACAAGTCCACACTTCGTTCTGTAAAAGAAACTTCATGAGACGCGAGCTGACAACTGGCGCAAAACATGACAATGGCAATCCGATTATTGCTGGCTGGGTTGTTCGCATCAGTATTGGGAATATTACTGACAAAAGAAATGCATCTCTCATGTATATCACCGGTGGGAGTGATGGGTGATCATCAGCAGGTTGGGGAGCTTGGACTCACTGATTCAGATGACTTACTCCGTCATTTGCTGCTCATCTTAAATTCATATTATGTTTAAGGCGTTTTACTATTGGAGATTTAAAAAAGTTAATTATTGTAATGGGGAAAAAAGGTTTTGGAGTCAGATTGGTTCTGATGGCAAATTAAGTGAATAGCGACAGACAGACAGACACACACACACACACACACACACACACACACACACAGGTTTTTTCCCCACTGTCATCCTTTCCACAAATACCTCAGTGTTTTTATTCATATAGGTTTTTCCCAACTGACTTGTACTCATCTTGTTCCCTGGCTCAGTTTTCCTGTACACTCAAGTTGGCTGATATTTTTAATCCTCACATTGAACCGAACCAGTGTTCCCTTCAGGGTGGACCACTTGTTTTCCCTGGGCTTGAGGGCCAGGTGCCGCCCTGATTCGTACCTTCCGCCTCTAATGAGTAGTGTTTTTATATTGACTTGTTTGCACATTTAATCACCCCTGCGATGGAAGCCAGATTTCTTCTCTTGCCCTTAGCTCAAATGTAAATCTGCTGATTGCTAAACTTTCATATTAATCAGAAGGATGATCATCTAAATTTCTGGAAATGAAGCCCGTGATGGTGCCATTTGGCTCCTGTGCAGCAGCAACTAGTGAATGTTTTGGCTGTTCTGAACAGATCATGAAGAGAATTATTCTGTTATTTGAGCTTTTTGCTCGATAATCCATCAATAAGTGGGGTGCATATTTGAATTCATCAACTCTTATTTTATATATGAACTGAACTGATCTGATCTGAGATCACCCTTCATTAATGGGGACATGCCAAGGGGCTGTGATTGACATCTAAACTCAACAACCCCTCTGTGTGTGCTGGATTAGACTTAGCGGCTCCACCCTTGCCCCCCACCCCCCCCCCACCCCCCCTTCCCCACTAGCCATCGGCCACGCATACCCTCTCTTTTACTCCCCCTGACAGACACATAGACACCCCCAAAGTGACCCCTCAAATGAATGGGAGGGGGTGTCTCTCCACCAGCAAACACAAGCTCAGTCGTCTGGATGCTGATTGGGTGAGATCAGGTTAAGTTGGTGTGTGTCTTGTTTTTGCTGTGTGTGTGGCAACATGTCGGCTCACATGCTAATGAAGTCTGCTCATGAATAGACATTTCTGTGTGTTAAGTCATATATTTGCCCTCTGCTGGAGCTCCAAAGCAAATGTTCCCCTAAATAGTGTGTGTGTCTGTGTGTGTTTCACCACTATTTATGTAGCAAACACCTTCTGAGGGACTTTTAAAAAAACTTTTGCCTATGGAAGATGTTATACATATTTGTTAGTGGGAACATATTTACAGACTTTGTGCTCATGTTTAGCTCTCAGAGCATATTTAGACCAGTTGAGCACAAACTAGCCTCCAGCATTCATCTACATCTTTAAGGAATTCTTGGATTTAAGGCATAAAATCTAATTTCAGTCCATTTATTTTTCTCATTAGTTCAATTAAGGAAACTGCAAAATTGATGGTCGTTTTGACGCTAATCTGGTATTTACAAGAGCTAATTTGTGAGTCTACTGGTCGTATTGGGTCAGTCAGCTCCCATTTGACTGAATGTGAGTGTTCGAATTGAAGATATCTCCTGACACGAAGGGGACACGGTGGGGTTCAGCACCAAAGCCTCAAGGTCTTAACCTGTGTAATACTATTTGTAACACTTGGCTGGGACTAGGTTTGACCTTTAGCCTTTGGCTTCAACCCCTGTCCCTTTCTGAGGGAGGTCAAACAAGGAGACCCAAATATCGGAGCAGCGTCGCGCTGCAGGGAGCCCAGGAACTTCTGCCCTCTGTGGTTCTGGTAGGGGTCGAGGCAGACGTCAGCGGAGACGGGAGGGGAAGATTCTCTCAGTGGGAAAGGATGGAGTAAAGACAATGGGGAGAGGGGCAAGGAGGGCAACGCTTGGGGCTCGATGGGGGACTTTGAACTGATCTCTGAGGTGTCATATATTGTGCAAGCGTTTGACAGCTTCAACAAGCTCCAAGGAGCCTTAAGTTCATATCACCTTTCTGGGAAAACAACAAAAAAGAGCATCGGTTTAACCTCAGTTCCAGTATATTAGCGACGTTTATACATTTGAAATTCTCACATGTTTTTAGTTATAAAGATTAGAGACAAAGTTCAGAAGGTGGAAACAGTTTTGTGCATTGGAATTGTGTTTGTTCTTCCTGAATCATAGCAACCTCCCAGTACTACCAAACAGCACTAAAGCGGGTCTCACTGGCTCAAGTATTTAACTGTATAAAGCAGTTTTAAATGAAGTCACATGAAGAGGCTAAATACTCGGATGCTGCGTCCAATGGATTAAGACCACAGCATCAATGGAATGCTGAGCGTTTGTTTGCCATTTAGTTATTATGATGCTGTACATTGAAGCCAAATATGTGCTGTAATTTAATGTTCTAATAAATTTCGCATTTGCATGAAGATCCTAATGTGCCACAGCTCAATAAACAAAACACACAGAGAGATGATTCTTACTAAATGATTAAATGAATCACATCTGTGAAGCTCAGAGTGACCTCACAGCGTAATACCAGACAACGAAAACACACTCCAGTGCAGTAAACAGTGAAGCTTTGCCCTTTGTATGGGATAAAATATCTGCCTGTGATGTTTTATAGTGTGGTTGCAGCTCGCTGTGGTTAACAGTCACAGATATGAGTGCCGAAAGTTGGAATGAGGGACTCCTCCAACATCTACTTTACTGTGTGGTTTTCTCCATCTTTCCCAAATAAAAACAGGAGGAGCATTAAGGTGTTTGCCAGTGTTTTGTGTAACATCTTTGATTGGGAAAATGCCTAATTTGCTGTTTGGTTTGGTTGGAGCCAGTTTTATGTAGCTAGAGGCAATACTGTGGAGGCTCCTTTTATGTGTGCGCTTCCTCAGTCTTTCCACATGTTTCAGCAGCATCAGAGACGCTCACACATGTCAAAGGTGATGTGTGTCATGGGTAGAGCGCACATGGTGTGTTCTGATCCGGTCAAAGTGCTCTGCATCCGTATCCACCAACATTGTTCGAATTCACACCTCCACGGGAGAAGAGATCCAGCTGTTGTTGTCATGGAGATATAACTCTTCCTCTTCGCTCCCGCAATTATCCAGCTGGATTCGCACAGTCGCACAGTCTGTGCTCAGCAGGAGGAAACGTGGCTTGGGGGTTAAATTCGTGATACGGCTAATTCGAAATGATTTGAATAGTGAAGGCTGTTTCACATTGAACTGAGGTCACTGGGCCCACAAATCTACATCTGACAGGTTGCTCAGAAAATTAAACCAGTCCCTCCTGATTGGATGTGGAGGTCATTAGGTGTTAATTCCACTCCCACTTCCTCCACAGCCACAAAAACCCACCGTCACAGACCCACTGTGTTCCATACTGAGAAGTCTTTGTGGTCGCCACGGTGGCGTGACGCTGACGTGTTGGTAGGTCGGCAGCAGGCCGGTTTGAACACACCACCGTGACCACACAGGAAAACACGGTAAAACTGAGTGAGCCAGTTGTGAACAGGGCAATGACCCCGCCTGTCATTCCCTATCCCACACACATACAAATACAGGGGACGCTGTCACAGCAACATGTTCGTCCTCTGGAGATACTGAAGAAGTATCATCTCATCACAAGAGTTCCATCAAAGCCTAACAAATCCAACCCATGTTTGAGAGTCTCTGGAGAACCCCCCACCCCCCAGTCACTGGGATGGATCGCTTAAAAATTTTCATATGTCTGGGCAAAATTGAGATGAGATTTTTGACCTTCTCATCTTTGCGCAGTTTCAATGAAAATCTGACAGTTCTTAAATCGTGGTGACAGTAAAGAACACAAATCAGTAAAGATGACACGACCTCCGTGGCAGCATGTGAAGAAAGACAACCTTCCCCCCTAGAAACGTAATGTAATAGAATCTATACGCATACCCGACCATCAGCTCAGTTCCTGTGGCCCCTGACATCACAAAAGTGCACTCAGGAGAGGCCCGCTAGGTTTATCCATGACAAACCATGTTGGGAACATGCTCATGCACCTTCTCTGTTTTGCATTAAAGACTGTGCACGCTGCAGATCTCCTCTTACTGCCTCCACCAAGATGATTCCGAATGAGCGACGCCCCGCATGATGGCTGCCATGTGTGTTGATCCTGGTAAATGAGTCCTATTCATGATTGCACCAATTTCTCTGCAGTGGTTCAATTCAACGTGCTATCAATTTTCTCGCCCAACCGCCAGATCAAATGCAGATGGGTGTATTTTCACCTAGCGCAATGCTAATTAAACATTAGCATCTGAGCACAACAGCAGATCTGGCATTTTATTCAGAGTGTGTCTCCATATCAGAGTACAACCAGCTCATCTACGTCCTTTGACATTCAGGGAGAATTACACCCTTGAAGCTTTTTGGACAGGCGTGAGACAATGGGTTGTTTTTGAGACAATACTGCAGGGCAGGTGTTCCGCCTCACTGATGCCTCCCCAAAGGAGAACTGTCAGCAGGCTGATGCGTAACGTCATTGACACCTAGTGCATCAGAATGTCTTCTAATGGTGTTTTCATCATGATGGAACACCTTTACTGGACAGGAGAGGTGCAGCTGTGTTGGGGGATAACCAGCAGACTACATGAAGAAATCCAGCTGTCAAGATGCCTGGGACAAATGAGTGTGCAGTGTGGGATTTTCAGGGGCCGGGGAACAGCCGTAGTATGGCTGGTATGGTGACACAATGTGAAGCAGACAAGAGGAAACACTTTAGTGACCAGAGAAAACAATGTTTATTGCTGTAACCCTTAACGCCAAAGGCTGATGGGTTGAGGACAGAAAAACATAACTGGGACTGAGGCAGGAGGCAGCTGGATGGAGACAAACTGGCAGCAAGTCTGTGACCCAAACCCCAACTGGAACAAGAAAACCCCCAGAAAACACCAACAACCACAGACTAAGTTCCCAAGAGCTGAGCACAACATTACCACGAACATTCACCACCAAAGTAGCAATGCAGGCTGGAATCGCCACTGATGTGCTCCAGGTGAGCTGATGACAGAGGCGGAGCAGGTGTGTAGCAGAGCCACGCCCAGGAGGAGGGAGAGCTGAGGGAGGGAGCGTAGGAAAGAAAAACCCAAGCTGCCTAGCACAACGAGGCAAAGTCCTAACATACAAAGGTTGCTAGTGTGATCCCTGTTGGTGGTTATTTCTCCTGAGGAAAAGGTGACTTCCTGTGAGGTCATTACCGCCGCCTGTGCATGAATGCATGTGTGAATGGGTGAAAGCAGACTGTAAAGAGCTTTGAGTGGTCAAAGATGGGCAGAAGAACCCAATAAATACAGTCTTTTTACCATTTGTTTACATGAGACTGAGCCTGAACTGCTCCAGCAGCTGCCATGACTATTGCTGTAATGGATGTGCCTGTACTTTCAAGTTCGCATGCCCCTCCCCCCACTTCTGAGTGGCCAGTTGTGTTATCGGCTCCCAGATTGGCCAGGCAAAGCCCATTAATCATGCAGGATCTGTCTGGAATGGCTGATGATTTCATCCAGGTCTTGTTGTGCTATAACTGCAATAATATTAAGATTTATGTCAAGGTGGAGACGAAGGTCAAAGGTCATATAAACATCTAATGGAGCACATTACTGCACTATTCCTTTTTGCCCTATAAATGAGTGTAGACATGAAATTCTGCAAGTACAGCCAAACAAGGAATGGAAACTTGAAACTTGAAACTGCTAGAGGCACTTGTAATTGTTGAACTTAAGAGGTTTGTTCTGTGTCGTAATTCTTAATTTGCGATGCTCCATGTTTGCCAAAACACCCGAGGTCATCTCCCTCAGAAACGCTTTACAAAGTGCCCGATGGAGTTTATTTTTACCTCAGTGTTGAACCGCTTTTATTTATCAAATAAGAGCCCAAGAAAACGGTTTCATTACTCTGGGTGTGAGCCAGCTAGAAAGACATGCAGACAGATAAAGCAAATTAAGAGTTTTACCCCCACTTGACAACTGGAGCGCTACAAACGCTGGCGACGCCACCGTGCACATGAACGTGCCTTGAAATCAAAACAGCACATTACCTTAAAGAAGTGCTGAACGTGGAAAAACTGCATCTAAAGTCCTGCCAGAGGACAATTAAAGAGTCAGGACATCTTGTGGTTGCCACAACTTGTGCTGGGCTTTGCCAGATGCTGCTCCTCTTTTCCAGTTTTTAACGGGCCCGTGTGAGCTTCTGTTGCAGATCTTTGGCTGCAACATTCCTCGATGCCTCCTTCCCGTATCTCGCTGCCATCAGTCATCCCGCTTTAGTTTAATTTCATACATCACCAGCTCGCCTCCCATCCTGCAGAGAGCAATCTGACTGTGGGATTTTAACCTTTCGCTGAAGGGCACCGTACATCTGTGGGCTTGATTCTGATGATCTGATGCACGGTTTAAGCAGCTGAAGGACATGGATCATGCACCAAGGGCATGCAGTTTGAGACTGATGGAAAACACGCTCCAAAACAGCTCCTGTTCATGTGGACGTTGCAGTTGGCACCTGGTTTGTAGATGAAAAAACCCTTTTAATCGTTTATAATAAGATGGTTCCAGCCCCAATGATGGACCAGACAACTTCAACTTTCAGATGGTGACATTAGGAGGGAGAACTGCCACAGTTATGGTTAAAGAGTGGTGTTAAAGAAATAAAATAAGTTGTTTTCAGCTCTACTGCTGCCACACAGAGCTGCATTCAGCAATTCTTCAGCAGTTATTCTGCTGACTTCAGGAACTCCACCTGGCAGAGAGCGAGAGAGAGAGAGAGAGAGAGAGAGAGAGAGAGAGAGAGAGAGAGAGAGAGAATCCACATTACTTGTTCCTATCTCTCTCTCTCTTTCATAGAAAATGCCAATGTTTTTATTCATCCTATTCCACTGACTCTTCCACAGTAACAGACAGGAAGTTACAGAATAGTGCCACTAACTGGAAGGCTTCCTTACATCCCTCGTCCAAGTGAAATGGTAAATCCTTTTGGGAATGTGTAGGAGATCTGTAGAGTGGGCTGCAGTATGTGTGTGTGTGTGTGTGTGTGCAGTGGGGGGATGACACTGCAGTACGTCACAGGCTCCTCTGTTCCTCTGAAGTTGTGGACTGTCACCGGGACATGCTGCTGCTTCCCCCTGTAGCTGGGCGACAGAGGATTATTACTGCACTGTATGTACACTGTGTGTGTGTGTGTGTGTGTGTGTGTGTGTAGTGTTGTGCTCACAGGCATGTCTGATTCCTACTGTAATCCTCAGTGCTGAGCTAATGATGTGATGTGTAAGGATGAGTTTGGGAGGAGGACTTGAGATTTCTACTCTGTTTGGCTGCAGATGTGTGACTGTTCCCAGAGGCTTTGGGAAGAGGAACGCTGCAGATTTAAACACTAAATCATGAAAAGACCCATTTGTGATGTAAATACATGTAAAGTCCCGTCTGAGTTGTGGAGGTGCATCTGCTCTAATGACCCCCCCTCGCTCCCCCTGTGTCTCTGCAGTGATTCCACCCCCACTTTGGTGAATGAAGATGATTCCTGTGTTGATCTGCAGCCTGATCGCGCTGAGCGTAGCAAACAATGACTTAGACACTCTGTATCCGGAGCTGGAGCACTCCAGGACCATCTACGTCACAGGTGAGTGTGTGTGTGTGTGTGTGTGCGATGACGTGACGCAGAGTTTTGCGGAGCAACCCGGGACGTTTTGCGGCGCCTTCCTCTGAGTTGCGTTCACGACACTCACTCTGCGGTGTCATCTGTTTCCTCAGATTATCAGCGGGTTGTGCTGCTGTGGCCCGGTGATAACGCTGCTATGTGGGGATTATTAGCTCAGGGAGATACAGCTATCTCCTCCGCGCTCACACATGAATACTCCGTTTGAATGTCAAGATTTAAAACATTGCAAGAAAAACACAGCCGAGGTTTCCTGAACCGCTATCAGTCGAGCCTTGATCCACTATCTGTGGCGGTTTAATCAAACCCCAAACTGCTGGGTTTAGGTCACCATGGACATGAGTGGAGGGCTCTGCATCCCCATCCATCAACATATCAATAGCCCTCTCTTTGTTCTCTATCTCTATGCGTTGTTCACAGAGATCAAAGCTAATTTAAAAGAACTGGTTGTGAACTGTACTGACTGGTTCTGGAGTAAATATAAATCCTATAATCAAAACTAAACTATGAATGAATCATCTTTCAATGGTAAATAGCCCATTATTAACTAAAGTGCTACATAAACTACGTTGCGCGTCTTCTGTCATTGCATTTTCTCTCTTTATTTGGCTCTAGCACCTTTCAGTTGTGTATTTTGCATCCTTGCTAGCACATCGAACAGCTTCAGTCTGGCCCGTGCAGACTTAACTCATCTTTAAAGAGTAAACCCGAAGTGAAGTATGGAAATAATACAAAGCAACAAGTAAATACAGATCCTGAATCCAAAACAACTCACGTCAGTGAGATCAGATAATTTTCATGCATCATCTTTGCTGTCGAACCCTCAGGTCACATGACTTCACACTATGACGGTAAACAAACATTGTTTTTTGTTAATTAAAATACTAAAATCTTGCATTGCATTATAGCTGCATTATAACTACAGCATATGTTGCTGCAGGTTTCCTGATGTGCGCGCAGATGAACCCATATTTATCTGATTCATTCAAACGTGCACCGTTCCAGCTGCTCTGGCGGGTTCAGTCAGACTTTCTGAGTCTCGTGTTTGCACATTTTGGACTAAGAATTAGACACGTAGTCAGACGGAGACGTGGGCTTGAGTTCATTGTCAAAAGTGTTAGCAGGGAGAGTTTTCCTGGAGCGGAGGACAAGCAGATGGCTGGAGGTCGGTGTGTGAAAGCTGCAGCGGGAGGTGACCTTAATGTGGAACGCACCGAAACACCTCAGAAGAGAGTTGTCTTATAGACCAGAGCGGCTTTAAGATCCTGTTAAACCTGCATCAAAAGTCAATGAGTGAGTTGAACGACATTTGAGCATCGATGGAAGTGCTAGAGGTGTAGAATAGAGACCACAGCAACAGACGAGGCCTGCGTAGGTGCACCAGAAAGGGCTCCTATATATCACTGTTGCCAGGTTGTGTTTGCAGAAACAGATGGAGGCTCACCGTTTGACGGCTCCTGGGGCGTCTCTACCAGAATGCTGCACACACACACAAGCTCGGGACTTTTCCCGACTGCTGGAGTTGCACTTTTTATGAAACACGTTGGAAGCAACTTTTAGACTCCTCATTTAGGTCGAAGCCACGTTTCGTTTGATCACAAACCGGCAGCTGCTGGCATGGAGTCTAAAATGCCATTTTATGTCAACATTTGTTTTCAAAAGTCAGATTTCCATTTTCGACGAGGTAATAGTTCTGGCTTAATTCTTGGCTTTCCCTGCGCTGCAGACAAGGGTCCCCGGCTCTCTGTGGCTGCAGAACAAACCAAAGTGGTGTCGAGAAGAGGGGGAAATGCTACCCTTCCGTGCAAGATCCAACGGGATCAATCGCTGGCACCCAACCGTAAGATGAGAATCAAATGGACAAAGCTGACCTCAGACTACTTGAAGGAGGTATGCTCATGTAATAGGTAATAAAGTGCAGTTATACCATCATTATGACTGTTGGATAGTCCAAAAAAAAACTATCATGGAATAAGATATAAAAAAAATCTGTTGTCTTATTTGTTAGCATGACGCTAAGCGAATGAAACTATAGTCTTCCATGTACTTGTCAAACCCCTCTAGGTGGATGTTTTTGTTGCCATGGACTACCACAAGAGGAGTTACGGCAGCTTCCATGGCCGTGTCCACCTCCAAGGCTCCTCTCCAATGGATGCCTCGCTGGTCATCACAGAAATTACCCTGGAGGATTATGGGGAATATAAATGTGAAGTTATCGATGGTCTAGAAGACGGAACAGTGGTGGTAACCCTGGACCTAGAAGGTAGAATAAAAGTCCTCGAGAAAACCTGTCCTGAAGCGTTAAGACTGTACGTTTGGTTAAATTACACAAAGTGTTCTTCTTCTGCTCATCATGTGTCATATCTGACCCGTAGGCATCGTCTTTCCCTACTTTCCTCGTCTTGGCCGCTACAACCTGAACTTCCACGATGCGGAGCGAGCATGTCGGGACCAGGACGCCACCGTGGCGTCCTTCGATCAGCTGTATGAAGCGTGGCAGGGAAAGCTGGACTGGTGCAACGCTGGATGGCTGAGCGATGGAAGCGTTCAGTATCCGATTAACATCCCCAGAGAGCCCTGCGGGGGCAAGGACATGCCGCCGGGCATCCGCAGCTACGGCCTGAGAGACAAGGAGAAGAACCACTACGACGTGTTCTGCTTCACCTCCTACTTTAAAGGTAAACAGCAAGTTTTAGAATTTTGAAAGCCAGCGTGTGAGGTCAAAGGTCACAAGTGCCCACATGCATGCTTAGCATAGCGGCTAAATGTTCACTCTACTTTGAGTCTGGCAGTCACAGCTTAGAAAGTTAGAAAGAATCTACCAATTTGCCCTTTGCCACAGCCACGGGAACCTTTGCACATCACATGTTTCATGCAGGTGTCGTTTCTACCCGCCAGGTCGGTTCTACTACCTGATCCAGCCCTTCAAGTTAACCTACGATGAGGCGGTCAGGGCCTGCCAGAAAGACGGCGCTCAGATCGCCAAGGTGGGCCAGATGTACGCTGCCTGGAAACTGCTGGGATACGACCGCTGCGACGCCGGCTGGTTGGCCGACGGCAGCGTCCGGTATCCCATCACCCAGCCTCGCCAGCGCTGCAGCCCGACAGAGGCCGCCGTGAGGTTCAGCGGCTTCCCGGACAAAAAGCACAAGCTTTACGGGGTGTACTGCTTTAAGGGCCACAACTGAGGGACAACCTGCAAATCCACGTCAGCATGGACACACACTCATACACACACACACGATAAAATAACGATGTAAAGGAGGGCTTTCAGAGGTATGGACAAACATTTAAACTGTGATGAGGCCGTTGAATTGTAACCTGGGAACTGAAGGATCGTTTACGCATATTTAAGGTTGATATTATTTAATCAATGCCTTCGGTTGGCTGGGCGTGCTATTTGGGATCTGGATTACAGCTAATGAATGGACTGCATGTCATATTAGGTCTGAGCTGATTTCGGGGTGTTTTGGGAGCTTCTATCACCCCATTCAAGGCCTGGAACAACCACAGGATAGTGAAGCGCAGCTGGAAATAAAAGAGAGACCGCTCCGATCCTGTGATCCTCTCGCACACTTCAACAGCTGGTGGCCAGACTTGACAAGGTGCTATGACGGGGTGTAGTAGTTCATACGATATCATTTGATTCCTAAATCAATGTGTTGTTTGAACCCCTAATTTTCCTTAATTCAGTTTTTAATTACAAATATGTTGGACCAAACATTGCCGCCTGCTAACGCAGATCCAGCAGCGTTTTTATGTTCTCTAAGTATGTAGAACGTTATTATCTCTACATTTACTTCTGTTTTTTTGTTTTGTTTTTTAAGTACTGTAGAAATTTTACATTATATTTTTTTGTCATTTTGTTCTGCATAAAAACATAACAATGAAAATTTAAACCCTGTGCGATAAGAAGAAATAGTTAAAGGATAAAAAATGAGCCTATATTTAGCAATAAGGACTGTCTGGAATGAATAAAAGAGCTCTGCAGTCGCTGTGGGAGCTCAGCTTTGTAGCTGTAGCTCTGATTTGCTTGACTTCTTCTCCCTACAGAGCTGTCAGTGTTAACCAGCACCTTCTATCCATCCAACATCTTGACTTACTGCTAATATGTTTTGGGGTTGATTGTTTTGAATTGAAATATTGACTGAGGTTTATAACCGGGATGTTTCTCTGCTAAGGTTTTGCACCGGGAAGTCATGTGAGTTCTGAGATCACGAATGGACGCCAGCCACGGTTATACTGGCAACTGTTGCTTATTGCTAAATCTAAATCTAAACTCTGCACTAGCCAACCTGTCCCAGAGAAATAGCTCAGACTGAGCAGGCCTGCAGCCAACCTGCACCAGCGTGCTGAATGAGACAGAAATAGCCTATAGTTCATTAAAATAATCCCCTCATGGAGCCATCACAGGGTTTTTCCATGTAAGGATATCAGAAAGTTGTTGCTGTGCATTGATCTGACTCACGTCATCTGCTGGGGTCTGGTGCAGTTAGCTTTGCTTGGCTTGACCTTCAGCCATACGGGATTCTGCCTGATAAGCTTTAATCCACAAACAATGTAGTGAAATTAAATCATGTTGCTCCAGAAGAGGGACAACTTTAACTTTAACTCTACTGCAGTTGAACCTGCAAAAAACAAATAGTCTGGCATTTTAGGAGGCTGCATAGCACAATGCCATGAAACGGTCAGAACTCGGCACTGAAAGAAGTAAAGAAAATTCAGTTATATTCTGAATTCTTTTTCATTTTCCACATCATCTTTAGCATAAAGTTTAGTTCTAACAAAGACTTGTACTGCAAACAGAACTGTTTCTGACTGTTCCTTAATGCTAACCAAAGCTAATCACATGCTAATCTCATTTCTGTAGTCACAATAGTCTGATCTAACTCAGACAATCAATGTATTTCACAAAATGTCAGCTTATTTCTTAAAATAGTAAAACCTTGATGTTATCTTTTAATTTCAATTTTCTATACAATAGGACTGTTTTTGCTCATCACAATCCGTAATGGAGGTGCACATGGAAACCAATACAAAAGAATAATAAAACAGTTCATAAGTCTGCCTCTCTCTCTGCACTGGCTTTAGCTTTGATCAGGTTAATGTTTAGACTGTATGCTGGTGGCTGCTAAAAGTGGCTGTGTGTCGTTCCTGGCTAATGTGCTCAGACTCATCCATGTTTTTTGAAGGGAGCGGCGGCGCCCGTGAGGGTTTTCCACACTTTGAACAGGAGGGTCATTCATGATGCTGCTTTTGCAACTGAAAATGTAAACGTGTTGCTAAAGCAAAGGGCTGTTTAAGGAACCGTTCTGACAGCATGTTGCTGACATGGCTATTTAGCAAGGAAGACATGATTGTGCAATTGGCTGCAATAGGACATTTATGTTCACATCTACTTTAAATATTTATGATACGGGTCCTGATGCTGAATCATACCTCTCAAATTAGAGCTGTAGGATGCTAAAACAAATCTACAGTATCATCACAATTAACGCAATTAAACTTACAGCTCCTTTGTCTTCTGGAAGAACTGATGTGCTTCTGGAATACATAACATAAAGTGAAAGTCTGGGACTTTTTCTTTATAAAATCAGGCAAATAAAGATACACAAACTCAGGTTTGGGTTAATAGTTTCTATTATTGCACACACAGCTGACAAGATCATAAAAATGGTGGACAGTTTTTACTGCAGCTCAGATGGATAAAAGAACGATGATTACATATAAAAAGCTCCACAAATACAGTGAAAACACAAAACAACAACAGCACTTATAAAAATGTGCGCACGATGACATAAAAGATGTATCAAAAAAGTGAAAATGGATGAAGAGCACGAGGAGGACGAAGGCATGACAATCACATTTTGAAACATAAACAATTTCACATTCCCTCGATGTTATCGGATTAAAAACAGATTCCAGATCTGTAGGAAAAGACACCACGGCGACCCAGGTAGGTACCCCAAGCTGAGAGCAGGACAGCCCAACTGTGTGTGTGCCGTCGTCTTGAGTTTAGCTTTGTTGTGATGGCGTCATAAGACAAGCAATAAAAAAGCACTAGCAGTGTCACGAGCTAACGGCGCTACGTGCATGTATGACCAAAGCATCACAGTCATTCATGGTTTTAAAGTATACAATAAGTTAAATTCATATGGCTTCATATAGTATCTATATTATAAACCCTATGACCCTATTTAAACCTGCCCGCTCCCTTTAATAAAAAACATTTTGTACAAAACTCTACAAGGAAATGAGCCAGTTTAGCGTTCAAAGGATCATTAGAAACAGCACAAACAGAAAGAGGACGAATCGCTGACAATAATTTAAAACGATGGCTTCATGTTGGAGCGCTGGAGCCCTGAGACGCAAGTGAAAAACCAAATCTGATCATCAACTCCATGGAAAGACAACAAAACCTTTTTCTGACCTGTTATCACTTGCCTGTCAGGGTTTCCCTTTAGTCCCTCTACAGCATTGGTCTAAACTTGACTGGCTGAGCTCTTGGAAAAACAGATATTGCCGACGAAACAATGTTTTGGTAGTGAAATGGTCGTTTGCGTTGAGGGTGAACAAATATTATGATAATACTGAGAGAACCACAGCGAGTCAGTTCAGTCTTTAAACCAGCAACCACGAATACGAGGTGGCGTCTCCGGTTATTACGCTCAATTGTTTCGCAAATATGACGTCGCCATGGATGAAAAATAAGGACCGTTGGTGGAAAAACAACAAAAGAATCCTTTGAATTGAACCCAGCACGCTATGCTGGGAAATCTATCACAGTAAAACATCTTCTTTTATTCCTGCTAAGCACATTTAGACTTAATAAGATTGGTGAGCTACGACTGAAAGTGAACTCTCACTCGTGTTCTGGTCCAGGTCCTGAAGGGTGGCTGTGCTGGTGAAACTGGCCTCTGGTTTGGGAGCCGTTTGTAAACGTCTTCCTGTCTCTCCATGCCTCTGGACCAGCTGATCTGCCTTGTCTTTGAAGATGATTTCCAAACCTAAAAGCCAGTCAGTGTGTCTCCTCCTGCTCGCGGCTCTTCAGGACCTTCTGATGCCTCTTCTCCCTCTGCAGCTCCTGCTCCGCGTCCTGGAAAGGCTCCATCATGTCCATGTCGTACATTTGCTCCTGCCTCTCTCCGGACTCCTGGTTACTCCTGAAGTGACGGTGGACGTGATGGTTGAAGCGGCGCCGCAGGGTGAGTGACTTGTGGTAGGTCACAGCTGAGGGTGCAGGATGGGCCACAGTCACCTGATGTGCAGCTTTTTAATTAAAAATCTAAAAGCACGAGTACTCACGGCTTGCGCACGTAACTCTGGGAAAGTCCCATTGGCCGTTGCCGCGGCAACGTATGGTGGGGGGGTGTCTCTGAATCAAACCCTGTTTGCAGTGGTAGCGGAGAAGGGAGTTGACCTCATAGCGGGGCTTGATGGCCCCAGACAGACGAGCATCCTTCACCACAGGGGGCTGCCCACAGGACACTGACGGAAGAGAGACGTTTGAGTCTTGTGTTAATATTAATGTTTGTTTGAAGATTTAGCTAAAAGAGAGTCAGCCTTGCTGTACGCAGATACACAGTGTATCACAAACCCCATGTTAGAGTGCAGCACTTCAGTGTCTGTTACACTTGGTGACAAATAATTCAGGAATGCATCCTTCCTTTTGGGCTTTAGGACGGGTCACAACGCTGGATCGTACAAATCCCATAATGCAAAAAGGCTGTAGATGCACGTGTTTTGAGTACCCCTCCCCCAGACATTTGGTTCGTATTTAACTCCCAGCCTCAGTAGAGATATCTCAAATGATGTGACACTGAGTTAATGTCAGCGACACGACAAGGTTCCTCGGAGAGGCGTTTTTGTTCTGTGCGGACCTAGTTTGAGGTTCTGAATGTGCAATTCCAACATCTGCATACCTGTTCCCTTTTTACAGGTGAATTTCAGGAGATAGTTGCAGGGCACGTCGTTCCACTGTCCTCCTTCATGCCAGATCATCACCACGCAATCCTCTCCAGACTGGAAGAAACTGTCTGGCTGGTTTGGCCTCCAGTTGTCAAATTGCTGTGGAAGAACATGTTTTCATTTCATGCTTGGGTGCTCAGATGTTGATCCAGAGTTATTAAAATCAGGCTACAGCTGCAGCAACACAGCTGTCTTGACAAATGAGAGAGTTTTTGATCAGAAAGCTATTTCTTTTCAAAGCTCAGCTCAAGCTGCAGTTCCCATGATCGACAGAGGGTGGTGCTACTGTGACACCACGTGGTAAACAAACTCTCAGGAAACCCACAAACAAGATGCTTCAGTTTGTTTTAAAACAAGACAGCAGGAAGCAGACTAAAACATTCATTTTTCAGTGCATCCACGATAATGTGCACAAAACATGAGGCACAGCTCACCCCAGTAAGGGTGTGCCTCTACTCTGAAAGATAACACATGACATCAGCAGTCTCTCCCCAGGATCAGATTTCTGGCATGCATCGGCCTCTCGCCGCATAACTGCGTTCACATGCTTCAACAGCTGATCGCTCCCAGCAGGCGCGCTGTATGTGTGAGAAAGTGTCATCGCGTCTGAGAAACAGATGCAGCGGCGCGTTTGCAGGACTGGAGCTGCATCACAGCAGAAATGTGTCACGAGGGGGACACTAGTTCACAGCGACTGGTGATCCTAAAGCCTTAGTGAAGGATGCCAGATCCTTTTTTATTTTTTGGAATGCGTTTAAAAATGTCATTTCTGGCTCTGGACGCTGGTACAGTGTTGCTAAATGCATATGTTTAGTGGGAGGTGTAAATCAATGTAGCGGTGACAGTAATAAGAAATGAGATGACAATAAGCACAAATGCTACGGTTCTAGTCCAAACATAATTGGACTAATGATTTTTAAGAATAAATGCATACTGTTGCCATGGTTACACATCTCTGAATAGCACTTCTAATCAGCGTTAGACTTCATTGTATTAATTGAGATATAACCTGGATGATTCAGGCAACACCTTGAGCTTAGCTAATTGATGTTTTCATGACACAATGTGCCTGATACACGTGTCTCACCATCGGGCTGCCGTCCGTCCACCTGAAGTCCCTCTCAAACATCCTGTCGTTGAGGCCGATCCACTGGTAATCACCGCCCAGACCTGCAGACACAAACCCCATCTGAGAATGTTGCTGAGGAAGGTCTGAGGGTGGTTAAGGGGCATCAGGAGAGCAGGGAAAACACGCACGGCGCTTTGGTGAATGGAACAAGTCCGTTTTGTCTCAGTGGGCAGCAGAGCCCGTAAACGGAGAGACGGTGTGTGTGTGAGGCTCTCAGCTCTGGCCATCCATGGAAACTCTCTGTTTAAAAGGCTTTGTTTGATCTCACCATCGCTTTCCACTGGGGTAGATTAGAGACTGGATGCTATCCAAACACGCTGGTTTGTTAAACTGCACTGACCTTTAAAACAGCTAGAAGCGACTTTTTATGAGCAGAATCGCTTTAAATGGGGGTTTTATCAATGGCAGGAAGAAAAATAATGATGTAAAAATGAGGCTTTACGTCTGAAAAGGGCGAGTGAAAGATAAAGATTTGTATAATAATGTATAAAAGAAAATTTGATTTTGCACACGTTTTAATATTGGAACATTATAAATGTTCACTGAGAGAACGTAACCAATAGGGTGAATTTACAGCTGTAAATTCTCTTTTTTGTCAACTGACACGCATTGAATGGACAGGGAATAGGTGGAGGAGGAGCTCATTAAAATTGGGTGCGGGTGTGAATAAAGGGCAGATGCAGGAATCCATAGATGCAATTCATAGATCCTCTCGTTGGAGGCGTTTGCGCTCCAAATTTCAAAAGTGTAGCGCAAAGTGTGTCTGAATCAAGCATAATTACTTGATCAATAAGGGATTTTTTTTCAGTTATTGTTATTTTGTATCGTCACAGTCATCTGCAAAAAACCCTCTTCCTTACATTTTTAAAATCCCTTTTCCCCTATTTTCATAAACTGTTTTTGTCAGTGTTTTTGGTAATACACAATACAGTTATTACAGGAAGCTGCTAGAACTCTAGGATCCCTGCACACATCTTTAAAAACAGATGTGCGCAGGGATTTTTTTTTTCCTGAAGAACATGATGCAATGCACCGTGAACTGTAACAGCCCTGTGCAGTGAGCTACAGGAACTGATCTTTACTTATCAACATGTTTTCATCTCAGAACTTCTCTTGAGTGGGTCTGATTGGTGGATACACTTACAGTGACCTGCACTTCCCTACACCCGCCATGTTTAAGCTGGCTGCAAAAGCTTTTATTTAGTTTCTCCAAGCTTCACTTCATTTGTGTTTTAATCATTTGGAAGTTGGAGCCAGATGGACAGAAGCTACAAGAAGGGATGCATGAGAAGATCCAGGAGCTTTTTTTTGGTTTTTAGCTTCCTGGGAATACAATTTCCTGGGAATATTGGTGGGAAAGGGGCTTTATGTTTAAAAGACATTTTTACAGCTTCAAAAACAACAAATGAAAGGAAAAAAGGCAACTCTGCTTCGCACGCTATGCCAGAACAGTTCGGCCTCAAACACCTCATCACAACTTACGGTTCACAAACTCCTGCTCCTCCTGGGACAGGATGCTGGTCAGGTGGCCACCCTGCAGCCGACATTCCCTCTCTGCAGCGTCCCACGTGCGCTGGTGTGTCATGTACTTATAGCAGTGAGACTGAAACTTCTCCCAACCGAATCCGCAAACCTCCGTGTCTGAAAAGAGGCGAGAATCGCGGAGGTTCCAGTTTGGGTTTTTCAACACGACGTTGCATGAATGAGGCTCTGTGATGCAGCTCATCAAAGTGTAATTCAGACAGGAACATATTTCACAACGCGTATTTTTATGCTGAGTGTATACATCATGTTGCCCACAGCCAGTTATTGGCTCCTGCCGTTGTAACAATGAACTTATTGTTGGTGCACAACAACTTTGATTTGTTTATTCCCCCGAACTGGCTCGTTCAAACCAAAGACAGACAGAAAGCCGGGGTTCGGTGGGGAAATAAAGGCCCCTTGCTGAATGAGCTCAGTGTCGCACAGTTGGACTTCATTACCCTCGCTGCTCTCCAGCTCTCTGCAGGTCCGGCTGTAACACAGCGAGCTAACGCGCAACAGGGACATCGAGTTTTGATGCACAACGACCTTTATGTCATGCAATCAACCCTCTCCTTTTTTAGGCTCAGTGTAACAATGGGTGTTTTGTATCAGTGGCGTCACAATAATGCACATGCCAATTAATTCAAGATGGAAAATTGCTTGCCGAGCCTTCAGGCTGCCGACCATCCTCGCCGAGTCTCGTCTTAATGAATTCATGACACAGCCAGGAGGGTCAGGTGAGACCTCTGGGCTCACTTATGAGATCAGAGCTTCCATTCATGACTGTAATTCTGGTACTTATAAAAGTACAGAATCAATTGAGGGCAGACGTCCAGCCTGAAAACACTGCATTACCCAGATGACTGATACAGCATTTAGCAGTAGGCTGGCTGTTTACAACCCATTCAATGCCACACAGCTGCAAAAAACCTCAGAGCAAAACACAAGAGTTCTGTTTTGCATCTTTCCACTGGCAGAGAGCGAAGAGATGTCCGCAGGGATGAATTACAACCGCCTGACAGTTGTTCTACACGATGTTGCACACGCTGCATTACTGTATATCTCACATATATGGAAACACCCTGCAGACTGGGAATTTGGTCTGGGGGCTTCCACTTTTCACACAGCCTTCTACCAAGAATTGATCGTGTCAGGGGAGAAAAGCACAATAATGAGTCATCTGCTCCAAAATAAAGTAATTTTTAATCTGAACGTTACACATTTATACAAGCACCTCTCATCCATGCTATTGAATTGTATCATCTTTGCCCTGCTGTGAACCTTTGAAATAAGCCATATTTGTTGCTAAGCTTAAAAATGAAAGAAATCTACATTAAATCAAATTTGAACAAGCAATATTAAAGAAACCAACTGTTGAATGTTAGCAAAGGATCTAAGGTGAGAAGCAGCAGCTGCTAAATGAGCCAGTAGTTCCGCATTAGGACTAACAATAACATCTTAAAAAGTGGCTGAATGGAAACCTGTCTCTACATTGTTATTTGGTTAATGGAACAGTCCTCTCTTCTGTGCAGAGCGTTTTAGGGAGACTTCTCGGACATTTCGTAGAAAATGCTAATCCTGGGAGTCTGCTAAGCCTCGATTCGTTGCTGAGTAATGGCAGAGGTATTGGACGCGAAGAAGCTGGAACTAATCTGCTGAAGAGCCAACACCCAGCACTTGAAGGCAGCTGAGAACCAAATTCTGTCATGGCTAAAGACCATGTCCACCTGTGTGCGTGCGTGCATGTGTGTGCGAGTGTGTGTGTGTGTGTGTGTGTGTGTGTGTGTGTGTGTGCTTCTGTATATGTCATAAACCCTCACACATCATCTATAAGTCAAACTAATAGTAATTACAGCTGTGCTTAAAT
This sequence comes from Takifugu flavidus, assembly GCF_003711565.1. Classification (NCBI taxonomy): domain Eukaryota; kingdom Metazoa; phylum Chordata; class Actinopteri; order Tetraodontiformes; family Tetraodontidae; genus Takifugu; species Takifugu flavidus. Next base: position 2,481,660 of record NC_079539.1, read on the forward strand.
TGGGACACTGTGACATATATTTGTTTTAAACGTTGGCCATTACTCTCAGCTGACCTTTCTCGCACAGCTCTCCGGTGTAGCTCGGCAGACAGACGCAGGTGAATGAAACGGGTCCATCCAGACAGGTGGCCCCATTCAGACAGGGGTTAGGCTGGCATTCATCGACCTCTGCACAAACAGGACACGGTCTGCAGTGATTCCACATCATCCATATCTGGTGGACTGTGGTTCTGTGCATATGTGTGTGTGTGTGTGTACCTGTTTCACAGTGTTGCCCAGTGTATCCAGGCGCACACCTACAGACGTCTTCTAGTCCGTTGTTGTAGCAGGATCCGCCGTTCTGACACACGCTGGTTGAACAAGGCAAGAGATCTACACGGACAAAGTGTTCAAGATAGATTAGTGACAACCACATTAAAGAATCGTTAAAACTGGGGAAATTGGGAGACTGTTACGTTCTAACACCTTTGATATTCACAGTGCTGGCCTCCAAAGAGACGTCAGTGTTGCTCTCTGGTTGCTCTGTGGCGGCCGTCTCTTGTGGTATCTCAGTTTGTGACTCCAGTAGTTGAGGGAGAATCCCTTTGTCCACGTGACCTTCTGAAGGAGGTGTGGCAGTAGACTCTGAAATGAGAGCCTCCTGAGGGACAGCGTCACCGCCGTGACCTGAGTAGGGAGGTGTCGTCTGGCTTGAATGTGGTTTCAAGGTTGTGGTCGAATGGTCCGTCTGGAGGCTGTAAGGCTGACTGGGTGGTGCGGTTGTGGGTGCATGCTCCTTTAAAGCGTGTTGTTTATCACCAGGAGAAACAAATGAGGACTGAGTGGGATACTCTCTAGTGCTGGATTCTGAGGTCACAGCTACCACATCTGGTGAAAGAGTAACGCGAACCTCTCTGGGAAGGTCAGTCGGACCACCCTTTTCCCCAGAAACCTCCTCCTGTCCGGACCGCTGTTCCACACCTGAGCCTGCTTCTGTGACCGTGTCAACATGTGGTAAAACGACAGGTACCTCTGTAACCTCTGCACCTGCTGCAAGGGAAGGCTGCTGGGAGTAAAGCGTGGAATATAGCGGTGGCAGGGGACTGGTAAATCTGGGCGTCTCAGCGGGTTCCTCTAGCCCCGAGGCCTCGTCTTCTCCCGAGGCGGAGCCTTCGTTGTCTGTCTGTGGCCGGCTGGTGGTTTCCTGTGGCCGTGTGTCTGGGACAAAAGTGGGAAGTTCTGTTCCGCCGATTTCGGTCTCATCTGTTCTGACACTGGACTGAGTGTCTGCTGCTTGAGTGGGCGGGGCATCAGCAGCCGAGCCCTCTGGCGTGACACCGGTTTCGTCATCACTGCCGCAGCTTGAGGAGCCTTCCTTGTCACCACAGGTGGAAACTCCATCCCTGCCAGGATCTGGAGTACCTTGGAAGTTGGAGCCTGGCGCCGCGGTGATTGCTGGTGATGAGACAGAGGGTGTGTGAGGGATAACGGTGGTGGTTCCCATTGGTGTCTCATCATCAGGCTCTGAAGTTTTCAGTCCATCTTCCTTAGTAAATACATCAGGGATCAAGGTGGCATCAGTTCCTGGGGCTATATCAACATCCGGGAATGGGCCTGGAAGATGAGTGACTACATCACTCGGTTCTTGCGTAGGGGTCCCATCAGTATGGATTTCTACTGCAGTGTAATCGATCAGCAACTCCTGCCCGTCCACCTCACCAAAGTGAGCAGGAGTAGCGGTCTCAAACTGATCCCCTCTGGCTTCTTCTGGCAGGACTGGTTCAAAGGTCACCTGAATAACAAGACAACAGACGGTTGATAGAGCATATAGTTGATAAGGCATTGGAAAAATTTGGTGTTTGGGTTTTATTATTATCAGTATTCATTTAATTAATTAGGACAAAATCATACCCCAAACCATAAAACACAGTCTTTTTCTAAGATATTTCAATGTTAACACTAAAATGGACAATAATACCTACAAATAATAGCCGGCATGTTGAACTTTATAATAGCGATATAACACTTGAGACCTGCTATAAACGAAAATGATGTGATCTCGGGATAAAATAATATTTTGAGTGCAAGGGAATAATATATTGGCACGATAAGCAGCTATGGGGTACCTCGTGTTTCCCATTGACAAAAGTCACAGTTGGAGCCAGGTTGACCGCAGCAGACTCAACCTGATCGACGTCTCCACCGCCCTGAACAGTTTCACTGGTCATCTGGGAAAGGTCAGTGATCTGGGGAACGTGCGACTGGGAGCCGGAGATTCCTCCAAATGGCTGGTTGAGGATATCCAGGATATGGTCAACTACAGACAAACAAGAAATAGACACACTCAGTGCGGTGGGAAACGGTGATTTTAATGGGTCCTCACATCACTGATACTAATCTGTTATTAAACCAAAGGAGGGTCTAATTGGTCTAACTTGTGGTTCTTCTTGGGGGCTGCTGATGGTTCCACGACATCCCTTCTTTTGTGTGAAACTAAAGATTGGTCCGGTTAGTTGTTCGTCTTAACACTAAAAGCAAATATGAAGGATCCTATCTGACAACTGTTAGCTTTTGTTTTGATTGGATATTTGTGAATACAACAGACACATTATGGCCTGCACCAAAAATGCACTAAGGTTTGATTCTGAGCCATGAAAAAACTTCTTTGTTGGTTCAGAGTTTCAGTTGTTGTATTTCAATATCTCAGAGCAGCCCCTTTCTATTGTTTATTAACACAAGCCAAACAAGCCACAGTGTATAGCTGGGTAGTTAACTTATGATTAAGGTCAGTTGGTGCCAGAGGCTGCTAGCAAACAATGCACTCCTGTGTTTCTTCATTAAGCTTTTATGGTGCACATGGAAGCTGTATCATGGGAAAGGGAGTCAAAACACACAAAACTGTCATGCTTTCATACACAAACATGAGGGAAACGCCAAGACTGGATCAAGAGCTCCTCTCTAAACTGGACACATCCACTTAACCTCACCGCAACATGTCATCTGTGCAACCCACAACCACTCAGGAAATCACTCAATCCTTCACTGTTCCGATTTTCTCAATGTGGAAAGAGAGAGTTGGTGGGCCTCCTTTATGTGTTGAGGGCCAGAGCCTCCTTTATGTGTTGATGTATTGCCGATGCAACAGAATATGCCTTCAGCACCTCAATAATAAACAAGCTTTCTGGAAGATGGCACCACTTGGCTACACACAAATGCACTAATTTGTGCAGTATGTGAGCGGCCCCCTGCACCAACCCTCCCATTCACATGGGCCTCTGTGATTTAGGGGCTGAGGCAAATGGGGAACAAGGCCTCCCCCGTGCCTCCCGGGACCAGCCTGTTGTACAATACAGGAACTTTAAGATTTTGAAATGAGAGAAATAACATCATGGTGTCAAAGGTTGGTGCTTGTCATCATTCCTGGATGTAGCCTTGGAGGGCACGTTCTACCGCTGGAGGGTTGGTTCCACCAATGAACAGCTAAAGGTTCCCAACAGATTACAGTCCACTGGCTTTCATGATGTGGTTGAGAGAGACACGAGTAATTTAAGAACATTTAACATTAGTCATTTTGAGGGATGATGGGTGAATGAATGTGTTGTGCAAGCTGCATCTTCTCCAACAGTTCTGATGTCACTGATAGATTACAGTTGTTAAAGTTGTGGCTGTCGAGACCAGCGGACATGAAGCGAACTCTGCTGCAGGATGGATTCCTTGTAATGCTGTAACAAAGAGCAACAGCTGAACAAGAGTCAAAGGTTTATGGTCCAACCTTCCTGCTGTGGAAGTGTAGTTAAATCGGTATGAATCCAAAGTTTGATCAAAGCTGCTCAAGATTTGTAGCGCAAATTTTACACTACTTTTGACTGACTGTCCATGAAAAAGTTGTGAGTTTAGACACGCGTTCTGGCTCAATGGTCCCCTGGGTCAGTGCCACATACTACGATTCAACAATCTACCCCGGGTGGAAATACTGCAGATTAAAGTGGCCAAAGAGAGATAATGGTTGGAGAAGTTGTTAGATATGGTAGTTTTGGGTGTTCTCTTGAGTGTAGATGGTGTGTAGTAGTCAAGCAATTTGGTTCTCTGTTCTTTTTCTTCTTTAAACTGAACATCAAGCACATTAAACAAGTCACAGAAGTGAATGAGTTTATCAGTCAGACCATCAGAATGACTCTGACAGAGTTCACACAGCTCTGTTACTCCCTCACTGGAGACAATCCTGTGTTTATATTATGCTCAGCTATACAGAATTAGCCAACCAGCGATGACTGACTACATAACTTTCCACATCTGGCTCCACAAACACTCCACGGGGTTTGTGTCAGAGAATCTGTCAGCGTACGAGTACAAAGGTACAGTTGTTTCCTGTGCAGACAACAACGATATCAACACAGCCACAGTCGACCGGTCCCTGACAGCACTGTGACGAGCACAAAGTCCTTCCAAAAGATAAATAATCTGTCCGAAAGGGCTCCAAATGTGAGACTGCAGATGTGTAGGATTGAGAAATACTTTATCCTGAACAGAAGTGGAAGGTCCGGGTTTAGAGGAGGTCAGAGGTGTGTAACAGGAGGCTGATGGGTGACCCAAATCTTTGACAGTAGTAGACTGTCGTCAACTCCACATCAGTTGTCACCACCTTTGTACAGGTGAATATAAGATGTGAAATACAATAAAATCACGGCATGTAGCACGCTGTGCCTCGGTGACACTCCGGGAAATCCATGTTACAAGCATGACAATATCAAATTGAATACGACAGAGCTTTCCACCATCGTACCAACATAACCTGTAAGGTGTCGGCCCCTTCACTCACCTGATTGGTTTTGGTCGTTCACGTTGACGATGATCAGGTGGAAAGGCGGTTTGGCTGACTCCTCATCAGTAGGAACAGCAGGTGACTTGTCAAACATCAGTCCAGTTCCTGGGGTGACATCTTCTTTAAAAACTACGGCCGGTTGTTGTCCCCCCTCGACGCCCACCGGTGGAAGGCCAGGTTCTGGGGTTGCAGAGCTGTAACTGCCTCCCTCTCCGCTACTCTCACCTCGACCTGACCCTGTCTGGCCTCCATCTTCTACCCCCTGGGAGATGTCGAGCTGAGAGGGCTTTGAGCGAGTGGTTGGCAAAGGAGGAAGTTGCAGGGGGGCCAAAATGCCCTCTTTTACTGGCACAGAGTCGGGGTCTTTAAAATCATGCATGGTGACCTCTAGCACAGGAGTGGGGGTTAGAGATACCACGCTAGGAAGTGTCTCAGTCTGGGGTGAATGTGGGACAGGTTTAGCGGTTCTGGCTTGAATTTCAGCTCTTTCTGGATCTACGGCTGTAGGAATTGTGGGACTGTGGGCTAGCTTGCCCTCGGGTGGGGTCACCGGAGGACCCGTGGGGGTCAGCTCTGGCGGGCTCCCTGAAAGATATAAAGGCAGAATGATTGAAATTTAGGTTTTAAAAGAGACCAGCGACATGAGAGGAACCATGTTCCTGAAAGAAATTCACGTGATCCATCACTTAATATGTTTGTCATCTAAGTTGTTTAAGTTCCATTTAAATTTTAAATGTAAAAAAACCTTCAGTGACATACACAATCATTAAAAGTGACAATAATATTGTACCTTAATCAGACTGTCAGTAGCTCATTGCAGAGCTATAAAAGGGAACGCAGCAGTCAGCTGTCCAAAATAAAGTGTCAGGTCCATTTGCAGTCAGTAAACTGCTGTTTTTTTAATGTATCATTATGGCACAACAATGAAAAACACACCAAAATATACAGGCCAGTTTGAAATTTTAGAGAATTTACAGCGTTTTAAACGCTTTTATCTGCTCTGTAAACATATTTACTTTCCCAAACAGACTAATCAGGCTCCTGCTGCAGTGGCTAGTTCACAATTACCTGTGATGCTCGCAGAGATTTATATCTCATTATGATGGAATATAGAGCATATGAGAGAGGACGTGGCATGAGTCTCATGGACAAACATACAATAGGTCTTTGTGCAGGTCTGAGGACTGAGCTCATGGAGTTGGTGTCTTGGGAATAAGCAGTGGGCTTTGAACGTCACACACATAATGCTTTAATAAACAGCGCATAATTGCCTCCCCTCCGTTCTCTCGTCCCGCTTCCAGGGGTGAGTATGTATGGATGACTTTTATTTTATCCTTTCTAAGATTATTTTATTCTGTCCCTCGTTATCTTTATCATAAAAATGGAAAATAATTAGGTCAAGAAACACAATTTCTGGATGCTTCTTGCTGCATTGCATCGCCTTGTTAGCAAAATCAGCTGTGTTGATTTAAGGTAAAAGATTAATTTAAATTGTGAAAACATCAGAATCATCAATAAAATAACAAACTTTCAGCTTTTGCGTTTATAATAATCTGGGCCAGTGGGTTTAATTTGATATGAAGTGAAATGTTTTATTCTCCAAACACAGGTCGGAGAGTTTATGTATACACATTCCCCCGTCAGGTTTGTTTCTGTAGACCTCAAATATTGTGGAAAGTTCTGTGACAAACAGTTATAAATGAGACGCCAGCCTAGTTCTCCACCACTGCAGGTCCTGATGGTGTTTACTGGCTGCAGTCTTTAAGGATTAACTGGGATACGTCTGCTCCTTCACACCTCACAGGAGACCCTTCCTGCATGTTTCACCGTGCCCAGTTATGATGTCATCCGCATATACTGGCGATCGACTTCTCTCCTGCTTGTTGGCACATCACTGTGCGTGTTTTAGACCAAAAGTGAGATTATTTCACTTTATATAATCTGTAAAAAACAACACTCTGTTGTCTGTTTGTGTCCTCAGACCTCCCAGATTAATCTACCCTATATAAACTGGAGTGCTTTTTTAATAAAGTTGTTATGGCTGTATAAGAGAATTAGACCTGCACTCCCCTTCTTTCCTCTCCTCTCCTGGTCTGTCTGTCTGTTTGGGAAGGGTCCAGCTGTGAAACATTAGGGATCTGTCCCCTTTCTTCTATATCTGTGCTGAAATGCATGAGTTGGGTTTTCCCCTCATAAAAGTACGTGGCCCACCATAAACACAGCGCTGAAAACACAAGGCATTTTCTTTTCTACGCTCTCTTAGACAGCTGACACCTTTGGTTTTCCTTCCCACCACACCCCAGCGTTTATGGACCTCAACAATGCATGACGTCTAGCGATGTCGTACATGTCAGACTGGGTCAGTAATTTGGACATTTGGAAGAGGGTCATTCTTGACTTTCCTCCAGATTCCAATAATCTCGCTCAAAGAATCTCAGTAACGTTGACTTCCTGTTTCATCCTACAGTGGAAACAAGCACATGTGCACTGTGATTAAAGGAATAAGTTTGATTTTCCTTTAATTCACAGACCAATAACTTGGCAAGATTTGTTTCCATTGAGTCTCTCCACAGCCTGGTATTACTCCATTAAAGTGTATTATTACTCTATTACTCTATTTAAACAGGACCCTATTTTATTATTTTGACCATTCAAAACAAATGTATTTATAGCCACATTAAGACAGAGATAACCTCACTTAGTCTCTTTACCTGGTCTGTGTCCATTAGGTGTTTGGAGTATCCCATTTTCTGTTTTATTTAGGGTTCAGAGAGGTTTTTATCCATCTGTATCCACGTGCTGGGGTGTGTGTGCAGGCGTGCACGTGTGCATGTGTGTTTCAGTCTCACCCTTGAAGCAGAACACTCCAAATCGCTCCGTGGGGTCTGGGTATCCTGTTTGGTTTTCGTACTTGTAGAGTGTGCGGACCCCCAGCAGGCCTCCTCCACACTGAGGCCTAGGGATGGTGACGGGGTAGCGCACGCTGCCATCGGAGAGCCAGCTGTAATCACAGCCGTTCAGCCCCTCGCTCCAAGCAGCAAACAGCTGTCCCGTTGAAGCCAGCACGGAGTCGTGCTTTTCGCACTCGTCCTTGGCCTGCTGCAGGGTCAGTTTTTCGCTGAGAGGAGGATAGAAAATCTCACCTGAGGGGGAAAAAATCTGATTTTTAGTTTCTGCCACAAGCTTTGGGGAGGCGTGCAGCTGCACTTGTGTGTTCACCTTTTAATTTATCTACATAGCAGTACACATCGTATTTCTCTGTTGGATCACGGATGCCATATGTTCTCACTCCTGGTTTGCCCAATAGATCCCCGGTGCATCCAGGACGGGGCACAGTGATCGGATATCTAAGCAAACAAATAACCATTGAGGTCATCATTAGACATTTTAAAAGGGTTCCAAGCATAAGTAAAAATGGGGACCCACCTGACCGACTGGTCAGCGAGCCAGCCCGCGTCACACTGGTTAAGGCCGTCCTCAAAAGCAGTCCTGAGCTGTTCGGGCGTAGCGATGGTGGCACCAGCAATGCGACAGGCTTCCACTGCTCCAGGAAAGTCCAGAGAGTATCGGCTAGCTTTTGCTCTGTAGTGGAACACCACACCTGGAGGAAGAACAGAAACAAGGACTGTGAGGAGTCCGATAAGTTTTCTCTGATCCTCCGACTTCATCATACACCCACGAAAAAGCATGGAGATTGTAGTACACCATCATTCAGTTACAATTTAAAGTCTGGGAACTGGATGTTTCTTTATGCTGTCATATCTGAAGCTGTCAAGCAAAACAGCCCTCAGTCCTTGTTTTAGGCCAGGGGCAATCTGTTTCTGATAACACCACTTCTGGGGTCGTGAGGCTACATAAACCTCCACCATTAAAGGGGGTGGCTCAGAGAAGCAATGTCTAAGGGAAAAAAAGCTATACAATCTTTTACAATTTCATTAGGATTCATATCAATTAAAAGGACCTGCCTCTGTCCATCTAAACCTTTGAAGAGCAGGGGCTCGTACCTTTTCAAACCCACCCAGAAACAAGGGAATGAGATGCTTTAGCCTCACTATTGCGGGGGGGAAGGGGGTTCATTGTATCAGAATCAGCCTTGAATTTGTCATTACAGTGTCATTACATGTTTCTTTTGTTGCACACTCAATACAAAAGTTTTACATTACATTTGAAAATTAAATGTAAACATAGACCGATCACGACAGGCTGGTTGAGCTAAATGAGTTTAATTGTCTTTATTGTTGCTGTGCATAATTCTGCTCCTCAATCTACAGGAATCCCCTTATTTTACCTGATATAACCTGATGGAAGGGAGTAAATCTACAGGAATCCCCTCATTTTACCTGATATGACCTGATGGAAGGGAGTAATCTACAGGAATCCCCTTATTTTACCTGATATGACCTGATGGAAGGGAGTAAATACTGCACACCTGTTCTCCCTGAATCCAACAGCCTTATTAGTTTAGATGCTCATCTCCAGGGCATAAATAACTCAGGTCATTGTGTTACAGTATGGAGAAGCACAAGCATCCGTTCTTTCAGCAGCCTATACTGTAACTGTTGTCACTGTGTCATTAGGTACTCTATCTGCTGCTGGATGGGAGGATTTTCATGTGCAAGGATATCCTGGCAGGGCTGCGGGAGGATGTGAATAGATGACTGTTAAATGGAGGGTTGTGTGTTACTCACAGGGAGGGTTTTTTTCTGGAGAAGAGCAACAGACAATCCTGTTTCTCAGTTGGTTGCTTTTCTCTCTGGCTGCTCTCCGCAGCCTCTACATGGTGACTAGTGGCATTCAAATCCAACAATTCAATGTCAAATAAATTCATTTAATGTATAAGTGGATCAATTTATCTGTTTTTATTGTTCAAAAAGCCAATGAGCTTATGTGCTCATCCATTAATCATTTATCCATCCATTCATTATTTTTCTTTTAATACTAGTTATTCCTGATCAGAGTCTGGTACTGAAGTCAGCTCTCAATTAGTGACAGGCAGGACAGCTCACCAGGCCATCACAGAACACACACTCTCACACTCACTTCCCGGAGCTATTTAAACTCTAATCAACATATTGTACATGTTTAAGGGCTCTAGCAGGGAACTGTTCAAACCAGAATGAAATCTACAAATTTAAGGTCCTAGTGTTGGACTAAATCTCAGGATCTTCAAATGTAAAGCTTGACTGCCTCCTGGTGATGGGCTGCACTATGCCATCATTTACCCTTTCATCGTAGTAAACGTAGAGGTTTAAGATTCTTCCTTTAGCTATCAACATGGGCTTGTTTGTGTTCTTGTTTTTGTAGTAGACTTCAAGTTTTTTTTTTATGAGCATCCCTCTCAGCAGGAAGTAGCTGGAAGAGCAGGAAGTTGCTTTGTGCTGTCATAAAATACGTCTGTATGAGCTGAACAGTTGTGGTTAAAGACTGGACACAGTAGCACGTTTACTTAACGTGCATTACTGATGAACATCAAGGTAATCCACCATATAAAAACAGTATTCTCTGGGGACCTCTGCTCCATCCAGAGGGAGAGTTGGCTGCTGAATCGCTCTGTTCATTAGCTCGGCTCTAACCTAATCTGCCCCCTCAGCATGTCTCAGACTCCGTATACGTAGAGTTACTTCTGAGCTGCTGTATATGTGATAATTGCTTGTTTGTGTTAATAAATACACAAAGGCCAGCCAAACACATGTGGATCTGGTCACAGAGTATGTATGCAAAATTGGGAGATTAACTGCTAATTGTCCCTATAAAAGTGCAGAACTGGCACTCTGTGTGCATGTGTGTGTGTTTTCCTCACCAGTGACGTTGAGGCTGATGGCGTCCCGAGCGTCTTCCATCCCGTTCATGACCTCACAGCGGTAGAGCCCCGCGTCACTCATCCTAACCCGTGCAATTATCAAAGAGGCGTCCCTGACAGACAGCGGGTGGCTGGGCACCGACACCCTGCCCGCATACTCCTGCCCCACCTTGACCACCCCGTTGTGAGCCACCAGCACCACCTTCTCCCCCTGCGCCTCCAACTTAGTCCACTTGACCCTCAGCTCATCTGAGAGACCCGGGGTGGTGTGAAGGGATCCGGACATAGGAGCAAGGGTGGTGGGTGACGGCGTGTGGGGTGTTATGGAGAAGTGGCACGGCAGCACCACCCTGTCCGCCAGAGAGCCGATGACAGGAGAGTTCTTTTCTGTCCTCATTGCTTGTGATGGTGCTGCAGAAGAAGAGCACCAGTCACTACATTTGTTGAGGGCAGCACTTAGAGGATCCCGTCGCTTGAAAGCATGAATTCTGCTTTAATTTTGGACGCAGGAATACATTTTTTTAGTATGACACCATGGAGGAGTGGCTGACGTAGCAGCAATCAGACTCCGCACACTGATTCTTGCTGCAAAAATGCAGGAAGTGTTTGTGCGTCTGTGTGTGAGCAGCTGTTATATGAATGTCAGAGAGGACGAAAAGGAATGAAAGGGTGACATTCTCAGCCTGGCGTCATCAGTCGCTACTCACCTGTCTGAGGACGAGCAGAACACACACACAGCAGGCACAGCAGGTGTGGGAGGACGTAGGAAATCATTTTAAAACAGTCTGGAGAAGAAAAACAATGTAGACATGTATTAAAATGCAATGTCCTTCACAGCTTCTGCCTTTGCACACAAGATCACTTTAATTCCTTTGATCTGAAAGTATTCTCATTGATCAGACAACTTGCGGTAGGTGGATCCTGATTGGTTGAAAAGCAGTTATGACGCGAAAGATTCTGCTAGTTTATTCAGATGTTAAAACTGAAACGTATGCTTCAACATCATCATATATAGCAACGTTGGCATGGCAAGCTTTCAAACTTAGGTTGCTGCTTTGGAACAACATTTAAGAGTGTTAATTAAATAATTACATTTTAAAAGTGGGAGACTGTGGAATGCTGGGGACACACGGACAATCCATAACCGAATATTTACAAATTAATATGAAGAAAACTCCAAGTGTACTGAACAGATTTACTGCATTATATTCATATACAAGGCAGAAAGGTCACGTCACACAACCATATTTCCAACCCCAAAACAGTCAAAACTTCATTCCACCTACATAATATTACATTCAGTTCATCCTAAAGATGCATAAAGTACGAACTGGTACAGATGTTTACAGCTGTGACAGGAGCAAATCTGCCAGGAAGCACAGTTGGGATGATCAAACATATCTAGTGATCAAGAGGTGAACAGTGTAGGTGTGGAGGGTCCCTTTCTATCAATGAGAGCGCTATCATTCTGCTTTATCAGTGTGGCAACATTCCTGCCCACCCGAAAACATCAGCACAAGCAGCTAAATAAAGAAACAGAAATGTTAATCATGGCATAATTAACGCTTCTGACATCAGATGACCATTTACCTCGCAAAGCCTTGAATTAAGTCCGAACTGTCCAGCTGTTGACTTGAAAACTTTTCCGGCAGAATTCCCCGGAGGTTCCTGAACTCAGCGCGGCTCTGAAACGGCGCTTCTCACAGCGTTGCGAGCAGATGTCTGCTGGTCGGACCCTCGCCCACCTCTCAGCACTGGCTGCAAGTTCAAATCCACTTTACACCCGCTATTATCCAGACATTACGAAGAGGAGGGGCCCCCGCGTCCGAACGGCCCCCCGACAATACACCGCCCAAAGAGAGAGAGGGAGGGAGAGAGGGATGATGATGGATAGAGTGAGGAAAACAGTGGTTATGTTTCAAGAGAAACATAACGAACCAGACACGCAAACTCCCTATTTCATTGTACAAGATTTACCATTGATTAAATCCATTTAAATGATTTTCAGCGAATAATAAAATGCAACACGGTGCGTTTACTGACCTGCAACGGAAGCTTTATCACCAGCTTTTAAAATAAATAGACTCGGAGACAATTTTATTCTTGAGTTTGGAGAGTTGTGATTTACATTAAACTAGGTTCAAAATGTACAGTTAAAGGGGCAAAGGCAGGGAGGAGAACCGTGGGGGTCAGTCTTGGGCTGACGGTGCTGCAGTAGGAGTCCAGTGTGGTTGGACGTGAGGACCCAAGAAGATTGAATGTTCTCTCAGCATCCTCGGCTCAGACGGTTACTCCAGGGTGGAGATCTTCTGATGAGTCTCTCCAGTCTGCTGCCTGAGCAGAGCCACCAGAGACCAACAAGAGCTGGAACATCTGCAGCTGAGGTTCCTCAGGAGTCCTCCTTTGTAGTCCGGTTTACTCTCCACGTGTACCTCCAGGTACTGGTAGTTGGCCACAATGTCCACCCGAGTCAGCAAAATGTTGAGGGGGTCTGGGGGGGGGGTTCTTTGTCATGGAGAGTCCTCTGCTGAGGTTCCTGGCCTCCACTGATACAGCTCACGTTCTTTCATGGCTGTCGGACCTCGACTGAAACCTGCTCTTCAACCACTGCAGACGCCACAAACTACAAACTCCATTTATACAAAAATAATAAAGAATTCTTTTTTTTTTTTAAAAACACACTTTTTATTAGTTCATGAGCTGCATAAAATAATAGTTTTGTTCTCAGAATTGAAAACACGTCTCCCTGAAGCTTCAGGCTACTTTAAAAACTGCACTTGAGTTGGGCAGTGGTACTGGTCCCTGAGGATCCTTCAGTAGTTTACAGGCATTTACGGAACCAATGGAAACATTATCTTCTTGCAAATCTTTAAGACTTGAGGTGAAGCTCTTTGAGTGGTAAAACTTCCTGGCACCTTGCAATTTCCCAATCAATCCAAACCTTAATACACATATTTAAGATCGACATTAAAAACTAATGACTAAAACTTTTTTTTTCTTCCTTTCACTTAGAAAGGGAGGATCAAAAATCTTCAAATAGGTCTTCAGTGTCAGGACTTTCTGCTGCAGCATCTGTAGAGCGCTGGGGAGTCTGGTGCTTACTGGATCCTCCAGGGGGGTCGGGTCTGTTCAAAACACACACACACACACACACACACAGGAGACAGAAAGAGAGAACGGGTCAGTGGGCTAATGAAGCCGGTTTATGGGAGTTTTCCTGTTGAGACGGGAAGTGTATCATGTAGCCCGTAAGAAGTAAGACTGGAAACACATGGACAGCTTTCATACCTGTATGTGTGTGGGTGTGCAATTACAGCTGCGACCCCCTTCTTCAGGAGTCCACATCAAATGCTGGACTGGCTACCTGTGTGTTTTATGTTCTCCTTGTGTCTCAGCGCAGAGGCTCAACATTACCACCTCTGATTAAACATGGTGTGAAGCCATCAGGCCAGAAAACTGGACATGGGCTTAAGCAGAGGCTTAAACTACTCTGAGACAAGACTCACGGGTTACAGGCTAAACGCTAGGTTAGCCATCTTCCTTCCATCCATCCACCCATGCCTCCTAAATCACTCCCTTTTCCCTCTTTCATGCACTAATTAAGGAGCATGCCATTTTGAGATGAGGCGGATTGTTCTACTCCAGGTATCCCATAGTGCATTGTCAAAAGTAGACGCGAACCGATGCGACCTATCGTCATCCTTTGCTGTTGAGCAGGAGGCCCGAGAGGGTTTTCAGTCTACGTATGAGGAATTTCACTTTACAGTCCCCTCGACTCCGCTGCCAACGCAGATTAGAGAGCAGTGATTTGGGACCCAACTTATCTCTTGGTGCAAAGCTAATTGACCGTGAGTGGACGCTCACCAAACAAATGTATATCCTCTGAAATGGTTGGATTAATGTTTGTTTTTTTTACATCTTTGCATGCCTGTTGTTACTGTTCACCTCTCATCTTAAGAAAGTGGTTTGACTCGAGGTCACTATGCACAACTTCCACCAGCTCGATGGGAAAACAAATAAAAAGCCTAGTTTGCATTAGTTCAATAGTAATCCCTTGTAAAGAACAGCTAAAATGTTCCTTCGCCCTGCTGACAACCATTCATCATGAAACACCAACAAATGCCCCCCCGCAGAGTGATGATGGTAATCCACGTTGACCAGGAAAGACCACCAGCAATCCAGAAAACCACACTGGGGTACTTTTCAAAGAACTTGAAAAAAGAGAGTATGCAAGAGGGACATTCTTCCTCCAAACTGAGATGATTAGCTGAATGAGAACGAGGACGCTGGTGTGAGGAATCAGAAGGGAGCCGGGCTCTGATGTTTAAATGATTCCTGTATGACAAACATGCTGCACTGCTGGAACCAGTTAAGAGGAAAGCAGAGATGTGGGGAGGAGAGGGGGCAGTTCTATGCTGCTTTGGGGGACCACCGGAGACCAGAGGATGTAACGAGTGGCTTCCACCCTGAAAGCTGACCTTCTTAAAAGGTCTGGTGACACCAATACCATGCTGGTGTGTGGCTTAAGGCTCTAAACAGTGGTCTCAGCTTAGAGCGGGATCGTTTCCATCTGTGTCTGAAGAATATGACTAAAGCCAATGTCATTTAAAGGTTCAGTGCACAAAAATGCAAAGAATCATATTGTCAAGATGATTTTTTGATTAGGTCGAGGCAGAGCTGGTAGTCTCCACCCTCACTACCGTTGTTCATGGCCACAGTGAAATGCATTATGGGATTTCCTGCCTGTACCGTGTCCACACAAGTCAAATTTGAGGCGTACTTGATAAAACCAGTGGGGCAGGTAAACATCCGTGGAAACCTGGAGCGAAGTTGAAAGTTGGCGTACTTGGCGAACCGGAACATAATTGGTGGTGACTCAAGCACAGACAAGTAACCTAACCTTTACTCTGCTATAGTTTTATTTTATAAATTTAATCTATTGAACGGTCCTCACATCAGAAATGGATCCTAGAGAGCGGCCCATCGCATCATTGTGGGAAGCCCTCGCCAGCTACGTAGCTGATGAGAAGGGAGCCAAAACAGGTAGAATAGGCAACAAAACCCCACCTGGCATTGTCTCTGCTCTAAAGCTCTGGACGGGTTGGTTTAACGCTGCACGCCCAGATGTGATGCGTACCTGCAGGGCTAACGGTGGCTGAAGCACCGCAGCAGGACTTCTTCCACCCTGAGGTTTGCACTACTGTTGGAGCAGCTGCAAACCGCACATGCTCCAGATTACCCCGGACGTGGACATCAACAGACATTACACAGGGTTGACCCCGGGTTCCTGCGCAGCCTTCATCTGTCATCTCAACCCTCAGAGTGAAGCTACGTCTACTACAGCTGGCAGCATTTCGATGAAAGACAGGTTGATGTTTTGAGGATTAGGTTCAAAGGCCTGGAAACATTAAGTTTTCCAGTATTTGGATTCATAAAACAAGGGATGGGGGGGGTGCATTTCTGTTTCTATGAAGCATTTTATGACATAAACACCGATAAACCCTTTCCATATCTGTTAACGCTAAATTCCAAACATCTAAAACAAGGAAGCATCTCAACAAGCTAAACAACAAGATACCATGAAAGGCAACCCAACAACACTCTACCAGTCTTGCAGTGATTAACCGTGATGCCTCAGAGCAACGTTTGATAGTTTACAGAGCCAGCGTTTGAGGGAGGACGAGTGTGTGAATGCTTTACACGGGGAGGTTCTTTTCATGGGAAACAGCTCTCCGAGTTAGGACACGCACAAACACACACCAAGGACATTTTAAATGGCGCCACACAATCTGAAGATGAACAGATCAACCGATTCCCACAAATCAGCCCAAAAGAGGGGTAATGTTTTCAATAGATTAGCTTAGCTTAGTTTAGCTTAGCGCAGTGAAGGAAGTGTTTTTCCAATGATTTAAAAAATGGTAAGAGGTATAGATGACTTCATAGGCCACATAAACAAAGATGTGACTTCTGCATTCAACCAATCCTGGTGGACCACTGGACATCCACTGCCTATCACCCAGGGATCAATGCAGTCCTTGAGTCAAGGATACTGACTAAAACTTAACCTAACGTGTTTTTGGATGTAATGAAATTTGTGTAGTGTTGGCCATGTAGACCAAAAAAAAAAAAAAAACTGCACAGAGGAAGGCCCGAATCTGGGATTCAAACTTTAATCCCTTTGAGTGCATGATAATAATCCAGATGTGATATTTAAATGCATCTCAGCAGTGTTGTATCAAATCAATAAAGTAGCAGTTCCTGACAAGGCAGAACCAAAAGTAAAAGAAACATCAACATGACTCAGTTCAGAATTACATCAGGATAAAACTATGAGCAGCTGCGTGATCCTGTAGACTTCAGATGAGAGGTTTTGAGAGGATCTTTAAAATCTTGCCACACGCCCACTCGCTGTGTGTGGAAGCTTTAACGGATCTGCTTTTTGGTTACTTTATTGAAATGTCTAGTTTACCCTGTAAATTTTACACTGCTTTGACTCATCTACCAAACTGGCTTATCCTTGATAAATTAAGGCTGACAGTCTGGAGAGCCTGAACAATCAAGTGACAAGCCAGGAATGTTTTCTCTGAATGTGGAAATAATTCAAGCGGAGGGCCAAAACGTTGATGCATCACATAACAGCTCATTGTTGAGAGTCCGAGAAGTCTTAACAAACACGTGGGTTTCAACCAAACGCAGCTTTGCCAGAAATTTGGTTGCCAGATTTGGTCACTAAGCGCATTCTGGCATCTGTGCAGGTATGATGAGGGCAAAGCAGACAGATCTCAACGTGACAAAGAAACCCAAGAGGCCGCGTGGTTACGGCTTCGGCCGCAGCTGCAGCTCCTCAGAAACCACAAACTCTTACTTTCCTGTGTGTTTGTGTACAGGTTAAACACAGAACATAAAACATGTCAGTCAAAAAAATAGGCAAGCAACTCCATCCTGCTTCCACTCTTTACGCAGCGCTAACCACAACCCAGCAGCTACAGATCCAAACATCTCCCCATTTGCTGAGCAACTAATATAATTAGTCATCTTTGTCTTCAATTTTGTGGCCTCCTTTTAATTCTCCCCAGGCTCCGGAGATCTCCTCATTTCCTGCTCCTTCTCCTGCCTCTCACTATGGATGACCTGTATATATGAAAACATGGAAGTAACAGACGAAGATAAACAGCAGAGGAAAAAAAAAATACCCAAGAGTAGCACTGCCAGCAGTCCTGAACCCCCCACATTTACATCTCAGACAAAGGCTTCTCTTTAGCGTCAGCTGTTTGCCAGCTCAGAAGGGGAGCAGCCTCTGCAGCGATCAAACATCCAGCCAACCGCAAGCGGCTAACTGGCTAAAAGCTGCGTCTTGCCGCAGCAGGATTGGTAACGGGCGCCGCTACCGAACGGCGACAGCAGCTGGGGGATAACTGGCATCGCTCACGACCATCTGCATGTGGCATGGCTCACAGCGGCTGCCACACAGAGAAGTTTGGAACCGGTATGTTCAACCAGTGCTGGAAGACTGCAGCTACTTGTCTTTGAGAGCCTCCCTGAACGGCCACACTTAAAAAACCAGACGCTCGTGGGGGGTATGGCAACAGGGGCGCACGTATTGTGAGGCTTTAAATGTGGAGTCAGGACAGAATTCAAAGAAAGAGTGACTGTATCTTTGAGACCAGTCACTGACTTTGGCATCCCAGTTCGGGCCGTGGACCTCCCAGGAATATCAGAGCAACATTCAACAACATCCAATCTGGGGTTTGGAAGATTATACACAAAGATAAATGGTCCTAACCAGAGAGAGCTGTTTGACATGTCTATGGAGAAGATAACTCCTCAGTATCTGGGACATTTCTGGGTGAACACTGATGTTTGAATCTAATCTAGTTACCTGAAGCAGCCTCCTGATGTTTTCCACTGCCTCATTAGTGGACCTGTCTCTTCCCATAAAGGTCCATAGTGGAAAAGGTCTTTCCTCCTCAGGCTAACTCTACCAGCTCAGTCATCAGCAGCTGCTCTGCCTAAAGCTGGCAGGCATGTGTTTGAGAGGATGAAACAGATACAACCAACCGGCGGCAGAAATCATAAACCTGCAGGACAACGCTGCCCTTTCATCGCCAATAAACACCGAGAGAGCTGAATTCGATATTCTCTCGGACAGGAATGCTGCGAATTCATTGCCGCCCTAAAGGTGTGCAGCTGCTTGATCTCTGCGGACGGAGACGCGGGTGGAAACTAGAAGGAGGTCAACCTGCTGCTCATCCTTTTATCGGTCCTGCGTCAAGAGCGAACCTCCTGCCGCTAACACAGCTTTAAACTCTCAGCTACATCAAAGAAATGGGTTCACTGAAGTGATCTGGGATCACAAGTGCTGGGTTAAATGGACCAAAATCCTCACTGTGTGTTGTTAGAAATGATACGAATAAAGAGATTCAATAATATCAAGTATCATGAAACAATAGAATCAACTAGCTAATCAGAAGAAAGGTTAATCAACGTATTAGAAAGGTGAGACTAGAGCTGAAGTCATCATTAATGATGATTTTTAAAGTTTAGTTAAGGCTCTCGGAAAATAATTTACACAAAAAGCACTATCTTCTTCACATTTAATGGTTTGGTTTTTTTTAACTTGATGACACCAAATACTAACTGCACGTTTTGTGGTTGTGTCTGTGGTTTTCTGTTGTTATGAATCCATCCAACTACATTCACTGTCTGATTTTTGCAGCCTATTTGAAGTAGATGGTGTAACGCTCCGATTCCATTCATATGTTTCAGGATTACAGCGAGAAGAGTTGACAAGCTCCAGCAGCAGTAAACTATTCCAAGAGAGGCCTTTACTGTCACCATAAAGAAACGACTAGTTATGTAGGCGGAACTGGTTTTTACACATTGTCAAAACAAATTCCAAAACAAACGGTAAATTTAACAAATGGTCCCAGTTTACCTCCTTTTCTGGGGGCGTTGGGGTCGTTTGACTTCAGGCTGGGGGGCCGGGACGTGGCGAAAGCGACGTTTGCGACAAGGGGCCACGTCGGTGATGTCCTTCAAGCTGTCGTCCAGCGGGCCCTCAGCAGAGGCCTCTGAGAGAGAGGAGTGTTGACGTGACATTAGACACAGTAAATAAACACCAAAGACTCATGAACCAGAACTGACAGTAAAATATACAAAACAAATAACTAAAATTTTGATGAAGTTACTTGATTTTTTTGCTGATATTTGAGCTGTCAGTGATATACTTAAAGCTAAACGAGCTTCTGGATGCTAACAAGCTCACAATGGCCATATTACCGAGTAGAACATGTTAACATTAGCGCTACACATGAGAGGATGACTTCCTGCAGAGCTCCAGAGGGTTCGAGACAAACCTGCTGTTACGTAACTCGCAGCAGCTCGACAGCGAAATGTCGAAATGAGTCTGAGAGGCGGCAGCGGCCACATCTAGAGCATCTGTTAGTGAAGGCTCCTCTGTTTTTTCCCTTCCACCGCGAAATCCATCTAATTCTGTCCTTAAAAGTAAAGGAGCTTGGAACAAGTTTATGGAACATCACGAAGGCAGAAGGTTCTCCAGAGATGGCAGATCACAGTGCCTGAAGCTACTCAGAGAGGGATAATGGCAGAACGTGGAGGTTCTAAAGTTACCCGATGAGTCCACCTCGTCTGCTCTACACCCCGTTTTATGTGACTTTACAGTACTTTACAAAGGTTTCCTTTTAAACTCAAATGACTTCCGAAACAAAAGGAAAGAAAGCTGAGATAAACTATGACGAAACCCACAGCTGGTTTCTCTGTCTTGCTTTCAAAATGCCCTAATGTTCTGTTTGGAACAGGTGAGTGCGTCATTGGAAATTTCAGCTTGAATAAGAATGACTAACACTGCCTCAGATATGATTTTATTCCTTTTTAACTAGCGTTACTGTTGTTTTCAGCTGGAAGTGTGTAAAATCTCCCTCTTTTAAATTAATTTGCATTCAACTGCAGTTCGAGGTGAAAAACTGACATCTAACTGACATTCCATCAGCTTATTAAATTGCATTTAATTAGTTGGGTATGATTGCAGTTGAAGGTTTTATGTATTAACAAAATAAATCTTGTCTGATTCAAATCTAAAACAGCCAAATCGCAGAAAAAAAACGCTCGTAAATAGAAATCTCTGCTTCATTAGAATTAGGGACAATTTAAGTTCAGTGATAAAAGGCTGTAGACAGTAGCAGCATATACACACCCAAACCCACAAAATGAAACCACAAATTCACAGAAACATCCCTCATTTTCATCTCCAGTGGCTCAAACGAGCGGCCGTCTGACTCATTGCCATGGCAACAGAAACAACACAAAGCCACGCAAGATCTTCGCCATCACAAGGAGACAACCCAGCGCCTACATCGCTGAGAAAAAGGAAAAAAAAAAAGCCCTGACGTACATACAAATCCTACTACGGGTTGCTCTGACAACACGAGTGTGAGAAAGTGGAAAAATCAGGACCATAAACAGCTGAGAGAGAAGAAAAAAATATAAAAATAATAAATCCTTTCACCATTACAGGTAACTTATGTTCTGCCTGTAATGTAGCGTATCGCCCACGTACGGGCCATACATCCATCCTTACTGCGGTGTGGCATCAATCAGGCTCAGGCCCTCGGGAGCCTGATGAAGTGCAACGTGGCCGTTAGAAGCTGGTTGCATTAAAAGGTGTTCTGAGGTGTCGGTTCGCAGGGGCCCGCCGCTGCGTTACATAACAGCTGATGTCATCGTTAGTTTCTGGGCATACGATGGTGCAAACAGGCTCGGCTGCCACGACAACAGCGGAGTACACTCTTATTTTTCCTTGTTTTGATAACTCCACGGGACTAATTATTCAGAACCCTGATGTAAGCCACGTTACTGCTGTCCAGGTGTTTTCCCAAAGCTAGCGAAGGCTAATGTGAGTTATGCTCCTCTCACCTGTACAAACAACAACTTTCTAGCAACCGTTCAAAGATGGAGATCTGACCTGGGGGAAGGGAAGCAGAGGCTGCCGTCTCCCGGGCGTCCCCTGGCTCCTCGTCAGTGCTCCCGCCATATTCGTCCTGCTCCTGGCCTGCTGATTGGTCGCATTTTACCGAATCCTTCTTTTGTTGTTTATCGGCGCTAAAGATAAAATACAGATCCAGGATCCAGTTCAGCATCACTGATAAAGAAATTTAATGTGGCTAAATGTTAAAATGGACATATTTGGACCCAGATGTGTACCTTGCCTCCTGTAGTCGTGTGATGTTTTGCTGTAGAGAACGGATTTTTGCTTTCTTTTCATTCAGAACCAGGACGAATCGAGAGTACAGCTCGGCCTCCAGGGCTTCTTTATCGCCTGCATAATGTTTCAGTCTGAATCATAAACAAATAAACAAATAAAAGACAGTCTGAAAGGGCTCGGTGTTCAAATTCACATGTATTTTTTGTTCCAGCCTAAAAATCATTTCCTAGCCATCATGAAAAGTATACAAAGGTTTCCAACTGGCCACGAAACACATCGCCGCTAATCAGTGATGGATAGTGCAGTCGAGCGTCTGATTACAAAAACATGAATCACAACCCTGCTGCAACTCCACAGCCTCTCTTTTCTTCGCCAGAGCTGTTTCACCACCTTAAAATATAGGTTGATTGTCCACCCTCACACTACAGGATCTACCAAAAAATACACCACACTGTTTGTGTCCATCAATATAACTAATATTTTTATCAGCTATGGATCTTCTTGAGGCCAATCCACAGCCTTATGTAGAGTGAATTATTAACTCATTTACCCATTTTTATATTGTCTTGGATAAAAGTATGCTGTGAAATGGAGGCTGAAATAAGTGTATTCACAGAAATGCAACCTTTACATGAAATTACGTCATGAATTCAGGTGGCCATGTGACTCGCGGGGGCCCCTCTGGCACTAATGGACTCACATTAGCAGCACTCTGAGTCTCCCTCCCCCACACCCCCACACACACACCGTGTTACAAGAGTCGGGTAATAACTCAAGTA
The DNA here is from genome assembly GCF_003711565.1 of Takifugu flavidus. Classification (NCBI taxonomy): domain Eukaryota; kingdom Metazoa; phylum Chordata; class Actinopteri; order Tetraodontiformes; family Tetraodontidae; genus Takifugu; species Takifugu flavidus. The sequence continues at coordinate 2,504,261 of NC_079539.1, forward strand.
ATGGTTTTTAGAAAACTCTACTACTAATCTCCCCCATTCGTGGGGAGCTGCGCAGGATTCCATCACATGTCAGACGCTGAAACCGTCTGAGGCACCAGGTTAGAAAACATGACGTAATTGAAGCGCACGAGTGAGTAGCCAGATCCTGTGCACGGTAGGTCCTGTAATGACTAGAAGTACTGTCAAATTTACAGTCAGGGTAGTTAACTTATACACGTGCATAATAAAAAAGGCTCCATGCGATGACCAGCACTGGGTTTGACGAGCATATTTGTAAAATTACAAGATGAGATGGGAGAATCTCTAATCCCAGTCTGGTTTAAGGGATTTGGTGATAAATGTATTTACTCAGCAGTGATGCGTTGATGTTCTTCAATCAATCTTTGGTTCTCCTCTTCAAGTTTGCTGTTGTGGCGTTCCAAAGCGTTTCCCCTCTGGAGACTGTGGACCAGTAACTCCCTCACTGCCTCCGTTGGCTCTGGGATGGCTTTCAGCAGCACAGAGCCCATCCTGAACTTAAAGCAAGGACACAATAAATCAGTTTCAGACCTACTTATCACCCTGAAGCCTTGTAGAGGTACCCACACCCCCACACACTTAAAAAAGAGGGTATACATATCACAATAGATGGGAGTTATTTTAATCCACAAACTCTTTGGTACCATTCGATTCAGTGGCTTCTCCCCTATCACAGGACTCTAACTTAATAAGTAACTTAATTATTTTTTAAAACCTATGTATTGATGAAAATGCAGTTACTGTTGGTACACACATCATTTGGAAATAAAAGAAAGTGCTGGTCATGTCATTAAAACAATGAAACATTTTTTATTTAAAAAAAGGGAAGTGCAATTCCGACTAAAAGCAGTTTGCGACATTAGTATCGTGAATAATGAATGAGAATGCCCCATTTTAAGTAAGACTTTTTCCTGCCCCTCTCTTGACCTTTTCATTGATAGCACACAACTGTTGCCTAGGAGATGCAGGTTTACTGGCATGTCCATGTTTGCAAAGAGATAAGCTGCAGAAGAGCAACTATATCACCGCTGACCTCTCAGGCCCATTAACTCTTTAAATAAGTGACCTTTACTGGGAGGTGCAGCTGTGCTTCTGCAGGTGTGACTGGGAAAGAACGGAGATAAAACTTCACTGAAACTATCCAGAAGGTCAGGTCATCTGAGCTGTTGTCAGAGAAGATGGAGGATCACTAAAGACAGTGGATTCAACATCTGGACACTTCGAGGTTCTATACAAACTGCTGAACCAAGGCCGATATACTTCACTGAGGGCAACACCTCAGAGGTGAAGAGAGGGTCAACTGCCCTCCTTATCTGTCCTCTGCTCCATCATTCATGCCTTTTAAGTTTATTCTGGGATCATTTGGCTTATTTGTCTCTATTTTTCCATCACTTTACCACCTCTACTGTTAAATAAATACCCATTTTAAAAGAAACTACCACTTCAGCCTCCTCCCAAACTCTCAGTTTTGCCACTTTAAAATGAAACACGATTATGTGCACACACGCACGTTGCTCACATGTCACCTGGCTGTTCATGTGAAAACCAGTTACTCTAGTGGTCAGAGCTTGATGGTGTTTACCGGTCTGGGATACTCTTAGCCAGACCGCGTTGGCCGAGCAGGGTTTTTGCATATCGTCATAGAGACGCTACTGTTTCAAAAGCCGTTTTGGACTCGCTCAGTCACGCCAATTAACTCCAGGATAGTCTGAGCAGAGGTCCAAAAGTAGCTCCACCTAGATTTACAGTCAAAGCGGGTGAGAGTGGGAACCAGAACAGAGGTGATGACTGGTAATGTCGTCACTAGATGTGGATGTGAAAGTATGGGCCTTTCCAGCACAGCACAGAAAGCTCAAATCTAAAATCATTTGGTCTGTTTAAAAGGCAAATTCAATGCAGGAATCCTAGCTTCAAAATATAAAGGAGATGGTTTTTCAGGGAGGTTTCTGCAAACAGAAAGACTGTTGACGATAAATGAGAGCACGAATCATTCACTGTGTGGTTTAACGGTCTTCAACTGACAACTTCCTCAAGTTTTGATCATTTTGCAGAGGTTGAACTTTGTCTATTGACGACAACGAGGCGACACATCATGTGTTGTCACAAATGGGCGAGTCACAGGTCACGATGCAGGGGTTCCCCAATTCTGCACTAGTCCCCCACCCTGCTCTTTGACAGAGATTTACGCAATATTGTCATTTTATTTCGAGTCATCTGCAGACCTGAGGTTCACAGCACCTTCTCCCTGCCTGTGTGGTTCCATTCATTATGTACTTGTTGGTTATCTGATGTACGTGGCAGAAACCTGAGATTATCCTTATTTTATGCCAGCAGATATTTGGTCTCTGCTCTGATTTGAAGCCATGACCGCCGTTTCTGTCTGGCTCACACAGACACACCGCATTTTGAATGAATGGATCAAGAATATCTTTTCTACATCCCTGTGCAATGCTGCTGAACATCAGGCGGATGCCGCGACACAATGTGCAAGCATAAACTCTCCTGGTATGCTAACCACCTCAGGTAACACCTGTGTGTGGGTTTAAGAGACTCATTTTGGGGGTCTTTGACTGTTTAAAGCATTAAACAGCAGCTATGATTTGAAGGCAATGGACGGGCATTAGTCCGTGGCCTTTCATTATGAGTCATAACAGCAGATGAATTATAGTTTTCCATTTTTTTATTGAACATTGAGGGAGAGAAACCCTCCAACACCTCGGATGACGCAACTTTTCTTAATTGACTCTTTGTCACTCTTATTTTAAAGGCGCATTTTAGAGAGGATTTATTTCCCCTTTGCCACGACGAGGCTTTGAGGTTTCCATGCTGTCATAACTACTGCGCCAACACAGATTTTATGTTTCAATGTTAAGTGTGTGTTCACACGACTGACCCCCGAGCAGGGATTATTCACTCCATTGCTTAACACTATCATGCTGCTCACATCCTCCCTAATAATGTTCTTGCACAATAAAACTACACTGGTACACACATTTACCAAATCAGAAATTCTCGACTAATATTGGCCAATACTCCTGCAAGGCTTCACATTTTATAATAAAAAGACACGTGCTTGATTGAGCCAACAGCGCCAGCAGATAATCTGCATGATCGTGAGGATGAGGTTGGTGGGATGAGTAATAATATGTAGAGTGAAAATGCTGGTAGCATCAGAGCAAAGGGGGCCAGAGGTGCTGGAGCAGCCAAAATTTACTGGAGCTGCTGGAGGAGTATCCAGAGGTGATGACAAGCGGGGGGAGGAAACTCCCCAGGGATGACCCTCTGGACCTTCGTACAAGTCCATGCTGCTCATAAGATAATAAAGCTAAACTTTTCTGATAAATCTCTCCCTGCCATTTTTTATTTTCCTTCTCTATTTTCAGGAAATAACTTTACCAAAACAAAAATGAATGAAGGTCTGACTCCTACGTGTGGATAAACAGTCTTCTGATGGGTCGATGAGCCCGAGAGCATACTGGAAACTTCCACATCTCCAAAATTAAACGACTAACATGGAAACAGCTTAAAAAAAAAAACACTGACCTTTAAACAACTTTTAATGAGGGTCACAGAACAATGAACTAGTTATATAATGTTCAGATGGAACACTGTAAATTTATACACAGTATTGGGGCCAATGAGGTCAGTGAGATCAGAGCAATCCATTGTTGTAGGTAATCTATTTCTACCATCTATTACTAAATGAGGTCTGCAATGCAAACATAAATGACATAATATACCTGCTGAGGCACGTTTAGCATCTAAAATATATAAAATAACATTAGACTTTCACACTTCCACACAGTTTTCTTCATTCTGTCAGCACAAGCTTTGTGTTTAAGTCCAGAACTGATTAAGCAGAAGTGATGCGCTTGTCAATAGAAATCTGACGCCAGCATTATCTGCTGACCTGACTGGCAGACAGTCAGAACAAATAAACACATTCAGCCTCACACATCACGCAGAGATAGCTGTAACCACTGCAGGTACACTCACAGAAATGTCCCTCTGAACCTTCTCGTAGGCCAGCGTGACGGCGGAGCTGCTGTTGGGAGGAGATGGCGTCAGGACGAAGCTGTAGTTGGTGGATTTTTCCGTTCCTGTCAGCGCCTGCTGGAGGTCCTGGATGTAACGCTCAGGCTGCATCTCCAGTTCCTCAGCCTCCCGACACACTGCTGCTTCACTGACTATAAAAATAATCAGGAAAAATACCACTAGAATGACGCTGCAGCAAACTGAACAGAACAATGCAAGGAAAAGAGGTATAAACAAGGATTTTAGACAAAAATCAAGTTATTATGAACATTACAGTCAAAATTAGATTCTCTGCAACCCGCCATTAAAAGAAAGACAAACATTCTCATCTTCTTGAAGGCTCAGACTTTTAAATTGTTTAATAAAGACAACAAAAACACAGTGAAGAACAAAAATAAATCTTCCTCTGAGTCTGGCTCTATAATGATACCAGGTGAGCAGTGTGTGTGTGTGGTCAGACAGGTGAGGTCGGCAGGTGACCATAAATCTGCCGTGTCTAACACGCTAAATGTCGGGCTGGTTGAGAGGTCAAACTAGCTAACATTTTTACCATCTCCTCTCCAAGCATTCTGTCCATCAGTCAGCAGCAACTCAAAGCCACAGCCTAAGCCACGCCCACTCCAGTCAACCCGCAGGAAGTAGGAGGAGTCAGGTTCAGATGGGACGTGGACTGGCCGTACTGATGTCTGGTGCATTCCTGCTCAATACAAAAAAGATGAAAACTTTTGTTTTAGGCTGTACTAGCGAATCAGACCAGCAGATCACCCAGTTCAGACTTTCACATCGCTGATAAATCCCATCTTTAACAGGAATACTAAACACCACTTTTTCTTAGTGCCATTTGGGCGTTTAATGACTTAACTGAAACTTGTGAGTCCAACTTGATGCAACCATGTTATTACAGCTCTATAAGCTGAGTAATGCACTGGAAAAACAACCCCTCATTAAGTCCAAGTAAAGGCTCAGCTGAGGAAAATGGAGACATTTAGAGTAGATGGACACTAATGATCCACCATAGTGGCGTGCTAAAATTCCAACACATGTTTCAGTTGAGCACAACAGAAGCTGCATTTTTAACAACATCCTTTGAACACCTGCATCATGACTGAAGGTGTGTACAGTCAGGGTAACTATTCCTTTGAAAATCAAGTGCTGCAAACTCGTCTCAGCCCATTTAAAGTCACTCATCTTTGCAGCAGAACGTGAGTCTCTGCTGCCCATGCTGGGTGAGAATATAAAGATTCTTCGGGGGAAAACTAGATACAAATATGAAGCTGTCATCACAAAACATACATATTGCAGAGTATTTGCATGAATTTTCTTTCCATGCATCATTGCCCACTTTAACCCCAATTCAGAAAATATCCTGCAACAGCAGGTTAGCTAGCAATAATGAAACACAACCCAAACACTGACAATAAAACCATGAATTGTGACGAAACGAAAACAGAAACGCTTAAATAATCACTGATCAACATCGCGTTATCTTTAAAGCTTACCAATTCCTTCACACTCCGGGTTCGACGGATTGTTTTTAAGGAGTAAAACTTATTTTTCTGGACTTGAAGCGGCACACGGTAAGTTAGACTGGGGCGTTACGTCATCATTAAGCGACATGGCTAAATAATCTATAATGGCAGTTAAGCGACTAAATAATGGATACAGAAAACAGACTTATAGAATTAGATGTGTTACGATAAAGAAACGAAATGCCTGATTGGCATGTAATTACCCTTCCTAAACAGTGTTTCAACCCTTTTCATTGTGTTGAATGGCCTGTCTTTCTCTTAAATTCTTTATTCTTCACTCTTGTGAGGGAGTTAAAGGTTGTTTGCCAAATGTTGTTGAAGGGAATTGAAGAATTACTGGAAACCCATTTTTAATTCTGCAGATAATCTGTCATAATTACTTTAATCTGTAACAGAACAGTGACATTACATTTTCTAAACACAGGAAAGGGACAGAGCAGTTGTTCTGCATGGGTTTGCAGATGTGTGTAGTTAACCAACACATCCTCCAGGTGTCTTCAATACCAGGTCTGACTGTGGGAGAGAGTCCATCTGTTATTCTATTTTATTATTTCTGTAGTAGCGAAAGTGTAACAGAAATGCCTTGGAAAGAGTCCAAAATGCAAGCCTGTCCTGTTCTGCTGAAAGTGGAAAAAAAGTGTCTAGAAATTGTCAATATCCATGTTAAATGTGTGTGACATCAATGTTCTATTAGTATTTACAACACAAGATCTAACTAAATTCATTAAAGATGATACTTTTCTTGGCTCCTACATTGAAATCTCTCCTGGTTATCTATTAATTATCCTTATTTTTATAAGGTACTTTCTCTTTTTCTCTTGTTAATTAAGATCAATTAAGTTGCACAACTGAAAACCTCGAATCCCACTTACGAGAGGGGACTGGTGCTAAAATGTGATAACACACTAAATGAAGATAGACCATTCTAAGCAACATAGTGGCTTCAATGTGATGTTGAATATAGAAGAAGAGAAGAAGTCAAGATGGATCAACTGATCAACATAAAGTAATTTGCGCACTCTGCAACTATCCACCAGGTCAGTGCAAACCAATCATTAGTGTGGAATTCATCTGTGAGTACAGTAGCGATGCCTGGCTTCCACTAAACCATCATCAGTGGGCATCGGTGCCACAATAGGCCAACTTCTGACAAACTGACACATCGGCATCACCGAAAAACCTGCAGACCAATTAAGGTTTGCAGGACAGATGCTTGACTTTAGAGAGGTTTTTTCTTTTTTACTTTTTAAATGCTATTTCTGTAACTTCAAGTTCAAGCAAAACACATGTTTCTGAGGTTTCTTGCCACAGCAAAAGAAAACAATAAACAATGAATGGGTTTTAATCTTGATGAATCTGATTTAGACCACAGCAGCCCTGCGATTAATTATATTAACGATCATTTGACAATCTTATAAATAATAATTAGAAAAACTGAACTGGGTATTATAACTTCCACGAAAAGGGTTCTGTGAACTCGGTGCCTGTACCGTCAGTAGGATCCGGGCCTTGAGGTATATCTGCATTTAATTAGAGCTGCTAAAAAGTCCATTTTGGAAACAGGGAAGGTCAAAGAGAGCACAGGCTTCCATAATCCAGCCTCAATCAGTCATCTGTGACAGCTTCAACATCTACGTAAACACGTTTGCGTCGTTTTTATTCGTTTGAGTTGTTATGTCGGTACTGTTATGTCTTCCTGTGACCAGTCGTTTTATGCTCGGGGAAATTGCCGGTTCTGGAATAGTGCTTTAACTTTGGCAACACACGCTGTGTGTCTGCAGATTATTGGTAAAACAATTCCTTTTTTGTCTCCTCGGTAATGTAGCTGGATTTGTGGTCGAGGCACTTTTCTGGCAGCTTTGTTATTCGTGGAAATGCTCTTTACATTGGATGAGAGAGCCTCGATGAATCGAGATCTGATGAGTTTCACCTTTCCAGCGGTTTCTACCTGTCATTACGTGCTGAATAATAACCATTCAGCCACTGGTGTATGTAACCACGTCAGCCAAACCGCTTCTAAACGTACAAAATGGAGATGACCTTTCATATTTGTCTCTGATCAGACAGAGAGTCTGTTCCACATAAAGAGTTGATTCAAAAAGTCTGAGGCTGCTGGTTCTGAAAGACCTCTGAGGGGCTGGCGATAGAAGCCCAGCAGCTCTCCCCAGAACGTGGGTCATTTGTTTGAATTGGCAGCTGAAGGATGTGAGTCTGGATCTCCGTTCAGTGTGGTGGGATTGGAAAAGGAAGAATCTAAAAGAGGAATAAAAGACATGTTGTTTCACAGAGACATGGTGCTTCTACAACTAAGCTCAGTTGTTCTGGGGCCAATGAGTCAGTGACCTTACAAACATGTTTTCTTCCTGATTATCACACTATATCAGACATCATATACCTTCACTTCAAACCTATTATTTAGATGTGCGAATGGAACAATAAAGACAGGAAGGTACTGATGTGAGCCAGGTGACCACTTTGGCCAAACCCTTCAGTTTGAAACTGAACTGGAAGCTTATTCCAAGCAAGCAGTCCACAATAACCGTTTCATGACGTTCAAAAAATTGGTTCTGACCAGCTAATTTATTGATTATTAAGAAGAACCCAACAACTTCCAGGAGTGCTGAGAGTACTGGAAGGACTGTGACAGTCTCCACAGTAATTACCATCTGGATGGTGTGACTATATTTTGACAGGCTTTGAGACTATTTCATATAAACTCATCTATGCCAACAGTAAATAATACTACAGAGGTCAAGTCCAGCTGCTTTAGAGCTTTTTCGCAGTGGCTCCCGGCATCACCAGCAGGTCTGACCCAGTAGCGCTCTCATTAGCCCCAATAGGGTTCTAACAGATCCACACGGGGTCTTCACGGCCTCAATCCTGTCCTCTGTCATTAACTGAAAATTTTCACTTTCATCTCCTCTGTACTTCTCAGGGATCCTTCCGCCCTCCCGTCTTTAGCATCACCAGGGCCCAACAGCCTCGGGCGGACATGCGTGTGTGTTCACTGGAGGGGCGATGCTGCAGTAATGAATTCCAGCTCAGGCTTTAGGTAACAAGCACGTCCTACTGGTGGCCGCAGGAGGACAACCGCTGCCTACTGCAGCTCCCTCTGAAGGTCCCTCTGTCAATCTGTTGGCCTTTCTCAGTGTCTGAGGGCTTTCTTTACTGTAATCACAGTCATGAACAGGTCCTTGCGATCTTTTGATGGGGAAATCTCCAGGATGCAGTGATCAGTGAAAGCTTTAATTGATTTAAGATGGGAGTGAGGGGGCCGTGAAACGCGGCCATGAACAACGTGGTCATGGAACATGGCAGGAGTTCTGAATGTTCACCCCCATGAGCTGGCACCAGTCCTGGTTGGAAATGCATCCCCACTGTGGAGATGCTTCCTGCCAGAGATTGTTTTCTTTTCATTTTCTATGAAACAAACACATCTACGCAAATGTCAATATCCTACATATATGAGACAGTACCGCTTTATAAACCATGTCGAAAGTTTCATAACCGCCTCAATGCTAAAAGCTTGGCTACGTCTCCGTCTTCAGTGAGTTTCTCTCTCTACTCACAGCCAACTGCCTCCTTCACAGCTACTTCTGCATGCTGTTTATTTAATTTGGGGTGGATTAATGTGATTACTGCACGCATGCAAATACTCAGAGATCATATTTCGTTGAAGCTAGTTTTTAAAAGCAAGTTCAGAAAAATCCGTGTGGTCCACTAGAGGGCGCGCAAGTATCGCTAATATTTACATTAATGAATAGTATTGCTAAATAAAGACATTATTTCTTCAACACTGTACTTGGACCTGCAATTAATCAAATACATGCCATTTTAAAAAAATTACAGGGTTTTTTTCATTTGATGCCACTTAATTTGCTAAAAAGCGCGTCAAGGTTTTTTACTGTAAATACCTTGCCTTGCTTGAGTTTATATTATCCAGATTCACTTTATGTGTTCACAATAAAAGTCATGCCATGACATTTACGATGTGGAATAGAACAACATATTCATATTGTTTTTATTAAATCAAAATTATGTATAAAGAAGGCAAAACCTGCGTCTACTTGAGTGGTAATTTGCCTTGTTTATATAATTATGTGTCAAGCATTACATAATTCGACTAATTACTGTTTTGTTTTGAGGATTTAGCAGTTGGCTAAAGTGGATCAGTGGTGAGAATATTTCATATAGCTGTGTGGATGATAAAGAACCCAGTAAGATAATCACTGGATCGAGGAAACATTAGTATATTTTTGTATAATAGCACGTTAGTTATAAGACAAACACGGTCTGTAGTTTGCCTCCACCAGCATCAAGTATCAGGCTCCAGAGAGCCACAGAAGGGGGTCTCCTCATCATCTGTATTTACATTACACTTCACTTTTACCCAACACAAAGGAGAATAAACAAGCTCAAACTGGTGCAATTATTCAGAAGTACTACCACATGTGATGTTGAAACTATTCCAAGTAATGCCCTTCATTTTACCCAAGTCAAAAGATTGATGGGTACGAGCAGATTTTAAAAGACAAAGTTGGTAAAAAAAAAAAAAATTAAAAAAAAATACATAAATGCATTTAACTTATTCGGTCTGTTAAGTCTCCTATTCTGGACAATGAATGTCAGCAGTGTGCAATGAGGTGAGAAACCCGTCAGCAATGAGGACATTTGCTGAGGCAAACAACAGCTTGGAGCTGGTGCAGTGGTGGGCAAACCAAAAAAGCTTCTGGGTTTGATTCTGCACCTTTCCATTGGGGTTTGCATGCCCCCCCATGGGTTCTCTCCTGTGAACCTGCGACTGCTGGAAGAGACCTCAGTAAAGACGCCAGGACCGACATCATGTGTTTTACTATGATCGGCATCACAGTCATGTTTCCTAGGTGAGTCCGGGTTACAAACCAGTCCCACTATTTTAAAAACCTGTTCAGCCACACCAAAGGGGAAAACATACGCTTAAAATCTAACAGACGTGTAGATATGGCCTGAAACACAGATGAAGTGACACATGCTCACCCTGATGCTGAACAATGCATCTGTGTGAATACGGATCTTGAGTTCCTTTAATTTCTTTCTTGAATAAAGCAAGAAGCAGAAAGAGCCTCATGACTCCACTCAAGTTGACGTCAGTGGGGAATTAGTCCATTTATTAAATTCTAGAAAAAGAACTGGTCAATCAGTGAGTGAGCAGAATGTTGAGTCAGCCGAGCTCTGCACATCAAAAGGTCACCACTTTGGCCTGTTTGGGTTTGGTCTTCTTCACTGGGATGTGAACGTCCTCGTAGTCTGCACTCATGTTGTTGGACAACCAGGCAAGTGTCATTGAGTTAGCTGAGAAGAAAGAAAAGGAAAATAAAATAAAATAGGAATAAAATAGTTTTGAAAAATCGAATTTGTTCAAAGGTTTGAAAAAATCCAAAACAGGATCAAGACTCATTTTGTTTTTGCATTCATTTTTGTTACTTTCTAAACCAGAGAAGTGTAGAAGAAGCCAGTGAATTGTATGATTTCAAGTGCAAACACAAATATTTTGTAGAATGATCTCAGATTAGCTCTGACTGCTGCCACAAAATTTACACATCAGTTCCCTCTCTCACTCTGGCTTATTCCAGAAATATAACTATTGTCCATGTAGCAAAAGGCTTTGGAACCCTTCTTCTTTAAACCACATAAGATGAATAATAAGATGTAACAGAGTGGAGACTCACTTGCAGCCTGGTGTTCTGGGCAGTCCTTCTGAAAATGTTCTACTGAACCACAAACTCGACAGCAACCCCCTACAAAGACACCACTCAATTACTACTCTGTACCTTCAACCATGAATATAGTAGTTAATATCTTTATACCTTGAGCATAAAGTCCTTTGGGATTATCGGGGCAGGTACGTGACAAGTGTCCTGTCTCCCCACAGATAAAGCATTTAGCATAGGGGAATTCACCTGAGAGAAACCGCAGTTTGACATTAATAAAGCATGATAACTATAAATACTCTCTTCATGTGGGCCCCAAACTGGTCCTCACCCAGTGCAGGGTCCACCTTAGCTTTGCACTTCTGGATTTCGTGCTCTGTGGAGCCACACCGGTAGCAGATGCCTCTGCCCATCTCCTCATCTCTGTCGGCCTCCGGACAGTCGGCCAAGCCGTGACCAGGCTTCCGGCAGTTAAAACAAAGCTGAAAAAGAAGTGGGTGAAAAGGCCATTGCTGGGCAAACAAAAGCTAATGTGTGCACCTAAACTACTCACCATATTCTTCTTCTTGACATTCTGCCTTTTTAACCTTCTGTCCTCTCTTCTTCTGTCTTTTTTCAGGGCTGTCTCCAGCTCCTCCTTGAACCCCTGTTCCTCATCACCCCCTTTTTTGCTCTGTTTGGGCAAGGACTGTCCAGTCTGTTGGAGATACGCTAAGAAACCATTCACATCCTCGTCAACATATTCCTTCTTCTTGCGGTTGGGTTTTTTGACAGCTGATCCACCAGGTTGAGTCCTCCTTAGACGGTCGTTCTGAGGGTCTTGTTTATGGCATGTGGAGCTCCCACAACCGCCCTGTTTCCCTGCTCCTCTACTTGCCTTCAGCTGACTCCATGGAGTGGCCTCTGCTGGCTTCTGTTTATGAACATTATTGGCTCTTGCCCACCTCGTCATGACTGCGTTCCAATCACAGATTCTAAATAAAGTTAAGACAATGTATTTCAGAATCAACGCAATGGTACAGGGCAATAAGATCACTATATTTGAAAGGCTACCTTTTTTTCCCCTCAACAGATTTTGAAAACAAAATCAAGAATCTATATTGAACCCACAGGAAAAGCCTGGTTGGAAGTGTTGGACTTCCATAACTTAAAAAGGAAAATCTCTACTTTCGTTGCATGAATTTGTTTAACACGTACATCATGTACAAATACATAATCACACAGCTAACATGAACATTTTAGGGAACCTACTTAACCACTAAAACGGTACTTTCTCTGTGTAGCAGCTAGTTGCTAAAGGATACGGGTACTTTTTTAGCGCATAAACAATTTACATGTCTAATAATAGTCAACTGTAATGAGATAACTGCGGATTCAACAGAGAAAAAACTATATAATGACATTTAAAGCTATGGTCCAAAATGTTAAACATTACCCTTAACTCAGTCCATGTGCAGCGTAGTATATTTTGACCGGAAGTAGTCGCCTTCTTCTTCGTCACGTTCGCGTCTTCGTTTCCAGTCAGGAGACATGTGGCGCCATCTAGTGTTTTTACAGTGCATAAACCTTTAATTATTGGCTGCTCTGGTTGGACTTAGCATAACATTCATAAACCAAATCACAGTAGTTGAAACTCCAGTCGGAATCGAGTTGGAGTTGTCATTGTGTTTAGATTAACTGTTAATTATCATTAAAGGTATTATACATTGCATTGAAATAACAATTGACGTTATTTAGGTCACATCATAACCGTTTCTGGGTTGGTTTTCAATGCATCAGATTTATTAGAGCACCACAACAGTTAGAGCCAGCATTATATCATGTACATTATTGTTCATACCGTGCAGCTCTTGTGAAGGACCCAGCCCTATTTCATCCATGGGGGATTGAAGAAAGAAAATGCTGCTCTAGTTTAAACACATCAACTAATAAATGATGTCAAAATTGATACTGGCATGGCGGGAAAAAACACTGTTAACAAGATTACCATAATTAACAAGATATATTTTCTTTTGAATCGACATTTCGGCATCAATTGAAAAAAACGAAATTCAGTTTGAAGAAAATTTAATTGAATTCAAGTGATTGAACCAAGTCATTGATTGCAACACAATATATGCTAAAATGAATATAGTAAATGTGGACATATATTGATTTATTTCATTTTCTTTTGCAATCACAGAACGAGGCAAGAAGGAGAAAGATGAGCCTGATTAGATGATCCAGGACTCATCACCAGATGTGGCTGCTTTGGCACAGAAAATAAATCTTCCAGACATAATGAGGACCGACTAAAAGTGGGGCATGAACGAGAATAGGGTCAATACTTGGCAGCGACATTAATTTCCACTACGTTTATAGGAGGGTGTTTTAATTGACAGGAGGGTAGATGGTGTTTGTGGCTCCACAGGGCAGGAAATGTAGGTTATATCTGCTTTAAGAGCTTAAGTGCCTTCAGCCAATGCTGATGCAATGGTTTTCAGGGACCACCAATTTATATATTTATCATTTTTGTTGCTCTCAGGAGGGTTAGAGATTTGATTGGTCCATGACAAGCAACGACTGTACTTCCTAAATGCACCGCTAGAGGGCAGCGTAACACCAGTGAATCTGCAACAAAAAAAACGACTCAATCCTGTTGGACCTGAACTCCACAGTCGTTAGATAAGAGATGGAGGATTGGCATGTAAACCTTGATAAGAGGGACAGAGAACGTCAAAGTTAAAACAGCAAGTTTACTCCAAGTCAATAACTCCTAAAAAGACTGTATAGTTTTGCAAATATTGTTTGATGCTTTGTGACATCTTATTATCAGCGTTTGATGAAGAATAATCGCCGTGCCATTATCAAATCATGACCTTTATACACAAATACAGATTATTTATGGAATATCAATGTATCACAAGCAGAATATATAACATAATGTAAGATATAGATAGCCAAATGTCAGTTTCACATGACCCATGCGACCCAAATGTGTGATTGTCTTAAATGTGACTGAATCTTTCAAGTCTTGTCATCATTCTGTCAGGTTAACCTTACGGTAATAACTAACACTCCTGCTCTCCTAGATTCAAGATCTTTTTTTAATCGGTCAGGTGTAAATGTCAGAGCAATTTTACTGCCAGTCAACGTGCGTGACAATTAAACAAGCAGGAGGCAAATTGATGTCAGTCAGCAGAGAAAAGACCTTTAGGAATAAAAATGTGGGTTTTTTTAGGTCCTGAAATGTGAACCAAAAGTCATGTTTGGATTCTTTGTTTGTGCCACTTCAGACTGCTCTTAAACTGATCTTAATCTTGTTTTGTTCCATGGCATCAGCAAACAATACAGCTTTACTTAGTGATTAAGGGGGGATTAAGGGTTTGGCAGGTATTGAGCTGAAACCAAGAGCTTTTTCTAACTCTCGATGTTGACCTTTGACCCCACAAACATCCCACTTTCACTTTTCACTTAGAAAATCAATAAGCTGCCCACACATAACTTCAGGAAGCACAATGTATGAACTTAATGAGCAAACGCTAATGCTAAGAAATGTCTCGGAGGAGCCTGTGACATTTTCGTCAAGGGCTTTTCGCTCTCTGACATGACTTTCTCTTCCTTTCGTGGCTGCAAATAACAACTAAAATGTTCAGTAGTTGGTTTGTTCTTCCCACGCTGCTGCGTGTGTTTTTACACAGGAAGTAAATTAACACACTGAGGTGCTTTTCATCCAGATGCTCCAGGCTTCCATTGCTGCTGCTGCTGCCGCTGTGTGGCACATTCCAAAACAAACAAGAAGTTCGGCTGCTCTGAAATGCAGCCACTTGTAGCAACAAATTTAATTTAATAAAAAAAATTTAAAAAAATTAAAATGCAAGACAGATTAAATAAGCCTCCTCCCTTGTAGAATTAGAGAAAACGCCCCATCGATTGGGTTTGACATTAGAAAGAATTGTTTTATTTGATTTTCTCATGTTAAACTCGCCTCCATCCTCTTTTGGGTGGATAAAAACGATCTGACAGGTTGTTTGAAGGAGCAGCTTAATGTGATCGGTGTTGAGTGCCATCTAGTGGTCAAGCCTGGTATTGTAATGGCTGCCATCTTATCTGCACGCAATAGTAAATGAGCTGCAAATGCAGATAGTGGATAATGTCTGGAAAGCACAAGCAACCCAGTTTAGCGTGTATGCTAATAGCCCAATTCAGATGGTTGTAATTGGTCTATAATAGTGAGTTGGGCTTCCATGGCTGGGACCTCCTGTTGGACACACTTGGGGCAAATTTCATGTGCTGTGCTTTTAGAAATTGGCCCTCTCTTCACTCAACACTAGAGTGTTCCAGGATCTGTGACTAGAAGACCAGGCCACCTGCTCAGTCTCCCTCAGAAAGCAGCAACCATGAACCAGACTTCTGTGCTTGGGCAGCTGTGCAAACATCATCCATTTCTGCAGCAGTAGTAGAGTTGAGCATCACCCCATATTGGACCCATCCAACCAATGAAGACTGCGAGTGAGCTGGAGAGATTTACAATGTGTTAATCACATTTTGCTGACTAATGTGACCTTAGTGAAGTCAGCAGTTGCTATTTATGACGAACATTTCTCTGTTTTTCCTCTTTCTTTCGCCCTAGATGTCTATCTGAGAAGACGACCTGCTCGGCTGGAAGAGACTAGACATATTTGTATGACTCGGAAATTAAATACACGTGCAATAAAATGAGAGGTTGTTTGTTTACCATCTCCAGCGAGCAGCGGAGCCGCATTCGTGTGTCACACAGTCACATATAATCTTGCAGAACATTACTGCTTCCTTCCAGCACATCTAAACACCCACACCAGAAGCTGCTGACACGCATGCGTTTCCACACCACTGCACCAGGTATTTCATTGCTGGCTGAGGATAAATGCTTTAATCACAGTAATTCGGAGGAAGAAAGCTGGATCAGACAAGCGTGGAACAGATCTGACATGAGCCTAATGATGAAATTTTGTCCTAAAGAGAATAATGTCAAGAGAATGCTTCTTAATCCTCCCAACTCCTCAGGACTTTGAGAGTCATTATTTTGGAGATCACTTCCCATATTCACCTTCAAGTAATAAATTTCGAGCCCTCATTTATGTTTTACAGCCTCGCAGTGGAATAAAAAGTGACTTTTTACAAGCCCTCATTTATATGATTACAATAAAAGTGATTTCCCTCTCATAAAGAAAGCAATATTCTGCACCAAACCATTAAAAAAAACTTTCTCTAACGGGTTATTTCTCAGCTGAGCCAATCCTGGAAAGCTGAGAAGTCATTAACGCTGCAGTCGCAGCCTGAATGGTGAACTGACTTCAGATCAGATCAAAGTTTATAGACAGTATAGCCCACTGGAGGGCTCGCTCTAGATGAGGGATGAGGCTTGGAAGGGCCACGTTCACTTTTCATATTCCTGTATTTCTTATTTATAAAGGTGAGGTTTTAATTTAAGGAAAGGTGCCTGTGATATTTAGCAGTCAATCAAACCGAGTTGGCCAAATCCAGGAAAACGTATATTTTCCTCCAGAAATATCAGACATGATTTTCATCACGTGTTAAAAGAAGTTGAGAAAGTTTGTTTGACGTGCAAACATTCTTAGTCGACTGATTTAACAACCTCCCCATGACATTCATTCATTTATTCAATCACTTATTCGACTTGTTTGTTCGTATTTTGTTAACAACTTAATATTTTAATGCTGTGGAGAATTAAAGCATTTATGGGGGTCCAGCGCAATAGTGCTACGCAATAGTAGATACTTGATACTGGATTTGATCAAATGAAGAGCAAACACGGGGGAGGAACGCTCGGACTCATCTGAAGCTGCGCGTAAAAAGGCGCGTCCTCGTTTTTTCTTTTTTTTCTTTTTTTCCGGCAACATCCTCTTCGGATCTGCCCCGCATCTCAGCGAGCAGAGTCGCGCAAAGAGAAGCCCATGTGCGGGAATATACGAGCTTCTTCGTGTATTTCTGATTGACTTTTTTTTTTTTAAAAAAAAGGAAAAAAAAAAGAAAGAAAGAAAACTTACTCCAAATGCGCGGATGTAATCTTGGTAGTTCTCGTCTTTATGTTCTTGCTTGTCCAATCGTTACGCACCTCAGTGGCAAACCGCGGCGGACTTTCTGTCTCCATCTGTCTGGCGCACGAGAAGTGTGCGTAAACATCCATGTGGAGGAAATAAATCTTGGATTTTATTTTATTTTGGGCTCGGAGAGACACGGAGTGAGGACCCACTAAAACCAGTAAGCAGGAGATTTATTTTGGACTTTTGACTTGAGCTTCATGTCATCATACAGGATTCTGTAAAAGGTGTTTT
This sequence comes from Takifugu flavidus, assembly GCF_003711565.1. Taxonomy (NCBI): domain Eukaryota; kingdom Metazoa; phylum Chordata; class Actinopteri; order Tetraodontiformes; family Tetraodontidae; genus Takifugu; species Takifugu flavidus. The sequence continues at coordinate 2,521,850 of NC_079539.1, forward strand.
TTCAACTGATGTGATGATTTCAATGAAAATGGAGTGAGAAATGGACTCCGACAGTGTCTCCACGAAATGATATGTGATTAAGATGCTGTGATTGATAATTTTACTGACAATTTAGCAATAGTCAGTAAAAGATCAACAGAAACAATGAAACATGTCATTTTCCTGGAGGACGTGGAGGAGGCAGCACGTTCTGTTCCTGAGGCAAGCTGCAGAGTCTTAAAACGATAACGCCAGACCAACAGAACCAGCCAGAGAAATGAGCTGATGTAAAGTTTCTGTATAGGAAAGACTGTAAAAATGAGTCAGATTAGCGGCTGGGCTCACATAAGGCTGCTGCACCCACCCCGGGGTCACCACTGTGCAGGTCAGAGTCTTAAAATATGAACGCAACAGTCTAGAATTGCGTGCGCATGCCGAGAGAGGAGCTTTACGTGAGCAACGGCTGCACGGTTGAACCCCCTGACTCATATAATAGCCTCCCCTTTTAGCTGAAATTACATTATGTATTATATTTTCCTGGAGTATTTTGTTGTTCTGCATCTCATTCACACGCTGAAGTCAAAGGTCGGGGACGATGAAACAACAACAGGCAAGTATGAAGTCGGCCTTAATGTGTGATGATGCGTGTTTCGTCACCTGCGGCCTCCAAATTCCGCTGCGGAGGCAAGTCTGCAGGACATATTTTACAAAGCACCAGAAAGAAATGCATGACGTGCCCTCGTGCGTGTTGGCCGAGGCCGTGACAGGCGTGAGTGAGCTGCGGCGATGCCGAGGTGCTGATCCTGCTGTCGGGAGAAGCCGAGAACTTTTCTCACTTTCTCCTCAGCGATCAAAGCAGACAGACAACTGGACCAAAACCAGTGTTTAACCCAGAGAAGAAGAAAAAGCAGCCTCTGAAAATCAGGGCGCCAGAGTTCACGTCTCTAATCAGAGTCTGGTTAGAGACGTGAACTCTGTCCTGGAGGAGCGAGTAGACAGAAGAGAGGATGAAAATGCGGAAGGTTACCACGACGACCTACTGACCTGGCTAATTGAGTGGTTGTTTCTCTCCCCCCACACGCATCAAATGTTGCAACACACAGGCGATGTTTTAGCTCCACCAACATGTCTCCGAGCAGGATTTCGAGGAAGCAATTTCCTGTAATTCAAAGCTCAAACTCCCCCGTAATTCAAATCATCCGAAGGTGGCAGCGTGCTGAATTTGGCAGGCAGACAGAGAAGCTCAAAATCATGTTTCCGCCCAAAATAAATTGAAGGCGTTTGGATAATTAGCAAAAGAATGTGTCATTTGTTCATGTATTGTTGGTTGATTGATTATATAAATGTCAGGGTAATATAAATATTATATACACAAAGCTAACTGCTAATAATAAAGGTACACGGAACCATTTCCATGTTGTGTGTAGCGATGGGACCAGTGTTAAATGCTCTTCTTCTGTGTGTACACCAACAGGAGGCCACTCCAAAGTGTCAGCGCCATGGCCGCAGCCCTAGACACGCCCTGCCTGTCGGATCTCGGAGGTCTTCCCAACAGGAACGCCAGCCTCACGTCCGGCGTCCAGCCCTGCAACCGGAGCACCGCCCGGATCCCGCCTTACTCCCCGCAGGCCACTGCAAGCATCGCCATCGCCATCACCTTCATGATGATGCTGACCATTGTGGGGAACATCCTGGTCATTATTGCCGTCCTGACGTCGCGGTCCCTGAAGGGAGCGCAGAATCTCTTCCTGGTGTCTCTGGCGGCGGCAGACATCTTGGTGGCCACTCTTATTATTCCCTTCTCGCTGGCGAATGAGCTGCAGGGCTACTGGGCCTTCAGCTCCATTTGGTGTGAAATCTACCTGGCGCTCGACGTTCTCTTCTGCACGTCCTCCATCGTGCACCTGTGCGCGATTGCGCTGGACCGCTATCTGTCCATCTCTCAGCCCGTGTCTTATGGAGCCAAGCGCACGCCGGTACGCATCAAGGCGGCCATCATTGTGGTCTGGATGATCTCTGCAGTCATTTCTTTCCCCCCTCTTCTTACCTTGGACAAGAGCGAAGGAGGCGAGGAGGCGTGCGAGCTGAACAACGAGCGCTGGTACATTCTCTACTCCACCATCGGCTCCTTCTTCGCCCCCTGCGTGATTATGATTCTGGTGTATATCCGGATTTACCAGATCGCCAAGCAGCACACGCGCTGCCCGCCCGGACAGAAAGGAAAAACGGGAGCAGGGAAAAACGGGAACATGGCGATGTGTGAGCCTCCTGTCAGGGTATCCGAGCAGATACAGCAGAGTAGGGCTCCAGGGGGTGTGAACGCGGGCCCAGGCTCAGCAGTGCTGCAGAACCCACCCGGAAGTACCAGGAGCCAGGACGCTCAGCACCATCCAAGGCGTTCAAGCACCACATCAGACCCAAACGCCCCGGACGTGCCCTCAGTTCTCCACATCCCCTCCATCAAAGAGGCCCAGAAACATTCCCACAGACACGACAAGGACCCACCGGACAACACATCCAGCTCCGACTCCGAAGTTGAGCCGGAAATGGTCAAGGAGAGGGTGGCCCAGACCGGCAGCAAAGACGAGATGAGCAAACCCAGCAGGCAAACTCTGGGGCCGTCCCACAACAAAGGGTTCAAAGGTCAGGTGCTAAACCTGGCCTGCAGATACAAAACCACTGTGGCCACGTCCTCTGGCGTCAAACTGGCACTTGAGGAAAGTCCGAAGGTCGGAGGGACGCCCATATCGCGGCGGAAGGCCATGCTGAACAGGGAGAAGAGGTTCACCTTTGTGTTGGCCGTGGTGATGGGAGTGTTTGTCATCTGCTGGTTCCCTTTCTTCCTCTCCTATTCCCTCCAGGCCGTGTGTCCCGAGACGTGCAGCATTCCCAACCCCTTGTTCAAGTTCTTCTTCTGGATTGGCTACTGCAACTCCTGCGTCAATCCGGTGATTTACACTATCTTCAATAACGATTTCAGGAAGGCCTTTAAGAGGATACTGTGCCGGGACACAAAGGGATCGTTCTTTTAGAGAGCAAACGGGGATCCAAACTGGACAGAAAGATGCTTCGTCAAAAGATAAAAATTATTTATTTGTGTATTTTATTGTGAAGGACTCTCCATGTTGAGCGCTGAAACAAACACTTCTGCATTAAGGAGGAAATTGCCTCAATTCTCTCTTGTACACAACAACGGAGACCGAGGGATCAGAAATCCACATTCAAGTGGCTGAATCAATTATCTTTAATGTTGTTTAAAAATACAGTGTAATTAAATATTCAATGACTCTGAAGGCAAGTGATTTGATTAGGTTTTGGAAAAAGGAAGGCAAGAGGATACAGGGTCTGTGTTCACCATTTCAGTACAAACACAGCTATGATTGTACGTGTGTGTGTGTGTGTGTGGGTGTGTGTGTGTGTGTGTGTGTGTGTGTGTGTGTGTGTGTGTGGAGGAGAGTTGCCTGAGGGTCTGACTGAAAGAGAACAAATATCACTAAGTGTCTTTTATCGAAGATAAAATGGGCACTCAAGGAACACAAGATCAGGGAAAATGTGAGCATCCGCTCTGTGCCTCTCACTCCGTTTCCTCCTCTGACCAGAGCTGTAACGCAGAACATGCAGAACATGCAGAACATGTACATAATTGTGGACTGTGTTCTATTCCCCAGTCTGTGGACTGCTGGATGTTACGCCTCTCTGTGGGAATTGCTCATTAAAGCGATACCTGGAGGTTTAAACAGGGGGAAAAGAGAGCAGGAGAGCTGAGACTCAGCAAACGCTACATGAAAGATGGAAGCCAGACACGAGTAGCGGCACATCGCTCCCCCACCAGTTCCTTTAATCTTTGCTCCCTTTAATGTTAGTTACTTCCCCCTAAAATAGTGAGCACATAGTCTAAAGATGGAGATGCTGTTTGTGGTGTTTTTTGGAAACTCCTGGACGGTGAACCCGACTTGCTTGCTGAAGGCTGCTTTCGGACAGATGAAAAGGCTGGCCGCCTTGTGGATTCTTTTGGTTGCCTGAATATGTGTACGTACGTGTGCGATAACAGCTTTGCAGCTGCATGTTTATTTATTTGTTCCTTTCGAAAATGCACATCATGGACGCCAATAGAGTTTATCTCCAACAAACCATCCAGTATTGGAATGTTGGAAATCAGTGGAATCAGCTTGGTGCGACATTAGCCGACGCTTAAGGCAGTATTTGTTGTTATTGTGTTAAAGTCCAACTGAAATTAAACTTTTTCCTTCTGATGGTGAAGACGTCTTGAAAGAAAATTCTTTATTTGATCCAAGTCAGCTCTGGGCTGCACGTAATGGGATTCACCAGGAATACCGTTCCTTCATTAATAAATAAATGTATTCTCGATTAGACGCCACGTATTCTCATGAAGGCTCCTGAAGTCCCTCCCGGTGGCGATAGTCAGGTGAGACGCAGCAACATACTGGCAGAAGAAGACGCGTGCTTTATTAATCCCAAAGGGAAATCACTGTTACCGGGAGCACACACATGAACATACACATGCACACGCAATCAGCGCTCCTGCTACACAAGGGACTCAAACCCCTAAACCCTCCAGCTCAATCCCACACAAGTGGACCTGCTGCTGCCCGCTGATGCAGTAGCCCTTTCTCGGTGCTCAGTATTGACAGGAAGCTTTGAGCTTCTGAACTTGGGTACTACACGCTGCTGCTGCTGTCGCTGGCCGGGGTGAGGTGCATTGTGGGATAGCTAGCTGGTCCAAGTCCACACAGGTCACATCTGATGCATAATTGATAAAAGGGATGGAGCAAGTACACATCTACCACAAGTATGCATACTGAGAAGCGGCATTTCTTTCCTTATCATAGTATCCTGCTAGCATGTTAGCATTTGCCACCAATCAGTCAAAACCAAACTGACTTTCCAAACAGGACTCATGCAGCAGTAAACCGTTGTACCGAGCAGCTGACCTGAACTTGCAGAAGAGCCAGAAAGCTCAGTTTCGATGCTACATGCTCTTTATTCCTGTTCTTTACTCCCTTTATTCTTGAATGCAATGTAAAAGCTCTGCACGGAGTCCCACACTCACCTCGCCTGACTTCCTGTGCACCGGCTGGACTTGGATTCTTGGACATCTTTAGTGACCGCAGACGATCAAGGCCAGACTTTATATTTAGTAAGCAGATGTTTTTTCCCCCATGTTTTTCTTGCCAGTCATCTACAAACAGGTTTAGTTTGTGTTTTGAACACAAACCGTGGATTAATGGGGCGATGACCTGGTTTCTTGCTCACTCCACCACGTTGTTTTAGCACTCGAACGGGCAACAATGCACGTCACATGCTTCTAGTCTATTTTTCTGCTCTTGGCATTCATGTGTTAACTGAGATTTCTGGTTAATGGAGGAGAAATATCCAGGAAACCGAATATCTGTGTGTTGGTGGATGTGGCTTTCCTGCCTCTCCTGGAAAACCAGTATTTGCTCTTCTCCCCACCTGTTAGGAAATATAATACATTGCCCTTGTTTGAAGCTTTTTCTTTTTTACGCTCAATTAAGCAAACACGTCCTGGCAGAACGGGCGGTTTTAAACTGCTCCGTGATGTAACCACCCTGCTGATATTCTATTTAGCAGTGCAACAGCCATATCCTTCCGCCAACACGGCCCTGTAAAAGCTTTACAGGCTGCCCATGCAAATAAAAGGGACAAGTTCACAGTTATACACAGGATAGAATTGTCAAGGAGGGATCACACATCCCTTAGCAACAACATGAGACGATAAATTCAGTTTTTTGAAGATAAAGAACTTTGGAAAAGGTGTGATTTCAACTGGACTTTCAATTTTGCCTGTATCTCTCGGTGTTGCTTGTATATGCTTGGACTTCCTCTCCCGTGCTCTCGTGCCCCAGTGCTTTCATTTTACACAAAAAAAAAACCCAGAACCCAGAATCGATTCATGTTAAGGACTGAATAAAGGGCACGGCGAGACTGCATAAACACTGCTGGCTGTCGGGCTTGCAGAGATCAGAATAATGCAATCAGACAACATCGCTCCGCTCTGTCACAGCGTTCTGTGGTGCAATCTTGACATGACGGCGCTAATGTAAAAACATGTAAATAACAATGAATATGTGCAGCCGTAATTGTCATAATGAAGAGTGCGAGACTCTTATTAGGCCGTGCTCTTTAATCCCCATCAGTGTGAGCTGTCACACAGCCAGAGCTGAATGTTTTTTATTTTGTGTGCCGCTGACTTGCCGAATTTAGCGAAATGCAATATGTATTGAATCTTTCCACTGGTGTAATTTGGTTTAATTAGTGACAGTTCTTATCTCTTATCTCCCGAGACCTAAATAAACCTCCCAGAATCCACCCCCCACAACCCAAATGAAGGTATTAAGGGTTGTTTTTTGTGTGTGTGGCCGAAAGCAATGCATGCTGCAGCTCACGCTCGCAGAAGAGTGGCCAATGTCTTGGAAACGACCACCAGTGATGTCCCATGAAGCATTGCATGACCAAGTTTCACACAGGAGTCATTCGGAATTCCAAAGAACTCTATAGATTTGTGTTTTTACGGCTCACTGCAGTGCTGGGACGGCGTTTGACTGGTGCATTCTGAGATTGGAACTTGTATGTTGGAGCCCATGTCTACAAAGCAAGTCCATCACTGCTGTGTCAGGTCAGTTTATAGAGCAGAAAGACCCACATGGGCTCAATCCCCCGGGACAAAGACTATTAAATCTTACTAATGACGACTCGTCTCGCACCCTTTGGCGAATCTGAGGTGATCCGACCCTCCAAAACTGGGGACACCAGACTGCAAACCAGACTGAAGCCAACCACAACCAGCAACCTGACCAGTTAGCACTCCGTGCTAATGTAGGTGCCATAAAAAAAGATCTGTATTTACATTTGCTGCTGCATCCTAATTCAAGACTATTTATACATATTTTTGATGCTTGATTTAACCGGACAGAGAAATCCACACCCACCATGTTCATCTTAATTTAGAAATTAAAATTCTCTACGCTTTTTAAAGAGAAAACCATGCTTGGATTTAATCCCCTGAAGACTGGGCCACCAGATGAGCCTGGATTTGCTTCTTAAATTTTGCTCCAAACATGTGTGAGATGTTTCACTTCAACATATAAATGTGTTTTCAGAGAGGTGGAAAATAAATTCATGATGCAAACACAAGTGGAGATTTTACTTCTATTTATTCCTCCTTTGTTTAATTTTTAAAAGAAATGCAAATCCTTGGATGGTCTCCATCGGGACAAATAGAAAAATCTTTCATCTGATTTCTCCAAATGCTTTGATGTCACCTATTCTGAAGGGTTTTTACGGGGATGAACTTGTTGCTGAAAGATGCGAGCGCGCAGCTCTGAAAACACACCCGCTAAGCCGACAGCAGCTCTGCGCCCTCGGAGGCTGGTCGCCAAGGCACCGGTGAAAAGGCTGAAGAGACAGACGAAGGTCCGTAAAGTCAACACAAGTTAGCAAACTTTCTTCTCAGATACATTAAACTCAGTCTGCCAAACACGTCAAACGAGCTTTTGCTGCACCGAGGGATTTCTTAAACAAGTCAAATAATATTACATTCATCTCACCATAAGCTCAAAGGCTTTACCTTATTGGATTTTTAATGTCTTTTTGATGACGCATATTAAGCGACTCCCTTGTTGCTTCTGTCCATCAAGATGTTCTGATGCCACTCAGCGTGACATTATAAGCCCTACAAATACATCTAGCTATGCATGCTAATGAAGTAAAACAATAGCTTTTATTGTGTCTATATTGTCCTGCAGTACAAACGCAGCACAAAGGAAGGGCACACGGAAAAGCAGCGTTGGAGCGTTTCATCTACACACCTCTCGATATACAGTAGTCACAGCCAATCTTGCAAAAAGCTGCAATTATGGGTCATGTTGTTGACACATGAGCGACAGAAGAACTGGTGGCCACAGGAGCAACGTGCTGTAAATTATTCAGCTCCAGTTACATATTAATGCTGCTTTTCTGTAACTATCATGCTGCCCGTAAGGATGGTATTAAAATTTGCATTATGGCGTACGTGTAAACAATTATGTGCAGCCTCTGGCTGAGCTGTGCAGACCACAGGTGATGGAGGCTCATCCGCCATCTTTTACCTGGTTTGTTCTTTGTCTCTGCGCATTTTATGAAAAAAAAAAGTCCCCCGGAGGTTTTTACGTGTTTGAAAAGGTTGTGTTTTTACTGTCTCTTCTTCTGCACGTGAGACGAGGGGGTGGCTGCTGTGGGATTAGCGAGCGGAACGTGTGGAGCACGAAAGTGAGATGCTTCATCTCAAGATTGAGGCTTTTTATGAACCTGTTAGAAATCGTTAAAGCGTCAAAAAGGAGCAAAGCTTTTAGCTGTCGAAATGCAGAAATGAGGTGTTTGTTCTTACCCTGTCTGTCCCTTCACTGTCTGTCTGTCTGTCTGTCTGTCTGTCTGTCTGTCTGTCTGTCTGTCTGTCTGCTCCCCAGTTCCCCCTTCAGCCATCAGTGGGAGGGTGGTCCTGCTCAAGGTTTCTTCCTGTTAGAGTGTCCTTGTCACGGGTGCTTGGAATTTGGGTAAAATGCCGAAAGGCAGTCAAATAACCTTAAATTCAATTGGGTTTAAGCAAAGAACTACTCACGACACCCAGGAAATACTCAGGAAAACAGTTGTAGTGAGTGAAACTAGGTGCAGGATAAACTAGGACGTCACGTTCCTGATGAAAGATGAGAGCGGCAGCGACCATAAAGAGAGTCGTAACCTTTTTCAACGTCATGACGCTGAACTGAAACAGAAATGCGAGACCTAAAACAGCTCCAATCAGTTTCCGGTCAGGTGACCTTTAACTGGAGCTGCTCTAACTACAAAAGTCACTTCTCAGCATTCGTGAGTGCATCGCGTCCTTGGAGCACCCAGAATGCTCTCTGGTCGGCGGCCTTTCGGTGGTCGGCGCCGCTCGGCGTGTTCCAGCGTGTTTTTCTGTGAATGCTCAGAATGCATCATGTGTGACCCCTGACTGGCTAATTAAAGCCACCTACTCTCCCTCTGCTCTCCCTGAAGAGCGCCGCCTAAAATCCCCTTCACAGAAGTAAAAGGAAACAACATTTTTCTGAATTTTAAGCAGCAAAGATCAAGACAAGGTTTTGGAGCGGACGGATGATGGAAGCTTCTCAATGGCCCCTAGTTGTTGGCAGCAGGGCTGTTCCCCGACTCTTTGTCGGCTCAAAACAAAAGCAAATGTTCTCCTCTTTATTAGATTTGTGCTAATATATTTTTTATGAATATGGGAGCTGAAATAATCACATGGGTGGTTTTTCTCTCTCTCCCCCTTTGACCTTTTTTCCTGAATGCAGCACGCCGCAGAGGCAATATTAGAGTGGCTTTCCTACAAATGAGCTGCTCACTAGCTAGTTGAAAGAGTGCTGATGCTGGCAAGTGATGCCAAAAACTCCTTACTGGATTACTCCTATGTGGGAATTAGAGTATTGACCATATGTGTCGATCAATCCATCTCTTGGTGTCACCTCTGGCTGCAAGTGATGTCGCCACCACAGGATGCAGCGTATTTATCCCAGGTAGATAAATAAGTCTTTTTGCGCTTAAGATAATCAAAAACAAATTATTTCTATTGTGAGTGTGTCGCCATGAAGCATCTTTGCTGATTAAATCATAAATCACTGTTGCCCACTATTGTCCTTACAACATAAATTAGCCTCTGCTTTAGCTGCTTCTGCCATTAGCTAAATGTGAATCCATTTCTAATCTTATCCTTTAAAACTCCACTTGATATGCTGTCACGCCAGCTGACCTCTGTTATCATGTTCGCCCTGTTACTATGGAAACACCGGACATCTCTTTTGCAGAGCGTGCAGTGGCAGCGGCAGCTTCCTCTCAGGTGAGCCGGCGTGATAATGAGAACTACGATGCCCGCTGGCCACTGTGTTGTGGCTTTTTGTCCGCTGGAACGTTGCCTGTGGCGCTCTCATGGAAGCACCTTTGCCTTGGGGCATCAACAGCACGGGTGGCAGACGGCCTCTCAGTGTGGGTGACAGGAGCCAGCGGGAGGCGGCTGAGAGGAAGACACGAGGTGACCCCAGGGGGCCGTGACCTCTGACTCCCTGACACGGTTGACAAACAGAGAGATGAATATTTGTGGGCAGCCTATAAAATATTAACCCCGCTGTCATATTTGCAGAAAATAATGGCTCGGTTGATGAACACATCTAAGTTAATTAGCCAGCAGCAGTTGAGTCAGTCAGAATATTAACTACATACGATTACATACATCAAATCTATAATAAATGATCTGATAATATATTTCAGTTGATGGTAGATGGTAATAAACTGTATGTTCACAGCCCTGGTGGCATCATTTATATTCCGATCATTCTGCAGAACCTTTATTATATATTTGCACAAATCGACTGCAGGACATTTCCTTTATTTATTGATCCGTATTTATTACATTTAAATTTTTCTTACTCTGCTGCTTAGAATTTCTACTCAACAATGTTCCTGCCTAAACCTCAAAATAATGGAAGTGTGTGAGGGCCAGTTTCCACCAGTGTCGGTAACATTTTTGGGACGCGGGGATGTTGTTTTTGTCCTCGTGGCTTCAACGGTGTGTTTGAGGGTTCATGCTTGGTTTTATGGTTAATGTAGAACTGGGATTAGGTCAAGGTCAGGGTCAGGGTCAGGGTCAAGGGTTAGGGGTGTGATGGTTAGAGATAGGGTGAGAAGCTGGAGACTATCTACGGAAGTCCTCACAAAAATGCAGGTACAACTGTGTGTGTGTGTGTTTGTGTGCGTGTGTGTGCGTGTGTGTGTGTGTGTGTGTGTGTGTGTGTGTGTGTAATAATCCAATTCAACATGGTCCAAACAAATAAGCCTGTTATCCTGTTAGTAGTAGCCAGTGTGCTGGAGGCTTCTGTCGTGGGATCGTTAAATGTCAGGGCCAATGTCCACCGAGGCTAATAGGACGAGACTGGAGGGAGACACTCACAGAGGTTCACACATATGCAAAACCACCACACAAGGTGTGTTCCACAATTTCATTTGTTGTAATTTAGCTCATTGAAGGTGCGGTTCGATACACTGTCACCTCCGCACAGGTCCCCGTCCTCCCCATCTTCCCCATCAACGACTACGGACGCACGGACACTCTGCACGGACAGCAGATCTGCAGGGCTGATGGGAGGTTCCTCTGTGTCTCCTTGCTAGCACCAGTCGCCAGGACACTTTCCATTACCTGTCAGGTGATGCTGAACCAGCGAAGCAGCAACGAGAGCTAATCCACGACCACACAGGTCTTTGCTGTTTCTATTGGCTGCACCAAACAGCTGACTGCACACAGGAACTAACTGTAAACACACGCCGCCCGTTAACTTGGAATAATCTTGTTTCAGGCACATCTCTCTGTCTCTTTTTACGGCTGTTTGTACACACCAGTAATCACGTTTGACCAGACTGAACAATAAAAGTTCGAGAAGCAATATACTTTATCTATCAAGAGTAAATCACTGTCGTGGCTGTTTCCCGAAGACAGCCAAAATATATTACAGTCTGACTTTACAGCCATAGTTTTGAAATGAATCGCCTGGTGGCACAGTAAGGAAAAAAAATGTAGGAAAAGGGCGCCATAAACCGACTTCTTAGTATGAGGTTTAAAAAAGAAACGGGACGAGCAGAATAAATAACCTGAAATCACCAAACTGATCAAAATTCAATCTTGCAGCTGCTTTTTTACATTTATCTTTTCACACTTTAGACATAATTCAAACCTTTGAAAGTACTTAATTCTGGAGTTCTGTCCCAATTGAATCCATCAAATTAGATTTCTCCTATTTTTAGGGCTACGAATGAGTGTGGTGTACCTGTGGATCAATTTTTTGACACAGTCAGATAAGCCACCCCGGAGGACATCAGAGAGAACATGGAGTCTAATTATTATGCGGCTGACAACCGTGATGTGCACGGAAAGAGTAGGTAGCGATTAAGGGAAGATGAACAAACGATTCAAAGTGCTGCTAAGCCAGCGGTAATAGCAGTGGAGCGAACCATTTCAGGTCTGAACCAGCCAGCAATGGAGGTAAAGTGCTGCTGAGAACCAGGACTGAATGCAATCAAATAGAGCACAAATAGAGCTTTATTAGCATGTGCAGAATAACCCAGTAAATCAAGGAGCACGGGCAAAACTACTGTAGTGGCTGCTCTCACGGCTTCTCGTTGGGTGGTTTAATTCTGCGCCTGATTGTCTGTTCTCTCCAGACTAAATGAGCCCTAAGTAGCAAAACAAGCCCAATTGATCCAGACTTAATTCTGTAGGTGTTCAAGCATCCCACATCATAATTAAAGGCTGCTGCGGTGCCTCTTAGATTCATCCAGAAAGCACAGAAAAAGCATTCGGGAGGTTCTTGGAACTTTTATGTTTCCCTGTGGGGCGTTCGGGGACAACTGGGAGATCAAGCCGCCCTGTTTTGCCTGCTGCACATCTGTATGTTCACACAGGGGTGCATCTCTCCAGCTGCATCTGTGGCTTCCAGGTGTTAAATAACGGATCTGAGGTGTCAACAGCAGAAGGACGGTGGAATATTTTTAGCTGGACAACACCGGAGTTGCTGCTGAGTAGCCTGAAGAGCATGTCGGAGAGAGAGACTTCAGGACAAACTGTAGGGCTGTTGAGCAGCAGGAGTGGGGTGTAATTGATTTTGGGATGTGTTTCAGCACGGAACTATAGAGAAGAGCTCCGGGTTACAGTTGTTACTCATGTATTTATGCGAGTGGTGGGTCGAGCGAGCGTCGCCAGGCGCTTTTTGATTACGCTGCACTTCTGCGGGGTCACCGAGCGACACTTTGCTTGCACATTTCTCAAGTGGGTTTTCTGGGTGTTTGGCAGTTTTTCAGCATGACTGGTTGTCAGCGAACCTTCTTTTCACCATCTGTCCAAAGAATTAGCGAAGCCAGAAAAAAGCTTTCGATCGTTCCCCATTTTGCACGCTGGCAAATTTCCATGTTTGTCATTATGTTGTGTGTATTTGCTACTATTGGAGCTCATTTTCAAGAGCATCATCGTTCATCCAGTTTGCTGAGTAGCAATAATGAGCACTTGATAGTTCTTCAGTCTCATGGTTATGGAGTCTCTGCTTCACTAGTTACACATCCTGAACTATTGTTGTTGTGCAGGAACCATATTGGGTAAAGGTTGCGTGTCTCCTCTCCTAGTTGCGCAATGACCTGCTGATGCTCTCAGTTTTAGAATTCTGCATCTCCAGTGCGACAAATTATTTGCATGTATGATGTATGTCCCCTCTCTTCCTTCTCCTCCTACTTTACCCTGTCATCCATCAGCAGGAGGGTCCCTCCATAATGGCCTGGTCCTGCTGAAGGTTACTTCCTGTTCCTGTAAAAGAACACTTTTCCTGCCGGTGTTGCCTGCTCAGGGGTCAAGCTCCGGGTTTCTGTCTAGCGCCTGGAGACAATCCTTATTGTAACAAATGCTGTATAAATGAAATTGAATTGAATTGAATTATGTGATTATTAGCTGAAGGTTACTGCCACAACAGTAGAAATTCTTGTATTTGCAAACCTGTTCTTTTGTCCGTCCTGATTACGGTGTGATTTGAATGATTTTTTTTAATTTGTTTTGTTAATTTCTCTTAAGAAAGTTTGTCCAGTATTAACAGAGATGCATCATGGCTCTGAATCTCCTTCACACACATTAATCTCCTTTAGAAGACTTGATCCAAGCTTTACTCCACCACATTGTGGACCTCTTAGAGTCCCTGAGGGATAACGGTTGGGACATTTCAACTCTCCCTCTAACTGTTCCATCTGTTTCTGGGAGACTGAACTGGTAAATGTTGTTGAATGTTTCAAAGGCTGCACTGCAGCAGCAGCAGCACTAATAAAATTCCCATCAGTCTCAGCTAAAGCCGAACGCGGTGCACTCACCCTGGTGTCATCTGGTCTACCCCAGAGGAAAGCACAGTAATCCAGGAACTGGAGGGGGGGAGGCTGCTGGCTCTGGCTAATGTTTGGTCACGGGGAAATTAAATAGAGGCTACTGACTGATCGAGCAATAACAGAGAAATCAGACAAGCGTCTGTATCCTCGCAGAATCCCGGCTTCGCCACAGAATCCTGCTGTTATGAGCTGATCGAGTGCAGGACAACAGAACCATGACTGCAGTTGTCTCACCATCAATAATGCACGATCAGAGGAGACACTGATGCAACAGGGCTGCCATAAGTCAAACCAAGTAAACGAGTATTGGCTGGGGGGGAAGGATGAAATCCCCGCTACCTCCAACACAGCAAATCAATAGCAAGTGAGCGTACCTGAGCGCGCTTTAGAGTCGGAGCCGTGACGGGCCTGGATGTGCGCTTCAGCTTCATTCGATAGCTTTCTGCAAAGAGAACGGACTCTTAGACGAGTTCCTGAAGCTCTGCAAAACAAATGCTGCTTACTAAGAGATTTAAGGGAGACGAATCATTAAATAAAAGTTCCAAAACAGGTTACTTTTAAATGTCCGGGTAGGAAAAAGGAAGATTTGGCGTCCCTTGTTACTCTTGCCTGGTCCAGGGTCGCGATGTGATGGGCCCCGAGACAAAGTAATTTACATTTATTCAATGCCAAACAGATAATTAATGTTCATAAATTAAAATAATGATGAAAGAAACACGTATATTTGCCCTTCATATTTATATTTGCCTCGTGCTTGATATATTAAATGGTATTTAATCAACTAATGATTGTGATTTATACACAATATTGGCATTGTGGGATCAGAAAAACCTAAATAAAAGTTTCACTTATGAGCTGCTGTGAAAGGTGAGAGGTGATTTATTTCACTGATGCTGCAGAATATAAAAGCTCACCTCAGCTCCAGGAGACGTGTGTGGTGAATACAAAAAAGCCCGGAGGAACAACAAGGAGGTAAACAAGCAGATTCGGCATCGTGATGACAATCGTCCGGATCCGCACAGAATCAAAAAAAGAGCGAGACAGTGGCAAAGCGGGAAAACATTAAGCCCTAACAGCCATTAATTCAGATTACAGTAGAGAGCACATCCATTAAGATCAGTCGACAACATCAGGCTGGAAATGAATGTGGTCACCGTCATTATTAACCACAGCGAGATCCATCACCACCAGCCAGAGAATTCCTGCTGCCAACACCAACAAACACAATTTATTTGCGCTCTGACTTGCACGTCAGGCACGCACAGATCGATAGCGCGGGACTGCACTCTCATCATAAATGGCTGTGGAGGTTACATTCATTCCAGATTTCTCATAAGCCCGTTTTACCAGCAGCTTCACCCAGTTTCTGCGAGATAAAGCGACGGCGGCGGGTGGGGGGGCGTTGAAGGGAAATAAAGCAAAAGGAAAGAGGAGCTAAAATAAGAGTGCGAAAGGTGGGTGTTGCAGGATGGATTTTATGGGACGCTACAATGAGACCTCTGCTCTGTCGACTCTTTTTTAAAAGTCCAAATGTAGAAGGTGTTGAAAAGATGGAGAGCTCTGTTAAACCCTCCACAGTGTGTCAAGATTAGGCCGCAGTCGTCGCTTTAACGCCACAACCTTTCCCTTTCCACACTCCAGCACCTCAGGGCCCTCAGAGGGAGACCTTTGTGGAGCCAGTTTGAAGCCAAACTCACCGTGGACCCTGCTGAGGGAGGCAGCCCAAGGGGTTCTCACTCCATTTTGTCTCGCGTTTTTGAAATCAAGATCTCTGCATGAAACAGAGAGAACAAAGGATTTTATAAGTCTTCTGCTCATAATTCTGACTTATTGTTACCTGGGGTTTTTTTTCATGGAAATGTCTGGGTTTAATCTTGAAGGAGCGTTCCCCTCCTTCTGACAATCACCCCCCTCCCTGCTAAAGCTAATTATTCCTTTCACAGCTGCGGTGCTTTTAGTGTGGATTTAGTATGTCTTCCTTTTAACAATTAAAAAAAAAGACTAAAACTCTAGAGGACAATATTCATGATGAGGAGCGGCTGTGTGAGAGATCAAACTTCCATCTCCTGGAATTTCCTTTTTGCTGGTGGTTTTATCTGAGGGTCAACCGGTTGGTGTTCCTCTGAAAGTGTGCACGTTAATCAAGGTTACCTGATTGCCATCACGCTGCCAGTGAAGGCACCAGTGTGCTGGAATAAATTCAACATGGATTATTTAATGCTTTTCTTTTGAGACACAAGTGACGATGTCTGTGGTTTTTTTGTACTAAGGCTAAATATTGAAGGCCAAAACAACCAGTCTACTGGAAAATGAGACCATTTCGGAGACATTTTTGATGATATTTTGGCAGGTCCTCATATGTTTAAAGGACAGTTAGAGGGTTGTTACAGCCTAGCTCAGAGGGAGGACCAATGAGACCACATTTGAGCCTCTAAAGTGCAAAGGAGATTGATGAAAGGTTGAGTTGAGCATGTAATCAGTAACGTGTGTAGAAGTACGCTAACTAAAGCCAAACTCAACCAAACAGGTAAGCAGGGCGAGAGAGCGAATGGCTGCTCAGGCACTCGTATTCATAGGTGAGCACTGGCTCCAGATGACAGCCATCAGTGCTAATGAGACACTCCTTGTATCCTAGCAACCAAAGCTAAACAGGAAACCGGTCCTGAGGAGCTGTCGCAGGGTTCAGACTTGGTTTTAAGGTCGAGCTTAGAGCTGGGTTAAGGTTAAGGTTGAGGTTGAGGTTTAGAGGTTTTACCTTTGATAGTCAGGCTGCAGAACATATTATATCTGTGAAAGTCCTCACAAAGATAGAAGTTCATTTATGTAAATCAAAAACACGGAACGATTTGTCCAAGCATTCCAAGCACACAAATTGTTGTGTGAGAGTTCCACCACCGACTGCTTATGGACCTCTACAGAACCTGCTCACAGCTGCTTTGAAGACATTTATTCAGGGAATATTAGAAACACAACTTTGTCAAATGTTCTTTTATTCATAACTGATGTGTAAATTATGCATAGTGTAGATAATCTGGAGTCCTTCCATTACCTCTCTCCTTTTCTCCTCGCATAAATTCAGAAATGTCTCCTCTACATTCCCTGACACCAGACAAATGACTCACTCGTCAGGAGGATGAGTGCAGAGTTTTTCTAATATGCTGCCATTAGGAGCTCAGCCCACCCCCGTCTCTGGAGGACTCCTGCACCGTGAGCTTCTCCCCCTACAGGACCCTATGTGGGTGCTATTAATTCTGCTTCACGGTGGGAAGCCTTGGCGCTGCCGCCTCCCGCTCTCACAGCTGACTGTTTCCACTCAAACGCACCACAGGAGCCATAATGTTTCTGTACTTCAGACACAATGAAATGACACTGACCGACTTCTACCGCACTCTGGAAAGTGATGTAGAGAGTACATTAGGACTTTTAGTTCCTGTTTTAAAAAGTGGCTGGACCATAAAGATGTGTGCGATTTCAGAGATTCGGCGATTGTAAATTTTGTTTGATTTCCACGGCTCCGGTCGCTACAGTAAACCCACTTGTCTTTCCACGGTTTCTCACCGAGCTCCCATTTTTTTTATTGCTGCAGTATAATGTATGAGACGGCCTTCCGTCCCTCAGGTTCTTCCTCCTTCTGGCTTTTTGACAATTCTGCTGGTTTTTACACAGTTTTATAACTTGTACAGTGGGTCGATGAGATCAGACAGGAACTATTTCTCTATAAGTTTCCCTTCCTTCTGTCTCCGGAGGAAGGTCAAAGGAAACAAAGGCATGCAGAGAGGACCCCCGCGTGTGAGGACCTAGACACAGCTGCAGATGTTACTGTATAGATATGCTAACATCAAATTGAATATAGAAATTGAATAGATTTGCTCCTTCCCATGCTGGGGATGGTTTTGGAATGCCAATGCACATTTTTGCACAGCTTCAGAGTAAACTGGTCCAAGCTTCTTTTTTTTCTAGCGGGAAAAGGAGACAACAAAGATAATATTTCATCCTGGAGAGGTTCCACCCTCTCTGTCTATGAAATATGAACTTGTTGAAGCCGTCTGAGCTGCTCTTCAGATTGAACCATGTTTCAGCCAATGTTTTAGTGTCACAAATACTCTCTGCTTTGTACAGAAACCACAAATATTCTTTCTTTATTACAGAAAAACAGCATCTGCATTCAGCTGTATAGAAATTTACTGTTCTATGAAGATATTTTTTAAATTCAGGCTTATCTAAAGATACCATTGAGCAGCTGGTCCTTCACTCTACGACACGCAATTATGCTTCAGTTATTCAGAGACATTTTTTAAAAATAACCAAAAAACCCATTAATGCAGTCCACTAAAGCCTTTTAACTGCGAGTGAAGGAGTTCCACTAATACATTTTCAGCTTCATGTTTCATTTATATTTGATTCGGTGGGTTTGTTTGAAGCCGCGCTGGAAAATCAGGTAAAATCTCTGTAGCGAGCACGTGTGCACTTTTTGTGCTCTAATGATGAGGCAGTGATACGAGATCATTAAATCCACATTTATTTCCTGCCAGCAACCTTATCTGCATTTAGCAGCTGCAAATGTGTGACTACATGTGCTTTGCTTCATTAAACATCAGATTCCCACTTTCTTTTAGTCCAGCTATCCTGCTCCTATAAGATCCATATGAATAAAGTAGATGACTGATGTGTCCATTAACTCTTTAATTTATTGTGTTTATTTGCTGCTCGTCTCTATAGAGAAGAGACGTGTTGTTTAGAAGACTGATAAGAAACAGTAATACCTGCTGTATCAATAAAAGAGCATAAATCAGATTAATACAAACATTAGCAGATTTTGAACTTCTCAAAAATGTAATATTAAGTGACTTTTTTTTAAAATCCTATAAATTGCTTTCAGATGAAGACGTTAATGTGACAAAGGAAATAAAGACAGCAGCTATATCACTGACAAACAGATATTCCATCAGTTCCTGGCCATAACATTTGATTATTTGCTTTTTTGTGCAGTTTTTATGTATTTCTATTAACTTAACTAATGACTTTACAAATCCGAGTTGGGGAAAATCCTAAAATCCTGGAATCAGGTCGGGCTCCCATCTGTAGTCAGCCACCAGAGGATGACTAAGATGCTCTGACCTCACATTTGGGAAGCTGCAATGCCGTCTATTTTTCCCCCACACACTCCAAACTCAGTAAGTGCTCTTCTTTTTGGTGAGTGCTGCTCTTGTCAATCCTGTTTAGTAAAAAAAATTACACTTTGGAAATTCATCTATGCATCAATTTGTATATAAAACCGTTGCGGATGCACCCAGGTTCACTTCGAGCAATCTGTGTGTGTGTCTGTGTGTGTGTGTGGTGTGTGTGTGTGTGTGTGTGTGTGTGTGTGTGTGTGTGTGTGTGTGGGCACCACCACGACCTCAGAGATCACAAAGATGTCTGTCACACACACGCTGCTGCGCGGGGTCACTGTTACCAACTCATGCTGATGTCCTGAAGGGAAGCTACCCCGGGGCACCACGTCACCCTCCGACCGTCGGGGACACAAAGTTAGAGGCAAACAATCTTTGTGCAACTGAGTGTGTGAACGTGCAACAGCTTGAGGAATAGACGCCGCCGTGAAAACTGATGGGAAAAATCCGCTGCTTGCAGAGTGCTGAGCTAGCTTGGGAGGGCAGAAGGCGGAGGAAACCACTGGAGAAGAGATTCAATCTTCGTTTATCTCTCTTAAGCCGTCTTCTTTTATCTTTTCTCATCTTTACAATCTATTTCTCTGCGACTGCAGCCTCAGTTTGAGTGGGTTTTTTTCATCACAGTGGATCATTCCGCGTCAGTGATGAGGCAGCCTGATATGATTTCTCTTCATCATTCTTACTTCACAGCTTAAATTCTCCTCCATTTTTTCCTTGTATTGGATGATCCCCCGTCGTCGGGGTTATAACGGAAGAGGCCTCGGCTTCAGCCAAAGATAATTTTTTAAAAATCTTACGTGAATTTATGGGGTTTGGAGTTTTTTTTTCCCGACGTCTATGTCAGATGCTCCGGTGGTTTCGGCCCCATCATCACTAGGGCGGACAGTTTCCGCTGAAGTGCCCTGGCTTTTGAATGAAGGCAGCACGTTGACATTTGAAAGAGCAGACTGGAGACATGAAGACACCTTTCTGAGGCTGATTGAGAGTTCTGTTGCCCTGATGTCAGTATCTAGAAAGGCATTTCTCTTTTTTTCCACTTGCTTTTCCCTTCAGGCATAATATTCCATTAAATCTGTGCTCGGTGTCTGTTAGGGCAGATGTTGTACAGACACACGGGTTGCACCAACCTTTGCGTGTGTTCCAAAATTAATTAGGAACACCTTCATAAACCAGGTAATGAACATTCAGGAGCTCCGGTCAAAATGAAACCTCAGATGTGTTCTCGCACCGGTGCACAGACAGGACAGCTTAACGGGAGGAGGAGGAGAGCAGCATGAACATAAATAAGCATTATGAACATTAAAGCGTCACCTCTGATGAAACCTTGTTATTCTCCCTAATGATAATCACCGAAGAATCAGGCGAAGAACAGAGAATTATCTCTTCTTCTCCCGCTTCTCTGAATGCCACAATCGAGCTCTAAAAGACCCCCCTTTTTAAATATTTTCCTGACTGATTACTGAAACTGAAACTGATTACAAGAATATCAGAATAAAATCATCAACTCTTCCATCGGAGGTCAAAGGGAGACTAATGAAGAGAATTTATGGAACAGTGTTAAGTCAGTGTGAAGCAAGTGATGCCTTTTAGTCTAATTCCAGTTGTGTATTTCTGACACAAAGTAAGTGATAGATCTACAAGTAGAGTTTGAGTAAAGTTGGTGAAATGTTTAAAACGGCCAAACTTATACGGGAGGCGTTCTGCAGGCTGGAAGCGTAGCCGCTGTAGTTCCACTGGAGCCCGAGGAGAGAAAATATGTCAGAACCAAACCTCCATGATGGACAGCGGGAAGAGCCACCCTCAGCAGTGAGGGAGAAAGAGCTGAAGAAACCTCAGGCTAAATAAGATTTGGCAGAAATGTTCAACTTCCTGTCTCCCATCTAGCATCTGTGGATTCTGCACCTGGTCGCAGTTGAGTCGTGACGGTTGTCATTATCCATTACCAGAGAGATACAACGAAAGCATGGCTGACACCCGGCCAACATGTTACAAATCGTGTTGGGAAACGTGATCAGCATTTCCTCCCCCAGGTTTCCCTTCTGGAACACACAGTATATTACTTCTGTTCCAGTTATTCATGACTCTTCCGCGGTTGCAGACATGTGCTGCGTCACCCTGAGAGATGGAGGCAAAGATCATTTAAAAAACCGGATGGTCGGGCACAGGAAATGCATCATATCTGCTCTGCCGACTCTCTGAAATAGAAAATATAAATGTAAGAGCAGGTGTGAAAAGAAACAGCAAGTATGTTCTTCTCTGCTGCCCCTCTGGTTTCCTCCCGCTGAGGTCCCCTTATCATTTACAAAGATGGAGCTTTTCAAGGGGAGCACAGCGCCTCATGTATCATTCAGAGAGCCACTGAGAGGAAGGCTGCTGCGTCTTGTTTCAAAAGAAAGCAATCTGAAACTGTCAGAACCCCCCAAAATGGTGTCCACTCTCATCAGAAGGTGCCGCGGTGATGAATGGAAGAATCAGGGTCGCGCATTTGTTACTTGTCGGCAGCACACGCGGTAAAAGAACATCTACTTTACTTGGAATCACGCTTGTTTTTTTAATATTACAGAATGTAACGATGTGAGGATCCATGTGTTAAAAGTCACAGCTGCACATCTATGAGAGAACTGTGCCGTGTAAAGTAAGGGGGGGGGGTTCGTGACCTGCGCTGGACGGCGGCGCGGAGGATTTAGCTGCAGCTCAGGCACGCTGAGCTGAGGTTTATCCCTGTTCACAGCAGCTGTGGGCACCTTTGGCTGTTCCCTTCAGAGTGATCCGCGACTCCCAGCGCGTCCTGAATGATCCAAACAACTACGTACACACCAAGAGTCGTTTTTACAAAGAAACCTTTTTATTTAAAAGCTACTGAGCGATAGATTCATCATATTGATGAGAGAGTCAGATCAGAAGTCTGCAAGGTGTTTATAATTCACATGCACAAATCATATATAGGGAGTCTCTAGCCAAAGGCTCATCTTTGCCCCCTTGTCGCCTCGAGGAGAGAACGATTTGAGATGCAGATGATCGTCTGTGCCGTCTCGGGGACCCGCGGCTAACAGCCTGTCAGTTAACTCAAGTGAACTTTTCTGATTGCTATTAACTCTAAATTAAATGCACTAAATGGACCAAAGTGTGCCCCGAGGGGAACAGAACTTCATTTCCCACCAACTTTTCTTTTAAAGAGGGTTAAAGGAACGCTATAGAAAACACAGATCACATATCCAATCCCAGGGCGGCTGCTGTTGAATCCTTAATGCTGCAGCTTGAGCCGTGCACGGGACAAATCCCTCTAGTGTGCAGCAGCCGCTGAACTCTCTGAATACTGCATGTCTCTGCTCTCATTTATTTAGGGAGGTCTCCACATTAGGTCTCTATCTGTCTCCCTGCCACCCCTCGCACACGGAACAAAATATAATTTTAATTATAATTTTAGTGACGGATAAAGCGCCTCTCGCAGGGCTGCGGAGGAGGCTTTATTTTTGTTTTTTTTAGGCTGGCAATTAGACTTCTCAGGGCATGGCAAACTTTTATGGAACGTTTTCTGTGCATTAATGCCATAAATCACCATTATGCCCACTCATGCGCTGGTCTCCAGCTGTCATTGAGCCTATTTCATGAGGAGCAGGAAGGAGATGCGATGTGACACAGATGAGCGTTTATGACGACAGAAAAGGATTAAATAAGCGCTCATTTGATCAGATTGATCTCGATGCGCCTCTTTTTATTTGAGTGTGCATTAAATAGATGACTCATCTGTTTTTCACCTTGGTGTGAGGGGGGTCCATTATGAGTGAGTCAGATTTAAGAGTGCAATCATTTACCTTTCTGCCTTGTTCTCTGCTAATGTTCAGCTTTTTAAAAAACTCTTTTTTTAGCTCGCGGCTTCACCTTATTTGAATTTTTCTACTTTCCTGCGACCTGTCCAGAAACCTGGGAGCAGTAAAGAAGGTCACCCCAAAGGCTGTACGTCATTTTTTAATGTCGTCCTTTCATCCTCTTGTAGCTCTGCTTTATTTCCCCAATATTTTCATGTCATGTCACCACTTTTGCCCACTAATAAACTGCCTAGAGCGGCCACTTACGTGGAGAGAGGTCTAAACATTTAGGCCATAAATAAGACACTAGCCTATTCAACAGGGTTTTCCTACCGGCGCCATCGCTCGCTGCTGCAAAACAGCCGCTGTTTCTAGTTTACAGACCTGCAAATGGGGAGCGTTTCTAACCTTTCCTAAACCTTGACTTCAGTCGCAAATAATGGTCCATTTGGCTTTTTAAGAAAGAGCACCCTGCGTTCACCATCATTAGTCACTCACACGAGATGCAAAAGCGATATAAAGATTTATTTTTTTCGTCCACTGCGTCACAGATAAATTAATTTTCCTCTCCCCATTTGCTTTTATTCTTCTCTGTCCCATTATTACCAGTCTATCCCTCTGATGGAGCGTCCACAGCAGTGGTTTAAAAAATGACTGAGGCCAATAAACTGGACCAATTCAGGGGGAGCTACCCCAGTCCACCTACTTCCTGTTAAGAACAGGAGGTGAGGGAGTACCTGAGCAACAGGTGGCAACCCACTGAGGAAGAAATCTGGAATATCTCTCTATTTTATTGACTGCCTTCCCCCACCACCACCTCTGACACCTCTGGACTTTCATGTGTTGTCGTTCTTCTCTTCCTCCTCTCTTTCCTGTGCTGGTATCATCAGTCACCCAGCCTATTTTACCATTTCTGAATTTGTATATGGTTTGATAATGGACATCTCTCTCTCTCTCTCTCTCTCTCTCTCTCTCTCACACACACACACACACACACACACACACACACAGTCCTGAAATTCTAAAATCTCGTTCTGATTATCGGCAACAGTGCATAAAATCAGCCCTGATCCAAGCTGCATGGGGCCAGTGAAGCTGATGTGAGCGTCATTTAACACCCCAGCAGAGGTGAGGTGATTCTGTCTGGTGGAGGTTCAGAGAAAACTCTTTTTACCAGCTTTATCACGTCTGCCTCCTCATGCATGCAGGTGTAAAGATCTGAGAAATGAGCTGCACTTATTAGAGGCTGTGAGACAACCTCAGCCCCAGAGAACTTCTATACCCCGTATTTTAACAGCTTAGACTTCTTAGACATTTTGTTGTGTCTTCTTTTTTTAATATGTTTACTGGATTTTCTTTGAATTCTACTCTCTAAAGGCACTTAATAACCTTAGCCTGAAATATGCTAGTAGTAGTAGTAGTAGTAGTAGTAGTAGTAGTAGTAGTAGTAGTAGTAGTAGTATTTCAGAAGTTGTTGAGGCAACACAAATGAGTAAACAACTCCCATATTTGATCCATTCACTGATGCGCCTCATGATGATCAGGAGTTCCCCCACATCTGTTTACACATGCAGCACAAGTCCAGAGATCTAATTTCCATACCACATTCTTGCAGGGCCGTAAATGGTCCTGCACCCTCCGATTCAACACCATGGTGGAGATCTGCTCTCAGGTCTGCTCACCTCAGCAGCTGGAGAAGCTCTTGTTGTCACCATTGAGTAAATATTACTTCTTCTCCGGGGTTTGTACATTTAACGGGCCACACGTCAACACACCCACTCACAGCTCTGGAAGTTCTGCCTGGAACACTGCTAACAGCCAACATTAGTGCATGTGTGAAAACACACGGCGCTCATGGTGAACAAGGTTTTGTCAGACCATCTCATGAAACACAACATCACGGTGACCAACCCTGATGTATAGGAAAGGGCCAAAATGAGCACTTCAAATCTGGTGTGTGTGTGTATGTGTGTGTGTGTGTGTGTGTCAGCGGAAGATTTTCGTGCCTTTACTTTGACACAAAGGATCTGTGGCAGCGGCGTGCTCACCAGCGTACACGGCGCTAATGATTCTATAATGTCATCGCTCTGGATCAAACTCTGAGCACTGCATCAAACTGTGAGCAGGTTAATTTACAACGACGGGTCCCAGCAAGTGGATATTTCACCCTGCAGAGAGTTATAAATAATACTGACAACTCTAAGATTTGTATCTCGTTGGCCTTCATCATCTGGGAGCTTTGAGGAGAAAACTTCTCTCACGTTAATGAGTTTTTCCAAACCCGCACACATCACTGTCAGGAGTGTAATTCTCATTGTTGATGGGTGGGTTCTTTTTTTCCTCTTTTGTTGCTGCGGAGCAACAAAGAGAAAGTTCCGCCACAACTTCACACTTGATTTTGCTGACATGGATCTTCTTCTACTAGCATGTTATCTTTTTTAATTCCAAAGTTTCCCCGCAAGGGAGAACTTTTCTTGGATTATCAGACAGGCGCTGATATCGCTGCTATTTCTTGCAGGTTTACCAGAAGTTGTCAGTTGAGAGGAGCCGCCGAGGTTGAGACGTCGGCGATAAGTGGAAGACTGGCTGCTGAAAATGCTTGAATGTGAGAAGAGCATGTGAGAACAAAGCAGATCTGCATAAAAAGGGGTGTGTTTGACTTCCACAGACTCACACAAAGAATAAGTGGAATGTCTCATGAAATTGGCTGCTTATTAACAATGAATATAAAAATGTTTTGCTTTTCTCTGAGCTAACACATTTGAAAAAACACATTGAAGTCACACCTTCTTCTTCTTAGAATCAACGCACGAAGGCTAAATTGGATAATCCTCTGGTGTGTGGTAAAATAACATTATTCTGATAGTTTGCTAGCTAGCCCACTGCTGTAAAGTTAACATTTATTCAGGTTAAAAGTAGCCCACACGCTGTAAATTTCCCTGTGTGGGACAATAAAGGACCTGAATCTGACAAAAAGCAAACATTTCAAAGATTTAACAATCTCAACGCCATGCCAGCCCACATTGACACGTGAGCTGCAGGGAACTCGCGCTAAAATCAGCCCAAAATTCCAATAATTGGGGTTAATCCCAGGAATCCTCCTCTTTGTGCGCTGCTCTTGAAACAGCATTTCCAGTAAACTCCCAAATTCTACTGATCATCAGTAAAAGCTTCCTAAACTCAAAAACTGCCCCCACCCCTCCTGCAACATAATCACATTAAATTGAGCAATTTATTATATTGACTATCCCTGTTAACATGGAGCTTTTTTAATTGCCCTTAATACCTACATGTGCATCATTGTGCCTGACTTTGGGCTTTTAACCAGTGGGAAACTGTTGTTGGCGGTTTTGCGGACTGCGTGTTTGCAGGTTATCGCCGGCTCTCTTCCTGGATGTGATGCTGATCCTGCTTTAATCTCATTCAGCTGTTCCAAGTGAGATTGATGTCATGGGAAAAGCAGATCGATATCCCTGTTCCCTCGGGGAGGGAGATTAATGTGGGACGAGGAGCCACTTGAAAGGCGGTTAAGTAGAACACTTCCCCCCAAGGAGATCATTCACATCTTAATTAGCTGTTAATGGGACAGAAAGTAGCCTAATATGGGTTCAAATGCATGCATGTGAGTTTCTGCCATATCAGCATTTAATGAGATTGAAGATCTCACATGAACTCCCAAGTGGGACACGCAGAAGCTGCTGTCGCGGAGAAACATTAATTAATGATGCCTGGTTCATATCTCTGTGGCGCACATGGTGTCATATTTAACCGATCGATACTCCTCGTCTGACACTTTTTCTCGGTCTCATATTTTAAACATAGGATGTCCGTGGCCTGCCTGTCCTGCTGACGGGCTTAAAAATCTTTTTTTTGAGGTCATCTGTCACTTCAGGTCACCCCTCCAATCTTTTTGAGTGCCTGTTTGCGGGGAATCCTTTTCAAACACAGATCAGGAAGGTGCGTTGCCACTTAAATCTACAGATATTCAGTTGACAAGGAATCAGGCCTGATGGTCAAAGCTTCCAAGACATCCTCTTAGATGTCTTTGGGCACAAACATGCACACTTTCACCTCATTGTTTCATGGTAGAATGTCTTCCCCTGCACCCTGCCTCCCTGTCTCCTCCTCCTTTACCCAGAAATCCAGCATCACAAGGGTATTTTCTGGTGTCAAGAGTAATAAATGGTTGCAGATCTTTCTGAATATTTTGGAAAAAAAAGAAGTATAAAAACACACTGCCAAAAAACAATTTTATGTTAATGTGGTTTGGGTTCAAACATTTAAATTCTCTCTACACACATTCGTTTAGTACCCACACTTTAGGAGTGCCAAGATCAATAATATTAATTCCCAGCATGGGTTCTAACATCGCTTAAACGTTGACACTGACCTCCATCCATTTTAATATTGAAATGACCTTTAAATCTTGTGAGACCTCTGCTCCTGATTTACAGAGGCCTCTTATACATCACAGGAACACTCTCTTTTGGCGCCCTGTCCTGTTATAAAACCCGTCCCAGCATCGTACCTCCCCGAAGTGGGACAAAAATACATCACTCCAGCGTTTTTGCTGTTATGTGAGTCATATGGTTACACAAGTTCGACTCCTACAGAATCATTAATGTGGAAATGTAGATGAAAAGAGGCCATCTCTCAGCCTTTGTGGGTGCTTCATTGTTGCTCCTCTACATGCCTGAGCTGGTGGAACGCATCAGCAGAGCCGACAGAGCTTAGATCGAGCGGTGGAGAAGGAGTGGGAGGACGCTCCATTGTGTTCTAAAACATAGTCTGTCAGCCCGAGTGATTCAGTCACTGCTGTTGACAAAAATGTAAGAAAAACATTTTTTCCCCTCCCTGAAGCGGCATTTATGGAGGTGATCAACACCAATTAATTCTCTACGGAGAGGATGAACGGTAACGCCGTGGAGGGCAGCGTTTTAACCGGCTCGTCCATTTTCACATTAATGGGAAAACACAGCACGTGACTTGTGGAAGCAATAATATGGAGCTGCTCCCATCTGTGGCAGCACATACTAATCAGAGCAAGTGTGTTTGTCCATTTGGATTAGTTATTTAAACGAATATGAACTCAGTGTCCAGCCTTTATCATCAGCCCCAGCTATGCTGTGAGCGCTGAAATCAGATTAAAACCAAACCAAAAGGTTAAGTGAGGGTGACATCACAGCCTGAGAGATGTAATAAGATTGCCTTCTGATATTTTACACCACAAATTCGTCTTTGATTCCACTCACTTATCTGTGGGCCTCAACCTGAGCAGCTGTGACTGGAAGTTAATGCTCACGCTTCCGTCAGCGATGACACGATGGAGCTTAGGCTTAAAATGTGCCCTGCAAATAATAATGATGTTGATAATGTGTTATTTTGGTCCCCAGATGATGAGTCCTAATGGCTGGACTATTGAGCACCAGATATTTTCTGCAATTTTCGCCCTGAGGATTAAAACACATATATTTCTCAATTACAAATTAATTATTTCTACATCGTTCGAAAGCATTAATTATCTAGACTGGAAAATGCACAATTATGTTCCACTTCAGAAATTCCAGCCCCTCGGATGCGCTACACACTTAAGCTGAAGAGCAAATATTGAAATTTTGACAGTCATTTCAACAATGATGCCACCAAATCTAAAGCAATAGATGGGCCTTTAATGAGCCTTCGGAATCAATTACAACACTCCTTTATATGTGTGTCCATACTTAAGATAGACGTAGATGTAAAACTATACATCACTTGCACTGCAGTTGTCGTCAGCTCAACACTGACCCCTATCTTTTTGATCGGTACTGCATCGTATATGTTCTATGCACAGTAAATGAGGTTTTATAGTGAGCCACCTGTTACAGTGCTCAAGTTCCATCTTCAAAGAAATACCAAGACTTTTATGATAATTTCAATCTCTGCTCCTCTTTGGTTTTTAAATATGATCTTTAACCACAGATGAGAAGGATGATGACTGGTCTTGATGGTCTCATTTATCAAAAGAGCCCATCTAAACATTTACATAATGACCCATGGAAAGCATTCAAATGATTATTTATGATGAGCTGGCGGCAGAGTTGTGGGTGGACGCTCAGGCCCACCCACAACACAGTTCAACAAAGTTTAACCTCCACAGCAACATATCTCACCTTCTTTTTCTGGTTAGATTCTTTAAAAAAATGTTTTATCACATTAACAGAGGATGAACTCAACCTTCTCTGGTGTGCAAGCAGCTTCACAAAGGCTGTTTACTGGGACCTATATCGACTTTTGCCCTCCTCGAGAGTTTTCATGTTAACTCGATTCTAATATTTGAGATTACGGGTCTGTTTATAGAAGATGATTTGCATTCTGAATAGGAAATACTGTAGTTAAATGCAGAATGGGGTGTTGTATGGTGGTGAATGTCCTGCAACTGATGTGTCCATTAGTCCCACTCTAGTGCTCCACAGGCGACAAAAGAATGTGAATATTAATATGGTGTCTGCAGTATTCAGGGTGGAGTCTTCAGGTTTATGCAATTTGTGGAGTTCTTTCAATATTTGCTGTCTATTCTTAAACACGTAGCTGAGACTGAAGGTGTGACTTCTTCTGTGTGACAGAGAAGCAGAAAACTATTAGAGACATGCAGCTTCTAATCAAACAACCTCCCACACAGTAGGAAAAAAATCAAAAAGGAGCCAAAGGAGCTCAGAAATCAGAATAAAGGAAATGTTCCATCCCTAGGAAACATAATTATGATTCCCTTCAGTAAATAGTTTCCATTAACAGTGAGACCTTTAGGCCCGCTGACCATATGCATTCAAAGTGTAGGAGGCAAAAAGAAAATGTAAATGCGAGACCAGCAAATATGTACTTCTGGCATCATCTCAGTAAAATGTGCTATTTCTTTTCCTATCAGCATTAATTATCATTAATTTCCAATAACAAAAGGCCTCCAGAGGCTTCATCCGCCTCCAATTGCATACAGCTTTTCCCCTTGTCCTCTGTCAGGTCCCTCCATCATCAGACTGGGGGGGGGCATCTTCTTTATCCTCCTTATGGTTAAAGTTGGTTCATGGTTGTACAGTTTTGACCCTGTCAAGATGTTCAGGGTCCAATTGTTGCTGAGCTGTCACACTTGTGATCACCGAGCCACCAAAGTCCTGGCTGAAAATGTCTTTCTCCTTGAGCACACATCTGGATTTGGTGCTGATTTTAGTGATGAATTATGTGTTATCAGTGGGTGCGTTGAATGACTCTTTTTGCTGTCTCACACACATTAAGAGGAAAGATTTTCCTGATTTTGCAGGGCCAAAGTAACCATATTACAAGAGGAGTAATTTTAGAAGAGAATAGAGTCGTGCCGTGTTTCGTTCTGAGCCAGGGTTGTGATTTGGGTCATTATCCTGTTGAATGACCCCTGACCTGTGACTGAGACGAGGCTTTCTTACAGCTGCAGATTTGCATTCTTCATGTTTGCGTCTGGGAACACAGAGCTAATGAGAAGTACTGCCTCAGGACATCCTCCAAGAAGATTTGTGGCTTCTAAATATGAATTCCAGTCTTGATTTTTTTATGATTAGCTTTCAACGGCGGCGTCCTTATCGATCGTCTTCCATTAAGTCCACTTTGGCTCAAATGGGGACGGACGGTGCAATCTGATGTACCTTGACCTCAGCGTTGACCTCCAATCTCTCTGGAAGTTGTTCAGGGTAACCGTATACTACCCGTCTCTCCAATTTCTCATCAATTATCCTGTTGCAGCCACAGCTTGGGTCAATCCTGTAGACCTTAAAATTCTGAAAAATATGTACATGGGAACCTGGAGCTGCCTGAAGAGGCGACCCTGAGACTTCTCACTCGTTAGCTCTCTGCGGCACAGTGAGGCTTTTGACTGTGTCTCACCCTTAAAACAGGCAGCGTGACAGACGCCTGTGACGATACAGGTGTCTGTGATGAGGGAATTGTTTTCAGTGTCACAGCATCAGGTCGGTTTTATTATGTCCGTTTACTGAAGTGTTTTAGTTAAACATTTACATTTGTCAGTTTCGTCAAATTCCTCGCCGTCGGACGCTTTTCTTTCTGTAATAGAAGGATTTCAACAGTTTGGGGTTTGCATGTCAATGTGAAGCACAGCAAAATCGGCCGGAGCTGCATTAACAACTTTTAAGATCAAGCTCACAGAGATGGAGCGCCGTCGTTGTAAAGGGAAGATTTGCTGCAGTAGGAAACTAAAGATAAAAGAAATGAAAAAGTAAAGCATCATCATCAAAAGGCTTAATGCAGCTGACTATCACACACACGGGGCTGCTCATTGAGTGAACACTGATTCATTCATATTCAAGACTGAATATTTAGTTTAAAACAGATCCCGGGGCCCCGAGTGTCGCTGGAGATAAGAGCCTGCTGCCGACACCAACCAAGCAGCCAAGGCTTGATTACTACAATTAGGAGTTCCTGTGTTTATCCTTTTTTTAGGATAAAGTTATGAGCTGATCCAGGCATATAGTTTCATTTTTCTGTTGTTAATTGGCAATTACGTTATGTTGCACATCAGCTGACATTACACAGTATCCAAAAGTAAAGTAAGTAGTAGTGTAGTACTGTAACTAATTACTTTAAGCAGTGAATAATTAAGTGAGGAAGACTACAGCTTGGTCTGCAACATCTGTCAAGCAGTCTCTTGAACGAGTTTTTTCTCTTCCACATCACCATCAGACACCATTTTTGGAGCCCAAAGTGATGCTCATTTATCTCTGGGCCTGGATCCCCATTCATAAGACCTGTCATCCTCCCCTCGGTCCAGAAGATCATCGGTGGCTGGCTCAGCTCATCATATTCTTTGTCTCCCTCAAAGCTGGTGCAGGCTGTAGCCAGATTGTAGAGACCAGAGCACCCAGAGACCAGACGCCTGGTATCAGGGTTAGGGTTAGGACAATTCTGCAGGAGCTGAGATGCTGGCCACCAGCAGAAACACTGCCCTCATCTCTAAACCATGAAGACCATCTCATCTGCCTTGATCCACTAACTCATACGTGACGCAGATGTGGCCCTCGTGAGTAAAACGACCCCTGCACCTGTAGCAGAGGTGTCTGGATCCAAACCTCGAAGCTGTCTCAGGATGGAGATTAAGCCCAGGAAATCTCTTGTTGATCTCGGTGTCCTCCATCTCACCAGTTTTTATTCTCAAACATTTGTTCTCTTCTCCAGGCACGTCAGACAGCTGGAGTTGGTCTGTGATGAAAGTGCCCTTCCTATGTTGAGCTCATGGACGTCGCGTCCAGGTGATCACCTGATGCTCTCTCCATGCTCAGCTCAGTAGATGAACTGGAAATACTGAGTCCAAATTGGCTTTCTGCCCTTTAAACATGCCCTCTGCTGCAAAGCTGCTTCCTCCGCGTGTCTCGGACCAGAGAGCTGCTTACTGCTGCTTCTTGCTTTTTAAAAACACGCTATGATCTCCCAAAACAAGTTGCTGTAGCAACGCGGCTAGTGGCCTCACTGCTAGGCTTGGCAGGAGCTGAAGTGCTGAAGAACAAATAGACCTCATCAATCCTGCAATATTCTAGTTTTTTTGAACAATCAGCTACTTTTAGGGCTACGGATTTGATGGTTTAAATGTTGCCATTAAAATTGGTGGGTGAAATTAGCCATGTGTTATGAAACATATATATTGTGAAATATATTAACTTTACCAGCGCAAATTCACCACAGCAACCATAACTGAGAGGAGAGTTTCAACAATCAGCAAACAGAAACTTAATTTGTTGTGCTTTGGTCTAATGTTCATGTCTTCCTGGTGTTACTGTGGGTTCCTCATTAATAATTCTGAATACCTGCTGATATTTACAGTTATTTATACTATATTATGGACATTCACATGTATACTAGGCCCTTACAGAGCAGACATTTAAGATGAACAGAATATAGAGCGATCTGAGTGGAAATGGATTCATTCTTCCACACTGATGAAGAATAACGTGTTATGAACACAAATAACTCGCACATAGAGGCTGTCTAAAACACTTGAATTTTTGTCTGCATAAATTAATTCCACACATCTTCTTTTCACATCTAATTAATGTTTGTAGATTGGATTGCTTGAAGAAACGGAGAACTTTCGCTGTAGCCAAAAAGGCAGCCTGTCCAAGCAATTAGCTCCTTCCCAAAAGAGTGAATCTGACTAATTGACTTGGCAGCCGAATGCTTATGCATATTTCAACCACGAAGAGTCACTAATCACAGCAAAATTGTAATCCAGGAGTTCTCAGCTTTTTCATTAGAGGTATTTGTTCTCTCTGTGTGATCGTCAGTAACTTCTCTCCGGCTGACAGTTGATTTTAATTATCGACACAAACATGAAAAGCAAATATGTTGTGCACAAGTGGGTGTTTATCCAACCATTCCACAATCTGGGTCAGGGTGTTGCTGGAATCTGTCCCAGCAGTCACTGAGCAGGAGGCACCGGGTCACCATCAGATGCATTTGGCCGATTTTCTTTCATTGAATTTTCTAAACGTTTGTGCGTTAGGTGACGTTGCAAGTGAATAAGACACTTCCTGTCCTCAGACTGGCGCAGCTGGTTATTTACAGAGTCTGTTTGCCACTCCTTGTGTACGCCACATGCATATTCATAAATATACTCTGCGTGCTGCATTTAAAGGAAGTTAAACCATCCAACAATCATTTATTTGGTCAATGTGTTATTACAATTACAATTACTGTACACAGCCCACAGAATGCTTGATGATGAGTCTGCAGCAAACTGTGAATGCTGACGTCAATCCCGGATTGATTTTGCAAGTCATTACAAAGTCTATAAATTAACACGGCGTCGATTTAACGCCATTTAAAATGTGAACACAACAGCGGAATCTCGCTGTCAAATACTGGCCAAGGTTAGAACTCATTAGATTTATTGGATCGTGGACTTAAATGAGTCCAGATATTTGAACAGTTATTGAAACAGTTGCCAAGAGTGACCTAGAGAGTCAGGTGAGGCATATGGAGATTGTGTGTGTCTGTGTGTGTGTGAGAGAGAAGTTTGTGTTGTCATGTGATGTGAACAGGTGTCGGTATATAGAGGCATAAACTAAACTCATTGGACCTCTTTTGAGTATTAGAAACTCCAAGTCCGGCGTCACCATTGTATTACACTGTCTCACCGTTTCGTTGCTATTAGCAACTTTTAACTTAATTCACAAAAGATTATGCCATTTATTCATACGTTTGTGAGCTCGGCTGTTCTATCAGCCACACAGGTTGGCTGTGTTGTGTGCTGTGCTGTGTCACCTCAGCAAAGGTCGAAGGTGCAAAACTCAGGTGATAAAAGGAAATGTAAAACAGTCACGGTGCCGTGTGATTTAGAGGCATGATTGAAGGGTTGTTCGATCCTTTTCATGGCAGTCGCTTAATGAATCCTGCTGCATTTATGTCTTGACCCCTTCCTTTCATCATCTTCCTTCAGAGGTGGACTCACTGCTGCACATCGGCGCGACAGTAATTAACGTTACAATATGGGATCAAGCCGGAGAATTCATAAGTCAAGGCTTTTATAAGTGCAATAAACCAGGACATCAGACCAGAATGCCACAGATTATACCTTGACATTTATCAGGGATGCAATTTTCATTGGATTTCAATAAACTGAGGCTATTTGGTGGGGTTACAGTGATACGGAGCTTGAACTGGTGGAGTCCATTGTTGAACAACCTGGCGATATTTCTAGGTAACAGGACAGCAACCTTCATGCCCCCATCAGCATCATCAGGACAGCAGTGGATAGAGAAGCTGACCGGGACTCATCACATGGACCCTCAACACCCCATTAACAGGCTGTTCCAGCTGCTGCCATCCTTCAGCCTGTTGTAGCTCCTCACAGCCTAACCAAGCTTCTTTTTAGATCGCAGAATATAATGGCCGGTGGTTGCTGCTGTAATTATTGGGCATATGACCGTAAAAATCTTGAATCTAAACTAATGGCAGTGGTGGTTTCGAATGAATTCCACCTATTTTTTTCCCTCTTACACACAAAAACACTGTAAGACTCTGCAGGATGGCAGACAAAACGAATGGCAGTAAAGAGAAAAACCCTGGAGGGGAAGTGGGTGTACAACTGTGTATTCAGGTGTTTTTGCAGAATGTAATAAACCTTCTATTATGACATATGCATATGGTATCCTGGTATATAATAAACATTTACCACATAAGATTAATATAGTACAAAATGACAACATGCATTCTTGACTACTCTGTTCATTCAATTTTATTCCTTTATTTAAATCAAATAGTGTTTCTCTGACACAACTCTGATGCTGTTTTTGCTTGCTTTTATAGAGGACCAGCTGCTCTCAGCACGGCCCCAGATAAGGGTGGAAAAAAGAAAAAAGGGGCCCCAATCTAAAATAAACTAACGGAAACCTGTAATATTCAAAAATATTAAAAATTCATCCAAAAACCACAAGTTCTGCCACGTCCCAGTGGCAAACCTCTTTAATCTTTCCAAACCATCTGCCCAAAGTTTGCTTAATCAAGCAAAACACAGTGACATCAAGCTCTCTGGTGAGAGCAACAAAAACCTGTAGATTTTGGAGAATTCACTCCAAAACTCATAACATTTTAGCAGAAAGGTTAGAAAAAAATGATTCTAACTGTGTGCGGTGATTGCAAAATAGGGACCGTTCTAAATAAAATTAAGCAAATAGCAATGGGCATAGCGCCCCCTTGTGGTGTTGTAGTATTGAGAGGCATATAACTGAATAAGTAAACGGCACATTGTGTACCCACACTGATGGAGATTTAGTCATTTTTCTGCAATTTTTTTAACAATTACTATTTTGTTCGGTCGTCAAGGCAATGACAGCAATCTAGCTATAAATATTTCAGTAATGTGAAAAGACCTTTCATATGGTACCAGTACAGTTACTTAGCCACCCTGATTCAATAAGACTTCTCGGTTTTTTATTCCTTATAAATTCAAACAAACTCATCAAATTATACTTATTTCGGTTTAATTGTTTTTCTCTTCGGAGTATAATATACTCCCACT
Source organism: Takifugu flavidus (assembly GCF_003711565.1). Taxonomy (NCBI): domain Eukaryota; kingdom Metazoa; phylum Chordata; class Actinopteri; order Tetraodontiformes; family Tetraodontidae; genus Takifugu; species Takifugu flavidus. Next base: position 2,557,801 of record NC_079539.1, read on the forward strand.
AAAGCCGAAATGTACATTATACAAAACAAAATATACCTTTTTTTAATTTAACAATCATATTTTTAAAAAGAAAGAAACGGAAACGGAACCAATCCGGAAGCACGTGTCCGTGACGTCATACTGAGAAAACAAAAACAAGTGGACGTCTCGCAACATCTCTGGTGTTGTTGTTTTTAGTATGTTGGTCGTGTTTTCTCCATAAAAAAACAGCCATTGTCTGGACTCTTCGTAGTTATGGTGAGGTTAATTCTTTTGACAATAAGAATCGAACTAATGTTTACACCACTTGGCTAATGTGTGCGAGGTGAGGGTAGCTAACCCAGGAACAGCGTTGCTCCGTCTGTTGAAGCCAGAAAAAGGAACATTTTTTCTCACTACAGGTGTATTTTCAGTCTTTCCTGCAGGCATTACCTTGAATCAGGCTGATGCGATAGTTTCGTGGAAACCTTAGAGCGATCGTCTAGCAGCAACCATGGCTCAGCAGAGAGGAGTGAACAGCCTCCAGTTCAACCAGGATCAGAGTAAGAAGAAAGGCAGCACAGACGAATCTGCCTGCCTGATTTACACTTCTAGATTCTCACTCATTTGCACTTTTACCTTTTGGTCGCAGGCTGTTTCTGCTGTGCTATGGAGACAGGGGTCAGAATTTATAACGTGGAGCCCTTAATGGAGAAAGGCCACCTGGGTAAGTGATTAAGAATTTAAATATGACAGCACAAGAAAGTTGAATATCATTGCCTAAATTCAGATTATGAAGAGCTCCTCTGCCTGCAACATGTCAAGAAAACAAGTGTACCTGTTTAGAACAATCAATTTCTGTGTCTGTATTTATCATTTATCATGATAAACTGTTGTTTATTCTTGCCCTTGAGATAAATAGTCACTACTCATATAGCCTATACAATGAAGCCTATAGTTAAACTAGTTTCCCTTACCTGTTTAATAGTTGGTTTTAGACTTGTGTTACACAATATTCATTTAGGATTTGCCATTTTTCATTTTCAAATTTGGTATTTGTTTAAATCTTGTTTGGATGCATAAGCTGTCTGTGATGTCCAATTATGTAGCTGTAGTTACCTACCTTAGTTACCTACCTTAGTTACCTGCCTACTCTACAGGAGTGACATTTGTACCTGCAATGACTTTCTAAATGTGTGTTTCCAGATCACGAGCAGGTAGGTAGCGTGGCCCTGTGCTCCATGCTGCATCGATCCAACCTACTGGCTTTTGTTGGTGGAGGAATTAACCCCAAGTTCTCAGAGATTTCTGGCAAGTAGATGCTATAGTTTAGGGTTTATTTTTGTTATTGTATTTATTGTTATTTTTTTCACATCTATTTTTTCTTTGTCATTATAACTTATTAATAACAGAGCTACTTTTTTTATTTAAGATTATTTTTGTTTTTTCTATCTGTTGCCACAGATTTTCTCCCACTCAATGTGAGCACTTTGTGTTAGTTTGTATAGGAATTGCCTTCCTGAGGTCTAAACATTTTCTTGTTATGGTCTGGTGCCAGTGCTGATCTGGGATGATGCTCGTGAGTCGCGGGATGCAAAAGACAAACTGGTGCTGGAGTTCACCTTCACCAAACCTGTCCTTGCTGTTCGCATGAGGCACGACAAGTGAGTTTGCAGTCGGTGGTCATTCACTTCAGCAGCGGATTTCCATTGGGCAGCCATTTGAAATGCTGGTTTTGTCTCTAGGATCATCATTGTATTAAAGAACAGGATCTATGTGTACAGCTTCCCAGATAATCCTGTCAAGCTGTTTGAGTTTGACACCAGAGATAACCCAAAAGGTAAGGAGGCCCATTTGCATTATTATCTCACCGTTCAACTTTATTTACTGGGACATTTCTTCCAGGCCTGTGTGATTTATGTCCCAGTCCGGACAAACAATTGCTTGTTTTTCCTGGTCACAAGTGCGGCAGTTTACAGCTGGTTGTAAGTGACGGCAACAGACCATAGTTATACCATTTGTCTGACTAAAGGTTATAGATAGATTATATTGTTGTCTCCAGGACCTATCCAACACCAAGCCTGGCACATCGTCGGCCCCCTTCACCATCAACGCCCACCAGAGTGAGATCGCCTGCATGGCGCTGAACCAGCCAGGCAGCGTGGTGGCGTCGGCCTCTCGCAAAGGAACGCTTATTCGCCTGTTTGACACAACGACCAGAGACAAGCTGGTGGAGCTGCGCAGAGGCACCGACCCAGCCACCCTCTACTGGTACACTGATGAATTTACAATGGGAAATTCCACTGCTTTTCACTCAATAAGTAATTCTGTTCATATATGTTCTACATTTAAGGAGATTTCCATAATTTATTTAAATAATCCTCTTGTCTTGAGTTGTCAGTTTATTGCAGGGCCCTATATGAGCATTGGTGGGTTCAGTACCTTGCTCAAGGGTACTTCAGCAGTGCTCTGAAGGTGTTCTAGCACTTCCCCCTACTACCAGAACACCTTCCATGGAGCTCGAACAGGAAACCCTCCACTTGTCAGCCCAGTTCCCTCCAGACTGAGCTTCCACCGCCCCTATTTAAATAATAATACTAGAACATGTTGGTCAAAGCTGTAAAAAATTAACACGTGAAGCCTTTAAATGTGGACTCTACTCTTTCATTTATCCTCTCCAGTATAAACTTCAGCCATGACTCCTCCTTCCTGTGCGCCTCCAGTGACAAAGGCACTGTTCACATCTTTGCACTGAAAGACACCAAACTGAACCGGCGCTCGGCGTAAGGACCCGTCTTCCGAATGCGTCGCGGCTTTTTAAATGTTTCATTGCTTAAAGTTTTTTCCGATCCACAGACTGGCTCGCGTTGGGAAGGTAGGGCCTGTGATTGGTCAGTATGTGGACAGCCAGTGGTCACTGGCCAGTTTCACTGTGCCAGCTGAGTGCGCCTGCATCTGTGCTTTTGGAAAGAATACATCCAAGAATGTCAACTCTGTCATTGGTAAGGAAATCCATCAAATGCACAGGCACAAAGCCTTATTTTACACTCAGTATAAATTAATTTGATCCTCTTGACTTGAATCTTGTGTGTTCACTCCATGAGCATGAGGTCAATCAATTCAGTAACAAAGACATCGTGATTGGAGAAAAGTCTGACACACATTGAAATTATTAATACAGAAACATAGACCAAAAAAGTAAGTCAGTATCCATGGTAGTTATTTAGCATTTTTATCAAAGTACAAATAAGTCTACCAAACCAAACTGACAATGGAAGCATGACAAAAAGTAGCATGTAATTAACTGTGCACTTCCCTAATGGATCTCTGGATCCGCGTGTACCCTGTTATACAAAGCCAAACAAAGGTGTCATTGATATCCCTCCTCTTCTGCAGCCATTTGCGTGGATGGAACCTTCCACAAATATGTGTTCACCCCCGATGGCAACTGCAACCGTGAAGCCTTCGACGTCTATCTGGACATATGTGATGACGATGACTTCTAAGCTGAAAATATTACTGAGAGCGTAAAGGGATGTGGGGACATTGATAACGAATAAAAATCTGAATGGTTTTTGCCTTGTTCAGGACACAGGTGGAAAAACCAGTCAGATGATTCTCTCTGAAGTCGTAATCAGTTGTATCTGCAGTGTGTAGCAGCATCAATATTCATTCAGACTTTATCTGATTTTAGCATCACTGGAGCATCAAAAAGTTTGGGTCCTGTGCAAAAGGTGTCAAATTTACAGTAAACAAACCTTTGCCTGTGTAAGGTATCACTTAAGTCCAAGGGTAGTTAAATGAATACGGTAAATGTTTAACTGCTTTTAATGAAATCCTTGTTGATAAAATTGGTTCTTTTATACATCATCAAATGATGGTTTGCTTATTACACTGTTGTTTTTATTGTGTGTAAAAATTAAAGACATGACTGCTTCAATGAGAGATGCTTCATTAAGGAGTCAAAGTAGTGATTTCTGTCACTTCCCCTGAAATTAACCGTATGATATACTGCATAAGTAACATTTAATTGCAAAGTCCCTTTGAAGTCTATACATGTAAAAAAAAATAATCTTATGTTCAGTTAGAACCAGGGTTTGTGAAATAATGTAATTTTGGTCTTATGTGTAATGACACCTTTTACGGTCTAAAAAAATTGAAGTTCACATTTAGATGATAAAATTTTAAGACCTTTCTTTTACCTTACTCGTGCATTTTAATTATGACAAGCTTTATACCAGAGTTTTATATTAAAAAGGATAAAACTGTCTAAAAGCAGCTCTGCTGCATCAGTTTTCCTTAGTAACTATGGAAGCTGATGAATAATTAATAGACCAGCATTGTTCAGGGCTAAACTTAACCTGAAAACACCGCCCCCCTGTGGCCAAAAAACGAGTCGCACTCTCACAGTTGCTCCGCCCATTTCCTGGTTGATTCAGTGCGAGTTTTCCGCAGCCTTCGGGCACGTTTGGGAGGGGAAAAAATCCATTGTGCGCTTTGAGGAAAGTGAAAATGCCGAGAGTGAAGTTGTTATATTCAATCAAAGTCGAAATATCGGCGTCGTAGGGGTGACCGTCGATATTTGACGGATAAGCCCAGTTACTCGGCGTGCGCGTCCCCGCGGAAACAGATGCAGTTTTCAGCAGAACCTCGTAGTTTTCCGACGGCCAGGAGTCAGACAGCAGCAGGAAGAGAACACACCCTGTGTACCAGGGTTAATAGCGGCTCCATACCGAGCAGACTGGGGGTTAAAGGCAGCAAAGTTCAGCTTGATCACGGTCGAGAATTTCCAGTGTGAGCCAGCAAAACTCCGGTCCTGTCATTACGCTGCATTTACCAAGCGCTGGTTGGAGGTAAAAATAAATGCAACGGTCATTTCAAATGATCAGATAAGCCATTAAATGTTAGTGGACAGTTTTAAAAATGAAGAGACAACCACAGAGAGGTTCACTTAATGTATTTGAGATGCAGTCATTTGAAAATTTAACTGGAGGCATATTCAGACATGGTCAGGGGTGGACAGTTACAGTTGGCCACAGTCAGCGATGGTAACCTTGCCGGCGGTTTTGCCACCTTCTGAGCCCTTTTTCTCCATCTTCTTGACAACATCTATTCCCTCCACAACCTGGCCAAACACAACATGCTTCCCATCCAACCTGGAGGAAAGAAATAGGCTCAACACATTTAACATTTTAGCAGTACATGTTCCAGACCAAGCTTACCAGGCCGTTTTGGCTGTGCAGATGAAGAACTGTGATCCATTGGTATTGGGACCAGCATTGGCCATGGACAGGATACCAGGTCCAGTATGTGTCAACTTGAAGTTTTCATCAGCGAACTTCTCCCCATAAATGGATTTGCCTCCAGTACCATTATGGCGGGTGAAGTCTCCACCCTGAGTTTTAAAGAAAGAAAGCTCATGTGCATGCAATTATGAAGCCACGATTTTAAAATGTTAGCAAAGTATAGAACGTGCAAGAATGTACCTGGCACATGAAACCGGGGATGATGCGATGAAATATGGAGCCCTTGTAGCCAAAACCTTTCTCTCCAGTGCACAATGCACGGAAGTTTTCTGTAAGACAGTTACTTCCTTTATTATCCCAACGTCAATCCCGCTTTACCCGCGCAGAACAAAGCCGCAAAACCAAGAGCGAACTGCAAACGTCAAGATGACGACCAGTGGTCAAACCCCGCACATCGTAGGTCAAGATCCCGATGATCCAAAACGCCACAACTCGCCGCAGTAGCGCTATTGTCGAGATATAAACCGATTTTAAACCGCAACTAGGCCGAGTCAAAGTCTGTCGCAATAAAATAAAGCGGGAGACGGAGGAGCCGAAGTTCTTCATTCTTCCGTCCTCGAGGACGGTGTCCACGTGGTCGCGCACAACCGCACTTGGCCCTGAAACTGGTTCTTCAAGCTCGCGCTTCCTGCCTCACCCACGGCCTCCCATCTTTGAATTTCAATGTACGGTTCATGCGGTCGTAAAGAGGCCTCAAACGGACATAAATTCACCCCGGAGACGCCTAAACAGCCCGCATTCCACCGTAGCGTCCAAGTTCGAGTTGAAATTCACGATTTATCCGCATTCAAAGCTACTCACCGGCAGTCTTTGGGACCACATCAGCGTGAAGCTGCAAAAAGACAGCGGGCATTTTTAATGCATAGAACAAGCGAGTTACGCATTATAAATCCAGGCGTTCATGTTACCTCCATTACAATTCTCCCAGCTGGAGCTCCATCAAACGCGATGTCAAAGAAAACGCGTGGTTTCGCCATTTTGAAAATAGAAAAAAAAAGCGCTTCGGCGTGTCCCAGACGATAAACGAAGAATTTTCGCAGCCTGAATTTTATAGGGATTGATGCACCTGTGACGCAATGGCTGAAGGCCAATCAGCAGGGGGCTCGCTGTTCCTGGCCAACAGGAATGCAACAGGGGCGGGTTCACCGCTGCATGGCGACAGAATCAGCAGTTGTGGCTCATGCGTGGTGCAGAAGTATGAAGTATTCCATTCTCAATGCACGACGACCTCAAATAAAAAAGATCAGACAACGAGGCTTCTGCCTTCTCAGGGTAAGAAGGCATCATGATTGGAGAAAAAAAACTACAAAAACTGCAATAAGGTAAGAGCTACTGTCAAAGGTACTTCTGGAGTGACTAGTTAGTTGCATAGGATGAGAGAACTTTAACTCAATTTACAACAGTATTGAAGTATTAGGTGCCGTGTACCTAAGAATTGAATTGGGCAGAGATGTCCAATAATGCCAAATCTAGTTTTTGTGAATATTTGGGGACCTTAATGTTGCGTTTACTCAGTAAAACCTTTGGAGAGATTGTTCGTGTGTAAATAAAAATTAGACGGTGAATAAACTGTAAGGCACTGGTATTAACACGGGGTTTCATAGCAAATCTGAAGCAACGCGATGGGGGAGGAGTCGTATTATTGTATTTTGATCAGTTTTATAGCTGGCAATCTTTTGCAGTTTGAAAGAATACGCACAGGTGATATCAGAACTTTGATCAAATGCCAGAAGACTATGACTTTACTATTTACTTTAATACTGATTAGCAATATAACAGTAATAAACGTCCTTAAATACCGACACAAAATGGTTTTTGTATCACATAAAGACAAGCACCACAATTAGATTTTATGTTATTCATCTATTTAAAATGCATTTAAAAGCTAATTTGATGCATAAACGACAGATTTAGAGAACATTTACTCTGTCCGGTAGGTGGCGGTAAAGCCCGTTGACGATGGTCTGCTAACCTCAATCTAAATCAGAAGAAAACGAAGAGACACAGGGCTTCAAATTTCATTTATTTACACAATCACCATTTTTAAATTCTGAATTTCTTAACAAATAGGGCAGTTAAATAACAGCTTATAAGGTAAAAAATACAAATATCATCATGGGACACAAATATTTTGAATCAGTTGGAGTTAACGGCTTGTTTCTACTGATGCTGCAGATGTGCATCACACTTAATATTCACTGGGATATAGATGTAAAAGAATTCATGAACATTAGCAGCTCTGTGTCTTTATTTTAGCTCACCACTGTCAGCAATAACAACCTTGGCTTTAGGACTGCCACTCTTTGTGCCTTGTTTCTCAATTGCCTTGACAACATCGATGCCCTCCACAACTTTGCCAAACACCACATGTTTCCCATTCAGCCTGAGGAGGAATGGGGACAAATCAGTATGTAGGAAACCTTTTAAACAGGAACTGCTGAACCTGAAAGAGCTCACCAGTCAGTCGAAGCTGTGCAGATGAAGAACTGTGATCCATTGGTGTTAGGCCCAGCATTAGCCATGGACAGTGTTCCCATACCTGTGTGCTTCAACTGGAAGTTCTCATCAGCAAACTTCTCTCCATAGATAGACTTGCCTCCAGTTCCGTTGTGGTTGGTAAAGTCACCACCCTCAAGAAAGGAAACGGCATTCATTGGAAGCCTACTAACTGAACTTTAGAGGTGAAGGAAGCAGGGTGACATGACTGTACCTGGCACATGAATTTAGGGATGACACGATGAAATGGGACCCCTTGTAACCAAAACCCTTCTCTCCAGTGCACAAAGCACGGAAATTTTCTGTAGTGTAAAGACACTGTCGTTCATTACAGTCAGATGCATTAAAAAATGGGAAATACCTTATGAGTTGTGTTTATTTCTGTTTTTTCCTACACTATCTTGGTCATATTGTAGTTTTGGGTTAATTTTGTGTGCTGCCTTGAAATGTCACATCTTAGTATTGTTCACTTTATCATTTTGCATCCCTTTTTATTCTTTCTCTCAGAAATTATGATGGAAAGACTTTGACAGATTCAGTGAAAATCATTGGCACAATTGATTTTCAATGATACTGCAGTCTTGAAAATGAGGCATTTTTAAGTGTTTACAAGGTTAATGTTTTATATACATCAGAGACAATATTGGGTTGGGTCACTGAATACATAAGGTCATACAGTGATCCCTCGTTTATCGCGGGAGTTGCGTTCCAAAAGTAACACGCGAAAAGTGAAATCCGCGAAGTAGCAACTTTATTTTTTTAAATTATTTTACAATGCAATACTGAACAGTAGAATGAAACCAACATCAAAACCTGTTTTAAAGACCAAAATTTGTTAAAACAATAATTTTAATCTAGTAATACAAGATTGGAAACATTGTCACTCGCGTATTTCACAGTCCCAGCTGCGCCTCTGCGTCCTGACTCCGCTCCGCTGTAGCGTCTGTTTCTACTGAGTCTTCTCGAGAGAAGAGAAGTTTGTATGGGTAGTTGTTGGCGCTCTTTCTTTTTCTGGGCAAGAAGATTTTTATAAACGGATATGCCACCTTCAATTATATTTGAGAACTGCAATGAACGACTCATCAAAGGGTCCCATTCTTGTGCCGTGCGCTGAAGTTCAGTGGCCATTCTCACCATGGTTGCTAAGCGACCAAGTGTTAGTCCGTCCTCCTCCTCTTTATCAACACGTGTGTCTTCAATTGAAAAAATGCAAACGTAAAGTTGGCAGAATGTACAGAAACGAAAACTGTTGACAAGTGAAAAATCAATACAGTACAGCGTCAATATTTTATTATAGACAACAGTAAAGCCCCTGAGCCAATCAGGATTCAGAGGCACTGTAAAAAAAAAAAAAAATCCGCGAAGCAGCGAAGCCGCGAAAGATGAACCGCGATATAGCGAGGGATCACTGTATTTAAAAGCCAAATCAGTTATGTTATGTAATCTATGTATTTGCAAATCAACACATTAGTTCTTAAATTAAGATTCTTTTAGTCATATATTTGAACACATCTTGGAGGATGCTTATAAAAGATTTAACTACCTGCAGTTTTTGGGACCGCATCAGCTCGGAGCTGCAAATAAATGAGATTAAAAAAAATCGTATGTTTCATTTGGGTGAAAGCAAAAACAATCAAGTTATGCTTTTTAATCTAGTTGAACAAAAAATTGACTTTTTGTGTAAAAACAATCGCATGAAAATAATTCCGAAAAGAAAAACAATTCTCTGTCATTTGTGAGAGAAAGAGAATAAATCTACAAAGTGTCTGTTAACAGAGCCATCAGTGACCTGTCCTCGACTGTATTCCCGAGCTGATGGGTGTTTCCATCAGAAGATCACTCAGGGGAACGTATTTGCTGGCCTGCGCATGTGCACAGTTAATCGCATGTTTAAATATTAATATAGGTGGCCTCGCTTTCAAACGTCAATCATACCTGAAATCATCTACTATCTATACCAGGGGTGGGCAAACATTTTGATTCGTGGGCCACAATGGGTTCTAACATTTGACAAAGGGGCCGGACCAGGAGCAGATGGATGGATGGAGTGCTTTGGTAACCTCACCTCATTGGAGAAAAAATACACATCTTGGGATTGGAGAAAACATGTGCTTTAATTTCAAATGAAAATGAAGAGAAGCATTACAACAAAATATCTGACTTTGGAATGAGTCTTAAAACACTTAAAATCAAATGAATAAAATGTGCCTTTTAAAAAAAAAATTAATAACCATTTCTATTTTAAAGCACTGAAAGTTCTGTTATCCTTCAGGATATCACCATCACTCTCCTCCTGACTGTCTTTTTTCTAGTGGGAAAACACCAGAATTGCAGTGAAAATTTAACATTAACAAGGTTTATTCATTTAATTTTTCAAGTTTGGCGGGCCGGATTAAAACGTTTAACGGGCCGCGTGTGGCCCCCGGGCCTTAGTTTGCCCATGCCTGATCTATACTAATTATGTCACGAGTTAAAATGAGACGATATGCAAAACATGGCGCGTCTCGTCCGTTTGTTTACCTCCATTATAATCCTGCCGGCTTTGGCGCCATCAATTGTGATGTCAAAGAAAACGCGAGGGTTTTCCATGTCTTCGCGGGAGTCAAAAAATAAAATAAAGGAACAACCATATGTGCAATGATTATTATGAATAAAAATTAAATATAAAATAATGGCAATTACAATGTGTTACAAAATAGGTGGAATAATTTACATTATTTCCGAAGTAAATTTGCAGTTAATCAGTGTAGCATCTCCAATGTCATTGCAATGCTGCTCTTGTTGCCTTGTCTCAGCACAATCAAACAAGAGTCTGTAAATAATTATAGGAAAAAATCATCAGCTTTGAAAAGTGGCGTTAAGAAACATTGCAAAATGCATTATTCTCTGTACGCTGACTGCCGCCTGTCATACATTTTAGGGTGACCTCAAACTTTTACAATTGCATTATAATTTTCCAACATATATATTAATATATGCTGACTGTGCCAAAGGTGATGCATTATCCAACTAAAAACATGAAAATTACCATGATTAACAGTTTGTTACACACGTTCTCTAATGAAAACAGCTGATTATACAGTACATAAACCCGTGCCATGATGGGTTATGCATGTGAAATAAGGATAGGATATGGATAAAAGACTTTATTGATCCCACATCGGGGAAATTCCACGTTAAAGCGGTAGCCCGTGGTGTACAATACAGAAAAGTACTAAAAGAAAAAAATAAAGACTCTTATATTATGTACATTGTAAAGTATATACAGAAATTAAAATTATGTACTGATCTATGTAATGTGTATGTAATGATCCGAAAACATACTAGCATCATTCTAACGGCAGAAAATGCCATAACATACAGTTGTAGTCATATACAGTAAACCCTAAAAGGCCCCAAAAGAGGGTAAAATCAACAGAGGCAAAGATGGGAGTTTGTGTTATTTCAGTGCTGAATGATGTTAGAGATGCAGTGAACCTCAGCAAGATTCATTTAGAAAAACATGATTATTGTACATGTTTTTGTTTTAAAAGGTCAAATTATGCATTGGCTTATTCTCATCAAAACCCATGAAAGTTACATCACATACAAAAAGCTACATCACATCTGGTGTATAAAAGCAGTAATGACTTCATGTTAAGTAGAAACGGACTGAATGGTCGCCCCATGTGAATATTTTACGCCAATTTAATATTCAGAACTAGCTTTTTTTATTTTTAGAAAATGTATACTCTCTTCTCAAACCATTTTAAGACTTTAGCAGGATATAAGGGAATGCAGGGAGGCCAGAAACAATGTTGGTTTTGTCTCTTCAGGAGTCATTTAGATTAAAGAGACAAATCTGTGACCGTATATTTTATCTCACAGGATTTTACACATGTGCTTGAGAAACAAGTTATATATGAAATAACTCACAGCTTTCACTGTCCTTCTCTTCAATCCAGCTGTATAAACCCGTAATTATACAGTATTGGAATCCCTCAGCCCGTGCTTTGTGCTATAGGTCAGGGGTGGACAGTTACAGTTGGCCACAGTCAGCGATGGTAACCTTGCCGGCGGTTTTGCCACTTCTTGAGCCCTTTGCCTCCATCTTCTTGACAACATCTATTCCCTCCACAACTTTGCCAAACACAACATGCTTCCCATCCAACCTGGAGGAAAGATAAATAGGATCAACACATTTAAACATTTTAGCAGTACATGTTCCAGACCAAGCTTACCAGGACGTTGCGGCTGTGCAGATGAAGAACTGTGATCCATTGGTATTGGGACCAGCATTGGCCATGGACAGGATACCAGGTGCAGTATGTTTCAAGCTGAAGTTTTCATCAGCGAACTTCTCCCCATAAATGGATTTGCCTCCAGTACCATTATGGTTGGTGAAGTCTCCACCCTGAGTTTTAAATAAAAAAAAAGCTCATGTGCATGCAATTATGAAGCCACGATTTTAAAATGTTAGCAAGTATAGAACGTGCAAGAATGTACCTGGCACATGAAACCGGGGATGATACGATGAAATATGGAGCCCTTGTAGCCAAAACCCTTCTCTCCAGTGCACAATGCACGGAAGTTTTCTGTAATTATTATCCCAACGTCAATCCCGCTTTACCCGCGCAGAACAAAGCCGCAAAACCAAGAGCGAACTGCAAACGTCAAGATGACGACCAGTGGTCAAACCCCGCACATCGTCACCGTATTTCGTAGGTCAAGATCCCGATGATCCAAAACGCCACAACTCGCCGCAGTAGCGCTATTGTCGAGATATAAACCGATTTTAAACCGCAACTAGGCCGAGTCAAAGTCTGTCGCAATAAAATAAAGCGGGAGACGGAGGAGCCGAAGTTCCTCATTCTTCCGTCCTCGAGGACGGTGTCCACGTGGTCGCGCACAACCGCACTTGGCCCTGAAACTGGTTCTTCAAGCTCGCGCTTCCTGCCTCACCCACGGCCTCCCATCTTTGAATTTCAATGTACGGTTCATGCGGTCGTAAAGAGGCCTCAAACGGACATAAATCCACCCCGGAGACGCCTAAAAAGCCCGCATTCCACCGTAGCGTCCAAGTTCGAGTTGAAATTCACGATTTATCCGCATTCAAAGGTACTCACCGGCAGTCTTCGGGACCACATCAGCGTGAAGCTGCAAAAAGACAGCGGGCATTTTTAATGCACAGAACAAGCGAGTTACGCATTATAAATCCAGGCGTTCATGTTACCTCCATTACAATTCTCCCCGCTGGAGCTCCATCAAACGCGATGTCAAAGAAAACGCGTGTTGCCGCCATTTTGAAAACAGAAAAAAAGCGCTTCGGCGTGTCCCAGACGATAAACGAAGAATTTTCGCAGCCTGAATTTTATAGGGATTGATGCACCTGTGACGCAATGGCGGAAGGCCAATCAGCAGGGGGCTCGCTGTTCCTGGCCAACAGGAATGCAACAGGGGCGGGTTCACCGCTGCATGGCGACAGAATCAGCAGTTGTGGCTCATGCGTGGTGCAGAAGTATGAAGTATTCCATTCTCAATGCACGACGACCTCTAAAAAAGATCAGAACGAGGCTTCTGCCTTCTCAGGGTACGAAGGCATCATGATTGGAAAAAAAACTGCAATAAGGTAAGAGCTACTGTCAAAGGTACTTCTGGAGTGACTAGTTAGTTGCATAGGATGAGAGAATTTTAACTCAATTTACAACAGTATTGAAGTATTAGGTGCCGTGTACTTAAGAATTGGACTGGGCAGAGATTTGTATTAAACACGTCCAATAATGCCAAATCTAGTTTTTGTGACGCTAACACAACTATATTTGGGGACCTTAATGTTGCGTTTACTCAGTAAAACCTTTGGAGAGATTGTTCGTGTGTAAATAAAAATTAGACGGTGAATAAACTGTAAGGCACTGGTATTAACACGGGGTTTCATAGCAAATCTGAAGCAACGCGATGGGGGAGGAGTCGTATTATTGTATTTTGATCAGTTTTATAGCTGGCAATCTTTTGCAGTTTGAAAGAATACGCACAGGTGATATCAGAACTTTGATCAAATGCCAGAAGACTATGACTTTACTATTTACTTTAATACTGATTAGCAATATAACAGTAATAAACGTCCTTAAATACCTACACAAAATGGTTTTTGTATCACATAAAGACAAGCACCACAATTAGATTTTATGTTATTCATCTATTTAAAATGCATTTAAAAGCTAATTTGATGCATAAACGACAGATTTAGAGAACATTTACTCTGTCCGGTAGGTGGCGGTAAAGCCTGTTGACGATGGTCTGCTAACCTCAATCTAAATCAGAAGAAAACGAAGAGACACAGGGCTTCAAATTTCATTTATTTACACAATCACCATTTTTAAATTCTGAATTTCTTAACAAATAGGGCAGTTAAATAACAGCTTATAAGGTAAAAAATACAAATATCATCATGGGACACAAATATTTTGAATCAGTTGGAGTTAACGGCTTGTTTCTACTGATGCTGCAGATGTGCATCACACTTAATATTCACTGGGATATAGATGTAAAAGAATTCATGAACATTAGCAGCTCTGTGTCTTTATTTTAGCTCACCACTGTCAGCAATAACAACCTTGGCTTTAGGACTGCCACTCTTTGTGCCTTGTTTCTCAATTGCCTTGACAACATCGATGCCCTCCACAACTTTGCCAAACACCACATGTTTCCCATTCAGCCTGAGGAGGAATGGGGACAAATCAGTATGTAGGAAACCTTTTAAACAGGAACTGCTGAACCTGAAAGAGCTCACCAGTCAGTCGAAGCTGTGCAGATGAAGAACTGTGATCCATTGGTGTTAGGCCCAGCATTAGCCATGGACAGTGTTCCCATACCTGTGTGCTTCAACTGGAAGTTCTCATCAGCAAACTTCTCTCCATAGATAGACTTGCCTCCAGTTCCGTTGTGGTTGGTAAAGTCACCACCCTCAAGAAAGGAAACGGCATTCATTGGAAGCCTACTAACTAAACTTTAGATGTGAAGGAAGCAGGGTGACATGACTGTACCTGGCACATGAATTTAGGGATGACACGATGAAATGTGGACCCCTTGTAACCAAAACCCTTCTCTCCAGTGCACAAAGCACGGAAATTTTCTGTAGTGTAAAGACACTGTTGTTCATTACAGTCAGATGCATTAAAAAATGGGAAATACCTTATGAGTTGTGTTTATTTCTGTTTTTTTTGCTGGCCTGCGCATGTGCAGTTAATCGCATGTTTAAATATTAATATAGGTGGCCTCGCTTTCAAACGTCAATCATACCTGAAATCATCTACTATCTATACTAATTATTTCACGAGTTAAAATGAGACGATATGCAAAACATGGCGCGTCTCGTCCGTTTGTTTACCTCCATTATAATCCTGCCGGCTTTGGCGCCATCAATTGTGATGTCAAAGAAAACGCGAGGGTTTTCCATGTCTTCGCGGGAGTCAAAAAATAAAATAAAGGAACAACCATATGTGCAATGATTATTATGAATAAAATTAAATATAAAATAATGGCAATTACAATGTGTTACTAAATAGGTGGAATAATTTACATTATTTCCGAAGTAAATTTGCAGTTAATCAGTGTAGCATCTCCAATGTCATTGCAATGCTGCTCTTGTTGCCTTGTCTCAGCACAATCAAACAAGAGTCTGTAAATAATTATAGGAAAAAAATCATCAGCTTTGAAAAGTGGCGTTAAGAAACATTGCAAAATGCATTATTCTCTGTACGCTGACTGCTGCCTGTCATACATTTTAGGGTGACCTCAAACTTTTACAATTGCATTATAATTTTCCAACATATATATTAATATATGCTGGCCGTGCCAAAGGTGATGCATTATCCAACTAAAAACATGAAAATTACCATGATTAACAGTTTGTTACACACGTTCTCTAATGAAAACAGCTGATTATACAGTACATAAACCCGTGCCATGATGGGTTATACATGTGAAATAAGGATAGGATAAGGATATGGATAAAAGACTTTATTGATCCCACATCGGGGAAATTCCACGTTAAAGCGGTAGCCCGTGGTGTACAATACAGAAAAGTACTAAAAGAAAAAAATAAAGACTCTTATATTATGTACATTGTAAAGTATATACAGAAATTAAAATGATGTACTGATCTATGTAATGTGTATGTATGTATGTATGTATGTAATGATCCGAAAACATACCAGCATCATTCTATTCTAACGGGAAAATGCCATAACATACAGTTGTAGTCATATACAGTAAACCCTAAAAGGCCCCAAAAGAGAGTAAAATCAACAGAGGCAAAGATGGGAGTTTGTTGTATTTCACAGTGCTGAATGATGTTAGAGATGCAGTGAACCTCAGCAAGATTCATTTAGAAAAACATGATTATTATACATGTTTTTTGTTTTAAAGGTCAAATTATGTCTTGGCTTATTCTCATCAAAACCCATGAAAGTTACATCACATACAAAAAGCTACATCACATCTGGTGTATAAAAGCAGTAATGACTTCATGTTAAGTAGAAACGGACTGAATGGTCGCCCCATGTGAATATTTTACGCCAATTTAATATTCAACTAGCTATTTTTTATTTTTAGAAAATGTATACTCTCTTCTCAAACCATTTTAAGACTTTAGCAGGATATAAGGGAATGCAGGGAGGCCAGAAACAATGTTGGTTTTGTCTCTTCAGGAGTCATTTAGATTAAAGAGACAATTCTGTGACAGTATATTTTATCTCACAGGATTTTACACATGTGCTTGAGAAACAAGTTATATATGAAATAACTCACAGCTTTCACTGTCCTTCTCTTCAATCCAGCTGTATAAACCCGTAATTATACAGTATTGGAATCCCTCAGCCCGTGCTTTGTGCTATAGGTCAGGGGTGGACAGTTACAGTTGGCCACAGTCAGCGATGGTAACCTTGCCGGCGGTTTTGCCACCTTCTGAGCCCTTTGCCTCCATCTTCTTGACAACATCCATTCCCTCCACAACCTGGCCGAACACAACATGCTTCCCATCCAACCTGGAGGAAAGAAATAGGATCAACACATTTAACATTTTAGCAGTACATGTTCCAGACCAAGCTTACCACTCCGTTTTGACTGTGCAGATGAAGAACTGTGATCCATTGGTATTGGGACCAGCATTGGCCATGGACAGGGTACCAGCTGTAACATGTTTCAAGCTGAAGTTTTCATCAGCGAACTTCTCCCCATAAATGGATTTGCCTCCAGTACCATTATGGCGGGTGAAGTCTCCACCCTGAGTTTTAAAGAAAGAAAGCTCATGTGCATGCAATTATGAAGCCACGATTTTAAAATGTTAGCAAAGTATAGAACGTGCAAGAATGTACCTGGCACATGAAACCGGGGATGATGCGATGAAATATGGAGCCCTTGTAGCCAAAACCCTTCTCTCCAGTGCACAATGCACGGAAGTTTTCTGTAAGACAGTCACTTCCTTTATTATCCCAACGTCAATCCCGCTTTACCCGCGCAGAACAAAGCCGCAAAACCAAGAGCGAACTGCAAACTACAAGATGACGACCAGTGGTCAAACCCCGCACATCGTAGGTCAAGATCCCGATGATCCAAAACGCCACAACTCGCCGCAGTAGCGCTATTGTCGAGATATAAACCGATTTTAAACCGCAACTAGGCCGAGTCAAAGTCTGTCGCAATAAAATAAAGCGGGAGACGGAGGAGCCGAAGTTCCTCATTCTTCCGTCCTCGAGGACGGTGTCCACGTGGTCGCGCACAACCGCACTTGGCCCTGAAACTGGTTCTTCAAGCTCGCGCTTCCTGCCTCACCCACGGCCTCCCATCTTTGAATTTCAATGTACGGTTCATGCGGTCATAAAGAGGCCTCAAACGGACATAAATCCACCCCGGAGACGCCTAAAAAGCCCGCATTCCACCGTAGCGTCCAAGTTCGAGTTGAAATTCACGATTTATCCGCATTCTAAGGTACTCACCGGCAGTCTTTGGGACCACATCAGCGTGAAGCTGCAAAAAGACAGCGGGCATTTTTAATGCATAGAACAAGCGAGTTACGCATTATAAATCCAGGCGTTCATGTTACCTCCATTACAATTCTCCCCGCTGGAGCTCCATCAAACGCGATGTCAAAGAAAACGCGTGGTTTCGCCATTTTGAAAATAGAAAAAAAAAGCGCTCCGGCGTGTCCCAGACGATAAACGAAGAACTTTCGCAGCCTGAATTTTATAGGGATTGATGCACCTGTGACGCAATGGCTGAAGGCCAATCAGCAGGGGGCTCGCTGTTCCTGGCCAACAGGAATGCAACAGGGGCGGGTTCACCGCTGCATGGCGACAGAATCAGCAGTTGTGGCTCATGCGTGGTGCAGAAGTATGAAGTATTCCATTCTCAATGCACGACGACCTCTAAAAAAGATCAGAACGAGGCTTCTGCCTTCTCAGGGTACGAAGGCATCATGATTGGAAAAAAAAAACTGCAATAAGGTAAGAGCTACTGTCAAAGGTACTTCTGGAGTGACTAGTTAGTTGCATAGGATGAGAGAATTTTAACTCAATTTACAACAGTATTGAAGTATTAGGTGCCGTGTACTTAAGAATTGGACTGGGCAGAGATTTGTATTAAACACGTCCAATAATGCCAAATCTAGTTTTTGTGACGCTAACACAACTATATTTGGGGACCTTAATGTTGCGTTTACTCAGTAAAACCTTTGGAGAGATTGTTCGTGTGTAAATAAAAATTAAACGGTGAATAAACTGTAAGGCACTGGTATTAACACGGGGTTTCATAGCAAATATGAAGCAACGCGATGTCGGAGGAGTCGTATTTTTGTATTTTGATCAGTTTTATAGCTGGCAATCTTTTGCAGTTTGAAAGAATACGCACAGGTGATATCAGAACTTTGATCAAATGCCAGAAGACTATGACTTTACTATTTACTTTAATACTGATTAGCAATACAACAGTAATAAACGTCCTTAAATACCTACACAAAAGACACACAAAGACAAACACCACAATTAGATTTTATGTTATTCATCTATTTAAAATGCATTTAAAAGCTAATTTGATGCATAAACGACAGATTTAGAGAACATTTACTCTGTCCGGTAGGTGGCGGTAAAGCCCGTTGACGATGGTCTGCTAACCTCAATCTAAATCAGAAGAAAACGAAGAGACACAGGGCTTCAAATTTCATTTATTTACACAATCGCCATTTTTAAATTCTGAATTTCTTAACAAATAGGGTAGTTAAATAACAGCTTATAAGGTAAAAAATACAAATATCATCATGGGACACAAATATTTTGAATCAGTTGGAGTTAACGGCTTGTTTCTACTGATGCTGCAGATGTGCATCACACTTAATATTCACTGGGATATAGATGTAAAAGAATTCATGAACTTTAGCAGCTCTGTGTCTTTATTTTAGCTCACCACTGTCAGCAATTACAACCTTGGCTTTAGGACTGCCACTCTTTGTGCCTTGTTTCTCAATTGCCTTGACAACATCGATGCCCTCCACAACTTTGCCAAACACCACATGTTTCCCATTCAGCCTGAGGAGGAATGGGGACAAATCAGTATGTAGGAAACCTTTTAAACAGGAACTGCTGAACCTGAAAGCGCTCACCAGTCAGTCGAAGCTGTGCAGATGAAGAACTGTGATCCATTGGTGTTAGGCCCAGCATTAGCCATGGACAGTGTTCCCATACCTGTGTGCTTCAACTGGAAGTTCTCATCAGCAAACTTCTCTCCATAGATAGACTTGCCTCCAGTTCCGTTGTGGTTGGTAAAGTCACCACCCTCAAGAAAGGAAACGGCATTCATTGGAAGCCTACTAACTGAACTTTAGAGGTGAAGGAAGCAGGGTGACATGACTGTACCTGGCACATGAATTTAGGGATGACACGATGAAATGTGGACCCCTTGTAACCAAAACCCTTCTCTCCAGTGCACAAAGCACGGAAATTTTCTGTAGTGTAAAGACACTGTCGTTCATTACAGTCAGATGCATTAAAAAATGGGAAATACCTTATGAGTTGTGTTTATTTCTGTTTTTTCCTACACTATCTTGGTCATATTGTAGTTTTGGGTTAATTTTTGTGTGCTGCCTTGAAATGTCACATCTTAGCATTGTTCACTTTATCATTTTGCATCCCTTTTTATTCTTTCTCTCAGAAATTATGATGGAAAGACTTTGACAGCTTCAGTGAAAATCATTGGCACAATTGATTTTCAATGATACTGCAGTCTTGAAAATGAGGCATTTTTAAGTGTTTACATGGTTAATGTTTTATATACATCAGAGACAATATTGGGTTGGGTCACTGAATACATAAGGTCATATTTAAAAGCCAAATCAGTTATGTTATGTAATCTATGTATTTGCAAATCAACACATTAGTTCTTAAATTAAGATTCTTTTAGTCATATATTTGAACACATCTTGGAGGATGCTTATAAAAGATTCACCTACCTGCAGTTTTTGGGACCGCATCAGCTCGGAGCTGCAAATAAATGAGATTTAAAAAATCGTATGTTTCATTTGGGTGAAAGCAAAAACAAGCAAGTTATGCTTTTTAATCTAGTTGAACAAAAAATTGACTTTTTGCTTGTGTAAAAACACTCGCGTGAAAACAATTCCGAAAAGAAAAACAATTCTGTCATTTGTGAGAGAAAGAGAATAAATCTACAAAGTGTCTGTTAACAGAGCCATCAGTGACCTGTCCTCGACTGTATTCCCGAGCTGATGGGTGTTTCCATCAGAAGATCACTCAGGGGAACGTATTTGCTGGCCTGCGCATGTGCACAGTTAATCGCATGTTTAAATATTAATATAGGTGGCCTCGCTTTCAAACGTCAATCATACCTGAAATCATCTATCTATACTAATTATGTCACGAGTTAAAATGAGACGATATGCAAAACATGGCGCGTCTCGTCCGTTTGTTTACCTCCATTATAATCCTGCCGGCTTTGGCGCCATCAATTGTGATGTCAAAGAAAACGCGAGGGTTTTCCATGTCTTCGCGGGAGTCAAAAAATAAAATAAAATCTCATAAAACTGTTCCTGACAGCGATTCTGATGCGCTCCTTCTGCCTCCGTCTCTATTTATATGAGCCAAGCAGCGCTGACGCAAAAGAATAACACCAATCACCGCCACGTGCACGCTGAAGGGGCAGGGAACGGTCCAATCAGAGCAGAGGTGGGCGGGGCCAATGGATAAACTGTCGGCTGGTTTGATGACCTAAAATAGCTAATGGAGGTTGGATATTGACCTCCTGTATTATTAATTATAATCCGTGGGCGTTAGCACCAATCACACTAAAAATATATGTAGTCTCGTATTATGTAACTGAGACTTGAGCTGGATTTAGCATGAAAATAATTAGATTCAGGACATATTAAGATAGGAGGCATCACAAGTCAAATATTTTTGTTTTTATTTTGATTCAGGAAAGGAACAACCATATGTGCAATGATTATTATGAATAAAAAATAAATATAAAATAATGGCAATTACAATGTGTTACAAAATAGGTGGAATAATTTACATTATTTCCGAAGTAAATTTGCAGTTAATCAGTGTAGCATCTCCAATGTCATTGCAATGCTGCTCTTGTTGCCTTGTCTCAGCACAATCAAACAAGAGTCTGTAAATAATTATAGGAAAAAAATCATCAGCTTTGAAAAGTGGCGTTAAGAAACATTGCAAAATGCATTATTCTCTGTACGCTGACTGCCGCCTGTCATACATTTTAGGGTGACCTCAAACTATTACAATTGCATTATAATTTTCCAACATATATATTAATATATGCTGACCGTGCCAAAGGTGATGCATTATCCAACTAAAAACATTAAAATTACCATGATTAACAGTTTGTTACACACACGTTCTCTAATGAAAACAGCTGATTATACAGTACATAAACCC
This sequence comes from Takifugu flavidus, assembly GCF_003711565.1. Taxonomy (NCBI): domain Eukaryota; kingdom Metazoa; phylum Chordata; class Actinopteri; order Tetraodontiformes; family Tetraodontidae; genus Takifugu; species Takifugu flavidus. The sequence goes on from NC_079539.1 coordinate 2,579,501, forward strand.
GTGCCATGATGGGTTATACATGTGAAATGATCCGAAAACATACTAGCATCATTCTAACGGCAGAAAATGCCATAACATACAGTTGTAGTCATATACAGTAAACCCTAAAAGGCCCCAAAAGAGGGTAAAACCAACAGAGGCAAAGATGGGAGTTTGTGTTATTTCACAGTGCTGAATGATGTTAGAGATGCAGTGAACCTCAGCAAGATTCATTTAGAAAAACATGATTATTGTTTTTGTTTTAAAGGTCAAATTATGTATTGGCTTATTCTCATCAAAACCCATGAAAGTTACATCACATGATTATTGTTTTTGTTTTAAAGGTCAAATTATGTCTTGGCTTATTCTCATCAAAACCCATGAAAGTTACATCACATACAAAAAGCTACATCACATCTGGTGTATAAAAGCAGTAATGACTTCATGTTAAGTAGAAACGGACTGAATGGTCGCCCCATGTGAATATTTTACGCTAATTTAATATTCAGAACTAGCTTTTTTTATTTTTAGAAAATGTATACTCTCTTCTCAAACCATTTTAAGACTTTAGCAGGATATAAGGGAATGCAGGGAGGCCAGAAACAATGTTGGTTTTGTCTCTTCAGGAGTCATTTAGATTAAAGAGACAAATCTGTGACAGTATATTTTATCTCACAGGATTTTACACATGTGCTTGAGAAACAAGTTATATATGAAATAACTCACAGCTTTCACTGTCCTTCTCTTCAATCCAGCTGTATAAACCCGTAATTATACAGTATTGGAATCCCTCAGCCCGTGCTTTGTGCTATAGTTTAAATGCTGGTCCACAGAGTCAGTGCTTCGGTTCTGTGATACATGAATGAACAATGTGTTCACATATAGAACATGGTCCTTCTATTCCTGCGCACTGGACTGATGTATATCAAAGGAAAGCAAGATAGTTCAAAGATTTACTACAACATATTCGTGTACATTTACACGCACTCACACACCGACCCATAGACAGATAACACACAACTAGCGGGTGCCAGCAGACACCCGACAGTGAGGGCGGGGCCACAGCAGAGAAACAGACTCGGGACTGAAATGTGAGCGTGAAGGCGGTCAGTTGTTCTCAAACAGGGACAGCAGGTCGTCGCTGCTGTTGTTGGGCAGGTCGGGGGGACCCAGGTAGGACAGCAACTCATCTGGATTGGTCAGCTCAGGGAGAAGCTTGTTGGCAGAGACACAGAAAACAGAATCAAAACTCAGTGATTGAAATTCCTAAAGAAATTCCTGAAATACTGTAATAGGAAGGAATTGTTTTTATTTATTGTAAGAACACTAATCACAAATTCTAAAGAACTGTGCTAGGACAGTAAAGGCTTGGTGTAAGTAAGAAACTAAGCTTGCTTTTTATCTTTTAAAATAAGAAACAGGTCCTTTGGGACCTATCTAGCATAAACATTACTTCAATCTTTTCCCCAAGTGTAGCCCTGGCCTTACATCAAGTGCATGATCAGCTCCTTCTCCTCCCGGAGCTCCAGTGCCTCCGAGACCAAAGGAACCTTCTCCCTGCAGGCGGGAGCTCTGAGTATTGGCGTTCCTCTGCGGAAGTGGACTTCCAGTGTCACAGAGACTCGGGTTACCATGAACGCTTGAAGTGTGCTGCTGGAGGATGTTGTGAGCTGGTTCAATACGGCCGGGATGAGGTGTCTGAGAGCGACAGCAGAAAGTGTCAAACTAATGGGGACACTTTATCAATAACGGTCACATTGACAGTCATTGTGCAGTAGATAAACACCATGCATGTGTTTTATGAAGACGCAGAACACGGTAGTGTGTGACACTGAACAAGGGCAAACACTTTAATCTTCTAAAAACCTTTAAGAGACAGCACAGCAGCTGCCTGAGACAGGCGTGATGTGGCGTGATATGGGAGAATATATGTTCTCGGTCTGCGCTGTCTACTTCAGATTCAATTAAAGGCTCTTAACTGAACTCACAGGCCAGAAGGAAACGACAGTCGCTGTTGCGTAACAAAAACACACCGGCAATTCATTTCACTAAATGGGTCCAGGTAAAAAGTCCTCGCAAAGAGAGTTTCACCGTTTCAAATGGAACCATTTCCGGTATTTCCTGGCATGATATTAGATTTGAAACAGCAGAAATAAAAACCAGGTGAATGTGGGACTGAGTCAATTTAAACTAAAATCTGTGTGTGTGTGTGTGTGTGTGTGTTGCAGTGAAGGCAGATGTCCGCCAGTCCAACAGTGTGGATCCCCGATGTGCACTGATAGATTTGGGACAGGGGAGACACAGTGGAAGACACTACCAGGCTGTGGTGTGCATTCATTTCTAGGGTTTGCTCACAAGAACAATATTAAAGAGTTGGCAGCCTTATTTGGAAAAGGCCCTACTACTGTTAAAGAGGTGCATATGATACAGATTATAACTACACTGAGGGTCTTTGCATTACATAAAAGATACCCCTGATTCTGCATATGAAGCTCACATAAGCACAAGTGCCCGTGGCCAATGTTCTATTCATCCTGACGACTCAACCATTAAGGAAAATGGATAGAAATAATCCCGACCCTCGTCGCTGTGGCCACAGGCTACATTAAGAGAGATCTTTTCTCATTTGTGTGTTGCAATGCAGAATTAGAGCATGAGCTAACCTGCTCCGACTGATAAGGGAGTGGAGGTGGTGGTCCGGGGGTGGAATACTCTCCGAGTGTAGGAGTGCCAGGAGTGTGCGGGAACTCTGTGAAGCCTGTTTGGTTAGAGAATCCCTGGCTCCCTACAAGACAAAAGAAGTTTTCCAGATCATCAAATATAAACAGAGCAGTGTAGATTTGAGTAAATGGACAGTGCAGAGTGGAGGCAGAGAGCTTCCTGCTGTTAAAGGACACCGGCTGGGGGGAGGGGACAGTGAGAGGAGTGATGGACTGATGTTTGTTCATCTTAGAAATACCATTCTGGGTCACTTCCCTTTTAAGCACATATCTCAGTCACTTCCACAGAGAAGGTTTCTATGCACAATCGGGCACAGTACTTAAAACATACATTTACCGGATGGCCACTCAATGACATGGTGGCAACTTTGACATGAAAAGCTCGCATGAAAGAAATTGGCAGAAAAATGCACCTGGTCTGCTGTAGTCAGGTGTGTTCCTGCCCCCTGTGGTAAGACTCTGATAGGGGGATGATGCGGGGCCCAGCGAGGCTATCATTTCCATCACATTAGGCAGAACCATGTGACTTGGACTGACTGTTCGGCAGCGCTTCAGGACGGGACCGTCGGGCTCCTCTTTTAGGTGCAGGTCTGGTTTGACAGGCACTGGCCTCCAGCCACACATGGGGTCTATAGTGATCTCCTCATAGTCAGAGCTGAAAGGAAGGCAACAACGGACAGGTTAGCTTCAATAGGAATTATACACTCCATCTCAAATCTACATTAATACTAACTTCTGTATGTAGACGAGAATACCCAGCATGTATTGGTCCACCTCCAGCCCCTCGAGCAAAGCAGTTTTACTGTTAAAGACAGGTTACATGTTATGTCAGTACCATGATTCCAACAGCCACAATGAGACCATGATGCTGAACATACTTGCAAACTGGACATCTCCAGGTCCCTCTTTCACAATTAAGCTGCAAATAAGACTCCAGGTCGAAACACTACAAACCAAAGAATAAAACATTAGCACACAGATATTCAGTTGTTTGGGGACAGAATTTGAAGAGGATCCACCTGTATGTGTCTGCAGTCGTGCCCTCTAGCTGGCAGCTGGATCCGTCTGAATGTGATCGGACATTTAAGAGACACTTTGATTGCCGTCTGCTCCACGCCGTCCTCACCATTCAGACCAGGGGTCCCAGGGATGGTGCCACTGCTGAAGTTTCTCTTTACTTAAACAATAAAAGCAAAAGAACCTAAGTCACTTTACTAAAAGCATCTGTCTGATACCCTTTCTCATTCTTGTTGTTGCTTTCAAAATAGAGTAAAACCTGTTTCTTTACTCACTCTTGGTGATGCAGTGTTCAGCTGGAAGGAGTCGTTTCTTCATCAGACCCTGCAAGACCGACCTTACAGACGGACGGTGGACCAATTGCAACACAAACAGGTGGGACTACAGGAGAGAGGAGAAGGAGGAGGAGAATTGTCATTCCTGAAATGGATTCATAATAAGATTGTGTTTTTCGATAAGATAAGAGGTTTACTCACGCAACAGCAGGCTGTTACGGTGATCTGAACAGTGTTACGTCCCGGTTGACACACATGTTTCAGGTACAAGGGCTTGTGAGAGGTCTTGTTGTCTCCTCTTTCGATGCATAAAGGCGTCGCATTGACGCTGACCTAACAAAGATTCAAATGTCACATTTCAATGGTATTAAACTACCACAGAAGATAAAAGAATATTCCAGAAAGCAACTCCGACAAACTCAAAACTGCTGACTAAAATCTTATTTTTAGTTCTGAATCAGGTGAGGTAGGTCAAGTCACAACGTGTTTACTTCACCCATTAAATGAAAATTTCTCTTCGAATCCTGGATTGACCAGGAACTCTTACAAATGATCATCTAATAGCTATTTTCAGTTCTATTAGCTGTATAGTTCACTCTGAATAGAATGGTATGAAACATTTAAAAGTTCTTTATTGTAGTATGAATTTAGAGTCAACGTACAACAAACGTATACAAATTTATTCAGCTTTAATATCTTCGTAAGGGCGGGTTTTCCAGGCGCTTCAGGGCATGAAGAGGCTTTGTAAGAAATTCAGGGTTTGTTTAAACAAATCCTGCCTATTAACAGGTTCCAAAAACTCACACACGTTCCAAAACTCACAAGCTGTGACAGCAGAACTATGACTAACGTTCCTCTGGAAAGGAAAACTCAGAGATTCTCCTGGATTCACTCTTTTTTGAATTTTTTTGAAAATGTGCATTCTGGAGGCAATTATAATATTAATGGTGGCAATTATAACATCTAGAAAATGTTGTTTCTGGCTATAATTGAACTTACTTGCACAGAGGCAGGCCAGTTAGTGTTCATCTGTCTGTCCTCGTGGTGGTAACACTTAAACTGCAGTTCCAGGTCAGGCCTGCAGGGGGAGACACAACACATATTACGATGAGGTGACTGGGTGGGGTTATCAGACATTCCTCACTTGTTTTTCCTCCTGTGTTTTTTTTAAAAATCATTATTAAACACACTGGAGTGTTCCACCCTGAAGACAAACTAAATGCTGCCGAGAAAGGCTGAAACTGTCTCTTTGTGAATCAATAGTGAAGAACCAGATTATTTTTACTTAATTTACCTTGTATCTTTTGGATTAGCATAATATCAAAGATATTTGGAATAAAAAGTATTTAAAACTTTTCAGTTTTACAAATTGTCGCTCAAAGGTCACAAGTCCACACAAAACAAGACAGAACATTACAGCGCATGTAAAAACAAAATAACGGAACATTTGAGCACACTAAATTAGGGAAACAGATCTAAAAAACATCTGTATGTACGGGTCTTTCTAATACTTTCTGCTCCTTGCTTTGTGTGTAACAAAACAGGAAAGAAGCAGATAAGCTTCTGCAAATTTTTAAGTCCTCCTACCTACCTCATCATGAGGGTTTTGTACACAGAGTCTCTCAGCTGGAAGACGTGGTTACTGACAGCCAAGTTGTGTTCCAGTCTGAAAGGCTCCAGCACGACGCCATCCCGTACTGGGAATGTCAGACGCAGGTCATCACTGGGATTCCCTTCATTTGGAAAAAACACACAGATATGGAAACAAACGTCTTTCACTGGTGAATTAGGAATGAGGAACTCAAGTTCTTTATCTGCATTATAACCAAAAGAACCAGAAATTACATTTAGCTGATTAATGACTGTTTTTTTTTTTGCTTTTCCCAGATGAAATGGCCCTGAAGAAATAAGGTGTCCATAACTGTCTAACCTAAAGAACACACTTTGACATATATGACACACTTCACTCCAGATGTTTCTTCTTCTCATTCTACCAACCTGTGGAGGGCTGTTGGCTGGTGATGTTGGGTTTGATATCTGGCGGCAGGTACGGGGGTTTTGTGTCCTGGCCCGGGGACAAATAGGGAGGCATGGATGTCCCGGGTGTCATCGGAGGGGTTGGATTCCCTCCCATCGGTGAACTGGGATAACCGGACATCACTCCGCCTCGGCCTGGCTGAGAAATGATTAGCACAGGTGTTTAGAACTTCAACAAGAGCGATTCCAAAAGAGCAGGCTTTTATCGTGGTAAACATATGTGTGTGCTGAGTGTGGAGCCTACCCCGCTCACTGCAGCCTGCGTGAAGGCGTTATATCCTCCCGCCCCTCCCCCTGGCAGACTACCTTGGCCATTGAACGGCTCGGACTTTTGATCACACAAGTAACAGGACAGATAGTAAGCAATCTATTTACACAGGGTTGAGAAAACGGCTGTACAGACATTTCAGACACCAAATTGTCAACTTTATTCCTAAAACTACTGAGCAATTACTCAGTTACTGAGAATTACTGAGATTAAAGCTAGTGCCATTGAATAATTAAATACCTTATAATACTGTGGAGGATTGGGTTGAGCGGCTCCAGGGGGGAACTGTACTGAACTGTGAGATCCAGAGGGGTACTGGCCCATGAGAGGCATCCGACTGGTTGGGTAAGAAGGTGAAGGGGCGCATCGCTGTTGTGGGCCAGTGGGGTACTGCAAAGGCTGGGTCGGATACCCTGACATGCCAGAGGAACCATACTGCTGCACTGGAAAACCCTGGGAAAATGGAGAGCAGATTGAAGTGTTGAAGTTGCTTCCTGTTCTATTTTGCTGATCCAATGATGACTGGTAAGGTGTGTAATATGTGAACACCTCCCCCCCGACCTCTGAATGAAAGGAGCGTTTAAGTCCCTGCTGCCCTCCTGGATAGCCTCCGTGTTGGGACATCTTCTGCGTCTGAGCAGGGTGAGAGGGATACAACCCTGTGCTGGTAGGTGGAAGCCCGGGTCTTGAAGAGACCATTCCCGGAGGGGGGCCGCGAGGGCTAGAATGCGACAGGAACTGGGTGCTGTAGGAGGACGCTCCACCCATCTGGAAGGGGAAGGGAAGGACAAAGATCTATCCAGTGACGGTAACAAAAGTCTGATTCAGTTTCCCTGAATTATGTGTTTTGTCAAACTGTCTGTGTCCTGACAGATAATTTACAACGTAATACACAATGTATTATAAACTATATAGAAACAAAGACTTTTAAAATGCCCCCCTCTTGCTGATTGAAGGATGCAGGAGAGGCAGAGGCCACCTTTACCTGTCCATAGCTCAGCTCCTGGTTCTGTTTTTCCTGTATTGCCGCCACAGTGGCTGTAGCGGTGGCTGTGGCCGTGGCGGCGGCGGCGGCGGCAACAGCGGCGGCAGCAGCTTGAGTGAAGTCTGACGGGGCCCGGACCCCCAGACCAGCACCTCCGCTGTTGCCAGAGTAACTGCAGGGGAAGATAGGGAGATGAGTGGGCAGTATACTGATCACACGTGAGAGTTTTCGTCATGAGCGTGACTCAGAGCAGTGGGTGATCACAACCACACTGACATATGTTCCTGCATTATAAATAAAAAGAGCTACCGAAATGTCTGCAAATATTGTTTAGCTGAGTAGAGGGAATCATTACTGAAGGGACAATAATGGGGAAAATGTAAAACATTGAAAATAAGAAGCTGTTGCCACATGTGACAATTAAAAGGCAGAGAAAAAACACGCATTTATCTAAAGCTATGATGTAAGTCACATTTCCTGCACTATTTGACCTGTGTTAATATCTACCATGATAATGTCTGCAGGTTTTTTTTCTGTCTAACATTAGTTCTGTGATTTAAAAAAAAAAGAGCACAAAGGAAGAAAAAAAAGAGATTCTATTATCAACTCAGAATCCACAAAAGACTTTTGTTTTCTTTATAATACGATACAAAAGAAGGCAATGGGAGCCATTTTCAAATAAATTAATTATTCTTTTTATTCAAAGCATTCAAAACGAAACTGAAATGGCACCGCAGCAGCAGAAGACAGAGAGATTGAGGGGGTGTTACTGTACCTTCCGCCGTAGGCTGACGCTGAGTTATAAGCAGGACTGGGCCGTCCGTACATGATGGACTGCCCGTAGCCTTTTGTGACGGCGTCTCCGTACGCCTGCTGGCCCATGAACTGGGAGCCCATGCCTGGACCCATACCAGGGCTGCCACCGGGCATCATGTGACTGCCAGAACTCTCACCTGGACCCATGTGTGTGCCAAACACCTGCAAAGCAGAGAGATGCAGACAGGTGTACTTTGTCGCACTGCACTGAATAAATAAAATAAACAGCAACATTCTTGGACATGGCTACTTTAAAATATATATAAAATTTTGATTGAAATTGTATTTATTTATTTATTTTTTAAGCTGTAGTTTTCTAATTGCCCCATTCATAAAGCACATTTTCTGTTTTTCGTTGCACTGATTACACATCAGCGCCTTCAGGCCAAGAGAAACAGAAATTTGAATAATGTACTAATGCAATATTGTGCCTTGTCTGACAGGCATAAATTTGATGCAGGGTACAATAAATCAGTACTGGCTTTTTTTATCTGCTGTTGTTCTCCTCGGCACATAAACCAGGAGCACAAAAAAGATGTCCCCGGGTACAGAGACATGTGTTACCTGGCTGTGTGTGGGATTGGTCACACCCCACACTGTGGTTACTACAGAGAGAGATCCTGCGTGCTGATTGGTGCCTGGTTGCCAGGAGACTGGGTCATTTAGGAAAGGGCCGTCACTGCTGCAGAAGGATATTAAATCTGAGTTACTGAGATGGTTAGCAGGGTTCAGGAGTGCATTCATTCTGATATCAGTCACATCTCGACGTCACTGGTCTTCAAAAAAATCTAAAAATGAAAATCCAGAGAATTCTATTGTGACTGTCACATGTTCAGGGATAAATGCAAACATCTTTGCATCTTGAGTCCCATATCATCAGCTTAGCAGATGGAATTTACACACTAATTCCCAGAAACACGTGTGTGATAGTACTCTTATTGTGTGAAAATACAATTTTACAATTGTCCTGCAATGCGCACGGGTCTCAATGTGATGTAAATGGTAAAATTATATGTTGCCGCTTTCAGACTTTCTAAAGAGAAAGGGAGCATTTAATGGAATGTTTTGGCTTGAATCAAGCATTAAGAATCAAAGAAATCTGTCCAAAGCTGAAGGAAAGAGAACATAATAAAGGTATGAATAACAGAGGGATAATTAAAGGTATCAAAGGGGCCATAAGTGGTAAATGAGAGAGGCCTCAACATTATCCCCTGAGGAACACCACAAATGAAACCTGCATATAAGGCAGGTCATGTACCAGCATTACTGGTAAAGACCTTCATAGCTAATAACAAGCAACCCATGCCAGGGCCGTGTCCTTCATATCAGCATTGTTTTTGTTTTTTTACAAAAGGTCAGTCAACGTAAAAACAACCAGTGTGTCAAAAGCTGAGCTGAAATCACAAAAGATGCAAGAGATAGGTGTCTGAATCAGCCTCAAAAGGGGCATTTTGATGGGGAGTCGAAGCTGAATCCACGTGCACCCACGCTGCACTGTGGTGAAGTTGCAGCCTTAATTTGTGGTTGAAATGTGGTCGGTGAAAACCAGCACACCAGAGCACCAGGGACAAGGCTGAACCCTCTCGTAAATGTCAATACAAACTGCTTAACAAAAGAGGAGTTTTGTCAACCTAATTACCATCTTGTCCAGGCTTTCAGCGAGCCGTGCAATTTTAAAATACCCCCGATTAACTTTATCTGTAACAATACTAAACCCCTGCGCTTTACAAACGCCTTCATTTGCTGCCGCCGCTCTGGAGCGTTGGGTAGGAGGACGGCTGTCTCACACCTCTGTCACATCTGTCATCGAAGCGCGGGGTAAAAGAAGGTTTTAGTGGCATAAATGACAGACGCGGGTACTCGGAGCGACCGAATCAATCCAAACAAAGACGTCACTGTGGAGCGCAGGTGAGGCGTCACCTGAGGACGCAAACCTTCATCAACCGCAGCGTGTGTGTTTGTGTGTGTGTGTACCTTTGTGGATTGGGAGGCAGGGAGGGTTTCATGGAGTTGAGGGGGTTCATCGGATGAACGGGGGGATCATTAGAGTGCCCCCCACTGTCCTCGAGAGGCAGCCCTGAGAGGGAATAAAGACACTCACATAAAGAGACGGTTACTCAGAGCTCATTTGCTGTAAAGCAACAATTTATCATCACTATAGCCCACACTGTGTGCACAAAGACACAGTGCCCTCCCACTCTGAGCCACTCACTTTAATCTGCGTGCGCGCTCATGTGTGTGTGTGCTCGCACATCAAAACGGTAGCCTATCACTGACTGCATAAGCTCTGATACCTCTCAAAGGAGGGGGGAGGGGTGCTGGAATCTAAATTTAGCTTGCTGATTTCAAAAGGAATTTAAGAGAAGAGAGATGTGAAGAGGCAGACTCTCCTCTCAGCAGCACGTCCGCGCAGTTTGCCACCACGAGGAATCATCTTGTTCTTTGATTTATCTAATAACACCCCTGCACGGCTCGCTGTCACTTCTCCTTCTTCGCTGCCAGATGTTTCTATCATTTTCCACACATTCCTCACCCCCACCTCCCGCTAATGATTCCCTTTATCTGATGGCTTCCACCAGACATGCTAATTTTTCTAACATCAGAACCTTAACACACACCCCCTGCACCCATTTGTTATTTTGGTTGGCTTTGTATGCTCTGCAGATTTGGGTCAGGCGCCCCGCATCTTTGGAAGAGGCAGGGAACGGGGGGGGGGGGGGCGGGTGCTCATATCACATGACCGCTGCACCTCGTATCAAACGGCAGAGGCAGCCTCCCGATGGCACCTTGAAACTTCCATCACAGCTGAGCAAGATAAACCACACAAAGAGACGGCGGCGGGGAGGGCGGGGGCTGTGTTGGAAGTACACACCATCGGCACACACTGTTCCTGCTGTGGAATGACTGAGACACGCTGTTCCCGCCAATGTTTCAACCTCAACTTCCTGACCTTTTCCGTGCCAGATCAGCCAACAGCTGACCGACTCTTTTTGCCCCTCTTCCGACGGTCCGCGAACAGGCCGACATCTGCGACGCTGGAGGCGCTCCGTACACCCAGAACTGACCCCTCGGAACGGTTTGGTTTGGAATTATGTCAGTGTTTTGGTGGCTGGGACTCGTGAAAAAGATGGCCGAGTTCAAGGTTACGCGATGGTTGGATGGTTTAACATCTCAGAAAGGAGGGCTGCACGTTCTCCGTCTCCTTTCAGACAGGAGCTTCCTTCATATTCTCACGTAAAGAGTCAGGAAAAGGCTGCAAGACTTACCCACCGAGTTCATTCATCTCTATTCCAATTACAATCAAGTCATTGGGGATTAGTTTAAAGCTGCCGATTGCATCTGAAATCTAATTTAATTAACCCGATAACCAACCCAAGCCCTGACTAACAAGCGTTAATGTTCCACTTAGTATGTATTTCATGAGGAGAACAGAGGTCGGCAGCTACTCGACTCTCGCTGGTAATTAAGCACAACACACTGGGAACGGCAGATCAGACCCCCAATCACCCCCACACATGCAAACTCTATCACTTTTTCATCAACTTGGATTTTAGATTCCTTTAATTTTCAATGCATCTTCAATAATCAGTGCAAAAAACTATTTGCAAAGCATGAGATAGCAGCAAACATGAGTTATGACAATGTAATAACCCCCAGAGGTTTAAGGTAAAGACTTGGCTCCCAGTGACCCTCTGACTGGTGTGAATGGTCGAGTCGTTTGAGCAAAGCGTATTTAAACATGACAAACCTCATACGGAGCCATTTCACTCCCAAGAAATCTGGTTTGGAAGGTCAAGAGGTCACAATCAAATCAGCATCGAACAAGTATTCCAGTAACAAGTCATTCAGCAAGCGTGCCCTCGTCAGTGATCTCGGACCACAAAATAAACCACCACGACAGCAGCTGTGTCAAATCCAACCATTCAGAGTTAATAAAGTTTCTCTGATGACTTCAGCCAGGCGAGCTAGCATTAACGAGCGTCTCTGTATTAATGGGCGCGCAGTGCATCATACCTCGGGTACGGGGTGATGCCACTTTATTTACAACTCGCAGCGCTAATTTACTGCTTGTTTACAGCCTTCCTCAATGGAGGATGTTTCAAATGAGTTATGACACTACGAGGAGTGTTTCTGACATAATTAAATGCCCGATCCGCGTCAGTGTGGCCCGATCAGCACCGCTCTGTGTCTGCGAGCAATCAAGAGCCCAGCGCTGTCCCATAAAGCCAAGTATTGATCCCACCGGAGGAATCAGGAGCGAACTGAAGCATCCTCTCAGGAGTTAACTGCTCGGCGTTCCAAACACCAACACACTCCTGGCCTTAACCTTGACTCATCCTCTGTTATTACAATAACACGGACGCTTGACTGCAAAAACCAGAAAACTTCAAGCATCTTGTGAAATTTGCTGATCCCTGCTGAGGGGCCAGTGCCTAAACATGGCTGCAGGATTTTAAACAAACAACAACATACCGACAAATACAAAGGCTTAAATGGCCAAGTGCTAATTATGAGTCTGGAAGGGATCTTTGAGCGTAGCAGGTAGTAACTTTGTTACACAGCAGCGAGCTGTAAAAATATGAAGAAAGGTGAGCAAAACAGGAAGCTCCAACATTTGATGCCACAGGTGGTAGATGTCAGCCAGTGAAATTGTTCCGACATATGAGGAACTGCCCTGCGGTCATAACGAAATTACAACATTCTGATTTGCACACCTGTGTGTATCTCAATGTGTGCACGAATTGGGTGCAAGAAAAGTCAACTGGTTGCCTTTGTGAAACTCTGCAGTTTTCACCTTTTCCATATAAACACCGACACACACACAGACACACGCAGACACACACACTGACTGGATTCATGCCAAGGCAACATGTTATTATACCCATCATACATCCAGTAGGTCATGACCACGTGGAAAAAAAACACGCACTGGTCATCTAATGAATATCTTAATGAACATTTAATTGCAACAATGACAAATATTAAGTGTGGTTAAACACCCCCCCGGGACAAAAACACATGCTTTCCCTAAGGCTTGATTTAACGATGTGGTTCATCATCTGTTGATAAGATGACGCTCGACGCCAATCAGGCTGCAACAATCTTGGATAAAAGCGTGTTTGCGGCAGAACAGAACAAAGCAGAACAGCTTTTCTCCGGCGGAGAGCAGCTCCCGACCGCCGCTGCTCCCCATCGCCCAAAATAAGACGGTTTTCTTTCACCTACCTGCCTCGGCGGCTCGGTGCGCGCAGAATTGTGCAGAAATGTCGCTCCAGCGCAAAAAAACAGGGGTGATTTAAAGAGGCGGAAAAGGGGAATGAGTGGAAAACGGTTGGTAGAAGCCGCCTGTGTGTGAAGCGGCGCGATGCCGCCGTGAAGTTTGAATGGTGGGGTTTGTTTTCTTGGTGCCAGCTTTGGAAACAGTCTTTACGCTCCTGCCTCCGCTGGCTGCGCCGCTGGCACCGTTAGCCACACAAAGCTACTTAGCTGCGGCTAAGTTTCGTGTAAAGGTATCTTCGGTTACGCTACGGGCGGGTGAGTAGTTAACCACACGCCATCAAACACGGCTCGATCCGATGCCTAACCGCGCTTTCGGTGGTGGATGTGAGCGGTGCTTACCTTGTGCCTGCTCCGGGTGTCAGTCGAAGACGCCGCTGGATTGTATAAGTTAGCTAGCATGAGCTAGCTCGTTAGTGTCGCAGTCGGGGCTAACAAGACAAGGCTGTTTGATAACCGTGCTGTCGAACACTGTAATTAATAATGCATGTTACTGTGACTTCGTTTTGCTTTACCCCCCGACTGTCAAGCAGCAAGTACACTATATAACACTGGATATGATAATGTTATTGATGAAAAAAAAAAAAATTAAAAACAACTTACACCCAGTGTCACCACAAACAAATTTGACTAATACCAATGAGGCTAATTAACTAGCTGAGTTAATTAGAATCCGCCTGTTGAAGTCTTTGCTTTGGCACTGCATCTCAGTGTACCTCCCTCATTGCACAATGACCCCCTATAATATATTCATGAGATCACAGGGCTAATGTCTCCCACAGAGAAAGGCATTTTTTCTGTCCCTCCTCCCACAAGTCAGGCAGGCAGGCGGCCGACTGACTGCAGACCAGAGGAGCAGATCATTTCAGTGGGGGGAGAGGTTGGTGAGAAGTGGTGGTGGGGGCACAGACGGTGACGTCACCCGCAGATGATCACGTATGTATGATCCGCCTGATCTGTGGTTTCCTCCCAATCACCCCGCACCTCCAGCACCTACATGCATTGCTGCATGTGCCGGTGAAGTACGCTGCAACATGCATGCAGGGGTGTAGCTTTAAGTGGAAGACGGCGCTGCAGCGACGGGGCCGGCGATGAGGTTTCAGAGTCATTAGAGAGGTCTGCAGTATTTTGCCAGAGGGCAGTGCAGCACATTGAGAATAAAATGTCCAACCTGCCTGTGTTTTGCAGACCTCTGTTGCCCTGGAAACAGGTGCAGAGACTTCCCATTTCTTCATTTTTTTTCTCCACACTATCCATATCACACTCCCCACCACCACCTCTACACGCTGCTGCTGCTGCTGCCTGCCTGCCTTGCTGCTTCCTCCCCCACGACCTGCTGCATAGTACATTTTCACAGGCACACGCACGTAGACACGCTTTGCACACTCTTTCCAATTCACGCTGCAGTCATTTCACGACCACACAGGACAGAGTGACTGACGCCGCCATGACAGCAGAGCAGGCTGTAGCCATGACCCTGCTTTGACTCAGGTGCAACAACCATCAGTGCTGCACCATTCTGAACCCCAGGAGGAAAGAAAAGAGGGCCATTTGGGGAGGGCCCGAGGAGACAAAGAGAAACTACTGAAATCAACGCACAGTGGGAGGAAAAAACAAAGCTGGCAGCGCTCTGTTTCATTTTTGCTTTGTGTGGGCAGAGAGCATAAAAGTCAGTTCATTGGAAAGTCTTGCAGAATTAGCAGCGTTGAATGAGCATCCAGCTGCATCTGACAGCCTCTAATCTGATCCTTTTGGTCGTGACGAGCCGCCTCACAAGCGCAAACTGCGAAAGCGTCACTTTCCTGAACAGGAAATCGAGGATCAAGGTGACAAAGTGACAGCTGTGGAAGGTGATCTTTATTTTGAATCAGCTCATGGGACTGAGGGAGCAGATGGTTCAGCGTGTGGCGCTCGCAAGCCTGTATTTCATTGCGGCGTGTGACACGCTGAATATCCACGCGTCCAGTCGCAGGAAGGAGCTAAGAATTAAGCAAAAGTAGGAGCAAAGTTGCTGCAGGAGCGGAAACAAACCAGCCACACATGGAGACGAGCATCCACAGTGACCCCGGCCCCACAATTTCAGGCCTTTTTAAGTCATCTTGGTGATTCTGCACTCGTATGTGTGCATACCATTGTAGTGACTTTTATTTGGCAGGAGGCGGAACATTCCAAGGAAATGGCTGACCCAGAATAACACACAAATGCAGGATGACTTTAGCGAGCGAGGTCCTCCACCCTTTCATTGCCCGAGCGGGCTGACATGGCTCGCTCCTGGATCAGCACGTAGAGGAGTCACGCACACGTCGCCGAGCAAAGCACGCATGTAGCCACGCACATGACTATCACAGCGAGACCTCATGACAGCGTCCACCCCCGAGCTTCCCACCAACTCTGCTGTCACGTTCTCAGAGCGAACAAATCCTTCGGTGGCCGTCAGGAACCTCTGCAGAGCTCAACGTTACCGCGCATTGATCAAGATTAAGAAATGTTTGTGTTAAGTTGATTTCGATTGTGATCAAATGACTGCCAACAATTTATAATGTACAGAAGTAAATGAATACAGAAAAATTCCTATTGAGTGTTTTATATTGGGGTATGTGATGACAATAATTATAACATTTTCACTGGTATTTCCATTAAAATCCTCGACCCTGTGAATAATAATAGAATAAATAGGGAACAATTTTAGACGCATCATTCCAAGGCAATGTTAGTAAAAGACCTCTCCTTTGACACTGGCCTCGCTGCAGTGCAGATATGATGCCACATGATATTCCTGATCATTCAGATATGACAATGAGACTAAAGTATTCAGGAAAAATAACGGCAGTAAAACAGCGAGTGGGAAAACACTCGCTCACCACTGCCACCACGTGTTTGACATGGTGTACTGCATGCTGCGACGCTTGTTTATTTTGACATTTGTGTACATATATTACATACATAAAATACGGTTCCTTTTTAAAATATGTGTAATACTTATGTAAATATGTGTAATATTTATATGTGTGTGTGTGTGTATAGGAAATTAGCTATATTTTTATTGAACTTTTTCTTGTTTTTCACGTTAATTGGGTTTGGTTCTATGACTCTATAGTGTAACTGTTAAGTGTAGAGTCATTTTTCCATGGGAGTCAAAGTTTCCCGTGACTAATAATCAAAAGATCGCAGCTGGACGTCATCAAAACGCCATTTAAAATTCCCCGAACTGCGCAGTCTGGTTTCCGCGAAAAGCGAAACTAAACGTCTTCCTCTTCTGCTGCCTTGGCTTTGGTGTTCTTAAAAATCCCGGTAAGTTAAACAATTATTTCACCATTTTAAGTGTTAAAACTTCGACTTCGACCGATAAGAGTCCGTCATCGGACAGTTTCTTTCCTGTAGGCTGACTAAAGTTGCGTAAACATCGGGCCTCGCAAGGCTTCAACTGTGTTTTTTGTTTTTTTGTAAACGAGGGTGTTCTTCATGTTTATTAATAAGAGTTTCTTCCTTCCTGCTGGTTACTCTGAATCTATGTGGGGGGTTAGAGTTTTTAAAAGTCCCTTCTGTTTCCACTGAAAGGTCCAAAGATGGCGAGAAACGACAGTGTCCAGGTTGGACGACTGCTTCAGCCTGACTTTTTCAACACAGAAAAGCCCGATAAATATCACCAGAAGTGGGAAGCCGATTACTTCCTTTCCTCCCCTGGAACCTCTAACAGTGAAGCTCCACTCAAGAGAGAGACCTACAAACTGCAGCAGACGAAGTGCGACAGCTGTCCCGACCTGACGTTATGCTGTTTCCTGGAGGACCTGAAAACGATTACCAAGATCAAGAGAATTCTGGGACCCCTGGAATTCAGCTCAAGACACGCGGTTCTCATAGACGTAAGCAGGCGCTCGATCAGACGTGTTTGTGTTTTCAAATTCTTGTTTCTTCCGGGCGCCTGTGCGGCATTAAAGACGTTTCCTGTCCTTCCTCAGGTGTTCACTTTCAACGGAGCAGGAGGAATCGTGCCCCAGCCAGGCAGAGACAAATGGTCGAGCAACTATGTGAAGTTACCGTGCTCGCCCTCGAGCGTGTTGTACAGTAATTCAACCCCAAAGGTGTGTAACAGAAGTCAGCCTCAGCGGCTAACTAGCCCCGCGATCCCTGATGAAGTAAACATTCCGTTTGATTTTAACAGCAAGAGATGAGGTGGAGCGTGATCTCCAAGCAGCTCAAGAGGCTGGTGGAGAAGAAAACGGTGAACGCGGAGGATGTGGAGGTGAGTTAGGAGATATTTTTACACCGTGGTGGCGCCGCCCAACATGAAAGTGTTTAACCGTTTCTCGCCCGTTCTCAGAAAGCCATCATGAAATACAACCCCAAGTACAGAGGTCAGTGGTCCTTTGACGCCCTGAAAGAATTCGTTGAGGTGGGTGCTCCTGAATCCAAATCGCTTATTGGAAGTGTTTAAACACTCTGACCGAGTAAGTGACTCTTTTCAGTGGGCGGCGAGGATGAAAATCAACGTCGGCGGGCTTTTTCAAAAGATCGCGGCGTTGGCTTTGAAGCTGCCTGAATACGTGATGAAGGTACGCAAAGCTCCCAACGCCACCGGCGGGTGGCGACGGCCGCGCTGATTGTGGCCTCCCTTGTTTTCAGGACATCCCGCTGCTTCAGAGAGGAAAAGCCGCTTCCATCACTCTGTCGCAGGTTCAGATCTCCTGCCTGCTGGCCAACGCCTTTTTCTGCACCTTCCCCCACCGCAACACCACCATTTCCAAGTCAGAGTATCACAACTACCCCACCATTAACTTCAACAGGTGAGTAGGGCGTCATCATCGTCGCCGTGATGCTTTTAGACTGTAGACTCCACATCAGCGGAACATCTGGAACTTAATTCTGCTGTGCGTAGACTCTTCGAAGACCGCTCAGTGAGGAAGCTTGAGAAGCTGAAGGCCATCATGCACTACTTTCAAGTGGTGACCGATGACAGTGAGTTTGTGCCAAATCCTCAAAACACCAGCGAGAATTCGGTGCTGTGATGTAACCAGATGTCTGCAACTCTGTAGAAATCCAACTGGACGGACTGGTGACATTTGAGAGGCGATGCCTCCCTGATACCGATACCAATGTCCAAATCTGGAAGCGGTAATGACCAAAATGTTTTAAAACCACCTGGTTGTAAATCGGTGCTTCTCACAAGAACAAACCGGCTATAATGGATTGAGTTTACGGACTGTTTCATTCCTTGTCAGCTGTAAGGAGAAGATGAATATGCTGTACGTCTCATCGTACGGCACCATCGAGGATGAAGGCATCGGCATGCTGCAGGTAAGAACGGACCCGCGCACCCACGGGCCCCCTGCTGGCAGAGTTCTCAGGGGCGTTTGTTTTTGTTTCTTTCAGGTGGATTTTGCCAACAGCTTGTTGGGCGGAGGTGTTCTCAGCTCCGGCCTCGTGCAGGAAGAGATTCTTTTCCTCGTGAACCCAGAGCTGATTGTGTCGCGCCTCTTCACCGAGAAGCTCCAGGACAACGAGTGCGTGGTGGTTACAGGTAATCATCGCTGTCGTTCCATCGGTCGTGAAATCTGAGCTAAAGACGTGCTAAACGCTCCAGAGACCCGCTCCAGACGGGTAACGAATGCATCACTAAGATCAAGGAGGATTTAATCGCTGTGTCTATTTTCCAGGAGTTCAGCAGTTCAGCACCTACTCTGGATTTGGTGACAGCTTCAGATGGGAACGTCCATATCAAGACCCCACTGGAAGGTAAGAGCCCGCCGTCCAGCTTCATGCCTCTGGGTTTAGCTGGGAGGGAGTCTCTACTCTCTTCTACGTCAGCTTAGGCCCAGCATCCAGATGAGCGTAACCCTTTAACCTTCATTTTAATTCAGTCTTTATGCCCCCGCTCCTTGCTGGAAGGGTTCTCACGTCTCCGCCTGACTGCACATGCACAGTTTTAAAAATAGTGAAAATGTTCAGCAGCTGCACCTGATCAAACTACTACTACTAATCAAACTACAGCCTAAATCTGTTTGTTTCCGCACGTTGCACCGGTCAGGCTGATCAATATTAAATGTATCAATATAAAATTACTCCTTATTGAGCCGCTGTAGCCATATTATTTCCTTAATCTTTTAAATTTTTCTCTGTAGTTTCCGCTTTTAGCTGCCGCTCGACTGGCTGCAGGTGATAATTCCCCAGGGACGACGGGTTCTCTGTGGATCTAATGTGTTATTGAAATGAACGCCGTGTTTGTAGGGACAGGTGGGCTCGGAGGCAGCGGCAGATTTTGGCCATTGATGCCTTGAACTTTGACCACAAATGGAAGCAGTACAATATGAGAATGGTGGCACGGGAACTGAACAAGGTGAGGTGCTTTCCACGTGTGGAAATGTGTGCACATTAACACACGGTGGTCAATATACAAGTAGACATTAGATCGACAAAAAAAAATGGAATTTTTCTGTGTGCCACAAACATCACAGTAGTCACATGACTTCAGTGTGTTTATATCAGGGGCTGCTTTGTCTTTGTCACCATGGTGCAACAGATATTTTGCAAGATGAGGCAATAAAGTTGATACTTTTTAATATCTAGTTTTTTGAACCCTCAGCAAATCTCGTAAAACCCAGACCCAAACCAACGACATGTCAGCACTTTTGCCAGGTCTTCCTGTGTTGAGCTCAGCACAGAGCCCAGCGAGCACATACTGTAATTTATGATGCTACTACATCGGGAGAGGGGTGGCGGACCAGGGGACTGCAGAGTAGGTGCCGCAGTTTGGTTCAAATGTCTATCAGGATTCAGGTACTGGGGACGTCTTTGTTGAGCGTTGAGATAGCGATCAGGATAAATGAGTATCATCAGAGTGCAGGTCCAGACTTTAAAGATGTTTTATATATTCTCATCGATGTATATGAATGTGTGTCCCCGAAGGCCTACTGCGGATTCAAAAGCCAGGGAGAGGAGCCCGACATCGCCACGGGAAAGTGGGGCTGCGGTGCCTTTAATGGAGATTCACAACTCAAAGGTAAACATCTCTCCCTCCGACGGGCAGCTGATAATGAAAATAGGATGAAAGTTGAGCTGTTTTTCCTGCTCCGTCTGTTCAGCCATGATCCAGCTAATGGCGGCAGCAAGAGCCAGGCGGGGGTTGGCGTTCTTCACCTTCAGTGACGAGGTACTGGAGCATGGTCTGAAGCAGACCTACAGCCTTCTGAGGAAGAAGGGGACCACCGTGGGTGAGTGCTCAGCACAGGGGTTCACCTGTGGAGCCGAGTGTCATCTGATAAACTGATGTTTGATCCACAGGGGAACTGTTTGAGCTCCTGGTGGACTACTGTGCTATCCAGCAGGCATCTGGCACCTTCAACGTGGAGCTGTTTGACTACATCAGAACCCGCTTGCCTTCGTCAGATAAATTATCCAAGAGTCTGCTGTGAGCCACGTTTACGTGGGAACCAGCTTCGGTCATGTCAAATAGCTTTTCGGCTTTTTCTTGCATCTCACCTTAGCTCCATGCACACGTGCATAATAATGTAGCAATTTTTGAGTGTGAGGCCGAAAGGGGAAATGTACTGTTCCATGTTGAGAAATCAGGAAACGTGCTTTAATCTTCACATTATACTAATGTTTGAGTGTATTATTTCTTGTTTTTGTTTGTTACATCAGCACATACGCACCTTTTAAATTTTTGCAGACTTGCAGCTAGTGTTTAAAGTTGACATGTTTAAGATCGACGTGTTTCCTGTCTCTTTTGATTTTTTTAGTTTAGGTCATAACCTGACTAAAATGACCGATTTTATTCATAATGTAAACATTTATAATGCAATATAAATAAATCAACTGCACTATATTATGATATTATAATGAAATAACATTTAGTCCTTTAAAACCAAAAAAATGCCATGAAAATAAATATCAGGCAGAAAAACCGCAATCTTAGCAATTACAGTAATTGTCTCATTTCCAACTGCTTAGGGTGTGGGGGGGGCACATCCTAAGCAGTGAGGCCCAGACACTTGGCGTTCCCAGGCCAATCGACGCTTACAACCTCTCCAACATGTCTTAGGTCTGTTCCGTGGTCGCCCCCTGGATGGACACGTCTGAAACACCTTCTCAGAGGCCCAAAGCACCTCAGCTGGCTCCTCTCCTCGCTGAGGTTTCAGATGTCCGAGCTCCTCAGTCTCAGCAACGGTACAGAGGAAACTCATTTCAACTGCTCGTCTTCTCCTGTCATTTGTTATCCATCGGCCATATGCGAGGGGCGGAACATAGAACTTCCAGCTCACGTTATTTAAGTATATTCAACACTGACTTTTGACCTCTCGGCTTCACAGTCGTCATTGCTCAAACTGAGGAATGAACGGCGAAATAGGCGACGGTTCAGAGAAGAAGCTCGCTTTTGACCACAACATAAAAATGTTTCCATTTATTTACATGTTAAATCTGCAGCACAAGAAAGAAAATTCAGCACCTGTTAAAAGAACTGTAATATTTATTCATTTACAACAAAATGACATGGCAAAATAAATATCTGATTTGAGGCACTGAGGAAACTCAGGTTAGGATGTAATTGCTGCTCCTTAAATTAACTTCAAGTATTTATGGCACAAACATTTGCAGTGGTGTGGCAGGACAATGTGGTCACTGGAAGAGGAAAAAGGCTCAGAATAAAGGAGTTAATAAACAACCAGAGAATCAAAGCCTGTGAGCTGATGCTTAATTGTGGTAAAAGGGCAGAGATGTGTAAAACCCTGGTTTATTGCTGAAATATGTTGGAGAATCTCACACTGACACTAAGGTCTAATTGCTAAATAGGCACTACGAAGGCACCTAAAAAGACTTAGATTTACCCAACCACTTATCTAACTTAAGCAAACTGTTTTTAACTTAGTATTCAAATTTAATCAAAAAATGATCCAGCCAATGACTAACTGTGGTTTCCCCACCTTTAAAACCTGAAGCACCTGGGAACAAAGTGAAACCACGAGTAGATTATTTTGCTTTGGTGTAAAGGAGCAAAAGCGTTTACAGGAGCTACGCTGACTCTTCCCAACTAAACTAATAAACTGGTCTTTGTTTGTCTCTCTCTTCTCTTTCAGGCATTTATGGGTCTGCAGGGTTCAAGTGTTCAAGCAGCAGTTTAAAACCAACTTTAAAAAGGACTTTCTTTATAAATGGATAGATTTGTTTCCCTTGAAAGTAGCGCCCACCATCGTGAACATGAGGTTTCATGGCGATCGGCTTTGATATCGTCGGCACAGTGTGTTATACCTGTGTTACGCCTGATATGTCAAGACAAATCAGATGCCAAAGGAGAAGTGAATGCAGGCAGGTTTGTTCTTCCGGCGGAGTGTAGCAGTGTCTACTGTCTTCCTGAGAATGCCTCCAGGTCAAAGGCCGTGTCCAGGAAATGCTGGAGCTCCACCAGATGGGTGTGTTTGTTTCCAGTAGCGGGAGCCGCTGCAGGCTCACGACCAACGTACCTGAAACACACGCAAGGACTCAGCCTGGCTGGACGCACTAGAAGCACAGAACGGAATCCCCAGCAAGCTCACCAGACGGGGCGGCGGTGCTGGGTGGTGTTGGAGATGCGGGGCTTGACGTAGTCGTAGTAACCCTGGTTCTTGTGCTCCTCCTGGCACCACACCAGGTCGGCATTGATGTACTGATCGATTTCAGCCTTCACCAGATCAAAGGGGAATGGAGAGAGCTGCAGAGAGAAAGAGACGCGTCTGAGCAACAGGAATACAACAATCGACCTGCGTCAGCTGATGGATTCACAATTTGACCTCTAACCCCATGGCACCGTTTGGACACCTGGAAGAAGGTCGTGCACCGTACCTGCTCGATGCGCACGACCGCGACGGCATCGTCCATGCCTCTGTTCTTGCGTTCTCGGATCAGCTCATAGTAGACCTTGCCGGTGCAGAAAACCACTCTCTTCACCTTTTGTGGGTCGACAGTTGTGGGCCCGTCATCTGGGATTATCCGCTTAAAGTGTGTGCCTGCGAGATAACGCACACACACGCAGTTACACACGGAGACTAATCCTACTGTAAATTCCAGAACAGAAGAGGTTCGGGTCTTTCATTTTCTCCATTTCCCCAGCAAATCCCACACTTGTCCTGTCAATTCTCACCTGGCAGCATGTCATCAAAGCTGGATTTGGCCTCTGGGTGGCGCAACAGTGACTTGGGAGTAAACACGATCAGCTGGTGTCGGTCAGATAAACAGAACGAGTGATCAGCCGGAACATCATGTTGTGGGCAGGGTCACGTTCTCTGTTTCACACTCACGGGCTTCCTGAAGGGCAGCAGGATCTGTCTGCGGAGAACATGGAAGTAGTTCGAGGGCGTGGAGCAGTTGACAACAATCCAGTTACAGTCGAACAACTGATGCACTGCGAAGTCCTCGGTCACAATCTGCCGGACAGTGGAGACAAAGGTAAACACCGGAGACATGGTCATCAAATGATACCTAAACATCTTTAAATGCAGAGGTGCCCCCCCCCCCCAACACACACACACACACACACATTTTTATAAAAGCACTTTCCTTACGCAACATTCCTGTAATTACTGGTGCTTCTCCTTTTGTGCTCTAGTCATTTCCTGTTTGTTCAGCTAATATGGGAGTTCTCGGCATGACATGAATTCCAAGGTCAGCTGACTTGATTTGCAGGAAAAGGAGCATCAGGTGGTTGAAGCTTTATTTAGAAATTCATTCTTGAATATTCTTACTACGGTGCTAAAGGAACAGAAAGGAATCTGAAGCTCTTTCTGTCATTTAGAGGCACTCCTGGGTAGTCTGTGCCTCCAGGTGTCACAGGATCGTGGAGGCAGCCTGACTTTAATACAAGAAACTTTTTATCTACAAACTCTGTACTGAGCAGGTTTCTGACACCAACTCACAGGAGATGCATCTGGGTCATCGTTGCACATCTGTAGAAATCTTTCAGGCCGGGCAGATGAGTGTTCTGGACCCTGAGGAAGGCGCAAAATGGAGCAAGAGGACAAAAGTGACGTGTTACAGGCTTATTGGAGCTCGTGCAGGAGAATGCTGCAGATCAGTGATCTTACCATTCCCTCCATGCCGTGAGGAAGCAGCAGGACGATGCCATTCTGTCGAACCCATTTGGCCTGACCCGGACTGATGAACTGGTCGATGATGCACTGAGCTGTGTTGTGAAAATCTCCAAACTGGGCCTCCCACAGAACCAGTGCATTTGGACTGGCCATAGCGAAGCCTAATTCAAAACCTGCACCAAATAGCAGGCAGAAACACATCTAGGTCAATAAAAGTCAAACACAGCGACGACTTACAGGAGCGGAGCGTTTAAGGAGGTTACCTAAGACTCCGTACTCAGACAGCGAGCTGTTGCAAACGGTGTAAGGAGCTTGACTGGTGGAGATGTGGTTCATCGGGATGCAGATCCTCTTATCAACGTTCTGGTCATGAAGAACATGATGCCGGTGGCTGTGAAACAGAAAGGAGAGAGACGACAGTGGTACAGATCTGGATTACTCGTATTAGTCTATTTTCAGGGCATCTTCTTACCTAAACGTGCCCCTCTCCACATCTTGACCACTGAGACGTACATGGATTCCATCCTGGAGCAGAGAGCCAAAGGCCATATATTCCCCAAGAGCCCAGTCGCACACACGCTGACTCACCATGTTTGCACGGCTCTTCAAGATACGAGTCAAACCTGAAAGAAAACAGCGATATCAACTCGCACTTTTTGGAATGAAGCGGGAGGACGGTGGACGGACCTCCGTGTATGGTGAAGTCTTTTAGTGGGACCGAGGAAGCAATGCTTCCGATATGACAGAGCTGTTCTTCGGGGATGCCGGTGGAGTTACAGCTCATTGTTTTTGGTTGTCCATCCAGTGTAAAAAAATCTGCAGGTGCACAAACAGGTAAACAAAAAAAAAAAAAGAATGAATAAACATGAGTAAATATCCCTCTTTAACAGGGGTAACAAAACAAACCGGGCCACGGCGAGTCCAGCCAGTGTTTGATGTGAAGGATCTTTTCATCTTTGGAGCGACTGTACGCATCTTCGCAGATTTTGTCATACTTTGCTACTTCCTCCTGAAGGAGAAGAAAGCCTGCACTTCAGCAATGATGACAACGATCATTGTTCAGTCAATGCCAGGAAATTTAGGCGTGCCCTTATGAAATGTTCAAAGCGTCTGCGTGTTGTGTTATCATTGCAGATATTTCATCCTGCAGAAGGTAAATCTATCTGCACTTAACAGGCTGCTAACCTGCTAAAGACAGAATCACCTCTAAATTCAAGCTACAGCTGAGACAGTCGCTCATAAACATCAGAACGCATGTATCAACGCTCAACAGGTACGAGGTTGGTTTACCTGATACTCTTGTAGTGTGATGACTCCCTCAGCAATGAGCTTTTCTGCATACATTTTCAGGACGCCCTTTTGCTTCTTGATCTTCTTGTACATCAGCGGCTGGGTGAACATGGGCTCATCCATCTCGTTATGGCCGTTACGTCTGTAGCACACCTGGAGATGAATACGGGGAAGAACAAGCACGACCGGGCATCAGCAATGATGTTCAAACTTCTATTGCTTTGAAGAAAGGCGACTTTAATATGGCGGAAAACCAATTCTGAACATACCAGGTCTACAACCACATCTTTATGGAACGTGTTCCTCCATTCAGCTGCCACCTTACACACATACATCACGGCCTCTGGGTCATCGGCATTGACGTGGAAGATGGGAGCGTTGACGACTCGAGCCACATCTGTGGGGTACGGGGAGGAGCGCGCCATTCTGGGATCAGTGGTGAAGCCGATCTGGGAGGACGATAAGAGCGGTTTGTGACCGCGTGAAAAATCTGCTGACATAATTATAACAACCTCCTGTTTTACCATCATCACTATTTACCGTCATCACTAAGTTACAGGTGTTTACACACCTGGTTGTTGACCACCACGTGTATTGTGCCGTGTGTGGTGTAGGAGGGTAGGTCAGACAGGTGGAAGGTCTCGTAAACGATCCCCTGGCCTGCGAACGCAGCATCACCGTGCAGCAGAATGGACATCACCTGCGCAACCATTCAGCATCATGACAAACATCTTACAAAGAAGAGAGGGCGATGTTTATCTTGGTGTTTACACCTGCGCCTGGCTCAGCTTACCCTCTTGCCCTCTGCGTCTCCGCTGTAGAACTGCTCCGCTTTCGTCTTGCCCTGCACCACCGGATCCACGGCTTCCAGGTGGGAGGGGTTCGCCATGAGTGACATTGTGATGTACTTGTTGCTGACTCGGTTCAACCACCTGTGATACATCCCCAAGTGATATTTCACATCGCCAGAGCCCTGAGAACAAAAGAAATCGGATTTTAGTCAGAATTTAGCCACATTTTGAAGAGTCGAAGAGAGCAGCTCGACTCCAGACTCCTATTTTTTGAATCATCTTTGACTTCTTTAGGTCAGAACATAATGCCAGAAGATCTCACAAGACACTGCGTAGGTTTATTCTGCCACTTTTATATTACAGTTGGTGAATTAAAAGTGAAGTATTTCAATCATTGCTACTAAAACACAACAAGCTGCCGTCTCAAACCTCATCTGCAGCCTCAAGCTTGGAGTCAAACTGGCAGAAGATCTGGTCGAGTTCCTTGCGAATGACATTGGCCAGCACATTCAGTCTTCCCCTGGACAAAAGATGCAGCAGGGAACAGATTTGATGTAGTCGCAGCACGCATGAGTGTCGGCAGAGACACGACCAGTAAAGCTCCAGTCTGACAAACCGAGCGTCCTGTTGGAAGAAGTGATTGTGCGTTTCTCCATCTTTACCTGTGAGGCATTCCCATGATAATGCTCTCCACTCCGCTCTGACTGGAAATGTCAATGATTGTCTTGAGGGCAGGGATGAGGGATTCACATCCTTCCAGGCCGAATCGTTTCTCTGAAGACCACTTCTTCTGGAGGAACTCTTCAAACCTGTGAACAAGAGGTGGCGCTGCTGCTTCACACTGAGCCAGGGCAGCATCTCTCCCCTCCTCCACAGACTCACGGAAACCCCATTTTCCACATGCCTTGAATGCTTTTATAGCTGATTACAGAGGTGTGTTGAGGAAGCGACGCACAGACCTTGTGGATCTGATCACCCGGCCTAAAAGAGTCCTCTTCTCCTCGAGACTGAACTTCATGATTCCAGGTGTCTCAAACCTCTCTCTGATCCAATGGCACTGCTGCACGTCATTGATGAACATGAACTCCACCCCAATGTGCTGACAGTAGGCCATCTGCAGCAAAGACAGGCGCGTTGTGATGTTTAAGAAAGAAAATGCTCTGCGTCTTTTAGCTTTGGGTCAAATGTTCAGGACCTGTTTAGGCCTCTTTTATAAATTTCCAGCAAATTGTCAGTCATTCACATATGACTCCTTCCGAAAAAGATTCTGGAACATTTCTGGGAAAACTGATGAATTTTAAAGTTTCAATCATGTTAAAGTTTTGGAGAAAGTTAAGGAAAGAAAAAAATGATCGGGAACTTATGAGCCATCACCTCGAGCCGACGTATAATCTCTCTGAGAGGCAGGGCGCTCTCACCCCCTCCGATGTAAGTGGTTTTGGGCAACCGGAATACTTTGTCCAAATGGGATTCGTCCAGGCCATTAAAACCTGTAGAAATGGCGAGAAAAGTGTCAGCAAACAAGCACAGACAAGTATAACTTTGGGAAAAACAGAGCCAGAAGATCACATGAAGAAAGACAAAACGAACAAGAAGTTTGAAAATCAGAAAATACAGGTAGAATTTGGTTTTCACATCTGGCAGACAACTCCTAAAATTCCTAAAGTTTCCTAAAGATTCCACATTTCTAAAGTTCAGTGTGTCTAACTTATGTACAGTTATTTCCATTTTTTATCTCTCCTTTTCTCTGTCCAGATTGTTATCTTTTATATTTAAACTGCCAAATCATGTTTAAATAAGACACACATGGGTATCATCATCTGCAAAAAAATGTATTTTTGGCTCACTTTTACATTAAAAATGCTAAAGAAAAAATGAACGTGTTGGTGAATACATTGATACAGTTTATGTGACTTTTTAAATTCCGAACAAGGATTCATAACCACCTATTACAATAGCCTTGTTGAAACTTGCACTCTTGACACGTTCAGCCTAAAACCACAACCCCCCCCCCCCCCCGAAGTATCAGGTTTCCTTAAAATGCTGGTAAACTGGCTGGGATTAGTCCTCATTTCTTTGCCTTTTTTGTCATTGATGAGTAAAACTGTCGATGTTTGCACAGAGAATGGGGCGTTATATTTAAACCCGATCCAGGTAAGGCTAAATTAAATGTTTTTTACCTCACCAAAGCGTTTGTGTGTTCAGTGACATATGAGTCTGACTACAGCCATAAGACAGCTATGTTTGTTTATAACCTGCAAATGAATAAAAGCAAGACTTCTGGTTTTATCAGGCATGTTATTTTAGGTTATGCAGAACAGCAGAATGCAGAAGTTCTACATCCTGAATTGTTTCACCTTTGTGTTAATTTTAGCATTACGCATCTAGTTAGGTATCCAGAGCAGCCAGGTGACTGCTGTCACGACGCTGTTGCAAAGCCGGGAAGCTTCTGTTTAACTTTAGTTGTTCTAATGACATTTCGGATGAGTTATGTGCTTCTATTCTTCTATGTGCTACATTATTTAAGCCACCAACTGGACTAAATCCTGCCACATCTCTCTTTAGTAGCAGTGTTCTTTCCAAGATATTTTCGCAAAAGTCCCACAACGGTTCCCAGAGCATTTAAGAATTCTCTGAAAATACAGAAAAACTAAAGAATTAGATGGTACTAAAGTAAGTTTTAGTCACCTGTGGAAGCTATGTTAGCTAAAACATCAGAAATGTCTGAAATTAAGAATTCCCACTTCCCAATCTATCTCTTAAAATAGCGTTTTGAGATGATAAAATTATTTGGCCGCTGCTTGGGCTGAGTTTGTGTTTATCTCCAGTGTGCATGATGTTCTGCGTGCACATAACAGAGATATGGACGGAGGGAGGGTTGTACGACTGAGTGTTTGTGCATCACTGTCAGCAGATTAGCGTGGGGCTGCTGCGCTGAGCGCAGGACATTCTCAGTCCTATACCTCAGAGTCAGCTCTCTGTCCTGCATAAGGGATCTTTAGACTTTGCTCTCCTCACACACACTGACCCACACCCAGAAATGTAATTCCTTCATCAAAGTCAAAAAAAAAAAGAATAAAGAATAGTCAAAGTGTGTCTGGTCGCTATCTAATCAGAGTAACATTGTAACGAAGTAGTGTTTGGCCTCATCTGTGACTGAGCAAAGGTTAACACGAGCCAATAAACACGTCTGTGCACACACCTTTCTCCAGAGGTGCAGCCCAAACAGAACAGACCCATAGACTCTCGTTTGTTACAGGTGTCATTTTTGGATTTGCTGTTTGTTTGATGGCTGTGAAGCTCGGCCTTATCGCCACAGAGCACCATCAAAACAATCACCTGCTTTTGAGCAAAGAGGCCCTTTCATCAGGGACAATGACACCAACACACGTGCGCACATGCGTGCCCGTGCCCCCGCGCACGCTTTCCAATATGTTCTCTTTGCACCACTGCGACAAAACTGACACATCCCATTTTGAGCTGAGTGGTGGCAAATCAGCGACAGATCATGCAGGCCTGTCAAACCGGCTGGTTTCATAATGTGTGGTGATGCACAGCAGGAAACAGGATCAAGCATGAGTGAGCCATTAGTTAATGATTGACAGGAAACATACATTCTGACAAATTAATTCTGAGGGTTTATTTGGACACACAGATAAACCCGGACTGGCAGGAACTGTCACATAAAAAGGTAATGAATGTGGTGATAAAAGGCAAGGCTGTGATCCAAGATGACAGAGGAGAGCCGTGCCAATGTTAAAACCAGTTACACCAGTTAAGAAACACCAGATTTCAGTTTAAAAACACAAAACATCCCCAAACATAATGAGGACATGAGACAGAAAAGAGATTTTACCAATGTTCTGGAAGCCAATGGCGCATGGTGCATCATCAAAGTCCACACAGCTGATCTCCAGAGGGTCTAACTTTGCTATGTGGTGCCCTCGTACCTACAACCAGGAACACTCAGGTCAGACTATGTGTATTAGTGTATTTGTGCATGTTAATAAATCTTGTATTTTACTGTACAGTGGGTGGTAAACACTGGTGAAAGCCCAGAGAGGGAGCTTACTTTTAGCATGTACTCTTCCCAAAGAGGAAGCAAGTAAAAAAATAAATAGTTTATTAAAAGTAGAATGTCCTGTGAGTCATAATCCCTTTCCTTTATGTGTCACATTATCAGCAGTGTTTTCTGGATGGGTTCGCTGTCCTCGTGTTACTGTATTAAATGCTCAGAATCATAGCATTTAGCATACATGCATACCTACTAACATACATACAAATGCTAAGCGTGTACACAGTTCATCGTTGTTTACACTCACTCACGACATACAGGACATCTTATCTGTGTACAAATAGAAAAGAGTCCCCCAGACTTGTTTGAGACATCCGACTTTTTGTTGCATAGCTGACGATAGTTTCAATAATTATATTATAACTGCATAAAACCTCACGCAGTGTTAATAAACAATCAGCTATGACATCATTGGTTCAGGCCTGGTATAGTTTACCTGGTATGCTCGAACGAGGGATTGCACGGCTAAGTGATCCGCCACCAGCTCCTCGATATTGGGCTGAGCCCCCACAAGTGTCTGGGCACCGGTCAGTCCCTGAGAAGGCTTGAGGAGGGACGAGGGGCTCTGGTAAGCCGCCCCAGGTGGAACCCCGGCGTTGACGTTACGGAAAAACACATCCCAAGACTGCAGGAGAGAGAAAACCAAGAGATGATTTAACCAAAGTACTTCAAAAAGATGCCGCGCAGGTCGAAACCATCTCAAAGGTGCTGACTTTGAACGTGCATGACAAGCTGGCATGAGCAGCAAGATGATCGATGCTGCAGTGATACCTGCCAAACTACATCAATAACAACACTGCTGAGATTAAATTATACTTGTAACCTGAGCAAACTGTGAAGACCTTTTTTTATATGGTGTGTCTAGAGTTTTAAGTATTCTACTGAGCTGTCAATCATTTTAGCATCGTATCACATCTCTGTGCTGTTTTCAAGCATCCTATAGGCTTAGGATTAGTGGGCGGAGCCTGGATTCTACAGTGATTTCAAGGGCCTTGTTCTTTCCTTTATCACTGAGGAATGTTCGAAGCAGGTGATCCTACAGGGTTTCTCTGCTTCGGTCCGCTGAAGGACGTGTTGATCTCTCGCCTGACTTGGGGCTCATCGCCACACGTTGGTTTCCCAAACATAAAACACTTCTCACAGCGACTGCAGGCGCTTTGGTGGCTGCAGGTTGCAGCGTTGTAAGTTTCAGAAGAGTTTTACCAAGGATACATTTTCAATAACCATGGAAGCATACTGCACCTTGTGGACATTCTTTGGATTTTCCAGCCATGCATAATACATCTCCTCCATGTAGTTGGTGCTGGTGCCGTTCAGAAAAGGCTCCGACGTGTTCAATTGTCTGGAGGGCGGAACCCTCCGTGGGCCCGCTGTGGTCACCGACAGGCGCGGTTGTGACAATCTCTGAGCTGCCTGTGCACCGGTTAAAGGCCGCAGCCTCAGAAAGGTAGTCCTTAAATGATGCATGTCTGCAAATCGGCCACTTTTCCTCCTGGCTGAAGAGTGCAACGGCACCCTCCTGCAGCGAGACTCTCAAGGCAGCTGAGCGGAATCTCCACTTGGTTCTGGTTACTGGCTGAACCAGTGAGGCTGGTGTCACCACAGCTCCGGCTCCCAAAGGACCGGCGCCTGTTTACTGTTCCTTTACAGGGAGAAAATCATTAATGTAACAGTATTTACTTTAAATGAAAAACTAGTCATTATTTTAACGAATGGGTAGATTTCTGCACCTTCGGTTAATATTTAAAAAGGCGTGTTTGCGCCGGTAGCTACAATGTATTAATATTAACTCTCAGCTCCCATCATCTGTATAGGATTTCTTAATAGGTCGTATCCAGCAGTGGATACCACCCACAAATCATTTGGAATTTAAACTTAAATTGTAATCCCTCAAAATCCCATCAATTTTAGAATCTGAACATGCTCTAATAAATACACCAGTAGTGTAACGTGAGCGAGATCAAACATCCTTGGGGACATATTAGGCGGGTAATTGCTTTGGATTTAAATATATAAATAGCCGGATATGCGGGTAGTCGCATGACAAAAGCACAACCTTATCACTTGAGAGCAAATGTATTTTCCTCTCTTTAAACTGCTAATTCGAGTGTCTCCATCTCTCTGTTCTTGGCTCCCATCGCAACACTGTTGTCCCTGAAAACTCTTGGTCTCTCCGAGTGGAGGCTCTCCTAAAAACCAGCTGTTTGTCGCTGGAAGAGGAGAAATGACTGCCAAATAAAGCTAAAACAGCTGCCAGCGTTCGGGCAGAAGTCCGAGTTCGGTGCACCTACCGCTTCCGCAGAGGGGTTCGCGCTCGCGCTGTTGTCTCCGCAGCCTCGCGGACCGTGAACGAAAAGCCGACTCAGCGCGAGCTGGATGCGCTGTGCGCTCGCGGGAGCTCTGTGCCGGAAGAGAATGTCCGCGTGCGTAAAATCGAAACTTTGACGCCCAGAAAGTACAAATAGTCTCACTTCACGGGCCAAACTTCCCGGTGAGTCGGCAGCTCCTCGCCGCGGAGACGACCTCAGCCATTTTGGCGCCTCGGGGGGACACCAGGTTTCGAACCCCCACCCCCCAGGTGGAGCCAGTCAACAAAGATAGGAAAGAGAGTGCAGATAAGGGACAGGTTAATTATTCGATAGCTTTATGCGAAAGGGAAGCTGCTGTTCTTTACATTGTTAATAACAAGTGCTTTGTTAGGCATTTAGCAGCAACGTCTGCCTTCACTTACTCCGGACTTCGTTTAAATCACTCATGGCGACCAGATATCAAAACTGAGGCAAATACAAGTAAAGATATTGCGGTCTTCTTTCAAAGAAGCAAAGAAAATGCTTCTTAAATTAACCCCACTTTTTCCTCCAAAGACCCTCTGAGGTTATCCCCAAATCCTGTAGATACCTGTTTGTCAATTCGATTTGATGAAAATGTCTTTTGTTAGCAGAGCTCATGCTAATGCTAATGAACTCTTTGTTCGTGCCTAAAAAGACCCTGAGAGCTGAAGAAAGACGCTCTCACCTCCCCCCAGCTTGACCCTGTGAAATCACAGCTCCCAGCAGTGAACGAAACAGAGTGGGAAGATTCCCATACAAACACAACACTAACTGACTACTTAATTTGTGTAGAATATCAGTTAAAATCAAACCTGGTCCATATATGGTTGGCTGCTCAAGATTAAGGGAAGTTTTTGCTATTTTATGATGTGCTAACCAAATAATGGTGTTCAGCGCGACCCAAAGAGTAGTTGAGGTCAAAGGCCAAACACAAGAGTGTGGGGGAGAGCTTAAATTATAATAATGCGCCAACAAAGGGGGCAACAGCAGGAGGCTGGAGAAGGATCCTCATTGGAATCCCCACAGTAAATAACCCGACCACATGCTTGTGTTGGTTTTTAGTGAAAGTTTACATATGTTACATGTGCAGCAACACCACCACAATGGCTGTATTTAATCTACAATGAGGTTTATCGCGCAAAACATAGCTTCAAATTTGTATTTGATGTAATAATATATGTATGACCTTAGGCAAACTGTAGTTAACTAAAGCATCATGGGCAAGATCAGAACTTTTGACTTTACCACAATGCCACAATTTGCAATGTAAAAGCTTGATTAACAGTACACACTGTGCCGAGTACAACTTGAGCACTCTTTCATAATAGTATTGGGAAATTACTTGATTGCGGAACCCCGTTCTTATGAAAAAGGAAGTCATTTTATGTCAGTGCTAATGACTCAAAAAATTGATCTTGAGTCAGTAAATTGTTTTAAATATGTTGTACAACTTAAAAACATATTTGTCAGTTGGTAGGCCTTTGACTGCGTAAATGATTTCTTTAGTTTGTACTTCAGAACAGCAATAAAGATCAAACTTTGTACCTATGACAATGATTACGTAACAGAAAAGTGAATCATGTTCCTGATCTGATAATGGGCTCATCACTCCTGTGATGGGCTGTCAGCCCAAGAATGGAGAAGACAGAAAAACACTTGTAAACATCAGTAGTTGGGAGGGGTTTTTTTGTTTTGTTTTTAATTTTCAATGTAAGTTCAGTCAGGAATTACAAAAATAACCACAAGAAACTGTGGTGAAGGGCAAAAATCAAAATGCTACAAATGCAGGAAATCGGGCTCTCAGGGAGAGAAAATAGATGAGCGGCGTGACTCTATGAGAAAAATGATTCCTCTCAGATCATTTGCTCAGTTAAAATACCTGTACAGCACATTTAGGTATGGCCAATAAACAATAAAGACAACATTGAGATTAGCAAATCTGGAATTAAGCTCTGATGTTGATGCTAAATTGGAAATCTCCTTTATGTTGGCTTCAAAAACAGTCAAAATGATGTGTTTTATGTGCCGTTTCTGCTTACTCAGTGTTGCTGGTAGGTTTCAGGAACAAAATACTGCAATATCATTTCCTTATAATCTGAAATAAGCACGTGTCCTCATCGTCAGTCCTTTAATCAGCACCATCAGCGTTGTGCATATGTAATCAATGAAACCACTGCACTGCAACGTGCGTACGATGCTCTCTGCATTAACATTTTATTGGTTCACACACTGACTACATCTGATCACATTTTAATATTGATAAGACTTGGAAATGCACATCAGAGGAATCATCAACACCATTAATATGATAATGTTATGAAAGAAATCAGTTTTACACACAGAAGCGTTCTGTCGTCTCCAAATCTCCTGAACCGAGGGAATCGAGAGGCCCCTACGACATAAGTCCATTGTCACATTGTCTCCAAAATAAGTAAACCTTTACCTAAATACTTCTGATCATTATGTGAAGACAAGCCTCAATCTGTTGGCCGTCATAATCTCAGATTTGTTGTTGGCCACAAACGCTGGTTATCTCAAAAGGTGCCTTTCCACCTTGTGTTTTGTTTGTTTTGTTGCCTTTGTACCATCCTGACTACACACGCAGCACTGAATCCATTGCACACTTACATTTTAACAGCATGAGTGTGATATATGAATGCTGAAATAATCATCCTCAATGAAGGATAGGCATGACTCCAGGTCAAGTAAGTAACACTGCTTTATCTTAAATATGTGCATCATTATTTAGAATCATTCATTTAGTTATCGCTCATTTTCTCCAGGCCTACAATATTATGATTTTATTTTCTTACCAATTTTACAAAAGACTATGCATTAATCTTTCAATTTAAGAAGTAAAATTGACTTAATGCTGATTTCTAAGTAAAAATATAGATCATATATAGATATAGTAGCTTCATAGGCACAATTATTCCTTAGTCAGCTTTCATTTTCACTCCTTACATGTCTGATTCAAGGCTCCTCAATCAACTGTGCGTAGATCGATTGATTGATTGGATTTAATGCATAAATGGCGCCCTCTTGTGTGAAAATTGGGGATTAAACGGGGTAAAAACACCTGTTTTTGGCGTAAACGGTCTAAAAAGGCAGACGTCGCAATTTGTTACTTGAAAATGTAAGCAAAACTATTCTTTAAGGTTCCAATTTATTTAGAGAAACTGTACTTTTGATGTGTTGGGCTATAGTTCAAATCCCATGAACTGAATCCAGTGTTCTTTAAAAGGCATATTCTTTTTTTAGTCACCAGCATTCTTATATATACTACACTATTAACACAAATAGAGTCCATCCACTTACAAAGCCAAGAAAAGAGAGGCGATAGATTATATTCTACCAACAGTTCAAAATGAAAATAAATAAGTAAATAAAATGCACTATAACAATCAACGTAGCAGTTATTAATTTGGATAATCATGCAATTAAATACCATCTATAGCATAACTGTAGTTAAGTCAACACGAAGAAACTGTAAATTGACATGAACAGCGCGACACTATCATTGTAACCATTGCCATAATTTCAGTAGTTTACTTGCAAAGTTTTGTACACAGAGTATCAATTCAGAACGACGGTAATATCTCAGCATGCTGCATGGTTTGCACTGTCTCACAGAGCGGATCGAAGGGGCCCGGATAACACACGGAGGCGTCGCTTCGGGGGTCAACTACACTCCAGAACAAGTGGGGAGGCGAACCGAAAAGACAAAAACCCAACGAAGCTGTACTAAACAACAGAACAGACTCGGATCGACTCCACCCGTTTGTTTAGTTAGCCGTAGTCGTGCAGGGAAGGAAAAAAACCAGCCACTGTTAATAAGAACACAGGAAAGAGTCATGCGCGTCGTTTAGAAAAGGAGATGCTGGGATCAAAGGTCAAAAATAAATAGGAAATATACTGTACAGGTTAAAAAGCACACCGACCGACCGCAGCTGTGATCACACGAGCAGAAGATTACGATTCGTTTACGTCTGGGGGGAGAGAACGGGCAAATGTTGGACGGCAGGGGAGCGCGGATGCTGTCTGGGTGTGTTGGGCTGCAGCCGCGTACAGGCCGACTGAAGCTGACGGGAGGGGGGGGGGTTGTTTTCAGACAGATAGATGTGTCCTCTGTTGCAGCGCAGGTCTTGGCGATGGGAGTGTCAGTGTCTGTCGTGGACAGAAAGAGAGAGAGGAGAGCAGAGTGGACAGAACGACCGCGATCCCAAATCCCTTCGGGCCGCCGTGCGCTTCTCTCTCGGGGGCGGGGCCAGCCTCCTTCCTTCCACCTCTCCTCGGCAGGGTCACGCACCTTGAAATACGGTTAAAAAAAAATAACTTCAACGTGGTTCTGATTGGTTGGTTTAGATCAAGTTTGAGGGAGTTCACAGCATCTTTGTCAGCCCACCTCAGCCCTGCAGCGGGGCAGCAGGGGCTCCTGAGCAGTGGAAGTGGACGTTCTGCCACCGGCTCTCCCGGCGGTGCCATACTCTGGTCTCTTCTGACTGGCTGGAGCGCGGGCGGCCCTGTCCGTCCACAAACTGCGTCAGGCGGATGTAGGCGATGCAGGCGGCGTCGTCGCCGATGATGTGCACGTGCGGGTTGAGGATGGTGGTGTGGATGGGCTTGCTGTTTTTGGAAAGCACTGGCAGGGAAAAGGGAGACGTTGAAATCTCTTAACACAAAATCGAATTATTAGAATGATTTTTTTTTTACTTACAGTTGTCAAAGTAGAATCTATGGAAGTCCATTCCCTCCACCAGATTACCCAGCCCCTCCGGCTCGAATGAGGTCAAGCCAGGATCACAGATCTTGCTGTGAACATGCACAAGAGGGTGAAAATGTCAAATCTGCAATATTAGGTCAGGATCTCGAAGTAATTTTTATGAAACGGGGACTTTTACTGATGCATAAGG
The DNA here is from genome assembly GCF_003711565.1 of Takifugu flavidus. Lineage (NCBI taxonomy): Eukaryota > Metazoa > Chordata > Actinopteri > Tetraodontiformes > Tetraodontidae > Takifugu > Takifugu flavidus. Next base: position 2,617,331 of record NC_079539.1, read on the forward strand.
AAGAAAACACCATCAGAATATTACACCGGTCCATTATTTGTGAACTGCTGCGGAGTCCGAGGACACAGAGGGAAGTCCACAATGTCAAACAGGACGAAAAGAAACTTATCCTATGCATATCATGTACAGTATGTTTAGTATATTTCTTAGCGTAATCTAAAAGCCGAGTCTCTGTGGACCTCAGTTGACCACTCAAAATCTTCTCTTAGCTGTAATTTTATATATAATATATATTTTATATAATAAAAGCAATAAAAAGTTGGAAAATTAAAAGTCAAAAGCAGAAGTAGATCACACCTGACCAGACGTTCTCCATTTTCAGAAAAGCCTGCTGACCCCCGCCCCTAATCCCCCCTCCCTCGGTCTACTAAGCATCACTTTTATGTGCATGAGGTAAAGAGGTGGTGGTGGTTGTGGTGGGGGGGGACTATAATTACTCTTAATCTTTTAATACAAATGCACTTCTCCCTGTCAATCACTTTAATGGTTCCTCTGAGGACAGCAGGCACTTTTGGAGTATATTTTACATAATTACATCCCGTTTTTTCCTGCCCGGCGTGACAGAGGAAGGAGAGGACTCACGCGTAGGCCTCGAAGTCTCCGTTGTTGACAGCCTCGATGAGCTGCTCCGTGATCTTTATGATCTCCTGTTTGCGGGCTACACATGAGACACAGAGGCAGAGCAATGATTTCAGCGTCATCATCAACCCCTTTCATCAAGTAGACAGACAAGAACCCCCCAATAAAAGAATCCAAACTTTACACAGCTCAGTCCAGACTCACCGAGCAGCTTGTTACTCATCGTAAATCTCATCAGTCAATTCTCTTTCATCAGCATGGGAAATCTCATCCATGGTAAAAGAAAACAGGTTCTTCTCTGCAACAAGTGGGACTGAGTCTGTCTGCACAATCACTCCAACGATAAGAAAGGATAAAATAACTCCTCTTCTGCTCCATCTAACCTCCAGAGCGCTCTCCAACTCTCCATCGTGCACCACATCTCCTGCCTGCATGTGAGGCAGCTACAGCTCATCACGCTATTCTTGTCCCAGCTCTTTATATGAGATTTACAGTGTCCTCCTTCCCTCACTTCCTCCCTACAGTGAGAGAAAGGCTTAACTCTCCCTCTCTCTCTCCCTCTCTCTCTTTCATAATCTGCATAAACTACTTTATTTTAATTGGAAATTCACGTGCTCTATTCTCATTATTTAACTATCGGTTTGAAATTTTATTTCAAAAGCGGTAACAATATTGACATTTTTTTCTAGCTACCCCAAAAGCACAATAAAAAGATGCAAGTCTCTAAAGTGTAAGTTCACATTTGAGAATCTGCAACAGTTTTTCAGGGAAAACGGTGAAAAAAAGTGTGTTTGTAGAGTTTTGGCAGCAAAAACTGGGTTAAACGGTGATTATTTGAGGAAAAGAACGGTACTTTTAGAACAGCATAATAATGTTACAGCTGATGATTATGAGAGATTGTTAATTTAAGGCAGCAGTTAAGGAAAAAAATGCTTCTTTTTTCATTTTAATGTCATTTAAGGCTTCATTACTCTACATAGGTTAAAAAAAAGATGAAAACTACCTTTCACGTCCTCATCCTCGATGGTCGTGTTGCTGCTGTCGGAGGATTCCTGCACAGACAAAATGATACAGCTGAACAAATGAGAACACAGACACACAGACTCACACGCACGCACACACACACACAGACACCCACGACAGTCAGGTTTACAACAGTGTGAACCGTGACTCACACTGTGTTTCTGTCAGAAATAAAGGACACACACACAGCTGCATGTGTGACTCAGCACCACACCGGCAGGATCTGCAAGACTGAGCCGCCTCCGTGCTCGAGGGGGAAGTGCAGACTGTACAGTACGAGAGGACGGTGGGGGTGAGGGTCACTCAGAACCCCCACTCCTCGAGCTCCAGGCCTCTGAACGCAGAGGGGCAGTGCGAGACCAGGGAACGGCTCCTGCGCCTCACACGTTCTCATGCAACAGGAGGCACACGGATAAACCACAGACAGACGGTTGCCGGTCCGACAACACAGGCCACCGCCACGAGGTCAACGACCCACAATAAAAACCACGCCAGGACGGGGAGGGAGGGTGTACCTTAATTCCGTCTACCGGGTTATGGATGACAGTAGTCTGAGGCTCCTGGAGGGAGAGTGGAGAGAGAGGATGAAAGAAAAAGAGGGAATGCGACGTGACAAAATGAGAGGGGAGAGATGAGTGGGCGTTTTAAAAAACTGGGTGGGAGCCACGGAACAGTTATTACAACTCGCCAGCCTTAATCTAATAGGAAGGCAATTCTACATTAAGAAAATGTCTGTTTTCTATGAGGAGGTTCTTCTGTGAAAACCTCTGATGCTGCGTTTGGATGAGAAGAGCAGGACAACGAAAAAGAGATTAATCACTTCTGACTGGTAAGACGGAGGATGATTAAATGGAACCATGCGTGCTCTTAATTGAAAAGGTCATCTAATTCTTATTAGGCTAAACAACACTCACACATGGACTCATCCAACTTACTCTCATTTTATGCCTAAAGTCCCATCTCAGGCCTGAACTACAGGTAATTCCAGGATTTACCCCAGATTAGGGCCAACTACGCTCAGGTTCATCTCAAAGTCTACGTTTCCATTCATGCAGGAAGTGCTGCAGGGGAGGGGGGGGCTGTCTAGAGGGTCAGTGATGCAGAACGCAAGTGGAAAATTTAATTACACTGATCTGAGAGGATGTTTTTGCGCGCCTGTAGTGGATGATTGAAGCAGATTAGGACAGTGGGGGTGGTGGTGGGGGGGGGGGGGGGTGACTGAGCATTCAGGTGAGCACTGACATCAGGATATCCCCCAGTTTGATAAATTTGGGCTTGTGTGACATCATAAAAATGACAGCTTCACCACCAACTCAGGCAGAAACGTGCGAGTTAAAAAGAGAACGAGTTTGAGTCCAAACAGTACGCTAACACACGTGCACACTTCATATTTAGAATGAATCAGACAGACAAGGCACAGATGGACACAGAGCTGTAGTACCAGTGCAGAAGAGGGGACGGTGCCTTTGGGACTGGTGACTATGCTGTTTCTCGTGCTGTTTGTCTGGGGCTGTGCGGGAAACACAAATTGCTACATTAGTGCACGGCAACAATGTGAGAGGCATCAGCTGCTGGTAGGTGGCGAAAGAAAGGAGAAAAATGCAGAGGGAGGGGAAGTGACGTCTCTCTCCCAAGGCTGGACAAAAAACGGCATTTATCGGCAGAGAGGTGGTTGTTAACGGTTTATCACCATCCACGTCAATTATTCATCTGCAGTAAAAGATGGAGAAGCAGCTGCGACTGCCGTCGGATACAGAGCCAAGAGAATCACATCCAGAACTGCATCTTTGCGACTTTAACCCCCACCACGACAGGTGGACTTTATAAGAAACAGACAAACATCGTGTTTATGGGATGTTTCACACAAACGTGCACATGCAGGCAGGAGACAACATTTACAACAGCTAATTATGGGAGATTAAAAAGGAAACTACAGCGTGAGCAGTGGGAAAATATAGAGATTACGGAGCAGTTATTGCAATTGCATAGTTTAATATAGATTTGTTATATAAGAAACCTATTTTATTCAGCCAGGAACAAAGAATTGGAGCTGCTTTGTAGAAGATTAAATTGGTTTAAATTGAAACCAGGTGGAAACGTGGCCCAGACATATTAAAAAGGTCAAAAACAATTTTAAAAACTGGCAAAATCACTTTCTTGGTACAGTGTGACCTGAGCAGAAATGGGATGCCTGCCAAAACAAAATCAAGATTTTATCAGAACGACTGAGTCACTTAGGTGTGTTAAAGACGCCGGCGGGACCCTGCGGCTGCAGGCGCGCTGCATAAGCTGCTGTTGGATGAAACAGCGGACGAGCAAAAATGTCCAGTGAGATTAATGGCCGAGATTCCAGAGACTCTGCTGAAGTAGCGAGAGTTTTTTCCTGGGAGGACGAACGTCAGAAGGATGGAAGAGAGGAGGAAACGGCCTGTTGGGAATGTCTGAGTGATGCAGACGGGGTGACAGATTCCTGGAACAACGGTTCTGACGGTGTGTTGGGGCGGAAAAGGAGGGAGGATGGACAAGTGAAGAGGATCATTCTTTCCTGCCACTGAAGAATGAGCGGAGGAAGTTTAATAGATGAGGAAGATGGTGTCAGCGGCCCACACGGCCGTGCACACGACGCCTTGGCTTCATGCACAACAGGACAAAATGTGCCTTAAAAAGTCAAAGTTGCTTAGATTTTGAGGTTATAACAACCTTTGAACTCAAAGTTGAAACAAGAATGTGCAGCAATAGTATTTAATGAAAAGAAAAGAATTTAACTGCACAAAAGCTAAAAAGGGCACTAAAATAGCTGCAGGCTTATGTGCATTTGAGCAACATTTGGGTGCAGCAAAAGAAGAGCTGTGATTATGCAATGATAGATTAATCATCTGCTGGGAAATAATCTGAGATTAGCATCAGGCCGCATGAGGGGAGAAAGGAGAGGTGGTGTGCAGAGGGAGCAGGGGATGAAGGAGGAAAGGGGAAGTTAATGCAGGGAGTGAGACATAAAGGAAGAAACAACTGCGGAATGTGTCGACGTGTTATTAATTCCTGTTTAAAACCAGACATTCACAGTTGGTATTGTCCAATATAACCCAGCATCCCCATATTCCACTCACAAATGGCCATCTTGGCTCAAGTGGCTCGATATCCACCGCTACAACACAGCTGTGGCACGTAAACACAGAGCTTGTGTGCAATTATCTTCCAATATTGTGTCAGTGTGATCTATAGATTATCCACGCTGTCAAACAGCCTCTGCTGCCTTAGAAAATTCATCTAAATTATTATGCAAATGTGCAAGTCTTGTTTGAGGCGCTAACCTCTCTTATTTATGTGCTCTCGATAGTTTCTGGCATCAGAATACCTAACTGGTCGGCTTCACTTTAAAGAAAAAAAGCTGAATAAACAGACATTTTAATAGTTTCGTGGTGATCGGGATGCTTATCGACCAAGCTGACTATAATCAAGTAATAACATAACTTTTATAAATGAGGCCACTCACTTCCCCAGTATTCAAATAACTTTATGGATAAAGCATCTATTACAATCACAAGTATCTGTAGAAGCTCTTCTGAACCTCCAACATGCACAATGATACAGACGAGCAGCGGGACAGTGGAGGGGGCGCCGGGCTGCACCAATAAGGATGAAGTTATTACGCAGGTTCAGCGTGCGAATAAACTCTCCAGGAAATGAAACAGCGTGACATTTCCCTTCGACACAATCGAGTTTGGATGGGTGGGGAAGGGGGGGGGTGGGGGTGAAATGAAACAAAGTCATGTGCGAAATGGACCCTGAAAGTTTCCTGTAGAATAAAACCCGCTTTTTAGACAACTTCATTATCTTAATCACACAATAATGCAAAGATCTGTATCTGCTGGACATTTCATAGATTCTTTTCATGCATTTTAAACTGTGATTTGTGTGACGATGAGTAGCTTCACTCATAAAAGTTCTTCTGCAGTTATTATGTCACCTTAAGCCTCAATAAGCACAACGCAAGATATGGTAGTTTTTGTAATCATACAACAGTTGTGATGTAACTTTATACTTATTCTTAACTGACCGACAAGAATCTTGTTTTAAAACTTGTGTAAACAGTGTTTTTTTGAGTTTTTTTTATGAGTTATATAGATGGCAGTCGGGATAAACTCTCGACTATATGCTGTCACTTTAAGGACAATAGGCTTCAAAACCAAAACCAATAGGCTTCAATTTAAAATACCACAATTACATCTCGTTCTATACGTGCGATTTGGGGTGAAAGATTCACAGCACAAGACCTTCAATAGTAAGGGACAGTGAGAGGGGACGTGAGGAAGAGAAGGACACGGAAAGTGAGAGAAGAGACAAGCGGGCTCACCTTGACGTCCGCCTTCTTGTTCAGGAGACTCTTGGCTGCTGCGGAGAGGCAGAATGACACACCCTCAGATGGAAGAGTACACATCATACACCCTCTAATGAGACCGCGGCTCTGAGTCTGTTCACTCTGCTGCGGGTGCAGCGCGCATGCATGGGCTGCGAGTCTGCCTGCTCATCAGAGCGCCACAGATGTCAAAAAAAAGCCTCAATGCCGATCTCCCCACATGTCAGGACGTTCTCCACCCTTAACCAGAGACTGGGGGGAAGGGGGGGGGGGGTAAACCCAGAGGAGAAATCTTCCCTCCCTCTGAAAAACAAAAATCCTCCCTCTATCCTGCAAAAAGCATCAATAACTCCATCCAACTGGCACCTCCTCACCCCGCTCAACTGGCCAAAGCATTAGATAAGCAGAGGACGTCAGGCAAGAGGGGGGGAAAGTCAAACTAATTCTGCCTATAATCCCAATACACCGACGGACAGATGCACGCACGGGCACAGGCAGAGACGTGGATTAGGACGGAGAGCACGAGGGAAGTGGAGATGCAGGTATGTGATAATGGGTTTGTTAATCTCAAGAGTGGGCTGGATTAGCGCGAGCTCATTGGTGGGCAGGACTGGTAAAACACTTTTAATGTTGCGGGTCGCGAGGGCAGAAATAGCACTGTATGTTCTGGAGCTTAACTGTGGCCTGGAGAGGAAACAGCTCATAATCCAGCAGTTCTGCTGACACTGAGCTCAAGTGTGAAAGCCAGCGTGCCCTTACAGTCATGTGACCTTTCCTCCTGCACCCCGATGCATGCAACACACACCCACACACACACACACACACACACACACACACACACACACACACACACACAGCAAGCACACACACACAAGGCAGGATGGAGGAAATGTGAGGCTGCTTACCTTGGCAAACATTTGAGAAGCATTGAGTCGGGGGAGAAAAGATTTAGGAGGAGAGATTAAAAGAAGCCGAGGGAGCGCATTAGCGTATGAAGTTGTGACTTAGAGGATTTCCATTTAATCATGTTTCGCAGCAGCGACGGATGTGCACACTTGAAGGGGGGAGAAGGCCGGAGGCCGAGGATGAGTTTACCTTGCTCCACGATGCCAGCGGTGGTTCCTGCCACAGCGCTGACAGAAGCGGGGGCTGTAGTCTGTCGGCCCACTGAAACGCAGAGAGACATGAGGAGGAGACGGTTTAGCCTGAAAGGTAACAAGCTAGAGGGGCCCTTTTCCTTCCCTAACACCAGCTGACTCCTACATTACCGTCACACGTAAAAGATTTTCATTTTAAACAACGTAATAGTGAAAAAGTTGGAAAAATACTTAAAAACCCTCATATTAGTGCATATACAGTCCGTATTTTCTCTTAATCAACTTGATTTTTTTTTCACATCCCTCAGAGTTTTGCAGAAAATGATTGTAGAGACAGAACAAAGCCTATAAAGTGGAGTTACTACTCTGAGTTATGTAACAAGATCGTTGGTTGCCTAATCCAAACCAAAGTTTCAACTGCAAACTGGGAAAAACAAAGTTTAAAGTGACATCGACAGTCCGAATGCCACCTTCAAAAATAATAATACTTTAATACTTTAACAGCCAAGTAGCTGCCTTCAGATTCAAATGACTTTTTTTATAAAAATCACATGTTCGGCACTTTAGATGAAGGTCTTCTAAAGTCTGTCATCATAGACAGAGATAACCTGACAGAAAAAAAAAGAAACTCATGTTTCCTGCTCGCTGTGACACCGCCGCCCCTCAACCTGCTGTGTGTTGGAGTGTGCGCGCGCCTGCATGTGCGAAGAGACGGCAGGAGACAGATGGCATGTCATCCTGTCCTCCTCTGCTCCCTCGGGGCCGCTGACATGTTCCCTCACCAGTTATTGTTTCGCCGAGCGGCACTCACCAGAGAAGTTCCTGGAGACGAGCATGGTGGTCAGGATGGCGCCCTGCGCATCACAAAAAGAGAACCTGGTGTCAAATGTGGGAGGGTTCACACATGCACCAGAATTGAACTACCTCAAATCTGAACGGGAAACGCCAGCAGCTATGGTATATGTCGCAAACCTTTCTCTCTACCCTCCTAAAAGTTACATAATTGCTAAAAAACACGAAGAACACTAAAGAACTACGCCAAGCCCTCTCTCTCTCTCTCTCTCTCTCTCTCTCTCTCTCTCTCTCTCTCGCTCTCTCTCTCGCTCTCTCTCTGGCACATGAGGTGCTAAATATCACACAAGCGCTCCGGTTCTGGTTTGAATGTGCTATCGTGTCTGAATGAAGCCGAAATCAACATTAGTATCAAGAGCCTGAATGATAAAAGCGTCGCTCTTGTTTCAAAGTGCAGGAGACCGGGGACAATGGCTGCATCTCAGTGGGACATCTGATAAATATTCACGCGCACGCTCCCGGGCGCGGTCCCCGGTGTTTTTCGCACCTTGAGTTTCCTTCTGGCGTTGAACTTCTTCAGGCACTCGACCGTCTCCTGTCTGTGCATCATGGAGGCCACCGTGGAGCGTTGCTGAGGGGAGACAAAGAAGGAGGCGTAATCAAACGTTAGAGGAAGAGCCGAGGTTTGACCCTGCATTGACCCTGGCGTGAACCTGTCGCTGTGACAGAAGCTGCCTTAAAGGAAGAGAGCGTTGTCCTCTCAATACAAGCGTGTCAAACAAGTCACAACTTGGCATATCATTCCTTTTTAATATTAATATTCAGGTGTAATATGATGTTTTTTAAGCTGTTGCCCTGAAACATTCAAATCAAAGCGTCTAATTTCCGAGTCTGGACACAGATGGTGCTGATGTTCGGCACCTTTGGACAGATGTTCACAGAAATGTCTGCAGATCTGTCATGTTCCAGCGTTCTAACAGGGTTGTTAATTATTGACAACAGGGTGCCTGATGGGTGTACTTACGCAGACCCATGGGTGTTTGAGAGCCTCCTGGGCAGTGATTCTCTTGGAGGGGTTGATAGTTAGCATCTGGTTGATCAGATTTTTAGCCTCCGGAGTCACGGTGTCCCACTCTGGGGACGGAAACTAAAGAGCAAGCACACAGACGGGATCCCAGGGACACCCAGGTTAAACCTGTGCGAAAGGAAATTTGGGGTTTGATGTGGGGTTGCGGCAGAGCTCACGTCGTAAGCTCCGGCTTTGATCTGCTGGTAGAGTTTGTGCTGGTCCTCATCCCAGAACGGAGGGTATCCAACCAGGAGGATGTAGAGGATCACACCTGCACACAAAACACAGCCTTTGTTGGAGCCGCAGCGCACTGGGAGAGGGTTTAGTAGCATGAAAGGGACAGAAGGAGAGCCTACCACATGCCCAGATGTCAACAGGTTTCCCGTACGCCTCCTTTCGCAGCACCTCTGGGGACAAGTACCCAGGCGTGCCGGCAAAGCCTAAAAAACACCACACAGTGTAAAAGCCTAGAACTAGTCCTTTATGTTAAGGTGCATTTATGTTATTTGTTTGAGAATTATGCAAACTCAACTTCAACAAGCTTCACTTCTGTTATAAGGGGAGCAGAAGAAAAGAAGCAAGCAGATGTGGATGGAAGCTCCAGGCTCTATCAAGGACACCTTTGGGCATCTTCTGGAACTTTGGGGTGCAATGGAAACCGAAATTACCCAGGTAAATAATGTTTGTGGGAAGGAGGGGCCGCTGTCATCAGTGCTGGCCGAGCTCTCGGGACACCCGCGACTCTTTTGGAATTCATATCTCATTGTGATGGGCTCCACGGCAACGAGCCGAGAGTTGGCTGCAGAACCACGTTCATTTGTTCAGCAGCGCTGGTTTGTGGTGATGTCATCCGCAAATCACTCAGACAGTTGATGAACGCTGACAACATCGATTTTACATGTCGACTCAGCATTCAGGACGGCTGACAAGAGCGATCGCTCGGAATGGCTGTTGGTGAACCGCTGCCCGAGAGGGGGAAATCTAAACGGATCACCGCTGGTTGGATCTCCGGGATTCTCCAGGCGGACTACATGATGGACACGATGAGGTTGTCAGGTTGGAGTCTTTTGGGTGAAGGCGGAGGCTGTGTGTGCTGCAGATGTGTGTGACCTCACATTTATTACATATCGAGTAGCACAATCTAGAAAAGTGGAGCCAACAGAAGGAGTGTTTGAGACTTAAGACGTGGTTTTAAGGCTGAGGTTAGAATTGGGTAAGGAAGTTGGTTAGAATGGTTGGGGTTGGGGTATGGAGCTGGGTAATGTATTATGTTTAAGAAGGTCCAGACGAAGATAGAAATGTAAGCGTGTGTGTGTGTGTGTGTGTGTGTGTGTGGTGTGTGTGTGTGTGGTGTGTGTGTGTGTGTGTGTAAGAGAGAGAGAGAGAAAGAGAGAGACCCACCGAACCAGGCCTGTTGATCTCCTTGGACTTCAATGGCCAGTCCAAAGTCAGCCAGCTTGACTGCAGCGTTCTTACACTTGCTGGCCAGGAGCAGATTCTCCGGCTGCACGTTTGACACAGACAGAATAGCCGAGTTAGCGAACCCGTCACCATGCAACACTAAGATCTGCATTTGCCTTCTATTGGTCAGCAGGTTGAAAAAAGTTGCCATGACTAATTTAAGATGGCACTTCAACTGAAAGGAACAGTGTTTTTTTCTTCTCCTTATACTAATTTTACTCCTCTGTGGTCATTTTTAGTCTCACTCATTTTGTGTTTCTGTAATTGCTTTTTATCTCTTTAGTCACCTTTCATCAGTTTTTTCATCACATTTATCTTCTGCCTCCCAACAGTTCCTCTCCCTATACTTTAAACAATATGACATATAGATTTTTATAGGTTCTCTGAGGTTTCGGGTCTTCATGGACCCCAGTTCCAGGTTTCTGCGAAGCAACGCGGTGCAGTTCAGCATGTTGAGGTCAAATTTCCAGAGCAAATCCCTAATCTGCCCACACATCCCCCATTGAGGGCAGGATTGTGGGTGATCACATTATTAGCAGGGCTTCATGCTAACGAGATGTGAATCTCCCCGCTAAATTCAGTAAAGAGCTAAACTTTACAGCACGCCCTTGAAAATGGCTTCTTTTCAGGTGTTTAAGTCCTTTTAAAAGCTAATGTAAGTTAATGAACATCATCGCTCTCACTTCAAACATGCCAAAAGCTCTCAAATACAAGAAATGTTAACATGAGGGAACATCATCAGGTAGATTCTTCAAGCACTTCCGCTCTCGTTTGATAGGAAAACCAACCTTGAAGTCTGGCAGCCCAGACCAAGATGACAGACCTGAGAACAACACCAACTCATAGCCAAGCTCATGCATATTTAACTACATCCACAAAACAACCAGGCCGACACACAGATGGGACTAAAAAGAACGTGTGCCGGCCTCGTTGCGGTTTGTTTACTTGAGGAAGACCAAACACGGCTCGTCTTCTTCGGGCAGCCTTATCTTTCCTGCTCAGAACAGCAATCTGACAAACATCTACGGAACACTACAGAAGACGGCTCCTCCCGCCGCGATCGATTCACACCACAAACCATCCACCGTTACAGAAGCGGCTGTAAATTGGAGTCATGGGGTCACCCTCGACAGGCGGATCTATAATCTGAATTAGAGGAGGGTGACAAACGTGGAGCACAGAGCACAAATTCCAGATAATCTGCAACACCTGATGGATGCGCTCTATTTTTAGGGGTGTTTTTGCTCCTTATGTGTCAAGCTCCAGGATGGTGAGATATATTTATGAGTCTTGGATAAAGGATCTCTGCTGAGAGGATTTTCTGATCTGTGCTCTTTCAAACGTGATGAATCGGCTTGTGGACGAGCGCTTTGAAGCCACAAATATTGCCATGGTTCCACGCTGACTGGATCTAAGTGAGAACACGAGCAGACGCCTCATTAGAGACTCGTTATTTAAAAAATCTGCCACGCTCCAAACAACTATTTTACATCAAACGTAGCCACCGTTTGGAGACTAAAGCGACGCTAGTAAACTGATTACGCTGCTAATCGGCCAAAAAGTGTAGCCTGTCAGGTTTGGGCCGAAGGAATCCTGCAAAACCTGCATCAGCATTAGCAGGTAAGCTACACAGTCCCAAAACACAAACATGTCACTGTTATATTTGGTCATAATCAGAGTTTTCCCACCATCATTAAAGACATGTGAGGTATCTTTACGTGTTCAATGGAAACGATACAGAATTCCCACCTCAGTGCCTCTTTTAATCAGCTGTTTAATAGATAAAGCTGTTTTCTGAATCCTTTTGTAGAACAAAACCTTCAGCACTTCTCACAATTACAGATAATTCTGCATTATCAATAGTGCCATAAATAACCATTTCAGACTTGTGCTCCCCTAATTTTAAGGAGAAGGATTATAACACTGAAGATAAATATTCATTATGGTTATCGCTGATGTTGAGTTATTGTTTTACCAAAATGTAATTATATTCACATCCTTTCAGCTTTTCCCAGCTTTTTGTTTGACAGTGATGGGGGATATCAGTGAAATGGATTTTTTTTTAAAACCCCTCTTCATCGCTGCAGTGATGTGAAAACTAAAACCACTAGAGGTCAGTAAGAAAAGACTTCTGGCTGCTGCCAAGTTAATTTCAAATGGGCAATTTCAATATTGAGTCTTATCCCTGCGGAAGCTCTCAGACAACATCACTGAAAATGAATCATATACAGTCAAGTGCATGCACGGATATTAGTGTAATGTAATGCAGGAAGGCAGACTCTCATGCATATATCGATCAATCAGGCCATCGGACATGCACAGACGAGCGAGCCTTCAAAGCGTTGCTGCACTTACCTGCTTTTGGAATCGGGTACAACAGTCAGACGCAGACATACAAAAGTTCCCTCCCAAGCTCACAGACACACCCACACAGACACACCCCCCTGTAGGTGACTCACCTTGAGGTCTCTGTGTACCACCCCCATCTGATGGCAGTGGAGCACGGCCTCCAGGATCTGCTGGATGCAATGACTGCACGCAAACAGCAGGGGGAGCAGGTTAGTCTGAGCACATTCAGACCTCATCTGTCACATCCATGCAGAGGCAGCAACATCTCTATCTGGCCTCCCCCAACACACACACACGCACACAGACTCACAATTGCAGCTAACACATACACTCGCCCACGTACATGTATTCAGTAAGAATGATTTCTTGCAGCACACTCACACCCCGTTTCCAAAGCGGTAAAACACTGTGAAGAGTGAACCTGTCTGTGAACTGTGCTATTTTCTGTTTTCAAGAAACGTTACTCAGGCAGCGTGGGTGTCAGCGGCAGCTCCACGTGGGAGGCACCGTGTCTAACCTGCACATTTGACTGTGGAATCTGTCCAGAAATGTCAGTAACACCACTTTTTATAAGCCGCTCTCACAAGCATCCAAGTGTGGTGTCTGCGAGGACTCGAGTTTCTCCTTTAGACCATCCGAAATAGTGCAAAAACAGTCCCAAATGCAAAGCCTGAAGACGGGCAGACAAGCGAGGGAGGAAAAAAAGAGACAAATAGATGGACGGACAGCAGGCACAAGCAAGTCCGCGACGCAGGCACAAACAAAATGGCAATGAGCACGAGCATGTGAAGAGCAAGTGTTGCACGCAAGGTGGGGACAAATGCAGAAAAATGAAATAAGCACACACACAGACACAAAGACACACACACCTTGAGGTCCCTGTGAACTATGTCATGTTGGTGGGCGTAAGACACACTGTCTAGAATCTGATGGATACAGTAACTGTGGAGACAAAACGACATGGTGAGGAACAGATACAGGAGGCAACACAAAGCAAGGAAGGTAAACATCCACGTCGGGACAGGAGCAGGTTGTTAGTAAGAACAGGAAAGATCATTTCATTCGATTTAGACCAGTTTGCAACATGTACTCTACCACATTAAAACAATATAACCAGTGTGCAGCATTGACCTCCACCGTTGTGTGATGAATTAGGTCTAATGGAGTGCATTCACATATTGTGGATGTTACACTTAAGACATCTTTGGGATTAGAGATTAAACCACTGAGCGTCCAATTAGTAGAACAATGTAAGGTGATGCTGCTCACACAGCCACGCAAGCGCTTTTACAACGCTGCACTTTAGACACAGAGGCGCTAACATCAGCACAATATGCTCACGGGGATTAGGGCAAAACCATTATATGGACTCTTTACCACACTCGAATTTTGACAACTGCCAGACCATAAAATAACAAATCAAGTAGGCTGGCTGCACCAGTGATATGGGCATTAGTGATTTATCATTGGCACAAAAGTTCCTCTGCCTCATCCTCATTCGTGTGTTCGCATATGTGGACAGGAAGAACACAGCAGACAGCACTTGCGTGACGTGAGAATCAGCAAAGCTGCCCTTCAACAAGGTAGAGAAAGAAAAGGAAGGTCAAGCAATTTGGCGTGTGCAGATGGAGGAGAGAGGAAACGTTGAGAGAGGCACTGTTGGACAGTAACCGAGGGCTGCTAGTCAAACGCGCACACCCACCCACACACACACACACACACACACACACACACACACACACACTCACACACACACGTGGATTTATCCAATTTATGCAAGGATAAAGAGGGACAATGGAGGCAGATGACAGGCTATACAAAATAATATGGTGGTGGTTTGGGGGGGGGGTTCAAGTACCGTCTGACATATTCAACACTGTTAATTATTCCGGCTCTTATGACAGCACACGTGCCCAACATTCAAAGGCTGAATTATGGAAACATGGCTGTCCAGGAAGTGCCTTTTTGCATTATTAAAAGCAGTATTAATGAGTTGTTTCAGGTCCAGCCGTGCCATTTTACAAAGACCACTAATGTTTAAACAGACCCAACAGGTACACCAGCTTGCTGAGCTTGTTTGGTGCTTGTTCCTATTGTTTCGTCCAGTTTTTGTTCTGTGCTTGGTGTCGATGTTGACATTTAAAATGGTCTCTCAAAGCTTTCTTGAGAGATCCGAGCTGTAATTATTTCATCCTTGTGTGTGATCATTTAAATCAGCAATCTTGTCTGCAGAACAATGTGGGAACATTTGCATTTAATTTCACATGTTTCTTGACTGAATGGAAGAGGACGCCAAGAACTGACTCTCTGATTTCACCTCACGAATGACGCATCAAAATCTCACACGATTGTGGTTTGTTTAGAATGAGCTCTTAGCGATTGCAGTGAAATCGCACACGTGGCGATGCGAAGAGCCAAGAAGGGACGCGTGAGCGAAAGGATTCAACGATCTTAACCAGTCGGAGTCTTTCATTCCGCTATTTGCCTCCTCCATTTAATGTTTCACTCCCCATCTTTCCTTCTCTCTCGCCTCCACAGTCCGCCTCCACAGTCAAATTGATTTAGGTCTACCTCCTGAGGGGGGTATGGCGTGGGCATGTGGGCATTTTGTTTCCATCTGTCTGTAAATTCTGATGCTAGTAAAAAAAAAGAAAAAGACTCAACCTCGAGCCAACCTCTGCGACTTGGTTCCCAGAAGTCGCAGAGGTATTCATCAGAGCTGGTGGCTATAATGCAGTGTTTTCAAAATGTTTGGGTGCTAATGAGGGGCTGCTGGAGGACTGCGGAGGACTGACATATGGACGAGATGAAGAAGACGACGCACTGCGAGAGAATCCTGAGGTGTTTACCTGGCGTCTGCCTCACTGTAGTACTCTCTCGCCACGATATCCTCGAACAGCTCTCCCCCTGTTACCCTGAAATATGCAAAGACAAAGGCCAAAATGCCACATCACATTCTATACATTCAGCAGAGGGAGAGAGAGGAGAGAGAGAGAGACGGGGGGATGTCCTCATTAGGGGGAAACCCCGGCTGCAGGATTCACTCCGAAAGCGTTGCCATGGAGACTGGCTCCAGTGCGGGGGAGTGTAGCTGGATCTGTGCGTGTGTGTGTGTGTGTGTGTGTGTGTGTGTGTGTGTGTGTGTGTGTGTGTGTGCTAAAGTGGAAGCTGCAAGGATGGAGATGGGGGGAAGGGAGGAGGGGGGACTGTTATGTAATGGGGGAACTGCCTTGGAAACGAGAAAGAGGAGGAGAGAGGGAATAGAGAGGATTGAAGAAAGAAAGAAAGAAAGAAAGAAAGAAAGAAAGAAAGAAAGAAAGAAAGAAGAAAGAAAGAAGAAGAAAGAAGAAAGAAAGAAAGAAAGAAAGAAAGAAAGAAAGAAAGAAAGAAGAAAAAAGAAAGAAAGAAAGAAAGACAGAAGTGGAGGGAAATGAAGCACCGGGGGAGAGAACGAGGAGTAGGAGGGGACAGCGGCAGCAGTGTGGCAGAAGAAAAGGGAAGAAAAAGAAGTGGAGGCAATAAGACGGATGAGAGAGGGAGGGAGAGGAAGAGCAGCAACTCACAAGTCGAAAATGAGATAGTGGAAGCCCTCCTCTGAGATGCTGTCATGGAGCCGAACTGCAGACAGAAACACACAGACGCAGGCATCAGTTTATTCTGGGATGCACCTCCGAAACATAGAATCGCTCCTGTGATCCAGCTGATGGATGCAGGCAAGATAAAGGCGCCTAAATAATGAGCCCTGAGCTGAAAATCAGATGTAGAAAGGCGGCAGAAACAGGCTGAGATCTCACCAATGTTTGGGTGCTTGAGCAATCTGCAGATCCTGGCTTCCCTCTCCAGCTTCTGGTGGTCTAGAAAACAGCCAGACTGCAGCTTTACATCACATCTCAGGATGGGACGACCCTGAACGCTCCCCTCATGCTCCCGTCACAAAATCCTTCTAACTTACAAGTTTAAGTGTCACGTGGCCGCTTTGCTCAAGGTCATCGGTGACGACTCCTGACGCAAACAGATGCACGTTTGCCTACATCTGTGACAGGAGCCTGAGGGCCACGCTCGTCCCAGATGCACATTTAACCCGTCGTTCCAGAGAGGGAAAATCCACGATAAATAGAAGACGGGAGGATTAAACAGGCTCTCCTGTGGAGACGTGCGCGATCGTCTTTATCTTTTCTGATTGACAGAATTACAGTCGACGCCACTGTGCGGATGTCACAACAATGTCATAATGTTTTTATCTTGAGCACGGCACAAACTAGCGCACGAGGTGCCAAAAGGAAGCCGTAGTGCTGCGGGAACTAATTTCTTTCATTTGTTTATGGGTGATTTTTGATTTATTTATTTATTTATTTCACCACATTTGTTAGAGCAAATGCTTCAATGCCTCGACTATCGGTGAGATAACGTGTAACATTTTATCCATGGTTCCTGCTCTCTGATTCGAAGGAACTGATTAGCGTGAGTGTGTGACGGAAAGCGTCATCTGCCTCTCATGGAGGAGCAGACGTGGATGCTTCACACACTGGAATCAGACACTTGCTAAAATATGCTAATGTGAGCTTTCAGATCTAGGACAGAAACAGGCACGTAATGAAGAAAAAAAACCCACAATGCCTCTGCTTCTTTATATTCTCGTGACTGACTGAGGAGAAATGGGTTGGAAGATTTCTGCCGGTGGATTTTGTTTTAAATGCTCCCCCTCACCTCTGGCTGAGAGCTTTTTGGTGTTGATGATTTTGGCGGCATACTCTTGGCCTGTGCAGAGCTTGACACAGCGGCGCACCACTGAGAAGGCTCCCCTGGGGGGGGAAAAGAGAGGGGACAGAAGGATGAGATGGGTCAGCAGCATTGTCAGCATCAAGCCGCCCTGATCTGAATGCCTGATACACAGGAATCTAGGACTTTAGAACAAAGTCTGCAAGTGAGCATCAGTGGTCATGCTTAATTCAACATAATTTAACCTTTTCCTGTGGTTTGACAAATAAATCTATCTCTTTTTTCTTTGATTTTCAGCCAATATGAGGCAACAACACCGACTGTATATACAGTAAATATAATCCGTCCAGCAGCGCCCCTCGTGGCCACATTTATACATTGCATCGCTTTTGGATTTGAAAGAATCAGACTCAAAACCTTCATTGTTCTTGACAATTTCAGAGATGTGACAGGCATCAAATGCCAAGAGGGAAAGAAGAGGATAAGTGCAAAAAACTGTTTCGCCCTGTCGTGTTTTAAGGGGCCATGTTGGCTCATCACATCCAACAGAGACAAACAGAAATAACTACCTCTGTCATTTCTCAGAGCTAATTTTATCTCACCTCAGCACTGTTACACAATGCAACACTCACGCTCTCCTCCGAGCCCTTGCCTCTCTTACGAGCACTCCAACATGCATACATTACGTGGGGATGGGGTGAGAAAGTGTGGCACCCTCTGGCACCTCGGCCCTGTGGCAACAAAGGTAGCAGAATGTCGACGTGGCTGGTCGACAGCCAGGCTGGGTTGGAGTCGGGAGGAGGGTCGGAAAGTCAGCATAAGAACCTCTGATTTGATCTGATATTGCTTTTTTAAAATTACATCTCAAGAGAGGAAACAAAAGCTATAAAATATGATTGAACCAAAATCCTCAGCACAAAATACACATTACAGATGGATGGATGGATGGATGGATGATGGATGGATGGATGGATGGATGGATGGATGGATGGATGGATGGATGATGGATGATGGATGGATGATGGATGGATGGATGATGGATGGATGGATGGATGGATGGATGATGGATGGATGCATGGATGAATGCATTTAGCATCAAAATATTACCAATTGGTTAAGGCTCACTTACTCACATACACAAAAACAGGAAGTGCCCAGGAAAGGGTGGCACAGACATGCTGATCGCCAAGCAACACAGAACACCTGGACAGAAGGCTGATGACGTCACAGGCCATGTGTCCACCTTGTACAGCAGGTAATCTTTTTCTAATCTTGGCACACTCGATGACTCTTTGCTATCTTCATAATACGACGCTTAATTGTGTCAAAATGGCGGTGATGTGAGTGGGGGAGCTCCTTTTCTAACCTGTGGCATGAGAAATAGTGTAACATGCAGAATCCTTCTTTATTGGTAATTAGAGGTCGACGCTTAACTGCAATATGTGATCATGTCTGATGATATTTGAAGGGAAATGTGATTTCTTTTATTTCAATCAACTAAAAGCCGCCCGTCCCGCCATCCGACCGCTCCCAGTATCATTTACTCTCTTTACATCTGCATCTCTCTCACGCCCGCACGCGTACGCGCACGGGCACACTCAAACAAAGTGACAGCAGCAGCAAAACAGCAATAAAGCTGCTGTGTTATCAGCGAGGGCAGCTGCTGCTCTCCTCTCATCCCCATTCTCACTACAATATAACATCGAGGAGCTTCCAGATATCATGAAAGAAGTCCATTTAAACCATAAGCGCTAAAACCCTCCACAGCACCGAACTTGTTGCCCCCCCCCCCCCCCCCCCTCCTCCCGACACTGTGCAATAAGTGTTCCTGTGAGGCAAAAATTGCAGAGAGATCCTCTCAACCCACGCACAACCTGACAGAGACATCGAGTCCACTTTGCATCTGCCCACTGTGGCACCCGTGGCCTCCTCACTCTCTCAACTTGTCTGCATCCTATTAGTCACACATGTCCAATCACTGCGTGCGTGTTTTTAAATCAACAGACACACCTCGTTAGACTAGCGGCGGATCAGGCGCATTATTCTCTCACTTCTCAGCTAAGCTTTGCGCCGCTGTGATTAAAGCCAGCTAATGACAGGAGGGCTTAATTCCGACACATCACCCCCCCCTAAATATTAGGCCTATTTGTCCCTAATTAGCCTTCTGGGCTCAGATGGGAGGAGCGGGCTCACAGGGGGGTCTACACCCAGTTCGGTGCTCCGCGGCACCTGCAGCCCCATCTCCTTCACGCCATGGAAAAGTAAGTCAGGTGCTACTGAAATAAAGCAATCCACTGCGGAACTGTGGCCATTCAGACCATTTTAGATGCACTTGTCGTCTGTTTGTTTGTGTGTTTGTTCTGACACCGCATCCATCAGCGCAGACGTGCAGGGCTGCATCCCTCATGGTGCGCGCTTTAGGATGGGGGGTCAGGCTGCATGCGGCACCCCCGGACACTCGCAAAAGCGTGAAAGGTAAAAGCGCCTTACTTGCCGAGCTCCTCGTACAGCTGGTATTCATCCGTAAAACGCGTACAAGTTGTCGTTGCCATGATGGGGTTTCTTTTCCTCCTCGGACGGTCGTCGGAGTCCGGAATGCGCGGTGCGTCGCTGCGGACGGGAGAACCTCGGGACACAGTCTCCGCCCACCTCTGAACCTCCGGACGGTTCAGTTGCTGGCTGGCGCGCGCACAGACACACTTACACACACACGCACACGATCGCGGACTCGTTCACAAGCGCGCAATAACGCACAGGGTTCGGCTGATGGTGGGCTTGTGTGCGGAAGCGGCCGGGGAGGACGGACTCTTTAAATACCACACAGGCTGGAGATGTGAGCTCACCGCATGACGCGCTTCCACTGATTAAAAAAGGGAGAAGAGGCGAGAAAAAGTGGATTCGAGGAGGGAGCGAGCTCTGATTGAGGAGTTCAGCCTCTCATTATGAATCCATGAAGTGAGACCGCCACCCTGACGCCAGATTATCCTTCTCGCTCGCAGCGTTTTAATCCCAAAGTGTGATTTGAAATAATGACTAATCAAAAACCGACCGAGCAGGAGGTGTCAGACCATCCGAGGAATGCTTCCTTCACCATTGCCCCTGATGTTTAAGCCTTTTATTTGTCACCCTGGCGGCATGACTGCAGCCCGTCTTTCCATCATTCTCTCATCAACACCTTATCAACTCTTTCCATTGTGTAAGTGGTTCTGTAAATGGACAAATGGAGTCACTGGAGCTGCACGATAACAAGATTTTTTTTTGGGGGGGGGGGGGGGGGGGTATTATGGGATTTCAGTTTATGAGTATGATTTATTTTATTCATTTATTTAGTTGGAACTGGGCGACAGCGGACTTAATAAATCAGTCTTTGACAACATGGCAGATTAATTAACAATTAATTACGCATGATTTGCACAGTTCATTCCAGCTCTTGATTAACTTTCCCCCCTCCTGACTATGCTTCAATCTGAGGTTCAATCCCCCATTTTACAAGCACGGTGAGGAGAGGTGGGGGCCCGAGGCCATCAGACGCAGGTCGAGAAGCCAGTGAAGATACCTGGTGAAGAACATTGCATGGAGAAGGATGGTGCACGATGTAACACAGGAGTTCAGATTTCAACCAAAACGTTTATTTCCAGTCTCAACACTTTTGCTGATATCAGTGTTGCTGTGAGCCAGATCCGTGGAACAAGCCAGTTCTCAGCGCGTCGCTCATCATGCATCCGTGCCTCATGATCCAGAATGAACGAGTGAAACACACAAAAAAAACTAAACATCCAAACGAGCTACTCACCATTAAAGATGTGAAAGAATTCATATTGGTTTAAAACCAAAAATTCTGAAGTTTGGGTCAAAGCAGGTGGGACAGTATCATAGATTCGCAGGCAGCCTTGAGACTTTAAATAATGAGCCAATTATTAATGGTGTATGTATAACAATCCAAAGTGTTGGGCCACAGTGGAGTCCACTTGTATTGATCACAATGTCTAACATCAATAATCACTCATAGAAAATGTTATCTAATCAATCTTCCCCATAGAATTAAGTTTGCCGTGTTGTAAATGTAAATATGAACATGTAAATTATATTTAGTTCTGTTCGATGTAACTGTGTCACTATGTACAACAGTGGTGAAATCCTGCCTGAACACATGCGATCACAAGCACCCCCCACTGTCTGCACCGTCTTCCTTCATCTCTCCAAACACAAAACTTCACTTTGGCTCATAATGTTGTTTTTCAGAAGTAGCAAAATCAGCAGTCACTCGTCACTCCAGCCAAGTTGTGTAAACAAGGACTCGGTTAGCGTATCAGAACTGCACGGCTCCGGGCGGGATGTCGAACATGGAGGGGTCGAACTCCTGCCCTTTGAAGGGGGATCCTTCCACGTCCCAGCCCTTCTTCAGCATGTCGTGCACCTTCTGTGGAGAGCAAAGGTTTGAGCATGAAGATGCGTCACTGCCACTAACAAAGGTGACAGTGCCACCTAGGGGTTTAACTGAGTACACCCTTATTTTCAGTAGCATCTTATCCTCCCAGTTTCATCACTCATCAGTTGCTGAACTGGTGAGTAATGCAGCCCAGAGTCACAAGCTAATCTGAGGCTGTACTGCAAAGACTCCACTGGAAAATTGCAGAATCTTTCGGCCTTATCGACCAGAACACTTGGAGAGTGCGTAGAATTCATTGGTTGTGCCGGTGATTGAAATCCACCACGTTGGCAGTCGAAGTTAGACAGTACTGAATCTGTTGTCTGCCATCAGTGTCGGTCACATTCAGGAGGCAGTTTATTAACATCCTGCTGCTCTAACTGGATGCTGATTTAGAGACGGGCTGTCAGGGTTTTACGCTGCATGAGTTTGTTAGCCTCAGAATTGCACCTTTTCTTAAGACTTCTACTCAATTCTGTATGATTAATGTCTTCCCTCTTTGAAAACGTGTGCATTTCTGTGCTCAATCATTTCATCACCATTTCATGACTCTGTGGTTTCCCCTGCAGCTTCTGTTGGTAGTCGAAGGTCAGTCTGTCGAGGACGGCATGCTCCTCTTCATCAACTGTTGCCATGGAGCGCTCGCGGTTGATTTTGTCAATGTCTATTTCCTTTTCTCCTTTTAGCACGGCATTCCACCAAACCTCCGAAGTCTTACTGAGAGACAGCTGGAAGACAAACCCAGCAGGTTTAATTAAAACTATGTGTTCAACAAGGCTTGTGTGTGCACGTGTGTGTGTGTGCTCACAATCACGCAATTTCCAGGCTCCAAACTCCACAGAGAGTTTTCAGTGTTGATCTTATTGGTCAGTTCACCCTCCATCAGTGTTTTCTCCTCCGCTCCGTCCCTCACACACACTTTGACACTGTTGGG
The DNA here is from genome assembly GCF_003711565.1 of Takifugu flavidus. NCBI lineage: Eukaryota > Metazoa > Chordata > Actinopteri > Tetraodontiformes > Tetraodontidae > Takifugu > Takifugu flavidus. The sequence goes on from NC_079539.1 coordinate 2,640,140, forward strand.
CTGCAGACTGACAGTGACCTGACCGACAGACAGGGAACACATGTGAGAGGCTAAACGGCACTCTGTTTGGGAAAAAGGAGCGTTCCCAACATATCAGGTGGACGTTTACCTGACGGCCTTTAATAATGGTCTTTGGCACAAATACTCGAACCTCGACATCTGAGTAATCCTGAGACCAACTGTAGTTTTCTCTCACTGCCCCGTTATAACTGTCAGGGTTCTCCTGAAATCTGTTCTGACTCCTGAAAAACAGACAGGTGCGTACAGAGATATTTATTATCTGAAGACATATTTAATATTAGTTCCATTTTGATTAATAACGTGAAATTTAGTATAGTGTATTGGTATATTAAGACCAATTATTACAGAGGGAAATGCTGAACTAAACAATACATTTTTAAATTTGTGACTACTAATAATAACGTTAAAAAAAATAGCTGCTTTGCTTTACTCACTGATCCGAGCCTTTGCTGGCTGCAGATGCCTGGGCTGGAGCGCCGCCGCCGCCGCTGCCGCAGCCGCCGCCGCCGCCACCACCGCCGCTGGTCTCAGATGAAGAGCAGACTGTCACCTGAGAAGAACCTTCCACAGCATTTGCAGACGAGCTCTCCAGCTGCGCAGCCTCAACCCTCTGCTTTTCTGGCTCTTTGTGAGACTCATCAGAGATTTCCAGCTCCTGAGCCACAGGAGGAACACACTGGCTCTCCTCTCTCCTTCGCAGCTCAGTCAGCAGCCGCTCTCTGTCATGATCGGCCAACTTCTCAAACAGCTTAAATGTCTGGAAGACAGTTCAAATCACAGGCTAAAAGAGGGAGAAAATCAAGTGCAAGCTATATGAATATATAAACTTAAAGGCCAATTTATAGCAATGCACATAGACATACATTCAATTCACACCAAATATTTAACATTTTAACTGGCTAAGAACATTCAGTAACACACGTTTTGTTATTTACACGTGTTTTCAAGCTTAGGTTTGACCTGGTCCATCAGAAATGTATCACAACATTGGAAAAATCAATCTTAATGTTACATTTATAAAAATCTTTTTTACTGGCGTAATTAAAGCATTGGACGTTTCTGTTTAACGTATCGTGATGTTACTAACATTTCTGAGCCTGATCAACTTTACCTTCAACACCATCTTCTCTGCCACACCCGGAGGGAAGCCCATCTTATCGTTGGGGCTTGAAAGCAGGCGATAAAAGTCAGTCTTGCGGTACAAAAACCCAAAAAAGACCTGTAGAAAGTCTTGAATATTTCCAACGTGTTGTAGAATCCCCAGCAAAGCGTTGTCGTACATCTCTGACATCTCCAGCGACGCCATCGTGAGTTGCAGCTCTTCACTGGAGTAACAAACCTTTCAAATAACCAAAACGAGATTTTACGAGCTGATATTAACCGGCTTTGTTGTTAAATGAGTTTAAAAACAAAGCAGGAAGTCTTGTGGAGCAAAATAAAACATCCCGTTAAACAATTTCAAATTAAAAATAAACTTTTAACAAAACCGGATTACCCGCATTTAACTTTAACAAAATCAAGTATCAAGTTAACAAGATGATTTAGATTTTACAAAAAACGTGGCAATAATTGTCATAATAAAAGTATATAGTGTTAGAAAATATCAATGTACTTTATTTCTTCTGCATCCGGGTGGTACAGGTCACAAAATCGTCCGGTGGCCACAAATACCTGGCGTCTAACGTTCCGGTATGCAGAAACAGTTTTCATATGGTGATTTAAGAAAATGGCAGCATTTCACGAGTTGATATGGCTTTAATAATTTTCTCGATCCTCGATAATTTTAGTCCTATTCGGAAATCACACTGCAGTTGTGAGATAAAGTAAAAAGTGTTGCTATTTTTCTACACCGTTGGGAACCTTTAATTCTTAGAAAAATGGCGGTGTCCTTGAGCACGGGGAACGTGAGGCTTTGGGTAAGACACGTTTACTTCAGTTGCACTAAGTTTGAGTTGACATATGTTGCAGACCCTAAACATTGTGTCAGAGCTGTGTCTTGAAATTGATTAGCAAACAGTTCTAGGCTCTAGGGAGAGAAGAAATGTTTCTTAACCAAAACTCTGTACACTGTATGATAGTTTGTTGTGAAAGCAATCGCGTATTAAGAGGTATCTCGTTTTTGTTAATTTAACAAATCCTAAAATGTTTCATCCCTTTGTACAAGAATGTAATGTTCACTATTAAGGGACAGAAGTGGCATTCCGATTTGCAGGTTAAAATGACGTTAATGCGTGCTGTTAATGCTGTTAGTGGCACACATAATCAACACTGCAATCCAGAGGTTTAAATAATCATTATTTGTTTCCAGAGTTTCCTATCCAAGTCTGGTTTATTGAACGGCTCCTCTGCAGGCAGAAGCCTCCATGTCACCGCAGTGTGTTGCAAGGTAAATATTTCAGTTCCATCATGGTGATGTGGTAGCATGATGTGTTCGTGTCACAGTGCTGACCAGGGTATTCCTTAAATCTTCCCCGTGTCTAAAAAAGAAACACAAGTGAAATTTCTCTTCCTAAATGTGTGTGCTTTACAGATTCTAAAAATTGTAGAGTGACGTGTAATTCTCATTTTTCTTCTCCAGAATCGAGCAGCTAGAGTTCGAGTAGGGAAAGGTGACAAACCAGTGACCTACGAGCAGGCGCATCCACCACATTATATCGGCGAACGCAAAGGATGGCTGTCACAGCATACCAGTGAGTAACTCCTTACAAAGTGTTTCTATAGATTTCATTTGGTTTAGAGTAACACAATTGAGAAAATAGTTTTAATATAGGATGATTCTGAATAATCCACTGGACCTTTTTCCTGCAGGCAACCTCAAAGGAGAGGGAGGAGCAGCTGAACGCGTCATTGAGGACATGTTCATTAGGAGGTTTATGTTCGGGACCTTCCACGGCTGCCTGGCCAATGAGATTGTGATCAAAAGACGGGGCAACATTCTCATCGTGTGCGCTATGATGCTGCAGAAGATGCAGCCATCCAAGTTTTACTTCCTCATAGGTTATTCTGAGTCTTTGTTGTCGCACTTGTACAAATGCCCCGTCAAGTTAGAGATTCAGACGCTACAGGATAAACCAGTGTACAAGTACCTCTGATCAACCTGCGTGAAGTAGAGATGTATTTATTCATGCTCATTTGACATGTTGTGTACTCCATATTTTAATTCCAGCGATGGCAAATTATGGATTTCAAGGTTTATTAGCCTCTAGTTTTCATTAGAAATGTGATGCTTCAAATGCTAAAACAATAAAACCAATGCAAGGTTCCATTTTTTAAATTGCCTTTTTGTTTGAGATAATTGAGTACTTGGAGAAAATATACCAGAACTTTTTTCCTGGTCAAAGTTTTAATCATTCATGAGCTAAATATAATGTAAAGGTAACTAGCATAAACATCAATGTAGCAAATGCTGGTATATAATCCTCTTCATTACTATTTACCATAATCATCATTTTCTCAGTGTTATTGGTGGCAATTATGGAATAATTTAAGAAGCTTTTAAAAACAATCATTGAGCTAAAATGCATAATTAACTTTCTGTTAATTAGTCCATTTTCAGTAGTTGGAAACATTTATCTTCTAAGGTAAGCAAAATAATGCTGAACAAACTTAAACCTTAAATTCCTTATTTTTTTATTTAGCAGGACCTTAAAGTGGACATTAAAACTACACATTCTGAAATGAATATCCTTGTGCTGAGTGTGAACTAAGGAGTTGTCCCTCTTGATGCTTTATTTCTCTAAATGTGCAATTTCACTGTAGAGCATCTCCATGGCAACACATCACTTGCCATGAAATCCACAGTTCCCATCTGCATGTCGAGTCTCAGACAATATCGGACAATAATTCAAGGCCCAATTTACATCAATTAAGGGACACGGTCAAATAAATGATTGTGTTTATTTTTTTCATAATTTCATCACAGTGCAAAGGTGTTAACAAGGCACACAAAGTTTGTCAGTGCAAATGCGATTAAACGTTCCATTTCAGTTTTTTTCCATGTAAAATTATTGTCAATAAATTCTTCACAGTGTTCCTTCTGTCTTTTACGAAAGGCAACAAACAGCCACGAATACTCAGAATGGATTAAATACAATCAAAGTCAAAATGAAAACAAAGCACATTCAGTTTAAGAGGGAAAAGCTCCAGCAGTATTTGGACAATGTCCATTATTAACCAATTATTTTAAAAGGACTTAAGAGATATAAAAAAAAGAAAATGCATTAGATGAGGAACTTTGGAAATGATTCTCATACATATTTGTCCTTGAAATGTCAAATGTTTCTTTGAAAATATGGTGAGGAGTGTTGTGAAGATATTAAGCATAAGTAGCTGCTGGTTAGCATTAGGCTGTTAGCCTGATTTTAATATTGAATACATAAAGAATTCAGGGTAACAGGCAGAAAATTAGTTTTCTGTTATGTTCTGCAGGTGATGAAAGCTGGACTTTGATATTATTTGTGTCCTTTTCCCTTTTTTATCCTTTGTTATGCTATGCTGATAACAGTGTGAGCATTGCATATTATCACAGTTGTAGGTAAAGTGTGAAAGCAAATCTTTGGTTGGAAAAACAAACCACATCTGATAATACTAGAAACGTCCTCCATATAGCAGTTTAAACTTAGGTCGGTGTGTCTATAGGAGCTTCAGTTTAACAGATCAAGCGCATAAAAACATGAGATCTATGATTATTCAGGTACCAACTCAGCTACAGCTACACATTTAGACATAAAAGTAAACTAATTTATGCAGATTCTGCAACTGACCCTTGTCCTAAGTCATGTTCTTCCCTGGCTGTAAATCCAACAGAGATAAGAGTCAAACTACAGCTTTAGTATCATGATTAGGAGGATCTGGAGGGAGCTTGCAAAACTTTGCATAAATGAAACGATCATTTAAGCGTCCAGGCATCTTGTCATTCACCTGTGATTACCTGTCAAACACTATAAAGCCGTCGACAACACACTTCAGGCAGCTCTCACACACCTCCTCACTGGATGCCGCGGCAGCTTTGGCCCTGGCAGGACTGGAGCTTTATGAGCCGCTGGTTCATCACCTGCAGGACGGACGGATCCACTTTCTTCACGATGTTCTCCAGCTGGTGGGGGTCCGATTTCAGGTCGTACATTTCTACAAATGACTGGGGGGGGGAGGGCAGCAAAGGTGAGCTTCTGTTTTCAAACCAAACAACTCGCCGCCACCCTTCCCAAACAGGCAAATACCTCGCTGTCTGCAAACTCGCAGTACTGCAGGTTCTGGCTGCTGTCGAGGGTCCTGACGCAGGCGTAGGTGTTGTTGTAGGCGTCCTCACACACGCAGTCTGGGAAACATTGCTGGACCAAAAAAACATACCGAGTTACCTCTGGAGCCCAGATTGATTCATTTTGTCTCAAATTTATGAGTTTATTCCCGACGAGAACAGGCCTGAAAGCTGTAAATGTCACGGGAACGAACCTGCTTCCTCATAAATGACTGCATAAAGCCCATCATTTAAACCTTATGGAAGCGCTAATTCGACTCAGGTTCGAATGTTTCACTTCAGTTTCCCTTTTCTGGAGCAAAACATCTCAGCTCTCAGTTTCATTTTACACTGTTTATAAAGGCAAAAACTGAGAACACATTTGAAACAGGATCGACCTGTTTGAATGTTGAATTCAGGAAAAGAAGGAAGAGCATTAAAAACAGGAAACCGAAACATCTGCTGTATCTTCCTGCAGGTGACACTCACAGATAGTCCAGGACCCAGACTGGGACAGGACGGATCGCTCGTTAGGTGTCCCTCTCCAGTGTGTTCCACGAGGAAAAAGGGACGCGCCGTGCCGTTACGCAGCGAGGGAGCCTGATGAGAAATGGAGCTCAAGCTTTAAAGTCTGGAAAGGTGAAGGTCAGGGGGGTGTCTGACCATCAGCTGACCATCTGAGAGAGGAAAGACTGGCCGTCCACATTCGCTAAGGACACGTTGAACCCACATATGTCCAGTATGGTCGGCGCCAGGTCGATGTTCAAGACCGGAGCCTGGAGGAGACGGGAGACGAGACGGGATCAAATAAAAACCGTATGCAGCGAAGTTTCGAGGCTTCGTGGGCGGTTACCTCCACCGTCTGGTTGGGCGCGATTCCAGGTCCACGGACCAAGAGCGGCACCCTGATGTCAAACTCGTACAGCTGCCTCTTATCGATGGGCAGCGAGAACTGACCTGAGCACAGCCGAGACAGCGAAGCAGCCGTGAGAGAGGGAGCGGACTCCTCGGAAGGAGGAGCAGGAGACGAAGACGGCGCGGCTCAGACCTGTGTGGTAGCCGTTGTCCGAGGTGTAGAAGATGTAGGTGTTGTTCAGCTCATCGATGCTCTTCAGCTTCTCTACCAGCTTTTCCACCATGTCGTCCACAGAGGCCAGCGTCTGCCACCTGCAGGACAGGGCAGGTGTTCAGGAGCCAAGTACGTCAACCAAGCGCTTGTTTCTAGCGCAGGAAAAGTGACCGTCCGTCTAATCTAACCAAAACGGAACTTTCATGGTGTCTGAATCCAACCTGCTCCAGATGGTGGAGAAACCGTTCGTACCGTTTCCTGTAGGCATTGTCCAGATAGGTGAGCGAACTCGCCGTCATGGGATTGGCAGGTTGGCGCAGCAACCAGTGTTTGTCCTAAAGCGCCGATAAAAACACACTTAAAACAGGACTAATGTCTTATCATAGGTGGAAATGCTCGGCCTCAACTGGACCAACCTTTCCCGGTTTGTCAAAGCTGCCATCTCGGGGGGCTTTGATGTCTGCATAGTCTTTCTGGTGCTGCGGAGCTGCCGTCCAGGGAGCGTGGGGGGCCGGGGGAGACAGCAGCAGGAAGAACGGGAGCTGAGGGCTCCTGTTGTCCAGGAAGGTGAGCGAGCGATTTGTCTGCATCACAGATGGGGAAAACCAACAGTTATTCCTAAAGTCAAATGACTTTTGAAGTTATTGGGGTTTTTTAATCAATATTTCAGGTTTCACTTGAGGCTTTTTTGGTTCCGTTTTTGAAAAGGTGTTTTCAGAGTCCCTGAGATTCTCAGGCAGCAGAAACTCTTCTGCTGAAGGAACCACTCGACATTCCTCGGGGTCATTGCCGAGCAGCCGTGCCCCGAGAAGAGAAAGCTCAGCGCTCGTAAAACTTTATTTAAAGCAGACGAAGCGAGACAAACTCATCTGTTACCTGACGGGAGACCGACGTGCACGAGCCTGTTGTGCACATTTGTTTTTCGCTAAAATGGGAACGTAAATACTCACACGGGAGCTACATTTCCCCAAAGGCTTCTTTCTGATTTCAGATGTTGATAATTAACATCTGGCTCCCAAACTGCGACCACACATCTGTTTCTCTGAACGCAGCAGATCCGAAAGATCGGATTTTCTAGGCGTGAAACGTGGCCTGGGTTGTGGGCCGGGCGTGCGGCTCCGCTACTCACGATGAGATCGGTGAGGTAATCGTCTCCGTAATTGTCCCCGTGCTTCTCCTCTTTCCCGTTGACTGAGAGCGAGTAGTTGTAGTACTGCGAGTTGCCCACCTGTGACCAGAGAAGATCGTGACCCCCGAGTCACATGCAAAGGCTCCTTTTGTGTGTTTTAAGGCTCACCAGTGCGTGCCAATGGTCCCAGCCAGGCGGAATGTGGCCGACATGTCCTGCGTCCTTCTGTCCGTACTGGTGGGAGGAGAAATAAACTCAGACTGTAGATAAAGATGGATGACAACTCAAATACCCCCCCTCAGCTTCTGCTGACCAGTTAGCGAGGTAAACGGTAGTTTTGTATCCCCTGGTTGGCATTTGTTTCCAGTTATTATACGACAGATACAAATTTAGACATTTGGGGGTTTGATATAAAGCTCCAAACTTGATCGATTGTCCTTTAGATCTGATCAGGACACAGAAAGGATCTAAACATGAACCTAAAAACCGAGACCAGAGAAATTCAGGAGATAACTGCATTCACGTCTGTCGATCTAGACAAAAAGAGCAGATGATGGAGGCTAGAGCCCTGAGGAGCACCAGCGTTGGAGGTTAAGACACCAGATCTACCATGAAGGACCATGTCTCTGCTTACTCTGGAACCAACAGTGGCGGTTAAACTGTGACGAATTGGGAAACTTCCTCCATCTCAACAAGTCAGAACTGAGGGATTAAACCCAGAAGGCTTGTGTACAGCGTGCGTTCAAACCTGGTTGAGGTATTTCCCCGCAAAGAACGTCTGGTATTCGAGTTTGCTGAGGAAGACGGGGAACGCCTGGGACTCGGGGCCCTTCTGCCACTGAGGGCTGGAGCAGTTCCCCGACAGGGAGTTGTTCCTCACCCCGTGGTTGTGGGGGTACTGACCGGTCAGAATGCTGCTCCTGCTGGGGCAGCACAGCGGCGTGACGGTAAACTTCAGGAAGGAGCCCAGAACGGCAACAGAGGAAGACAATAGAGGAACAGGAGGGGATCAGTGAGCAAAACAGAAGAACGTGTCACGCATTACATTCTCAAGAGTTCTTGAGTGCTCTAACTTAAAAAAGGCTGAGCTTCACATTCTTTTGAAGAGAATTTCAGCCTGCGGTTTTATGAACTTAGCATTTAAAGCATATAAAAGTTTGTGGTGCTAAAACTGTGAACGGATTCTTCCGTGATGGTTCACCTTGTTAATTGCTGTATCACTAACCAACCTTAAAGTTGCATGTTTCTACCTGCTGCGCTGCTCTGCTTGCAAAGCCAGCGCAAGCAACTTTGCCTTGTGTTATTCATATGATTCCATCATCAGCTGATGGCGCGTTTGAGCAACAGCTGACATCAAGAAGCGAGTTAACTAGGATCTCCAGAGGGCCTTTAGTTTGAGTTGGAGGGGAAAAAAGGCATTTTATTGATTTCTACTGCTGGTTGCTGACAACTGGTTGATGTTTAACTAACAATGCTATTGGAGTTTAGCTGTGTGATGTTATTGTAATATAGTCATGGGACATTCAGGATGATTTCAGCCTTTGCATCGGCGGCTACGGGTACTCACAGCATTCACAAACGTTGCACCTGCATTTCCTATTAAGTCTTTAGTCTTCTTCATTGGGTTCTGAAATAAAAACAAGAGAAGTTGTGCTGGGCCATGTGCGAATATGAAAATGAGGAAGGAGGAGGCAATAATAAATGATCAACTAATGTTAAACAATTCTCATATTTTAAATGGTATTTAGTTTAAAATTCACGATTTGTTCTTTTTGCCAGGAACTCTGAGCTCCGGCAGGTAAAAAAAAGTCCTATATTTTTGTGCAAAAATAGGTGAAATCACTTCAGTTCAAAGCGCTTGATACCTTTCTCCCTTTTTCTGTCCACTTACCAGTCCTCCCAGTACAACGTCCTGGTCGTCGGTCACGATCAGCACGATGTTGCTCGGTTTGGTGCGCGGTTCCGCGCACCTGACGCCACAGGTGAGCAGCGCTGGCAGCAGCAGGAGTGAGACGGCGGCAGAGGCTCCTCTCCGCCGGCTACTGGAGACTCCGGTTCCGAGCGGTTGAGCTGCCATTGGGCCACCTCAGCACCACCGGGCACACACAAACACTCACGGAGACACACGCACGCACACAGCTGTTGGGGTGTGTTAAGTGCAGGAAACGCTGTAGCACGCGGGACACACACAGTTTGAGGAAGTGAAGTCGATCATATGATTATAGAGGAGGAGGAGTGACGGCTCAGAACACCGTGTTCCATCCAAATTTACACTACTTTTAAACGGTTCATTCTGAAAATCAGCGGACATTCTAAAGCCCCGATGACCCACCACGATTATATTATTATTATTGTTATTATTATTATTATTAATTATTATTATTATTATTATTATTATTATTATTATTATTATTATTATTATTATTATATACCGACTATGTGTCATCATAGTTATACTTTGTTCCGTGCTCAGTTTGTTTTTGTGTACTAAATTGGAGCACATCACAACATAAAAAACTTTGTTTTTTCCCCCAATTTATTGGTGAAAGAGTGGGAACATTAACCGCCCAGTTCTAGAGCTTGGGATTTAATGTTTGTATTCTTAATGCCATAGCTATGATGGTTTCAAAGTGACCTGGCTTGATAATAATTATTTTACAGATTTTTTAAAGGATATGATAGTAAATTAATCATTCAATGGAAAAATGATGCCAGGTGTAATAACCACTAAGTACAGCTGAACTGCTGCTTTAACCCCAAAATGAGCAAGATGAATATGCTCTGCAGAGCTGATAGCAGACTGACTCAGACAGTGTGGCGGCTTTTGGATAAGACACATGATTCTCTGAATGTTGGCGTCATTTCTCAATTATTATCACTGTGTAATAGAGACATGCTTCAACATGTTTGAAAAGCAGTCTAGCAATCTGGAACTGAAGCACATATTTTTCTATTTCAACTAAATTATATGTGCCTATATTTGTTTTATCAGTTGTACAGTGTATACTTGATTATTATTGACCACAGAAACCATATTTTGAAGGCGTAACGTTTGGTTTACTTTGGGACACGTAATGCTGAATGCATAATGATATGTTTAAAATACAATATTTATCATTTGTTTTGAGGCAAAGAACAAAATCCGCTCAAAGTTCTTAAAAGATAAAATCCCTTTGACACAAAGTGAAAAAATAAATTTCCATTTCTTAATCAGAACTTTGTATTTTCCGTTATTTTTACCTCGTTACCCATAGGCCTTTTTTTAGGCTTTTTTTAACGTTAGTGGTATTCTATCAGCCCAATCAGCAATTCAGATCCATACATCCGTATTACAGATGCTATGTATTAGCATATTTCTAACTGATCATTTAAAACGTTACATTTTATGATTTATTCTACTTTTGTAGTTTTCATTCAAAACAGTGAAGCGGAATATTATCTTCACCCAATCCAAATGTACAATGTTTCCAGTCGGATCTATTTTGGTAATGCACGGTCCTACGACGCCGGTTTATCAGTTACATCCGGTTTCGCTGTGAGAAAGTTTTAACCTTCCTTCCTTATGTTTTGTCGAGGAAACGCATTTTATTAATTCTTAATTTAGCTGAATTTAGCTGTCGAAAAGCAAGGCTTTCTTAACAGCAGTCGCCATAGCTAATGTCAAGCTAGGGAAAATAAGATACGGATTCTACGTGTGTGTACTCGTTTTAGAATGATCATTAAACTACAAAGACCATCATGGTGCCATTAAAACGAAGAAAACTCGTCTCCTCGCATGCTGGGAATGCTGAGGCTGAAGGTAGTGGAGCTGCTGTAAAGTTCCCAAGCGTTGTTATATTCCTGTTGGAACGAAAAATGGGAGCAAGTCGCAGAGCTTTCCTCTCTCAACTCGGGCGAAGCAAAGGATTTAAAGTGGAGGAGCTGTTCAGGTATAATGAGTGATCTCATTTACATGACTTAAAGTGGATTATACTGTGTAATGATTAAAATATTATCTTAAAAGTACATTTATATCAATGTTGAGGGACTTTACTTACATGCACCTTCTAGGATGCTGTAGAATAATAATTTTAAATGATTATTAATTAAATTGAATCATCTTCTGACAGTGAACGCATCACACATGTCATTTCTGAGAACAACTACATAAATGAAGTCAGGACTTGGCTGGATTCTCACATTAGAGGTCAAAGTCTGCAGCCTGCTCACCTTCTGGACATCAGCTGGTACACGGAGAGCATGCGTGCAGGACGTCCTGTAGAAATACTGGAGAGACATAAATTACAGGTACATTTTACTTTATAGATGAATAGCAATGACGTTGACAAGGGTAAATAGCGAGATGGAAAAAAAATAATCCACCTTCTACAATTTATAACATGTTGTCTTTCAGGAGCAGCAGATTAATGAAGCTGCGGCTGTGGTGTTCTCAGTACCCAGCTATGCCTGTCAGAGACGGACCACACTACAAAATCATAACACTGTCCTCACTGTAGGTCCCTCAGGATACACTGATATCTGACAGAGCAGTGAGCAGGCAGTTAATTTAGGGTTCTCTATGTCAGGAGGCTTTGTCACTTTTGGCAGAAAATGCTGAGTTGAATGAGGAAGATGGACGGGCCATTGCATTTCGCCGCTCCGAGGCGGTGTTGAAAGCTCTTCCCAAAGCTGTGACGAACCTGGCGGATCTCAGAGGGCTTCCCTGCCTCGGAGAACATTCGCTCAAAATCATCAAAGCGAGTAGAAAAGGCTGTGTTTTCCTTTTGTTTAATCTTTCTCACCTAAATTCACTGAGAATAACTTCAGCCCTTGTTTCACTCTGATTTAGGATGTTTTGAAGGATGGGGTTTCAAGTGAAGTGGAAACAACAAGGCAGTCCGATCGCTACAAGGCGCTGAAGGTTGGTCGCCCAAATAACCAGTCAGGGGCGCGTAATCCCTGAAAAGCTGGGGCAACAGAAATATTTTCCACTTGCATTGCATTTTAACCTCAAATCTTGGCTGTGAATTTGGACGTTTCTAACTAAAAACAAGTCAATCCTAAATACATGATGAAAATGTATTTCAGGTTTTAACTGGTATTTTTGGAGTCGGAGCAAAAACTGCAGATCGATGGATCAAAATGGGGATATCCACTCTTCACCAGTTACAGGCTTCAGGAGAGACGCTCAATCAAGCACAACAGGCAGGTTTGTGCATTTTCCCCAGCATTACGTCCTCATTTCGGCCTGGACCTTTGCTTTGGTTAAACACTTTGTCCTCTTGTAGGACTTGAACACTACGAGGACCTAAACCAGCCGGTCGCTAAAGCAGAGGCTGATGCCATTGGTGATGTGGTGCAGAAGGTTGTCCTGTCTGTCCTACCTGGAGCACTGATCACTTTGATTGGTGGATTCAGGAGGTACACCAGCAGAACAACGGTTTCCCACCTCTATTAGCAGATCAACTAGCTGCACAGTTTTGCAATGATGTAATTTGTCAAATGTTCAGTGTAAATTTTAGTCTCTACTCCTGTCTAAATGGACACTAATTGACATTGCTGATATAAATCTCTGTGCAGCAACATTAAATGAATTCTTTAAATATCAAATTCATTTGATTTGAAAGCCAAAGATGGGTGAAAGGTGTGAGCTGCAGCTTGGAGACATGATTGCTGATACTTTTTACAGAGGAAAGCCGACGGGCCATGATGTTGACTTCCTAATAACGCACCCAGAGGAGGGCAGAGAAGTGGGACTGTTGCCCAAAGTGGCTTCGCTGTTAAAGTCTCAGGTGAGGAGACGATGGTTGCTAATTTAGATTATAGTTGGCCTCATTGATTCAACGAGAGCTTTTTCTCCATCCAGGGTTTCCTTTTGTACCAGAAAACTACAAGAAACTCTTACCTGGAGTCTGATGACGGTCCTGCTCGGCTGTCCTCCAACATGGACCGTTTTGAGAGGTGTTTCTCCATCTTTAAACTCGAAATGAACCCTGGAACCACACGCTCAGGAACTCCTCGGTCCAGTTCACGCACCGAGAGTCAGAGTGATGATCACAGCCCCCAGACCCCGGGTGGAGTTCATGAAAATGGCCTGGATTCCAGACGCAGGTCGTGGAGAGCCGTCAGAGTGGACCTGGTGGTCTCTCCCATCAGCCAGTTTGCTTTTGCGCTGCTCGGCTGGACAGGATCCAAGGTGAGCCGAGACACGTCATACATCAGAATCTGACCACTTTCTTTGTAAGGAATTTAAATATATTAATGCAGCTCATCACAGTAAGCACAAAACAAAGCTTTTCCTTAAAAATAAAAACTTTTAATGACATTCTTCGCAGCTGTTTGAGAGAGAGATGCGACGGTGGGCGGGGCATGAGAAGGCCATGTCTCTCAGCAGCCATGCTCTTTATGACACCAAGCAGGTATCACTTTTGAAACAGTCACTTGTTTCAGACCTTCGTTTGCTTTCAAGTTTTAGTGGGTTTATCTTCTGTTTTTTTCCTCTCGTGTATCTAGAGAAGGTATCTGAGAGCAGCTTCAGAGGAGGAGATATTTGCCCATCTTGGTCTGGAGTACATTCCTCCATCAGAGAGAAATGCATGAACAGGCCTCCTGGGCTCCCGCGGGACTGTCAGGAGTGGAAGATGGTGGATAAAGTAGGCTCAGCCGTTTGTGTCTAACTGCTGGTTCAGTTTTTAAAGTAATGTCCAGAAGAAATGACCAACATTAAGACGTGTCAAATTATATTTAAGTGTTCCTCAATGTCAATAAAGGCAACGAAAAGTCCCTCTTTAGCGAGTGAATTGAAACATGACAGGACAACATAGGGGTCTCTTGGTTTCAGTGTGATGGCAGCAAATTTACTATGAACAGAAGCAAACTGAAAATAATCTGATCCAATCACCCAGAAGAGAACTGAGATTTATAAAATCAAAAATTCAACCAGAAAAGAGGGCTTTAGGTCAATGGCTCCTTTTGCAATATGATATCCAAACCTGGTGAACTTCATGATGTAAAAGGAACATACCAAACACACACACACACCTGTGTGACTGTCACAGCTGTTCTACAACATTCTTATCGTTGCATCTCCGCACTCACCCGAAATGAGAGCACAGAGACGCAGTGAGAAGCTTCGAGAGGCCTCAGTTCCTGTTTTAAACTCACAAACCTCATCTCATGATATTAAAAGTGTTGATTAATCCATTATATACTTCTGAGAAAGTAGTTATTGTAGTAGTAGTAGTCTTCAAATGTTGTTTATTTCTGTGCAGGCTTATTAAATAGGCCAGTTTATTGTTGAAGGCTGCAGCACCTTTTTAAATTCAACAATATATATAGAAGAGTGTCAAAAAATAAACCCAAAACTAAAACTACTCATGATTTAAGGATTAAAAATCCATATGATAGATTTACAGTTTCATTTCCTGTGTGTGTGAATTCACAGGAATTCCCTTCACCTCTTCCTAACAGCCTCATTAACCTCTAAATACCAGTTTAACATCAAAGGAAGCGTCGGGGTTCACGCCTCCGTCTCCTGCGCCATCTCGACACGTGCACACGCTTGCGTCTCTCCATTGTTAACAACCAAATGTAAACTATATTTCAACAGATCAGTCAATAGGAAATACACACTTGGCCTGTGCGGCGAGGCGGGTTTAATGTGTCCGATTTTTGTGTTACTCTGTTGCTGTCGGCGACTGAATGATTTCAGCGTCGTGTGTGTGTCACAGACGTTTCGAGGGAGGAGACGTCGTCCTGCTCTGACGAGACTCTGAGTCTGGAGAACAAGCGGCATCTTATTTAGATTCATTTCAACGAGGCCAAATGAATCAACATCCACTAGAAAATCCTAAAAAGTGAAAGGGACAAAGGAGATGAAGTACTTTTCAGTCTCAAAAGCTCCAAAATGTACCAGTCGTGTAGAACTAAGAGGAAAGTTCTTTCCATAACCCTGAAAATGCTCTTCGGCAGCATATAGAATATGTAAGGAGGATACATGTGTCATGCTCTACATTCTAATGCAGGCAGATACATCACATATAGGATCCTTTTAAGATCTTTTCCTTTTAGTTTAAGAGCATTGGACCTTATAATGGTGTTTATTTGCAACATTTAACTCGACCCTGCTCTCTTTGACGACATCTGTTTTGTGTCAGCTCGCCAGTGTGTAAATCAGCTCCTTTTATCTGAAAGCAGATACTGTATATGTGAGCAGGCTGATCCTGCGTGCGTATCCACGAGGAGGGGGTCGTTGATCCGGGCCGGCCCCAGCCATGGCCTCTGCTGTCTGTGGGGTAATGGTCTCCCACTGGGTCCGTCTTTGATTGGCTCCATTCAGACTCTTTCATCTCTAATGGGCCTGTTTGCAGCTCTGTTATGAACACAAACACACCTCCAACCCCCGACTCTGGACACTGGCAGGAGGTCGCAGGAGACACGTGTCCCGACTCGATGCTGCTCAGATCACCTAATATCTCCTTTGGTCTCCACGGTTATCTTTATCGTATTTTTAGCAGATAAAATCTGGCAGTCTGGTCCGAACACGAAGCTATTGGGTGTATCAATGTCTCCCAGACGTCCTGTCTGTGACTTTTAACTCACTCAGTTAAAATAGAGAAATTTATAAAACAGATACACAGAAATGTGCTGCAGCTTCAGTCTCTCCAGCTTAACTTTTATAACAGCAGATTTGAACCTGTAAAATCGCTCTGGGTCATTTAAAGAACGTCAGCTAATCTTTAAACAGGAGCGGTTGCTCATGCGTTTCCTCTGAATCCAGCTCAGGATTTTAAACATGGAGGCAAAACACCATTTTTCTCTATAATCTAAATCTTTAAAACCAAAAATTGAGGACTTAAAAAAACGTGTGATCTATCAGCCACGAGGGTTGCTGGTGCTGAATGGGTTCCTCAATGCAGATGAAGGTGCTGATGACACCCAATAATCATTGATCTCCAGTGCCGGTTGTCTCCAGCACTTGCCCGCCCCGTCTGTAACACAGTCAGTTAAGGCCTCTTCCCCTGTCCCATTGATCCCTATCAGCCCCATCAAAGGCTCCTGCTGCTTTGATGGGGCCAGCGGGACTGGTCCGGGTGGACGAGCAGGCGCTGCGACTCCCCTCATCAAGGTGGGGGGGAAAGGATCGAGGCGTGGGGGGGGGACATGTCTCTAAGATTGTAAAATTTACATTTCTTTTGAAATTAAAGTGCTGCGGGCTTTGACCTGAGGGGATATGGTAGGTAACAGTAAATATCCCAGCGGTTTTGCTTAGACGATGCCTGTTTTTAGATGTTTACTTGTTTTCGCCATCATTTTTAATCTTGTGTTAAAACAAGCCTTGAAATGCCTCCGTTTCCACTCATTTATAGCCCCCAAATAACCTGAAATTCTATTACTATTAGAATGATGCATGATGCTAGTTTAAATCCCCCAAATATCAAAAAGCACACATAATAACCACAATCTCCCAAAACCTAAGGAGAAGGAACCCTGGGATGTGCGTGAAGTGAAGCAAATATTTTTAAAATGTGCTGTAAATTCAGTCGTGTAAAATGAAGCTTACAAGTCAAGATTGTGACACATTAAATAGGTCCCTAAAAAGATCCAGAACCTGTGTGAAGAGGCGGCAGCGGAATCCAGGAGACCAGGGGACGGCTCCTGCTTCCGATGGCGTTCTCACAGTTTTCCGACCTTTGACTGCATCTCTTGTAATGACGATGTCAGAAAAGAGAAGAGGGACAACAGGCGGCTGATTGGTCCAGTTTGCAGTTCAAAGGGCTCTTGATCATTTGTTGTCTCTGTCACCTCCGTCGCTGCCCTGCTGTCTGTGCGCCGTATAAAGGAGGATGAGTATCGCTCTGCTCTCCCTCGTCTGCCACAGAATGCACCTCTTTGATGTGGCGCACAGACAGGCAGACAGACGCAGACAGACAGGCAGACAGACAGACAGACAGACAGGCAGACAGACAGACAGACAGACAGACAGACAGACAGACAGACAGACACACAGACAGACACACAGACAGGCAGAAGTGCAGCAGCCACATGTCATTAATCTGTGTTCCAGCTCCATAATAACGACGAAATCATTCATCACATTTTATTAAATTAGCTTAAATTGAAGCGGCTTCTACTGGGAGGCATTTTCTGTTTGATTGATGGGAAACAATAAATGAAGTTTTGAACGATAAATGAAGGGAGAAAATCTTTTTAGCGCAGTATCAGCGAGGTGCTCTTGCTGTTTGTTTTTTGGAAATTCCGTCTCTGCTTGTCTTGGTATCAAATGCAATGATCAATGTGTGTGTGCGTGTGTGTGTGTGTGTGTGGGGGGGGGGGGGGGGGGGGTGGGGGGGGGGGGGGGTGCTGAAGCTGTATTGACTTCAAACTTGGATTCAATCATCTGTAGTTGGTGAAAGTGTTTATTTGGACAACAATACGTGTTGTGCACTAGAATCATGACTTATTTTGTTTCTTTAATGCCCATCATGGGTTAAAGAGTTTATAAAATGGTCACTTTATTTTTTAGGATTTTATTTCCCCAGTTTTACTGTAATGAGACATTTTTGCGCATTTAATGAACATCAATAGTATTTATAGCAGTATTATTCAAGGCGACATGACGTCAGATTATTTAAATATGAGGCCTGTGACCGGAAGGTCATCGGTACGAATCCCTGGACCGGTTTCCATGAGCAACCCCCATTAACTCGAAATTCTCTCTTGGCTTTAATGTGCGAATGCAAGTTAATATCGTGCCAGCAGTATTATGAACATGAATGAGTACACTTTTATTAAATTAGTTCATTTCTACTCCAAGTCTCGTCAGCGCGCACAGGCGTGCACGTCCCGTGACCAGATCCTTTAAACGGTCTGATCGCTCTCATTATCTTACCAATAGGACTGTTTCTGATTTACAAGACTAATCTTTTAATCCCGCAAAGTGTTTGCGCCGCCGCGCAACATTGGCACACAAAACAGCGTCCCGACGCGTCCTCGGTCCGGGAGGAGGCGACGGGATCGGGGCGGGATCTGTAGGTCGTTATCGCTCACTTAAATCGATCCCTATTGAGCAGCGATCGGTGTCTCCAGCCAACACACTAAAATCTTTACAATCATCTTAACAAATAAAACAACTCAACAAATAGAAGAATGTCATTAATTTATATTCAACACAGATGGGTGAACACATATAATAAGCATATATTCAGATTTTTGTTTTACTCGCCTTCACTTATTCAGGCTGCAGATGTTGACAATGGCTGATAAGTCAAGACCACCATTAGAAATTTATGATGAATTTCTGTAAAAAAGATTTAAGAATCTATTCTTTTCCTTCTTCTCTCATAAATAACACGTTACTTTGTTAGTGTGACACTTCCATCTTGGCAGATTCTCTCGATTGTCGTCTTGATCAAACAAAGAAATGAGAGCTTGTCGTTGAAAAGCTTCTATTTCATATTTCCAGGCAATTTCCCTTTAATCTGGGGATCATCCCGGATTAGCCATTACCATCACTCACTGCTCATTGTATTGCTAATTGCCCTGAAAGCTCCTTTCAGAATCAAGCTTTGGCAGAAGAGGACACATTTTTGAAGCAATCACAGCCTGATTTGATGATAAAGACTTGAGCACCGTCAGTTTGACTGAAGAAAAGTTGCAAAACAAAGATTTCGCTTCATCGGGAAAAACATTCCTGCATGTTGCTGTTTTCCCTCGATGCAATTTAGGAGTGCCGTCCTAAAATCTACAGAGTATAATTGTTAAATTTGTAATGAAAGTGCAAGAGGGTTTTATATATACGCTTTATTTATTGTAAATAGACTTTACACCAACAGGAGTTACTGTAAAAAACTCACACACATAATGATGGATCTTTCTGTGAGTATACAATAATTTTCATTTTACAAATGTGACATCTTAATAAATAGAAATAAATAAATTCCCTTGCTTTTTCGGGATTAATCGTTTATTTCTATGGACTTTTCTTTTTGTGGACTTTGGACCCGACGCTCCCTGTAAAACACTGACATTTGCATTTATTTCAGGCGCTGATGTTGAGGTGAAGATACGCTGGGATGAGGTGTGTGGATTATCTTTTTGAGGCAGGAAGGAGGAGGAGGAGGTGTTGGGATCCTTCCCAGACTCACTGGAGCCTTGTTGTAACAGCCTCATTGAGACTGAATGAGACGTCTTAATTACTCTAGTTGTGAAAACTGAGGGAGGGGAGGATGGGAGGGAAGGGAGGATGTGCGCTTTGATCTCTGGGCTGAGGGAGCCTGAGATGGTGGGGGGGGGGAGCTCGCATAAATACAGCCAAGCTGTCCTCAGAGGAGACTCAGGACTTCACCAGCTTCTCAAACCTGTTGGCACTCAGCTTTTCGCTCCTACAGATTTGGACGAACGGATACTTTCCTGCAGCCATGAGAGGACATTTTTCTATCGAGTGGATGGCACAGAGCAGCCAGTCTGCTGGAAAAGACACCCTGCCCGGACCTGTCGCCTGTGGGACGCATTCGGAGAGTCTACCTGGTTTTTACTGCAGGCAGAAATCTGGAAAATTACCTGAAGAAAACAGGAATCAGGCCCTGAAAACTTTAAGCCAGCACCAAATCTCCCACAATAATCAGGGTAAGTCCAGGCAGAATATCTGCAACACACAGTCAATTAAAGATAGTTTTACTGTAGATGTAAAAACATTTAGCGGATATAAATGCCTGTATTCTTACTTTGGTTGGAGCAACAGAGATGAATAATGTGGATAAAATACTAAATGAGGACATTTCCACTTTAAATACCTAAATCTCATTGTTATTTTCATGTTACTGTCGTTGCAACAATATGGAGCCTTTTCCGAGTGTGATATTAGATAATAACTAATTACAGCTTTGGTTGTGCTGGAGTTTGGAAGGTAACAGTTGTGTGTTTGTGTCTTTCAGACGCCACAGAGGTCGGCTTTGGCAGTGGGACAGAGGAGGAGACCTCCGGCTATGAGAGCGAAGGAGATCACTCGCTCTCGCCCTCGGCCCCCGCCGAGAGCAGCACGGCCTCCCCGCCGCCGTCGCCTCCGTCAGGGAGGAGGCCCCGCACGGCCTTCACAGCGGAGCAGATCTGCAGCATGGAGAGGGCCTTCAAGAGAAACGCCTATCTGGGAACGCAAGACAAGGCCGAGCTGTGCAAGAAGCTCAATCTGTCAGACAAACAGGTAAAAATCTGAGCATTTATTTGCTTGATTATCTTTTAGTCCAAAAGAGAATGTTCACGTCCTGTTTGGAAATGTAGCGTCATGGATTTTTTATCAACCTTTCAGATCAGAAACTGGTTCCAGAACAGGAGGATGAAGCTGAAGAGGACGATGCAGGACGCGCTGGCTCATGCCTGTCAGGCCAACGCCGTCCCTCAGCTCCTGCATTACCCCGAGCTGCAGGCCTACAGACCGGGGCCCTACCCCAGGTTCACCCCTGCAGCAGCAGTCACTGCACCTGAGGGCTCAGCTGCTGCCTCCTTCATCCACCCACACAGCCTGCAGTACAGCCCAGCCCTGCCCAGCGTGCCCACTCTGGCTCTAGACTCATATTACCAGTACAGCAGCATCCCCGGAGTCGTGCTGCCCCCAGCAACCACGCCACTGATGGGCTCCTACCCAACTTACCAGTATTACTGACGAGCTTGCGCGTCCATATCTATCATCTCCTGTATGCTTGAAACACGACTCTGACAGGGTGCTGTGCAATATTTGAGATTTAATGTATTGAATTTATTTAAACTTCAATCAATTAAGTGTTTTATTCCATTTTTGTTTATGTGTCACTGGGAAATCAGACTGTGAAAATAAATCCTTCATGAAAACATATCAAGGTGGTCTACGTATTGTGATGCTTACCTTAGTCAGCGTTCTCTACATAAAATAGATTTGTACATTCAGCACCTTGAATGTACAAATCTATTCTATATTATATTATTATACATATAATATATAGATAAGACCTTAATCAAAATGGATGTGGACATTTGAACCACAAGGGGAAAATGAAAATGTGTATCTCACCTGATATTTTAAGCACCTGACGTCATTGTGACTCCTCTGTTACCATCGGCAACAATAATGCAGAAATGAAAGTGATAAAGAGCACCCATCCAAATGGACACCCCCATCCACAAACTCAATTCTGTCAAGAATTCTGTTAAGAATTAGGGGGGTCCTTTAAGTTTAAGCTTAATAAATTGAATACCACCCAGTGCAGGTGATTTAAAATAGTATTAACAATCTTACTTTTTTATTTAGTTCTGCTTTTCTGACAACATAAATAATAAATACTGTAGCACATTATGGAGTACATACTGTAAATGCCATTAAAAGCAAATAATTTGGAAGACTCAATGTCGGAATTTCACAGTGAAAGAAAGAGCTATAAAAAAGAAGTATACATTAGTTGTACCTACTCACTGCTAACACTGGGCTCCCATAGAAAACAAAACTTCAGCCTTTGCATATAGATACTGAAGTTTATATTCTGTATAATAAACGCCAAATTGAGACAAGAAATACTTACTCTGCTGCCACCTGCAGGTGGAAAAATGTAGTACAACATTCCGGTTTAATGTACCCCATCTTTCATAAAAATGTTTAAATGCAATAAACGTTGATATTCCAGTAATTTTTAAAAATTTGTATCAGGCTATCAGCAATTTAAGAATTCTACCTGTATATAATAATTCATTTTCCAACTGCTGTGACCTTTACTTTCCCTTTATTGTCATTATTTCACATAATTGGCAAGCCAATATTGTGATAAACTAAATAATATTGAAGAAGGAAAACAAAAAAATTCGACTTTAATACATAATTTGTATATTTTAATACTTATAAAAACGAGAAAAACAAGAGGTATGTGAACGCAACGCCTGGCTCGACCAATGGCTGAAGAGAGATTTGCGACGTCTCCCTGACGGACAGGTCGATTGACCAATGAGAGAGCTGCATCCGCGTCAACACGCGAGTCCGACACGTGGGTGGACCAATCACGACACACACGCTCGAGCGCAACAATGATGAGCGTTGAGGGAGCGCGCTGGAGGAGTGCACGTAGCAAGCAGCTACGCAGGAGAGAGGGGCAGAAGCCGAATGGTGGAGCTGAAGATGGCGGATGGAGACAGCGGGAGTGAGCGTGGGGGAGGCGGTGGAGGTGGCTTCCAGAGGGACCAGGAGACCCAGGAGCTGGCGTCCAAGCGCTTGGACATTCAGAACAAGCGCTTCTACCTGGACGTCAAGCAGAATAGCAAGGGCAGATTCATCAAGATCGCAGAGGTCGGGGCCGGGGGCTCCAAAAGTCGCCTGACGCTTTCCTTGTCGGTCGCGGCGGAGTTCCGCGACTACCTCGGGGATTTCATCGAGCACTACGCCCAGCTGGGGCCTAGCAGTCCGGAACAGATAGCACAGGCCAGTGCGGGAGAGGACGGCGGGCCGAGGCGAGCGCTCAAAAGCGAGTTCCTCGTTCGGGAGAACCGCAAATACTATCTGGACTTGAAGGAGAACCAGCGGGGAAGATTCCTGCGGATCCGACAGACCGTTAACCGTGGACCTGGCTTCGGAGTTGGGGGCCCCGTGGGCGGCATGCTGTCCGGCCAAACCATAGCTCTTCCGGCCCAGGGGTTAATAGAGTTTAGAGACGCCCTTGCCAAGCTAATAGATGATTACGGAGGAGACGACGATGAGCTGAGCGGAGGCATGGCCGCCGGGGGCTACAGCGAGCTTCCCGAGGGCACCTCCATCATGGTCGACTCCAAGCGCTTCTTTTTCGACGTGGGGTCCAACAAATACGGGGTGTTCCTGCGTGTGAGCGAGGTGAAGCCCAGCTACAGGAACTCTATCACCATCCCCTTCAAAGCCTGGAGCAAATTCGGCGGAGCTTTCTGCAGATACGCCGAGGAGATGAAGGAGATCCAGGAGAGGCAGAGGGATAAGATGTACGAGAGGAGAGACGAGTCCGATGGAGATGACGTGGATGACGACTGAGACCAGCACTCCTGACCGCTGTTAGAGCAGTTCCACGGCAGAGCTAAAGCATAGGGATATTTTGAAAATACAAGATAAAGTGCATGACAAATCGTGCTGTAATAGCCTTCTAAAGTATCGTGGCGTTAAAAAAAAAAAAAAGAGTACGTGTTCAGGGAAATCATGGTGTATTATCCTAAAGTCCGTAGGGTTGAGGGTTGAAGTGGTTGTGTGAATCTCTGCAAGTGGGAAGAAAAAAAAAATGGATTAATGTATAAATTAGATTCGTTGGCTGAAAAAAAAAAAGGTTATTGTACTTAAAAGAGGGGGGAGAAAGACCTAACGGATTGGTTTTCTAATAAGAAACAAGGCCAACGAATGCTTTTGTGTTTGCATCATAGGTTATATTAACGGGTGAGGAGTCAAAAGTGAATAAGAAGTTTTCCTTGTTTGGGTTAAGGAGAGAAGTAGCATCCATATTCCTGTTCCAGTCCAGGTCTCTCCTCAGTGGACAGTTTGTGGGATTCAGGCAGCTGGAGGGGGACCGTAAAGACGCCGGATTTGTCAGCAGACGAAGACGCGTCGAAGAGGACAGCCGTTGAAATGTCCCCCCCCCCCCCGAACATGTCAGGGGGACGTCGCAGGTGGTCGCGCCGCTCAGCCGGGCGCCGTCACGCCAGACCCGGACGGCGAGAGCGGAGCATCTCTGGTGCTGCAGGGTGACAGCTGGGAAAAGCCAACACGTGGGGAGACTGTCTAGTGTCCCCCCCCAACGCCGCCACCGCCGCCATTCCACGTGGGACAGCGGGGACACATGTGGGACTTTTTAAAGTGCATTTGCTCCACATGCCTCTGTGAGGGTCCAAATATCTGACATTCACACAGGAGCGCTGCGTCCGATACCGGTGGGGGGGGCTCTCCGACAACAAGCCCCACCACCACCCCCCCCGCCGCCGCTCTGCAGTTTTCCCATCAGCCTCTTTGTCGTGGTCAGAACCGGACAGACTACTTTCTGACCCAACTAACAACGTGCGAAGGCCCTGGACAGAAACACACTGATGGATGTTTTTATGTTCTGTTTTCAAAAAGAGGACTTTATCAAGATGAGATTCTACTTATAGGAAAAACAAATATTACTGAATAAACCAGCAAATCATATTTTCAAATACTTATAAATGAATATGTATTGTGTAAAGGAATTTAATGCCTAAAAATGGAGAGAGAGTAAAAAAGATCATTTCTTAAAACAAAGTTGTGACTCAAACCTCAAGATATTTTTTTTTTATTTTGGTTCCCCCAGAGCGAAAGTATATTAAAGCAACTTTGAATCAGTATTCATTTTGTGGCTCTATATTTATTTTTTTAACCCTTTTGATCTCGCAGATTCATGAGTTGACTTTAAGGCCCAGATTCTCCCTCATTATCGGGCTGAAACTGTGGCAGAAATCCTCCAAAGCGGGATTAGTGCTCGTTCACTTCAAGGGACCTTTGAACAGACCCCAAACGGGGGCGAAACGCAGCTGGAGGGGCCCCGAGGCCGCCGCTGGAGTCGGAAGCGAGGGCGGCGATGTCAGCTGACACCGCCCGCATGTGCGGGACGCGGCCGCACGCAACAAGAGCTCGTTCATGACTCCAAATCGAATCGATGCGCCTTTAGTCGCGGTGGCCGTCCAGACCCTAACCTCATCCTCCAGTGCGCTTCTGAGACAAACACATTTTGTGGCGGCGCACAGAGCTGAACTTGTTTCCTGTGTGAGGAACCAGAAGTGTGTGTGTGGGGGGGATTGAGTCTTTTTCTCCTTCCCGGCTGGACTGTTTCCTCCCGGTTTCCCATGAGCACTCCTGCTCAGTAGCTCTCCCAGTGCGGCAGCTGTTGGGCACCCATGCATGTGCTGACAGGGCGCGCTGGCTATTTTAATGCGGGAGGCCTCCGCAGACGACATTCCTGGTCAAGGAGTCAGCTGCGTTGGGGCCTCCCGGCCGGACCAGTGGGGCAGCGGTGCGACTGTGCTCACGTGTGGCCCGGAGCAGGCAGGTACAGCAACGGTCCTGGCAGGAAGCCTCAGGTGGGATGTGGCTGGGTTATTATGATACAAGACTGGAGATTCCCACCTCGTCCTTCCTCAACCGTGCGTCGAGTGCAGGGAGACACCGGGGAGGCGACGGTCCCTCGGGCGATTGTGCAATGATCAAAATCCAAAATGAGGAATAGGGATGTGCTTTTATTTTGAAACCCCCCCGGTTTCCACCCAGCTGCTTTTCATTTATTCCCGACACGTTTCAGCAAAAATGTGCTTTTTTAAAAAAAGAAAAAGAAAAATGGAGATTTAACCGGTCGTCCCCAGGAAGTTGAATCAAGTCAAGCTCAGAGTGGGAAATACTCTTCTTGACCAAAGAAATGCAGTTTTTAAACCCACATTTTTGATTTGGGGCCTCCAGTTTGAACTCTGTGATGTTCTTATGCTCTCCTGTTTCTGTTTGTCCAATAGAATCTCACCTTGTGTCATCGTGCTGCCTGCACATGTTTGTTTTTCCCAGCGTGGTCGATGCTTCTTCTTGCCCAATTCCCATCCGACCGAGGACCAGTGCGGCCCGGCAAAGCTGCCAAGATTGAGAAGATTTTAGCAACCTTAGCGCAGCAGGTTTAAGAGCTAAATCAACATCTGGAGCTGAGATAGAGAGGATTAACCAAACTAATCGGGTCTTTTAATATCCTCCTCTGCAGCAGTTAAATCATTTAACATCACGGTTGAGTGGGTTTCTATTTCTACCACATTCATTTGATATTATCCTGTTATTACCACGTTATTGTCACTCTATTACCTTAACTGCATGCAGACATTGTGCTCATTGTTCTGGTGGATGTTTGGGCCATGAATCCCCAGCACAAATCCATAAAAACCTTCTCATTTAGGGGACAATGAGGTGAGTGTGGCCGCTCACAGCTCAGCTGAGCAGCTCCTGACTCCTGACTGAAACGCAGCATCCTCAGTTTCTGCACTTCCTTTCAGAATTAGGAACAAATTCAAACCCGTTGACCAAACAATACTATATTTTTAAAACTCCCAGCTCGCTAAAGAGGTCACGTGTCTGCCACACCAGGGAAAAACGCTGCCTCCGGTCCTCTCATGATGGGAATCTGATCCAGCCGTCGCGTTTCAAAACAGCAACTTTTGCCCAGTTTGGACCAGTTTGACATCATTTTTTAATCTGGGCGAGTTATCTTGAATCCCACAGCCGTGAGAGTCCCCACTGTGGAGTTTCTCTTAATGAACAGTGTTCATCATTTTATTTATATTCTTTATTATCATCTTAGAATGAGTCCTTTCAGAGTCAACAGCCCCGAAGGGACCGACTGATTACTGATTACAGAGAGAGCTTCTGTGTCCTTCCGCAGCTAATTCTTCACTGTAGTTTTATTATTTTTTTTAGTAAAGTAAGATTCCATCTTCAACCTCACCACTAGATGTCTTCATAGAGGTCTCGTCCAGGTGTTGAAATCCAGGCCTAAAAACGGCCAAGAAAACCGAGATTTCCACCTGGTCAGACCGAAAACACGGTCGGATCGCGGCCCTGGAGGACTGGATTTCAACACCTGGACGAGACGTTCTGCTTCTCACCATCATTGTATTTCCCTCTAGTGTCAGGCGTCCGCCATATCAATCATTTATCACTCTTTTTTATTAGATTGTTATAAGAAAAGTTGGATCCTTGAGAGCTTTGGGAGGTCTTTCAGCACCCCCCACCTCCCCAAAAATTAATTTATCTATCTATCTATCTATCTATCTATCTATATATCTATCTATCTATCTATCTATCTATCTATCTATCTATCTATCTATCTATCTAGTGGTATATACAGTTATATATATCTAGTGGTATATACAGTTATATATCTAGTGGTATATACAGTTATATATCTAGTGGTATATACAGTTATATATCTAGTGGTATATACAGTTATATATCTAGTGGTATATACCGTTTTTACTGAATCTAAATGAGCCACTTCCACCTCAGGTGAGTTTGCAGATCTTTGATGAGACACCGGAGAAGATGACAGAGTCGTGCAGAATAAATGTCCACAGCTTTGACTCATCCTCCATGACGTCTCCGTGACCTCCATTAATCTGGGTTCCCCTCCATCTCACAGGAAAGGAGGAGGGTCTGGAATAAACATTTGTGCTGAACACAAAGTTCCTCTGCAGCTTCTTATCCACGAAAGACCTTTTGAAATCATCAAAATGAAAATAGGTTCCAGTTGGTTCAGCTTTAAAAGAGAGATTTTGGCACGGCTGATCCTGGGGGGACCTTCGAGGAGCGCTTCCACTAATGAGGCCCCGCGTGCACGTCTAAGCAGATGCACAGTGTGTAATATCATAACGCGGGGCAGCTTCGCTCCACCGGCCCCGAGGTGAGATGTCAGCTCCGGAACGCTTTAACGAGGGGCGACAGCTCGCTGCTGCAGCTAAACAGAACAAGTCAGTCACGCTGTTTTCCAGCGGGAATGAAAATGGCGTGAAATCGGATCAGACTCGGATTTTGCACAGTATTGATGGAATGTAGGTTCCATCTGGATTCCACACGTTTCTCCACCGGAGAATAATATTTAGATTTTTATGTAGTAATAAATTAATAACCTAATGGATAAAGGAGGGGTAATTAGCAGCTGTTAGCATGCTGGCTAAAGCAAAAAGATTAATAACATCCTGTTGTAGCTGCTGCATCTCATCTGCTATGTTTTGCTGTTGGTATTCTCCTTTTCCCCCCAAATGTGTAACACAAGTCTATTTTGGTTCAACAACTGGAAATATTCAAATCATGCATGGATGGATTAGCATGTAGATGTTAGTGGTGTTTATCTGAGCGCTGCTCTGCTTCACTCAGGGGACGAGAGAGCTGCTCTGACTTTGTCATCTTCATGAAACAAAGATGTTTGGGATTGTGGGGCGATCGTCGATGCAAATGCCTGAAATAAAGATCTGTTGCAGACATTTGGACATTTACTGCACTGCGTTTACACAGCAAACACAGTACTAAGCATTCATCCTGGAACGCTTGCTGACTTCCCATCATGCCTTTCTGTCAGCTCCGGGCCAGCGTGAGTCCACCACAGCCATGTGAGCGATATAATATTTGACCGGCCGATGTGCTAAATGAAGCAGGATTATGCCACAAACTCCACTACTGTCCTGCAGTAATCAGTCCCAACTGACCCCAATGACCCCTCGCATGCGCACGTGTGCGAGTGTGTGTGTGTGTGTGTGTGTGTGTGCGCGAGAGAGCCGTCATGCTAAAGAAGAAACAAATGCATGAAACCATCACAAGCCTGCTAGAGCCTGTGTGACTGACTCTGAAAGGATCAGGAATGCCGAGTCGGGCTGTCGAGCTTCCCAAGCTGGATGGATCCAACTGTGGCAGGAGGGAGAGGAATGAGAGGAAAGCAGGAGAAAACAGGGAGCCTGACTGGGAAGGATCCGGCGTCAGCAATAGGAAGCATGATCCTGCTGTGCTGCGGCTATATTTAGCTTCTGTTGCCATGTGCTGCGAACGTACGCTGCAGACGCTCCGCACACCCTCCACATTCGGCCTCTGACTCATGTCAGTGTTGACTTTCCTCGTCGTTATTTACTGACGGAGCAAGCGTGTGAGCGCACATGCGTGTGACATGCGTGTGACACGCATGTGCGCTTCCAGAGGGGGGTGACAGACGCGTGTGATGTCATCGACCTCAAAGGCTCGACTGCAACACCTGAATTCTTGCCCGCCCGCCTCGACCGGCCGCCACGTGCAGCACACGCGTGTTGTTGTCCAGGCAGCAGCGAGGACAGACGCCGTCTCCGCGTCCTGGTCTCTTTCCCGTCCGGCTCCTCTTCTTCAGCTCTTGACCTCTTCAGACTCTGTCCTCCTCATTAAAGATCCCTCCGTTAGCCGCTGGAGGCAGCCGTGCACTGCGGAGCTCAGCACACAATCAGTCCAGAAACAGGAAAAAAAACACCTCAACATGGAAACACACTTAAGCCGAACCAATGAGAGGACAGCAGCGTCCAAACTCGCGTCCCCGATTGGCCGACTTAATAGTGAACTGATATTTAGGTCACATGTCACAGGGGGATATCACTGCAGAGCTAAAATGTCAACAAATCATTTATTCTTCTGGTTTACACACATCATGAAACACTTGGATGATATTAATATTCATTCATCACCGAAAGACAAATACCATGAATAACACTTTTTATTATTCTTAAATTAAGGTTGTTTTTTTTTTAACTTTACAATAAGGGTCACATTGGCATTAGTTCGTATTTAGTTCAGGTTAAAAAAAAACAATTTCAACCCTTTAAATTAGTCAACACTTCTCATTATATGTGCACAACCATTTGATTATTGGTATTATCACAAAAATGTGAACAAACCTATAAATTATTCGGTCGTGAATTCATTAAAACCTGCCATAAAACAAATCAACAAAGCTAAAGAAAAACCAGGGCTGTACTCTTAACCGATACTGATTTG
Organism: Takifugu flavidus; assembly: GCF_003711565.1. NCBI lineage: Eukaryota > Metazoa > Chordata > Actinopteri > Tetraodontiformes > Tetraodontidae > Takifugu > Takifugu flavidus. The sequence continues at coordinate 2,670,084 of NC_079539.1, forward strand.
GTTTTACAACAAACTCACATGTCCCCTTTTACCTAACCACCCAGGAAGTCATTAAGGACACATAAATATGCAAGGAAGATGATACAAACTAAACATTCTTGTACCGAATAATCGTGCATGAAAAAATAATGGACTATGGCGCCATCTGGTGGCCTGATATGGAAACACAACCCCAAATATAAACGAGGGGTGTGTGTGTGCGTGTGTGCGTGTGTGTGTGGTGGGGGGGACACAAAATAACACTTTTAGAACAAGATTGAGTTTATTTCCTAAGAAATCTAATTACTGAAAGTGTTAAATGCAACAAGTTCCAATGCACCCAAAACTGGCGGCATTCTCAAAATAACACAATAAAATCAAATGTAGAATTCTATACAAATGCAACCTAGACAAAAAGGAAATGTTTAAACAGGTCTGGTTGAACACATGTGGTAACAGCTTTGTACCTGAAATCTGAGCTTGATCGCCTACAAACTACGTCCTGAAGTGACGTTCTATCAAAGAATCAGATATTTACACACACTTCTCTACCAAAGGGGGACAAAGTGATGATTATTTTTTTCCATTCAGGCTTCCGTCCATGAAAATGCAGGTAAAACAGAAGTAAACAGCTACAAACTCTACTCAGAATCAAAGGAATAAAGAGGGAATCGAATACAGACACACGGAAGACCAAAGCTAACATGATGCAGTTCGGGACTTTTAAAGTTTATTTGCTGACTGGACGAGCACTTCCCAGTCCACGTGCACGTGTGAGTATTGCCTTAAAATTGACCTGAAAAATTCTTTTCGAGGAGTATTTTGATCCTGCCAACACCGAGGGAGACGCCGTGCCATCACAGGGTGTCATTTCAAGGTATTCCCACATGTTTACACTCACACATGCAACGGTGACAATGAGGCTTATAGATCTTTTAAGTTATTCAACAAACGGTGAAGTCATGTGAAGACCGGAGGCTAAACTAACACAACTGAAACACGTACACAAAGGTTTGGGCTGAGTTTGTAATTACCGGTATGTACAAATTAACTCTAAATTGTGGCACCCGCAAAAGTAAGCAGGTGTGACCATGTGAAGGGAATGTTAACTGGTAACTAGCGGCTTGAAAAAAAAAAGGTTAAAGTACAATTAAACCCTAACCAGTAGTTATGTCGCCCCCTGCTGGACTGATGAGACATTGCGAATGTGTCTGCATCCACTCAGTATTAAATAAATCCCACAGTCCCAAACAAACGCATTATTCCTCCTGTTTATTTGATTATTTTTTAAAAAATCAATTACAAATCATGGGGAATTTGGGCAAAAACAAAAATCCAGAAATTCAAACACTGGCAATTTAGGTGAGCAATGTTCTCAAACCTCAAACGCGGGGCTCTTTTTATTCCTGCAGTCTCCTAAAAAGTCTGGTTCTGAATTGAAAATCGGGAAACGTCTGTGTGTTTGACACCAACTGGTTTATGAAGGAAGACCTGTTTTAGCCACTGCAGTATTCCTGCACACACTCTGCCTGCACAATTATCAGGCGTAGTTCCCAGACTGGCTGCCAGTTCCTAGGCGACGCCTTCCTCACACAGTGGTGACGTCGTACAAGAAAAGCCTGACTTTTCTGCAAAGCGATGCGCCAGCTCATACGTAGGTCACCTGAAGCCTGAAAGACTATAGAAGAATGATCTGGGCCCCTTCCTCACCTGACCTGAGAACCTGGGGGCCGAAAAGGAATCCCCAAACATGCGACCTGCCTAAATGTGCAGGCAGAGAACATCTGTGCAGTTTCACTCAAAATCACTCACCATCATCATCATCATTTCTGTCTTGTTTAAGTTCACTTGAGGTTTATAAGTCAATTTGGGAAAGAAACACTATCAATCCTGCTTTGGTCGAATACTGAATTACGCAACAAACCGTCAGAATCTGAAGCCGAGGGGACGGTTTCACAGCAGCATCAGCGTCCACATTTCCACTGGCTATCAATGAGCTAACTCGTCAGTCTGATTCATGCGTGAAATGGACGGATACGTGCACACGCGCGTGCGTGTGTGCGTGTGTGTGTGTGTGTGTGCAGACACACAACTTTGGCACACAGACGACCGTGAAGAGAGGAAATGCAGAATTTAGTACAAAAAGGCTGAACTTGGAAGAAAGGCACTGCCAAATCAAAATAATATTAATTTATAATGTATATACATAAATATATATATATATTTCAAAGTGTATAAAACAACATAAAATAATCTCGACGACAGCAGAGAGGAATGGGAGATGAGAACAGAAGAGGAGATCTACATTAGAGGCCAATGAAATCACGCTCACTCCAGTCTTGTCCGAAAACAACGTTCCAGCCTCGGATGATTCAGCATTCAGAGAGAAACTATGATCCCTACGGGGTTTCTGTCACAGCGGGGAGGCAGACCTGTGCTACCCATGAGCCTCCTCTTCTGTGGAGCTCTCCTGGGCTCTACTGCCACCTGTGGAACCCGACCAATGAGAGGAGAGATGATGATGTCACCACGGCACAGCGGGATCCACAAGACAAACGACGGGAAATGAGCAAAAAAAGACGGCACAGAAGAGAGAAAGAACCACCATTAGGACGGTTTCTGACGCACTTTGAAGAGTGAAACTTGATTTATCTGCATTTCTCTATCGCCCAGCACGAGAAAATCAAGCGTTTTCTCATTTTAAAAACTCAACTCCAGTAGTTTCGGAAGTCTCAGGACTTCATCCGAACCCTGCAGGAATAAAAGGTTTCTGCTCCAGAAGTAATTAAAATACATACAAAATTCCCCTGACATGTAAAAGCATTTAAAATCCAATTTACTGTATGAAAAAAGAATCTAATCCTGATGAAAACAGCTGGGATCAGCAATTAAATTCCTGATATTAGTGCTGGAACTGAGGTTTGCAGATTGGAGAGCCAACTGTGCTTCTTCCATCACTTTTGTGCCATCTTGTCTATTTTTGTCCAGGATATTTAGTGGAGGACGAAATCTCCGAGGGAGAGTTTAAGAGCGGAATCAACAGTCTGGAAGATGGAGGGTGTCACAGACAACGAGGGCAAGAGTCAGAAGTGCCACACAAACACACCTTCACACGCTCCGATTCAAGATTCAAGACGCACCCACACAGATTTTACAAGGCTGAAAGCGGTCGCCGTCGGAGGAGGACGGAGGGGGGAGCGTTATTCACAGACGAGTGCGTGTGTGGGGGTCGTTCCCCGTGCGTGTGGGTGTGAGTGCGCTGCACGCCATGCAAAACAGACTAACAGTAGTTCTCAATGGAATCAAAGAATGAAAAGTTTACAGGGAACTCTGGGCACGGAAGGCACGCAAGGAGGGAAAAGAAAGAGAAAGAGAAGATTATTTTAATTCGGCTGGAGACAAACATGGAAAAACAGGTATCAAAAACAGCACAAAGTCTTAAGGAGGGGTTTTTTTGGTGTCATTAGTGAGGAGTGGGGGCGGCGGAGCCCTGAGGTCAGACGGCGTGCGGAGCAAAGCTACCTTGTGTGGTGTTTTTGTCGTTGAGGAGCTTGGTCTGACTGTTGGGGAGGATTTTAATCTCAGGAGGATCTGGACTCTGACCAACCCGGGATGCCATGAGAGCGTTCAGATACTGCAGACGCGTAACCTGCCGTTCAAACAGGAAGTGACCAGTTAGAGACGCTTTCAATCCAGGCGAGAAAACTTTCAGCATTCGTGGAGAAAATAAAACCATTGTTGATGCCACATTTGATGCCAACGCACCCGTATGATCTGCAGGTCGGTGAGCGCTCGGACGGTGTAGTCGGGACAGTAGCTGGACGGGCTTGTCGCCTCAGCTGAATCGAAGGGATCCCTGGGAGAGTGACGCTGGCTAGACACTGGAGACTGGTGCACTATAAACACAGGCACAGAGACACCAGTCAACATCTTAACAATGGACACAAACAATTCAAAAGGCTTCATGCTATTTATAATGTGCAACTAAGAGCAAGCAAGGCAAAATTCACCATAAACTGATTAGAAAATCGTGTGCTCTACTTCTTGGTTTACAGGTCTTCGGACTTTCTACTTTCAGCCAATTATGATTTTTATATTCGCCACGTCAATCACGATATTCCACTTCCATTCCAGCACCAAACTCTGAATATTACTCAGATCTGAAAAACCTGCCGTGTCTGCAGTTCCTACACTCACCAGAAGAGGGCAGTGTCAGCGCAGACACGCCGTAGTAGGTAAACGCTCCATTCTCAAACTTCAGGCCTTCCTTCCCGATTTCCACCTCCACACGGCCCTGAAGACAAAAATATAGTTTATTTAGATGTGATATTCCCCAAATCTTCGAAACAGTGCACTATTTCTTGATGATAGTCAGAAGAATTGGTGTTTTTTTCCATTGCTGCATTAAGTGCATTCTGGGATTTGTAGTGTTAGATGTATCAGGTCAATTTCCTTCCTAAGTAAATATGACGCCATTTCATGTAATGTGTGGTACTGTATGATGGAACACTTGTAGTGAATGAACCCTTATTTGCAGCAGGGTCACAACATGTGCTTCAACAGTTATATTTTAATCACCGAGGGATTAAAGTGTGAAGTTACTTAGCAAGCTTCAAGATACGGACAGTTGGCAAATTAAAGAAACTCAAAACTTGTCAGCAAAAAGGGTTTATGCTTCTTCTTATACTACAACACACAGCTGTCGGACATTAATAATTTACTGTGTAAATATCACATTTACAAAAAAAAAAAAAGAAATGCAAACCTGTAGCAGCAGGATGAAATAGTCCACAGGGTGGTTCCGCGTGTACAGATAGTGGCTGGCGCTCAGGCGGTTGTTTTGGTCAAAATGCACTTCCTGGTTGACACTGGGGTGACGCAAAAGGTGAAAGAGCACCTTCTCAGACACGCGCAGAGGGCTGAAGTGTTCCACTTCTATCAGGGGGGAGAGGTCAAAGGTCAGAGGTCAGTGCAGCTCAGGATTAGACATGTGAGGATGGCAGCCTCAGTCAAGAATACAGTCAAATCTGCTGTGTGACAGCAACACAATCATTATACACGGTGTTAAAGTGTGACTCATTTAACACACACACACACACACACACACACACAACACACACACACACACACACACACACACACACACACACACACCACACACACACACACACACACACACACACACACCTCTGGACAGGAAGCGGTGGGTAGCCAGCAGGAGCTGCGGTGATGTACGAATCTTGGGTTCTCCTTCGGGAGGCTTGAACAGAGAAAACTCCTCATGGGAGCTTCGAGGCTCCAGAGGGATCTCCAAGGCGGTGAGGGGGCGCTTCACCTTCCTGTCCACTGCAGGAGGTGGAGGAAAAATTCAATAAACACACAAGTTGCCTGAACAACGCTCGATTTCTAGAGACGTACAGTAGCCGTCAGACTCGTCCAGGATCTCAGCTTTGATGATCTCCTCGATGACGTCCTCCAAGGTGACCAGACCCAGCACCTCATAGAAAGGATCGCCCTCCCCCTCGTTGTTCACCTTCTGGACGATGGCCATGTGTGAGTTGCCTGGAGAGAAGGAGAAGATGACCAGAGGTTCATTTATGAAGAGAATACCTCAAAATATCATCATGAAACTCCAACATCATCCAGGAAGCTGCATCCCTACACGACCGTCTCCAATTGTTACCACATGGACAGTTACCGTGGTAACGAGCTTTTCTATTGTTTGAACAGAACAGTTTAATCGATCACTGATTTAACAGCCCATCAGCCTGAAAGAGGGACGGCGCCTCCTGTCAAGAAGCTTTACATAAAAAACAAGCGGATTTAAAAGAACTGGTTCAACCCATAAAAAGGCCTCTGACGCAGCTGCACCTTTCTTGAACTCCTCCAACATGGCGTCCAGCTTTGTGTCGTTGAAGACAAAGTGCAGCGGGTGGTTGTAGAACTTGGTGATGGTGGTCATGGGGGTGCAGTCGTCTGGGTCCACCAGAGCCAAATCTTTCACATAGAGGATCTCCACGATGTTGGACCTGCGGCGTTAATAAGTGGACACAAGTGAGCACTGAATATACAGTATAACCCGGTCAGTGGGCACTGAGGCGTGCACGCACGCACGCACGTGTGTGAGCGTGTGTCTCCACCTTTTATTTATGACCGAAGCAATAAATGAAACCAGAGGGTGATTAAACAATAACAGCTTATTTTCCTGCCAAACTATTCTAAACACACTGACTGGTGTGTGTGTGTGTGTGTACATTTCTGCAACACACACACATTGTTTCAGGACTGCATTTTCCTCTTTTCTTGTTCATACGTGCCTCTACTGCTGACGCAAACACAGCAGCTCATTGAAAATCAAGTCTTCCTATGACCCCCCCAGTTAAAAGAACTGCTGTCGTCAAATGAACAAGATTTTTGCTCAATCCCGTCTGTTTCGGTACAAGATTCCAGCCAACAACGACTGTGTTAGTTGTACTGTCAGGGCTCTCCATATTAGGCTCAACCTTCTGTTAAAATCAAAGAAACATGGAGCCTGACCCCAAAAGTGGTGGAGAAAAAGTCCTAAAAATGGGGAAAAATGTTACAAAATGGCAAAAAAGGCACTTAAAAACATGTGGAACAGCCACAGAGGAGTAAAAAGCACCAAAAAAATACCAAAAAGGTACAAACTTTTCCACAATCAGCCGGCAAAATCTTCTAAAAGGAGGAAAATGTTTGGTCTCACCTCTCCTCCTCATAGATGGGCACCCTGGTGTAGCCGCTCTGCATGATCTCAGACATGGTGGAGAAGTCCAGGACGACCGAGCTGGGCAGCATGAAGCAGTCCTTCAGTGGCGTCAGGATGTCCTCCACCGTCTTGGTCCGCAGCATCCCGCGGCTGAACTCCTCCTTCACAAACTCGCTGCACAACACGACAACGCGCCACTCAGACACCTCAGAGACCTCCAACCCACCAGCACGCTCCTTCTTACCTGTAAGGGTCATTGACGCTGGTGCGGATCATCTCCATGGCCCTCTCCCTGATCCCACAGCTGCTGATGTCCCTCCTCAGAGCCAGGTCCAGGATCAGGCCAAGGGGGCAGGACAGGGGACAGGTGAGCACCATGCAAACCTGGGCCAGCCAGGTCAAAGCTGGAGCGATCTGAAACCCATAACCTGAGCACAGGATGTGGGGAGCCAGCTCGGCCAGGAGGAAGATCAGGATCCCGCTCGTGAAAGCTGCTGACACCACAGAGCTCAGCACCCGGTAGAGGAAGATGCCCAGGACTGAGTGACCCACGGCGCACAGGAACAGCAGGGAACACGCCTGGCGTGGGCAGGAAGTACACGATGGAATCAAGAAGAACAGAGAGCACTTCCCTCTCACCGGGTAACTCACCAAGAAGTTTCCTCTCCTCCTGACCGGCTCCAGGCGCTTGGCCACCCGCTTCTCCTCCTCGGATCCACAGCTGTGGAGGACGTAGAGCTCCACGGGGTCGAGCCAAAGGAGGCTCAGGTTCACCGTCCTCAGCACGCCGCAGACCGTTAGAAACAACACGATCAGGACGGCCAGACCCCACGGTGGGATATAGTCAGCGGGCAGACCCCTGTCGGTGTTCACCCGCAGTCTGTCCGGGCCCACAGATGCCCACCTGCCCCCGCTGGACACGCACAGGTGGTAGAAGGTCTGCTCGCCGTCCGAGATGCTCGATTGTCTGACCTGCACCGTTATCAGCCCGCTGTAGAGCTCATCCTTGGCGAACTCCCCCGTCACCTGGAAAACGGACTCGTTGCGTCTGGTCTCCTCTAGACACGGGTCTGGGGTATCCCCGACAGCCCCCGCCGCTCCGCCAGCTGCCCCTGCGAACGCCACCCACGGCCAGCTTCCATTCAGATCAGTCCCGATGAGACGAATCTTGAACGTGGCTCCTACTGGCGCCGAGATGATCCGATCAGTCATGCACACCCGGCCCGGCGGGTCTTCCAGTCGCAGCCCCAGAACCCGTGGGGCTTCCTCGCTGCAGGCGCCGTACCTGGTCCAGCAGAGCAACAATATCATCAACAAGAAACGTAGACCTGCCAAGCTGGCCACCATATTGGATTTGGTCAGGCTGCTGCGCGGATCATGTGACTCAAGCCCTGCAGCGGCCCCGCCCACTCGGGCTGAGCTAGCCAAACAAAATCAAACCTGCAACTGAGCTGCGTGGCGGCCATTTTGGCTCTCCGTGGACAGGCGGAGCTCTGACACGAGCGTTCATTTTGGGGCTTGATTCACATGTTTTTATTTCACCGCCCCCATGAAGGCAGCGAATTGGAATCAGCCTGCAGAGCCAGAGCCAGTAAAACCTAAAAACAACAAGTCGGAGTCACGCCTCCATATTGGCTTGATTTCGTAACGAGGCAGCCGCAACCAACAGCCATCCATCGAATTCATGCTCGTTTTTAATATTTGCAGAGAAACAGGAACTCCTGGTGATATTTTTGTGTTTTATTGTGACACCGTAACAGAAATGCAAACAAGAGGAACAAATGATAATAAATGTAATAATGTAAAACTCCATACTGCACATACAGGTGCAATATTTCTTCCAGATTCGCAGACCCATTTATAGAAAAGTGATGTTAGATTGACAGGAGACATCTGCTGTTACCTCTATCTGGGGAGGTTTATTGCTATATGTTATTAGTGAGGGTCAGTGAAACTTTCTGGTGTTATTACTGTAAACAGTTTCAATTGGTTTTATAACAAAAATAATAAAAATTGCAGCTTGGCTGGTTGTGCAGGAGACGTTGAATGTTTACTGATGTAAAGTAAAGCTAATTAAAGCAGAAAAAGGTGTAAATTAATGCTGTGCATACTGTATAGAATTGTATTAAGAATGAAAGTTAGCAAAAAGATGAGCTTTCTGTTTGTAATAATCTATCCCTCTATCTTCTCTCAACTGCTGGTGGTTCCTGTTGTGGGGGGGACAAATAGCTTAAAATCAGCTTTCGAAGTGCTCCTCTGCATTCCATTCAACAATCCCCTTGTGAATGATACACAGTGGAAAAATCACTAACCTGAGAGGCCTGCACCAGAAAATATTTAACCTTCCCACGACTAATCATCATTTCACCGGCAGAGGCTTAGAAACAACACTACAGGAGTTGCTGATAAACCATGCCCCCCCTCACTGGTACCAAGACAGAAAAATGTCTGGACAATAAAAATGGCTTTGCTGGTGGAGCCAGCGGTGGAATTTCAATACTTCGGAGCAGCAGGAGGGGGGAATTCAAGATAAGAGCAGGGTGAAAAATTTGAAAAAAAAGGATGAAAAGTGGAAATGAAGTGTGGGAGAGAGGGAAAAAAGACAGATAAGTGTGAGGTTCAGAAAGGAGGACTGCAATGTTGGCAGAAGAAATAAAGAGGGGAGGATGTGAGGAAGCTACAGAAGACAGAGGCAAAATTAATATCTGAGGTCAACTTTGTGCAAGGTTTATTGCTATTCAATGCTTCCCTATAGCAAAACAATGCAAATAAAACTCAAAATTAAATATCTCTCATTAATAAATAGACTTTTTTTTTTTATCTGTCAGCATCACATAAATGCCCATCATATACAGAGTATTTACAGAAGCAACAACCCAAACATCAAACAGGGAACTGAACAGTAGTTCTGGGTCAGTTCACCCAATAAAAGCTGCGTCTTACAGCTGGAAGCCCGGTTCACACAGCCACCTTCAAGCATATAACCCCCTAGAAATGTAACAATAAATACAATGTTTACAGTAAATACAACATGAATGAGGAGGATGAATCCCTTTCATAGTCGGACAGCCAACCGGCGGCTTCACTGGAAACCAGTATAAGACCATTCGCTACACAAGACCTATATGAACCAGCAGGCAGGTCTGAGCTTATTTCAGAGTGAGGATTGTCCCTTAATGTTCTTATTTTCTTTAAATAAAACACATTTTCAGACATCTGGGCCCTTCAATGAACCGACTTTATTCTCCCTGCACATGTACGTTGGCGCTAGCGCGCTCGTCACAGTTGCAAAAACTGTACGTTGTACCAAAAACAACTGGTTAGCAACACTGTGCGTTACCCAGCACAGTGGTATGGTTACTCAGAGACCTCGGAGGAGGGGGGCTGACACGCTGCAACAAGTTAATATTAACCAGAAAAGCTGAGGTTAACCAGGAATATTTCCTCTGAATGCTGCAGCCCGTGTATCCAATTGTGTTGTTGCATCACTGAAACTTTTGCTCTTAAACTTTTCCGGTTAGTTTGTGGAAATCAGGAGTGGGAATGTGAGCCAGGAGCAGCTTTCCCAGTCTGCGGGCCAGTGCTGAGAGGGACCCTCGAAGGTCATTTAAAAAAAATCAAGATTATTTTCTGCTACATGCGTGAAGAAAATGGAAATTAAATATTGTCTCAGCTCAGTTGGAGCTCCTTCATGATGACCTCACTGTAAGAAAATATATAAATATCATAAGAGCCGGGCTTTCACGGTGCAGACGCCCATTCATTTTTTAAAATAAATAAGCAGTTATCCGCTAAAAGTGGAAAACTTTGGGTTAACAACCTTTAAAATGTTTTCTTATGCTACATAACTCAAATGGTTTAAGGGTTTGTTCAACTCAGTGCTTGGTATTCCTTCATTTTTTAACTCAGTCATATAAAGCGCAGCATCATCTGCAAAGAAAACAGCTCTACAGTCACAGGAGGAAAGAAAACAGGTTCCATGCTCGCATCTTTAATCCCCAAGCTCAGCTCCTCATGCACAGAGTGAGGCGTGAGCCACTTCCTGTCCACGGTAATCACTTCCTCTCTGCATCTTCAGTCCACCAACGTCCTGTTTGTCGGGAGCCGAGCAGCTCCACGCGCCACAAACTCAATGCACGTTAAATCCCATCGAGGAAGTGCCGGGAGTGTATTCACTGTTCAAGCATCGGTCCTTAAGTCGAAGGTTAAAGACGACGGAAACACAAGCTTAGGACATCGGACCATTTAAATAAAGCTCAAGGCAGGAGATGGTCGCAGAATGGCTTCCTCAGAGACATCAAAGGTTAAAAATCAGCCCCAGAGGTCCAGTAAAGCTGGAATTTCGATACGCTTCAGCTGCTATTGGCAGCCAAACCGTTCCCTCCTTCAGGTTGTTGGCTAATTGCTTCCCTTTTTTAGAGTGCTAATCATCCCCTCACCACAGCTCGTTATATTAAAACCATTCAGCAAGCAGGAAAACAGAAATCAAACCTCAATCCAGGCCAGTTGCACAGTGATCACATGTCCAGTAACAATGAAGTAATAGTCAGTCAATCAATCAATCGATTAATCAATCGCTTCAGAAGCAGTTTGGTCGAGGCTGTAAAGCTTTGAGAAGGAGCTGGTTTCTTAGTCTGGTCACAGTGAAGAAAACAGGAGAACAAAAGTTTGCAGTTCGTAATAAATATCTTAAATATAAAACAACCAAAAAATTGGAAATATGAATATACAGAAATAAATAGAGCTTTAAATAAATACTTTAAATATGAACTGGCTTTAGCATGAACTAACTATAAATGTGCTTTTCTTTCAGTCATTCGTTAAAATGTATAACTTTCATCACATGTATCAAATCTTTTGTCGGGTATTTCTATAGAAAATGTAAACCTTTTCTCTTAATTTCAGACAAAAGGTTATTATCAACAAGAATATATTCCATCACTCATTTAGTTATATAAATATATTACATATATTGAACTATTCATATTTGTAATTTCATTTTAGTTTAAAGTTTGTCGGCATTTTAAAATGAAACAATTCTGAACGGTTTCCCTCCCATTGTGTTTTGTGTTTGCTCTCCATCACTATTGTTATAGAAAGGAAATCTTTATTGTTTGAAAAGGAAGTTTGATTTTAAGGTGTTTTGGGGAAGTTTTTAATGTGTTGCGTCACAACTTAAGTGAGACGGTTGGTGAGAACACGAGCGCTGAATATTTGCCCGTTCAACACGCACAGGCAGCAAAAATGGGAAATTAAGATGGTCGGCCTCGAGGAGAGGCAGCACATCGAGCCAACATGCTATCAGAAAACACAACTGTGGTCATTTGGACCGCAAACAAAACCCTGATGGAAAGATCTTTGGAAGTTTCACCTGGATAAAAATGTCAATTTAAAGAAAAACTAAATCAAAACAACAACAGCGATTCCTCTGAGCGCTGGCCTGTGTCCCAGGGTTCAGCTCACCAGCGCTAATCTGGACATATCGGCTCAGTTTCCTGCAAACATCTCATTAATAAAGACCTAAAGGTCAGGTCACCTGGGACTTAAGGGCTCAGGACGTACTGAACTTCAGGTGAGGGCAGACTGAGTGGCCAAAAACGGGGTGTCAACAGGTCACAGCTACGCTATGATACATTTTCTAGAATGGTAAACGATAAGCTGGAAACCACTTCCCAACAATCTTCTCTCCTCATTATATGTTTACACGTAAACGACTTTCTGGAAGTGGGAAAAATGCTTCTGTACAACCCGCTCGGTTCATTTTCGGATGGGGTGGAGGCAGAGCGCCGCACATCTGGGATGGAGAGGGGGTGTAAAAGGCTTCCTTGCAGTTAGGTGAACTGATCTTTTCAGAAGACACAACCGCGCCTGTAATTGGAGCCGTTCGAGCCTCTTACGAGTCTATTCTTAACTGTCCTGGAGTGCTGGGAGGGGACATGCAGGACGAGATGAAGGAGGACCTCTGTTTACTAAAACCACAAATGCGTTGATCCCCCAGATGTCTGCAGACGTGTTGGGGAGACAACAGGAAGTCGTGCGAGGCATGGGAGTGCAAAGGTAGCTTATTCCCCCGCCCGGGGCGCCAAGTTAGATGGTGCTCTCGGTCTGAATGTGACTGATGGTGTGAACGTGTGGGAGGGGGTTGGCCTGGGCGCGCGGGCCCACGCAGTTCTGCTGCTCACTGAGCAGGGTGCTGGTCTCCCCCGGCCCGCTGTCCGGCCCGTCAGCGGCCGGGGGCTGCTGCGACTTAAAGGAGAGGGAGGAAGTCTGAGACAGTGGGGGATTGTTGGGGCCCGCTGGGGTGCTCGTTGTAGAAGAAGAGCGGGAGAGGGAGAGCGGGGCGAGGTTACTGGGGGGGTGCGCCGCTTGAGGCAATGACTGGCTGGGTCTGCGGGCGGACGAGGAGGTCATCTGAGGAACCGAGGGGCGGCCGCTCGCAGGAGGAGCGTTGGACACCTGGCGCCCCGCAGGAGGGGTGGCCAACAGCAGGGGGTTGCGGATCCCTGGTGGCGTCACGGGCGGCAGAGACACAGACGTGTCCAGGCGGGTGCGGCTGCCCTCTGGTGACTGCGGCGTGCTGTCCAGTTTGGACGCCAGGAGACCGTTCTGGTACTGAGCACGAGTGACCTGAGAGGAGAAAACAGTTCATATTATGTTCATATGGAACCTCCATCAATATATAGTGTTCTATGTTGCCAGGGTGCCCAAATCCAGTCCTCCGGTCCAACACTTTCACCACATTCCTTGGACTAAACATCCTGCGCCCGTGAGGACTGGCTTTGGGCACCGCTGCTCTAGGCTTCATCTTCCAAAGTGAGAATCCAGCGGCTAACTGGCACCAGGATAGTTACCTTAACAAACTGCAGGTCCGTGAGAGCGCGCACACAGAAGTCTGGTATGTACTGGAAGGGGGTGCCTGGGATCTGAGTGACGCTCCCGCCCACGGAGCCGCATTCCGGAGCGCGCTCGGTGCAGCTCAAAGACGCCGAGCGGTTGAGGTTGCCCCCGTGTGACGGGGAACGAAACTCTGGGGTCGACAGAGACAAGAGTGAGCACGAGGAACCCAGTGGGGCACAAAGCCCATTAAAACACCACAATCAAGAGAAAAGCAGGAAATGGGATGGAGCCAACCGATGCCGATGATGTGGAGGAGAGAAGGTGTGAAGGCACGGCAGCACATCATCGAATCACACAACACACGTGAGCATCGACGTCACACACATACTGTGATCGACTGTGGCGCTATGAGATCGCGCCTGCTGAATAATCAATGCAGCATGCGGTGAGGGAGGGGGCGAAACGGGACCATCTGAGTTTAAAGCAGGGGGCATCTGTGATTGGCTGGCTTTAGTGATGTCGGGGGGGCTGATATGGGAGCAGGAGAGGGCGTCTGGAAATCTCCTGCATACATGTTAAAATAAAAAGTGCCAGTGATGAGCGAAGGGACCCGGGTGGAAGAACATGAGCTTAAAGTATTAGCTTAAGATTTTGGGAAATATCCTTGTTACGCCTTCCTAATTAGATGAGAAGTTGATGGCATTTCATTGCTGTTTATTAGCTTAGCATAATGTTTTAAAAGAGGCTATCTGGGCAGCCTTTTCTGAGCTCTACATTATGCTAAGTTAATTATGGCTACTCAAAGAGGTGTCAGACTTCTCATCGGACTTGGTGAAAGAAATCAGAAGGTCGAATGTTTCCTTCCAGCAGGAATCTGGAACCCGATTGGAGAAGCTGCCGCTCCTGCTGAGGTCACAGGAGCGGCCGTTGTTCTCAGACCAGGGAAAAGGAAGCGAGTGGTGACAGGGTTAGAGGAGAGCAGTCCACACCCAGAGTCCCATCCAGCAAGTTTTCCCGACTCGTCACATATTGAGCCTCAACTTCTGCAGATCATCTGTCACATGACCCCTCAAACTGTCAGAAAGCTGCACGTGGAACTGGCGAAACAGATCAATCGGAGAGCATAAAGTAGAGATTCCTGTTTGGAACTCTGGGGAGTTGTGAAGTTCTGGATGAATCTGACCTTTGACTTAGAGTAATATACAAATGTCTCAGATTAAAAGGACACCATGATTCCGAAATTCTGATAAGAGAGTCATTGATAATGACAATATTGTTGTCCACTACACTTCTCTGTACACCAGGTCAATAAATATACTCAGTGTGCTCATTTCAGAATATACACTATTGTGTACTTTAATGTACTTATTTATAAGGTTCAATCCTACATAAATAATCCTATATTTAGACAATAAAAAGGGAACAATTGTCAAATGTCAAGCTTATTTCCAGAGTCCTGACTTGCTGGATGAAGACCCAAAAGATGATTTTAAAAAGTGGTGATCTTTTCTCCCTCCTCCCCCACCCCTCCTCTGGCCCATGCAAATGTTTACCTGGGAAACGAGTGAACAGAGAAAACCTCTTAAGAGAGAGGCGTCGTGGAGGGGGGGAGGCCACTGATGGGGAGAGAGGAGGGGTGACAGCTGAGAGAGAGGAGAGGGGGAGGAAGGGGCAACAAAAGAGAGAGTTGAGCTGGTTTTTAGTTTTCAGTCTCTGCTGTCTCACCGTGGGGTTTTTTTTACTCTGATTTTTTTATGTCCTGTGAACAAAACATCTGACGCATCTGCAAAATTAGATCTTCAATACAACTAATACGCAAATCTCACAATTGAGGTACTGAATCCTCCCATAGACTTGTTTCAAGTGGTTCTCAGGACTGATTTATGTGACAAAGGGTCCACCTATTTAGCTTTTAGAATAATCTGGAGGAGAAGAAGACTATTAAAGACTCCAAAAAGGTGTTCAGGAAAACCATCTCCCTCTAGCGGCCATCGGTGGGAACGCTACAAAAGCCCCACTCGGGTTATCTCTCTAAATGAAAATTATAATTCATCTAGAATTTATCTAGTATGTTTACCATTAGAGGCTGTAACTACACTTTAATTCACTTTCTTTTTTAAAAATTTTTACTTGGTTTAATAGGGTCACAATGTTCAAAGTTTTTATAAAAAGTTAAAAACAATGTCGGGCTTTCAGAATGAGAAATGATTGACATTTGACGCTGCACACGCATGCACACTGAGCTGCATATAATGTGCACATGAAGCAAAGACATCAGTTCATCTGCGACACAACAGGCCAGCGTGAAGCGGACAGAAAAGAGAAAGAAAGACAACAAATGGGACCGTTGTTATCAGCAGTTATGATGCTGCTGGACCACTAGGGGTCGCCAAGGTTACCATATAAATATCTACAAAAAGGATAATCTTTTCCCGCTTAAATTCATTTTAAAGACGTCACCTTTTCAGCTCAGACGAGAGAAGTCAGACTGTTTGAACTCTGCAGTGATTCTTTCCTGATTTGGACTCTAAGCCTATTGACTGTTCCACATGTTTATTTGAACACAAAGCTCTATTAGAAACTCTGACGCAGCACTTAGTGAAAGTGGATCAGCCGGCTGGGAAAACACAAGAAAGCCGAGATTTTTATTCCTCATTTAGGTCAGCATGGACTGTCGTACACCCTTTAATCATTTTGAGGTCTTACACAAGAAAACTTGTGAGATCCATCATCCCACATACATTCTAAACACGTGGGAGTCTTTGGAAGTGTGTGTCTGTGTCTCTCCTACGTGTCAGGTTAAAATCATATTTCTGTTTTCTTGATAAAAAGCTGTTGGAAAATTATTTTCAGAACAAAAACAAAGCAATTTATGATGAAAAAATACATCGATGAGGATAAATGACAATAAAAATGCTATCATAGGACTGTTAAGTGCCTTGTTTGTTGTTCAAGGACAATAAAATGCACATTTACTTCAAATTATGTGTAAGTATTGTTGTTTCTTTTCCACAAGATGTGGCTGCAAACATCAATGTGACTCCTGTTGACACAAGTAAAGGCAGAGATGCACTTACCCTAATTACATTATGTGTGTGTGTGTGTGTGTGTGTGTGTGTGTGTGTGTGTGTGTGGTGTGTGTGTGTGTGTGTGTGTGTGCTGTCTCACCTTGAGTCGGGGAGCTGAGTGCCATAACTCCGTAGTACGAGAATGGGCCCGTTTCAAATTTCATATTTTCATTTCCAGCTTCGACTTCCACACGCCCCTACAACACACACACACAAACCACACACACACAAACAAACATACACACACACAAACACAGTCCATTTATTATTTATCACATTTTTTAGTGCAACTGAGTCAAGAAGGTCACACAAAAATACTCAAACGCTTTAAATATTAAGTTTTAGCACAGCTGCACTGACACAGTCTCTCTCTCTTTCTCACACACACACACACGCACACCACACACACACACACACACACACACACACACACAACACACACCACACACACACACACAGGTGGAACAGGAGCAGCTGTGCTCGAGTGTCTCCAGTCACTCTATCCACACCTCAGGTGTCAAGACTCAATGTACAATCACACACATGCAAAAACCGATCAAATACATGCGCACACACAAGCACAAACACACACAGACACACAAACACACACATCCACCTTTTTATCAATCAAAAATAAACAGTACTCTTGATTTAAAAGTCATTTTATCAGGAGCAATTTCAGAAAATCAGGACATGAAGATAAAAGATTCATAAGGTTTTAATAAAAAAACACATAAAAGTTTCTCATGAAATTATTGTTTTGACCTGATTCTTAAAGTTTTGTGTGTGTGTGTGTGTGTGTGTGTGTGTGTGTGTGTGTGTGTGTGTGTGTCTGCTGCAGTTCTCTTGTCCTCCTGGTGCAGAGGGAGGATTTAAAACCACACGTTTATCCTCCTCTCCTCCTGATCTCCCCTCGCTGTGCCATCTTATCCTCCATATGCTGCTGCCTGCTGACTCACTCTGCTGCTACGATGCTGCTGCTACGATGCTGCGCTGCTGCTACTGCGCACTGCTGCTGCTACGATGCTGCTGCTGCTACGATACTGCTGCTGCTACGATGCTGCTGCTGCTACGATGCTGCTGCGCTGCTGCTGCTGCTACGATGCTGCTGCGCTGCTGCTGCTACGATGCTGCTACGCGGCTGCTGCTGCTACGATGCTGCTGCTATGATGCTGCTGCTACGATGCTGCGCTGCTGCTGCACTGCTGCTGCTACGATGCTGCTGCTACGATGCTGCTGCTACGATGCTGCTGCTGCTGCTACGATGCTGCTGCTGCTACGATGCTGCTGCGCTGCTGCTGCTGCTACGATGCTGCTGCCTGCTGCTGCTACGATGCTGCTGCTGCGCTGCTGCTACGCTGATGCTGCACTGCTGCTACGATGCTGCTGCGCTGCTGCTGCTGCTCACGTCTCTTCTCCGTCTATCTGCTTTTCCTCCCTCCTTAACCCTTCAATCCCTCCGTGCTCTGCCTGCGTCTTACGTAAGGGGATGTGTCAGCAGGGGTCACGGAGACCTCACACACCTCCGACCACATGAAATCGTACAGAGGAGGATTTTTAGAGCTAATCTGAGCTGCATAAAATATTCCACAAAAGATATTTGTGTGATTTGATTGTTAATCAGTGGAGATTATCATTACAATAATTTGGACTGAATTTTAAATTCTGTAAATCACTGAGTTTCAGGAGGTGTTGGGTTGGGTAACGCGATGGTTGTTGAGTAGAGGTTTTGTCTAATGCAATAATGTTGAAATCAGAACAAAAGAGGATGGAAATGTTTGTTAAAAAGGTTTAAAATACCTAATAGAACTCGGGCAAAGACAGAAAAACTGAAGATGAGGAGAAATGTTGCTGTACATTATCCGTTAAGGTTGATTCTTAAGTTGAAAAGATCCACTTAAGCATCTTTAAAGGTCAATCTGTGTGAGTGCGGCTGCAGTGAGCTGTGTCCCACCTGTGTTCATGGCCGCTCTAAATGGGTCAGTCTGTTTCTTTTACCTATACAACAGTTCCTCCACACATCTCAGTGTGTTTATGATGGTTCAACAGTCACAAATGATGAACTAATTAATGAAAATGGTAATTAATAACCATCACACAACACTGTGTTTGTGTTTGTGTGCACCCTATGCAGTCTTTCACTAACAAAATGAGGACTCTATCCATCAAATGGATGTTTGAGGGTTAAGACTTTGTTTACAGGTGAAAGTTAGAACTGATTTGGGGTTAAAGTAAAGGTTTAGGGGCTGAGGAATGCAGTGATGGTCCTCACAGTGATAGAAGTACAATGTGTGTGTACCTGCAGAATGAGGATGAAGTAGTCGACGGCTTTTCCGCGCTGGTAAACGTAGTGCTGCGGCGAGCGCTTGTCGCTCTCGTTGAATTTGAGTTCCTGGATGACGTCGGGGTGTCGGAGGATCCTCAGCAGGACTTTCTCTGTGATCTGGAACGGGCTGAAAAGGCTGACCTCTGTGGGGGAGGGGTGACAGAGAGCAGGGGTCAAAGCTCCACAGCAAGACTCCAAAATGGATGTCTTTTCTAAACAAGATGAAACTCCGTCTGCAGACAGTGGGGGTGCTTCCACGGGTCGCTCACCAGTAGCCAGGAAGCGGTGAGCCGCCAGCATGAGCTGAGGAGAAATCTTCACTTTACTGTCGGTGACGTGCTTGAAGGCCGAGAAGTCGGGCTTGTTTTTGTTGGAGTCCACTTTTTTCCTGTTCCTGTTGTCGGCTGCAGGGGACAGAAAGATGGAGACAAGCTTATATAGACAAAAAGACAAGTTAATAGCTCGAGGTAAAATAATCCTCAATGCTGCTGTGGATTCAGCCCTGAAGCTATTCAGCACATTTAGCATCTAACTAGTGGCTAATTTAGCATCAATGCTGACTGCTACCTATCATAGAGCTGAATCAAAGCTAGGTTAAAAGTCAGCACTCTGCTAACGCTAATGTTTCACTGCAGACGGCAGCCATTCATCACTTTAGAACACAAAGAATTTAGAAATTGTTTTAAGGGTCAAATGTCCAATTAGATGGGGTGTAAGTCACCACCGATAAGGGATGACTGGTATTTATCTCGCCGCGGTAGATGACCGATCAGCTCTGACTCACTGTAAAGGTCAGATTCATCCAGGATCTCTGATTTGATGATCTCCTCGATGACGTCTTCCAGCGTGACCAGCCCCAGCACTTCGTAGAAGGGATCCCCTTCGCCCTCGTTGTTCACCTTCTGGACGATGGCCAGGTGGGATTTACCTGAAGACACGAGTAATCAGCTGAACGTTAACGCCGGCGCCGCACCACTGAATGTGCAGGAAGCATGACGGGCTCCAGCAAACCGGGATGTGAAGAGCACAACTGTTGGGGAGGGGGGTAAAGCAGGGCAGCGACAAACACCAGGGAGGAAGAGGAGACAGGTTTGATGGGATGGAGACGGATGTGTGTTTATTCTGTTTGGGATACAGCGAGGCTGCCGCTCCATCCGCCTGCAGAATTATCCCGAGCGCAGGCTGGACAGATTGGAGTCTTTAAATAGCCCAGACTGGACTTAAAGCTTAAGAAGAACTGCCAAAATAAGATAAAGCAGAGGGACTGAAGGGGAAGAGGCAGCAGCAGCTGAGAGGACAGAAAATGATTAGTCTGCCGCTCATTAAAAGGCTGCGATGCCAGTCTCCGCCTACTGCGGCGTCTCACAATCAAAACAACAAAAACAACAGAGAAACGGCCCAGAGCCTTAAAAAAATAGTTCTGTTCTACCCGACAACATGCGTGAAAATAGCACGAAAAGTGCACTTCAGTCAGCTCCTGTTACCGTGGCGACCGGCGGACACCAATCGCTAGACTATATTAGACGTTCTTGTACGGTTTAGGTTGAGAACTTGCAACATGAGCGCGGAGCTGATGTGGAAACTAAAACCACAGCACAGTATTAAAGTTTAAGGCCCTCACACGGCTGCGTGTCCACTTCAGGGCGGAGGAGGTCGGATCTCGCCGCCGCTCACGCGTCCTCCTGTGTGCTGCTTAAATACCGACACGCCTCAGCACCGTCACGCTGTTGCTGCCTTCACCCTCCGGAAAAAACCTCCGAAACTAGCCAACATGCTAACGTAGCTCACGTTTAAACTAATTGGCATCATGAGGACTCGCGATGATGACACATATGATGACACCGAATAAACTGGATAAACAAGAAACTGTATTTTTATACATAACAGACGGTTGCAGCTTCAGACCCCTTTGGATGACAATAATTATCCTGGCGTCTCGTTTAAAGTGATTTTCTACTGATTACATATCCTGAAAGGTCCCAGTTTGGAGCCTGTGAAGAGGATGCAGCCGGGCTGCGTTTATATAACCTCTTTCCCGGTCAGCCGCTGACAGTTTGGTGTGTATTCACCCATTCACGCTCATTCACGCATCATCTGGGCTCAAGGACACCGGCTGAATCAAACCCCTTTGGTACCAGCCAGGCGCGCCGCTCCGCTCTGAGAGTGGTCATCCTCAGCTGATCCTCTGCTGTCACAACAGAACCGGGTCTGTTGGCGTCGCCGCGCTGCCGCAGCCAACGCAGCCGGGCGCCGGCCTGAGGTAAAGGTCAGAGGTCAAGGTCGACAGAGGGCGCGGCGCTATGACGGGTGAAATACGCCATCAGCCAGGCTCTTAAATATGCCGCTTCTCACCATCGGAGATGGAGGGTGAAGGAAAGGTACGAAGATTACTGAGGGAATCACAATGACTCCAGTATGAAATATTAATGCTGTGAAAAGCGGCTGCGTCTGCAGAACCTTGATGGAAACGCTAAAGCGTTCTTTGGGAATCTGTCCAAACATCATCATCATCATCATCATCATCATCAGCCGCTGATGTGGCACTGCTGCCGGCAGCTCCGTGCCCATGGTGTGGATGTCAGCGTCGAGATTTCCTACATTAATCCCGCGCGCCCGAACGCGCCGACTGTCATCCCATCAAAACGTTGTGACGCGGGAGCTGATCTCACTGATTAGTTCCTGTTTTCTGACTCAAGGTCGGAGCTGCCGAGCGCCAGATCAGATCACTCACTGGAACATTTAACCTGGATAACGTAGTTAACGCGATAGTAACAGGAAGAACATGAGGATGGAGCTGGATAAAGAGGGATTTTTACGTATAAAGGTCTATTTAAAGCAATAATTCACCCAAAAGCTGCTAATTTGCTAAAAAAAAAACACAAAAAAACAACCAAAAACTTAGCAAATATCACATAATCTGGCCAAAATGGAAAGAATCTTTTAAAATAAGATATCCTGTTAACTGAAGGTCAAAGGTCACATTGGTCACATCATGAAATGAGGATGTTAATATCCTAACGATGCATCCTAAGGAAGCATTAGTGTGTGTGTGTGTGTGTGTGTGTGTGATGTTGCAACCGCTGCTGCATCAGTGCATAAACTCCTCCCCAGCAACTGTATTGAACGGCTCTATCGACGGGTGGAACGTCCCAACAAACACAACGCACGCGTGCTTTCTATCGTTGTGAGGACTCTCACTCTCATCAACCGACCCCCAACCTTCAAACAGACCTTTGATGTTGTCAGCACCAGTCAAAAGGTCCTCACTTTGCATGTAAAATGCACATTCTAGTCGTACAAAAGCACACGCATGTACAAGAACACACACACACACACACACACACACACACACACAGTCTGGACACACCTTTCTTAAATTCCTCCAGCATGGCGTCCAACTTGGTGTCATGAAACACAAAGTGCACCGGGTGGTTGTAGAACTTGGTGACGGTCTTCAGGGTGGTGCAGTCGTCCGGGTCCACGAAGGCCAGATCCTTCACGTACAGGACGTCCACGATGTTGGACCTCTCGTCGTCGTACACTGGGATACGCGTGTATCCGCTCTCCATGATCTCAGACATGGTGTTGAAATCCAGCACCGCGTCCGCCTGGATCATGAAGCAGTGGTCCAACGGCGTCATCACGTCCTCCACGGTCTTGGTCCGGAGCTCCAGGGCCCCCTGGATCATGTTCAGCTCCTCTTTGTCCAGATCGTTGTAGGGCTCCGTCACCTTGAGCATCCCCACCAGCTTCTCCCTGTTGTACACGGTCCCGATCTCCTGGCCCAGGAGGAAATCCAGCAGCTTGCTGACGGGGAACGACAGCGGGAAGGTGAGCAGCATGAACAGCTTGGTCACCAGGATGGTGTTGGCACCCACGGCCAGCCCGTGGCGGGAGCACAGCGCCTGAGGGACGATCTCACCGAAGATGACAATGCCGATGGTGGAGGCCACCACGGCCCCCAGACCCGAACCGATCAGGTCGTCCAGGAGGATGGTGAGGGTGGTGTTCACCAAGACGTTCCCCAGGAGCAGAGAACAGAGGAGATAGTTCCCTTTGCTGCGAATGGGCTCGATCTTCCTGGCGTATTTCTTCTCCTTGTCGGTGCCGCAGCTCTGGACGATGCGGAGCTCCATGGGGTCCAGGGCCATCAGACCCAGGTTCAGGCCGCTGAACATGCCAGACAGCACCAGCAGGCAGGAGATAATCATGCCCTGCAGCCACATGGGCAGCAGGGACTTCTTCTCCTCCACCACCAGCACCCTGCCATCACTGTCCCCCAGCAGCACCCACTCGCCTCCGCCGGGGCTCAGCGTGCACAGCGCGTACTCCTTCCGCGGTTCGCTCTTGCGGAGCGGCTTAACGTGCACGGTGAGCACCCCCGACGTGCCCCGACTGCTGACGTTCATGAAGCTCCCGACGCTGATGTCCTTCGTGAAGTCCACACAAGTCCTCTCCGCCGCCTCCGCCGCGCCGCTGCCGCCCCTCGCCGCCGCCACCGCCTCCCGCACATCCTCTCCCGCGTCCTCCCCGCCGCCGTGCGTGACCTCCGTGAAACGGATTTGCGCCCAGACGCCCGAGTGGAGCTGCACCCCGTAAAACCGGAGCTGCACGGAGCTCTCCTCAGTCACTTGGATGACACCGTCGTCATTGGTGCTGGCCGGCTTGTTGCTCTTCTCCAGCCGCATGCCGAGCACCTGGCTGGCGTTGCCGCCGCGGCCGCCGGACCCCGCCGCGGCCGCGGCCGCCGTCTCCGTCCGGCCACCTACGACGGTCCACAGAAACAGAATGACAGTGAGAATGTAACCCTGCTGTCCGCTCCATTCTGTCGCCATATTTGTTTCACTGTTTGGCGACCTGGGGGCTGACGTCATTTACTCATGTCCGTGCGGCTCCGCCCCCTGCCGCGCCGTCACACACACCCCCTTAATCACCGCCTACCGGACAGTGACAGGTAGAGCCTGCACACACACAAGCAAGCGTCCACACACACGCCCCTAAATTACCCGACCATGCCCCCCCGCCCCTCCCCTCCCCTCCCCCCCCCCCCCCCCCCGCAGCTTTTGCGTCCCGGCTCGGGGCGATGCGGCACGCAGCGGGCGGGTGCTGATGCTGCTCCTGCTGCGGTTTCTCATCCAATTGCATCCGGAGCCAACTGTTATGTAACGGCACATGGCATCATCATCACAATCATCATCATCACCACCATCACCATCATCACCCCCCCACACACCCGTCATCCTCACCCTGCACCATCCCGCATCCCTCTGGCGGGGAGCCCGGCCTTCCTTCCGCAAACCCTCAGACAAAAAGGTTTTAATTACAGTTGATGTTCAAATGATTTCGCCACGCTATAAATGGGCCAGTTGGCCCTCGGAGATTAAAGTGCGCTGCAGAAAACACCGCGGCTGTTTTTTTCCCCAGGTTTATTAACAAATTCTCATAATTAGATCAATATTGATCCGTGGTCGGCGGTAATTTACTTGTTTTAGTGCCACCTACTGGACGGTTCCCCCATGGCAGCTACCTCGCGCATTACATTTCAGTTTGATTTTTTTGTGTATTTATTTATTTTAATCACACTTGTTCCAGCATTTTTCATGCCAACTGTGGTCTTTTTTTTTTGGAGTAAATTAAGATTAGACTAGAATAAGGACTAAGATATCTTTATCTTTAAAGCTTTTACAGAGCTCAGAAAAGTCTGAACACATAACGGAAATAATATTGTTGTAACCCTGCAATGCATAACACCTTGTTTAGAAATGTAAAATGTTCCCGGTTTATCGGATATCATAGGAAAAAAAAACAAAAAACGAAGCAACCGATTTGTCATTGTGAGGTTTATAAAAAGTCGCGTCAGTTTATCACAATAAACAATTCACATATGAGGAACATTAATATACAAATGACGGAATTGAACAGTTTTCATAAATTAAGTCTTAATTAGTTCTGTGGTCAGTGGTTCACAACATTATAATACAAATAAAGGCCACTTGAATCCACGTCTGTGTTGTTCATTTGGCTGCTGTGGAAAAAATAAAAACCTTCACTCAGATGCAAAAATGACCACTTTCATTGTCTTTTACATTAAAAAAACATGAACACTCTGACACTAATTGCAAGTTTCTAAAGTGGTTTTGTTTTAAGATGCTGGACTTCTATACGTGATAATGAAATGCTTGACCCTTGACCCCTGACAGCCGCAGGAAGATGAAAGACCGTGAATACAAAGACGGGGGCCAAACTGAACCCCCTTTGTTCCCGTCAAAAATCTGCCTGAGTCGTTTCATCACTGCAGCCTCTGCTCTCCTCGGCTCCGGGGATTCTGCATCGGCTCCTCTGGAGGGGGGAGAACCTCCACTTTGTAGCTCACCTTCTTGGACTGCAGGATGCTGTAGCTGTTGTCGAAACACAGCACGTCTGCGGGAGAACACCAACGTCAGCATATGAGAGGGTTGTGAACTGGTTAGCCTAGAAACAAAGCGGAAGCAGCTAGCATGATTCCATACGAAGCTAACAAAGGAACTCACAGACTCCAGGCTCGGAGCAGGTGAGGCAGCTGTCCTCGGGGACCAGGTGGGCGTTGTAGCGCTCGCTGGGCAGAACCTGGAGCATGTCGGTCACTTTCTGTCCGCCGCCCCGCTTGGTGCGTCTGTAAACTCCAAATCCAATATCCGCTCCGTCGCTAGCAAACTGCCACCTGGGAAGGGGTCAATTATTAACAAACGCGCTCGAAACGTTGCTGTCTGACCAAAATGTGTTTATTGTTTCCCTCTCTCCTCAGTCTGAGCGTGGACTGTACCTCAGGAGGCTGCTGGGTGCTTCGACGTCATACTCCAGCTGGAACGTGGACCCTCGGCTGATGGTCACGCTGTTGTCGTACTGAACGCTCACAGAGTCCTGGACATAGTAGGACTTTGGCACCGTTCCACCATATTTGATCTGGAGCGAGACACCCGAGGTTATTCAAAACAATAAGAGACCACCCGATGCCCACGCACTCCCCTCTTTGCTCCCTCACCATGGTTCTGCAGCGAGGGTCGCCGTCCGGATCCGACAGGTTCCCCCCGTACGCCACAGGAAGCTGATCCGGGTCGATGTGAGCTCGCAACACCTCCTGCCAGTTACCTGCAGACCAGAACGTCAGCAAAAACTGATGGACGGTGGTGAACTGAGCTGAGGATGTCGATGGTTCCTCTAAGGCCATCAAGCTTGTGCCATATCAGATGGATCGCCATGGCAACAGATGGACAATGTACTCAAATCACATTAGTTAGAGCAAATAAATGGAAAAGATGCTATGGAGCATTTCAATAATCCCATGAACATGCTAACTATGCTAATGTTAGCATGTCCCTTTGAGGTCCAGAAGACTCACTTCCTAAAACGATGATCTTCTGCCGCGTCTCCTCACAGAGGAAGTGTTTGATCAGGTTGTAGGCCATGGGAAACATTTTGGGAGCTGCGGCAAAGACAAAAACCAAGGCAGAAGAACAAATCAGGCCTGGAAAAAAAGGGAGAAACACCCTTAAAAATGTGCAGACGCGCCAAAGTACTTTTGATGAGGAACACTCTTT
Source organism: Takifugu flavidus (assembly GCF_003711565.1). Taxonomy (NCBI): domain Eukaryota; kingdom Metazoa; phylum Chordata; class Actinopteri; order Tetraodontiformes; family Tetraodontidae; genus Takifugu; species Takifugu flavidus. The sequence goes on from NC_079539.1 coordinate 2,696,598, forward strand.
TCAGTCCTTCGGGATAGTTATCTTCAAACATGGTGAGGATCTGAGGGGAACACAGGGATGAAGAAACGGGATCAGGTGGTGGAACGGATGAGTTGCTCTGGTCCGAGCGGGGGGGGGGGGCAAACCTCTCCGTAAGTGTCGATGGCGGGTTTCCAGATGTGCTTCAGGCCGAGTCCCTCGCAGTCGTAGATCAGAGTGATGGCTTCGATGTTCTTCCCCAGCTGAGAGGAGATGGAGACACGTTACAGGAAGGACGGGAGAGACGGAAGGAACGAGAGAGCGGGAATTCCATCCAAACCTTCTCCGACTGCCTACGACACTCCTGCCGCAGCATCTCCGTGTGTCTGATCTTCGTTTTCAGGAAGTCCTGCTTGCTCGCTGACATCAGGAGACCTTTAGGGTCCAGAGGACCGACCAGGTCGTACCAGATGGGGCTGCCCTCTCTGTCGTAGCCGCACATCCCTCCGGACACGTAGCGCTCAATCACCTGTGGGACAAAAAGGCGAAAACTGAGTTGGGAGGTTTCCCCGGCGGCAGAAAGGGCCTCGGCCTGGAGCGTGCCGACCTCCGGAGGTTTCCAGTCAGAGATGATGGTGTCCACCTTCATCTTCAGCCTGAACTCCAGGTGCTGCAGAGACGGGGAAAGGGACTGAAAAAACCACACCAGGATAAAACCCAGAGGCGTGTTAAACGCCTTAAAAGCTGCCTCACCTTTCTGATCATGGCCTCTGCTTTCACAGCATTAAAGTTTCGCGCTGAAACAGAGAAAAAGACGCGCGCGATTGCACGCGACACAAACCCAACAGCGTAATTAGTACTTTTCCCAGAGATCTGGCGACCCCTAGCGGTGGAGATGCAGCAGCGCAGCGATTCCCAGCTCTAGTCTGAGTTTAGGAGTTCGATTTGATCCAGGAAGGATGGAGTTCCCTTCTGATCTACTCAGCTGATGGGATCACTTCACTCTCAGCTGGTGTGCCCCCCCCCCTTCCCACACACACACACACCAGCACACAAAGTGGTTTCATAGTGGTCTCGCCAACACTCCCAGTTTCCTTTGGAAATGCAAATTGAAACCGGAGCGAATGGACGAAGGGATTCAGACGGAGGCGAAACACAATCCATGTCATGATTTTCTGTTTTTAAAATGGGAGCTACAGACAGGGTGGGGTGGGGTGGGGTGGGGTCACAGACGGCCAGGAAATAATCAGTAAGTCCATCAGCCCGACACGTCTCACTCCGACAGGTGTCGAAACACCCCCCCCCCACACACACACACACACCTGAGTGAAACTGCAGTTTAAGGTGACCAGGAACAGGTTTGGCTCACCGGCCTCGGCCTCACAATCGCTCCGGGCACCTGAAACCTTTTGAAATACAACCGCCAACGCTCAGACGGCGTGTTTGCACTGATAAAGCCGCCGATGAGGTCAGAGGTCAGAAGCGGCCCCGTAAACATGAACCGTTCAAACGGCCCAATTTGGTGGCAGATTGTCCCCGAGAAGCCCTGAAACTCGACTCCCAACACGGCTCCTGTTCTGCCTGTTTGTGTTTGGTCCTGTTAACCTGAACTTGAGTCGCTGCGGGACTGTTGTGCTGAACACACAAAAAGTTGCTTGTGCCAGTTTCTGTGAGCGTGTGTGTGTGTGTGTGTGTGTGTGTGTGTGTGTGTGTGTGTGTGTGTGTGTGTGTGTGTGTGTGTGCGTGTGTGTTTCAGGCCACCAGTCTCACCTCTCAGCCAGCGCAGGAGGTAGTGGTCGTGCTGCGCGGGCAAATCGGGGAGAATGTCCTGGATCCTGCCCCGAAACTGGAGAATCAGAACAGGAATCATGAAAAACAGAGGAAAATGGAGCTTCTCGGCGGACGTGTGTTTGCATGGAAAGATTGAACAGGTGGCTGAGTAGCTCAGCACACGGGCATGTTTAGCAGGAAGGAAAAAAGGAGGCAACTCTTTCCAAATCCCCTCAGCGACACGTCTAAGGCGACCAACAAAAGGTGAAATCTGACCTTTATTTAGCTGTGCAAACAGACAGAAAATGAGCGCTCGCCGTCACAAACAACTTGTATTTAGATGTTAAAACGAAGCTCATCTCCAGAGGTTGGAGACTCTAGAGTAAAAGCTCAGAACTCTCTAATGAATCACTCATTAAAAGCACAGCCTGGCTATTGTGCTAAGCTATCAGTGATCCACCTGAATGAGTTCATTTCAAACAATCTCCCCCAAAATGGGGCAAAACCCACGAGTCACTTCAACAATAAAGACAAAAGAAAATGAAATCACATCAAGCTGGTAACAAAGGGGCAAAAAGCCAAAGTGAACATTGTGTATTAGAAGTATTAGTGTGACATCACTGTACACATACAGCATTTATTGAGTTGGAAACTCACTTATGCGCACTTAAAAATAACAGGTTGTTCCTGAAGTGTAAATAAGTATAAACAGGCGCAGCAAAGATTAAAACTGATGTTTCAATCATATTTGTACCTCAGTTAGGACCTCATCCTGCTTCGGGCTCATGTCTCCCACTCGTCCGCTCATGTTGTCTCCTGTGCTGCCGGAGCCAGAAAGTGGCTGAGGGCCAGTGGGGGGAACAGCAGGTAGACGAGGGAACGGACGCCACGCCTCCCACACACACACACGCACGCACACGCACACACACAGGTGGACTTTCATCCTTTGCTGAGAACCACTGATTCCCGCAAACATCCTCACATTAAACCTAAACCATAAAAAGGAAGAAAAAGCTCCTTTTTGCCTCAGACTTGCTCCATTGTTGTAACATTTTTTTAAATTAGCTTTAGGAGCTTAGCTTACATCAGTTAGGGAGCGTCCACCTGTGTCTCGGCTGCTAAACGTGACAGCCGATTTCGTCAACAGTCACCCCGGCAACAGTGTTTGGAAGCCGTTTATAATCCTTGGGTTTCTGGCCGGTTGCAGTTTATTGCTAAAAGTGATATAGAGGGAAGCTGTAGTACAATGTAATAAAGTTTTAATAGAGTAGGTTGCTTTGAAATCAAAGAACATTTGACCCTTAAACGATCCATTGCCCAGTTTGGTTTAGATGTCAGAACTGGGCATACTGGGAAATGTGTTATCACTTCTCCCAGTAGGCAAATTTTATGGCAGGAAAATACAAAGTTGACCGGAAAAGAAATGGTCAGCAGTTTCCATAAAACTCATTTTATTCTTTAAATACATGATCAGGAGCCAGAGATCACCCAGAATAAAGCTGGTGCTTTTGAATAAATAGATTAACGCACGAGTCATTTCGACATAATGGCATTTAGTTTGAATCAACGCAGGAAGATTTTTGATTGCCTCTAAACTGAGATTTGGTCCAAAATAAAAATCGAAATGAGCCGGAACAATGTGTTTTTGCACAGGCAGGAGATATCAGACATGAACTTTGTCAAGATCAATCGCGTCCTTGAGTGATCGATCGAGGTTGGGAACTTATTTGCACAGCAGGTGAAATATGTTGACTTGCCCCCATTTAAGCATCAAACTGGGGTAAGTTGATGCTGCGATAATGACGTTTCATCTTGGGGGTGTTCAGAACTGCAGAACTCATTTGGAAAACCCCAAAAGTGAAATGTGAGATGAAGAGGCACAAACAGAGAGAAGGATGAGGTGAACAGAGCTCTAAAACTGGACAACTGGTTATGAGAGACGGATAAAAATATATTTGATGAGTAGATCAGATGAGTAGTGTCGCAGTGGTGACGTGAGCGGCGCCTAGCGGCCACGGGGAGGAACTGCAGCCAAGAGCTAATGATGTTGACCTTTGCAGGTAGATTTATTAATGTGATCTTTAATTATTTTATGATTAGTTAAAGTCTATTTGCTGAAGATCAAGTTTTCACACTAATAAACATGTAAAGTTCCTTATATTTGCTCGCTACTTTGGTTTAGTGACGTTAGTATTGAATGTTTGCTTTAAAACGTCAGTTAAATTGTGATCCAATGCAAGAACTGGAGGGTTAATGGAAGATATAAAACTCCTTTTGAACATTTCTATATTTCCCTGCACAAGCCAAACAAAAAAGACCCGACTGCATTAACAAACATAGATTATGTCCTCATTAAAAATAAGAATATTCTGTCCATCAACAATGAGAAAAATAGCTTCAATTAAAAACAGTTCCAGACATACGATTCTCTGCACACATATGGGAAGGCTAATGAGGATGCTTCTTAGAAAAGGACTGTGGACAAGTTCTGATGGGCTGTGGAATGAGGAAGGAGAAAACAGGTGAGGTAAATGAAAGAGTAAAGTTTTCATCCACCCCAAGTAAAGCTGCTGTGAAAACACACTTTTATAACACTCATAATACATTTTCTGGGGTCCTGAGAAGGTTGCCGTTGACCTCTGGGAGACCAACAACACGTGTTCTAAATAAACACCTGACTGAGCTTCGAGATGAGCTAATAAGAGTCCGTTTTTTCCACTTATTCTTGGAACTTGAAGAAATAAAAATTGCCAGTTTTGAACAAATCATTTGAAACGAGGAAAAGTTGTGAGATGATCCGCTGTGAAACAAAGTTCTGATCACTCTAGAAACACATCGTGTCGGTGAGTCCAGAAAAGTCATTGGCATTAAATTAAAGCTGGAACATAACAGAGTGGGTTTCTCCTTTAATCTGATGACTCCCTGATGAGGTGTGATTTCACATTTTGCTTGACATTGAAATGAGGATTTGAACCATTTTTCAAATATGTGAACCCTAAATGTTGTCATCTAATGCTTGTTCTGAAACAAGTTTGAACGGTGATTTTGCAAATTAACACATTTCAACCAATGAGTTCATTAAGTGTTGTCAGTTAACGACTGAGAACAAAGACAGAGGGATATTTTCACAGGAGGCTCCTGACTCTCATATGAGATCTGACCTCCTTCGAACCCCAGTGGTGGCTATTCTCACTAGCACCTGATCACGTGCGTCTCCCGTACTGCGCTGGGTTCATTCATCACCTCGTTCAGTAATAATAAAATATATTCAAAACATCCAGAGGGACACTTCTTCTCTAGTGTCTGCGGGGAAACATTCACTGAGGCGCTCCAGCGAAGAGTCAGGAAGGCAGAGCAGGAGAAAACACAATCTGGACTGGCTGCACGTCTTCCTTTAGTGTTACGCGTCTATTAAAGCAGCTTTGGTGAGCACAAAAATGTCGATTAAACAAGTTCCTTCACAGACAGTCCACCACACCAAGTTCACAATCTTGCCTCTGGAGGGAGGACGCTGTCGTGGGGCCGACAGCAGCGTCTCTGTCTGCTACCTTTTGTTCGTAGAGTCCGACACACTGTGGCGTGTTAGATGGAGTGTGTGATGTAGAACGTGAACTCCATGTCCATGGCAGTCTGGGGCACGCTGGCGCTACCTCCGTGGATGACGGGGATCAAGGCGCCGTCCAGCTCGTTCATGTAACGCTGGGGCAGCAGCCGGCCCCCACAGCCGGCCTGGTACTCCACCTTAAAGAGGACAGAGAAGAAGAAAGTTGGTCCTGGCTGAGAAAGGCGATTTAAAAACAGCGATTCAGGGTTTGCGGCGGCGCTACCATGTCAGCCTGCGTTGAGATGCGGAGAGAGAGCGAGTTGATGCCAGCGGAGGCGAGAACGGCGAGATGAGGCGTCAGGGCGCTGCAGGCCGCCAGGGCGATTTCCTTCTGGAAGCCGCTGCAGGACGACAGCACCGACTCGAGGCTGCGGTCCAGAGTTTTGAGCTGGTAAAACACCTGCGGGGACGTCGACACGGGCGCCGGAGTGTGAGAGCGAGACACTTCGCTGCAAACGTTGGTTTCATTCGGGAGCGGCTCTCACCTCGGTGCACCTGATGGTTCGTCCGTCCGACTCAAAGTCGGTGTCCTGCAGCACTCGCACGCTGCGCACGCCGTCCAGAGGCCTCCCATCCACGCCACTGGTTTTACTGCAGAAAAACCCAGTCACACCAGTAATAATGGCTGGTAATATTGGACCGGATCTGGTCAGCGTGTGTGTGATACATGTTCAGGAAAACTCTGAAAATACTCCAACCATTTACACATAAAACACTCAAACAGAATAAATATTTGAGAAAGCTTGAAGTTCTATGAAAGTCAGTGGAGTTTGCGTGGTGTCACAGTGTAAACAGCCGTGGAAACACACTGTCTGTGCAAGTGTGTGTGTGTTCTGGGGCAGTTATTTTACCCTCTGTTGACAGGTGAACTCCAGTCGACCCAGCGGACAGTGACGTTCTCCCGGACCTCCCCTCCGTCGTTCCTGCCACAGGGTATGTGGAAGTCGGTCTGCTCCCTCAGGGCGGTGCGCAGGGACTCCATGGTCTCGGGAGGAATTTGCACCATTAAACCGTCTGTGGCGAAAACACGAACGCTGCTCAGAGAACAAACATTGACTAAGCTGGAGTCTCATTGTTGATTAACTCTACCTTCAACAATGCTGGACTTGGCGATGAAGCCAGAGGAGGCTTTCAGGGCTCCGTTGAACACCACGAAACTGGCTCCAGTCACTGTGACCACAGATTGACGAGGTTTAAACACTAATTTCCTGTATCGTGGAGATACAGAGTGACCAGCAGCCAGCATAGCTCACCTGTGCGGGTCTTCCCGGGCATGCTGCTGGCCTGGGTCTGGTAGTTTCCCTCCTCGTTCTGGAAGCACACCAGGTGAGAATCGGCCTCTGTGCTAAAATGCGCCCCGATGCTGATGACGTGTTCGTTGGACACATTTACGACCCTCTGCATCTGCAGGACAAACACCGGTGAAAATAGAAATCATTTCTCATTAGAGAACGTACTGAAGTGTATCTTTAGGGCAGCCTTACGTCGCTGTAGCTTGACTTTGGAATGTCGATATAGATGTGACCCATCTCCATGTGGATCCTCAGACCCTCCACCACAGAGAGGCTGTACTGGTAATTCCTCAGGTCCTGTCCGCACAAGATTCAATCTCAGCATGCTGTGACACTGCACCAGAGTTCCTCTCAGGAAATCACAGTTAATCGCATCTCAAATGTCGCGTGTCGCTAACAGTCCTCGTATCACAGGGAATTGTCTGACCCTGAAGATGAATTAACGACAGTCAGGACGCACTCAACTGCTTAACGAAGTGTCTGCAGAGGAATTAGGACCGCAAAGTAAATGATGACGGGCAAAAACCACATTGACAGCAGGCGCTTCAGTACTTACAGCCAGTAAATTCATGATGGTATGGCCCGTCTCGCGAAACACGGACTCTCGAAAGCGGACACTTATCAGTGGAGTCGGATACACTGGAGCAAAACAGACAGAAACCAGACCGTCAACCACTTGACAGCTGAAATTGAGTCGGGTATATAAACCAACGGATGAATAAAACGACAAACCACACTGATCATTTGGACAGAAATGCTCAGTTAGTCATTTCAGTTTTCTATGCAACTGTGACGTATATTTGCATTTAAACAGCATTTTCAATTCGGCTTTAATTGGAGAGAAACTCTTCATAAGGACAGAGACGATAGCACGCGTCTGAAACACACCGTTGTATTCAGCTCCGAGCCGCAGAAGGAGCCTGATTGGAAAGACTTTAGCCCAGGGCACCTCCAGTTTCTGGATGAGCAGGCCGAACAGGAAAGGCTGGGAGGGCAGAGTGAGGCCATCCAGAGGCTGACAGGTAGGAGAGAAGAAGAGCATTCCAGCGTGGTCCTTACTGCCCAGGAACGTGCTCGTGAATGTCACGTTGTCCAGTTCCTCCAAGAACTTCCCTGAAACACGAGAACATGATGGTGACGCCACCATTTCACGTGAATAATGAGACAGGCCGCGTGAGGCCGCCCACCTTTCTGAGCTTCCTGGTAAATGTTGAGATATAGTGAGAAGAGGTCTTTGGGAAGCACTTTCTCATCTGGCAGACACTCCAACAAAAACACCAGCTCTTTCTGACCCAGAGCCTGCAGCCCGGTGGAGCCGAAACACCAGCACTGTCGACCGGAACCTGCTGGCCCAAATGAACCCGGTGTTGCAAACACTTGCTTGGGTTGTTTATCTGGTCAAAATGAGCGTTGGGATGTTTTCTACTCACATGTAACCAGTTTGACATTAACAAGCAGGTTGGCATTCAGGGCAAAGGTCAGAGGTCGGGGTCCTCCCTCGGCTAATAGGTGCAAAATCTGACAGGGAGCAGGATTTTCCTCCACCAGAACATCTGAACAAATGATTGTTTGGGTTGGAACTCTTCCACACACGGCCTTGTCTACTTGTTAGAAACACCCACCTCCTGCTTCATCCTCTCCAGTGATGATGAGCAGAGGGGGGAGTTCCTCCTCATTATTTGGCAGCAGACTGGGTACTTTCTCCACCGAAGAGCCGAGTCCACAAAGCAGGGCGTAGTCCCAGGGTCCAGACAGCGGCGGTCGGACGACCTCTGCAGCCCCCGGGCCTTCTGGACAAGAGGAACCCCCATCGACACCCTCCAACTCTGCCGAACTGGGCTGGAATCAAAGGGTTGATGTAGTTTATTTTCTGGACTTTGTGAGTGTGGGGTTGAGGAGTTCTGATGGGGGCCCTTACTGCTGGTTGGTCAGGAGTGACGCTGCTGAACTCCTGCGAGTCTCTGCGGCTCGTCACGGACAGTTTGGATGTATCTGCCACCTCCCCGTTGGGTAAGATGCCATCAGCAAACCAGACACGCTTCTGTTCACGAGGACAACCTGAAGATATATTGATTTAAGGAAACTGATCAAAGTGGAGTGAGGATGGGGTATTTGGGGATTTCAGAGCGATCCTACTGTCGTTTGGGTGCTTGAGGACAGACACGGGCACCATGACCGTCGGCGGGGGAGAGTTGAGGGTGCCAGCGGCTCGGGCCTGCTGCAGAGGCGGGATGGTGCTGCAGTACTCAGACGGGATGTTGGGATTCGGACTGGGACCCACAGGACTCATCATGCGCTCCAGGGCCTGAGCTACAAGGAAAGAGATGGGTTTAATTTTAGCACACTCATATCTTCACTACGATTAAATTTTTATTTTTTACCTCATGACTGATGGATAAACACAGGCATGGAAGCTCCACTCTAAAATACGACAACCTTTTGTCACTCCAGAGGAGTCTTGATTTTAACTATTTTTATACCTTATGAAGTATTTCAGTGGTCAAAAGAAAGGCTCGCCTCTCAAAGTACTTTTTTTAAATTTAGCCATTAATGTAGTTTCAGATTAGTCCGATGCAGCTGAATAGCTCTATTCTTCTGAAGACAACATTCACATGATATGCCTGCAAGTCTTTCTGCTCACAGAATCATTTTCTTTTTACTAATAAATGAACAGAGATGTTCTTGTTTCATTTCCTGGCCGGTTCTCTGACACGCTTGTGTGATTTTACAAAAGGTTGAGAAATTGGCATTTGGTCGTTTATCTAAAGCACAGTGTGAATTAAAGATGACGATACCTGAAGGGAGTCAGGAATATACATCCCATAAGGGAGGTGCAGAGCTGGAGCATGCCAACGCTGCCCAGAACAAACTAGCTGATTCAGAACCCAAACACAGTCTGACGCAGCAGTACCCTCCTGTAGCTCCTGGTGCCAGTTTAAGGACTGGTGATGGCTGGAGCAGCAAGATCAGAGATTTATAACTCAACCCTGGCGTTTAAATGATGTGGCGCAGAAGAACGAAGGTCGCCGCACACAGGACAGGCACGATTCCTCATTCTTTCACAGGAGATATTGGCATGGCTAAATGGACGAAGTCCAATACAGCTTTATTGATTTGTCATGCACTGAAGAACTAGAGTATAGCTCAAAATAGCAGACATGCAGCCACGAGGAAACAACCTGATCCCCGGATAAAATCTCCAGGTACTTACAGACTATTACAATAGCAACACAAAAGGAAAAGGCAGAGGAACAGCTAGAGATAATCCATCTGTGATCCCATTTGAGGTCGTCAGTAACACACTGACTCATCCACATCCTAAGTTTAGCTAATAAGGTGTGTCACAGCCGAATGACTTACAAATACAGTAAGAAAAATCCTGCTGCAGTAAAGTCAGACTGCATATCAAGAGCATTGATTCATCTTACCTCATAACTCCTCTTTTAACATCCACCCAACCTACATAGTTGCAAGTTTACTCCTCATTCAAACTTAAAACATTCCCATTCCCGGTTCTCTGCTCCTCTCTTATGTCCATGGAGATGTTTTTAGCTGCAGTAGCCTGTTAGCTTTGGGTCAGACTGCCTGCCGTGAGCCTCACATACGGCAAGCTGCTCTGATCGAGAAGGTGGAGAGTCGAGGAGAAGAAAAGGAGGTGACGGGGGGGGGGGGTGGGAGAGCATACGTCACACTGCTCCAGTGTGAACCGGCTGCAAAAATTGGATCAGCTTTTTTTTTCTCCCCCCTTGTCTTAATTTAGACACAGCGTGTGAGCATTACACGGGGGCTGCGGGCAGGTCCTGCAGCTCAGGCACACAATCAAGGATGAGTGCCAGAGTCCTGTAATAACTCTCCTCCCTCCCTCTACCCATCCATCCATCCATCCATCCATCCATTATTGGCCCTCCCATCTCTCTCTGACCATGCTGCAGTCTTTACTATGTAAACACACAAACCACAGCCACCAGCCATCTGAAAAACACCAACAGAGACTGGCCCATTTTCTTAGTTTCTACCCATGGAAGAATGAAACTGAGGAATGATGCCTAGTGGAATTAGTTTGGGTGTATTCTGCATCACCATAAATATGCTGGTGTCTCTTCTAAAGGGAACAACTACAAAATAGTCCAACAAAGTAAAAATGGCAGAAATCTATCCAAAACCCTAATCATATTCTGCTGCAATGGAAATAAAATAGAAGAATGAACACAAGAAATCACATCTGCAAACATGCTCGCTGGGAGTTGACCTTTGTCATATACCTGCATAAACCTGGGCATACTTTGGGCCTCACCTCTGTTTATGGAATCAAAGCAGATGAGGCACACACGAGCCTCTTTCTCCAAGTACTTGAGCTTACACTTCCTGTTGCAGCACACGGCGCAGTAAACCTGCCACAGAGGAGAGAGAGCGCACAATCAAATGCACAGCAGCAATAAATCCACACAACACAATCATACAGCAGAATTTATAGCAGTCAGTTCCCCCATCTAGACCTCAATGTGAAATAAAACCTGTCCCCTTGAATGCTTTGTAAATCACTGATCTTGAGAGGAAGTGCGTCTATCTTTAGCCAGTGCAGCTCAGTAAATCTGGACTGGAAAAAACTGCTGTCTCATGCGCCCCACATCTGCAAATCCACTGTGCTAAAACTGGCTCTGGGTTCTAATCTCTTTCATTTAAACGCCGGGGAAACCAGTGCACACCACTTTCACTCCCGTTTCACATCGCGCGGGACCCTTGGTGCTGGAGACAGGAAAAAAAGCCGACAGGACATGGGAGAGCTGGCCGGTGGAAGCGGCAGATGGTGGCGCAGCGTCCGCCGGTCACACGGGGACGTTCATCACAGAGATGTCGCACACAATGTCGTTATAAAGTCATTATGTACCGACGGATTCTCTTGCATTTAGATTAGATCCCCACAAGAGGTTTGTGTAGTTCCAATAAAAGGACAGACAAATGAAAATACATTTGAAATTAATCTCCTCTCTAACGCCGCTGAACATGAAAATATCTCAACCTTATTTTAGTGGTTTGGTTTCTATTCAGACCATAATACCACATCCTGCTGGACAATCAAGACCTTTTGTTATGTGCCCTCATCCCTGAAATACCTATTTAAACCCTGTAGGCTATATTTAGCATAATAATATTCATAAAACATAAGATGAAAAGTGGTGATGTTGGCTAATTTCTAAAGTTTTTAAGAAGAAAAAGGAAAACGATCTATTCTATGAACTCGAACACATCTACGACACTCACTTTTCCACATGCTCGACAGTGATGTCGCCTCTTAGTGAAAGTGAACCTCTGGCTGCAGTTCATACAGTTGGGAGCTTCCGAGTCAGGCACCCACGAAGGCTGCCTGCTCCCCAGCTCCTCTGCTCCCTCACTCCTCCTACCCGCCGGCCCGGCACCATCCGTTGGTGGCTCCCCGGGGTAAGGTGGGGGTTCTGAAAGCTCATCAAACCCCACGCTGTACTCCTCGTGCTCCGGGGTGGAATGGAAAGAGTTGGAATGCTCCCCTGTGAGACTCGGGCTGGTCAGTGACATCTCGCCATCCTCTGCTACGTTGGTGTCCTTCGTAGCTCCGCTGATCCCCTGAGCCTGGTCCTCTCCTTCTTCCCCTGCTGGTGGAGGTCTAGAGGTTTGGCAGTGTAGCTGTTTAGGTCTTGCTCCTCCATAGGAGGGCTGGTGGTTTGGGCTTCTGTGCTGGGACTGTAACGTGTTGCTGGTTGAAGAATGGCTTAATAGTGACGTGACATCGGATTCATCATCGCAGGGTGTGCAAGGATCCTGCAATGCTGATGGAGCACCAGAGTTCAAGGTTCCCTCCACACGTAATATTTTGTCACTTTCTGGACACAGCAGACCCTCCACGTCCTCCTGTCCACTGCCACGTCTCCTCAGGTCCGCTTCGGGTCTGCTCTCCGGATCTTGATCCGTTTCCTTGAGTCTCTCGGGCCTATGTAACTCCGCAGAGCCCGAGCAACAGGAAACCCTGCTACCCTGCTCTGCCTCGGCGTGCGCCTGCAGGAATGCGTCCAGCTCCTCGTCGGTGACCAGCAGCTCAGCCTGGTCACTCTCGGGCAGATACTCAAAGCCGAACTCTGACGGTTCGGACGGGCTGGTGCACTCGCAGGAAACAAGGTCGGCAGAGGGGACGACGGCAGAAGGTTCAAGACTGGGACGCTGCTCCTCTGGCGACACCCTGCCCTCGACAACCGCCTGGCCAACAGGATCTGACGAATGAACGGGCTGTTCAGAACAGGACCCGTCCTCTCCAGCTCCCAACGCTGCCGAGGCGTCAGCTTCAGTGCTCTCAGAGACGTCTGCCTCTCCAAGCTCCTTTGTGGCCTGTTCGGAATCATCTTTGACGGTCACTGGGTTCACCAGAGCTCCACATAGAGACACAGCTAAAGGCAGGCATGATAAGATAACCGGGTCACTGTCTGAGTTCTCCGCTTTTAAGACTTCAGGAGGCTCTGTGTCGCTTCCATTCAAGGCTTTTTGTGACTCCTCTTCCTTAGTGGTTGAGGTGGTAACTCCCTCAATGCTACAACCAGGCAGAGATCCATGTGGTTCACAACAGTCAGAGTTACTGACTGGTCTCTTCGCACAAGTCGCCTCCGCATCCTTGAGCTCCTCCTGAAGAGCCAACGCAATGGTTGCTGGTGACTGTGGAACACCCGTGGACTCGGAACTCCTCTCTACCGCTGCGGGAAGAATCACATCCAGCAGACTGAGTGAAGCGGAGTATTCGCCATTCGGCTCGTGGGAATTCAACCCCAGCAGGTCGTTCTTCTCTGCAGACACGTGCTCCTCGTTATTGTCAGCACTCTGGTTCAGCCATCCTTGCTGTTCCCCTTGTCCAGGAACCACAGGGCAATCAAAGTCCACAAGAAGGCCCTCCTCCTCTTCCATCTGCTTCTCTGCCGCATCCAGCTCACTGAAAGCATCGTGGCTGTTGGCCCTGACCAGGATGGCCGAGCTGGTGTCGTTCACAAGGTCGCACACGGGCTTCAGAGCCCTATCCGGGCAGGGGGGAGCGGCGCTCTTAGCTGGCCTGCGATCCACAGATGAGAGAAGATCTACTGTGGTAAGGGGTTGACCTTTGACCTCCCTGACATCGGCGCTGCAATGGCTCCGACCGCCGGAGCTGTCGGGAAGACTGCTGGCAGAGCCATAATGAAGAGAGTTGAGGTCAGGGAGGTTAAGGGGGGCAGAGGGGGGCTCAGAGGGTAAACACTGAGAGCCCAGAGAGTAGAAGGGGTACGCAGAAGGCTTCAGGAACACCGGCTTGCACTCAAGCTCTTCTGCCAGGAAAAACAGATATTTGGAAAAGAAAAGAGGTAGACTTATCAGATTATATGGCATTATAAAAAAAAATCATAAGACACGGGCAGACACAATGAGCACAGTCCATAATGTTGTAAAGTTCATAATGTTGCAAACTTCATTTACCTGTATTGAGTTCAAAGTCATCAAGGAGTTTGTCCAAATCACACACAGCCGCCTTAAAGAAACTGTCCATGCTGCTCTACCGCAGAGGGCCCGATACCCTCTCTAATTCCTAAAAAACAGGATGGAATGTCAGAACATTAGAGGCACAAAATGGAAGCACAAATTCATGCAACCCTTTTGTCAGCTAGCGCAACGCCACCAGTTTCTGTGTTAATGTAAAACTCTCCTTAAGAAAAGCCATTCAGGTCACTTGTTGACACATTAATCCAGTCTGACGAGCATGTAAAAAAGTGGCCTGTGAGCTTTAAATTTTAATAGGAAACCAATCGATGAGCCAACGCCAGTGAGTAGCTTTTATATACAAGAATGTTCTTTACATTGGACCATTATGTAGTTAAAATACACTTAACTGTAAAAAGTTCAAGCATTTACTGAACACAGCAGCTCCATTAACAGAATACCATCAATCAGCAGGGATTATTATGGGCAACAGCCCCTAATTAACTTGCTCTAAAGAGTGCCTTATTTACATTTTAATTACTGAAGTGCTTTAAGTAAAGAATAGATGTTGCTAGGCATTGGCCGCAACGCAATTCAATTCCCTTTGTATTGTTTTTGTGTTCATCACGTTGATATAATAAAAAGAACCAAACATGAAAATTGTCCATTCGTTCAGCGTGACGTGACTGTGCATGTGATGAACCGTAGAAACTTGTGCAGACGAATCAACTGATGTGGGCCCTGCGGCGGCGCTTTTCAGAGAGGCAGGATCGTCTGAAGCCTGTCAAAACCTCAAAGAGCAAACACCCCCTGCACGTCCACAGACTCCCAGAGCAGAACTTCTCCTTTGCGTCCTCGTCCATCTGGGTGCTGCCGTCTCACACTTCCTAATAATCCTGTCCACTCGTGGATGGGAATGAGGAAGTCAGTTTGAAAAATCAAATCAAATTACATCCGTGACCTGCAACTTCTCTAAAAATCAGAGTGTCACTCCGTCATTTGAGGTAGAATTAACAGAGCTATTGCCAGCCAACGCTTGCATGTGCAGGCACTCAGCAGCAAACTCAGCCTGTTATGATCTGCTCAAATTCCCTGCTGGTCAAATGTGGGTCAACATGCTAAATAGCAACCGACAACATCCGCTAATAATGTTTGCCATCCCATTCTAAAGCAGAAAAACATGCCACGAAGTTCGTAGGTGACGGATTTCACTCATCTGCGGACGTCTCGATGATTAGCCTTCACTTTTTATGCCACTTTTAGACCTTATATCCGGATCTGAACTCATCGCTGTTTGCATTTATCAACACCGACGTAAAAGAGATTGAAAGATATGAAAAATAATCATACGGGATTAAATAACTCAGAGGGCACAAGTGTAGACTAATCCAGCAGTGTTAGCAGCCGGGTAGCGTTAGCATTTACATTTTGTGGACAACGCTGATAATACTTGAGCTTCGGGCTTAATCGCAGAGGGGCTTGCGGACAAGAGTTTAACGCTCCGGATCATCATTTTACCAACAACCTGTTGTTTGTCACCTCGAATGAATGTGATGGGAGCGGGTGTAACCCCATTTAATCGCAGCCTCTGGCTTCATATTGGAGTCTTCGGCAAGCTAATAGAGCTAGCTTACTCTGGGCTGACCAGGTATGTTTCTGGATTCCTTACCAGGGCTGTTTTATTCCATATCTCCGGCGTCCGCAAACAAATATCACCACATTCTGCGTGGGAATACGACACATTTCCCCGCCGACCAGTGTCTCACTTCCCCCGTCGAGTCCCCAGAGTTTGCAGAGACGTGAACATCAGCCGCTGGATTAGTTTTGTTGGAGATTTGTAAATTCTTCACTCAGGCCGCCATCTTGGATCGACTGTCGGAGGTCACCGAACGTGATCGGTTCTGTTGGCAAACACTCCCCGAATCGTTGAGAGGATTTCTCTCCCATACGAAGCCAATGGATCATGCGGCTCATTTCAACCGGAGCGGCACCATTTATTTACAATGCTTCATTATTCTCACGTCACTTTCATGCTATTGTAAACTTTGCTGGTGTACGCGTTAATTCGTTGAAAAAGAATCTAGTCTTGAAATCCTCCCTCTTGGATTATGCTGGATTAAAGCTATATCACCATGTTTATTTACACATGATCATAAATCCCCCTTCAGGTAATTATATTTTTTAATCTTAGGTTGTCGTTCCACATTTGACCAACAGGGGTCCTCAGTCTTAGGTCTGATGCAAGACTTTAGTTTTAGGATTAAAATTTGTAAGAACTTTGATTACAAAGGTTTACTCTTTCAACTGGACAAAACTTACTCAACTCTCTACTTTAACTAAATATGAAACTGAACAGAAAATCTTATGGTCTCTCGTTCAAATTTCCGTTTTTCCTGGAACCAATATCAAGTATTCTGTATCTCTGACATTCCATAGTATTCAATATTGATAATATGAAATTCCATATCGATAATATGGAATTCAATATCGATCAAAATATATTTATATCAATAATATGGAATAGTAGTCAGGTACAACACCCGTTGTTAACACCCCTCGTCGGTAGGTGGCGATAATGACCAAGACGGCGGCGTCAGCCATTTAAAACTAAAACCAAAAGAAGCCGAAGAGAAACGCAAAGAAGCCGGAATAAGATAACGTCTGTTCCACAATGACTGCGACCAGGAGACTAGCTAGGGTAAAAAGAAAGCCAAATCATTTCGTTCTCGCTTCTTTGTCGTGTTTAGAACAATGTGGATGGTGTATGCGGGCCGTCGAAGTCGGCAAACCGAAAGAAAACGTGTCCGCGTGTGCTCGATAACACGTAAAAGATAACGACGTCCGGCAGTCGGTGAATGTGGGGCAACTAGTTAGTTTGAGAGGCCGGCGGGGCGTGACTCAGCACTCGCTAAAAACTGCTCCGTTTACCACCAACTTTGTACATGTTTTCCCCGAGCTGAAGCTCACCGGAGGCCTTGTGAGAAGTGTTTGTGTTCCGCGTTGTCACGGTCTCGAGACGGAGCGAACGGACGTGTGATGCCGGATTAAATGTGCTCACTTTGTGTATCTTAAAGACGCGCCATTGTTAAAGTTCACACCGTTATTATCACGGACTGAGACTCTCCGCATACGCTGTTATTTTAAAAAAAACAACTGGCACTTTTTGTTCTTTTCACGCTTTTGGTTTCGCTTATGGCCACAGACGGTGTGTGTGTCGGGGGTTTCCCGGGTGGTCTAACAAAAGAATTGGATTATCCTTAAAAACCTGACACTTATGGGATGTTTTTTTGTCATGTTTATCACTACCAATGGCTTCCATCTTTTCTGTGTGCTGTGACACGTTTATTACAGCCTTACTACTGGCCCCTGTTGTTAAGTTGGTTTTAACTATTCCTAATGGGAAGTAACTAATGGTAGCTAGTTAAGGGTGTGCCAAAACACGGCTGTTCAAGTCGATGATGAGGGTTTATCTCGTTTAAAATAGCTCCAGGAAGGGAAGGAGCTCTGAGTAAATGCTGCTCAGCTTTTTAAAGGAAGGAAATTTCACCCTCCTGAGTTACTTTGACTCATATTCAACGTCAGGAATTTTCCATGGGATACAAGCCTATTTATTACTTTTCCTTGTTTCAGGAGCTTTCC
The DNA here is from genome assembly GCF_003711565.1 of Takifugu flavidus. NCBI lineage: Eukaryota > Metazoa > Chordata > Actinopteri > Tetraodontiformes > Tetraodontidae > Takifugu > Takifugu flavidus. The sequence goes on from NC_079539.1 coordinate 2,714,325, forward strand.
GACCTCCGTGAAGCTGGGGTGAAGCATTTTTGCAACATTCAAGTAGATGAAGCGAACATGTTATGCTGGCAAGGGCTCATTGTTCCCGTAAGTGCTGAATGGGTTCAAACAAAACCGTCAAACACTTTTGATGTCTCCAGTTTTCCTTCATATGTTTTTGTTGTTCCCAGGACTGTGCTCCTTATGAAAAGGGAGCGTTTAGGATTGAGCTCACCTTCCCCGCGGAATACCCTTTCAAACCGCCAAAGATCACGTTCAAGACAAAAATCTACCATCCTAACATCGATGAAAAGGGTCAGGTGTGTCTGCCAATCATTAGTCCTGAAAACTGGAAACCGGCCACAAAAACTGACCAAGGTAAGGGACGCCATCTTGCCCTCGAGGTAACTCATGTCAATTAACGTCATCGCTCATCAGCGGCAAGTGCTCGCAGCCAGACTGATTATTTACAAATGTCAACATGTAAGCTGTACGGTTTCCCATTGGTGGCCCTTTAATAACGGAGATCCTTTTTTCTCTTCAAGTCCTCCAGAGTCTCATTAGTCTGGTGATCTCCCCTCAGCCGGAACATCCACTGAGGGCCGACCTCGCAGAGGAATACAGCAGAGATCGTGCAAAATTCATGAAGAACGCAGAGGAGTTCACAAGGAAACACAGTGAAAAGCGACCCATTGACTGATGACCCAAAATGTTGCCCACATGTTGGCCTCCTTTCTGTTCCTTGTTTAAAAGACCCACCCTTTCCTCAAACTCTGCAGACAACATTGAAATCCCCCCTTTTCGCATTCTTACAGCACTCTACAGCTCCTTCGTAACATGGGCTGTTTTATTTGCCAAAAAAAGCAGGACTTTTTGGCGTAAACAGAGACTCGGGTCCGTAGGTGTCAGCTTTGGTTTGGTAGCTTTCTAACAGTTTCTTTGGAGAAAAGAAAACAAGGTCTAATGTTGGAGTGCTGCTCTGCTTCATTAAAGGCTATATTATCTCCCTGATTAAACATCATTTGTTTACAGGTTTTAAAAATATTTTTCCTCACAAAATTCACAAAAAATATTTTCTTTTATTTTTTCCCTCCCGACATATAAATTTGTGACCTTTATGGCGCAGAAGTGAGCAGAAATGCATCCACAGCGCAGTTTTTGTTGTGCGTCGACGTTTATTCAAGTTACTTCTCGGCTTCTGATGGAAGGGTCACGGCGCCCGTGAGCATTAGAACCTCCGTGGTTGTGGGACAGTAATGCACTTTCTTTCATTTCCTGTATCTTTGAAGCACACACTGTTAACTCACAGCTGTTCTGATCTGAAGAAGCGATGGCTGGTTTCACCACAGCCTCCGCTGGTGCCCATCTTTAAATTCTAACCTACAGCAACATTGATCACAAGCGGATTGTTCCTATTGCAGTGTTTTCAGCCTGTGGTAGCTTGATGAGGGGAAAACCCCCACAAACAAGCCTCGAATCTGTTCTTTCTGCATTAAACACGACGTGACGGCTGATAAATCGCAACACGGAGGCGGACTCCACCTCCACGTGTATACGGCAATATGTCCAAGGATAGGTGGAGCGGTCGTTACTAAATAAAGATTTGTGATGTGTTAAACCAGAGTAATGTGTTTATTGGGGTTCTGGGTTGTTTTTATGCCTTTTGAAAGTCAAAAAAGACAAGGGGCCTGAGGAGCCGGTGATGGGTATTGGGTTTATTGATGTTAGGGCTACGAGACCTTAACATGAGGTAGGATCCTTCCCTAAAGGCTGTTTCAACTACGATTAGGCGACACTACAGATACATTTCCAGAGAAATAAAGAGCCTCGTCTGTAACGGGAGACAGGTTTGCCATCTCAGCCGGGTCCTGACGCCGGTCCGGATTTATTTCCTGAACTGGGCGATGGCAGCTGGGACTTTGATGTCCTGTCCCTTCTCCAGCCTCTTCTCGCACTCGATCAGGTAGTTGACCCCGTCGATCAGCAGCTGGACCAGCTCCACCTGCACACACACACACACACACACGATGAGGGGGTGGCAGCGGTGGGGCAGAAATACATGCAGTATTGCCACCAAAGCATCCTCACCTCTGATTTGCCCAGACGGTCGTTGTTGGAAATGTCGAAGGTGTCTCCGGTGGCGGCGGTGTCCACCCCTCCCGTCCCTCTCTTCTGGAGTCGGAGGTTATCCAGGATTTTGCTGAATCGTGCGTCCTGCGGTGGGGTTGGTTGTTAACCCACGCTGGAGTAATGCTGACCTTCAACAATGTGCGTGCACGTGCGCGCGTGTGTGTTTTACCTTGCTGAGTTTTGGCAGACGTACGTGAACTCCAGCCCTGAGGCCGGTGCCCAGGTTAGAGGGACACGTGAGGATGTAGCCAAGATGCTCATTCCACATAAATTCCCATCCTCTTTCCTGGATCAGCTGCTCCACCTACAAACAAAATGAGGGGGGAAAAACAGTTTTCAACCATTTTTAAAACTCAAAATGACAAATATCAATAAATCCTTCATTAAAAATGTCCAACCACATCTGTGGGGATGCATATTTTGACACCTCTACCTGTTTGAGTCCTCTGCAGAACCTCTCAAACACTCTCTTCATGTTGCCTCCTTTCTCCATGGAGATGATCCTGGTGTGGTCCTCCTCGTTGATCCAGATCAGGAAGGTCTTCTCGTTGTTGTGCCTGAGGAGAACCAGCTGAAGGAACTAAATAAAGAGCTCTCTGGAGATGTTCTCTCCCAACAAACACTGATGTTCATGCAGAGCATCTGTGCAGTATTAATCTGCCACACCAGGCTGGAGTTTGTCATGAAAACCACAAGATCATCCCTCTATCACGGAACAACGGGAGACATATTTAAAGGTCGCGGTGTCATAAAGCTACGTGGTCACACAGGAAGCATGCAGGAGAGCTGGAGAAGGCCTACCAGATGCCTCTACCGTCTGGCCAGTCTCTGGCCATAAAGGCACATGTCAACAATGGAGAGACAGGTTTGTCAAACAGGAAGTGGTCCTAGGAGGGATGGGTAGAGGTAAAGGTAGAGGAGTGTGAAAGACAGACATGATAAAAGGACAGAAAGACTCTAGGGTGGGAAATGTCTTCAGTAGTTCCTAGGATGGGGTTCTAACTACACTGTCCTGTCCTCACCAGATCCCCCTGGCATCGGGCCAGTCCCGGGCCATGAAGGCCGATGTGAGCAAAGGTGACACGGGCTTGTCAAACAGGAAGTGGTCCTTATATGGAGCGGCATTAAAAGGTCAGAATGGAAATGTCAATTCCTTCACCCGGCCCTATAAAAGACTGAGTGTAGGTGTTTGAATCTTCTAATCTAGGTCTCTTCAAAAAAGTCGCTTTTATATTCTTGTATAGGGAAAAGATAGCGAAACATGTCCTGGAGACATGCGTGCACCTGATCTGTTGTCACATTTACACCTTGTTTTTGTCATTTAAGCTGCAAACATACCTGATTACAGCAGGTATCACATAGCAAATACACCAAGTTACGCCTGACAGCCCAAGTGCATTATGGGACCTGTAGTGTTTGTACTCCTGTTGTGTAAGAATCCTCTGCACTCTGAAACACGACTCACATCAATGAGCTGCTGCTGCTCCTGCTCCGTCATGTCTCCCAGGCTGTAGTAGCGCCCGGCTAAGTCGCCCTTCAGGCCGGCCAGGGCGGTGACCGCCACCCGCTCCACTTCGCGCCGCTCGGCCCTGGAGCAGGCCGGGGGAAGGCTCAGCCCGCGGATGCTGCGGCCGGTCCGCACGCGAGAGGAAAGGACGTATCTCTCATCAAACATGCCGCTGGTGATCTGACGGCAAGTAGAAAAAAAGAAAAAGGTTGGAAGGGGCGGAGGCGCCTCAGTGACGGCTCAAGATGACACAAACACCTTGGAGGCGTCCAGGTCAGTGGGGTGGATCATGGTTCGAGGGTCATAGCCGTTGTGTCTGTCCTTGATGACCGGGTCAAAGAGGTCGGCAAAGACCTGCAAACCCAGAAACAGGATCAGATCGTGTTCGATGAGGCTTGTTATGCGTTCATCCATCTCCCACCTCGTAGCTCTCCTCGTCTCCAGCCACACAGCCCACTGTCTTGATGAAAGGGTGCCCGGGGTTGTCCACTCCAGTTTGGATGCACTGGTCCAGGGTCCAGTTGTTGGGGGTGACCTTGTCCCTCAGTCTGGAGTAAATGGCCGGCGTCAGAGCCGAGGCCATGCAGTTGTTGTGCTTCCTCAGGTCGGGGAAGTCCGAGCTATGAGGATGAGTATTAATTGCACAGTAATTCCACTGTTTGCTTGTTTCTTGGTGTGGTTTTAATCACATCAAATGATCATTTTGACAGTACAGTAGAGGTGCTGTAGCATTTAATCCTAAACTATCTACAACTAACTACTATAACTAATCCCTTACATGAATATAGTTATATGTCTGTGTGGTAAGTCAAGTGTTAATTGCCACATATCTGGGGGGGGGGGGGTTAGGCTGAAACCTGAGAGGGGCCAACATGGCTGCTGTAAGCCCCCAGCTTTCTTTACCCCACCGACTCTTCATGTGCAACAAAACTGTTCGATGCACCTTCAAGCGACTAAAACTGGCGTTCTCTCCTCTCTCACCTGGGAGGGTACAGCTTCTTCTTGGCTTCGGCAGCCAGGTTGTTTTCGCTCAGCAGGAGGCCGGTCGCCATGGTTCCGGCGCCCAAGCTGGCCAGCAACACGGCCGTGTTGCGGCCAGATATGAGGCGCGTAAAAGAGTTTGCCATCTTTCTGCTCGTGCCTTTAGTGGGATGCAGGTAAGCTGAGGAGGGAGAAACCACATTAGTCAAAACGAGGTGCTGCCTGGGGGGAGCACTTCAAACACATTATAGGTCCCTGAAAACAAAGAATACGCTCTAAATCATTTCATTCATTGTTCTTTGTAACAGAATAGACAAGGGTATTAAGGTTTTTACGTAAAGAACGTGAACTTTAGCCTTTCAAAGCCAACAAGAGAGATTTTAAGCTCTTTTAAACCAAAGTCCCTCTCTTGGCCTCCTGCACCGGCAGATCTCCGTCAGACTCCATCTGTGCTTTTATCAGCCCCAACGATGCTGCTAAGTGTCTCTATTCTAGTCTTTTGCTTCATCTCAGCAATAGAGTTTATGCTACCACAGCCCTAACACTAACCCTAGACACCACCAACCACCCACATACACCCCCCCCCCCCACACACACACACATACACATTCACATACACACACACACCCTTTTAAATACACTAACGAGCTTAACAAAGGAAGTCCTGTGGCTGATGCTCTTAGCCTCTTAGCATTACGGCAGCATCTCCCACCCTTTGGCAGCCAGGGTTCACATGTCCACCTGTGTCTCAGTGCATGAGCGACATAAAGATGTCCGTCTTAATCTGACGAGAAGAAGTTGAGAGCTCAGCGTCGGCCATAACCTGCGGGATGTTTCGGGCCAGAAAGTTAAGATGTAAAAACAGTCGACGGTTTTGACTAGAAGGTCAAAGAGAAGATGTCCTTTGCAGAGGTTGGACCCTCAGACGGTGTCTTAATATAGCAGGGAGCAGTGAGGCTGTTAATCCTGGTCACGGGAGAAACAGGCCGAAACAGGGTCGTTCCCAACCCATCTGATAACCGAAGAGGAATACATTCACAATTAAAACCTTTGGGCTCCGGTCTCCTCGCTCTGTGGTGACCATGAACTCTGCGGTGATATTATTTATAGGTCACTGGAGGGCAGGTGCGGCGCCGGTGCCAGGAAACAAGTCATCTGACGAGCGTGCCGACATTCTGCAGCGATCACAGGATCAGAGCCTCACACGGCCAAGTCAGCGGGACAGAGGACTGGAAGTCAGGACAGGGTTCATCAGCAGAGCCGGACATGATTCAAGTGATCTGCTGCTCCGGCCCGGCGGGCCGTGCGGGTCCCAGGAGCCGGCAGTCAGGATTAGGACTAAACCACCACAGATGTGGGATCAGCCTGGTCTCCCCAGACAGCCGTGACCTTTTAACTCTGCTGGTGTACGTGCAGGACGTAAGAGCGGCCCTGTCCTCCTCAGAGGACACAGGAGATTTAACGGCGCCCTCATTCTTTCAAAGAACAACGTCTAAGAAACATGCAAACATACAGATTTTCACCAAAATGCACCACAAAAAACTGCTGGAGACACTGATTTTCAGTTCAAATGTTACAATAGAATTAATCTTTTTCATCCCGTTTTGGGTTCTATGACGACGTCCTGACTGCACATCAAACATTTCCCCCCATGTGCACTCGCTACACAACCTGCTATGTTCTATTAGATTTGAGGGGGGGAGGCTACAGTACCTGTAGGGAAGCTGCTCTCTCCTCTCGCTGAAGGACTCTAGTTGAAGAGCTTTTCACTGCTGCCACGAGGGCTCCGCCCCCTGAAGCTGGATTAAAGTGCGGAGGCCAATCGCCAGCTCCGACGGGAGCGCTGGCAGGCCAATGGAGCAGCACCGACATGAGCCACACTGACATGAGCACCAAGGGTCCAGTATCAGCAGCCGGTTTGACCTTGATCACTAAACTTGAAAATTAAACTTAGCAACATGGCAAATTCAACAACTTGGCGTGACTTTGAGCCATATAATTTAGGAGTGTGTGTGATCAAAAACTCCAGCGTCCTCAGTAACTCTGTGAAGCCTCAGAGACATCTTGGAATCTGGGAAAGGATTCCTTTGGCAGGGGGCAGAGAGGTCACTCCACTTCCTGTTGAGCCGTCTTGTGAGGCTAAAATGACCATTACTCAGACAACTACGAGCGAGAACTGTTCTCCTTTATTGTGTCACAGAGAAATGCATTGAAAAGGAAATACAACAGCCAAAAGAATACAGCAGGATTAGAAGGAATGTTTCCTTTGCTGCTCAAAAGAATCAGCAAAACTCGGGAACAGTCGTCTACAAGGACAAACGACGGGGATTCGTGCTGCATTCAGGAGCAAGATTAGAGCGATATGTCCCTATTTCACTAGTACAGCCAACACGTGCTTAAATCACCACGGTTACGAGGAACTAAGAAGCCCTGACACACTTGAGAGAACTATAACGGGCGTCAGAACGCTCCGACTTTGCTTGGAAAAAGATGAAAAACTGCTATGACTAAAAATCTGACAGCTGTACAAAATGAGTATGTTAAAAAGTGCGTTGGATAGAAAGAAGAATAAAGATGGATAAAACTACCGACGTTTGATCGTTGGCCCTTCTCTTCAGAATTGGAAGGAGTGTAAACACAAATACAGCATCTAACAGGGCGGAGAGCTGATAAAACCCGGGACAGAAACACATGCGTCTGTAAATGTGAAGAAAAAAACGTGTTTACCACAACTGTGATCAGAAATAAACAGACATTTCACAACACTCCACGTCAGCTGGCGTCCTCATGCATCAGCCACAGAAACGGACTTAAAAGTGCTTTTAAATACTTTATATTTGGTGTGGTGTTCACAGCTTCGTCCTGAGCCTTCAAAGCAGTCAAATTAAAAAAATCAATCCATTAATAAATTACAAAAGACACGGCGCCACGCTGAGACTGGAGGTTGATCTGCAAATGTCAATCATAGCTTCACTAAACACTGCGTCTTTGCAGGTCTTGAGTAGATTCATCGATACAGCAAGTTAGCAACAACTAGCAAGCATACGTTCACATTTAGTCGCCGTTCGATCTTCTTTTTTTTTTTTTTACAGTCAAACTGCATTAAATATGGAAGAGGTGTGTCTGTTGTACAATTCGCTCGACATGTATGTGATGCTCAATCAAGGCACATTTTCTTTCCTGAGTCTTCTCAGCAAAATGAATTGTCTTATTTGACGTATTTAAGGGAGAAATCATGTCTGTTTAGCATGTGTTATCAGGCAGAATTAACCGGGCGGAACTCTGGGTTCGATCTTCAGCGAGAGCTCATAGAGGGTGTCTTCATCCATCACTAGCGTCTTATCCAGGAGGAACTGAGTCACCTGGAAGAGGGACAGGGCCTTTTTTTAGCTGTTCTTTAGCAAACTGGGAAGCATAGTGAGACAGCAGCTAGCCACACCGACCTTGGGTTGGTGCTCTATCCTGTACGGCGCCTGCTGGAACTGTCGGATCTCCCGGATAATGTGACAAATCTGAGAGAGGAGAGATCGGAGATGTTTTCCCATCGCTTGAAATCGAGTGTGATGAATGGGTGGACGCAAGCAATCTGATGGTTTGTCGATTCCTGTTACTATAATCTGTTGACAGGACTAAATTAAGCTCTAAACGTGGGCAGCGCCGAAGCGTTTAGACGCACGCCATTTTACTGACTGATAATCTGGGGGATTTAATCCCATTTATGTTGTTGTGTCTGCTGGAAAAGTGTCACGGTGAGTTCAGGGACAGGGGAAACTTTTACCATTCTCATCTTGGAGAAATTAACCAGACCCTCCTCAGTGAAGTTTGGCGTCCCCTCCTCGATGAACGCCAGGTCGGTCAGGTACATCCCCAGGTATGGAACACACGGCGGGTTGCAGCTACATGTGCGGGGTGAAAATGTCAGAGTAGGTTCCAAAACTGGAATTGAAACACTCGTAAGGCGGTTATTTACTTTTTCAGCGTCTCTCTGAGGTTCTTGAACCTCCCCTCTGAGGACACGGTCTTCTGCAGCCTGTCCATGAGCGCTTTTGTCTGAAATTAACCAAGAAAATGAACCAGCAGAGGTCATTTAGGCTAGTTCTTAAACCTTCAACAGATCCTGACCTGTTTGCAGACTTTGGCCCAGGTCTTCTTCAGCCTGTAGATGGCGCTGCGGTTGAGGGCGGAGGTGATCTCCAGCACGCCGTTGTAATTGTTGAGGCAGCGGCAGATGTCGGCCACGGCCAGCCACTTCTCTATGGAGCCGGCCCTGGAGCCGACGTCGGTGTGGGTCATAATCTGAGAGGCCACCAGATTACTCATCTGTAGACACCACGGAGACAAAAAGTTTAGGAGAATTTGCCTCTGCAGCGTCGCAACTGTTTTAAAACGATGTTATTTCAGTTTAAGGTCAATGGAGTTCCACCACATCTGTTTCCCTGATGCTTTCATGCCAAAATTAACAAGGAAATCAAAATTGAGCGATTAACGACCTTTCAGAAGAAAAGAAAAGAGCGTTTTCAGTCTTACATCATTGAAGTGCTGGCTGGTTTTCATGATATACGGCGTGCGTTCTGACTTATCCACCTTCATCCAGCCCTGACCGAGGAACTCCCTGCAGGAGCAGATTTGGGACCGAGATGAAAATGCAATCAGGGAAATCCGGGAACGGGTATTAATGCTGTCCTTGACTCACTCGTAGGGAATACTCCTGAACACGATGTGATCCAGCAGTGTGATCTGTTCTGCCAACTCCATGGCCGAGAGAGACTCGAAACACTCGGCCTTCGGGCTCTCCGTCTGGAAATAAACACCCCCGGGTTACAGCACACAGCCCACGCTGGAAATAACGATTGTCAGTGAACGCAACACACAGCGGGGACGTCTTCAGATGAAGAGCATTCTTACCACAATGAAGTGCAGCAGAGGGGAGCTTTTCTGGAGGTAGATTATTTCACAGCATTAAAATCAGCTTTATAATCTCTTGGGCACGTTGTGATGGCAACGGGTGGAGAAACTCACCATCTGTAATATGTCTTCAATCTTCAGCTGAGCATCGTCTTGTTCCTCTTGTGAAAGGGCACTGCAGAGCAACGCAGCCGTCAGTCCATTCACAGATGTTCACATAGGCTTTTACACATTGCGTTGCATTGTAACCATAGTAACATACAGGTCCCCAGATCTACTTGAAAGATTTAGTTTATGTCCAGAAATAATCACAGAAAATATGAATGTACATGAATATCATCACATGCTTTGGTAAATAAATTATTTGTATGTTATGAAGATGATATATGATTTTTTTTAACTAATTAAGTTTGATTTGAAGTGACTGATGGGTGAAGACCGTAAAGATGCTCACCTTAGTATGTTTGTTGTTGCTTTCCTCTCCTGGGGCAGCAGATCCGGGTCTCGCAGAACCTCCTCCAGGAGGCCAATCACCCCCAACTTCAGCTCACCGTTGGTCTCAAAGTCCTGATGAGGAATAAAAAAGAAAGAAACAATCATTTCTCATTTAGATACGTCACAGTGTCGCTAGTAATAATATTTCCATGAAGCCTTGTCTTCGCGTGTGTGAGTATGCGCGCCCCCTTGAGGTATTCTGCAGTGTTGCATGTCTGTATTGATGGTTGCAAGTATTAATGGGATGATGCACAAAAAACAAACTGAAGCCAATAACTATAACAGCACACATTTTAGGTATTAAATTATTCCACAATATTTGAACATTAGCAGTGAATTAAATTTTGTGGCATTAATGTGCCCATTTTCCGACATCTCTCACTTGTGATGTGATTATAACAATGGAAATTATTGTCCTTGACCATTATTCTCAATATTGTCATTGTTATATGTTAATTTGATATTAGCTTATTAATGTTAGCTTCCATGAAACAGAACTTGCTTATGGGCAGGACCAAAATATCATATGTTCACTTGTCTGGCTTCAGCATCCAGGTATAAAAATAGCATCTTATATAATCTTAAATGAAAACCATAGACCTCTTAGTGGCCCTGGGGTGGATGCTGACCTTTCTGCATGCTTCCTGGGTGGAAGAAAAGGCACGCAGAGCAAAGAGCACCTCCATCGGAGAAAAGAGCGACAGAATAGAAGACGTACAGGCAGTGACGGTGATAAATACAGACGCGTAAACAGCAGCCAGACTCTTTCAGGTGGGCTGAGAGTGTCTGGTGAGACTTAGGTCATCTGTGAGCTTTCAGGGAATACGGAAACATGCAAACACTTGAGGAAAATAATGGACACATTTCATTCGCTCATTTGAAGAGAATCAATGAACAAATCTGACCGCTAGGGGGCGCGCGGCAACTCGATTTAAGTCAAAGTTATCATTTAGAACAATCTTTACATTAATTTGCCTATTTGAAACATTCAATAGCAGTAACTTTCATTTTAGTTATAACTTTTCCACATTTAAATAACCGGGTATTTTACCTCCTTTTATCCATTTTTTTAAATACATTCTCCTGGTCATTTCTGCTTCGAAGCTTTACTAGTGTCATCATGTCTGTGAGGTGATGGATGTTGGAAAGTTTTTTATAGTTGCTCTCACCTGAGAATGCTTAGAAACCCAGTGTCGCAGCACATTGAGAACTCTGTTGGTCGCAGCTCTCCTGATGATGAATTCTTTGTCACACGTTCTCTCAGAATTACTAAACCCTGAGAGGAAATAAACAATCGTTGGGGCATTCTTGCCTTTTTTATGCATTAAAAGCTACTCCCATTCTCCTGTAGTGTGTTTGGGGACCATCATGACCCTTTCCTACCTACCCTGGGAGCTGCTGTGTCCGGCTGCGGCGGTGGCGATGGCAAACGCGGACGCCGGCGACATGGTACAGCGAGGATTCTCCCCTGATGTGACTAAGGGACAGTGGAAAAACAGCATAAAATGCTGCACGCAGCCATGACACACGCCTGCCGTGGGGTGTGTGTGGGCGTGTGTGTGCGCTGTACCTCCTGCCTGCCTGTAGCGCAGATGTCTGGGTGTTGACGGTGAACGGCAGGGAGACATGTCACCTGGCTCGCTGCTGACCGATGGCGATTCGGGAATAAACTTGTCCAGCGACACCGTTTCCAGGACAGCTTTTGGGGGAGTCAGGTCACAGCTTAGATGCCGCATTTGTCCGACTCAAAATCTTTTTTAATATTTATTCAGTCGGATGCATTTTGAAAATCAATAAACAATTCGACGCACACATGTTCGCAGTGGGGAGGTAACTTTCAGCTGTCCAGACTTCTTCCTGATTTTTAGGGCGCTGAGGCCTCTATTTGTCTTCCAATCTGTTGTTGATTTTCTGGTCTAATGCTCCTGCTGCTGTTTATATGGTGAACAATCTGCCAGCTGTGGCCAGATGGTGATCTAAGAGCCCGATTATTCCCCTGTTGGGTAATGGTGACCCATTTCTGGGGCTCATTTCTCTCCTCTGTTTGGGTGGAGAGACCAATATCAGAGATGCGTTCACAACGTCGGCGAAAAATTGAACCATTCATGCCAAAACGCATCAAACTGAAATTTTGCAGGATAAAAAGGCTTTTCGCAGCATGTGCCCACACATGTTCACAGGGAGCTGGCAGAGTATGAATCATAGATACCTACCCCTGCGGATGCTGCGCCTCAGCTTCCCACAGAAGGCGTCAAGGCGAGGCAGCTCCCCGCTGACGTCCTCCCCTGCAGCTGGGCTCAGCTCTGGGGAGCTGGGACCGCGGCTCAGGTCCAGCGGGGCTTTGGTGCAGATGGGGGTTAGCGAGGATCCTCCAGAGGCCTGTGGGAGGCTGGGAGAGCGTGTGGCGGTGGGAGGAGGAGAGGAGAGGGCAGAGGGAGGCCGGGTGGAGCCTGGGGGAGGGGAGGAGATGGAGGGACTGTGGCTGGAGGTCGGGGAGTTGGCCGCCGAGGAGGAAGGAGTGGTGGACAGGTCCAGGGCTCCTGCTTTTCCGCCAATCGGGGAACTGAGCGAGAGCTTGCGGCAGTGCACGGGAGAGGAGGTGCGGGAGGGGATGGAGAGGGGGGGAGGAGAGGAAAACTTGCGGCAAAGTCTCGGGGATTTGTTGTTCAGCGGGTCCGTCCCCCATGAGCTCTGGTTGGTGGCGAAGAAGAGTTCCAGGGACCTAAAACAGACGTGATGAGAGTTGACCTGCAGCCGCATCTCTGACAGACGATGGCAGAAGTGATTCACCACTATGGTTGATGGTTGGTTTGTTTGTTTGTTTTACTTGGACTGGTCCACAGCCAGCTGCGTGATCTTCAGACTGTAGTCGGGACAGAGGGATGTGATGGACAGACGATCACATGAATGCTGCTCGACCCTGAGGCAGCGACGTGGGAGGGCGGAGCAGCATGCAGGGGGGGTGAAGGACGGAGGAAGGAAGTGATTCATGGAGACAGTAAATGTGGAAAGAGACAAGAAGTGAATGTAATGTGAATGAATGACGGACGGATGGACAGACGCCATCACAGCCGTTTACAGGCGGGACACCGGCCGCACCTGACGGGGATGGAGGTGAACGGTTTCTTGTAGATGTCGGTCAGCTTGTCGATGACCACGGCGGCCGTGGTGAAGATCCTGTACGTGTGGAGGAAGGTGTTGAGGAAGTCGATGGAGAGGAAGCGCAGGTCGGTCAGGCGCTCCAGCAGGCGCTCCACGCTTGCGTACCGGATCTGCGGCACCTTGCAGGAGTTGAGCGTCTTGCTGAAGCAGATGTCAACGTCGTCTTTGTGCAGCCTGGCATCGGACCTTCGGAAACAAACGCAGGGTCAAGCATTGTCGTCGAGTATCGGTTCTACGCTGACCGGTGGAAATCCTCCTACTTGATCATGTGCGGCACAGAAACTTTGGAATTCTCCTCGAACACGCTGGTCATTAGGCCGTTACATCGGATATTATCGATGCACTGAAACAAGAAGAGGGAGGCTTTATTCCTCCCACTGACCAGGACACGTCGCCTCTCCTCACCCAACTCCACCCACCTGGCTGATGTCGCTCGTCCACGCCGCCTTTTCTTGACGGGATGGAGCCAGAAGGACAACGGAGAAGGCCTGACCATCAGGGGGCTCCACCACGATCTTGAACTCCAGGTGGCTGAAGCCTTGACCCGCGGCGTTGTCTGCAAGAGCCACGGCACAGCTGAGGCCACAGTCCAAGAGGAACAAGCGCGTGTGGGGCGGCGGTACTCACAGTCCTCATCGCTGGCGTCCAGCTCTTCAATCAGCGTGCATTCAATCAGAGACAGCGTTCCCCCTTGCTGTGACACAGGAAGTGAACGTCTGTCATGGAAATCTAAACTCAGCACAACTAAACGATGGCAACTTTAGAAAGTCAGACAGTTCCCTCATATTTGGGCTGACCTTGAGTAAGTGAAGCTTGCCCCCAGATGTTCGAGTACAGACGAGGAAGTGTTTGGTAAAGAGAAAACACTGCCGCTCCCCCTCTTTCCTGAGAGAGAGGGAGCCCAGGCGGACCTTGCTGAGAACGCCACGCTCGCTGCTGGACGGCAGCTGGATCAGGGAGCCTGGGGGGTGAGGGGGGGGGGGGCACAGGCAAGAGTGAGCGAAGCGTGACGGGTGGAGAGATGAGAAAAGGCGACGGGGGAGCTCACCTTGTCTGACGAAGGTCTGACTCGTGTCTAACAGGATGTCACAGCCCTCCACGATGGTCCTCTCTATGGCCAGGTTCTTCCGGATGTTCTCCGTGTCGCTCACCTCGTCGTGCATCATCCTGACAACAATCCAAACCCATCAGCTTTAGCATCGGCATCCATCACAGGTGCGCGTCACTGAAATGCCTGCGCGCTCACTTAGACAGCTCCTCCAGCTTGGATTTGGCAAATTCCAAACTTTTACGTTCCACGTGCTCGTGAGGCGTGTGGGCCAGCAGCTCATGGAGGGTGATGATATATCGGGGAATCTGAAATTGAAAAAACTATTTTGAAACAAAAGGTTCAAAATCCTCAAGTACAGCTGATTCACCCTTAATGCGCCAGGTTTATTCATTATAATAATATAATAATACCTGGAACATGGGGTAAGTGAGGAACGTCTCCAGCATGCGACCCTCACAGGCAGCGTTGGATTCATACTGTTTGAGCAGCTTGTCAAAGTCTCGGTTCTGTTTGCAGTTTGCCAGAACCTGCAGACTGTATTGGTGGTTACGGACAAACTCCTGGTAGATGTTCAGCATGGGCAGCAGGATGTCAAAGAGGTCCGCTGCGAGTGTGTCAGAAAAAAGGGCTTTATTTTAAAAACTATACATCTTTCCCCTCCCTCCTCTATTGCCTGACACCCTCTTGCTCTCTCCCCATTCAGCCCCACTTCATCAGCTCTACATGAAAGCAGGTTTTTAGGTCTTCCTCTTCAGGGATGGGCAAATCCAGTCCACGAATGCCAGATCCAAGCCAGGTTTTCTATCCTACAGGTAGACAAGCTTTTATCTGGGGTTCCATTCCCCTCGGTGAACATGGTTTCTGCCTGGTAGGACACAAACCCTGACTTGAACCTGGCCCTCCAGTACTGGATTTGCCTATCCAGAACAAGGTTTCCACCTGCTCTATAAAGGGATGTTACTTATGCTAAAGGCACGGCCACTCTAACCTCTTCAACACTCACCAAGAACTAGTGTGGGCCAGTTGGCGATGCGAGCGTTGAGGCCCTGATGGAAGATCTCATGCAGGAACATGATGGTCTCACTGCAGACAGGAAGAGGCGGTCTTAAATGATTCTGATTCTGTCCCAGAGGTTAAACACCAGAGAACCGTACCTGTTGAGGAAGATGCTGCTGACGTCATCGTGGCTGATGGGAGGTTTCTTGGAGCTGGCTGCCATGCGCAGCGGCCTGAGGAAACAGTTGACCAGGATGGAGAGCTGGTGGACGTATTCCGTCTCCGCTTCCACCATGTTGAAGACGATCTGGTTCCTCTTCCTCATGCTCTCGGCGTGCGGGGAGCAGATGTAGTCCTGCACGATGATCTTCCACTTCCTCCGGCACAGCCAGCCTCGCATGAAGCTCTGTACCTGAACGCAGCGCACCAGAGGGCTCATTTTATTCCCTTTTTCCCCTTTTATTAAAAAAATCTGTTTTTAATACTTCAACACCCGTTTACCTTTTTTATCTTTTTAATATCTGGGTCCTCCTCCTCCTGGTTGCCCTGGTACGGCTGCAACCTCTCCTTAGTTTTGTTCAACACCACAATCTGGGACAACGGGAGTCTCCATGTGAAGGCAGCAGCACACAGGTTTAAATATTCATGCAACTACTTTAGAGACTCAAGACGCTGCGATTTGATTCATGGCGCATGTGCACCCGAAACTCTTGCAGATGCATTGGTGCATCCTTGTGCAGCGTTTTGGCCCTGTGATGCGTCTGTGCGTGTGTGTACACAGATAAGGAAACACTCGTGCATACTTCAGCTTTGAGTCTCTCGATCTCAGTTTCCTGGTCTTCCAGTTGAGTTCGAAGCTGATTGGCTGCCACCTTCTCTGTCTCCATGATCTGGACCAGGTGGATGTACTTCTGCATGAGGATCTCACGCTCGATGATGATGTCGGAGTAACTGAGGAGAGCATGGTGGGGGGGGGAGATGAGGAACAGCACATTTAACCCTCCTGTGTGAGTCTGCGAGCAGAAACGCTGCCAGTTTGTACCAAATGTTCAAAGGAAAGCAGGAAAAGTGGCGACGCAGTGGGAGAGGGGTGAAAAATGGAGGTCGAGAGGCGAGATCAAGTTGATGATGTAACCGGCGTAGCGGTACAGCACCAGTGTGACCTAAATGTGAACCGCTGCGAGCAGAAAACATCCACACACACACTTAGATGTGAAACAAATGTGGAACAGCACATGGAAGCTCTGACTTTATCTTCCTCGGCACAAAAAGAACCTAAAAAACTGTCAGAGAGCAAAAACATGAAGAGGGACGATCAAGAAAGTAGCTAAAACCTTTAATATCAAACGCCCCTTTAATTCTGGGCTCCTCTCACCTGGCCTGCTGGATGTATTCCACCCACTCGTTGCAGTCTGCCTCTTCCTCTGTGCGCAGCTCCAGAGGTTTCTGTCCATCGTGGCCAAAAATGATCAGGAAGTAGTGCTGAGTCAGGGGAAAAGAGTGGAGGAATCAGTTTAGAAAACTAGAGGATGGAAGCAGTTTAAAAATAATGATCAAATAAGATGGGAGGGTAAAAAAAATTTCTTTTTCAAAAGAATTGATGTGGAAGTACTCGTGCAGCTCTCAGACCCTCCACGAGTGCGGCAACACTTGTGGGTCATAATCTACGTGTCCACTCTTCAACGCTCCATTCTGCTGCCGTTCTGAAACATCCCCAACGCCGTGACACCGTGTCCCAGCACGATAAACCACCTCCGGCATCGCCAGCCTAATACCAATAATCTAAATAAGAGCCTCACATCAGTGGCTCGAACGTGATGGGGTTTAGAAATAGAAACACCAAATAGCAACAGACAATTTCTGTATCTTGTTTTACGTAAATCTGATTCAGCAACATTGGTCTACTGATATATAGTGCAGAAATTTACATTTTATATGTAAAATCTCTTATTGTAATGGGAAAAAAGGAGCTTATCAGACTAACTACAGTTATTCTGAATAAATCTATCAAATATGTCTGTTTATCCTGCCGTGATGCTGTATTTTAGAACCTGTGTTGCTTTATAAAACCTGCTAACGTTGCTCCGGGGCTGCCGTAGTGAGAAATTAGGCCTGTATAGTAGCGTTGTCATGATAAGCTGGTGACAGACACTTGGCTTGCTAGCGTGTGCCAGTGGACCAGAGAGGCTTAAAGGCTTGTGTGTGCCTGTGTGTGTACATGTGTGTGTGTGTGTGTGTGTGTTGTTGGGGGCAGGTTTACATAACCATCCAGCCTTGTACAACTCCTCTCATTGCTAATGCGGCTTCCCCGGCCACTAGTCTGCTTTAAGCTGGAGGACAGCAGTGAGAGACAGGGAGCAGGATGCAGACGGACAGACAGACGCACAGACCGACAGGCAGCAGGACAGACGCAGGCCCGTTTCCCCCGGTTCTCTACGCTCAGTCGCAGAAATTAGCCCTCGCCTTCGGTCGCCCCAGACCCGAATGCTCGAGCCGTCACTCACGAATGGAAATCGCTGATGCAACAAGACTCGAACGCTGTTTTTCCGCCAGTTTTCCTCACCAGAGACAAAATATCTGAGTTTTTTCCAACAAACCTTTAATAGACGGCTTCAAGAGAGCTGAGAGCTGATGAACTTCGACCTTTGCTGCTCTCCAAACTTGACACAGTCGTTAAACTGATTAAACCTACACAAGCGCATGTAAAACAGAACTTAACAAGCTCTACTGACAGTGTGAAAGATCCTGACAAGCAGGTTGGCTGAATCAGAGGAAATCAGCCCATTTCAACTTCCTGTTAGTCCTTTCACTGCACATTTTCTGCACCACGTACAGCAAAGAGGCAGACAGATCCCACTCGTGGTACTGTAGAGGGTCGGCTGCAGGCGGCACAGGTACCGGCGGCGTGTAGTGGAGCCCGTGTGTGAGGTGCAGTCGTGTTAACTCGAGATTCAGACAGTGACTGTAGGCAGGGAGACCAGCGAGGATGCTATTCTTAGCCAAGCAGAGCAGCGTCCTAGAGCAGCGCCACAATAGCCACAAACACACTTTAGTCAGAATGCTGCTTCAACGTGCAGAAACAAACATCACCAGCTTGAACTTTTTAAAAATAGAGTCCCAATTTGCTGCCCCCATTTGACGGGCAACATTGATTCTTTAATGGGGCACTTCTGGGATGGTGCTATTGGTCACTTACAGAGAGGCTCTATCACCTCTTTTCATCCCCTGCTGGGGTAAACTGGTTAGCTCACTGGTAAATAAGTGGACCAGTAAAAATGCTGATCAACTCTTTCATTACAGCCGTAGATTCAGGTCATTGAATATTTAATGTTTGTTTCCGCAGTGACTAAAAGCCCATCAAATGAGCTGATGGAAAGACGCTTTGATGCTCGTTTTTTCCTGATTTCGGGGGTGTGCGGTGAAGGTTGTACTGTCCGTCTGGACCTTTGATGTGTTCACTGGCCACTGCAGAGTAAGAAACATGAAGGTTGCCTGGCAACAATAACCATGTGATGCTTCCACGTTTGCTGCTCTGATGTGAACGCCTGAACTTGTGCGTCACTTTTTATTGTCCCCGTCACCACCCATCACCTCCCCGCTTGCTCCCATTTACTTTGATGTTCAGAGTTTGGCCTTCCATCCGAATTTTCGTCAAGTAATTTGCTTAAAATTTCAATCAAGGGGGACATGATTCGGAGGTCATAGGTCAATGTTTTGGTGGTGCAAAAATCAACTTGGGCTCAAACATGAAAAACTCATTTTGGGAGTCAAAGGTCGCTGCAAGCTGATGAATAAAATATCTCAAGGAGACCTGAGGGGATTGTGGCCAGCCACCTCGAGCTGTAAGCCAAAGCCGATAACGCGACATGTACAAAAACACATTTTTATCATCGTTACAGAAATAAAGGAAACGATGTGGACGCCGCATAAAAGTCGCTCCTAAAACACACTGTTGTCATTGGGAAGGGTTTTTTGTTCTTTTGCACGCAGGCGGGGGATTTGTGTCCACAGTAATCATGACAAAAAAGGATGATTACAAAAAAAGAGACAGAGGGAGAGAAAGAGAGAGGGGGGGGATCAGCCTAAAGTCTGCTGCAAATCCAAGTTTGTCAGCACAAACTCTTCATTTCTGACCTCCTGCTGCAAGAGCCCGAATGAGCAGAATGAGACTCGGGTATTTTTTAACCCACATACAACTTTGCTCAACATTTACTAAGGTTCAAACTGCATAAAATTAGTTTCTCTTTAAGATTGAGACAAGCAGAAAGCTGGTGTTAACAGGGTGCTCACACGGATGGTCACAGCAGTAAATGACCACGTCCTCTCTGTCTTGACTGGGTCAGAGCATCGTTTATCTAATCCAGATTACCTGTCTATCAACACCGAGGTTCAACTGATATAATCCACCTGCTCCAAAAATGGAAACGAACAGTATCCCAACAGGATCAGTTGAAAACAGCATCAGAGGATCATTTACATTTTGTTTAAGATGGATTTGTTTCGTGAGACACACGAGTTGTGACGGTGGCGTGCTCCGAGAAAAAACACGCCGCCTCCAGCGCGACTGCATCCTTTTGACGGAAGAAAGATGGCGACTCAAATTCTAAAATGTTGCAGATGAGTTGCACCTTAAAAAAGGTGATGTGGGCACGCAGCCATCACTTTACTCAAGTATTATGTTTTAATATGAAGCACCAAGTTGTTTTTTGTCAAGATTTAGGGTGAAATTATATTCAGTTATCCTAAATAAGCATTTATCCTGGGTCACATTAGGGGTAAAGATCATTATTATTAGTGTTTGGTATAATTTGGGGTAAATATGTCTATTTCTTAGAAACTGATGGCAGAACTTTAAAACAACAACAACAACAACAACAACAACAACAACAACAACAACAGGACTCACCTGCTGCTTCTCCATTGGCTCCTTGCTGAGGGCGGAGACTTTGGGCGCCGGTGCCCGCTCGCACGTGCATCCCTCGAGCAGGTAAATCCCGGAGGGTCTCGTGCTCTGGTCGTTCTCGAAATAAAAGAGCACGTTCTGGTAGAGGGCGAAGTACTTGTCGGCCCAGCGGCCGTTCTCGGTGGTCTTCTTACTCAGGGCGCCGCGCTTCGTGCCCTCTTTACGCGCAACCACCGACAGATACAGAGCGTGGCCCTCATTGTATCGAACCCCCTTCTGCATTTTAGCTTCCCCTGGGCTTTTGTTTTCAAATCCCGATCGAGCGACTTCAGAAAGTTATCTCACATCACACACCGGCGCGGCCCTTCTTCCAGGGGGGGACGCAACAGAGAGGAGGCGGAGAACATCTCCGAGTGAACGGTAATCCAGGCTTAGCGTGGCGCAAAAAGTTGCAGCGCATCACCGCCAGCAGTTGGTCGTGAGTGTCTGCGGAGCCAAGAAATCAGTGCGTCTCCATCCTCCGAAACTTTGTCGACGTCCCCGAGGGGAGGCGGCGCGCGGCGGGTATCGAGAGGAGGAAAAGCTGTCGGGACCGTCGGCGGCGCACAAGAAAAGTAGATTGAGGGGAGCGACTGAAGCGGAATCACGGCGGAGATCAGCGGTAATCGGCTTTGACACCAATTTAAAGAGACAGGTCGCTGCTGTCCGTCGCGCGCCGACGACTGCTGCACGCCGCCGCGCGCAGGAGCGCGTGACGGGGCCAAAAGTTGAACAGCAGCATCACCGCAGGATTAGTCAGACACTTAAAGGTCAAATCCTGCTCTCCACTACTTTAAAGTTTGATTTGGCTTTTCGACTCTTTGTTTTATGAATTGACGTGAACTCTGGACGCTTTTACGTTCCTATTAATCCGTTCGGAAAATGGCAGCGTAAAGTTATTTGAATTCAACTTTTAAAATGAATAAATAAAGAAAGAAAGTGTGTGTTACAATCAACACTGTCGACTAAAAGCCCCCCTTTAACTGGAAGAAAACCCTCAGAAGGCTCATATGAGGCAACCTAAGGTCGGGTAAAGGAGAGATAAGGAAGAAAAGATGGCAACAAACGTTTATAATAGTATCAACTATGAAATCAGCAATATGTCCACAGAGATAAGAGGCACAAACTATGCACAAACAGGGTCTTGATGGCATTAAACACTGATGAGGGAAACAAGGGTTGAGAACATGTGGATATAGATTATGAAGTCAGAGTGGGACGAAATGCAGCTTTGGTTTCATTCAAGCACAATTTGCTTGTAGATAGAGAAAAAAGGATTAGACAAGGATCTTAAGGAATTTCACAAATGTATATATGCTGAGCCGAGATTAACAAAAATGTATGCAGGTTTCGCCTAGTTGAGCCGAACGACGTAGGTCAGAAAGGCTGAAGGAGAGATCAGAAACAGGTGTGGTTGTGGAACCATCGACCACATCCACAATACAATGCATGACATTGTATTGTGGATGTGTATTGTATTGTATTTGTATTGTATTTACAAAGCTTCAGTTTTTGTAATTGGGTTTATGCTTCAGAGGACGAGCGTGTGATTGGATGTGAACCATCAGTTCAGCTCCTGTTTGCTTCACAAAACACACCAACTTATTCGAAGACTTTGAGAAAAATCTAGTTATGATTTAAAAATTGCAACAATTTCTTGTAGAAATTGAATCTGTTACAACAGAAACTAATGAAAGGAATCATAAAAGGCCTCTTGGATGCACGCAGACGCCGAAGTCGTACTGCAGTACTAGTTTAACATTTAACATTATCACTGCTGCTTATCATCATCTGTGGATTTACACGGGTTGAGCACCAGGAGGAACCTTCCCCATGAGGCTAAAGGAAGGGACGAGGACACGTTGTATCGCAGCTCACTGGTCACTTTCAACAGTTTTATCCCTGTTCAGCTCAATGTGACAGTTGGCTTTGAGTGTCATCGTATGATTCCAGGAAGAAGAGCCCAGTTTTTTAAAGGATGGAACATTTAATATCATAAAGCAAACATTTGCATAGTGTGACGGTAGCAATCAGCTTATTTAATGTGCAGATACGTTGTTTTTATTGTGGTAAATACTGAAATACCCTTTCTGGTTTTGTTCATTCTCAAGAACAGATGTTCTGTGCGCTCTTTAAACGCAGAACCCGGATGAATAGACTCACCGAAGGCCGGGAGAATGAATCTTCTGAAAGCAGGGAGTCCGCTTTAGTCTCTCTCTGCACGACAGTTCGTGTTGAACTTCAGTATTTTCCTCATTAGAGCCACCTGGAGCTGCAGGACTGCAGCTACACGTACAAAACCGCACATATTCTGTCCCAAAGAGGGCAATCAAGCAGGTACCTGCCTCGTCATGTTGGCTAAACATACAATCCCGTGGGTGCCTCCAGCTTCCAACCGAGAATAATCTTCCCAGTTCTGATCGTCAGTACATCACAACGAATGTGAAGGTTGTGACAGTTTATTTGTGTCACATTCAGAAATCTGCAACGATTCTGACCAGATCATTCAACATTTTGGTGGGAAAAAGCAGGGATTCCACAAAATAAAATGACTCCGAACATAAAAGCGCAGCGTTAGTCTATTAATATGAAGTTTTTATTGTTGTTCAGTGAACAAGCAAAACGGGTCCGTTCAGGGAAAATAAACAGTCAACTTCTGACCTCTTGTGGCGCATTTGTAAACTGCCCTGTTAATCCGCTGTGTTTCCATGGCTACAGAAAAAAGACACAAACCCTGCACCAAGGACTGGAGAGTTAACAACTGCTTTAATAATAACCTGGGATGGATTTTCTTTCCATAAATCCCGGAAGGACAGCAGGTGTTGCTGCAGTTTCATATCTGGTCTTTATTATGTTACATTTTGTCCGTGTCTTCTTTCAACTGTCTCCCTCCTGGTTTTAACTGTATTATTGTAACGACTAAAACAAAACACCGTTATTGTTTCTCATGTTTTTGACTCGTAGGGAGGCTGCGTTCAACCTTTCACGTCAACTCTTTTGATTCTCATTCACCAAATTCTGACACCACAGTTATTAAATCACCTCACACACACACACACACACACACACAGGTGCATGCACACTCCCACGCACGCTCAAACAACAGTTCCTCCAGCACAATTGCAACATGTGCCGTCATTCAGCCTCCTTGATGGTTGTCATGGAGATGTCATTGATAAGGTGGATGAAATAACTCTCTGCGGCTTGCTGGAAGTCCTCTGTGGCACTTTCAGAGTTAACGGCGCTTTGCTGAATCACTCCTCTTTTAATGAAAAGATAAAGCAGAAAGGCTGCGGCACTTTGTCGCTCTTCTCTGTGGTGAAGCACAAACTGCTGCTGCTGCTGGGATGGATTAACTGCCTCTCAGACCTGCCTGACAACAAGCATCTGTCACTCTTTCACTGCACGCTGAGGAGCTAAACCTTGACTCCTGCTTCCCTGCACACACACACACACACACATACACACACACACTCTCTCTCTCTCTCCCTCCCTGGTCACAAAGGACATCAGCAGCAGCAGCTCTGTGGAGCCAATGTCTGCAGCAGGGGATCCATCAGCAGAGACTTGGTGAGTAGCACGAACCCACAGGATGGAGGATGACAAACTTCCTCTTAAACTTCTTCCTCTCGTCACCTTTAAGCCAGATTTGGGTTTGTTAACTCGGAACATTTGCTCATGAGGTTCTGCACTGCCTGAAGGAACCACGGCCGGCCGTGTCGGCCAGTTCTGACTAACACGTTTCATGTCTTTGGAGTGTGTTATGCAATTCTGTTCTCGCATGTGCACGAGTGAGCGTGCACGCACGCACACACGCACACGGCGTCAGTGGCCCCTTGTAGAGGTGTTGAGCTCAGCCTCTTCTGGTGATGTGGCAGAGTTCTCTCTCCTCCATCTGCAGCGCTACCAACTGTCTGAGGGATGAAGAGGAACCTGGAAAAAGCGGGTTTCCAAATATCTCCCAGCATCGTGCACTTTAGTTTCTATTTGTTGGTTAAATCTGTTTTTGCTTTTCTTTCATCTGCAAATTATGAATCATTCAAACTGGAACATGAAGGATGACATTTAAAATGGAGACATTCTGAGTGTGTGCAACAGATTCTCATGGTGAGATTTTTCACTTCCTCGTTTCTTCCTCTTGGCGTGAATTTGCAACTTGTTCGAGTTTTAATTTTATTTCGCTTTTCTCTTTCAAATCTCCCACTTCAGATTTAGCAGCCTGAGAGTTTTCCTGGAGCAATACCGCCTCATCTTCGTGCAGGAGATCCTGGGTAAAGGTACCTTTGCACACTAGCAACTATCTGCTACCAAAAGTTCAAACTGTATCTGTAATGCTACGGATATTTATTAGGTAGAATGCGCGTTCGAGTCTTTCTCTGGATCCCGGATCTGCCCTGGAACGCTTGACCTGCTGCTAAAAACATGAGCAGCGAGGGGCAGGACTCATCCTCAGCTTCCCCTGCATCATTTACACATATGGTGGATGGTCCTTAGAGCTCTACAACAGAGCTGCGTAATCCTGTCCTGTTCTGTAGCCTGTGCAATTTAAATGTTAGAACACTGCCAAGGACAAACAACACAAAGGCTGAGAGACGGCAGGTGCCTCCGCTGGTGCTGCAGTGGATGAGAGCAGGAAAAGTAACTAGTGAATCAGGCAAACATACGACAGAGGATCTGGTGATTTTTAGCAGCTCGACCATAAGATTTGCCCGTACTGAGCAGTTTTACTGTGACTGTTTTCCAGAGAAATCTTTCCCCTTGTGTCTCCAGATTTACTCTCCTGAGCTGGAAGCATGGAGGGAGAGGTGAGGAACCCCGGAGGAGCCGTGGATTCGGGTATCCCTCTGCTGCGAGCCGTCTTCCTGCGGCGTCTGCGCCTCACGCGGCTGCTCCTGGAGGGGGGAGCTTACATCAATGAGAGCGACAGCCAAGGCCAGACGCCCCTGATGGTGGCCTGCAGGACCCAGCACTGTGACGCCCAGAGCGCCAGCCGGGTCAAACTCGTACAGTTTCTCCTGGAGAAAGGAGCAGATCCGGACATCCAAGACAAGGAGGGCCGAACGGCCCTGATGCACGCCTGTCGGGAGCAGGCGGGAGCGGAGGTGGTGTCTCTGCTCTTGGACAGCGGGTCGGACATCAGCCTGGAAGATCAGTCCGGGACATCGGCGTTGGGCTACGCGGTGATGGCTGGAGAGTGGAGGGTCCTGAAACTCTTGCTGGACACTTGCAAGGCCAAAGGTAAAGAGGTGATCATAATAGCCACAGACAAACTCCCGTATGAGAAACTGCAGGCTAAGCACTACATAAGCATGCCTTCCCTCGGAGTGGACCAGGCCGCTCCGGCGTCTCCTTCTGAAATCCAGCTGATCACCTCCCCCAAGTGCAACGCGTCCTCTGTAACTCCTCCCAAGACCGTTTTCTCCTTCAAGGAAGCTCAGTCCTGTGGAATTAATTCCCACCCGTGTACTCCATCACGTTTCCAGAGGCTCGGACAAGCGGCGCCCCTCCAGCAGCCCCTTCTGAGGCTGAACTCTGAGCCCTGGCTAAAGATCCCAGAGACCCTTCTGGCAAAGCAGCTTCAGGCAGCCTCAGAAAACTGCGAAGAGCTCCTCCACCTTTCTGCTGGTGTTCCAGAACTGGAGGGCAGCAACAGCAAGCATTTCATTTCACTCGAAGACAAATCAGTTAAAGGACCTGAAGGAGTAGGAAAGAAGGATTATGGCAAACAAATGATGTCCTTGCCAGGACCCCAGTCCCTTCATTCGGCCTCCAACCCAAACCTCCATTGTGCGAACATCAGGGCAGACTCCTCCTCCTCCTCTCTATCAGGTGGCAAACATCTCAGCAGTCCGTTTCACGGCATGGCCTCATCGAGCCTTCACAGCATTATCCAGAGGCGCAAGATCGGCTCCGACATCTACAGTTCCGACCCCCAGCTAGCTGTAGACATTCAGAACGTCCCCCACGACTCTCAAAGACCAAAAGACCCAGCAGAGGGGAAGAGACTCCCCCCCTTACGCTGCTCCAGCACTCTGGGCTCCAGGGACTCACCACCCACCTCCGGCACAGGCAGGAGGGTGCTGTCTGGATTTGAGCGTAGAGGATCTGGCGCCTATTTGTTGGACCACAGCTCCCAGGCCAGGCCCAGAACTCTCCCACCGCTGACCTTTAACTCCTCCAACCCGCCCATCCTCAGCAGCTTCTGTGATAAGGAGCAGGGAGGGAAACACGTGTTCCCCGCGGCTCCTCCCGGCCACCCCAAAGAGCTGACCAGGAGAATGCTGCTGAGGAGACACTCCATCCAGACCGAGCAGTTCAAGACCACCGCCTGAGCTGAAGCCGAAGAGTTTGTCAGCGCGCTTCCACGTGCTTTGCCTCATGCCGTTCTGTCAGTGTAGTGAAAGAGGACGATGGGATCCAAAGAAGATGGAGAGCTGCTCTTACCAGGAAGCTTCCCGTGCTTTGAGCTGGAGGATCCCCGGTCTGAGGTATACCTGACAAGTAAATGATTCAAGGAGTTCATGCTGGGTTCAGAGGGAAACCCACCAGTTCTGGGGTGGTTTTTATCGACATTTAGAAGATTTTGCTGCGATTCTATAGCTGTGCTACTAATATCAAGCGGTCTAGCAGGGTAACTGATGTCACATGCACAACACAGGCGTCAGCCTCAACGCAGGCAGCCATCAGTCTGTTTTTGTTTGTTAAACCGGATCATGCCAAAAAAAAGAAGTATTCCTCCAAAATTCCTCTGACTTTTACACATCCAGATTCACCCTCAGTTGTGTTTTTGGTCGGCTTTAATTTGCTCTAATTGCTTTTCTCCCCATGATGTAGTATTGTTTTTAAAAAAAAGATTTAAAAAAAAAAATTGTTTCCACAAGCCAGTTTTGGGGATTTCTCTTCCAAAATTGAGAGTACATTTTTCAATTTTAGAGCTAAAAGTACAAAAACTGTTCATAGATTTGGTATTTACACACACACAAAAAAACAACAACTCTTAAATGGAGCTTTTGTTCATCACATTGTTGGCCTCTGTAAGAGAAGCAAGGCTTTTGTTCCATAAAAGAATTTAATGTGATAAAAATGCATTTCACTGTAAATGTACAACAATATACATTAAATACATGAAAACAAATTCAAACATTTGAAAGTGTGTTGGTTCCTCCATTCACGATGAAACAATTATAATACATAAAAATGTTTCATAAAATGGTAAAACCTTAAAAAAAATAACATATTTACAAGTTGATTTTAAAAGTGATATAAGAGTGAAACGGTCTCAGGTGCCGTTTGAAGGAGCACGAGCTGCATATTCATCTGATCATCTGATCTTTCACATCATAATACCTGCAGCTGAAACCGAGAAACGCAAATGCTTGTCAATAACTTCTACAATATCTCACGTCCACCCTGGCTGGAATTCCACGTGCGTGAGGGCAGTTCTGGCCCGTTGGCCGAGGCGGGGCGGGGGGGTCATTCAGGCCCTGTCGTAGTCGCTCACCCTCTTCTTGATGTGGTTCAGTTTGGCCTTCAGATATTTGCACCGGCGCTTCTTCACCCGATAATCTGGAGACTTTCGAGAGGAACAAACAACCAGCTAAGCAACCATCACCTGACAGATCAAAGACGAAGAAAAAAGAAGGAACTTACCTTTTTAATGTCCTTTAGTCTGTTGTACTCATCTAGAGCGTCCTGTTACAAAGAACAAAGCATGAGAGCAGTCATCAAAGACCAGATGGCCAAGGAGTTCATTCTTGTTAAGTTTCTCCAGGAAAGATCATCTAAAAAGGTGCCAACAGGTGAGCTGCACGTGCTTAGCTCCGCCTCCTCCTCACCAGGTACTGTGGGCTGCCCTCCTCCAGCTCGTCCAGCTCTCGGTCCACGTCAGACAGGTTCTTGTTGATGCTGTCCAGCCCTGCCTGCAGGTCTTTGTACTCCTGGTGGTCGCGGTCGAACTCGTGCTTGTAGTTGCTGCGCTGCTGCTCGTTTGTGATCGGAGGAAATTCGCTGCCAAACGGCGGAAGAGAGACGGTCGTAACGCGTTTCACAACCGCGGCGTTTGCCTCCCAAAGGCCCCCTCTCACCTGTCGAAGTCGTCGTCGTCCAGCTCGTCTCCGGAGGAGTTATAGTCGTCGTAGTCGCGTCTCCTCTTGGGCCTCCCGGCGGAGCTCGCCACTTCAGAGGTGGTGCTGTAGGGGGCGCCGTTGCGCAATGGCACGCTTTCCTCCGGAGGCCTGCGGGGACAGACGACAGCAGCGTTAGACCCCGAAACCGGCGGTTATCGTCACCTCCACGCCGACATCAGACTGATGCCAGGTTGTGACCTCTGACCTTTGCCAAGTCAGCAGTGAGTAACGCCACTGGAGTGTTTGCCTGGATGACAACTATCAAAACTATTCCTGATAGTTTCAGCGCGGAAACACTTCAGGAATCTGCCGGGGTGGTGACGCAATGCCGGATCTTTACATGAGAGCAAGTACCAGCAGGTTCTGCAGGAGGAATCCTGCAGCTTCCAACATACAGCAGCAGTCTCCCACCTCAGAGGAGGGGGGGACATCAGACCCCACCAGTTTTAGACTCCCCCCAGCTGATGAAGGTGAATTTACTCACTGTGGGGTGTAGCTATAGGGGGGTTTGTCGTAGTTGGTGCTTTCATCGTCCAGGTGACTTCTGGAACTTCTCATCTTCTCAGGGTAATCTGACATCGGCACCACTTCGGGGGGAACCGACACATCGTTGACCTACGTGGGCGGGGGCCGATAAAAAAGATGATCAAGTTGTTGCATTAATAGCGGACATTTGTGACACACACCGCTCAGAAAGAACACTGCTGATCGGTGTTCCGCAGCTCAACAAACCAGCTGCAGCCAGTTCCCATTTCTGCTCCGATCCGCCTGCATGGACTTGTCCCCTGAGATAAACGCTGCTGCTCACGTCCACAACAAAACACGGCGACAGGCGCTGCAGGAGACTCCACAGGCTACCTCAGCACTTTCAGACAGGTTCCCACAGGAACCAGACATCTCCAAAGCCCCAGTTTCCCCCTATCGTGTTGCACTTGCGGGTGCTGACTTTTACAATTCCAGGTACCGACCCGACCTGTTTTTCCTCTTTATTACTCTGAATGTGGGAGGACGTTGCTGTGCTGTGTGTTGTCACAACGCCTGGCGATGACCAGAAGGGCCCCACTCGGCGCTGCTCGCGGGGTCCTGTCAAATCTCAGGTGTTGCCAAACACCCTGAAATGTCCCCAGAAGGCATGATTCACCACGCAGCGTGAACATGTGGATCTACACGACCTAAATGACAGCACGGCAGCGACTGAAACTGTCAGCAGAGTTCGAGCCACTCCTTGAAACTGAGCGCACAAAGAAGGCCAGCCAGCCGCACGTCCCCCTCCCCCCCCTTCGACAGACAGGTGTCGGCTACCAAACCGGTTGAACCGCTTCTAAAAACATCTTCGGTTTACCCGAGAGGAGAAGCAGGATTCCAACAACGAAAACAATCTTTTGGCTCCTTTTTCGGGGAAGTTGCGCGATTCCATTTTGCATTTTCCGAGCCTCTAAACGGGCGCCGGAAGGTTAATGTCCAATCGATATTTTCCTGTAATTGCTTATTTGAGTGCAGCTCTGCACTGAAACGTGCAGAAAAGTGACGTTTCTGGTGTTTCCTAACCCTACATATGCTATAAAATGATCAATAAGTAAAGCCGAGAAGAAAGATAATGTTACAAGCAGCTTTTTTTGGTACTTTCCTCATTAAAGGTTCGTGATTAACAGTGTCCCCGGGGTAATGACTCACCCACGCCTCCACATCTCGGGGTGGCTCCATCTCGTCAATGACCTTCACTTTCTTCCACAGAATGTTGCTCTTGCCGTAGTTGCCAATTTTCTGGCGAGTCTTCAGCGCGAAGACGAGCATGATGATGAGGGCGATGGTGACCAGGAAGCCAAACACCACGGCGATGGCCTGAAATGAGAATGACGCCTCTTAGTTGCAGCCAGGGGCGGCTCAAAGGCGCCAACGACGTGTGTTTTTACCTCCTGTGGCTCCACCACGCAGTAGTGGTAGAGATACTGATTCGTGAACACCCCCGAAGGTTGTGGTTGCTGATACTGAGCGCACAGGCCGGCAATCTGGCTGCCGTACACGGACCCAGACGACTGAGCCATGGGGTTCACCGCCACCAGGTAGACTATAGAGGCTATTAGCATTAGCAGTGCAAGGATGGCGGAGATGATCAAGACTGCCAGGTAGAACTTCCTGCCCTCCGACAGGCTCTGGTGAGACACGATGATAATGAAGACAACCAGGGCAAAGATGAAGGCGATGGCTGCCATGGCGATCATGAACCCTTTCCCAGACCGCGGGTCGTTGTAGTTTCCTCCCAAACTACCATAGCCGTAGTTGTTTCCGCCGCCGTACCCGCCGCCGCCGAAGCTCCCGTAGTTTCCTCCGTAACTTCCCCCGTAGCTCCCCCCGTAGCTCCCCCCATAGCCCAGGCCCCCGAAGCCACTCAGGGCTCCCTGGCTGTCCCACGCCAGCGTGGAGGCCACGCAGGCAAAAATGGCCAGGGACATGACAATGACCATGATGGACATGATTTTGAGGATGCCTGGCGGAGACGTCCACTTGTAGAAATGCTGGAATTCGTCATCTGGGTAGTAGGAATATGCTGGCTGAGGTGGGGCGTGACTGTTGACGGGAAAAATGGTGAAAATAAACAAACATGACCTGATTTCACTCTGATATTCTTGCATTCTGTTGTTTAAAAGCGCTGGTGTCTGGTTTACTCTCCAAATACACCTTTCAAGCTCAGCATAGTGAAAATTCCTAAAATAAACCAAGCTTACGTCAGTTAGTGTGCAAATTTTAATTTTACTCTATAACAGGATTTCCACAGCACTCATTCGCAGGCTGCCAGTTATTCCAGTGAATAAAGATCTAAAATAAATCCAAGATCAGCTGATTGTTGGTTAAAAGATACTTACTAGCCGTCAGACTCGTAAGGGGGCGGACTCCCGTTGGGCCTGGAGGACATCGCTGCTGTTTCACTGGCTCTGTATCTGCAAAACTCTGCGAAAATGTCTCAATATTAGGAGATGACCTTGTATCCTGACAACCGCAAAAACAAACAAACCACATTATGAGTTTTTGTCGTATAAATCAACCCACAGAAGCTGTATTCAGGGTGAGACTGGAAATATTTGCTTCTATTTAAACCCAAAACTAAAGCAAGCCTGCATGTTTTCACTTCTTTTACTGACAGGCTCCTGTAGCCATTATAAATGCAGGTATTTTTACATTATTGGCACCATCTGACTTGTCAAATCGCTTTAACCCCACAAACTCTCCAGTTCCAACAAACTATGAGCCCACAAACACATCCGTTTAAGTCATTAGAAATATACCAGATTATTACATTATTATGAAACTAGAGCGGCCATGAAAGCCCGTAAAGGAGCGGATGTTTCTAATTTACACGCGTCTCGAGTAAAAACTGGTGTAAATGCGACAGTTAGTCGGACAAACTTCTCTTCACTCACCTGTTCTCGGCTCCACCTGAAATCTTTCAACTGAAACTGCTGCTGCTGATAATAAACAATCCGGGACGCGCCCAGGTGAGCCCTCCGCGTCACCTTAGCCCCGCCCCTGCGCCCTCGAAAGTGTCGTATTACTGCGCGAGAGCGGAAGTATTGACCCGCACGAGAGCTATTTTTTGTAGGTCACCTGTGACAGTTCCCCTTGATTATTTTATTTCCCTAAAATCAAATGTACAGTCGAAATGTTGTGACATTACAAAAAAATGACAAGATTTTTCTAAAGGATATTTATTTTAATAAAAATAAATCGAATGCTGTATAACAATATATATTATTATACGAACATTGAAGAATTCTACAGGCGAAATTATCTACATTTTAGGCTATAGAAAAAAAATCATCAAATCAAATATGAATTAAATATACATATTAAATGAATGGAATCAGAAAAGGTCACTGTTCAGCATTGTGATAAAATACAAATACAAATACAACTTTAATATCATGCAGAAAAAGCAGTACACATTTATACACAGTGGGACACTTAAAGCTGCATTTTTACATTAAGAAAACAGTTTTCTTTCCCTTTCTGGGAGAAATGATGACGACCACAGGAAATACAAAAGAAGCTGTATTCTGAAGAGACAAAGCACCAATGTTATCTTAAATTATGAAAGACTTTGGACAATATTTACAATTATAATCTGATCCGAAGTATTAAAGCATGATTCTCTTTCCATCAGCAGGTCCAGTGTACAGTACAGATACAAAAAAAAGTACATTTAATCTGTGAAATGGTAGAACAGCATCACAACAAAGATCATCTACACTCCCACTGCAGAAACATGTGGAGGCAGAAGTGTGCAATTAAAACAGGATCACAGCAGATGCAAACTAACGGAGACAGAGAGGAGCAAAAAGTGACTGATTCCCTCAGAGAAACCAGGCAGCGTTTGGAATTTTCAGGTTCATGCCAGCTCTTCCCTCACAGGGATGCTGGTGTCGTTGATAAAAATCAAAATAAAAAGAGCATTAAAGCTAAACTTCACAGTCACATTAAAACAAACACACCACCAGTTCTTTGCATAAACAAACATTAAAACAGATTAGTTAGATATTCTGAAAAATGCAATTATTTTCTTTGTTTCTGGTGTTTTCTGGTTAATTGCTGTCGCGCCACCAACTTCCACCAAGCCTGTGGAATTCTGGTGAATTTGGGGGACATTTCAGCGGGTTTCCTGTTTGCAGTCTTGGTGCTATTATGGGTTTCCATGTAATATCAAACTACCGGCATTTCTGCTGAGTGTTTCTGAAAACAGAATCCCACAGGTGTCGACATGGCAGAATGAAAATGTCCGTCATCCACGTGCGGCCCCGCATCCAAACCACGGTCCGTTTAATCGTATCCGTCATTCCACTCCATGACTTTATCGTACTCTTGGATCTTCTGTTTAATGTGTGAAAGTTTGCTCTTCAGGTACTCGCAGCGCTCCTTCTTCTCGAGAAACGTCGGGTCCTGGAGACATGTGGCACCAAGTCGACAGTTATCGACGTGTTATTTAAATCAGAAATCATGATGCACATGAGGGTTAAACCCATTTTATCAACAATTCCCAGTTATCTGATGTCTCCCAGATGTTGACGCTCATGTAAAATCCACCATAAATTACACAGGAAAGAACATATAACTTCAATATTTTATATGAGCTATGGCATTGAAAACAACAGAAGGGTAAAAGACTCACATTTTTCTTCCTCCGATAATCCTGAAGGATTCGGTTGATTCGATCCACCTCCTACACACAGAGGGAAAAAGACGCTGTTGGATGGAGCAGTGAAGGAATGTGGAGGGTGGAGGGGAAGTTTACTGGGAGGCAGGAAGAGCAAACACAACTGGGGAAATGTGGAACAGCTGAAGAACAAAAAGAGCTCAAGAAGCAGGAATCCAGGAGTCTGCGTTCATGACGCTTCCTCATCAGGATTTACTGCTCAGCTGGAAAAGCTATAAAACAGCACCCTTTGAAATCGGATATAATACGGAACGATGACCTTCTAGACTGGAGAAGAGCTCAGCCATAGTTTTAGTTCCTTAAATAAGCAAAGCAACAAACACACCTGATCCTACTTTTCCTGTTATTCAGCATACTACAGGAAGTACATAAGTTTGTAGCAAAGGGTCAGGTATAAATTCCATCGTGATTATGGCATGACGGCGGGTTAATGTTTCGACAGCATGACAAAAGCCAAAACCTTTGAGCAACACTCACTACCCGCAATTCAAATAGCTTTTATTGGCCGGGCACCAATAAAGCTGTGAGCTCTGCAGTGACTCAGCCTTCTGAAGGGCTGAGTCACCGAGCACCGAAACTGAAACGAGACGATTTATTTTGAAAAGCACAGGAAGTGCGTGTCGCCATCACCATCTGGCTGGACGGGTGCTGGGGCAGACTGCGCATCATGGCGTCCATCTCGTCAAACTTCTTCTGAGTGAGCTGCACCTCGGCGTGGAGCTCCTTGTACTCTGCGTACTGGTCGTTGAACACAGCTCGGTACTGGTCTCGCTCCTCGTTAGTTCGAATCGTTGGGTATTTCCTGAAGATGAGAAAAAAAGAAGAAAAAATTATTGATTTTTAGTGGGAAAAAATGAATCACTGGCATTCCTAGATCCTTACGCAATGTAGTCAGGCAGAATAACTGGTTTTGGGATGTGGCCTGAAGGTATGGGTCCGGCCAGAACCTTCGGGGGGACCGATTTAGGGGCAGCCTGGACGGGAACGACGACGGAGCCTTGAACGTGTTCTGGACCGTTATCTGCAGGAGCTGAAACTGGAACCATCTGGAGGAAAGCAGAAGAATCATAAAAAAAAAAAAAAACCTGCGCAAATACGCGTCCTTGACCACATAAAAGCCGAATATCTTTTATTTTAGTCTGTGTGTGAGGAAACACATACCAGCGTCTGCCCAGATCGCCTGTCAGTGGGAAGCATCTGTTCACAACATAAAACGATACCTCGTTAAAGAGCTTTGACAGCGACAGACGTAGGTGAGGTGGTTCTACTAAACCCCCAAATAATGGACAGTTCAAACCAACAAGATGCACTAACAGTGCTTAATCTCCATCTCAGAGACTCCGCCCACTGGAAATAACCTGGCCTGTCACGCAGGGCGTGGCCGCAGCTTTAAAATAATAACCTAAGCTTTGGTGATTGAGAAACCTCCCGAGGATTCCAGGGCTCTCACCTCGTGGCCGTGAAGCTCCCTGTACCTGCGATTGGCTTCATGCCTCCACAGCTTGAGACACACGATGGCTCCAATCAGGTACACAACCATGGTGACGAACAGAAAGATGATGGCGGCAGTCTGGCCGGCCTCTGTTCTGCAGAAGGCTCCGTTGATTCCATTGTTGAAAACCGGGTAGGAGCAGAGGCCCCCGCGGGTGGTATCGCGAACATAAATGATGCCTGTTGCATAAAAGAAAAGGTACAATTACAACTTTGGGTAATGATTCAACCACAAAAATGTTTTTTTTAAATCACTGTGGGCAAAACTGGAACCTGGAGCAGCAAAGAAAAAGGTGTGGTTGCAGATACCTGCTGCCATGTAGAGAATGGCCAGTGCAAGGTTGATAGTAAACTCTGTCAGAGGCCACCAGTTGGAGTCCAGCAGGATGGTGCGGTAGTACATGGTCATCCCCAACACCAACACTATCACAGTCACCAACCAGGCCAGCCCTGCTACCACCAGCACAAATGGCGTCTTGGGGCCCCGTGTAATAGGCCCCGCCCATGCCAGCGCCGTAAAGACCTCCGTACGATCCTCCGGGTGATGAGTATCCAAACATGTTGAACCACTCATTGTCTTTGTGGATGTAAGCGCACACGCAGGCAAACACGGCAGCTCCCAGCAGGAGCTCCACGCAGCCCAGGATCCTCAGCAGCCCAGCCCAGGACTTCATGTAGGCGTAGCGCTGGTGGTACTCCTCTACCCGCTCGCTGTAGGTGAGACCTGTGCGGTAAGTGCGCCCTGACACGGACTCGGGGCCGTTGCCTTTTCCCAGAAGCTCATTCCCAGAGTTGTAGCTGCCGCCCGAGCCGCCATAAGGATCCCGGTAGGATCCAGGAGCAGAGGGGGACTGCGGAGGGGAACAGCGCACCCCCCCAGACGTGCTGTTGTTGTTGTTGTTGCACGAGGAGCCCGACATGGACCAGGGCTTTTTGCTGCTGCGGTTGCTGCCTCGGAAGAAGTCCTTCCACGAGTCCGGGATAAAGCGGTGGACGGGTTTTATATCGAGGGCGGGGTCAGGGTCCTCGTTGTCCTCGCTCCCGCTGGGATCAAATTCAGGGCCCACAGGAGGCTGGTCTGGCAGCGGTGGAGGAGGGAGGGGGTCAGCGCTGTGAGCCAACCGAAACGCTCCCTGCTCTCTCAGCGGCTGCAGGTCCTCCGAGTCTGCTCGGCGTAAAGAGCCCTCTGGGACCTGGTCGTAGTGGGGCGCCTGGCGGACGCGCTCAGTGCGTCCTGGAAAGCCTCCTCCATAGGACATGAGGATGGTGATGATCCCTGAGGACACACACATGTTTAGCACGTCAGAGTTAAACTTCTTACACAAAAGAAGCTGATCAACTGGAATTTGTCTTCATTTAGAAATTTTGTTGCAGGTATAAATGATTTTAAGTGAAGAATTATAGTATTTTCAAATATAAATCAAGAACCTTGAAGACAAATCACAATTTTGCTTTGATAAACATGCAACAACAGACCTTTTGGATTGCTTATTAGTCTCAGTATATTTTAAAATGAAATGGTCACGCAATAATTTAAGCTTTTGTATTAACAGTTGAAATCCAAAGGAGGACTGTAAACAAAAACAAAAAGGAAATACAGACAGGACAACAAAAGAACATAAAAACATTATTACTATTGCAGACATCCAGGAGGAACCCTCAAATTACAGACACCATTACCAGGGGTCATCAACAGCCCTCATCAGTGAAGAAGCCATCCCATCATCCTTCATGCAAAAGTCAAGAATGCATTTTGTGCTGTGATCAAATAAGCAGCTCAAATTCTCCATCATATTTGCAGTAAAGTCCAATAAAATTCCAATTCAAGGTGTTAACACTCTCTAATAGGCTGCTCCAAAAGGGATAACTACAGAATATATAGTGTATATGAATTTATTCAGCCTTTTGACAGCACAAAATTACAATCAGGCAACAAACCCCCGTAAAAAGCCAAGTTCTTTAAGTGGACATCTTCTTGAAAGGTAAAAAATAAAGTAATACAAACTGTGCTTGAATACCTCTTTCACACGCAGTCACTCAACACGACTTACATTGGCTTGCAGGTCAGAATGCAAACCTGGTCTGATCATACAGGGTGCTGAAAATCACCTGTAAACACAAGCAGAGGTGTGAAACATCTGGAGGGACCGGGATGCGAAGCGACGCCCCTGTCTGCACGAGAGCAGGCGTGTGTGAGCTGGGTGATGAAATTTCTCTCAATTCCAGCAAAAAGCCACACCTGCCAGTCAAAAACTTTAAAAGTTCTTGCTGGGAGTGGGTACTTCTTAAACATGTATATAAATAAAGCATGATCTCATGTATATTAAAGCTTCTAAAACATGACACCTAACTATGACAACAGGAAGTTTTCTTTATTACAATTTTAGGTGTGGAAAAACTTGTTTTTTTTATTTCTTAATGCCAACCTTAATGACACCTTATGAGGGTTAAAGATGATTGAATAGTTCAACCAAACAGACGACACATCTTTGATATTTCCGCAGAATTCATAGTTTTACATTTCTGCACATCACTGATAAACTTTACGGATTTGGACATACATTTGCTTCAATACTTGTTTCAACTTGTTCGAGTAAATCATCATAGTCACACAATATTGCACATATAAAACTTTAATGCTCTGATCTAACAACACAAACACCTCAATTATAAGTATAATAAAATCTATTTAGTCATACAACCACAGGTGGAAATGTGCAGTCATGGGGGCCTATAACTTTATCAGGAACTTGGGAATCTTCAGAGGGCTCAAAAAGCGCAAAAAGTGGAAGTTTTTAACACTTTTTTGATACTTTCTAAGTGAACGCAGCCATTCGATCGAGCCAGAGATGAAATCTCTATTAAAACGCTGCTCCGAACTGTTGTTTTTAACAGGTTCGGGCTAGTTAAGGTGAGCTTCTCGAGGTGAACTCAACCCCAAACATCGCTCAGTTTTTTTCCCGATACCTTATCGAAGTGGAAAAGTTCACTTTCTCGCCCAGGAGCGCCTCGGAATCGACGAGTTATCAGCCGCACAGGCAAATGTGAAGTTTGGAGGATGTAAATAAAGGCTGCGCCTCTTACCTTGTCCGCTTCCTTCTTTTCTTCTTCGTCTCTTTTCTCCCATTTCGGTCACGTTAAACCACAGGTCTCCCTCCGGCGCGACCACGTGACCTGCCCATCCCTGTGACGTCACCGCGGCTCCGAGGAAGTTTACCTGTTTGAAAGTCCGCCCGACACACCTGAAGCGGCCACAGTCACCCAATAAATGGAAATGATCGCCCTGGACAACAGCAGTGGTCAGTCCAGAAATGAACGCAATGAAAAATAAAAGTGTAATAATGGAAATGAGATCATTTATTGGTACAGCACCTAAAACAAACAGGCCTTTACTAATGCACATTAAATTAGAAGCAAAACACTATGAAATTTAAATAGTTTTGCCTTTTTAGAATATATTCATGCTGTATTCACCAAAACCAATATGTTAACATTGCATATTGTTTGATTTTATATATAATCATATAAAAACTCTGCTGCATTATATAGAAAATACAAAAAATATTTCTAATCTTGACGTGAAGCAAACCTGTGAAATTAATAAGTAGTTTATATCACGTTACAGAGGCGTTTTAAAGCTGCTCGGTGAGCCCTAGATGGCGCTCTGCAATAAAACAAAAGTCTGAATTGTTTTAAATTTTAAAAGTAAGCTAAGTTTCCAGTTATTTATTTTTAAAGGCCTCAGTTACAATACATACAACAGTTTCAGTGAGCAAAGATGCATTTCAGTGCATCTAAATGTAATTTGATGAATGTCACCCGATCTTATTTCCCCATTAGAGCATAAATGTTAGCTGAGCTCTTCACAGCTCAGTGGTGAGGGGGGAGGAGCGGGAACCTTTGTGCACAAGTCAGAGTTTCCCTGTTGCGGGCAGAAATACCCCCCATCCCCTGCAGTAGGAAGGGTTTCAGAGAGGTCAGAGGTCTTCACCGCTTCAACGGCTCCTTTGTTTGAAACTTGAACATGCGGAGCAGCTTCCAGGCTCCCAACACCAAGGGATGCATCTGTAATTATAAGCAGCCTGACTTGGACGATGCATCAGTGGATAATTATAAACAAGGTGTTAAATGAGGGAGGGCTAATTTGGACTGTGTGTAATTGTAACTATATATTGAACCTACCACAACATGAAAAGAATAGAAAACACTGACACAGATTAAGTGTACACACATTTAATGTGTAAAAGATTTTACACACTGTAAGCATAACAGAGGTGATACACAACAGCCAGGAGGTATAGCGTGGTTCACAGGTGAGGGTGGACAGGTCGGAGGACGAGCGCATCGAAAGTCAATAAAATCCTCTAAACGAGCGCCGACAGGACAAAGTCTCTTTTGCTTAAACAAATACTTAATGTTGACGCCTGTGTTCAGACAGCAGTTGCAACGTCCAGTAAAACAAATGTAACCATGACGGATTTACAGCATTTAAACACAACACTTAAACACCGTATCAATATACAGTACACCAATATATTGCATAAGGTCAGGGGTTATTAGTCAAGTATTACTACAGCTGTTTCTACCGAAGGGTAGGAGAGATGGCTTTGATTCTAGTCACCGTCTGCATCGGTGGCAGAGCGTCAAACACAGAACCGCAGAGGAATGTTTTCACACCAAAGAAGCTGGACTGGACCAAACTTCAGTGAAATGTCTTTTTCCCACCGCTGTGACCTAACACGGGACAATGTTTGTGAGTGTTCTCCTCCTCTTTCCTCAGGTTTCTGCAAAGACCACAATACTGCTCATGCTAACAATACTAGCGGCTCCAGCCGGTCACGCCATCATATTTTTTTGGTTAGAGTGGCTTCACAGGGGCCGCGTGAACTCAAATCTGTCTGGTTTGAGGAAAGAAAATTCCGAACACTCGAGCAATGGAATGGGAAAATACCTTGAAGTACATTGACTCCCTATGTAACTACTGACCGCTCACCCGGCATAAGTATCAAAGTAGCAGATTTAAAATCTTCGTGTGATTATTTTTCACATTTAAATAAACAGGATCCAGATAAACCTGTGATCCCGTTATGAAGTGATTACAGTAGATACGACAGCATCCTTACGTTTCAGTCAACATTATTATCCCTACAGATGACAGACTAATGCTTACTGGCAGATGTCAGAGCTATCTAGCAAAAAAAGATTCATTGTTCTCTGGTATATATATAATCTCTATTTAAAATCTCATAAAGTGCATATGAAGACAAGAGCATAGACAGGATATGATAATCATTAAAACTGCTTTGACAAACAATATAAATATGGCTTCATGGGTGACCTTTATCAACCGCTGTTACGGTTTAGTGAAGTGTTTGACAGGTGAAGGCCTGCGTGCTGAGTCCAGGTGTGTACAGGTGTGTGCTGCACGTCAGGTGAGAAATACCAGTGGGGTCACCAGTCCATGCTGGTTATTAACAGCTTTGATTCGGCTCACAGACGCTGGGTCACTGCTTCCTTATTACTGCTGATTTGTCAGGGTTGATTGTGCGATTGCACCGATATGCGCGTCCTAACTTAAAGGCATGGGGAGACGCTGACAGAAGTAAACATGATTATATCTGCCTGCCATTTGGGATGATAATCGCAGGACAAGCATTGAGAAAAGACCACAGATGTAGAATCTGAACCCTTTTCTAAAGGACTGCACTGAGTGGAAACAGCTGGATCAAATGACCCACCATCACTGAGACCTCTTATAATCTCAATTTTAAGGAGATCTTTCCTTCCGGCATCAAACCGACAACCAAAACTCTCCCACTGAGAGACTGGATAGCAGGTCTCTTCTCTATCGTGGCCCCATTGGTGGCCCAGTCATGTCTGTCACATACATGTTGGTCCTTTTCTGTCTGATTTCTGCTGCTTAAGTGGGGGAGAAATAAAAAAATGAATCGGACTGATAAAAACTACAGGGGCTTGATTGTTGCCCTAAATACTTCAAGGGTGATTTCAAACACAGTATTTTTTTTTATAAAATGAGGTGAACTACAGTAGATGTAACAGAACTGTCACATGACTCCCTCAAGGGTGGTCCGCCTCTACAACCGCGTTGAAGTCGTCATAAAAAAGGCAGTTTGCATTGCTTGTGTGGGGAAGTTTAGGACATACAGTTGAAGTTCAGCGTCGGCTCTTCAGTACGGAATTTGGTTCTGGTAATACTGCAGCATGTCATATGTTTTGCTCCTGTTGAGAACATGAACGTGAGGAACGTTAGAGTCTGTTTCTCTGCTGCTCCCATCTTAGCAGATCCCATTTTTCCCCTTTTCTCCTTACCTGCTGCTGAGGAAACAGCTTTGGATGACTTTAATGATGAAGGCTGCTGCCTCTTTCTCGCTCATTTGAGGATTGAAGCGACCTCTGATGAAAAAACAAACCGATTTCTGGTCACATGGTACAGAAACCATCATAACTAAAGTAAACCACTGCTGGACTTACTTGAGAAGTTTAATGGTTTGTCCTCTGAAGCATGGCAGTCCAGTGTCCAGCATCAGGGTAACCAAGGAAACCACTGCATCCATGTAGGGGCTTCAATTTCAAGCAAATAAGAATGAGTGTTCTACCAGGTGACTCCTGTTTTGGGGCCTCTTCAGAGCGTGTTTCTTACCGCACTGCCAGATATCCCCGGACACACATCTCCATGAACCATTTGAACGGCGTGGCCTCCATTTTCCCCCCCATGATCATCACCATCTCATCAGTCAGCTTGATGTCCGGCTCCCAACCGAGGTTACCTCCAGGAGAGCTCTCGAACATAAACCCGAAGTCTGAAGAGCGAGAAATTAGATTCAAACAGGCAGATGGTTAACTTTAAAACAACAGGGTGAAGTCCACGTCTGCCAGCTTTGGGGTTCTGTCATGTTCTACCAATGTGGATGAGGTGACCCTTGCTGTCCAGCATGATGTTGCCATTGTGTCTGTCCTTGATTTGCAGCAGGAAGAGCAGAAGGCTGTAAGCAGCCATGCTGCGGATGAAGTTGTAGCGAGCCTGTTGGGTGGAAAACTCCGTCACCATTACAGAAAACCAACATCACGATGCTTTTCAGGACAGAATTTGTGCGTTGAATGTGATGTGCACCAACTTAATGATAACACAATCACCAAAACACAACAAACCCGCCAGGAATTCTCAATTGACAAGCAACAAAAAAACAGTTGTAAAGACCCACTGCACCTTCTGAAAGGCGAGGGTGGATTCGTCTCCGTACTGATTCCGGAAGTAATCGTACATCCCAAAGTCTGTCTGTCTGCCCAGCTGGTCCCTGGA
Organism: Takifugu flavidus; assembly: GCF_003711565.1. Classification (NCBI taxonomy): domain Eukaryota; kingdom Metazoa; phylum Chordata; class Actinopteri; order Tetraodontiformes; family Tetraodontidae; genus Takifugu; species Takifugu flavidus. The sequence continues at coordinate 2,756,617 of NC_079539.1, forward strand.
CTTGCAGTCTGGGATGCATTCGATCACTCCACACTGGGAAAGATAATCGGGTCAGAACTTCAACAGTTTTCTGTATCTTTAGCCTGCATTATTATGCAGTTTCTTTCATAAAACATCTGTACAGCTGCTCAAACATGGTGGTCAGAGTCATATGATTGACTTCAGGTCTGTAATATAAAGAGTAAACACGTGGACTCGTACTCCTGGTGCTGTGGCCACCACTCTGTAGGGAAAGACGAACAGATCCAGGCCAACAAGCTGGAAGATGTTCTTAAAAAGCCCAATGATCTGCAGGGCGAGCATGTCCTGCAGGAACACAACAGAAAACAAATTCAGGTACCTCTCCTAAAACATCACAGCAGTGAGGCCCGTCATCATCGTCTGTACCTGCCGGCAGTCGTCTCCTACTTTAAAGATGGCCGCCTGCCAGCAAACCCGGCTTGACGCGTCTGAATTCTGGTCATCGACTGAATCTGAGGTGCAGCGGAGACCCTCCCTCTCCAGTTCACTCACGCCGCACCGCTTCACCTTGAACTTGGCCAGGTAGGGCGCCTTTGCAGCACTGGAATGACACACCGACGCATCAGACAATAATAATACAATGAGAAGCAGCACCTGCATGTGTTCTTTGTTTAACAATACTGCCTCCATCTTTAAAAAAACAAAACAAATCACCCTGATGAAAATGCACCATGTTGTTACCTCTGCATAGGTGTTCCCGATTTGTAGTCAATGTCCAGCACTACGGCTTCAGGGTTACTGGGCAGGTAGCATCCTGAAACACGGACAGAGAACCGAACGAGTTTCAGAGAAGAAGAAAGAAAGAAGCCCGATACTGAGGCTCACTAAAGGTGTTTATAACTGATTTAATATTTGGAAGCCAGTAATACAATATAAACAATACAGTCCATAACATTTAAGTGGACATTTTAAGATCAATATGACCTTGAAGAGAAACTTGTTTTTCCTGTTGCTCGTACCTTGCTGCACTTTGATATCGGACAGAGCTTTGAGACAAGCTCTTTTCCGCTCCTCTCCCTTTGGAACAGGCCTGAAAAATAAAAGCAAAGACAATTTTACATGACCAACTCATGTCCTCATTTGCAGGGGTGCAGTTTATGATTATATACTCATGTATAGAATTCATATAAACCCAGACTGCATTCTCGTTTAGTTTGATTCTACTTGTTTGTTACTTAGACAGAGATTAATGGTGAGAAACGTACTTGATGATTGCAGACACGTTGGTGATCTTGTTGAAGAAGTCAAATTCTCTTTGGTAGAAGTCTTTGGCTGGACCTGACAAAGAACTTGTGATCTCCTCAACCATCTGCTCCAACAGATCCCCGATGTCAGCTACACACACAAAATTGTCAGAACAGTTATACTGTGTAAATGTTAGATTACTGAGGATTTCCTCACGAAACCATCAAAACAGTAGCCACACTCTTGATGACAGACAGAGTGTCTTTGTCTTTGTTTTTTTGAGTCTGTACTCACGATCTTTTTGGTGTCCCTCTTCATCCACGAAGATGTTGGTCTTCATGTTCCAGATGAACTGGTGAGCGAGAAGCTGAGAGGTCTGTGCAGCCCACAGGATGTACTCCCTCACATAACCCATCTGAACGGGGCAGAAAGTTCATCAATGGTGCTTCTTCCAATATTCCATTAAATCACGGTGAGAACTTTGTTATCGTCTCTGAGTTATCCTGATATGTGAAAAACAGGTCTCACAGCACACACCGTACTCGGTCATTTACCTTGTCATAACGTAGAGCTTGAACAATCTGAGGAATATAGAACAATATGGCGTCCTGCGAAGAGAAAAGAAAATGAAAGTTGCTTTCAAGACAGCAGCGGCCTTCTGATTGATCTACGATTATACGGATGTGTGGGGCTCACTGGAGGAAAGGAGCGCAAAACCTTCACGCCGTATTGAGCGGTGAGAGGATGAGGAGGGTACATGCTGCTGAAGTAGGAGAGACCGGTGGGCGGGTCTGCTGGAGCCCAACACAGGATGTGGCTCAGCTCAGGAGAGTCGGCATCGATGGTGTGCCAGGTCACCAGAAACTGGGAGGATGAGACGAAAGACAGGACAGTGCACTCAAATCTCAGTCCCTAAGCTGCATTAATGTCCACCAAGATGTGGAGAGAGTTCAGTCTTAATGCTTTTAAATGATCTCACCTTGACGGCCTCAGGTACATCACTGACAGCTCCGGGATCCATCCTTACTAGTCGTGTTACTTCTGCAACTATGGCATCGTTTTTAAACCTTTAGAACAAAAAGTAAATAAGGTAAATAAGTTGCAATGATAAATGAGCAATGTACTTATTTTAGACTTTCATAATTCATCATCAGCACTTAAATCCTGACTGACTGGATACCTTGTCGGTAGCTGGATAGCCAAGTATGGTGAAATGTCCCAGGCCAGGTTCACATTGTCCTTCCATTGTTTCTCAGTCAGACTGATGTATTTGGACCTCCAGTTGGCAATGCTGGTTTCCACCGACTGCTCCATGGAGATGGCCAGCTCCTGAGTGGACAGGGGGTTGTACCACGTCATCAGGCGTTCAATCTCGCTGGCCTGGAACGACAAACATCAGTGAAGAGCAGCAAAATGGAGAGTCGTGTTAAAGCGGGAAAATAGCGAGACCTCACCAGCAAAGCCAGCAACAGCGTCCTGCGTTTCATGTAGTACTTGTGAAGCTGTGTCCCTCTGTTGCTCTTCTTGGAGGTGCCTACATCACAGAGACAGCAAATGTAAACTCTGTTCTAAGACCTTTGACCGCAGTGTCAAAGGTCAGATACAGTTAAGAGCTGGAACTGAGAGATTGCTATAAATGAATGTAGACCTGATTTCTTGGATGCTGTGGACACGCCACTGGACAGTGGATAAGTGTTGATCCACCCCTGGGCGCCCTGCTGGGAGCGAGAGCTCGAGTCGATGTTGCTCCGGAGGTCGGCAGCGTTCATCACCGACAGACTGTTCAAGGATGGATCCTGATTATCTACGCGCATGAATAAAAGAGACTTAGGATACGCAAAGACACCAGTCTACAGTCTGCAAAGAAACAAAATTAACTCAGCGTCAATTAACTCAACTCCAGAGTCAATGATGACGTCTTCGTAAAGAAAAACACTTAAATATGGTTGATGATGGGAGAGTTTCTAAAGAGCGGCATGAGTGGGATCAGTTAGTCTTCTGGGCTTGTCATGGTCATGCATTTGAAAGCGAAGACACTCGACAGCATCTTCACGTAGGAAGGAGAAGCGGGCCACCGAGTCTGGGTCAGATTTGTTTAGAATCCTGTTAATGCACTGATGCAGTAGGGGAGGGTCGATTAATCTGATCCAGGATCGAGGACTGGTCTACCTGACGCCATTGGGAGTGTATGAGAATGAAATCATGGCTTTTCTCTTGGTCGTCGGTAATGAACAGGATAGGCTGGTCTGGGGTGGAAGAAAAACAGCATTTTAAATTGGATGTTTCTTCTTTCAGTCCCAAGTTGTTCTAGGAGAGGGGCAGGCAGGGGGTCTGACATGATGAATTATCATGCATTTTGACGCAACTGCCAAATTTGTGTCTTTCCTTATCGCTGCTAATGAATTAAAAAATCCAAATCGGGCTTTCAGGAGGAGCAGGAGAAGGAAGCTACAAGAAGCATGGACCAAACGTTGTGATGAAAAAATTAGCAGCATTGTAAGGACAAGAAGCGTCAAATTTGACATGCGTCATGTAAAAAAAACCATAAACATGCCCCCGTTGCAATGCAGTCCTTGGTCCACCGCATTAGGCTTACTTAAGATAGATATTGGAGAAGTGCTGGACACGATAAGCGATCCAAATATCCCGGCAGAGAGCGAGCTGCTCGGGGCTGCAGTAGTACCAAGCTCACCGGGTGGAACCAAGTGGCACGCCGCCAGGTACTTCTTGTCGGACAGGATGCTGGCATAGAAGCGGATTATGATGCTGATGTCCTCGCGCAGGTTCTTGTCACCTTGGGTGGGAAACTTTGGAGCCCCACTAAAAAGACAATGATGTCGAATTAATTAAGAGTTTTGATCAGAATCAGAATCAGGGTACTTTATGATGATGATGATGAAATAATGGATGTTTTTACTCATAGAGTAACATCAATGGAGGCCAGTCAGAAGCAGGGGTTGGCAGGGTGTCTCAACCTTCCTAAGAACAGTGATGATGATGATACCTGAAGTAATCGAAGGCTGTAGAATAAATCTTCTCTCTGAGCACATTTCGTACGGTTGCATTGGTGAGGACGTCAGAGTGGAGCAGAGCCAGAGCCAGAGTCAGCAACCTGCCACACAAACACGTCTGATCACTTTAGGCTACACTTGGAGCAGTCAGCGCGCTCTAAACCACGAAGAGCCACCAACATCTATTTTAACACGTAACTGAACAGACAACTCCATAGCTATGTTTGTGGTGACGTACCTGAAACGAGGTCCAATGGCCGCGACGTGGCGGTTGAGGCTACTATTGGCCCCACCTACGTTGAGGGACAGTGACCGCTGTAACAAAGTGCCGAAGATTTCTACTTGATCTGCGCTGGAATATTTGGCGATCTCAAACCTCTGGACTAGAAACTAAAGGAAAAAATTCGGGAGACGATAAGTGACAAAGCAGAGGATTAAGACAAGTATGTCAGGAGCAGATGTTTTTAAATCTAACCTCCAGCCATATGTGATGAGGGGTAATATCTGGAGGGCAGGGGATTGGCTGACTCTCCTCTGATGCGGCCAGAGGATCAGCCTCCACTTGAGTGTCTGAGAACAAGCCCTTCTTCAGCTCAACTGTCATCTGCCACGCTCCCGCCATCTCACGCATGAACTTTAAGACAGTAACAATAACGTAGGCATTACTGAGATGCCCACAGGTAGAGATGAAGACAGTGGCAGCAGAGTATAAGAATGATCGTTACCGGTACTTCCACTCCAACACGAGCTGCCAGCAGCCATTCCCAGCAAGCAATGGCAGTTTCCATGCCATGTGCTGTGAACATCTTGAGAGGAGACCAGCAGAGGTGGTGCAGGAGCTGTGGATCGCATTCTGGGACGAGAAAAGTAACAGCTCACCGATTAATCCGGCACCTTAAAACATGTCTGTGGTGAAACATTAACAGGCACAGAGGAAGATGAAACCTTTGCTGCTGATGAGCAACGCGGCCAGTTTGAACATGGCCTCGGTGAAAGCCTCAGGCTGGCCAGAGTCTAAAGCTTCTCCCATCTGCTTGATCATCAGCTGGCCAAGATCAGACAGCCCACGGACCGCCTGAGCAAAGTGGATCATCCCGGATACCTGCAGATAAACGGGAAATCAAGTGAATCATGAATAAACTCCAAATAAATCACAACCGTAGTAGACCCGAATGCTGATTTGTTAGCCCCACCTCTCCAGCGTATCGGTTCCTGAGGTTGAGGGAAGCCATGAAATTAGAGTAGTCTTTCTTCACACAGGCAGGTCTCTCAGTCAGCTGAGTGGACTATAAGTAAAGGAAATCGATTACTGTATATTAAAAAAAAGCATTATTCTAAATGCTATGCTTTAATTTCTATATAAAACCTTATTTTTCATTTGTCTTGTTGACTAAATATACCAAGTCCATCTGATGTCTGATGGCAGGGTCGTATTGTTATTTCCATGTTATTCTCCACATGAAATAAATATTCTGGCTGAACTAATCTAGGATCGTCAGAAGCAATCGTACAGCCCAGTCTGTGACCTACCCCCAGTGTTGTGCTCTGTCTGTTGTAACCAGCGAAGTGCAGGATGCTCTCAGTGGCCATGGCCAGGCCCGTGTGCTGGGAGAGACCCGACACCCAGTTCTGATGTTTGTTCAGATACTCCTAAAATACAACACATGACAGACTGAGTAAAACTGCTAAGCACTCCTGTAATCGTTCAATTGTTTTATCATTTTAAAATGATACCTGGAGGTGTGATTTGGTGACAGATGGTGCCCACTTCATGGCTTCTTTAAGGATCTCCCCACACCGTGCAGCAAAATCCTTTACTATGCTCTGTATGTAAAATCACACAAAATGGTTATCTTAGATAATGGTTAGTGAGACAATATGGAGTCAAAACTGATAAACATACTACCTCTCTCGCTTCGTAAGTATCAGGAACAGTGATTCTGTGAGGCGTGTCTGGGATGTCATAATAGGGCTGGTCCTTGTGAATGTCCTGTATCAGGCCATAAACATCGCCGCTCGTGTTAGGGTGAACGTGTAAATGAAAATGATCGAAGATGATCCGTCCGTGTTTGGGATGACTTACAGCACTGAGAGACAGGGAGAGTGTCTGCAGGATGTCCAGCATGGTCCGCAGCACACGGCCACTCCATAACAGGTGGGGGAAGCTGAGGATGGAAAAATACTCTGAATCCTGGCTCTGAATTCTATAAAAGGTGTCATGTGTGTCGCTGTGCGCTTACGTTTCAGCCAGGCCTGACAAATACTTGTCAGCCACTCTGCGAATCCTCTTGTGGATGTGATTGAAGTTGACCAAAAGGAACTGAGCGTGACGTTCGAGCTCCTCCTCGTGGGCTTTGGTTTTTGGCTAACAATGGAGCGTTTGATGAGAATTATTAGCAGATTTGTAAGTAATGATTAAATATATCCTTAAATATTGGAAACTGTGGAAATCACTTAAAGAAGGGATTGAAAGGACCTCAAAACAAGATGTGAAGTAGTAAATCAACATATCTTACCTTATCAACCATCATTTGTAGGAAGACCTCAAAGACTTTGTCGCTCACAGCAATCACACACTGCATCATTCCTGGAGTGAGATTAAATGTTCATACAGTCTGTGTGACAGATGAGTAAAAGTGAACTGACTTTACTAACCAGACTTATCCTTCTGTATTGCTCTGTCTTCAAAATATCGAAACATGACCTGAAAGCGGTCAGAGTCCAGAGAGTACAGCATCCTGTGAGAGTAGAGAGACCCAGGTAAACAGTTCTGACCACCGGGCTGATAGAGATGTACTTTTTTTTTGTTTAAATACCTCATATATTCTAATCTGTACACAGAAAGCAAATATGTAGACATGGCGAAGTCCAGTTTGTTGATGAGCGCGGCGACTTCTGGGGGAGGATCAAGCAGGTTGATGATAGTGCTGCGCAGGTCGTTCAGCTCCGCCTTAAACGCAACAAACATCAGTTCTGGAAGGGCTTTAACGTGTGCAGACGTGCACATGCGTGTAAGTGTGTACTCATACTGGTGTGACGGTGTCGTTCTTCAGGGCAGAGTTATACTGCAGTTCTGAGCGTAAAGGTTCCCCACTGGGAAACGTGAGCAGCGGCGATTTAGTGGCGATCTCACAAACTCCCTCGTACCACTCTGCCGGCCACAGACCTGCAGATTTATGAGAAGTAACATGGAGTATTCTTAAAAATGAATTATTTAAGTTAGATATTAGGACTCATATAAGTTATATATATATATACAGTATAAGTTATATATATATATATATATATATCAAGAGGGCTACCTGAGCCCTCCACTGCAAATCCCATGACAACAGAATAGAGCCAAAAGTCCCTGAAGAGTTTCTGCAAACGGGGCTTTGCTTCCTTTATTGGTGGCAACCTTTTAGTCAGCTGAAAGAAAAAAGATTACTGCTGTTAATATGTTGCTACTGAGACACATAAAGGTCCAAATGGGCCAATGATGAGAATTAGAGAACAAATTTACCACTGCAATGACTGGAATCAGGACACCAAGGTTGCCTGCACTGCTTGATGCCTGGAGAGACAAATATCAGCCCCTCAGCACGGTGCCCATAAATCGCTCGACAAAACACTAATTCTTCAGCTATCTTTAGCACCACAGTGTCGTACCTTCAGAGCAGGGCCTTTGTCTGAGGCCCTCTCGCTGGCTCTTTTCCCTTCGAGGCCCAGCTGAACGAAAAGCTCCAGCAGGTTGACGAGCAGCTCATCCACCATTTGCTCAGCTTGAAGATTGGCCGCTATATTACCCAGGGCATTTATCACAGCCAAGGAGCAGTGCCTACATGCAGAAGAGGGGAAATTTAAGCAAGTTTGACACGTGCTCACACTTTAAGCATCAGTGTAACTGCATGGTGTTGTGTGTGACCTGTATCCATGGTCCTTGTAGTCTTTGGTAGAATAGACCATGGAGCTAGCTTTGACGCTTATCTGCTGGAATAAATTCCAAACTTCCTGGTAGATGTATTGCTAAACGAAAGAATGTTTTGGTTTAGACATGATCTACAGGGCAAAAGGAGAAAGTAACAAATATTACTGCTTACATTGCCAGTTATGACCATGCAGCCAAGCTGGTCGATGATCAGCACGTCGAGTTGGGAGGGAGGCTGGCAGAACTTCTGCTGCAGGATCTGAAGGATGGGCTCCATTACTCTGGGGGTGTCCCTCAACGCCACAGCGATGTGACCCAAAGCCCGGATGGTATGGTCCGGAATCAAGTGAGCATCCCTGGGCACGAGAGATGAACAGCATAAATGCACTTGTATTACTTCTCCCAAATTCCGTATAAAAGACTCACTTGTCATTTTCCTGATAGATGTAGAGACGGTTGGACAAACTGGCCAGAAAAGCTTCTACAATGACATTATCCATCGTCAACCCCGCCTTCAGGCACCTGAACAGAAAAATATCGATTCAGTAATAGATTAAGGCACCGCTGAGTGAAGGGTGTGACACATGTTGAGTGCATTGGTGAACTAACCTGCAGATGTTATCGATGGCGATGTCTCGGAGCTGTTCGTACATAGAGGGCTGGCTCTTCTTGCTTGAATGGGTACTGAGAGTAGACTGGGAGTGCTCATTGGTCACGTGGATCTTAATCTCACTTCCACCTTAAAAACAAAAAAAGAGGTTGAAAATAAATACCCCAGATATATCAGCCTAGTAAAGAAGGGCAGACCGCTGCTCTGCCCGCTGTGGCGTTACCTGGGGTGTACTGGCTGTGGTACTTGTACAGCTTCACCAACACTGGAGACGGCACCACCAGGAAGTCCCGCAGAGACATGGTGACGGAGTGCGCCACCACAGGAAAACGCTCACACAAACGACCCAAACCCTGAAGACGCAGACACCCATGGTCAAACTTTGATTGCAATGTATGACAGTGAGCCTCCAGTACGCCACCAAAGCACAGAATGTCACCTGTAAGCAGCAGATGAGGAGGGGCATGTGAGCGATGATGACTTTACTGGATGTCTTGGACTGTAGCTTCTCCGACAGCTTTGTGCAAAGGTTCTCAGCTCCTGAATAAAGGAGTAAAGAGAGGAATAATGCAGGGATGGAAAGCTGTGACTTCCTGTCCGAGCAGAAGGCGGCTCACCTTGCTCTTCCGTCACAGCCCACACCATGATGTCCACGCAGGCAGCGTTGGCCTGGCAGCGCAGCTTCAGGGGGCTCAGTTCGCTCTGGAGGTACTCCACGTCGTGTAAGATCCTCTGCAGCTCCGACTGGCTGCTGCTGAACTGCTCCAGCACAAAGTCATGGACCTCCTTCACGTAGTCTGTCTGCAGGTCTGAAGAGGATACGGGGGAAGAATGATGTAATACTGCAAATAACTATTATAGGATGAGAACCTGGCCTTATTTACCTTTTAAATTATACAGCGTGTCTCTCAGCATTTTAAATATGGCGACATAGAGAGGATCACTGAAGGTTTTGTAGTAGAGATGATGACCGGGATTCAACTGTTAAAAGAATTCAAGCAAACGAAATCTCTAAAATGACAAATAATGTTGACAAGAAGCAGAGAGGCGTCTGCGGTCCTACCTCCAGAACCTCTGCCAAGCAATCGTCCAGTGATTTCAAAAAGGGCTCAGACACAAACTGTTCTACCTGTTTTAGAGAAACGTGGATGTAGTTCAATATTTGTGCAGCATTGTTTATCTTCTCTCAAATCTGTTTAGCTGCTAACCATGTGGAGCAGCTGTCTTAGCATATCCAGAGGGACATCAAACTCTCCAGAGCTGCTGCCAGTGAACAGGGGAGACAAAGAGAAGCTGGAGCTGATGGTGGAGAAGTAGTAATCAGGGTCCACGGCGCTACCATCAGGAAGGTATGAACCTGAGGAGAGGATGAAGTATTCCTTTAAACTGGTTCCATACTGGTGTTCCTTAAAGCTTAGTATGCATTCGTACCTTCAAAGTACTGAGCGGAGGGGTCAGCGGGGGAGCTGGGAGTCAGACAGGCTCTCTCTGGACTGGCCTGGCAACACAGAAAAGTAATGTCCCACACATGCAAAGAGCTACATTTTGGGTTTTATTTCCTCTACCTGTTGTGATGGACTGGACAGAGAGGAGCCTTTACGCCTCAGAGTGTCTCCCTGACACACCGTGAGCAGAGGGCTGGGCAGGATGGAGCGGAAGTCGTTGAAGGAGCGCCGCTGGGCGGCATCGGTCTCGTCAGCAGAGGGCAGGACAGGAGCAACCGGTCGGGGGAAGAGCTTGGAGAGCAAGGGTTCGTCTGTGTTGCTGTATCTTCCAAAAGCTCTGGCTACACCCAGGAGGGTTGGTACAACATACCTACACAGGTATTCTAGACAGGAAAAGATTTAAAGGAGGCTGAAATACTGACATATCATAGAAATAAAATACATTATTTAAGTACCTCTATCATGAGCCTCCGGGTTTTTGCAGATCATTTGCAGGACCTGCATGATGTCCATGATTGCCTCCAAGATCTGAAAATAAGGATCACATACTGAGACTCCGGCAGGAGGCTTTCACATCAGTGCCCTTGTTCTTGACTCCCACTTTTCCCACGTTGTACCTTTACATTATGTCCATTGTTTGACATTGTTGCAGGGCCCCCCTCCCTCTGTTCCCTGTCATTTATCTCTACACTGTCCAATTGTACTGAAAGCCATGACTGGCTCCTTACATTAGAATCTTGCTTGAGAAAAAGGATAAAGATTAAAAAGTAACACTCACCCTTCCTCGTAACGTCTCATCACGCTGAGCAACATCTGAGAGCACTGTTACAAGGGAAAAACTGAAGTTTTCTGCAACAGGAAGTTTCTCTGAAAGACAGGAAGTCATATCATTAAAACTTAAAAGGTTGCAGGTCATGAACTTGAAGATCAAACATTATGAACAAATTACACATGCAACCTTACCTCTTCCTTTATGTTCTGAGCTTTCCTCAATCCACTGAACTTTAGGAAGCCCTTTAAGCAGCCCAAGAAGGTACGGAACAATAACATCTCTGTGCTGCAAAGGTAATGCACAGCACGTTACTCAGCTGACGACGCTGTATCACCTAATGCCACTTTAATTTGGTGCTTCTCTAGTAACGAGGAAATAAGAAGCAATGATTACCTGCAGGTTTGACTCTACTAGAAAGATTCCCAGTGCAATAACAGCATCCCTCCTTCTCTCGTCCAGTTGGTAGACTCCTCTGAAGTCCACGGGACACATGCATTGTAGCTTTTGGACCTGTTAGACAACAGTACCAAGAATGCTCCGTCAACTCCCATTTTACCCAACACCTCACTTAGTTTAAATAAAAATAAAAACATAAAATGAGCAGATAACTTTTTTTTAAATCTCTTATCCACTATTGGTGGTTTCAAATGAAGTTTTAACACAAAATGCAGCCTTTAAAAGACCCCTAGTCCTGAATAATCACATGGCTAATTTGCAGAACCATTAGCAGTAATGATTCTCTGACCTGAATGTGCAGCAGGAATGAGGCCAAAGCAGTTACATTAATTATTTAATACTTATTAAGTCTTAATTAACCTAAAAGCTAAAAAGGGCCTCTCCATCGGGAAAATTTAAAAACCACAATTTATTATCCACCAGCAGCCCGAAGCTTTAGAACCAGGGAGGAGAGGAAAACATTTCTAATTAAATAATGAATGATGCAGCATCATTCTGTACCAGCTGCCAACAGCGGATGCAACTGAAAATGCTGTCACATCTGGCAGAAATAAGCAGGAAGCAGCAAATAAATAACCCTTAAAAAATCACTGTCAGCACACAGCAATACTAAACGTGCACGTTAGTGTGCACACGTTCACATAAAGAAGGCAGATCCACAGGAAGCAGCAACCATGGAAGAGTAAGAAAGCACGTCATCTATTGATTGGGCCACGTTTTGACTGTTGTATTATGTAGACAGTAGTTATGGAGATATATTCACTATGCAGAGCTGTTCCTTTCTGACTGGACTGTAGCAGCAAAGTAAAAGGACGTGTGTGCTCATAGATGTTGACACCACAGACGTCAAGAGGGTGAGAAGTGATGAGCGAGAGGGTGTGTATGAACAAACCCTGCAAACTGAACAAAGTGGGACGTATATATGCATAATTCATGATAAAAGATAATGCTCTCATCTCTTTAAGAGCTTAAGTTGGCGGTCTTGTGGTCTGCTATAATCCCTATCTTGTAAATCCTTAATTGCTGAGTCAACAGAGCTGCATTTATGTTGCAGCGATTTACTGTAGGTGTGCCTGTTTAGGCTTGTTTAAACTCTGAGTGAACAATAACACACTCCTTCAGATGAGGCTCCCTTCAGTCACAGCAAGATTAACCAGTTTGTGATGATTTCTGTGTGTGTGAGAAACAACATTTAACTCATAAAAGGGCTCCACAACAATACAGCAGTCATTTCCAGTGAGGACAAAAACACCAATGATGATTAGACCTAAGACTTAAACTATCTGTTTTGATGAGAGTGAAATCCAGTAGAAATAGACTGAAAAAAGTATGGCAGATTTGCACATGGTTAAATTAATAATCATGAATGGATTAAAGCTTTTTTGTCAATAAGCGTTCAAGATACACACCTAACATTTCAATACACTAGCTAAATTGTGATTTATTACCATATTATGGCTTATACGTCCGTGACAAATTCTAAAATAATCAATTAAAGATGAATATTACATTTTTTCTGTCATCACTCAGGTCACCAAAGATTAACTACAGGTTACAACCGCTAACATTAGCCGATGCTGGCTAGCTTTGGATCGTTAACACCATGTAGTGTTTTAAATCTTTAATTACAGAGACTTAGACCAGTATATTAGTGCACTGCTTCTAAACTGCCACCACACAAGGCACCGGTAATTTAGGAGGTGAAGGACGGGCCTACGGTGTCAAAGACTCGGGCAGGTATTAGCTTGTTCCTGCCGTTAGCTACCACCGCAGACATTACCTTGTCCACGGGCGCCTGCTGGTGAGCTGCTAAAGACCGGGCCAGAGACAAGACGGTGTTAAAGTAAAATCCTCTGCTTCCCCCTCCATTTAGAGACATGTTTGCAGGCGCCTCAATAATACTGCAACATAAACATCTTCTTTCATTTGTCCCAAGGAGGAGCAAAAAAAAGAGTCTGTAGTGACACCTACGGTAAGCGTGAGGTCCCAAAACGCACAAGTAAAGTTCGCTTTTTTCCTGTTGCTTCAGTTTCCTCCTTCTCTCCCCTCACTGCGTATCAATCCTACTATAAATACGTGGGGACATCTTTAAACTTGCACTCTCTGGCATTTTTGTCATTTAAATGTATCCTTCCTTTCCAATAGCTTTTTTGATGGCATCTCACTGTGTTGCCCTTCCAACCTCCAAAATGACCTCCTAAAATAACTCCCATATCAATAAATGTAAACAAGTGAGAGCAACGCATGCCAAGAAAATAACAGTCAGATGATATTTTATTTTGAGCATCCATGTTAGACACAGACTTAAGGCACAACACGTGGGTCCGTTTTCTTGTTCGATGGAATGAAGCAATGAGAGATCCTGATATATTAAAATAACTGTACATCTAGATGTGTGCAAGAAAAATGCATTAGATGAAACGGATAGCTGACTGTGCACATGTAATTAGGACAATTAACTGCATTCATGTAAACACAACAGACTGGCAAACATCAGTTTGTGTTCAGATCATAAAGTCTTGACACAGTTTCAAATCATCATCTGCTGTAAAAGGCAAGGGCAATTATTATGACATTGTTTAAAGATCAAACAAAATCTGCAATCAATTCCAAATAATCCTCAACCATCCACCTTTGACATTCTGGAATGGAAGGCACGGTGGCGTAACTCAAACACAAGTCAAAAGACAACAGATTCAAGCATAAACGTGCATGTTTTTACAAAGATCGCACGTATCCTCAGACATCCGTCAATGAGTCGATCATCAAATTTGGCACAACTGCAGCATGTGTAACTGGATATAATATTAATAAAATATTTAGTAACTAATTACATACAACACTGAATTATTCACAATCTGAAAAGATCTCAGCAAGAATCCTAAAATACATACAACACCCCCAGGTTAAAAAAAACATTCTGAAACCTGTAAAAATTATTCAAATCACTTCTGTCACTTTTTTAGGCAAAGTCTGTTTCCTCTTAGTCCCTAAAATGTTATTTAGAGATGGATTAATTTAAGGCATTAAGTTGTTCATGCACCCGTACGGTACCTGTTTGGCTTAGGCAGAACGTGTTTCCTGGGTTGATCGTTTGACTTGTTTACATTTTTTTTCCTTCAATTTAAAAACTTTTAAAATATTTTTTTAAAAATACGAGGATTGAGTCTCCAGTCTGGTGCTGTTGCACGGAGGCAAATCTTTCACTCAAAACCGTGGTGTTGTGCATAAAATCAAGAAAATACCCATAATCCCTTTCTGTCTGTCTGAGGATTGCTTAGAGGTAGATATCAGAACCTAGAAGCAGGAGTTTAAGGCGACGGTCCGGAGTCCTGCCCTGTCCAACCTCTCCTCGAGCAGCACCGTGTCGTCCTGTTCAGTCCGTCTTCCAAACCATGTTTAAGACCTTCACCACCTCCTCGTAGATGATGAAGACGATGGCCACGTCCAAACACACTCGCCCCAGCCGAGGAACGGTGCCTTTGTAGAACCTGGATGAGACAAAATCACGGAGGAGCCATTAGATACTGAGGACAGACACAAAGTGCAACTTCATATAATGAAACATTGTCCCTGGAACAGGAACAGGAACAACAGGAAGGTATCTTTATCTGAGCTGTTTTCCTGCCCATCTTCTACCAGAAACCCCCCACGGGTCACGAGTGTGGACTTACGCCTTCGGACCCTCGTGCTTCATGATCTTCACCGCGCAGTCCAGCGTGCTTTTGTACTTGTGAGCTTCGAGACCCTGTCAGAGAGGACGCGCACAGGTCAGGAACCCTGCCAGCAAGCGGAGCCTGGAAGACCTCGTCACAGCACCCACCTGCATTCTGGTCTTGATGACGTCGAGGGGGGTGTTCCCGAACACGCTGGCAGCGCCAGCGAAGGCTCCGAACGCACCGGTTACCATGGGGTTAATGGCTTTGTTGGGGTCGTCCCCTTGGTGATTCACAAGAACAAGTCATTTCAGAGCTTCAGCTCAGGTCGCGAGTGTGTTATTGCAGGTTGACACACACCTTTGTACCAGTTCCTCAGCACTGTCATGACGTAGAAGCGGATGGCCTGGTTGGACCCTTGTTTTAACACTGTGGCTGTCAGACCCTGATAGGTGCCCTTCAGTCCTGGGAGCACATCAGTAATATCAGCTCACCGGCGGCAGGTGGAGGAATGAAAGGAGGTCTAACTTTACCTTGAGTTCTGATGATCTCCCTCACCCCGTGGAAAAACCCTCGGTACTTTGGATTTGCTGACGTCTGATCATGGATGAACTTGACCTGAAGTTAAAGGATTCATTCAATAAGGTTTTAGCCCGAGAGCTAAAAATCATGTATCATGTAATCACGAAAAAAAAAACTGCTTTGGGGCGTCTAAAAATGCCGCTTACCTTAACAGTCTCCATGGGACACACGACAAACACGGCCTCTGCCACGCCGGCCCCCAGCCCACACAGGAAACCCCGCTTGCTGTCTAGTTTACCAGCTTCATCGCGCATCTTATTACTGAGGAACTCAAACATCCCAAATCTGGGTGATTTTAGAGAAGAGGTTAGAGTTTAGAAGCGTCCTCAGATTCAGGGCTGGATGTTTATTGGAAATGTTTATCTATTGTGTGTGTGTGTGGGGGGGGGGGGGGGCTGCAGAAGTCACCTGACAGCAGCTTTGGGTATGGAGCCGTACACCAGCGAGCTCAACCCTCGGTACAGACCCTTCACCCCATGACTGTTGACCGTCTGCTTCACACAGTCGACTGCAGGAGACATGAAGCATGAAAAAAAAAACCTTCGGGATTGTTTGTTTGTCTCCTGCTGAGTTAAAGATTTCCACAGGCGGAAAAGAGCATATCTGAGCCAAACGTTGTGAACCGCCAGTATAAATAAGGAGAGCCGCGTGTTTGTGATGAAACAAGGCAGATGACTAAAATCAAAGCAAACTCACCGATGCCTTTGTACTTGGGGGGATTGGCCTTCTCGTCCAGCTGCAGCTGTGTCTTAACGTACTCGGTGGGGAAGGTGATGCAGATCTCGATGCCTCCCGCCAACCCTCCTAAAATAACAAGGAAACGCCATTGAGCATCATCAGAAAACAGAATAAGAGCACATTAGAATCCATATAAAAATATACCTGACGTGTTTCAGGGGTTTCAGTTAGTTTTGGTGACTTGGCCAATGAAATGAATTTTTATTGTACGCAGGTGTTAACATTTGAAATGGGTGAAACCGGTGGGACTCAGGGGCCGTTTGCTGTGTTCAGCACGTTTGATTTTCATAAAACGACCAAGAGGATTTCAAGTTGTTCCTTATCCGGAGATCAGTCAAAGCAAACCATCCAGATTTCATCCAAACATGCACAAAACGTTGCGGATGACATGAGCAGCAAACATCCAAGTAGAAAGAAAAGTGCAACATCCCGTCCATTTCTCACTCATTCTGCACCTCCAGGAGAAAACAATTCCACCTTAAGAGGCTTGTTGTGGCCACATCTGCTGTTGAGCAGCCCGACCAGCAGCCTGTGGCCGATTGGCTCATCAGATCTCAGAGGACTGGCCCACTGTTACTCCCCCTGGCCAGATTCCAGCCAAGGAGGTGTGTGTGCATCCTCCGAGGGCACATCCCGCATCACACTCCAGCAGCAGACTCCCGCTAATGTGTGCAGACGGGATGAGTGTGCAAAGACGGCGAGAGCAGACGATGAGTGCTTTTTGTTTAAAAGTCGGAAGTTTTAGGACTATCAAGCTTCCTGCTCAACTCTGAATCCAACAAACAAGTCAGGTAGTCGTGTTTTTGCAGCCTTGGGGTTGTAAAAACGACATATTAGTATTCTTGAAGTGGTGGGATTGATTTAAGCCTGAATTGGCCCTCACACGGATAACACAGGCCTTTTACTGGTAGTTTAAACATGCATTCTTCCATGCACAGAGGTCACACTCACACACACCTGGCTTCGCTCACACATGCAGGTCGGACAGTTCATGCATGTGCCATCACAGGATTACACTTGAGCAAAAACCATAGTCTCAAAAAGTCTATTTTGGGAACTAAAGTGAAGGTTTGAAAGTGCTGGCAGTGCTGACACACCCAGGCATTCCTATTGTTAGAAGCTGACAGAGTAAACTGGCAGCACACGTCCTGTCATCATCTGTGAACGAGTACCTGCATCGTGTCCGGGTAGTCAGGCTGTAAACACATAAAGAACCAGTTCGTCATGGCCAGCAGTTATCAGATTTTTACACAAAGTAAATGTGTGTTCAGTGTGAAGAGACTGACGGATTATTTACACTCCCAACACAACATGACACAAAACTACATGAGGAAAATGTTCATTTATGGTGGGACAGGACTGTGGATGCAATAGTATTCTGGTTGTAACTTTGGTTTTTCTATCACACACGTGTCAACCATTGACCGTCAAGTCAACCGGGGCCAGCAGAGTTCACTTCTTTTTCTGCACAGGGCCAAAGGTCAAAAGTCCCTGAACGCAGCACTCTGGAATTTGGCCACGAACGTGCCCTGAAACGTATCGCTCGTTTACTTTTAAGTGTTTCGAGACCGAGTGCACTTAGCAGTCTTGTGTCTTTAAACGCACCACGGCTCTGTGCGGTCACTGGTGTCATGTGAACAATGCTGCAGAAGCCGCTGTTTACATCTGCACGGTCAGGCCTTAAAAGTTGTCAACAAGTTTTTTTATTTTAATGCCTTAAGGAGTTAAACTTTCCTACCTGCCAGAATAGCTTTGCCGGGGTGCGTGAGTTTGGCTTTCCCCGCCGGAGCAGCAGCAGCCAAACACTGAGGTCTGTAGAACGGGCTCACAAATCGAGGTTGTCCCGACATGACTGCGATACACCGGCTTAACTTTGGAGTTTCACTCGACGCGGATGCCGTCGGGGGCTCTGGCCGTCAGTGCGCGCTGTGCAGGAGTCGCTCCGCTAACATCTGACCATTGGACTTTGGATAGTGTACTTTCTCCTCTCAAGTTCCCCCCCTCGGTGCACACTCAGAGTAGGATAGAATGTGGTGTCAGTGTTCGCTCGGGGCGGGTGGGGCTCGATCGCGCCCCCCCGCTTCGCCTCTGTGTCAGTGAAACGCCATGTTTGTCACAATTATTTAAGGGGGACCGGAGAGATTCGCTGAAAGGCGTCCCGGGAGGCTTCTCATTGGACGGCTTGTCAACGTAGAAATTTCCGCCCACTGTGAGCGCCACGCATGGCCAGCAGAGGGCGCTGTTTGCTGCTGTGACTCAACCCGGAAACGACGAATTAAAGACAACCTAACCGGAAGTGCCTCGTTTCACAAGGCGCACAAAGTCGTTTCCTTTCGCTACAAGGTGGAATTTAAACGAATAGTTTGACAAGCAGCATTGGAAAATTGTGCCATTATTTCAACTATATTTCTGACAATTAACCACCTTGATTTTTTTTGTAAATATCTATCATGGTAATACTTGTGAAAATGCACACATTCAATGATTTTATTGCATTTGTTTAAGTTCAAGTCAAACGTTTTTTCATTTGCAAACATATAGATTATAAGTACATTATATGTACTTTATATAACGATTAATTTAATAATTCGGTGCTTGGCAGTGCTGTTCAAGCCGATATCTCATAGAGGACATACATCAGTTTCTAAAAGCAGTAAAATAAACTACATTTTAATTCAGTATTAAACATAAATACAACTTAGAGCAGCACGTCCTTTTAAATTTATTGAGGGACCAGGGTCTTTTCTGTGTTTGCATGCTCTCCCCATGTCTCAGTGAGTTCTCCGGGCACTCCAGCTTCCCCCACAGTCCAAAGACAAGCATTTGGGGGACAGGTGAACGTGAGTGTGAATGGTTGTTTGTCTTTCCTTCTAGGCCCTGTGATGAGCTGGCAACTCACTCAGGATGAATCTCACCCGAAGGCAGCTGGGCTCCAGCCTAATCAAAAGTCATTATCACTGTCATCCTTCACAGAATGCCTCAGATCTGATTTCACGTAGAAGCCAGGGACCCTGGAAATTGGACCACACAGAGAGTCGTCATTCGGGTCCCTGCTCAGCTCGTCGTCCTCATCATCATCCTCGTCTTCATCGAACTCGCCGTCCTTACTCTGCAGCAGCAACATATATTTCTGAGGTCTACATAAACACTGTCCAATAATTAACAATTAGTTAAGCACTTTAAATTTTAAATAAACAACTCACAAAGCCACACAACGCACCTCAAAGCTCCCTTGTTCTAGGCGGTGAAACGCCTCCAGCTGTGCCTCCAGGTAGCAGAGGGTCCTGAACTTGTCCTTGAACATCCTGCGTTGTTTCCACAAATTAGTCCTCAGATTTGGCACCAGATTAAATATTGTTGTGAAAATTCAAAGCGTGTAATGTACCTTCAAGTCCGCTTCTTTTCCTAGTGAATCACACAGAGACGCCCCTTTAGACGTGACCTTGGAGCTGCTTTCAGATCTGAAGCCTGAAGCGAGAGTAGAATGAGACCTAATGGAAACTCTTCTATCATAAAAAGGTTTCGATGCATCACAACAGTTACCTGTGGGGCGACGTGGAACTTGAACGTCACATTGTCCTCTTCTATCCGGTCTCCCAGCACCGTCTCAGTGGTCTTCATCGCGCTGTACAGCAGGGAGGTGACCTTCAGCATCTCCTTCACCGCGTAGCCATCAGCTTTGTACACATTCTTGGTGTTCAGCTCAATGTGAGCTTTATTCGCCTGCAAACACAACAGAAAAGTTAGTCCAAAGCAGATATTCAACAACAGACGCTGGATGAGGCGGCAGGTTATGGGCTACCACCGCCTTATCCAGCATCCCTCTAGTTTAACTCTCCATTAATAATGGTAACCTCCCCATCGTGCATGAGCCCCAAAATTGCTCAGGCTCCCAGCTCATCCACGTGTTTGTGGTTTATTTTACCACCTCTTTGAGGGGTGCAACCTGTGGAAGTGCCAAAGTTTGTGATGGAATAGAGTTTTTCTTTCCTTTTTTGACAGAATTAACATGAAAGTTGCCATTATGCTATTTTTGCATAAACATTATGGATCTCCAATGTTGATGGACAATCTTTACCTCCACCAAGTTGTGGCAGCTGGCGATTGTGTATTTGATGTGTGTGACAAGAGAGACTAGATTTATGATGTTTTATGTGAGACTTTGACACCTGATCTTCCAAAAAAAAACCTCCGTAAAAGAAAAACGGCGCACATCACATCGCGTTAATTTCTTGCGTTTTTATTGCCTCTTTGTGCGCTTCCGACGACACTGCGCATGCGCGGTGTGTCTCCTTCAGCGTGCCCTGTTCACCCGTTAGAGTGCTAAGCTAAGCTAGCTGTCAATCCACTCAGCAGCATCACGCCAGGGGCACTCTAGGCTTCGCAGACTCCCCGTCAAAACACCTTTGCACTGGTAAGGAGGATAAACGGCACTGATTCGTTTCAAGGAACGTGTCGGCGTCGCCTCAACAGGTTTATATTTTAAGTTAGCATCTGAGCGATGCAGCTAACGGTTGGTCCATTATGTAATGTTTAGCCTTGTAATGCACACTTTAATCCTTCGGTGTTAGGAGTTTACGTTTGATAGCGTAGAGTCTGGCATTTGTGATGTTCGCAGCAAATTTAGCAACTTTACCAGCTGCTTTCCAATTTGGTTTATGGGACCTGCATGGGATGCAGGGAGGATTTAATGGGCATGGACTAACGGTTCCGGCCGTCCAGTAGTATCCTGCTAGTTAGCTTAGCTAGCTGTCAAACCCCCCACACCTCTTTAAGTGGCCCATCTGGTCCTTTGTCTCACGCACATAGCGGCCATTATTTGGATATACATTTGAATTTATCTCAGTCCATTCTTCAAATACATGGAAAATCTCACACTAATTAATGGTAATTTAAAACAAAGGATTGGTGTTAAGAAACTGTTTTCTGTTGCTTGGCATTTGTATATGTATTTGTGATCCTGCAAGATAAAATTAATATTTTGAGGGTGCACATCTCGGTAACCTTTGCCACTAGATGATCATACACCTTCTGGATCAGTGCAAGAAGGGACACAGGACAGACAAAAACACTGCTTTCCACTACTGCTGTGCATATTTCAGTCTTTCTACTGGCAACCCATAATGGTCTTAAATGTGAAGTGTCCAAATCATTCCAGCCCTGTGTTATTTAAATTGCCAATGGATTTGACATGTTACATTTGAGTGATTGACACTGATCCTATTTTATCATCTCCAGCACGATGGCCGTCCCTCCTTCCTACTCAGACCTGGGCAAAGCTGCCAAGGACATCTTCAGCAAGGGCTATGGTGAGTCTTCAGTAAAATTTGAAAGCACCCAGAAAGGCACGCCTCAGTCTTCAGGACTAAATCATCGCTGCAGGATGCAACAGCTGCTGCATTCTGCAGGATGGCCTGTAGGGGGCAGTCATGTCCACAGCAAACCAGTGGTGCGAATTAAAAATACGAGGAGAAGGAGAAGCTGTGCTCCAATATTAACCCTGCAGGCTGAAATATTGCAAAATATCCAATTCAATTCTCCTGGTATTGATGTGTGAAGGTGGGACTCACACAAACGTCCAAGCACGTGTCCCCTGATGATGAATCTGCATCTGTTATCTTGCTCCCGCTCCCACTCTGTCTCTTTCCACACCAACAGGCTTTGGGCTTGTAAAACTGGACCTAAAGACCAAATCAGAAACCGGAGTGGTGAGCACCTGCTATTTTCCTTAGTAATACCCCCGTGTTGTCATCCCCTGGATGCTCTCTGTCCTTTCCACCCCTCTGCTCCTGCTACATTAAAGCAGCTGGGGAAGGGGGGGGGGGGTTCTAATCTGATCTGAGCTGCAGATGTGCTGGACTGAACCCGTCCTCTCTCTCTCTCTCAGAGAAACGTGACAAGTCTGTATTTGTTTTGTGGCCTGTGTGTCTCTATAACCGCTGCTCTGTCTCCATGCCGCTGCCCTTCGTACCGGACGGCTTGTGCTCGTGTAGATGGTAAGAGAGGTGTCCGAGCTGCCCGTCCACATCTGGACCACCACAGCATCAGCTTGTCCTGTCTTCCTTTGATTCGCCGCTTTATTTTCCTCCTCATCCGCGTGTGGTCGTGCGTTCTAACCCGCATTTCTATTTCTGCTTGTGTTAAACGCTTCAGAAGCTGATCTCCACAGCCCAGACTTCTTTTTCTGACATGTTTTTGAACCTCTTTCGTCAGCCTGTCACTGACTCTCCGCCCTGATGCAACAAGTGGAAACAGAAAGA
This sequence comes from Takifugu flavidus, assembly GCF_003711565.1. Classification (NCBI taxonomy): domain Eukaryota; kingdom Metazoa; phylum Chordata; class Actinopteri; order Tetraodontiformes; family Tetraodontidae; genus Takifugu; species Takifugu flavidus. The sequence goes on from NC_079539.1 coordinate 2,779,263, forward strand.
TCAGATTAGACCTGGATTGACCACATTTATGATCAGTTTTCTAGATAAGAGGGCAGAAGTGCTCACAGGCAGACGTTTCCTGGAGAGAACTGCATTTATCATCATTTTATTCTCGATATTAAACTGCAGTTAACGTCAGTTTAGGTCTCAGCGTTGTTGCTATGGTGACAGTTTCTGCAAGCAAACATTCATGGCTTCATGTCTGGTCATGTTTACATCATCGTGTCCTAATGGTTCATTTGTTTTTCTGTTTTTCTGTCTTTTTTCTGTTTTGCTTTGTTATTTAAGTTATTGTTGCCTTCTGCTCATCTTAAAGACGCTGTCACACCCGACCGGTTCTTAGTTTCTGGTTTTCACAGGTGTGAAAGCGCTTTAAGCTGCCGTCCACCTGCGGGGGCGTCGCAGACCTTCATTTATGTCTGGTTTTGTCCCGGCAGGAGTTCAACACATCTGGCTCCAGCAACATAGACACGGGGAAGGCTGCTGGAAACCTGGAGACCAAGTACAAGATGAAGGAGCTGGGCCTGAGCTTCAGCCAGAAGTGGAACACTGATAACACCCTGGCTACCGAGGTCACCGTGGAGGACCAGGTCCGTGTGTTACACCTGCAGAATCCACACCGCTGCCCTGATGTGGATCCTTCAAACCCATTTGCTTTAATATTCTGCTTGTTTACAGCTGACTCAAGGACTGAAGGTCGCTTTAGATACCTCTTTTGTACCAAACACGGGGTGAGATCACCTTTATCTGAGTCTCTCATCGTTAATAATTAGCCGCGACTTCCTTCTCCAAGCTAGCGAGTGAAACATTTAACCGATTATTTTTTTTTCCAGGAAGAAAAGTGGGAAACTGAAGACGGGCTACAAGCGCGACTACATGAACCTGGGCTGCGATGTCGACTTCGAGGGCCCCATCATCCTCGCCGCCGCCGTGCTGGGCTACGAGGGCTGGTTGGCCGGATACCAGATGGCCTTCGACACTGCCAAGTCCAAGCTGACCCAGAACAACTTTGCTCTGGGTTACAGGGCCGGCGACTTCCAGCTGCACACCAACGTGTGAGTTTACGTCACATCTGCGTCGCTGACCGCCAGAACCAGTCAAAACCCTGACGAAACGTCTCCCCTCAGGAACGACGGCACAGAGTTCGGCGGCTCCATCTACCAGAAGGTGAACGAGGAGCTGGAGACGGCGGTGACTCTGGCCTGGACCGCCGGCAGCAACAACACTCGCTTCGGCATCGCCGCTAAATACAAGCTGGATAAAGACGCTTCTCTATCCGTGAGTCACAGGTCAGGCGTCTGCGTGCTCTCGCTGTAACCGTGTGTGAGCACGTGTCCTGTCATTCCCCCCCCCCAGGCCAAAGTGAACAACGCCAGCCTGATCGGCGTCGGGTACACCCAGAGTCTGCGGCCAGGTAGGCTGTGGCGGCCTCGAGGGGAGGTCGGATGTTGTAATCACCTTACACAACTCAAACAATGCTGTCTTCTCAGGCATCAAGGTCACCCTCTCGGCTTTGATCGATGGGAAGAACTTCAACGCCGGCGGACACAAAGTGGGCATGGGCTTCGAGCTGGAGGCATAAAGACCAGCGCGGTCCAGCCCCGCGGCCCCACGCTCCTCTGTCCTCCTCCTCACACACTGTCCGCCACCGTAGCCGTCTTCCCCCCCCACCAGTGTTTGACAGCAACGTCTGAGCCTCAGCATCACCTCTGAGAGGAGTTCGGAGGCTGCTGACAGCAAATAGTTGTGAATTGTTGCGTTTTTGTTTTTTTTAAATTATTCTGGAAGTGTTCTATTTATTTCCCCGTAGCCGTTGAAGGAAGTAGCCCGTGGTGTAAATGTGTAGGTCATTGATGCTTCAGCTGCATGGGAGAATGAAGGCGTGGACGCAGGCCTCCAGGCTCGCGCTCGCTTCTGTTCTGGAGTTTTGCGGTCGTTTTTTTGTTTGTTTGTTTGTTTTTCATCCGATTCGATGTTTTCTGCCGCCACATTTTTACATGAGAGTTGTGAGAATGCTGCTGGGAAGGAAGCGTTGGTTGCCTCTGGTTTGGGTAGGTGGGACCAACGTTAGAGGATCTTCTCATGTCGTCCATAGCGAGCTCGCATTTCTGCAACGCTGTTTTCGTCTAGCAGGCGACACCGGACCGTCGGCCGGCCTCAGGGCCGGTTCACCTCCGAGCGACTCCGGGTGAAGCGTTAGATAAGATCCTCTGTTCCGCTCAACCGCCCTCCTTATTTAGGCATTGGAAGCAAAGCCTTGGGTTCGCTTCTCATTCGTCTCGACTGTCCTGCTTCATTTCTCCCCCCATGTCAGTGAAGGGAATTCAATAAAAAAAAGCACCAACATGTGACAGATTGTGAAATTCTTTCAGGCCAAATGTGAAGCACAAAGGAATTTGAAGGGTTGGTGATGTTTTAATGTCTAATTTGAGGACACTGGTCTCATTAAGATAAAAGGATGGGAACAGTAAATGAACCAGAGCAGGACTTATTACCACATTCATGACAACGAGCAAAAATGTTTTTTCTCCAGTCATCAAACTTCAACAGAGCCTTAAGTGTGACGTTTCTGATAGAACGTGTGTCCTAGTATTAAATGCAGGTTAAAAAAGTCACATTTGAGCTCCCCAACAATGAATATTTGAGACGACGGCGGCACTTTTCTGTCCTCAGGGTGTCTTTGGTGCAGCTGAACAGAAGCTGTGGTTTTTCTTCAAGCTCTACAAAGTTTGTTTGCGTAGCCACGTCTCGTGTCTCAAGTGTGGTTTCTTCACGCTTTCGGGGTTGTGAAATCATTTCCTGCCGCGGATTTCACAGCAGGTTGACCTTCGCCACCACCTGCTTGCAGCCTGTCTGGGAATATTGCCGCCCGCCCACCTCGGGGTAGTACTCCAGCTCCCCCGCAAGGCGCTCCATGTTGGTACGGTCCGGGTAGAACCCCTCTTGAGTCATTTCGTCCCGGAAGCAGTCCATAATGTGAGCCTTCTCCAAAAGGCCCAGAGGCAGGATTTCAGCCTCCGTCCACAGGACGTGACGCTTCACCAGGGTGTCGGTTAACACCGGTGTCAGCGTTTTTGCTTGGTAACCATGGCGACCAGATGCTGAGGGCGCCATGGAAACGCTCGAGGCGTTGTGCAGCATGTATTTGATGACATGTTCGTGGCCCAGGTTGCTCAACAGCAGGTAGATGGCGTTCTGGTACTCGTTGGAGTCCCGGGAGGCCACGGCTCCCCACAGCGTGTCCAGGATCTCCCCGTGCATGTGCTCCACCTCATCGAAGACCAAGAGCGGGATCTTCTCCTCCTCCTCAGCCCGCCTCACCATCTCCGAGATGACGGCCGAGAGGTTGTGGGCGCAGCGCGGCACGTGCGCCTCCTGAGGGCAGTGGTGGAGGACGTAGTACTGCAGCACCATGGCCTCCCCCGTCACCGAGCGAAAGTGTCTGGCCAGGAGGCGCCCCAGGTGGCTCTTCCCCACGCCGCTGGGGCCGTGAAGGGACACCACCAGGGGCTTGCTGTGGGCATATGTGGACAGGTAGTCCCTCAGGTGGGACAGCAGACCGTCCACAGCTTCTTGCTGCCCAAACACCTCTCTCATCAACGTCTTCTCCAGCCCCTCCAGGTCGTACTTGAGGACGTGGTCGTCCAGGTTCTCTATGGCGTTGTACACCTGGAAGGAAGAGGGAGCAAAGGTCAACACAACCTGTAAACCAATGCTATAAAAGCATGAATATTAAAGACCTGGTTTCATCATTTGATAACAGAAATTCATTAAAATGAATAAATTAGCCTTTTCGTGGCTAATGATGTTAGCGTGAGGCTGGGACACAAACAAGTACATTTTGCAATTAAGGGCTTATTGTTGTGAACTGCAAGTAAAAAGAAGAAGTGGTAAAAGACAGAAAGAAATGTCTTCCATTTTCACGTGAGGAATGTGAACATTGCCCCGATCCTGCCGGGATTTCTGTCTGACCAGGTGGAAATCGGCTTTCTTAAAGGCCAGTTTTCACACCTTTTCCTGGAGGACTGGGCGTTAACCTCTGGAGCTCTGCAGTGTCACCAGGATTCAAATGAATCCAGGAGTTTAAATGATTCTCTAAATTTAATCTAAACTTTCTAACGGCTGATCTTGACCATGATGTTGATGTTGAGGCCTGGGGGAAATATAGTTCTATTTTTAGGCCAAAGAGCGGCTGCAGGACCGTGCACGTTTGTATTTAGACTCTGAAGGGGAGTAACAGCTCACTCTCAACAGTCGGTCAAAACAACCAAACAAACAAACAAGGTAAATTATTCTCCTGGACACCCACGCATGTTGAAACAAACACTTGAGTCCAAATATTTAAAGCGCTTTTTATTTTACTGACGCCAGCCACCAGGGGGCAGTGAAGTCCCCTGCCTGGTTTAAAAGCTTTCTCTACACGGTGGATCATGGTTGCCAAGACGCCACTCACATCACGTTAACCCCCCTTTTTTATATTTAATGTACCTGCATGAAGACGATAGCGAGCAGCAGGTACAGGCTATACTTGGCCAGGCTGTACTCCTGCGTCGGGGGGGCCCTGCGCCCCCTTCTGTTGGGATACAGCACGCGCCTCCTCCTGCTCCTCTTCCTCTTTAGATGGAGGGAAGAGGAGTTGGAGCGCTGCAGAGTGGAGCTGAGCCCATCGAAGGTGAAGATTTTCGGGCTGCTCTGCACCGGCGCTCCCACCAGGGCCCCGGGTGGGCCCAGCACCAGGCCCAGCTCCTGGCGCCGCTTCTTCAGGGCCTGGTACTTCTGTTTGATGCGGATGACGGCGCACAGAGTCGAGGAGATGCTGGGACCCGGAGTGGTGGTCTGTTCCTTATCTGTCTCTCCTTCACTCTGGATCTCTCCATCCATCTCTCCCTCCGTTTGAGACGCCGAGGTGCTGCTGTCCTGGTCGTTCATCTGTGGGGACAGAACGGGGGCAAATTTGGCGGCTTATGACGTCACAGGTTGCAGAGACATTAGAAATGTTGTTTAATCCTCCAAAAACCTTATTAATGCATCAACAAGTTTATCTGTTTGGAGCAACATGCTAGCGGAGGGGGACCCACATCAGTATTTACACAGTTATTTCCTGCTGAGTGAACAAAGAGACAGTGATTGTTTTAAAAACAGGGCTGTTCTAATAACAGTTATAAAAATACATTATTAAAAATCTGAAAAACTGGATCTTTGACAGGTGTAATAATGTTATTACGTCATTACACGCTACAAATCAATGGCATTTATTCTCAAGATTCTGATTAGAAAACAGCCAAATGTGTCTGTGCTCTTATTTCCTGACCCGTGACACCAGCGCTTCTGCTGAAACTCTCTCAGCCGTTGCTAAACCTCACCAGCTTCTTACGTGGTCAGATAACATCAACTTTGCGACTGCTGGGCGACGCCGACCCAAGAAGAATGTGGACCACATGAGGGCTGGCGTTCGAGTTTATTCCCTCTGACTGACAGAAGCAGCAGAAACGTAAAATACCAGCAGCTTTTGGGGGATTTCTCATCACTGGTGACACCTTTTGTTCTTTATTTGTGGATTCCTTTGAGCAGAATATTCAAATGAAGAGCTAAAGACTGAGAATGTCCCTGCTGCAGGAGGAAGTTCAGGAAAAAGCTGCTCACAGCTCCACCTGTTAAACAGTGACCCGCTGCTTAGGTGATCCAAAAACAGGTGTTTCTGTTTTTCTTTTTAAGAAAATGTGGGCTCAGGTTTAAATCCACTGAAGCGGAGAATATCTGATCTCGGTTATATCAGCAGAGAAGAATTCAGGCAAAGATCCCTCCAGAAGTGGATCAGTGCTCTTACACACACAAGCCTGAAAGATCTGGCTGCATACCACACATTTTACAGCTGCTCGGCACCTCCGTGAGGAGAAAACACGGACAGAAACCTCTCTAGAATCAGCCTGCAAAAACTGTGTCAGAGCCACAGATCAGTGTTGTTGAAAGGCTTTTAAATACACAAATCAGACACACACACACACACACAGTTTGGTGTGCAGGGTGAGGCTGGGGACCTCAGGTGGGAGTAGGAGAATCAAATTCTTACCTCTGTGTGGCTCAAGTGTGTCAGAAGATGAGAAGTTTGGGTTTTATTCCATAACTCTGGGAGGAGAGGCAGCAGAGAGCAGCAGCAGCAGCAGCTCAACCCAGGAAGAAGCTGCCTGTCTGGCCTGCCCGCTCTGCAGGCTCCGCCCCTTTCAGGAGCTCAAGTCAAGTCATGCCAGTTTTCACTCAAAAGCACTTTTGATACAAATCAACAGAAGCTCCAAGTGTGGAGTGCAAATCCACATGCACAAACATTTTAACCGTCAGAAGCCTGAGAGGAGGGAAGACGTGCTCAGGTCATGAGGTCGCTGATTCCAGCCAGCAGGTCCATGGGGACAAAAGCACCTGGGAGTAAATAATAATAATAATAATAATAAAATAAGCCTGGGGGCTTATTTTGGGTACAGTGGCGCCACCGTCTGATGATCCGAGGCGTCTGACTGGTGTACGAGTTGAGCAAGTCTATGTTCTATGGAGGGAGCCAGTCAAGTGTGGTGGTGCTGCCAGGTGGGGGCGCATGCAGATTTAAAAAGTACGGGACCCAGAACGGAGCCTTGTGCTCCTCCAGAGAAACCTCTGAATTCATCAGTTATGAAACTGACTTTGATGAACCCGTTTGGTGCTACATTAGCTTTGATATAGCAACAAAACATTGCCAGTATCAGGCTAGCAACCCGGGAGAGCATTGGAGAGGTTGAGGTTCTGTCGTCCGTTTCCACTTTTGCTGCTACCGGAACATCAACGTGTCATTCGGACCCGTGTTTGCTCCGCAGCTATTCATAGAAAAGCAACAGTGCAAACAGTTTGCATGCTCATTTACGTTTAAAAAAATATTTACAGCCAAGTTTTGCATCGTTAAACGAGACCCATAGATATGATCCATATTTGCCCCCCCCTCCCTCTGTTTAAAGAATGGCGTGAAGAACCCTGCAGAGGGCAAGTGTGTGTTGTCAGTGTCCCGCCCGGGTGTAAAACTGGACAGCGCGAGGACGAGACCTCGAGTGTGTACACAGTTTACTGCTGTGAGTAAACTGTTAATGTGACGGAGGGAAGGAGCGATCAGTCACCCCCCCGACAGGCGGGGGCGGCGTCCTGCCAGACCAGTGTTTTTATTTCAGGACGGTTCCGAAGAGCTGAGCTCTGCATTAACAGGAGGGGTTCCAGCCTCAGAGAGCATCGAAGCAGCCAGCAACATGATGCTTTCATCCACAACTTTAAAAAAGTCCTCAGAGGACATTTGTTGCCTGTTAGAGCTGAGCATCATGGGAAATCCTCAGTGCTCTTAAGGCCTGTGGGGGCATTCTGCACATTTAAGCCCCTAAACTAGCTCTCACGAAACAAAGATGCACGCGGACATCCCATCATCCTCTCCCCGGGGTCCTGTCTGGAAGGTCAAAGGTCACCCCTCTTTGAAATGAATTAAAAAGACTGAAAAGAATCAAGATCAGGTTGATTATCATCATTCCTTTGGGTTGGTTTTAATTCGGTGGACCTGTCAGGGTGATGCACCTGTAGGACACAGCAAGCTCAACTTTAAAGGGTGAAAACACTGAAGCGCTTCCCAAACGTGAACACAACAACACAGGTTCCGGTGTTTTGCTCATTTCAGCATCAACAGGCGTCAGTGAGAAGAACGACTAGAACGGAAACAAACTGAGATTTTCAAAAGCAGAAGATCACCGTTGGACAAATGCACTTCTTTAGAAAGCACCAACGCTTGTCGTCCCCACTCTTCTTCATGGGGAGCTACATTGAGTTAAAGTATGGAATTATGCAGCTAATCATTAACCGCCTCCTCCCCGTCAACAACCAGATAAGCTTCACCACTTCCTCTCCACCATGATCCAGGAAAACATCTGGTCGGAGAAGCAGCAGTTTTTCTATCACGTTCCAGTCAGACTCGTGCGTCTACTTCCTCTTCCTGCCCCGGCCCCTCCGGCCCCGTCCGGAGGAGGGCTCGGCCCCGGCGCCGCTCTCCGCGGGGCCGGCCCCGATGTTGATCTGCCCCTCTTGGATCTCGCTGCGGGCCTCCGGCAGCAGGTGCTCGATCTGCTGCTGCGTTTCCAGGTGGAACATCATGTCCCTGAGCTGCTGCTGCAGCTCTTCTATCGCCACGTCCTTCAGATCACCTGCAGGGAAAAAAGGAGCTTGTTTAGGACCTGTTTAGGACCTGTTTAGGATGGGGAACCAGCGACCGACTTCAGTGTCAGGTGACGCATTGGTTGCCTCAGCGCTCAAGCGTAGCGACCTGACTAGCTAGCACTAGTCAGCTAGTTGGCTAGCACAGTTCAGAGCCGTCACATGACACCAAACTAATATTGTTGGACCCACATGCTGTAAAAACAGACGTTTGGCTGCTTCCCAGTTTCAGAATTCCTCTGTTTGCACGTCCATCCTTCCTGAAACCCCGAGACTTTCTAGCTGCTGACAAGACCGGCTGGGTTCACCGATGGACGATAATCATCCTTGGCTACCATAAAAATACCACATGATGTTACACAACGCACAGCCACAGCTGGAGGAAAATAAACATCTGGACCGAATGGAGCGGAGCAGCTTACACTGATGAAAGCCTGAATAAAAGCGTTCCTGAACGTGGGAGTCGTTGAGGACTCGGGGACAACGCCCAACACGTGGGGAAAAACCAAAAAAGAGGCCGAATTTGGATTTGGAACGTTCTTGGGTCCAAACACTTCTGCGTTGTGTATAATGGGCAAACATCAAAGCCCCTCTGGGATCCTGCGAACGGTTTAGCGCTCGTTCCCTTTCCTAAACATCAACAGGAAACTGGTGGCAGTTAGAGCCGCTGGTTCCACTCCTGAAGGAAGGATCCACCTTTTAAATCCCTCAACAAATGACAATCAGAGCGTAAACACAGGTGGTACCGAGGGCGTTTGTTTAGGTCCGCCTCTGAGCTCAGGGGAAAAGTCCTGCGGCTGCTGACGAGTCATAAATCACACGGGAAATAATAGCCGAGACATTTGGAATCCGACTGGTGGGGAATGATGATCGGAACCGGTGCTGACACGTATCAACTCTTTTCCATTCCTGTGTCATTTCTGCTAATTATTTGTCTGTCTCAGCCTCAGGCAACTAATCACCACATGTGCGGAACGGTATCTATGCTAAAGAGGACCGATCTCGCTCCAGGTAACAAAGGCCCATCAGTTCTGGGATCACTATTCGGAATATGAAGCAGTCAAAGGTTTCTCATCCGCCCTGCTCGTCAGGATTCCTGAGCTGAACAGACGAGCTGTCGGGCACAGAGCTGACTTTGTTCCAAGCAGCTCATCTGTTTGGCTACAATGAGACTTTCTTTTTTTATGGTTCAAGTCCCGGAAACACGGCAGCACCTTCGATTTCCATGTGAACCGGCTGAGATGTGAGTGAGGTTTTCTGGAACCTCACCGTTCTCTTTGCCTTTGCGCTCCTCCTCTGTCAGCTGGGTCTGCAGTTGAGTCTGGTTGGCTCTCAGGCAGCGGTTCATCTCCTGCTCCTCCTTCAGCTCTTGGCCGAGCTTCGCCACGCGGGTGCCCAGCTGGGCGCACCTAAACATGCCAGAACAGAGGAGCTGAACCTCCACAAACAGCTCAAATGCTCTGATTTTCCTGGCTGTGGTTGTTCTCTAGGGAGCAGCGGGTGTGATAGTATCAGGAGAAGCACGTTGCTCGTGTCATCGTGGAACACGGCGACAGGGTTGGCGGGTGGCGCGTCACCTACTTTTTCTCCAGGCTCTGTTTGTCTTTGGTTATTTCTGAGACGCGCTGCTCCAGGTTGTCGCAGCGCTCCAGGGTCTCCTTAAATTTAGCCTTCATGTTGTTCACCTGCAGGGACAAAGTGAGCAGAGAAACACAGGTTGAGTGTTGTGACAGCAGAGCAACAGAATAAACGCCTGCGTTGCTTCCCACCTCCTCGGCGACCTCCTTCTCCAGGTGAGCGATCTTATTCTCCCAGTAAATCCTTTGAGACTCCAGCTGACTTGTCAGCAGGTACGAGTACTGGGGGCACGGATAATTGTTCAGGTCATTCCTGTGTTGGGCAAAGCAATAAAGCTCCAAGCTGAGGAAGCGTTTACCTCTAGTTGAAGGCCATCGATCTTCTCGGCATCACAGGTGTCCCCCTCACATTCATACTGCACGATCTTCCCGTCTGTCTTACTGGCCACCAGCCGATGCACGTAGTTATCTAGTTGCACAAAGAGCGACAACACAAGTGTGTGTGTGTTTTTTTAAGGTCAATTAATCTACAGCTCAATCACAGATGGAGAGTCGGTAGTTCGATCAGGTTCAAGAGACACTGGCAGTGAAAAAAAGTAAAAATTAAATATTTGACAGATGCCAAAACAGAGATGCTGGCAGAAGCTGCTAAAAAACACAGACTTAAAACTCCAAAAACAAATGATGGGATTTCTTTAAAACTTGAAAAATAACAACACAATTATTTAGGCAAAAATTCAGGACAAAAGAAGTGTATTTCTGTCTTTTGGGACAGTTTTGAAAACACAACGCGAGGTGTTTAATTTAGACGTTGGTGCCCTCTGGTGGTCAAACTGCACCACTGCAGCTCTAATAGCCAAAATAATTTTTTAAACCATCTTTCTTCAGCAATACCCTGAAGTAATAAATTGTTTTAAGTCTCTCTCTCACACACACACACACACACGTAGGTACATACCTCCAGCATAATCCCAGACGCGGTGGTTTGTGAGCTGCATTGCATACGTATGTTGCGTTTCCTCAAAGTGTTTGTAGGCGTGTCGGCTGACATAACGGCCACAGCCGATGTGGCCACAGATCAGACAAATCCACAGATTCTAGATGGATTAACACAATGAGTACTGTGGCACCTAAGGGTTAACTCTCACAAAAGGCCAGGCCGCCATGAATTACCTCTTGCACTCCACATTCAAAGCATTTGTTCTCTTCCACTGGTTCTGGGGTTTGACAGTATCTGCACACGGGGCACCTGAAAACACATGACACACTCGTGTTTTGTCCCGTGCTACAGCTCAGTGAAAGAGGAGAATACATGTTTAGAGAGAAAAAAAACAAATACGTGATTAAACCCAGAAATACCTAGTGCACTCTGGTGACACAGAACGATCACCAACAATGTCCCTTCATTTATATGCTGATCTTTCATTTAACCCTCTGCCGATAAATAGCTGCGTTTTTTCCAGCGGAAATTACACCGACGGATATGAAGCTCGCGCAACTCACGATGTGTCCTCCCACCACTGGAGACACTGGCTGTGAAAGCTGTGGTTGCAGAGAGTGGTGAGGACGCCATTCACCGATTCGTCCATCCTCTCCAGGCACACGGTGCACTTTGGCAGCTCGGTCAGGTCCATCACCGGCAGACTGGCTCCCTGAGGACGCGGAAGAAAGCAGACAGAGGAGATCAGAGACAGGAAGACACGCGGGCCTCGGGATATAAACCCAACCGTACCTCCTCTGATTTTATGACCTCTGCTCTCTCTACATAGACCAGTTGGCAGACTGCATCCTCTATAGAGTTGAACTGGCGGCCATTACAAGCTGTGTAAAAGCTGTCGGCGTCCGCCTGCACACATACAGAAGCCACATTAAGACACTTGAATTAGAAATATGAACCAAAAAAATGATCAAACAATCTGTTCATGCCAAACTTTTGCATTCAAATATAGATACTTAAGTTAATTCCAGAGGAAAACCCACTTGTCTGCAGAACTTTATCAAAACCATGTACTGGTTTGGGGTGGAGTCTCGTATTATCTTCATGTGCTCCATCACGTCACTAAAGGGTGCCATGAGCTTCATGAGGTCGTGGCTGGTCATGGTGGCGGGGACGGTCAGGATGCACACCATAGCGCTGCGTCTCACATCTTCAGTCAGCGACGTCATTTTGCTGCAAAGAAACTCCGAACATGCATAACCCGGGCACACCAACACCGCGGCAAATATGAACTCGGTCGAGACTGACTTGGTCTTATACAGGTGCATGACACCGTGGACGATCTCCACCGAGGGGTTCCCGCTGAAAAAAGAGATGTGGTCCGGCAGCTGCTTGGAGGGGGAGTCAGGGGCAGAGCTCGCTGCTTCGCTGTTCTCTTCAGCCCCTTCGGTCTTGAGGCTCTTCTGTTCCGAGGAGGTGCTGGCGCCCGTCCCTCCTCCTTTATCTGGTTGAAACGCAGTGTTCGAAACAGACAAAAGCTGAAGACATTTATGGACTCTGGATACTGGTGCCAAGATACTGATTATGAGCCTTGGCTGACAGTTGAAGAGAGGCTGCACACGCTCACCTGGGCTGGGCTCAAATGTCTCTATGACCATGTCCCCCATGGCTCTCCTGCCAATGTGCTGGTGCAGGACAGCTGCTCTTTCTAGATCACTCTTTCCACTCAAAGTGTGTTTGGCAACACCCAGGGCTTTCTCCTGCAGCTCTTCATCAGACATGCCTTCAACTGAACATGACAAACACACAATGTCCGGCTGAGGACAAGCTGGACCAGAGTATCTCTACGGGACGTCACATATGTACGAAGTCAAGTGGTGGAAAACCACATCATGATTCCAGGGTGTCGGTGCTTTTTGGAGTATTGACATTAGCTTCTCGGCCCGAACACAAATGTAACAACAACTCACTTGCTGAGTACTGGAATCCTTGTGGAGATGGAGACTGGTCAGCTAATTCCACACGGATAACGACCAACGACACACTCATGTGTTAAAAAAGAAACGACTTTATTTAACCACAAAATAAAACCCAGTGGAGAAAGCTAGCGAAACCAAAACCCCGAGCAAGCTAAGAAGCTGGTGGCTACGTACAAACCGATAGCAGTCAAACCATAATCAGTTCTTTCCAATAAAGCATCATCACTACATTAACTACATGATCAAATTTCAATAATAAACGCAAAAATCACGCAACTTGTGCGAGTTGTTTACAGTGTCAAACCCAGCTCTGTCCGGAATCTTCTTCTACGGTTACGTAAAAAACAGAGGTTCACTGGTGACGTGTCGCTGCCACCTAGAGGAATTACTGGCACATTGCACCCAGTGTTGCAGATTTTAATTGAACGAACCTGTACAGCTGCTTTTATTTAAAAAATGGGAATGTCATTGTACAACAAACAGAAATTTCACCCTATCTGGAGATTAAAATTTTACACAAGAATGCAAGTTTTTTTCAATTCATTTTCAACAGATGAAAAGATGCACAGCACCACTGTATCTTATATCATTATGATTGAGACAGTGCACGGCTAAAGTCAAGTTTACTTTTTATTTTAAAAAAGCGTCAACATTCCAGTGTTTCTGTTTTCCATTTTCTAACAAAAGCGGGTGCTTGGATGACACTTTAGATTGTCAGCCAGATTTCTGAACCTCAACACATTGGATCACATTTTTCATTCAAATGCAGTCAAACAGCCGGGCTTAACTATTCCAAAAGAAAAAAAAAAAAAAGTTTTATTGTGATTGTATACGAGAGTAACACGAAAACAAAGACACACCATTTACTCATATTCCTCTCAAGACAAAACAAACCCCAGATGAATTGAAACTGCCCACAAGTGCACCTCTGTATTTTATGTAAACCTTCACTGTTTGCATTAAAATTCTGCATATTTAGCTCAGACTGAGGATACGCTGAAGCTCACAAGGCTCATGTGAGTTAACTGGGAATTTAGGGAAAAAAACCAACACACACACACACAGAGAAATGTCACACTGTAGCTGCTTTAAAACACAAATGTCTTTCCACTCTCCACTTTTATTATTTACAATTAGGTCCAATGTGAAACACACCTGTCCAGACCACATTTTCTTATGAACACACGTTTCTGTAGAACATCTGCCTATAGAACCACACGCGGGTCAGTAATGAAGAGCCTCACGGTGTTCCGCTTTGGTTTGAAGTAGAACAAAGAAAAACTTCCTTTTTAAATAAATCCACTCGAGGTTTTTGCCGCGAATCTTCAGTTATTTGCATGTGGTTTAAAGTCCAATATAGTCCAATTATCCCCCATAATAAATACTACAAGAACCATCCCTACTACCGTAATATTGCTCATAAACAATTTTGAACTCCCTGTTCTGTATAATACTGCAACTACAGCTGTGGCTTCACTTTCACTTCCAAAGCAACACACAAGAGACACAAATCCAACTATGAGTTAGCAAAGAAAAGCTTAAGAAAATAGCTCTTGAATAGAAACCATCCTCCTGCAGGGAGCCGCGTCTATAATTCCACCGAGTGCATCACTTCCAAACCGCTGGAGGAACATATAGAAAAGCTTTCCTCCTTAGTGTCAACAGTCTTTGTGCACGTGGGTGAGATTCTCCTCAGTCAACAGAAAGAGAAAATAGAACCGACAAAAGAATAGTGGTTTATTGTGTCAATGTGGTAGTTGCTCTTCACTATGTACAATAATTTATAAGCTAAGCTCCTCTAAAACAGCCTGATCTTTCTCTCTCTCCCCCTGAATTTGCTGTACTTTTATTGAATTTCTTTTAAAAAGGACTGCATCCTTTTCAGTTTTAGTGACGTTTGCCATATAAACTTTTGAGTTTACTTACAAGCTTGTGTGCTCTAAGAGTTGCAAAAGTCCAGAGGTGTGTGTCAAAAAGGAAATAAAAATAAAAATAAAAAAAGGAAAAAAGAATCTCCAGTCTGAGCTCACAGAGAGATCTGCATGATTCCGAGCGGCTGCTCGGGTGTGTTGAGGTTTTCCTCTGACTTGACGTGGAGCTGGTGGGCTGACAGACGGTGGCCTGGCTGTGATGTCTGTGTTTGGGGCGAGTGCGATGGCGTTCAGATCTTGAGGTTTTTTATTGTTTCGGCTCTTCTCTTCAGCAGATCTCCCACCTCCTGTAACGAGTGCAGGTAACTGCTCTGCACCTTGTCCATAGCAGCCTTCATGAATGAAGCTTCCTCCTGAAAAGATCAAAGCAAATCTCAGGGTGGCGCTTTCGGGAGAAAATTCTGCTAAATTGAAGAGAGGCTCCAGAACCAACCAAAGGATGTCCTTCCAAGTGTAAACTAGAGAGTTTAAGAGCCATCATGCCAGTTTCCTGCCCTTTTATGTGCAACAGAGCCTGAGAAATCAGGTCCTGCAAGTTCCCCGTCAGCTCCTGGAACCCACAGATCACCAACGGCTGCTGGAGAGATGGAGCGGAGGGTTACCATGACAACAGAACGGATCTTATCAGTCGGGGAGCGGTTTAAAAGTGTACCACGTCAGTGCTCGTCTCCTTTCTCTTCTTCTTCTTTTTCTTCTGCAGACTCGTCTTGAGCGGCCGGAGGATCTTGGTGCATTGGCTCGCCATCCACAAAACTATACACACCGTCTGGAGAGAACACACACGTCATGACATCGTCATAGAACAATCTCATTATGACCGTCGGGAAGCCGGAGTGTCTCACCTCGACAAAGAAGATCAGGTTTTCTAATAAGGAGGGCTGGGTTTTTAACTTGCCGTCTTTCATTTCCAATAAATCTCCTCGACACGTGTTGAGTATTTCTGTGGACAGGAAGCGGCAGCGTGAAGCACGTTGGAGACAGGAAACGGATCACTCACGTCGCTGGCTCACCTTGAAGCTGAACTACTAATGATTTGAAGCCATTACAGATCTGGGTCTGAAGTTCTGAGGACTCGTCTGCAGAAGATGGAAAAGACAAATCGGTCCGGACATTCAAACGCCGCCCAGCTGCTGATGGGTCGTCGGCTTTCTTACCGAGCCCGAGCAGCTCCAGCTCCTGCAGGTGGACGCACAGCTGGAGGGCGGCGGCCTGGCACTGACAGCTCCCGGTGGACAGAGCGGGGGCCAAGCGCGTGGAGGGCGGTCCCAGGAATGGATACTGCAACACCAACACACGTTGTGAGTCCTCCTCCCCCACTCGGACCCCCCCCCCACACACACACATACCCGTATATGTTTCTCGACGAGCTGCGATGCCGTCTGTAACGTCTGGTTGAGCTGCGACAGGAGGCTGCTGAGGACCGACGCCTTGTCTCCGACCCCGTTCTCGTTGGCCGTCTCGGCGTTCTGCGGCGCGCACGTGTGCCCCAGCGACGCCATGGAAGCGACGAGGCGAAGCGTGAGGGAGCGTATCCTCAGCCAGACGGTCTCCTCTTCCAGAGAAAGGCGCCGGTGCTCCTCTGCTAACCGCCTGTGAACGCGGAAGAACGACACGTAAACAGATGCAGCAAAGCACAACGGGGGGAGGGGTGGGGGGCAAATCTACTGTAAATAACCTATGACCTCTCTTTAGGATCCCAGCTGGTGAAGACAGTCAGGTCTCTGTTGTCCCTTATGCTGTCCCAGGGGATGTCGTCCTCCTCTGCGCACAGAGACATGGCCTTCACGCTCTCCTCCAGACTCAACATGCTGCAAAACAACGGCAAAATAAAATAAATGGACACCGGAGCAGCGGACAGAGCCGACCTTGGAGTATCCCCCTCACATGTCAGCTTCCAGGAACAGATCCAGGAGCATCCTCTCAGTCCGGACCTGGGCAAAGTGCAGCGAATGGTTCAGTCTGTTTCTGAGCGCAATGAACTCTGGGATTTTCTCAAAGGCTCCGTACTTGTAAGCCTGGATGATATACTCTGAGGTCTGACGGGAGGAAGAGACAGATAAATCTGTTATGACCGGTTCTGACTGCTGCCTCTGGAAGAGATGCTGCTGACGTACATCTTTCTGGTTAGAGTGGAAAAACCTGAGGGAGAAGTTGCAGGACTGGGAGGCTGCAGCGAAGTGACCCAAAGACTCAGCGTAACGCGTCAGCAGGAAGCTGCGGTTAGAGAAGAAAACACCCGTCTGTCCTCTGGAACTGCTCAACTGGAATTCGAGGATGTTTAAATGGCGTGGAACCGCAGCTCTGACTGACCCGATGGTGTCGTGCTGGACGTGTTTGGCGTCCAGGTTGTAATAAAGATCCACGACGGGCTCGAAGGCTCCCAGGTGACAGTAGAGGAGCAGCAGCAGCAGTTTGAACTGAGCGTTGGAGGCACTGCGAGACAGACCGTCCTGGAGGACGCCTAGCGCCTGCCACACCGCGTCCTCGTCCCCTGCAACACAGAGAGCGCTGCGCTAGAGATGCTGCGGGACAGAGGGACACGTCCCGAGGGACACTCACCCGTGTCTCTCCATAAATCGATGTATACGTGAGCTGCCATGAGACAATACATATCGGAGAACTGCAGCTCCGTCTTCAGGGCGTTGCTCCCTGTTGGACACATGAGCGGACAGAGACGAGTCAGGATACAGACGTCCATCGACTCCCGAGTCGTCCCGTCCGCGGCCGGCTCTTACCAAACTTCAGCCCGTGGCGGTAGTGAGCTCTGAGCTCCGTGATGAGACGCAGCTTCCCCTCGGGGTTGAGAGCGTGATGCAGCCCGAGGGCCCGGCTCAGCTGGCACACACACAAGTGCCTCTGCAGCGCTCCGGTGTCCTCAGGAAAGGCGAAGCCCTCCTCCCCCTGCTCCCCCAGCGGCACCGCTTCGCTCAGACGGTTGATGAACTAGGAGGAAGAGGAGGAGGAGCCGAGGTGAACGCGAAGGTTCCGGTGCTAAAGGCTGGGATCTGCAAAGGTGACGGACTCTGACTTTACCTGCACGTGCTGCTCGGGGGCCAGCAGGTGGAGGTACAGGATTAGGTCGGTGATGCAGCACGGCTTCTCTCCAAACTTCCCAAAAAACTGCACCATTAGTTCTAAAGGTTCACCTGTGTGGAACACAACAGCCAGGAGGGAACTTTAAATCAAGGAAGGGACAAAAAGGGGAGGGGTTTAGAATTCCCGCGGTACCGAGCAGGCTCTCCTCGGGACAGCCTCGTTCTCGCAGCCTGTGCAGCAGCTCCAGTCGAGCTAAATACGGCCCTCGGAGCGAGCGGGACTCTTTGCCTTCCTCCTCTTTGATCCTCTCCTCCACAAACCTCACAACTTCAGCCACGGTGTGATGAACGGAGCCTTCAGAGCAGCTGCACACGCAACACCACACAAATCGCAATTCAGAAGTCAATTGTTTATCTTTTGGGGGGAAGAAATACAGCAAATACTCACTGGTCGCCCTCTGCTGGCGGAGCCCAGGACTGATCCACGAGGTGGAAGAGGGAGTCGAAATAGGAGGGGTAGAACTGCCAGTCATCAGGACTGGAATGATAAACACACGCATGTAAACGTCCCGTTTCTCTGCAGGTGTGTGTGTGTGTGTGTGTGTGTGTGTGAGGGGAGCTGCACTGACTTCTTGAGCAGCAGCTTGTGGGCCAGGGCGTTACATTCAGGCCACCGCTGGAGTCTCTGGTACAGCCTCATACACTTGGTTTCCCTGCTCTGAAGCTCACTCGTCAGCTTCTCTGTGGAACAAACATACAAAAACCTCGTTATCAATATTATACCTCATTTATTAAACCTTTGGGATTCTGGTTTGGTTTCTGGTTTAGACTGGTTAAGTCCTGGTTGGGATAAAATGATCCTTATTTGGTGAACGATCCCTTTCATGTAATCCCTTAAGATTATATTTCCAGAGAGTGTTAATACCCCCGAGTGGACCCCTGATCACACTGAGAGCCTCTTCACACTTTCCCAAACGTTCCAGGATCATAAAGTAGAGCTGCACCTACAGACACACACAGAAAACAACAATTATGGGCGTGCTAATCAGACAGAAAGTGCTGACTCAGCCCAAATGTCCACCTGACTCCTGCAACTATCTACAACTGTCCACCGTTTGGTCCACTTTAAACAGACCCGAGATTGTGTGGAGGGACACAAACAGCCACACTCACCTCTGCTTCGGCCTCAATCTTCTCCTCCTTGACCATTTTCTCCACCATGCGCTCGGCCAGAGGCAGGAACATGGTCTGGGCCAGCTTCTCATCGTCTGCCGAGACGGCCTACACGTTCAAGACGGGAAAAAGAAGCACGGCTGTTGGCGACGGGAGAGCGAGGCGCTGGCAGCCACGCGCACGCGTGTGAACGTACCTGCATCACCAAACTCATGACGGACCAGAAATAGTACGGATTCTTGGGCACGATTTTATACAACGCCATCCCAGCCTGGAAGGGAACATCCTTGAGTCTGAGTGTGTCTCTACATCCAGACGGGAGCCGTTTGCTGGACTCTGTTTCTCACCTGCTGCATCTTCTTGTACTCCCCCACCCGGGCGTAAGCCATGAAGAGGTGGGAGTGGTACTCCTCGCTGAGGGGGACCTTCTTCACCGCGGCCTCGTACAGCTTCGCCACCAACTCCGCTGTGGATGACAGGAAAAGTGCCGAAGGCCTCTCTGCAGCGCTCCCCCTCCCCCGTGCGTGCGCGTGTACTCACGACGGTGCATCTCTCTGTACAGAATAGTGAGGGCCTGGAGAGAGTTGTCGTCGGTGGGCTCTAGAACGGACACTTCCTGAGCCAAAGAGAAAGCTTCATCCTGTTTCCCCGTGCGTTGAAGGCCGATCGCCTTTAGGACCTGGAAGAAGAGAAAGAGCAGAATGAATGAGAGTCCAGTCCTCATTGAGACGTCCTGGACAGAAAATGTCCAAGCATCTATGCCAGAGCCTCTTTTTAGAACCAGAGGACCGACGAGGCGCTGCACGTCCACAGATGGCGTCTTGTTATTCTAAAGCAGAGCCAGAGAACAATGTGCCGTTGTCCAGTTGGAGAGTCAAGTCCTGTCAATAGATCCTGTGAAAAAACCATCCGACTGCAATCTGATGGCGAAACAACGTCCAACGTTTCATAAAGCAACAGACACAGAAAGGTCCAACGCTAAGAATGGGTCACTTTTGGCTACCGAGGGTCTGGAAGAGATGGAGCAACGTTCCTCTAGCACGACGTCCCGTGCACTTACACCACACGGGGATTGAAAACACACTCCGCAGTCACCCACCTTCGCACAGTGCAGGTCCTTATGTTTCTTCAGAAGTTTATCCGCTTGTTGTATTGCCATTTTATTGTTGCCATTATCAAGGTAATCTGGGGGAGGCAAAAGGAAGCTGTTATTTGATCAATAACGTCATAACCGAGTTAAAAATAAAACACTTTAAGATGTGGCATCAAGTAATCCTCACAAATACTTGTCTTTCTAAGACACCTCAGCTCAGCTGGCTGCCAAAATGAACTGCTAATGTCAGAACCATTGTCTCAAAGCAGGCGGTCATTAAGAGCTCAAATGGACAAAAGCTAAAGGCACGTCTCATAAACAAGCCGGAAGCTCCGAACCAATGAAGGTCAAAAGGTATCTACATTGTTTTATGGTCTTTTAAAGGGTGATTTTAAAGTTTTATTTTATTTTAAAAAGGATCCATGCTGATGACATGTGACAGATGACCAAAGTCACTTGTTCTTGAAGCTAACTCAAGTTGCAGCGCGATTATGAAGCAAACGCTGAATATGCATGGCGGTTAAGTGGTCAAACACATCTATATTCATATTGAAGCAGTATCACACAAAGAATGCTCAAGTTTGTCCCATATGTAGTTCGTGACAGATCTGTGTTAGCAAGCTAACAAGCTAACTCATAAGTGCAAAGGAGCTAGCTTGAAGCATTGTCCTTACACTATTATTAACCTAACGCTAACTGGAATATGTATTTATAACATAAATTAACGCCACGGTGCAAGAGATCGGTGCTGCGCAGAGACAACCGACCAAACGTAAATGCCTGACAACCTGTAGCCAGTCGCGGTTATTATACAGAAACTTTTCTTTTTAACTTGCATGCAATATCAGCATGTCTGCTGGCTAGCTGACACATTAGCATGCTAACTAACTGTCAAACCGCGAACGTTAGCAAAGGATAAATCCCTTTCAGCCTGTATATATATCCGGAGCATTCATTCTCAAAACGCCGCCAAGAAGGACATCACGCTTAAGAGTAGGACACCCAGTTTGCCCCAGAGACCAGCAAAAGCCGTGCCCTACGCCGGCTCGGTGGCAGACCGGTTAAGGTGCACTGTCATTGGGCGCTGCAGGCAGCAGACACCGTGGTTGGACACCGCGGGGCCGCATCGCTGCCCCCCGGCCGCAGCACCCTCTGATTCCAAAAAACGGACCAGCAGACGTCCTATCGGCGTCCCTCCAACACGCAGCCATGCATAAAGGTGGAGCTGGTGAATGGGTCCATACCGTAAATAGGTCTGAGTCTCCTGTCGTTGGGGTCCTGCACATGGCCTCTCGCCGCCATGGTGCTTTACCTGCTGGGACTGTGTGCGCATGCGCGCTGGCGGGCGCCTTTAGGAGCGACTAAAAGATGCTTTTATTGTTGAACGATCAACAATAACAGCAGAAAAAAGCTCAGCGGTGCACGAAGCGAGCCGACAACCACCCCCTTCTTTTAAAAGCTCCTTGTAAAAACTCCCAAAGGATCCAAAGAATGGCAGTTTTTTTTAAATAGTTCAGGAAAATACGCTTACTTCCGCCGACATGTGACATTTTTTTTAAAAAAATACAGCAAAATACGCGCGTAGTTACTTTCAGTGTTTAGATTCAAACAAATTATAAAAATGCGAATTTAAAAAAATATATTCTGGGTGATTTTTGAAGGTCTAAGACGAGTCAGGGGATGCCGGAGTCCAGGCCAGGAAGGTCCCGATCCACCCGGGTTTTCCGACCGACCAGGCGGAAACGCCGGAACCGGTTCCCGCTTGTCTCGCGAGGCGGTCCGGGAGGTGGGAAAACCCGGATGGATCAGAAGGCGTCGGGACCGGACTCCGACATCCCGATTCAGAATATGGTCAAAAAGGGGACCTTTTCAAGATAAAAGGCGATTCTTTGTTCACAGGCTGAGGTACTTCAAGGGTTTATTTCTTTGAATTTCTATAATAATGGACCACAGTTAAGAAAAGACAAATCCAGAATCAAAGTTTTAGTTTAGGACACCAACAGGGGAGCAGGCTGTGGCTCCGCTGGGGCCGCTTTAGCCTTCCACACCTCCCTCTTCATCAGGGCCCTCGGACCCTCTCAGCAACACCGGAACGGACTGAAATAAACCCAGAAGAAGCAGTTTGATTTGATTATTTGATCAAATTTATTAGATATTCTGTTATGTTTCATGTTCTAGACCTTCTGTCACAGCTCCAAAGCTGCTGAAGAGAAACAAAACCAAAAAGGAACTAAGATTGTTTTACATTCACAACTAATTCCCCTGAATTTTGCCTCATTGGAAAAAGAGAAAAATTTAATACACTGTGGATTTCTTTCAAAAACAACAAAAAAAAAGAAAAGTAAACAAGAAAAATCAACAGCAGATTTTGCAAGTGCTTATTCATGATTACAATATAGAAAACAGTATTTTGGACTCTTGTCGGTACAGGAGCGTCTACCCGTCCCCTCAGTCGAACCCTGGCTGGCAACGCCGCTAACGCTACCCAACTGTGACCCTCGTCTCCGGGGCGACGCCTCCTCTCCGCCGTTGTCAGTCATTGAAGCATTAATTGAGGTTTAACGTTGAGGAGGCGCCGCCCGACTCGTGGACTTCCCTTCCGTTACTGCGAAAAAGTGCCGAGCATGCAAACCCAGACCCAGAACCTCTCCTCTGACGAGCGCTAAAGCAGCCCCATGTCATGCCTGCACAAGCCCCGCCCCCACGCTGTACATTCATAAGCAGGGATGAGGTACAGTTAAACCACCGACCAGCGCCGACGTCACCATGACAACAGAACTCAAGCGTCCGAGTGATACAGTGGAAGGACCCGGCGACGTTGAACCTCGGCGACTCCTCGTTCAAGTCAGTGTTTGTATTTACAGTTTGTCCGTTTCTAGAAGTACACTTAAAAAAGGACTCGTAGCAGAACACACGCGACAGTCAGACCTGATTAAATCAACTTTTAATCGCGTAGAAACGCATCGAGCTGCGCCGCCGGCGAGAAAACGCCAGTGTCCACCGCTTCTGCCGTTTGAAGGGGAACGTAAACTGGTTTTCTTCTCGGCCAGGCACAAAAATATAGATTTCCCTACTGTTGCCATAGCGATTTCAGGCTTAATTAGAAGGTGAAGATTCCAGACTGACTCGCGCTTTTGTGTAATCAGGTCGACGCGAACCGCGAAAGACAGTTACGACGTGTGATAAATGTAACACCAAAACACTGCAAAAGAAAAGAGAGAAGCAGCCGTAGAGGAATAAAAATAAGAAAGAAAGATTGATAACACTCGTCTCGTCCTGGCGTGATGCGTTTGTGGTCCTCCGGTTTAAGCAGTTAGCGTGTGGAGATGAGCCGGGAGCCTCGAAGACGCCAGGCCGGGCACCCGTCCACCCACGTCCACAGTGAGCGAGTCCTTTCAGGGCGAAGGCAGCCGATAACACACACACACACACACACACACACACGAGCGCACACACACACACACACGCACACACACAGATGTATTGTACAGATTCTCCTCGGAGCGCCGACCCTCTCGTCGAGATGGGTGAGGAGCCGCCCCGGTGACAGAGGAGCGGTTTGACATTTCGATCGTGGGGGTGGGGGGGGGACGGGGGACGAACATCGTCTGGCAGACAGAGGAGACGGTGAGACGGGGGAAGAAGGTCCACACACACTTTATGGAGACATGAATGGAGACAGGAGTGAAGGGACAGACAAGGATTAGAGCAAAAACCATTAGAATACAGAAGGTGAGCGGGGCCGAAACCTGCCGGGAACCTTGGTGATTTCTGCGGGGGCCAGTTCGCCAAAACATCCTAATTTCAAAGTTTGTCCACCTGAATAAAAACGGCGCCCATTTAAAATCAGCTAAAATACATCAGGCAAGTTACTTTCTGTGCAAAGTTTTTTTTTTTTCCTCTCATTTTTTTTTTTTTTTTTTTTTTTACATATGAAAAAGAAATTGTGGGTTTTTTTTGGAGGCTTGTGATTGGGGGAGGATCTGTACAGTACTGTTAGCCAATCTGATCAAACCCCCCGGAGAGTCATGCGAGACGGGGGAGAGGAGAGGCGATGGCGGTGGGGAGAAGGGGGCGTGTCCTGGTCGTCGTGGTGGGCGCATCTCCGATGACATCATCATGACGGGGTTTGGTCGATTTGCCTCATTGCTCGTGAGCAGCACTGGTGCCTCGAACCGGACCTTTACTACGCAGCTGAGCGACAGAAGAGAGAACAAAATCAGTCTGGGGGGGCGAGGAGGAGTGTGTGTGTGTGTGTGTGTGTGCAGTCGGCCATGCAGGGAAAAAAAAAAAAAAAACAGCCACAACACAGAGACACCAAGTGAAAAACGACGTGATGGGACAGAACGTTGGACGTTCGTGAACGGCGAGCTGATGAAGGAAAGCGGCGTGAGACAGAGGCGGGTCGGGAGGAGGTGCAGCAGTGACCAGGTGTTAAACACAGAGCTCGGGTTAGACGGCGTCAGGGCCCATGCAGCGGCGCCGCCTCTCCTCGGTGGAACTTACTCAGCCCGTCTTTACAGCCTGACCTACAGTGACCTACTCGTCTGTCGCAGAGGTTCCTCGCACGTCCCCCTTCTGACGCATCTGATGTGACATTCAGGAGTGAACAAGGTTAAATCCCACAGAACCCGAGCTGGCGCTGCTGCGGCGTCCTGCAATGACAGGAACAATGCTGGCGCGGCGGGCGGAGCAAGTACCTCCTCCAGCTCTCTTTGGGTCTCGTCCTCCATCCGCCTGATGTCCTCCATGGTCAAACCCACCCACTTGTCGATCCAGCAGAACAGTTGGCGGTGAAAGTTTGTGAAGATCCGTTTTTCTTGCTGCGAGAGACAGAAGAGGGTGAAGAATGCAGCAGGCTGCTGGTGGCGCTGACCGGGCCCTACCTTGTGGATGATGTTCTCCACTTTGGTCTGCAGGCCCCACCATCTGAACTTGACGGTGACCAGCTTGTACGCGCACATGTGGGGGCACTCGGACTTGAGCTCGTTCTGCGGGGGGAAGAAGAGAGCTGAGCACTGGCGGCCCGACAGCACCGCCTCCCTCTGCTGCGTCATTACCTTCCACTCCGGACTCAGAGGCCCTCTCCCCGTCTTAGCGGAGTGGAACAGAGCAGGATCTTCCTCTGGCTTGTAGTCCTGAAAGGACAGGAAGATGCTACCTGAGTGACCTCAGTTATTCTTAACACAAGAGTCTTCTGCTCCCACTCAACATCTGCGTCCTCCTGAGAATAATTACCCGATGGAGCATTTAGTAATTACACTGTTATACAATAAATGGCGTCGGTATATGAGAATCTCACACTTAAAGACAGAAATAAGCAGCCTGGGAGTTCAAGGGTCACGGTGCTGTTTTAATCCAGCGGGTCTGGAAAAGGCCAGTGGAGACCTGCAGCAGATGGACGTTCAGATTAAGCCCTGGCCTCAACGCCGATCCACTTAGGCCATTACAGTCCGGGAGCAAGCGTGAACGCAGTAACCACCGCGACCGACCACATGACAGTCGGGGTGGAGGAGCATCCGCAGAACCCGAGACCATCGTCCCCTATTGGGACGAAGCAGCGGCTGATGATGGACACATGAAACCCCTCTGACTTCAACTATAGGAGAGAACTGGTGTGAGAACAACAGCAGGCCGGCGTCTCAAAGCCACATGCTAAATTTGTGGAGGCTGATTTGCTTATTAATACAAATACAAACAAATGACATCATTGCGAGCTCTATTAGAGTCCAGGCAAGTTGAGGACTGGGAGGAAGAGTGGAGGACAGCGGCTCGAGGCTGCTTCTTCTGTTGTAATGCCTTCACAACACAGTTCACTCAGATTTCATTAGATTGTCACAACTTTAAACTCTGAATCATCGCCATCACAAGTCAAACTCACCCCTGGAGCCACTTCGTCTTTGTTTGCTATATCTATGGGGACCACCTCCACGTCCTTCAGCGTCTGCTCGTCCAGCTGGTGAACCTGGAAGGGAAAGACGGGTCAAACGCCTGAACCGGAAACTGGATTTTGGCATCGCGGGCGTTTGATTTACTCACATTTTCTAATGTCCCCATGTCGGGTTTGTGCCACGTTTCGATCTTTATCATGAAGTCATCCTTCATGTACTCGTTCTGGAGGGAAAACACGGAGAGGTCAGAAAAGTTTGGCCTTGAGGTTTTACGGGGCCTAATTTGAGCAAAGCTTAGAAAGCAGGTACTACTGCTAAGCTGTACGACAGCATGAATGGAGGATTCCGGGAGATGTGCTTAAAACAGCCAAATCCAATTAACTGAGCAGAAGTTTGGACTGAAGGAACCGTTTAGATGCTGCGCAGCTCGCCTCTATATTTGGCACCAAAGACGTTAACGGGTTGGTGACACGCAGCAGCACAAGCCAGTCGACCCACTTAAGACATGACAAACACTCACATTCCCCCCATTATAACGGAAGGTGTGAATTAAAAAGCCACTCACCGTCACAACTGCAGGAAAAAGAAGGAAAAATAACGTCAGTAAAGTTTGAGATGCATTTAAAAAGAGCAGCACATGAACATGGACTCAGTGGTCAGAGCCCGGATCCATGAACGTACTGGTGCGACAGTAGGGGTAGGCGTTCCAGGCCTTCTCGTGAAACACTAACGAGCCCTCTGGTGCGATCATCTTCACAAACCCTGGGACTTTACTGAAACACAAAGAGAAGGAACCAAGCTAAAATGTTTCCCTCTTTGTCGTCTGAGCAGTAATGAAGATGATGAAATAAAGAGCTCTAAACTATCCGGTCAAGAGAATCCTGCAGAAAGCAGAGAGACTATATAGTGTTTTTAAAAAACTACTCCAGAGTGTGACTGATGTTTTCTTGTGCGTCTCTCCAAAAACAAGAGCTGGTATTAATTGTTGAAATTGAATTGAAGGACAGTCTTTTGTCCTCACTGCTGCTTCATGGAAACATCCCATCAGAAGGTCTCAGGGCCTCTTTAGCAGGATCGGAACGCTTCACAGGGAGCCATTTTGCAGACTTGCCTCTTTAGATGGTAGATTTTGTGGGTGTACTGTCCCTTCTCGCCCTCCTTCTCATACGGTTCATTCTTCAGAACCTCGATGCCTTCTCCTCCGCCCGTCTCGTTCTTGCTGGCTTCAGCCACAGAGTACAGCTGACCTACTTGATACTGCGTGAAAAGGGGGGGAGAGGGAAGACAGAGACCCCGGGATGAATGCACAAACAAAGGGCCATCGTCTGCCAGGGAGGGCAGAAAGTGCGCTGGCGTGTCAAAGCCGCCATTGGACATTTGCTTAAAATCAGAACCGCTGATTAAAATGGGCCTCACCTCTTCCACTGAGACTGGCAACACAACACGACTGGAGGGAGAGAGAACAGACGAGTGACAGATTAATGCAGCGTCCTGAATCATGCTTTACATGTAAGCGTAAAGAATAAACTTATTTGGAATTACAGCAGATATTAGTAAAATATGGTAAAGACGGTTGCTACTGGCCAGTGACAAATATGGAAAAGCATGAAGTTGTGGGTAAACAATACTGCGCCCATCTTTGGGAAAAACTGAATTAGCCCCGTGCTAAAGTCTCCTGGTCTCAGGGAACGTGCCAAAGGAATAAGACAAACGTGTTGAAGCAACGAAAGTGCTGGAGGATAATGGGAATCTGCGGAGTTCCTGGGAAAGGCCATTAAAACACCTGGTAGTTTCCATGAACGGCGCGCTCGTTTCTCGCGTTCTCGTGTGATATTCACTGGCCGCATTTTCCTGAAGACTTCCTGACTCACTTCTGCTTTACTAGCAAAGCAGACTTATTCATGGAAACTATTCCTGTTTTTAGGAGGCCGTGGTAACCGCGGTAAACACAAGTCACGGATCTCTAAATCTGACTGTCTGACCAAAGATTACTTGATCAGCCCGTGGTCAGCGTGAATGATCTTTACTGCCATGATTATAGGTCAGGGGAGGGTAATGACGCCGGCGTTACATTTATATATGTTAAAGAAGCGACAGATCAAAGAATGAACTGAGCTTAGATGAGGACAGATTCATTTTTAAGAATAAGCCTTCGTTCTCGTCAGCACTTTGCCCTGTCAAACATTTCTAAAGCTGAGTTACAGAAAGATGATAAGGACACCGCTATACGTTATTACGTAACACGTGAACTTCCCAGTAACTTTAGGCAGAACAGCAATTGCATCCAGATCTTAGTGCAGTCTGAACCTTTTGGGAAAGCACAAGCAATCCAAGCTATTTCCAACGCTCTTAAAACCTGTAAAAACACTGTAAACGTGCAGAATTGCTGTCGTGGGCCATCACACGTAAGGATATGATCTATACCATAAAAAGGGCTGCGCTCATTGGGCGACCAAGTTTCATATTTCCACACTACACAGTTGACTGGCGCGGTGAAATATGGACGTGCTGTTTGAACAACATGACATTGTTCGTGCAGTGATTCGTGCAGGGCTACTGAAAGTGTGCACAGGGGAGCGGCTACAACAGGTACCGTTAGGAGTAGCGGATGTAGCTTAGCAACACCGGGCTAGCCAGTGTCCAAAAAACACAATCGTGGACTTTTAATGCAATATACGTTGATAGGCGTCGAGACTATACGCTGTTTTTAAGTGTGAGTTGGTGGGATAACTCTGAAATGCTACCGATAGCAAAGTATTAAGTGGTTCCACATTCTCTGGTTAGCTCCTATAGGGGCTTGCTAAGAGGCCATAATTAATAACTCCTCCCTAAACTATATGCTAACGCCGCGGCTGCGTGTAATACGCTATATATTACCGGTACTGTGGAGATAAACTCTGCGAGGTGTTGGTCTCAAAACTGAACTCCACTCGTCACTGTAGTGGCCCTGCTAATGCTAACCTAGCCGGGTAGCATTAACAGTAAATCCGACGGAGACGGAGCCCTAATCTGTCACTCTCGGGACTGGAACTGAGCACTTGAGCGGTGTCATACGCTGCTAACTGGCTACACATGTTAGCCTTGGTCTCGGGGCCAACCTCGGGACTCACTTTAACTATTTATACGTTATTCGTGGTCAAATCAGAATACGGGTGTCCACAACTCATTTCCTTCCAGACGCTAATTGTCCCTTTTTTCGCCGCTCCAACTCCCGTTAGCTCGGAGTAGCAACGCCTTAAAAGACCGGTGCGGTGTCCGGTTGTCCACCCGCTCATCCACCATGCTCAAGCGGGCTCTTTTTATGAGCCACACGGTTCCGAACACTCATGAAAAATAGCCCTAAATGATACACCCGCGTCTCTTCTATAGCAATACACTCTGACCGAGGTGAAAATGCCGAGCTATGTGTGCCTAAAGGCATGAAAAAGGCAGTTGACACTCACTATTCCTTGATGAGCACCATCTTCGTCACCGGGCTGCGGCTGCGCACCGACGCCGGAGCCCGGGCAGACTTATCAACAAGTTGGTTCCGCCCTCACCGAGACACCATTGGTCCGAAGCTTTTCGGTAAAATGCGCTTTTCGGCTTCATTTTCCAGACATTAAAAAGAGAAATAGCTAAATGAAATTATTTAGCTGATGGTTGTCACGGGGTGGTCTATGTTTACATTTTAAAATGGCTCCCCCACCCTTGAAGTTCATATATAAAGTCACTTTTATTAACCTCGATGCCTAAATAACTTAATATTCACGGATCAGTATTTTCATATACTGTGCATGTGTGTATTTTTCTGATTTATGTCAAGTATGTGTGCTTTTGTGAACTCCATGCAGATCATAACATCTGACACAAAAACAAACATCGGGGTATATATATTTAAAAATCTTGTTTCTTTACTTCCTCCTTTAATTGTTTTATAAAATGTATAATAATGGTTGGAAAACACAGTTTACAAAATAAAAATAAAAAACACTGATATAACCATCATGGCATTTAACATTAGACACCACACAACAATTCAAATTCAGCCCCAGATCACACAAATTCAGTGAGAGCAAGTCAAGGAACCGAGAACAAAAACGGAGACGCTGAGACTCATGCTGTCTCATCAGCCGTGAACACGTCACTGAAGACTCTTCTCTCACCATGGTTTTGTCGTTCCAGCTCTCCAAACAAAGGCACCTTCATCACATTCAAGACATCAGCATTCCAGCACAACAAACCTCGAAAAACATTTAAAATCACCATAAGTATGAAACAGTACTTTCTATTCTCATCTTCAGCAGGTGTTGCTAAAACAAAACAAAAGGAAACCCAAATGTGGGAGCATTTAGCTGTCAAACGGACAGCTTCTGTCATACAAACACTAAAGCTGTTCAACATCCCAACCCTCAACATTTAGAAGATGGGAAAAAATGTCCTGGCGAATGGAACTTGTAACCGTTTTCGGGGGGAAGTTTGAAGCTTCCTTTGGAGTTTGTGGTGGTGTTGGATGATGGAGATTGTGCTGCTCTAGCCTCCAGCGCTTGGTGACCATTGGGTGGGCCGCCGGCGTTCCTCCCCTCCGATCCAGCTTCGTTGGCGCCGGTGGACTCGTGTCTGGGTGAAAGGTGGAGCAAGCCTAGGACATCGTTCTGAACCGCACTCATTTTTTTATTTCCACTTCGCAGTAGGCTGGCGGGAGACGGAGGGTCGTGTTTCTGACCCGCATTAGCCCAGAAAGTTTTTAAATTATGAATTGCTTGGACTTTATCGCCCTGTTTGGACTGGCTCGATTCGGGGGTGTTTGCCGGGCTGGACGACGCCGACCCGGCGGAGGAGTAGGAAAGTGCTGGCGATGGCGCACAGTCGGCCGGAGAGCGCGAGGGTGAGATGTGGGAAGTGTACGGCGAGGAAGGGTATTTAAGTTTAATTTGCCCAACGCCATCTGGAGGCGCTGTGGGCGGGGCTGTGGGCGGAGCTGTGGGCGGAGCACGCTCTCTGACAGACAGCGATGAAGATGGAGACGAACGCGCCGGGCTGCTGTAGCCAGAGCTGATTTTCTGCAGCGACGAGGAGCGCGAGGGCGGTTTCGGCCTCGTCATCGGCGGCGTGGCGGCCGAGGGCGAAAGGGGTGAAAGATGTGACGACAGGGACAGAGGAGAGGAGCGAGTCTTCAGACTGGCTCTGCTGGGTGGCCGGCTGAAGGCGCTGGTCTCAGACGGCTGAAATCCCCGAGCGGCGCCGGTTAAAGTTGGAGTCGTTGGTGTAGACAGAGACGGCTGCCTGGCCTGAGCCTCTTCCCTCCCCTCGTGCCCCCTTGCTGCTTTCCCCCGGACATTTGCCTTCTGTAGGTTCTCCACGGCCTGCATGTGGCTCTGGGTCTCCTCCAGAATCTTCTGGGCCAGTTCCTGTGGATCCAGCTGTCCCGCAGGCATCGTCCTCTCCTCCTGGGACTTGACGGTGCTGTCCGTCTCGGTGCTCGACTGGTCTGACTCAGAGCTGCTAACCTTCCCTTTCCCGGCTCTGTGAGGAGACGAGCTGGAATAAAAGAAAACGTGAAGGTCACGACGCGACAAACGCAAAAGCTGAAGCAAAACATGTAAAAATAAACAGGACTGAATAAGTGGATTTAGGCTGTGTAACCGTTAATACACCGAACACGCAGTTCTAGGAGCAATTAGCTTGCTCAGGGTCACAGCAGGTGGTAAAGATCATCGCTTTGCTCCTGTGGGGATGGTGGATCAACCTGTTTTTTTAACCCCTCGTGAGCTGCTGCTGCTACTGAAGCTAATCAGCTAATCAACCAAAGTCACCAACCTTCCTGTCCAGGTTCTAAAACTAAGGATGTGAGCAGAAAATAATTGTGTCAAACCGAACCGTACTTACACTTCTTGTTTGGATTTGGGGCTGGCAGGAACTTTGACGGGCAGCAGAGGGGCTTTAATTGGGGAGGTTGGCGTGCTGATGCTTCCCTTGGAGGAAACGGTGACAGCGGCAGAGCCTCTGGCAGCGCCACCTTTGCCTTGCCTGTGTCCTACAGGTAGCGGCAGGGTGTCGCACTCCCTCCTGCCGTGTCCCAGCGGTTCACTGCTGATGATGGAGTAGCCTTCATACTCCTCTTCCTCCCCTCCCCCCGCAAACCCTCCTCTGTGATTAGCTGCTCTGCCTCTCAGCAGGCCGCGGTGTGAGCTATAGAGGGCGACGCCCCCGCGGGGTCCATCCACGTCCTGCTGGTGCGAGCGTTGGCTGGTGACGTCACTTCCTGCGGGCTCGGGGCGGGACAGGAAACTGAGGGAGGAGGCGACGGAGCTTAGGCTGTACACAGAGATGGCATCGCAGGAGAGGTTGTCAGGGCAGACCGGGGGCAGAAAGGAGGGCTGGGGTGGGTAACAGCCGAGGGAGAGGGGCAGAGAGTGTGGCTGTGAGGCGGATTGGGAGGATGACAGAGACTCCAGAGAGGAAGAACTGTCCATGCTGAGGCGCTTGGGAAGCTCTGTGGAATCTAGAGGAGGAGAGCGAACAAGTCCAGGTGTTAACCCCGACCGTACAAGCATATTTACTCCTATTCACATTAAAATCAGCCTTTTATCCTCACCAAACAGCGCCAGAAGGGACTGAAGTGCATAATGAATGATGCGCCTGCTGGCCTGCTTCCCAGTCTTCAGCACGACCTCCTCCTGGCCCACCTCGCAAAGGTCAAAGCCTAAACAGAAGCTGAGTTTACGCCGGTGCTGCACATGCGCGACCCTTGACCTCACCCCAGTTTATGCAAGTTCACAGCAGACTGAATGGAAGTATCCGTGGTGAACATTCTCCACTACCTCGCTTCCATAAAGTCACTTTCAGATCACGTTCATGTTGTAACTCGCACAACTGATGACTCACCGAGCGCTGCCAGGAACTCGTGGCAGCCCGGGAGCCTCCAGAGCTGCACGCTGATGGACACCTGAATGGGCGCCAGGGAAAAGTCTTGGTCTTTATCTCCCGTCTGAAACTGCACCAGCAATTGATGAAGCTTTGGTGGGAGGGAAAAGAAGGAGAAGGGTGAAGTTACAGCAGCTAAATCGCAGGGAAATAGAGAGAACAGCGGTATTTTAATTTGAAAACACACACACAAAAAAAATCCTAAAACAAAATAAAAGCACCCACGTCACAAAGATCTTTCAAAATAAAACATTCATATTTTCCACTGCCGTGCGCCTGGTGGGCTCACTGTTACACTTACCATTCCCACCATGCTTTTAACCGCCTTTGTGAGGTGGGTTTGAGGGAAAAGGAAAAAGATATTCAGATATATTTGGATTCGAGAGTCACCCGACAGACAGTCAAGTACAGCTGAGGACATGAATTCCAGATGATGCCAAAGATGTAAGAACTTCTCAAGTGTTCAGAAAATGTGAGTCAATGTGGCTGCAAAAGAGGACAGAGTACCTTGTGGATGAGCTGTTCTCCGGCCTCGGCCGTGGTGACCAGTTTGCAGAGAGCCTGCAGAGCTGGAGGGGTCAGACCTGAAGGGGGTGCAGAAGGTTTGGGATCAGCTCCACACAGAAGGTGAGGGTTAGAAAGTGTCAAATGCAGGAAAAGGCTGTCTGCAGGCTACCGAGCAGGGCCTGGAGCGTGGTGCTGCACTGCTGAAGTCGATCTCCGGGGTCCGAGGTGGGGAAGAACACCGCTGCGGGGAGAGCAGAGCTGCTACCGGAGAAGTCCAAGCGAAAGCCCACAGCAGACAGCAGGGCCTGCCACCCGGGGACCCCACCCACCTGACGGGGGCCAGACAAGAAGCTTAGCCAAGAGTCACTTTACTGAGTCGCACTTTATATGATCAGTTCTCCTTCATCACACTTTAAAGTGGAAATGAGGGAGATGATTTTACAGTAGAAACGGACCTTGTTCTCCACGCTCTGTTGGGACGTGTACATGGGGTTGCACTGGCCGCTCTGGATACGCTGCAAAGACTTCTCAACCTGTGGACGCGACACATATTAAAGCATCTCTTGTGAACCCGTCGTGGTCATTATACAGAAGGCAGAAGAATCCATCCTTAAGGAACCTTGGGTGCGTTGAAAACTACAGTTTAAGCTGCCTTCTCTGGGGTTTGGCATGGTGAAATAGTGGATTTGATAAGAGCAACAATAACAGGCATGATGGGAGTTGTGTCCCTCATTAACTCACTAATTTTCTGCTACTATTTCTCTGCCAAATGCAAAAAATTCCCCTACAAATACCTGGGGTGGGGCTGTTATGCTGAAGAATGCTGACTCAGATTATTTAATTATGTGCCTCTCTTTGTGTGATGTCTTTTTAGATCCATGTTGACAAAAAAGAAGAGATGATGAAAACTGCTCAAAAATGTCAACAACTTGGCAAAAATAAGGTTGTAATAAAGACGTTCTGCTAACATTAAAATTAGGGGAGCGGATTTGGTCTCGAAAACAGAGAAACATTCATGTAATGTTGCGACTTCATTTCCCGAATCTGCAATTTTATTAGAACAGAAGCGGGACGGACGAGTCAAAACTCCCGAGCCGGGCGAATCCAACCACCTCAGCAGAGCTTCTCGTTAGTGACGCTGCAGCTCACCAAATGTAGGAGCACTCGGAGAGCGTCCCTGGCTCTCTCTGGGTACTGCAGGATCTCTGCCAGAGCCTGGCCAACCAGGGACATGGGGCTGTTCAGCTTCACGTCACTGCCGATCAACATGTAACCTGCAGGAAGACACGCGTTCACACACGCTGCGGTCGTTTCAAGTCCCACCAGGAAAGGTAAACAGGGACCATTTGTATTCCTATTCAATTCTTATCTGGGCTCACCGGCCCAGTTGGAGGGGTGTGAGAAGTGTTTGCTGCTCTGAAGCATCTTCATGGCCTCCGTCAGCGCCGCGCTGGCCTTGGTCCCGTTGAGGAGCGCCGTGTAGAAGGTGTGCGTGAAGAGTTTGGACGCGGCAATCGGGACAGGCCACAAGGAGACGCACACGCACTGGACTCCAGCAGCCAAGAAGGCTCTGGTCAGGCCCACCATCCCGTCAGCGGTCACCCTGCTGCTGGACTCTGGGTACAACCTGCGGTGGAAGAGGTCAGAGGTCAGCTGGGAGGTGAAGCCTCAGAAAAACCATTTTGGGACGTGTGTGACGCTCCACCTCAGAACCACCAGTTTGACACTCAGGCACAGGTCCAGTATGTCGGCAGCAGTGAGGAGGAAGTCGTGGAGGGGCGGGCTGTCGCACACGCTGTCCACTTCACACACGCTTTCTCCGTCCTCGCTCACGTCATCGTCCCCTTTCAGCTGCTCTCGGCCACCGTGACCTTTGAACAGATTCATCCTCCGATCCTGAACTGCGTTCTCGCCAGAGGTTGGTGATTTCTCCCCGGCCTGGCCACCTGCCCCCCTCTCACCCCCTGGGTGCTCTTGGCTCGGGGCCATAATCAACGCCGCGAGCTTCCAGGAAATATGTGTGGCAAAATGGACGCACTCCGCCTGATTCAGAGCGGCTAGCACGCGCTCCTTGGTGGCGTTGGCGCCGGTTAGAGGCTGACATCCTAGCTGCTCCCCCAGCCACAGAGCTTCCTCCTGAGCAGAGGGTAAGGGGCCCCACAGCCAGCGGTCCATCACTGAGGGGGGCAGGCGCGGAGCCCCAATCACGGCAGCCATTGAGCCTCCGTCTGAGCAAACTAAAGGGCCACCGCGGCGCTGATGAGGCTGCGGAAGGTTTTGTTTGGAATTAGAACCTTAATTTAAAGAAAGAACAACCTGCCGGCGTCCTTACCTTGACTGTGGACGTGAGGCTGCCTAAAGAAGGAACACAAATGAGGCTGAACCTCTCGTAAAGGTATTCGTTAGAGGAGCTGCCTTTGAGCAAGGCGAACGGGATGAGGTACAGCTCCCCTTCCAGCACTAATACGAGCTGCCTGTGTCGGCCCACAGGCCCGGCACTGTGCATCAGGCCCTGAGGACAGAGAGACACAAGCGTTCTGAGGGAAAAGGAACCACGGTGCAAACAGAGACTAACCACGACAGTCGGATGTGTCGTTGACGCCGCATCCATCTGCATCCAACTCTATATGCACACATACCACTTCCATGGGTGCTATCAGTAAGTCATAAAGGGCTCGCAGGGGAGGTTTGTTACTCGGGCGACAATGGAGAGACGGCGAGCTGCCCTTGGCTGGAGATACGGTGGCGCTGAAGAGGCTCGTCATGCTCTGACAGCTCCTATAGGAGGCACAGATGCACACATGACAACCAGCGGCGCACATCATCAGGTCACGTAAGCTGCTATAACAATTCCAATTATGTTGGAGTAATAATATAGAAATGCAAATCCTAATACAATGACCCGATGTGGCTGTTTAGCTCACCTGCCTCCCTGTTATCGTTCCCTATTTCAATTAAAGATAATGGGAAGGTTTCAGGGAAATTTTATATATTAATATATGCTAACATAATTACCTGGTGTTAATCTTGTGAAGTACACAGCAGAGGATTTGATGTTTTACCGTTTAATGTTCTGCAATATCTTTATTAAATCAAACATGCTAAAACGCTAAATGCTAAAAACCTGCCGCCAGGTCACCAGACAACGGAGCAAACCAGAGCCAAACCTGTTGAAGAGGTTATTTCTGGACACCATTCGCAGGTAGCCCGTCGGATCGGCGGCTGAGGTGAGCTTGTGGTTCAGCTCCTCGAACTGTTGGTCTAAAAGATCCCCAGCTTCACTCTCTGTCTCACTGCTGGAGCCAAATCTGGAAGCATGGAATTGCCTCATTATAGCAAACAGATAATATCAAACCCAGCAAATAAGTATATTTCATCATTATTGTAGACATTATCTTATATAAACACAATGAGTTCAAATGTCTGATGATATAATGTCACATTCAGAGATCATGTTAGGTCATTTCTAACATGATTAATAGGTTTTATGGATTAAAATGAACTCAGTTTCTTGTCTTCTTGCTGACAGAATCAAAAGCAGAGGCACCTGCTGTAGTGGCTGTCCACCCCCAGAGCCTCTCTGGAGTTGCAGATGTACTGTTCCAGAGACAGGTGACCTCCACCCGCTCCTGTCCCCCCCTGAGGGCTTCCGCCACCGTCCTGGAACTCTGACGTCTCCACTCCGCCCTCTCCGAGATAGACCTCGTGAAACTTCACAACACCTGCGGAGGCATTTCAGGAAAAGCTGTTTGTTTTAAGAGCCACTCTTTCTGTCTGCACTAAAGAAACCAGGAAGAAACATAAAAAATAACTGTTTTATATCACATAGGAAATAAAATGGAGGCTCCAGCAGAACAGCACATTTCAACAGGGATTTTTCAGCTGGTGCATTTGCCTTCTAAACTTTTACTTATTCTGTTTGACTGATAGGCTCACCCCTGTAGCATTCCTAACAAATTTAAGATGTTTATACATGGAAATCTAAATGAGATATTGCCTCACTCGCTAGTAGCGGTGCAACATTAATTTTTGATGCGTCCTAAAAATAAAGATGCTACTGGAATGTTTTGCACTGACAACGGCACTGATAAAGCATGCTAATGCTAATTATGGGCAATAATTGAATGATCTACACTGGCACATGCAACCGTTACCTGTCCCTGGAGCTATCAGCCAGCTGTAGAGGAAGCCCCCAGCAACAGAGTAGTAGAGGACCAGAGCCCTCTGACTGTTCACCGTCTCCACCATGTGTTCCACGGTGACAGGGATGTAGGGGTCATTGCCCGTTGAGTGCTGGTTTCCCTTCTGCCGTTCAACAAGGAGGTCAGCAAACGCGCGCGTCCGACCGCGCTCTGCTATGGCCAGTGCCTCATCATGCCGGCCTGGGACATCACACGCAGCCATATAATTAGCACAGAGTTCATTAGAATTCAGTCGGACATCAGGTGATTATTGAAGCACCAATGCGAACAAGCACAGAGAAAGAGCGCGTACGTGTGAGAGGAAAAGTGAGGAGCTGAGATTCAGACTCCAAAATAAAAACCCAGGGAGAGGAGAGTTAAATTACCCAGGCTGACTAGGACCCTCTGGAGAGCCTGGTACGAGCTGGTTTGCAGATCAAACAGGGAGAGCTTGTAATCGGTGCTGAGCTGCGTCTCGTGACGAATTGTCTCGAACAGAACAGATGCTCTGTACAGCTGAAAAACAGCAAACACGCATCACATGAACACTGCCGTGCTGTGTGTCCTGCTATAACATTGTTTTTAAATATGCCGTCGGTATGTTGAAAGCACCCTTTTCCAAATCAGAGGCGCTTGTTGTTAGAATATTAACCACTGGGGGGCACTGCCATCACACAACTGTCTATTGGATGAAATTACTCATTAGAAACAATATACAAATAATTACTTGAGTCATAAGCACGTTCATTTTGATCACGTCATGAAAGGTTTATAATAATCCAATAAATAAAGAATAATCATGTCCTATAAAGGATCAAACCCCTTGTGGCGAGCGTGCGCAGGGCTAACGCTAACCCAGCGCTGGATCGATTCTCTGTCTCGTGCTCGGTGATTTGCATCCATCATGTGAATCTGAGCGACATTTACGGTTGCCCGTACACAACGCGGGTGTTTCAGACAGCTCTTTTAAACGGGACTCAGCACTTATTGATTTGTGCTTTCATTACTGTACAGGCAGTTTAAAGGGACGGACAACAGCAATTGTTTAAAGGAAGTGGGTAAACTGTCTCGAAGGAATTAAGCTGGAACAGACCTTCCTGCAGTAAAACGAACCAATTCCTCTTTTTGGATGACTGAACGCTTTACACTGGAATTAAACCAGCCCTTCCTGCCACCCCGGGTGCCCTTTGAACCCTCTATTTTAGCCATCTGTGGCAGCACGGGTTGTTCTTAAACGCGCTGCATTCATAAGTAATAATAATAACACGCAGATCCAGACTGGTTTGAGCTGCAGTGGTGCAGAAACGTTGCAGAGGCAAATCCCTTAGGTCAGCAAACTGTTACTAAAAGCTGGGAAATACATTTGTGACCTCGTGATCTTCAGCCTAATCTCAAGGTACTGTAGCTTCAACACACACGCACGCACACACACACACACACACAGACCTGGTGTTGTGCCTCCTCCAGGTTCCCACTGGCCCACAGAGACAGGCCCAGCCGATGGCGTATCTTCGCTTCATCTTCTTTGCGACCTAACTGCTCAGCCAGCCGCAGCCCTGAGGCGAAATGGAAATCAGACTGTTCAGCTCCTTCAGGCAGAGCCGATAATTAGCACTTTCACCCTCCTGACGGCCGTTGCTGCATCCAACCTTGATTGAGCCCACGTTTGTCTGTCTGTGTCTGTGGTTTTTGAAATCTACGTTTATAGATCTGCCTGTCAGTCTGTCTCTAACATCCTTCATCTTCCTGCTGTGCGGCAGCAGACAGCCGCGGCGTGCTGTAATCAGTTCCCATTACACCCTCAGATGAGGCCAAATCTCATCAAACATCAAGATTTACCCTCCTCTGTTCCCTCTGCCTGGCCCTGTGATGATCCCTATCCAACGCTCTTCCTACTGGCCGGGAGGGTTTATGGGATGTAAAAATGTTTCTCCGTCTGCGTCCTCAGTTCAACTCCCAGCTAAATTCCTCATTGTGTGAAGCGAGCGATGCCGCTCCTGGCGTGCACAACTTTTGAGGAGTGCGTTTAATTAAAACCTCCAACGTCTCAGCCTTCGTGGGGGCTTTCATTCCTTTTCTTTTTGCGCCGCAGGAAAAAAAAAACAAATTCCAGGTGAAATGTTGAGAAAATGGGAGAAAACGACAGATGTGGGCTTCAAAATTAAACAGAACTACTGGCGTCGAGCTGTCTGATGGATCCCCGTTGATCCTCCTAAAGTAATTGAATGTCAAGAAAGTCTGACGTTAAACAGGTTACTGACGTGCACATCAGCAGCTGCGCTAAGATCCAGACTCTCAGTGAAACGGGCAGAATGACTGCAGGGAGAGCTAACATGGGTCTTTCCCTCCGCCTTTCATCACCAGACGTAATTAGAGTCCAACACTTGCTCATACGTGTCAAAAGTCATGCTAAAAAGGAAACTTTTTCTTGACTCCGTGTGGCATCTTTACTATATAAGAGTATCTAAAAGCAGCGACATCGGTCGGCTAAATCAGTGAATCCATGGTTAGTTTGGTTTGCTACCTTCCTGCAGGTACATCACAGCCTGTGCGTAGTTCTGCAGTGCGTGGTGGATCCTTCCCAGGCTTCCGTAGGCCAGAGTTTTGGCCATCAGGTCGTTGGTCTGCGCCGCCACGCTCAGGTGCTGCTCCTGGAAGACCACGGCCCGCTCGTGCTTTCCCAGAGCTTCGAAGGTCAGCCCCAGGTTTCCATACGCCCGACCTTGGCTCCTCACGCATCCGATCTGCTCCGCGATATCCAGCGCCCTCTGGTGCCACTGGAACAGAGGCGCCGGGTGAATATTTGACGCCGTTATTCTTGCTGTCTGACAGATTATCAGGATGCTAACAGAGCCGTGCTGGTGCTCAGACCTGTAGCGCCGTCTCGTTGTCAGCCATCAGCTGATACACGCCTCCGAGCGCATCGCTTGCTTCTGATTCCAGGGATTTATCCTGACAGTTCACAGAATTTACAGGCTGTCACATATCATTCATTAAAGCTGCTCCGCTGTATCCTTTGACAATACGAGTGACGGCTTGAGAGGGAAACACTGTACAGGTGGAGACGCCTCACCCCTGCTGCGCGCGCGATGTTGAGCTGGTGCTCCAGACAGGAGAGGGCCTGCTCGTAGTTGCCCAGCTGGCTGTGTAAGGTGCCCAGCTCCCAGTAGGCCTGAGCCTTGCCCCCTCCTTCCCCGCCGAGCTCATGGGCGATGACCAGGCGCTTCTCAAAACACACCAGGGCCTGTTGCAGGTTCCCCATAGACCTGGGGAGAGGGAGACAAAGGAGGAGGTCAAGTCAAGAGAGGAGAAACGGCCCAGAGTGGTTCTGAGTGGGAGCTAAGAAAACACACAATCATGAACACGTGTGTTTACCCAAGGTGGGCCCCTAACTTTAATGTCATTACAATTTAATTTCAATATTAACATTACTCTAATTGCATTGAGCTTGTTAATATTTTTCATTACCATTCTGACTCTAATTTTGAGTGTGTGTGTGTGTCTGCTTGAGGCAAGAAAAGCTCATTTGAGATTCTTGCTGGGATGCTGTTGCGTTTCTGAAAGCATGTCAATGCTAATGAGAACATAAACATAGAATAAAAACGACATCAATATTAAGGGGAATGTAAACAAAATAAACAGAGTGGCTCCGAGAAATTCCATTAGAATTAACCGACCTTGGAAAGAGCAATTATAAACTCAGTCGTATGGTAGTTAATGAAATCAGACTCTGCTCCTTCTCCTTCTCCTCTAAAACGTATTCTGGACTGTAACTGAACGGGATCCAGTGAGCTCTTACATGTGCAAATCCTTATTCTCTCATTATTTAGCATTAAACAGGACCCATCACACATTCATGGTCTGTTTATGTATGTTTTAGTAAATGCGCTCTGTACCTGTGTGCGTTCCCCAGCCCTCTGTAGGCCTTCTCCTGGTCCTGGATGTGGTTGAGGCTCTGAGCGGTGGTCAGGTACTTCTCGTAGTACTGAATAGCCTCCTCGTAGTCTCCCAGGGCGTCGTAGCAGTCCGCCAGGTTCCCATAAGCTCTGCCTCTGTCCAGAAGGCTCTCGGTGCCGCTCAGCTGCTGCAGCATGGCCAGCTGCTGCTCAAAATAGCCAATGGCTTCCTCGAACACCCCCATGTTGAGTTTGGTGATGCCCATGTTCCCGTGGACCTGAGCCTCCAGGCGGGTGTCCCTGAGCCCCTGCGCCAGGCTGAGCTGAGCTTCGTAACACTGGAAGGTTGTGGAGTAGTCCCCCAGGGCCATGTGCACCGCAGCCAGGTGGCCGAGGGCCCGACATTCTCCCTGTTGGTCGCGCGTGTCCTTGCGGAGCGTCAGCTCCTGG
This sequence comes from Takifugu flavidus, assembly GCF_003711565.1. NCBI lineage: Eukaryota > Metazoa > Chordata > Actinopteri > Tetraodontiformes > Tetraodontidae > Takifugu > Takifugu flavidus. The sequence continues at coordinate 2,821,027 of NC_079539.1, forward strand.
CTGTGGAAGGACAAGGCTGAGTCGAACTGGCGGAGGAGCCTGCAGAAGGAAAGAAGAAGAGTGGGTGAGAAGGCGAGGAGGACCCAGAAAAATCCCAAAATCTCTGCACGCTCGGTCACCTGTGAACTGATCCCAGTGCCGAGTAGGCGTCAGCTTCCATCTTCTGATCGCTGACCTTCTGGGCCAGGGTCAGCTGCTGCTGGTAGAACCTCACAGCTGCAGGAAGATCGCCCCGACACACACACACGTCTCCCAAGTTCCCAAAGGCCCTGAAAACGGCCTGCAGACAAATACGATGGCTCTGAGTAACTGCCAGTAAACAGAGGATGGTTCTGAAGTTCAGTGGGAGCAAACAGCAGCAGCGGTGACCTGTGTGTTATCCAAGGCTTGTGCCAGAGACAGCAGGTATCTCTGACACTCCTCTGCTTTGTTGTACTCCCCTAATGCCTTGTGAGCCAGGCCGAGGTTACAGTAGGCTTTTGCTTGAGACAATTTGTCCTGAAGGTCCTTGGCCAAGGCCAGGTCCTGCTCATAATACCTGGACAACGGGAATCAGAAAGAACACACAAAATCAAGCTTTTCGATCGTTTGGAGGAGGAACACGTGTTGAGGAGACCTATCAGAGGGGTGTTTTGTCAGCTTCATTCTGACCTGACAGCATCCCGATACTGTCCCAGGCAGTAGTGGGCGTAGCCGAGGTTATGGCACACCTTCCCTTCTCCTTCCAGGTCCTGCAGGCCGGGAGCCAGCCCCAGGTACTGCTGGTAGTAAGGCAGGGCCTGAGCATACTCGCCTCTCCAGCTGTGGAAGTTGCCTAGGTTTGCTGAAGGGAAACATTCATGTCAGATTTCAGTCGGGCATCCGCCTGGCCCTCCCTCCTCCCTCCGCTTGCCTAGTGCCCTGGCTTCACTGGGGGTGTCTCGCAGCTCCCGCGCGATGGTCAGGTGGTGAAGGTAGTGCTGCAGAGCGCGATCGTGTGCACCCAGCGCCTGGTAGGCGACGGCGAGGTTGCCGTGCGTGGAAGCCTGCGACGGCCGATCGTTGACCTGCAACACACGTTTCACAGCTGCGTTCGGCTTTTCCACGCGAGCTTCTGCCCTGTTGCGGTGAACGGCGGAGGAACTCACCTCCAGGGAGATCTGCAGCTCCTGCCGGTGATACCGGACGGCTTGGTCGTAGACGCCCAGCGCGTGATACGCGTTGCCCATGTTCCCGTACGCCCTCCCCTGGGCTGCGTAATCGCTCAGTTCCTGCGCGAAGGACAAGTGGGCTTTGTGGAACTTCAGCGCCGTTTCGTACTCTCCCTTCATCTGGTGTATGATGCCTGAGACGGAGGTCAGGACAGAAATAAACCGCTTTAACTTCTCACCTAACAGGTTACCGTGGTGATGAATTCATCCATCCGCTGCGTTGAGTAGCAGCGGAAGCGATCATGGGACATTCCAAACAGGGCTTCTCACGGAAGCGCTGCTTACACATTACAATGCTCCTGCCAGTGGGACACAGCAGGGTGATTGTTCTCCCCCCTATTTTTAGGATGCTAACATCATTTATAAACACTGATTCTTTGAAATGTGCACCCAGAGAGAGAGAGACTGTGGTACGCAGGGTTTAGGAGTGGGAAACAGAGGGTGTGGAGACACCAGATGGGAGAGGTTACACGTAGCTTTGCTGCCACGGTGGGGGAGCGGGGAACTATGGAGCGCTAACTGCCAGCCCGTGACACATTTTCACCTCCGTTAGAGATGTGACTGCTGGTTATACCTCTTTTATTGGTCTGTGGAATCACATTGTTACCCAATTCAATCTGAACATTTCTCTGGAGCCATTCCAGAGACGCCGGCCAGGGCACATTAATGGGGTGCAAAAAAATGATATGGCCCCATGGAGGCAACAAGAAATAGGTGCTGCTGCTAGGAAGGAGGGGGGGTAGAAGAAGAAGAGCACTGTGAAACGTTAATGTCAACACATCTGATGGGCTGCCTTGACGGAAATCAAAAACACGCTTCACTGAGGTCAGATTAAACCTCACACAAAAGGAAACGCTCCTCTTACACATAGACCTGCGATGCTTTGCATATGTGCGAGTCTACTTTGAAGAGCCAATGTGTCGTCGTGAGCGCACGCAAGGGACCGTTTCTAAATAAAATATGGAGGCAAACACCCATTAAATGCAATGTTTTACATATGAATGGAGATGGCAGCATAAAAGAACAGCAGCATTCCTCCAACTGCAAAGAAGGGAAAAAATCACAGCAGCAGCTGAGGAAATAACTCATGGATTCAGTATTGACATCACATGTAGAGATGGACGGCTGCACCCTCTCTGATGCCTCATTTAACATTTCTCTCATAACATTTCTATTAAACCACAACACTTATAGTCTCATTCCATTCCTCTAGTTCCCTTTCTTTCTTTTTCTACTGGCTTTTGTACAGAAACAAATCTTAACTACTAAAATATACAGTGTTAAGTCAATATGGACACTTTTTTTTTTACAAATATAAGCTCTGTCTTGGAAAAGAAGGCAGAATTATGTGAAGGTGGCTGCAGATAAGGGAAGTGGAGACATGGTTAATCAGGGTTCTCGTGTTAAGAGGATTACGGAGAAGCCTGTAGATTTGGCTGGAGTAGCTGTTGCAGCGACACTTTGAGCCCAAAACTCTGCTAACGCCACCGTTAACATGTGCGGATGCACACGCGTGCAGAACAGACAGCAGATACCTGCGAATTTACTGTATCAGGGCAGCGGGGGTTCTCTCAGTGGGGGGGGGGGGCGTGAGGAGAGGGGAGCCGTGAGGATGAGAGATGTTCGTGAGAGGCTGAGGGGTGTGTTTGGAAGAGGAAAGGATGGTCTACGCTTCCATTTTTCCTTTTTTTCTGCCATTATAAGTTTAAAAAAAATAAATCCTTAAGCTGCCTTGCATTTGAATCAGCTGTGAAAGTGCAACGTTTTGTCCCAAAAATCCACGGATAGAATGCTGGATCTGAGATTTAGATGCTTAGAATCAGAAAACAACAATAAAGTAGCAGGCAGGAGGAGGATGGAGAGGTTCTGGTGGTCACGTCACAACACCATCCACTCAGATTCAGCAGGTTAATAGCAAATACATCATCTAAAAACATGGCAGAAATGATGCCATTTGAATTGAAATGCTTCGGCGCACATGCAGCATGGAGCCCTCCATGTTTTAGAAGCAATTACTGTGAATTTATTACAATGATTAATGTATCTTTGGGGGAAAAAATGGATGTTTTTGTCAACATCCAGTACCAGACTGAACACTTTTATGAGTCAATTTAAAGTCAAAGTGGTGCAGAAGACTAAAGCGGGAAGAGTGAGATGTGAGAAAAGTAACAAGGAATTATATGACGGGGAAAGACGAGACAGGCTGAGGAAAGAAGGGGTGAAGAGGAGGAGGAGGAGTAAACAAAGGCAGAAACAGCATGAGACAACTGATGAGGAGGGAAGAAAGGAGACTGAGTGGAGTCAGCAATGAGCGAGCGAGAAAAGCATCATCCATAAATGATGATCTGAATGGCTGATCTGTAGACTGGAGCTTTTCTGGAGCAGCTCTGTCAGGAGACTGTCAGTCACTTCGCCGATAGCTTATTAGTCACACATGGAAGTGTCGACGGCGAGCTTTGTGCGGCGCGTTTGATTTTTCAGGGTGCAAATACAACAACAGCGAGAGATCACTCGACTCCAGAGTGACACAATCAGACGGGAACACGGTGGCTCCACGCTGTCAACAGGCATCATCTTTTTAATTGTCCTGTGTGTAAAGCGACCGGAGCCGCGCTCGTGTTTCCTGCGTAACGCAACACACAGAGTTGTCCGCTCAGCACTGGAATCAGGTTCGATGGGTTTAGGATATCACTGTGGGCGCAGAAAACAAAACCCAGTTAATAAAACATGAGCACTGATTGGCCAGAGAGGCACTCCTGCAGTCATGTGATAGGGCCTCTGTTGGCAGATAAGATGTCAGAGGGCCAGGGTCGTCACATGACCCTCAGCACCGTCACCCCCGATTAAAGTCTGCTGTGCTAATTTAGGCAAATGAGGGTAGGATACGTGCATTATGTTGGCAGTTTGGGAGCGAAAAAGTCACACAGAAGTCAAAGACTCGGTTGTAGCTTTTGAGATGTCTCACTTTAAGATAAGGGGAACGTTTCCTTGTGGCAATAATGTGATGCAGATTCAAATTTTTGGGGGGGGAAAGCCTGAAGACTCGGCAAAGTTATCTGAAATTGCATCACATTTCCAGCTGTTGTCCATCGACTTTAATCATATTAACTTTGGGAAGCTTCTATTTTTGGTTCCTAAATGTGGAAGGCTGCAAAAAAGTGAGCCCAACTTTAAAAGAAGGTAAAAGTTTGCAGCTATTCAAGAACATTCCAGGATTAATAATGACAAATAGAATAAGCCTGTTTTTATCTGTCTCTGATTTCTTGATTGGATAAAACCTAATTTTTTAACAGAATATTTGCTAAACCCATAAATCATGCAAAGCAAATGCTTTCCCCGGACTGCACGCGGCCTACAAATGCAAATCAATTGAATTGGCCTCAGATTAATCAAATATTTCAGATTTCAGCCATTCCTCTCCTCCCTTGTGTGATTTTATTTTGGCAGGTGGACGCTTGAAGGACAAGACTTAAGAGAGACATTAGAAAAAACATCTGAAAGTGGGTAAAAATAGCTCTCTGACCCTTCTGCTGGCAAAGTTTGAGTTGCAAACTCAGAAAAGTAACCTACACACAGCAAACTGACGGCTCAGATCACAGATTGAACTGAATATGAACCAGGACTCTTTTTTTTGGAGGGGGGGGGGGCTGCTGCAGATAAGAAACTCTTCTCTTTTTATGCAACAAACCTTTTTTTTGGTACATTTTTTGATGTTTATCGTCCTTCGCAATGCTAAGAAGAAGCTATCCGCCAACCCACATCCCATCGTCCTCCAGAGTGACGGTGCAGCCGGATTATTGTGGGGCTGCCGCGTTCGCCTTCCTTTGTTTTCCCCCGTTTGGATTACAAATTGTCAAATAACAAGAGCAACGTGCAACCCTGGCTCAACCCTCCGACCAGGAACTCTACAGTGATCAATCAGTCCAGCGCACGGCTGATTGCAATGAAACCTGAGGCAAAAGATCAATAACTTAATCAAGTAACGAGACAACAGCTCATCTGATGGACGCTCTCATAATTGTGCCAGGGTGATTCCTTCTTTCCTTCGCTCCGTCTACGAGCACGTTTCTCAGTTGTAACTTGTTTTCCAGGCAAACCCACCCAGGTTGGAAGAGGCGCGGCCCTGCGCCGCTCTGTCCTGCTGCTCCTCAGCGATGTCCAGCTGGTGCTGGTGGTACTGATGCGCTCTCTCCAGGTCCTGGAGGTCACAGGGCAGCGGGCGCGCCCGTCAGGGGGTTTCCCAGAATGTCGGATCCATTTCGATGTCACACCTACCTGCATGCACCGGGCAGCGTGCCCCAGACCAGCGTATGCCCTCATCTCGATGGCTCTGTCGCCCAGCTCCTGCGCCAGCTCCAGCACCCGCGTGTGGTAGGAAACGGCCTTATCGAAGTCCCGTTGAGAGTGGTACGCGCTGCCCAGGTTGCTGTAAGCCCGCGCCTCCTCACGCCGATTCTCTAAAGTCTGCACACGGGAGTATTTCAAGGATAGAAACTTGTTACATTAATCTTATTATGATCAAAAAAATGATTATTTATGACTTAATTTAAGCCATATTGGTCCACATGTGCAGCAAAAAATTATATGCATAGTCATTTCCAATAAAATAATAATAAAACAGGACAATGGTCTTTTAACTGAGGGTCTAGCACAAAAAAGAAATGACTTTTTTGTCTCATGACTCCCTCCATGTTTGTAGTCCTGTGAAAGGGAAGAAGCTACTGAGATGAATGAGACCAAACATTCTGTGGACTACAATACCCAGCTGGTGTAAACTATAATTTAAAGGGGTTAATATTGGAGTTCCTGAGGCACCTGAATAGAAGAGTGTAAGTACTTTATTTCTGCATTTTTATGTGAAAATCCCAGACACTAAATCAATGAACCACAATACTTTTCATAGAGCGACATTTAGGGACGTATAGGCAGTAATCCTGACTCTTTCTAAAATATCTTTTTTTTCCTATTGACTTTAACCTCCATATTGTGTGAGTCGTACTGTACCTTAGCGATACTTAAGTGCTGTTCGTGGCACTGAACAGCATTGGTGAAGTCTCCCAGCGCCGTGTACACGGCTCCCATGTTGCCCAGTTGGCGAGCCTCGGAGAGCTGGCACTGTGATTGTCGCGCTAACAGGACACACTGTTTATGACTTGCCAGAGCGTTGGGGTAGTCTCCGATGGAGGTGTAAACATGGCCCAGACTGCTGAGCGCGTCCGACGCCGCCTGAAAGCACACAAACACACCAGCGCCGGCGTCAGCGCCAACAGACGGGGCAGCTGCAGCGTCCGGGAACGTATATGCAGAACGGTTGGCTCCATCCCATCCTGACGCTTGACGTGCACCCGAAGCACCTGCAGGTGAGTGCGAGGGGGGCCAGGATGGGAGTCGGCCAGAGAACCACTTTCGGGCGCACAAATGATGGTCGAATGGAGCCCGAGATAAAAAGATGGGTTTAATAATAATCCCCAGTAATTGGGGCACGGCGCCGAGCCAGATGGCAGCGCTGAACAATCCACGTGCAAACCTGACAGGAGTTCACTACGTGGGGCCTCTGGCATCCAACACTACAGAGGATGAAACAGAAAAAACCAACATGGAAAACAATTCATATTTAATACCAGATCCACCTCCGAGCTCGTTGTGCTAAAATATGGATTAGACACTAAATATTAGAAATGATTTAACTGCTCCGACTGGGCCCGTTATTCTAGCTTGTTTAGAAAGAGTTTAAAAACTGCTCCCGACGATACTAATGAAACAAGAACACATTCCCCTCTGAACACAAGCATTCCGCCGAGGCCCGGGCGAACAGAGACGCTCGTTAGCGGAGGGAGACGCCGCGTTTCCTCCCTATTGGAAATCGTTCACACATATTGAAGGCTGCAGGAGAGAAAGTGAATCCTTCACCTCCTATTAGGAGCCGCTGCCAGACTCTCACCCTGTGCATCCACTCCGGTTTGCGCACTTCTTTCATTAAGGCGCTTTTGTAGCATTTGGAACCTCTAACGATTTCCCGCACCACTCTCACGACTAATTAGAGAGCCTCTCCTGCGTATTTCCATGCGGATCGTGCGCGGTTACACAGCTTCCTTCACGTGTGCATTAAAACGGGGCCGTGAACTCGCCCACCCCCCGTGCAACCCAACACTGATTGTGTCAGCTCCCCCTGGTTCACACTGATTATCTGATTAGACAGAGAACAACAAACTATTATTATCACCGCTCCTGCTTCTGTCCTTTAAAAGACTCGCTGGAGAGCCGAATATCCGAGGTGAGCGGCATTGATCAGCGCTCAAAGAGTAGGAAACAATATTCATCAGGTCTAACGAACCAGAAAATGAACATTTATCCGGTTACAAATGAGCATCCAGTCAGGTTCTTTGCATCCGGACCTTTTTCTCTTCTTCCCATCGATTCCGATTGACGGGAACTGCTGAGATTTTCCAGGTTTGGTGAACTGAAGCTCAGCCGATCCACCTGTTACACTCACACACAAACACCGCGGTGAGACAGTCCGCAGAGCTCCGTATCGATCTGGACGTCTCGCCGCCCCGGAGTGCTCAAAGACAAAAGCAGTTGCGATTAACTGGTAGTTTTAGAACATGGACCAAAACAGACGGCGTTCTGGGGCAAAGCTCTGTGGTCGCTGCCCACAGATTCTATTTGATTTGACTCTTACAAGCAAGAATGGAAAAACCCAAACAAGCATCGGGGGAAGAAACACTCAAATATAACAGGAAGAAACCTAGAGCGGGACCAGGCTCATATGGGGATACCTTCCTGCTGATGTTGGCCAGGTGAAGGAGGAGCACAAAGGAAAATGGGGAGGTTCTTTGAGTTGTGATGTATGTTTTATAGAATTTCTGTGGCATCCAAGAAGAAACTCAACAGACTTTCCCCACCAGATCTCATTTTATATCTAAAAAATGATCAATAGTCATTGATCTGAGGTATAGATCTGACTCTCTCTGCACGCATGGTCTCATCCGCCCGGCCAGAGTTACAGTAATTAACTGAGAGGCCTTCAGCAGCTCCGACCTCATGTCAGCACACAGACATCAGCGGCAGACATCAGCAGACTTAGAAATTAAAGCGAGAGTGTGACCTTTATGAACACATGCCGAGGGACAGAGGGAACAAGCCAGAGGCTTTAATGAAATGTCTGCCAGTTTAAAGAACACGAGAGGGAACGAGCAAAGGAGGGGATACTATGAAATATTTAAGAGGGGTTATTAGCATGTTTGTTTCTCGTTTACCCCCCCCAGCCTCTGGAATAAGAGGAGGGTGTTTACAGTAAGAAACATTAAAATGAGTAAGAAGACACAAAATTAAGCTTTACAAGCTCAAGAATAATTACCTCATAAATGATTTGGGGTGTATCTCTTATTAAACAGATGCAGCTAGCATAGTCAGTGACAGAGGAGGCCATTAGCAGGGCTCGTATTTAAAGGATTAAGTGGGACACGGATCTCCTGGTCCCAGGTGGAGCTCAGGGCCTCTCAGGTGTCAACACCGATGCCCCGCCAGGACTGTCCAGGAGATCAAGTCCACCTCCACCTCCCAACACCATGACCCCATGTTCTGGTCTTCCTCCAACAAGACCACAGCAGACGACGAAGGAGGGTGAAAACCTAGCGGGTGCATCCACCCGCCATCTGTGGTTTGGAGCGCTAGCAGCTCTAAAATGAGGTTTAGAGCCGTTCATTAAGGGTCAGGATTGGACAGTATGACAGCAAAAGTTGGAGGGCGAGCAATTGTTTCAGCTTGAACAACTAAAGGAAGATTAGACGTGAACACACTTCCTGTGCAGGGTCTTAATAAATGCTAAAAACAGCCAAACTGACCTTTAGAGGATTTCACCTCTTCTAATTAAAACCAGAAAACTGCTCTTTTCATTTCTGCTCATGTGTGCTCAGAAAAAGAAGCCGCCGTGCACGCCGTGCCGATCCCAATTCCCAGCAAAGTGATGAGTGTAAACACATAAAATCCAGTCGACGCGTCTCTGAGGCGGGAAAGGGAGATTTAATAAACGACAGGGAGGCACAGTCAACCGGCCAGACAACTGTTTGATTTCCCTCAAGGACGCAGTGTTTCCCCTGCACGAGAAAACACACAAAAAATCCAATCATGTTGTGTCTGGGAGCAGACAGTGAATGTGTGTGTGTGTGTGTGTGTGTGTGTGTGTGCATTTTCGTCATTTTGCACAGGGAAAAAAGAATCATAAAATTCATAATATGAAACCTGTCATCGTGCGTGAATCTTATATTAAAAATGGCCGAAAACCTTTATCCATCTTTGATGTGTTTTGAAGGAAAAATAATAATCAATGTCCTATTTTAAAATAATGAAATAATAAGGAATTACCAAATTGATATTTCTCTGTGTTTGTTCTTTCTCGTGTGGTTAAATATCATTTCTCTACAGGTGCCGTCTTTGTTTGGACTCTGTCTGCCTGGAAACACACACGGCAGAGCAAACACTCAGCAGGGGGTATGGATTTGTGTTGATGGCTGAGTTTCAGGAGCTCAATATCCATCTGACAACAAGTGGGGGGGGTTCAAACGCGCAGGATGTGCACCCAGACTCAGTTTCAAAACAACACACTGTCCAAAATCACTTCAGTCCATCAAAAAACCAACCAATAAAATGTAAAAAAAAAATAAAAAAAAATCAATCAACTTTGATTTGTTACCCACCACAGCCAGTAACGTTCAACACAAAGTCTTGGAAGGACAATAAGATGGTTCCCGAAGCCTGGAGAATGAATGAAACATTCAAACCTGGAGGAGTTAATGAGAGGTGGCGCGAGAGGGGCCGTTCCAGAGGGGAATGACGACGGGAGCGTGTGGGAATATTTAAACACACACAAGCTGACAGCTTCGCTCTGTGAGACAGGAGGAGGCCAGAGTCTCATCTGGAGCGGCCCTTTCATTTACTGGTTCTAACTGTCCCAAGTGTTTCAGGAGGGAGCCTGTGAGTTCAGCTGGGCCTGGGGCCGAGCAAAATAACCAAATGAGAGCAAATCTGCACTTTGTTCCAGATTATTTGGGTTGTATAGGAACAGGAATCATCATGGACTGCTGTTAGAGTCAGTTATTGAGCAACTTCTCCCTCCCAACAGGCCTCGTCTTTTTAGACTCTTTCAGGCAGGGAAAGAACACGCAAACTCCACACAGAGAGAACCCAGGAAACGAGCCCAGAACCTTCTCGCTGCGAGCCGACAATGCTACTTACTGGACCACAGTTCTGCCCGTCGGGTGGTCCGTGAGGCAGATAAGAGGAAACGTTCTGGATCCAGTGAAAGTCAACAAAGAAATGAAACAAATGCTGTTTACAGCGAGGCTGTTGATCAGAACCGAGCCCAACAGCTCACCTGTGTGTGATTTTCCCATAGAAACACACTAAAGCTCCATGTTTTACGCTGCAAACGCGGTGCCGTACCTCTCTGTCCTTTAGCTTCATGGCTAACACCAGCTGGTTTCTGTGGTTGGCCAAAGCTTCCCTGAAGCTGCCTTTGGAGAAGAGGGCAGAGCCGAGGTTCCCGTGAGCTCTGCACTCGCCTGCTTGGTCACCTGTGGGGGGAACTTTCATTACAAACTGGTTTGCTTTACAGAATCTGAGGCCGTGGCGCGTCTCCCGCTCCGTACCTAATGTCTTGGTCACCTCCAGGTCCTGCTGCATGTAGGCCATGCTCTTCTCCGTGTTGCCTAAAGACCAGTAGGCGGAGCTCAGCGCCGAGAAGACGGATCCGCGCAGCTTCAGCGAGCACGTGCCGATCTTCAGCCCCGCCTCCAGCACGACGACGGCGGCGCCGTGGAAACCGTGGGTCAGGAGTTCTTGCCCGATGACGGACACCACCACGAAGGGGCTTTTGTCCAGCTTCATCTTCTGGAGCTGCTGGTAGGTGGGCTCAAGGGAATCTGAGTGGGGGGACGTTTAAGGAGACCTCATATGACAAGACGGCGTGATCGACGTCATTAACACCTAAAATACAGTCGTCCTGCCGTTGACATCAACCTCCCGCTCAACCTGGATTGAGACGCTCGTCCTCAGGGGAAACTATTCCGACTACTCCGGGAACGCTCTCCTCTGCTGGGAGAAGATGCGGGTTGAGCTCTCTCGAGGCTTGCTTTCACTCCGCTGGAGCCGAAGGGCGAAAAACACGATCTGGCTGCCAAATCTAGCCTGCGGCCGCCTCTGATTGTGCGCACGCTTCGTCTTCACAGCTGTCACGCAGAACCGAGAGCCCAGAAACGTCAGAGACCAGTAAGATAATATCCGTTTCATGCGACCCACTACTTCCTGCTGGCACACAGAGCAGACCAGGGTCGGATAACAACATGTCTGTGGTAAAAAATGAGATGTTTACACATCTGGACACGTGCCGATCTGGATCCACTACAGCATCTGCATTTTGATGTCCGTGTCCCTGTTTCTGACATCTGTACAGCCAGAATTTCCAGCTTGTTGCTGAATTTCTGGATCTGACATTCACTTCCTGCATTTTCTCTGAATACAGTATTAAAAATGCAATAACAGTTAGGCTCAGGCGGCTGTGGTTGCCAGGCACGCCGCTCCGTCAGTATTTAAGTCCAATCGTATCCTTGAAACACCATCAGAAACTCGCAGTTTTCCGCTTTCAAGTATTTTTCCCCGTTTCATCCGACCTGTTTTATTTATATTCCCAGGTCAATCCTCCCAGGTTTTTTCCCGCGCCTCTTCTCCCTCTTTGTCACATGAAATGTGCTTCCCCTTCCCTCCCGACATTTGAATAATCTGTTGCATATTTTCCCATTTTGGCGCAGAAGTGACTGAATAAAAGAACAAAGTGAACAATCGCATCACAGTTTCCTCTCTCTTCCGCTCTGGTCTCTGCGCCAGTGCGGAGGAGGCGCACGGCTCGTACCTCTGAGGGGGGATTTCATGGCGGCCTCCACCATGCCGACGAGCAGCTGGAGGCTCTTGGGGTCCTGGGCCAGGCCCGAAGCGAACGCTGCCAGGGCGTCGGCATGACGACCCAGGTACTGCAGCGCAACCCCCTGACGAAAGTAGGCCTGGGTAAAAACAGAAAGAAGGGAGATATTCTTATTCAAACGACTATTTATGCATTTTCTTGCTGGAATTGTGCAGCTTTTCATTCATTTCAGGCGCACAAATAGTTTAATCTGAAACAGCACCAAACTGCACCATCGGTAGCCGGCAAGGGTCAAATCAACCTTTAATTCAATTAATTCAACCATTCCCAGCCCATCGGTTAGTTTCCTTCAACTAACCACCAATAGAATAGAATAGAATAGAATAGAATAGAATAGAATAGAATAGACAGTTAACACTTAATTAGGACTGCTGGTGCTTTCACGGTGAGATTAAAGATGATGAATCATGACATCAAATTTATGAGGAGGATCAAGAAGAAGACGCACGCCCCTCCGCTGCTCTGCTGACCACACTGTAACGCAGCCGTCCCGTCTCCCTCTCCCCCCTCATTTATCACCCTGCGCTCGCTTCTGCTGCTCAGGCCTAATCTGTCATGACAGCCAATGAATGAAGACAAAGCGGAGAGAAATTAGATTACATGGCAGCCCCTGTCCGGCTCGCCACTTTCTGCTCCCGTGCCGTCTTTGTCCCGTTGTCGTGCGCGGCGGCGGCCTCATTGATACAAATGGCGCCTGAGGTCAGGTCCAATCTAATGAATTAAACCTCTTGTCGTTGTGCTGCTGGTGGAGCAGTTTCCCACTCATTGGTGATTACTACAGAGACGTTTGGCCGTCACAGCTGGGGACACCTCACTTAAATCATTTTATATATATATATAATCTGACACAAATACACACATTTCTGTATTATACGAGCACACTAGTAAACAAAGATGTGCTCCCAGCACTGATGCCAAGTGTGTCTGCTGAGGAGCTGGAGCCAGCAGCTGCTCTCTGACCCTGGTGCAGGCTGGAGAGGGGAGCAGCCAGGCTGGACTGGGAAGAGGGGGCTGGAAACTGGGCTGGCATATGGACTCTCCACCTGTCTGCCTACCTCTGAAATCTGCCGCCCTCACAATGATTCGGTGATGCTGTTTCTGCCGTCTTCTGGAGTCGGTTTTATCTCCACACACAGGCAGCGTAATTGATCGTAGCAGACTTTCCGACCGGCGGGTTGTACGCGGCCCGCGGATGTCAAAGCTCTTTTTATCCGTCAACGCGTCAGACACGCAGTGGCGGCAGGGAGAGTCGGCCTCCGACACCGCCTGCAGCCTCCCGCTCACACACTTCCTGCTCATTAACTCAGTCTGGCTGCATCACCTGCTAGCATAGACGGGGGGTCCAGTCCAGACAGCCCGACGCAAGCAAACATATCGGAAACACACGGCAGCACGTGCTCCCTCTCGCCCGCCGCATCTTCTGCACGCCGACGAGGTCCTTGGCGGCGAATCCCTGCTGAGCGTTTAGACGAGCGCGCTGACATCGGCTGACAGCCTCTCGTCAAGTCAACTGAAATGATCGATAGAAGGGACAAAGCTAATCCTGGCAGAACGTGTCTTCTTGTCCATTGATGTTCAGAGGAACCTGTCAGCGCTCGGAGCAGCATTGGAAGAGCGTTCAGTGTCTCACAGATTTGAAGCTACTGCTTAGGTCGGAATGTTATCCTGCAAACCTCATGAAATAAAACATTTATTTACACTTTGTGGACCGCCGGTCCTGCCTGATAAGAGAATATGAGATAGTAAACGTCTGATTTAGCATCTGTGGGAGGCTGTAAATGCGTTACGTGTTTCCACTTCATGTATTTAGGATTAACCAATGTAATCTATAACATTCCTACAATTAGTACATTCATATTAAGCTTCCTAAATGAGTCTTTGCCTCTGGGCCTGCTTGGTTTCCATTCCATCGGGCTTAAGTCCTGACTGACAGCTGCATCCCGCTGATGTTTGAATCAGCTGGGTGTGGGAGGCAAACTCAATATCAGGCTGCGCCATCACCACTGCGAGATTCCAGCCTTCGTGGAATCCACGTTGACCACGTTTGACAGTCATATTGCAAATAAAAAAATGGAATGTCACTTCCATTTCCTCATTATTGCCTCCCGTGATGTCTGTCGGCTCTTTAATGGGATTCCTGACTGCGGACATTCGGTAAACCACAAAAAATAGCACATTTAAATTCCATCGTGAGGTTTTTTCTAACAGCTGCATTTAAACTCAGACACAACAATGATGATGGAGTAGATAAAAAACGTGTGTGAGGAGAGGAACCTCAGATCGATGCAGAGCCGCCGAACAAACAGGAGGCTAGATTAAAAGCCTTCAAATAATATTAAAACACAATAGAGGCCGAAAGACGGGACGGGAAGAGGGTTACGTGTCCATGTGTCAAAGAAAAGGATGCACGCCGCATGAACAGATGCTTCAATTACGGCTGGTAACTCACATTAATCGAGAACAGATGGCGGCACAAGTGGCAGCGGAGAGAGAGGGCGGGGGACGGGCGAGAGACATAAAGCAGACATGATGGAGATTGATGTCTTTGCAGGTAGCTGAGTCGGCCCCAAAACACACAGATGACGCCCCTCTTCCCACTTCATCGGGGAAGAGGGGCGTCGAACCGGTGTCACTTTAGTTCAGGGGCTTCTCAGGAGAAGGAAACGGATCCGGCGTGCGTCCGCCTCAGCGCGGATGCTCGTCAGCGTTAGTCAGCATCCGTCATTACTGGCTTTTCTGCTGATTCAGGAAGTTGAATTACCACCTCCGAGCACTCTGACGGGATCTTAGAGGCTTCAACAAATCAGAAGACAGTTTCACACCAACCAGATAGATAAATGGATTTGAATGTATTTCCAGAACTTTACATTATCTGGTGTGTGTCTGTTGTACCCTGCTTTTCCTCAAAATGTAAACCCAAGTTCTGGAAATATATTCACATCCATTTATTTATCTGGTTGATCATAGGTTCTACCCCGGGTGCAAGTGATTTACCTGCAAAAGTGCCCTTCAGCAATCCTGATCCTCTTCAAAGAAGCGCTATGTTCGCACAAACTATTGTCAATAATGTTATTTTAAGGAAAACTAGCCCAGCAAACACACAAACACCCAAGCAAACATCTCCAAAATGCTGGAAATAACAGCAGGAATTATCTTTCAGAGACGGGAGGATCCTGATAATGAGCATCACTTAGAAACAGGGGTCATTTGGCTCAATCGATACTCCACTTATCCCACAGTAGGTGATGCAAACAGCGCCGTGTGAGCTGTGAGCGGTGTGCTGCAGACCTTGAAGAGGGAGATCATTAGTTAAAACCCTGAGAGGGTCTGGGGGTTCATTAAGACGCAGCAATCTGTATTGTGAGGATGCTCCAGTAGGATTGAATGCACCTTATTATCAGGGCAAAGTATTAGCGAATGCAGACGCTGCAGCAAAATATAGTTACTCTGCGAACGCACACTCCTCTGGTCCTGTAGCACAAGTTCTTCTAATAGACCAGCGGGCTTGTAAATCATTGGGATGGAGGGATGATGCTGCTGAAAAGGCATCTTCAGAGGACACTGGAAACATCAACAAACAGCTGATGTGGCCAAAAACAACAGAACTGTTTCAGATGTGAAGCCAAATCCATCAATATTAGCACACACACACACTCACACACACCCACACACACACACAGCCCAACTGTTTTCTGGTAATCAGCATGAATATTTATCATAGTTTCACAGGGACACTAGCTAAGAAGCAATAATTGAGTTGGAGTGGCCATTGCTACCCCTTCCGCTGGGACCCATAAAGATGTTCCACAGCCAGCTGTGGGTCCTCAAACAGTGTAATGGCTTCATAAATCAGTGTAGTCTCATGCTTGATACCTTTGATATGTTTTAAAGGCGGGATGAAGGGGCCTGGGGTGGCCTAAAAACGTCACTCGTTATGCGAGCGGAGGTGCAGCTTTGTTAGCGTGTCAAAGGGCCCGTTGATGGGCACAAGCATATGTAGGGTCATCTGTGATGGCCCTGACATCAGATGTTGAGGGACCACAGAGCCGACTAATTTGGCCTTGCGGCCAGTCTGTAATAGTAACCATTAAATCATGTTAGGGCGCGCATCGTCTTCTCTGGCGTTGTTTAATACGCAACAGAAGCGATCGATGAGCTAATGCTACAGGAAGATCGGGGATCCCTACAGTATCTGAGGTTACTGATCATTCATCAAACACATCAACCTATTACCTAATTCCCCCTGTCTCCGTCCTCCCTAACGTGCCTGGTTCTGCTCAATGTTTCTGCCCGTTAAAGGGGAGTCTCTCCCCCTCCGCTGTTGCGTAAATCTGCATCGCGTTCGCAGATTTCTCCGTCGTTTTGATCAGAATGTTTAGATTAAGGAACTTCCTGTTAGATTGATGGTTCCAAAGCGTGGCTGAATGACCGTCGCCGTAGTCACAGTGGTCACATGCAAAGCGTCAGATGAAGATTAGACCGAGGCGGCGTGACCCCGGTCACACCTTGACCCCATGTGACTCGCATCCGTCACGTCGGTTTTTGAAAGTTGAAGCTGTCAGATGAGCCGTGGAACACCTCCCTGCATGCATTTACCCTTTTAATTGATTCCATCAAACAGCTGCTGTGATGCAACACTGATGGAGCCACTGATGGGTCCACAAGGACCCGTGTATTAATACCAGATTACCTACGATGTTAGCACGCAGCGTAGCATTTCTGTCGCACTATTATGATGTCACAGCCGACTGAAACTTGGCTTGAGTTAAGGTCGGACATTTCTAGAAGTGTGTCCGTGCTTGGTGGAGAAAGCAAGAGTGAAATGTGCTGTGTTTAAGCTGACGCCTGCAGTCAGGACGTGTCGACGCGCGAGGGCATTTTTCAATATAGCTTTGAAATGTGGCCTCTGGAGGTCGGCGTAATGGGCTCGCTGACACACGGGTCTCTTTTTATCTCCTCTTCAAGAGCAGACGACCTCTCCTAAACGCAGCTGTCCCAACACGTGCCTCTTTCCATCGTGTTGCGATTCGGTGGAGAGAAGCTGCGGGGACATCGGCCCGGACGTTTAACCTCAGCCGCAGTCGTGTGACACCGGCCGCCGCGCGGAACTTTAACTGAACGCCTTGGTTTTCTCCCGGGAGGCACAGCTGACTTCAGCTCCTGGGGTTCATTCCCAGAGTGACCGAAAGCAATTCTGTTTCTTTCTTTCCTTCCTTCCTCCTCTCTCCGCTCTGGTTTATCTGCAGACCCAGACCCTGAGTCATTCCCTCCACCCGTCCATGCGGGCGCACGCGCTATCGGCCCCCATCTTTGAAACAATCCAGCTCGCGCTGGCACGCACGCTATCGCGCACCCTGCATCAATTACAGTAGAGGAAGGGTATGAGCCGAGGGGGGAGGAGGACAAGTGTCTCTCTGATCCTGTTGACTGCGCTACAGCACAGGGGTTTGCTTTGCTCGCACTGTTTAATTAGGCTGTCACTCAGCCGGCCGCCGCCACCGCCGTCGCGTTCATGTGTAGGTGTGCGCGCGGGGCGACCGGCTGCACGCCTGATTGCCTTGGTGACCTTTGACCCCCGAGGGAACAAATATACCTGCTGGGAAAATGAATAAAGAGGTCAGGTAGGACAGAAGAGCCGTCAGCCATTTTGTTCTCTTGTTTTCACTGAGGTTTTGCTGCTTGAAACCGTGCGCTCATTAGTCCGGGGTGACCGGCGCCGGCCGGCGTGCGACTTCCTACAGCTGCCATGTGTGGAGCGAAGCATTAAACGCCGTTGGATTCGCCTCCACACGTGGAACAGGGCCGCTAACAGGCACGCGGGGAAACGAAACGATTCCTCTGTCTCTTCCCTCTGAAACGGCCGACCTCTCGACGCCTCCTGTAATTGCCACGTCAAAGGCTTTTTTAATTATTTATTTCCTTATTTTTTGCCAAATTTGAGAGCATTCGCTTCGCATTAAGATGGAATCCAGGCTGGCGACAAAGCCTGACAGGCATTTAATCATAAATCAAAGAATCTCTCCCAGACAAAATAAACCTTTCCTCACAGAATCCGATTCTTGTGGGCGTTTAAAGAACCCATGAAGAACACGTATAGATCATATATGGTCTATTTGCATTATTCCCTCAGTAGCACCACAGTGATACATTCAGAAACTGCGGCGTTAAAATGATCAGACTTGTTTTTTCCACAAGAAAACAGGCAGGATTCTGATTAAAAAGAGAGCCAAAGTATCAAGGTAAACGCTGAATTCACAGAGAATCAAAGTTATGTTGTTGTGCCGCCATCCTTGGCTCTTCCCTCCCCCTCTCCCGCCCGCCCCCGCCATCTCCGCGTCCTTCTGCTTCTCTTTCCACTTCTGAAACTTAAAGCAGGGTCAACTCTCTCTCCCTTCCTCCGCTCTCGGTCTTAATTAGAGCCAAATGATGCGGGGAGAGACGAGGAGAGGTGGAGGACAGGAGGGGAGGCGCGGCACAAAAGCCCGGTGATTACTCTGGGGAAGATGTCGCGCATACACTTCCTGCTCGGTGAACGGGGGCAAGGAGAGAACCCGGTCCTAATGATTCCCTACAAAGCTAATTACAACCCCTCTCTGCTTCACATCCAGCTCCTGATTGTGATGATCCACGGACACCTAGCAGAGAGCATTGGGCCATAAATCTGGCGTTTGGTCTTTCCCACTGGCATGAACGAGGAGATCAGTCCAGCTCTCTGATGGTCCCCTGTGAACACATGTTGTTGCTAGGTTGACTACGTTGTTTTATTTGATTTGGCCAGAATAACGAGCCCAGTATGGATCGGCCGTTTAAGATGCAGCACAGGGGAAGGAGTGGCCGGGCTTTTAATGCAGAAAAAGGGGCTTTTAATTCCAGCTGACCCTTCACTAACCCCCTCAAGTGGCCCTCCAATCAGCAGCCCAACGCTTCGTCCTCCGCCACAGCATGTCCCCACAGACTTGAAGGCAGCACAGAATATGCTAACAATAGCTGGCTGCAGCTGAAATAATCCACCACCAGCAACACAGACTATATGAAGACGAGTTCTTTATGGCATCGGCCTCAATGTGCTTATAAAAGGGTCGTCTCACAACCAAAAAGCAGCAACACACGCACCGACAGAGGCTGTGTTGTCCTGCTTTACTGAAAATAAAATTAAAAAAAGACAGCCCTGAGCTCTTTAGTTTTCTCCTTGATCTTGAGGACGAGTTTGGATTTGGACGTTTATGCAAACATTGTTCGGGTTTTTGTGAGAACCATTTGCATTTTCTGCTCTTTTCTTATATCTTAAATACAATAAAAATGTATTTTTACATAAAAATGTTCAAATGAATGATTCGGCTTCGGTTTTCCTGCATAGTACTCGTGTTATTATTCATTCCTGTCACGCATTAAAGAAGAACAACTGATAATGGTCTTTATATATGTGGACATAATTACACAATTAATAATAACCAACCAGAGGTTGTTTGCTGATTAAAATGTGGTAACAATTATTATTTAAGCTGTCAGAATTAATAGTGGCTAGCTGGAGACGTAAGAACTTTAGTTTATTTGTGTAAATTTACTGTTCTTTAGAACTGGGATCATAACGATGAACCTAAAAATTAAATTAAAACAGAAGCTTTAGACTCCTGTTTCATTGTCGCTCCCAAAGCCATTTTAAATGCAGACTTAACCTTTCTGTCCTTTAAAAAAGGAGGAAAACTCCAAACATTTGTAAGCGGTGAGAACAACATCCTCCACTGTGTGTCCAAGGGGACAGAAGAACACGCCGGAGAACCGGAGGGGAACGCTGCTGATTCCTCAGGTGAGATGTGGATATTCCAGATATTCCACCACCGCTGTCACACACCATAAATATTAACGACATCGGTCCCACGGGGCAATTAATTTTCAGTGTTAGCGCACCTCCCTTTTCTCCTGGGTGTACCCTGCTCCCCGCTGCTTTATCCTTTCATTAAAGCAGATACGCACGGCCCACTTTAGGTGCAATTTAGATGAGCCGCTTCTATATGAGCCAGCCAGAGAATGGTGATGTCACGCCCACTGTGTGCCAATTACAATTCAATTTAGCAGAAGAAACACTCTGGAATGTGATTACAGCCCGTATATAATGTGTGTGCGTGTGTGTGTGTGTGCGTGTGCGTGTGCGTGTGCGTGATGTTTAACACCTTTCACTCAGCACCTCCGTATTCTGGAGACACTTTCTCCGTCATTGTCACCTCCTGACTGTCTCGTCCTGACAACCAGGACAGGACGTCACATTTAGAACATCCCAGCAGGAGAGCAGCCAAAGATGGTCACTGCTGTTACACTTAACCGCAGGTTGGCTCATGACATTTGGATAAACTTCCAGTTCATCATCTTTCCTCCAGCACTTGTTATCTGTAAACACGGATCTGTCCCCAGGAAACTAGTGCAAACAGCCACGGTGCCCCCCCCCCCCCCCCGAGGGCCCCCCGGCTACTGTAAATGCCTTGAGTGCAGCTTAATTTAAAGGTTGGGGAACCATCTTAAATAAATCCCCAGCCAGAGATTTTGTGTATTGTGTGTTGCACTCTCAAACACAGACACACACAGATATCCCATCCCGTGGGAGCAGAGTGCCCCCCCCCGCCCCCATCCCTGATTATGTGGCAGAACTGTTAACTGGAAGTGATAAACTCTGATCCAAAGCCCAGGGTGCAGATCTACCTGGGTTTGCTGGGGGAGCCGAGCTTACACAGGCACACTTAATAGGTGTCGCTAACTAGCTGCAGCTAACATCTACAAGGTTGGTCCCTTTGTAGCAACACACACAAGAAGAACACACACTCTCTGATGCCTCCTTTGTGGGCTGACATCAGAACGTGCGCGACCACATGAAAGTGCAGCTGGAAACGCAAAAGGCAACACCTCTGCCCGCGATCACTGCGTGCAGCGCCAGCCAAAACGCAAATCCGTGGGTAATAACGACGCGAAGCTGAGTCAGAGGCTGAATACGGGAAGAGTGAATCAAAACAAGCATCTGCTGCTAACGAGTGGGGAGTATTTTATGTTTGTGTGGCGCTTTATTCTGTTTATTACCAGTGAAACCTGGTGTTAGGACTAGTTCCCAGATGGAAGGCCTGTCCAGAACTGGATGGAGGAGGTCACGAC
Source organism: Takifugu flavidus (assembly GCF_003711565.1). Taxonomy (NCBI): domain Eukaryota; kingdom Metazoa; phylum Chordata; class Actinopteri; order Tetraodontiformes; family Tetraodontidae; genus Takifugu; species Takifugu flavidus. The sequence goes on from NC_079539.1 coordinate 2,842,333, forward strand.
TGATTCGGGCTTCTCCTTCAACATACATAAATCCTTCTGAAGTACGTCTGATGGCTGAGGTGAGATGCATTATGGGATACCCAGCTGTCCCTCGTCCACACACATCACGGCTGATCAATACTTCGGAAAATGGGCGGAGCAACTACACATCCGAGCACCTGAAGCGCACTTGACGCCTGATTGATGGCGTTTCACAAGCACCCGAGAACACAAGTGCGGACGAGTGCACATCACGAGAACTGGCACTTTACTCCGAAGATGAAAAAGACACGAGATAAGATCGACGGTGGTCATTAGAGGCGGCAACGAGCAGAGTCGATGGACGAGACATCCAGTGGACACACGTTTTTAAAGACGCGCTCAGATGAAATGAGCCATTAAGGATGGATGGGAAGAGGCCCGGCTGATATGGCTGCACATCTGTTCTGCATCTGCAGGTGTCAGGTACGCTAGCAGAGCTCCGGCGAGCCCCTCAGCTGAGGGGCGACGCCAATTTGTCTTTGAGGTTCTGCCGACAAACTGCAGAGAATCACAAAGGCTTTGAGACGAGGCGCAGTGAGCAGATCGTCTTGCTGGCTCCGCTTCCATGAAAGGGAAAACTGTTCTGTCGGACCTCCTCTCTGGAGAGCCGGGGAGAGAAACAGAGGAATAATATCATCCCTGGGACAGATTAGGGTTCGGTAAGAGACGGTATCTCCGCACTGATAGGCATGAAATAAGCAGAGGGGTGTATCAAGAGGAGAGGGACGGGGAAGGAGACGTCCCGAGGACACGGGAGCCGAGCAGCTCTATCAACATGACAAGCTCCTGGGGGAGCCTTGTCCTCTCAGCCTGCAGACGCGGTGCGTTTCTGAGGGAGGTAGAAAGAGAAAGTCTGGCTTTGGTCGGTGGGGGGGTTCCTTTATGCATAACTGAAGATCCTCGCAGAAAGCAGAAGAAGACCAAACTCAGCCACCATTCTCCCTGCAGTGGCCAGCTGGCGCTCAGCTAAATGACCACGTCCTCGTTCCTTTTGAAACTGCTTCTGTGGACTGTAACTGTAACTCCAGGCAATAAAGGGGACATCACAACCTGCCCTGGGCGGGTGGGGGGCAACCGGTGAGGGGCAGTGACATAAAATCAGCCAGGCACATGAGGGACGGCAATTAGTCCGAAATGACATGTTGAAGCCGTTCTCAGGCCAGTCCGGGACCACGTGGGCTCGGTGTGTCCACTCTGAGTGCGTGGAGACTCTAACCCAGACCAGTGATGCTGAAAACTGCTCTGGGGCAGAAAGATTTCTGCAGACTGCGGGATCACATTACTTATTTATCACGACGCAGCTTTGAATCCAGCCGTGGTCGGAGTCCGAACTCAGGAGGGCTGGAGAAAAGACACCGTTTGTTTCACTTACAAAAAAAAAAGAAAAATCCATGAATGACCTGGATTAATTATACGAAGGGTTCGTCCGGGCCCTTAACGACCTTTAAGCTCGGAACGCGTCTGGGAGAAGGAAAGCAAATATCTGCCGGTCGCATTCAAACGGAGCGCGTGACCGAGCGCTCGTGCAGGTTCTGGTGGCAGGGCCACAGCGTCTTAAATCACAGGCCCCAGTGTAGCTTTAAGCAGCTTAGCTGCACCGTAAACACATTACAAGCAGCGCGCTGCCAGTCTGAGTGAGGAGAACGTGAAATGTTTGCTGAGCTGCTGCCAGGTAAACAGCCGTTCCCTCAGGGAGGAAGGAAACACGGAGGAGCCGCGTCTTCTACAAGTGTGTCAACCCTCCGAGCTGCTGCGTGAACTCATTGTTTCAGGGGAATTACATCAACCCTCTAATATTCAACACACACACACACTAACGAACCCACACACAGAACTTTTACAGGCTGAGTCACTCAGAGAATCTCAGAGGAACTTGGAAAAGAAAAAAAACAACAAAGACCACAGTGGTAGGTTGACATATAAACCCTATAGTTGCATTCATGGTGATTAGAAAAAGCAATATTGACACTGTACATGGCCATCTGCTGCAACTACATTCGACATATTGAAAGGAGGCACCCTCTCCTTCACCACCTCTCCTGTTGTCGGCTGGGATCGTTCCCCAGACTGAATCAAGGAGGAAAGATCGATTCTCGGAGCGGGGTGGGTGGCAGGGTTGGTCCCAGAGCCCCCCCAGCTCACAGTTAGCATATTTCTCAGTTCATCCTCCTGCTCCAGTTCCCATTTTCATGTCAGTCAATTTTCTCTCTGTCTTCTCTTTCCTCCCTCCTGATTTTAATTGAATTTAATCCCGTCCTTTAGATTAGATAACCCCAAACCGCAAGCTAACACCAGCACGCTGTGTGTGTGTGTGTGTGTGTGAGTGTGTGTGTGTGTGTGTGTCAGCCCGTGTAAACCAGTGTGTACTGCTGTGGGTCTGTGCACACACCAGCTTTCATTTGGAACGCGGCGCGCAGCAGAAAGGGAATATTGATTTTATAGCATCTTACACCATTAAATAACACTTTGATTCAAAGTAATACATTGCAGCTCCTGCCACAGAGGCTGCCCCCATTCACTCTGGAAAATAAAAGCCTGCAGACGTTGTTTTCTTTCCAAAATAAAAGCACCCCAGCGCTGTCAGCTGCTGTTTAAATATTCCTCCAGGAACTGAATGTTAAGTGGAACTACGGTACTATTTTTAAGGCCTTTGGGGGGGCTTTTAATGGCTGTACAGTAAAAGTGCAGCCTTGAAAACAGGCAGTGGAAGCAGTCCTCGGGGTCTGTGTCAGGGGTTTCCGTTACCCCACAGAGCCTGAGGTCACCACGACACGGTGCCACAGCTCACTCAGAACTCACCGATGGAAGTCACGGACGACAGATCAGCGACCGCTGTGAAAGGACGCAGGAGCAAAATCGATGCTTTTCAGAGTTGGGTGTGATCCTCGGGGTTGCGACCGCCGGTTGTCACCCGCTGGCTGAAACCTAACTCAACATTCCCGACTTCTGAGGAAACTCCGGCGACCTACAAACACAAGAGTCCAGCTCGGGTCCAACCCTCTCGGCCAGGAGATTAAATGCAATTTGCATCTAATTGTGCAGCGCGTGCTCGCAGAACTATTCCGGTCAGGGACGACTTGAGGCGCTATTTACGTATTTAATTACAGGCAGAAGTGGAGGGCTTATTTGTGATCACATAGCTGACCTATAAATAATCCAACCATCGGCCACATCTAACGCCACCATATTGCCGCTCGGTAGCGCCGTGTTGCGTTCAGTCGTACCGGGAGAATCTGTTTTTCTCTCCCGTTTCATCTCCAGCTGATGGTTTCAGAGCCCCTCAGCTATCACGGCTCCATCTCTTCCAGCCCAGGGATCCTTCTAGAGAGCGCAGTTGCTCTCTGTGATCTCTGAGCCAGAAACACACAGAATGTGGTTTTGGCATCAGACCCCAGTTCACACTACCCACTCAAGCCACAGAGGAGGGTTTAAAACATCAGCAGCTGCCTTTTCAAACACATTTTCCAGGGAGAGGAGCCTGGATCAGTGTCTCTGCGAACGAGGTGATGGTCAAGCAACAAAGAAAAGGAAACCTGAACGTCGGGTTTTCCAGACGAACCCACCAGCAGCTGTAATCCAGATAAAAATACATCTGATGTGATTCACACACCCGCCATATTACAGATTTTAATTAATGTTTAGATCATTCCAGCAATTTAGGGCTGCAACATAAATATCTTATTAATCCTCTATTATCAGCATCCAAGAGGGGCTGTGAACACAGAAAAGTTCAATTAAACTGCATTTCCAGTGCTTTAGGATTTAAATCAATCTTTTTTGCGGCTTTTCCTGATCATTATTCACTTCACTGGTGTATTTTCCTCAATTCAACGTGGGGAAATGAAAACCTTTAATTAACTCCGCGGTTCCATTTTTCAATTTTTATTAGATCTGTCATCAAGTTGCTGCCGGCTTTTTTCTATCTCATATATAATTAAAATGCTCCAGCGTTCATTGTACTCAGTCTAAAGCGTTTGTGGCATCCATAGAGTGTCTGGATGTCCATAGAACGGGATCCTGGAGCTGCAGGTGGCGACTTCATAGCGACTTTATCAAGCTTAAAAGAATATCTGCCTTATCCAATAAAGCTGCAATAAGCCTGCAGAGACACGATCCAGCAGCGACTGCGGGATATTAGCAGATTATCCCTAATAAAGTGTGCGTGGCTGCGCTTTCTGCGTGTTTAAATAGCCCTGTTGATCCCCGCCGGTGCCAGCCAGCCTCCCGGCGCATTCCGCCGGAGCTCACTCACCTTCTTCCGGGGCTGCCATTTCATCATATTTAGAAAGCGCAGATGTTCAGCATCGAAGGGTCACAGCGGCCGGCGAGGAGCGACGTGGACGCGCAGGGGAAGACGCATCTCGTTGCGCGACGGCGGAGGTGCAGAAGCGCAGCGTCCGGCCGGAGTTTGGTAGTTTGAATTCCGCCACAGAGACTCCGGAGAAGAGCGGCTGACACCGCGCACAGTCCTGACAGCCGAGAGTGGGGCTGGAGCAGAAGCATCATCTGTCTGCTCCGGGGGGGGAGGACTGAAGCGAACCAGAGCTGAAACCCAACACTGCTCATGCTCGCTCTCCACCCCTCTCTCTCTCTCTCCTAGTCTCGCACATGCTCTCTCTCCCTCTCTCTCTCTCTCTCACACCTGTGGCAGCTTCAAAGTTAATTCCAAATCGACCATCCAAACTCATTAATTCTCCTAAAACCTTCTTTCCCCACGTGTCTGTTCAGGTAAACGTACCTGCATGGCTCCTCCCCTTTGCACAACCTTTAATAAGGGTGTGTTTTACTATCTCTTCATGCACGGACCGGTTCTGGTCCATCTGGTTCAGGTCCATCTGGACAGGAACTCAGCTGAGATTATAAATGCTGAACTGCTGTTTGTTCTCAATAAAGGTATTTATATAAAATATCAAATATTAAATCAGACACCAATGACCACAGAGAGACTACAAAAGGAGGTTTTTAATTATCAAAGGAGTCGACATCCCAGAAGAGCATTCGTTCCAGTGTCAACGGCGCTGAAGCTCATTTTTCTCCGACAGGAAGGACAAGAGCCAAAACCTCTCGGTGCGTCAGCGGCGTTTGTGTGAAATCGGAGCCGAGAGTGATGTTATTGTGTTTCAGGGAGAGAAACGGACCAGGGGGGT